>NC_073311.1:66364774-67564774 GCF_027595985.1 Sorex araneus
CCAAGCACTGACAGGAGTAATTCCTGAGTGCTAAAACCAGGAGTAACTCCTGAGCTTCACTGGGTGTGACCCAAAAAGAAAAAAAAAAAAATTCAAAAGGCTTGGTAGTGTGGAGTTCACGCCCAATTCAATCAGCATGATCAATGGCTGGATAAATAGCAGGGCTCCTACATTATAAAAAAAAAAAAAGTGCAAAGACTTGGGGCTGGATCAATAGCACAGCGAGGAGGGTGTTTGCCTTACACACAGCCAACCCAGGCTCGACCCCAGCATCCGAGCACCTCCAGAAGTAATTCCTGAGTGCGGAGCCAGGAGTAACCCTGAGCATCGCTGTGACCCAAAAAAGCAAAAATAAAAATAATTCAAAGGGTGGGGGCCGGAGAGATAGTACAGTGGGTACAGTGCTTACATCTGCACCCACCGACTGGGATTCAATCCCCAGCACCCATGTCGCCCCCAAGCACCGCTGGGAGTGAATCCTGAGTTCAGAGTCACGAGTAACCCCTGAATGTAACCAGGTGTGACCTGCACACACCCGCCCCCCCCAGAAAACACACCAAGCCCAGGGTCAGAGACGTTGGTCAGTGGTAAGGACGCCCCCTCCCCACAGGAGGCTCTGGGCTCGGTCCCCACCAGGGCAGAAAGCCCAAGACCAAACACTTTTCTACAGTGAGTTTCTTGTTAACCTTATTTGGTTTTGCTTTTGCACCACACCGGGTGGGCTCAGGGCTTACTCCCGGCTCTGTGCTCAGCCATTATTCCTGGAGGTGCTGGGGCTCAAACCCAGGTCAACTGCTTGCAAGGCAAATGTCCGATCTCTGGTCCCAAACCAGAAATTCCTAACGGGCCATATTTTCACGGAGAGATGAGGACCCATCCGCCCCAGACCCGCGGAGAGTGTATAGAGTGAGGAGAACAGCCCTGCTCAGGAGGGCCATCCTGAGGAAGGGATGCTCCGAGTCACCACATGAACGGGGCCAGAGGACAGAGGGGAGGGGCGGCGCTTGCCTTGCACGCAGCTACCCCAGGTTTGATCCCCGGCATCCCAGAGGGTCCCCTGAGCCCGACCAGGAGTGACGCCTGAGTGCCGTCAGGAGTAACCCCGGGCACCGCTGGGTGTGAAGCCCCCTCAAAGGGAAAAAGAACCTCAGTCTACCTTTCCACACGGCCCTGGACTCACCGATCACGTGTTTCTGTAGAACCAGGTCAATGATGCGTAAGCAGATGCCCTCCAGCTGCCGCGTCACCTACAGACGGACGTCGGGTCTTTAGATCAACAGCCACAATGATGACAGAGTAAAAAGGGAATCAGAGAGGGGGCTGCAGCGATAGCACAGCGGGGTGGGCGTTTGCCTTGCACGCGGCCGACCCGGGTTCAAATCCCAGCATCCCATATGGTCCCCTGAGCACGGCCAGGGGTAGTTCCTGAGTGCAGAGCCAGGAGTGACCCCTGTGCATTGCCGGGTGTGACCCAAAAAGAAAAAAAAAAAAAAAGGGAATCAGAGGCAGGAGGGGAGGGGGTGCTGGGGAGGGACCCTGGGGACACGGGTGGTGGGGGATGGGCACTGGTGGAGGGATGGGTGCTCCATCACTGTACGACTGAAACGTAATCACGGAAGTTTGTAAGTCTGTAACTGTACCTCACGGTGACTCATTAAAAAATAAAAAATAAAATAAAATAAAATCCATCACGATGAGCCTTAAGCTTACAACCAGAGGTTCAAAGCAACACTGACAAGGCTACACCTCACATGGGGTCCAACTGACGGACACCAGGAAGCCCAAGGCCGGATGTAAGTTACACGGGCGCCCCCCTCGCCCTTCGGAGAACCCCGAGGCCTGCCGGCACCAGCACCGCGCCCCGGATCACAGATTTTGGGAGGAAGATCTGAGCCATAAAAAACACGAGAAGACATAAAAAGAATGTGTGTGTTCCCGAGTTCACAGCGTCCTGAGGCCCCGTCACGAGACCAGCCCCTGGGGTCCCGCATTCGCTCCCACTCGAGCACTGTGCAAGGGGCAGCGAGATCAGAGATGACAAAACCCGAACCGGCTTCTAGCGGCTCACAGAGATCACATGCCGGTGGGTGACATCCAGCCGGAAGGGGAGGGCAGAGGCCTCGGAGGAGTCCCAGGGACGCGAGCTCACACGCTGCTCCCGCAGGTGAGACGCGGGGGGCACGGGCGGGCACCCTCAGGGAGGCCTGTGGAGGCTGAGAGGGGCTGGGCGGTGTCCCCTCAGGGCACCCACAGGCACAGGTCTGCAAGGCGCTGGCAGTGTCCAGGAGCGAGTCCCTGGACGCCGTGTGGGCCTGGCTGTCCTCCTCTCCACGAGCCTCGCTCAGCTGCCAGAGGCAAGGGCCCTTTAAAAAGTCTGCACAGTGCTCAGCCCCATAGTGCTCCGGAGGCCAAGGCAGGAAAACGCTCTGCTGCCGTCCCTCCAGGCCCAGCGCCCGTGACTCTGCCGCCAGCCCCACAGCTGCCCCCAGATGCCGGGGCTGCTCCGTGCTCTCCCCTAAAGCGCAGCTGCCAAGGAACTCGCGGCCGCAGCCGAGCTCGGCTGGGGACAGGAACCCCCTGGGCACGTCCTCTCGCGCTGGGTCTGACGGGAAGTTTCAAACCCGGCACCGTGAAAAGGATGCGCTCTGCCCACCGGCCTCGGAGACGGTGACGACAAAGGGAACGACGCAGGCACCTCCTGGTGGTCCTCCACGACCGTCAAGATGGTGTCGATGGTGTGCAGAACCCCCATGGCCATCACTGTCTTGTCCTCGATGTCTTCGTACTCGTGGCTCTGGAGCACTTTGCCGAATATCTCAGCCTGCGGGGACGACGCACGCGTCCAGCACGGCCACAACGCCCGAGGCTGGGACCCGCACGCCTGAGCCGGGTTCCAGGCCAGGGCAGGGCCCGGGTGCGTCCCTGAAGCCCCCACCCCCACATCCAGGCGCCACAGGGCAACGCGGACTCGCGCAGGCCGCTGGAGGGCAGAGACCTGACTCTGACTAGACGAACCCAAGCCTCAGAGCCTGAAACCAAGGCCGCGAGCATTCGAGTGGAAGCTTGGGAGTCTGAAGACAAAGTCAGGGAATTGCTGAAGAAAATGAAACAGGGCCGGAGCGGGAGGACAGGGGGAGGGAGGGCGCTCGCCTTGTTCGATCCCCGGCGTCCCGTAGGGCCCCCCGAGCACTGCCAGGAGTGATTCCTGACTGCAGGGCCAAGAGGAGCCCCTGAGCATCAAATAGGTGACCCAAAACCAGAGGGAGGGAGGGAGGGATGGAGGGAGGGAGGGAGAGAAGGAGGGAAGGAAGGAAGGAAGGAGGGAGGGAGGGAAGGAGGGAAGAAAGGAAGGAAGGAAGGAAGGAGGGAGGGAGGGAGGGAGGGAGGGAAGGAGGGAGGGAAGGAAGGAAGGAGGGAAGGAAGGAAGGAAGGAAGGAAGGAAGGAAGGAAGGAAGGAAGGAAGGAAGGAAGGAAGGAAGGAAGGAAGGAGGGAGGGAGGGAGGGAGGGAAGGAGGGAAGGAAGGAAGGAAGGAAGGAAGGAAGGAAGGAAGGAAGGAAGGAAGGAAGGAAGGAAGGAAGGAGGGAGGGAGGGAGGGAAGGAAGGAGGGAAGGAAGGACGGACACGGAGGAAGGGACGGCACATCTAACCACCCGCTCCAGCCGCACCTCAGAACCATGGAGGGGAAGCAGCGGGCGGCGGGAGACGTCCGGGGAGGGACAGACAGACTCGGCTCCAGCCCAGGGCCCAAGGCCAGAGTGAGACACCCAAGCCCACAGTGCTCGGAGAGCGCGAGGTCGCGACTCCGAGGGGCAGCCACATGGTGCAGATGCCAGCGCGGCTACGCAATGCGCCCGCCGACCACCGCCCCGCCCGGAACTGGCGTCACGCACCAGGTGCTGCGTCATGTCCACGGCGATGGCAGCCACCTCCTGGCTGTACTCGCAGATGAGCTTCTGGATGACGTTCGTGACGTCGTCGTTCTCGGTCTCCCTGACGACGTGCAGCAGCTCCTGCATCACGGCCCTCACGTGCGGCCTCATGCAGTCCTTGGCTGCGGGACAGCGCCGTGAGGGCCGGGGGCACGGCAGCAACACTGTCCCATCCCCCGGCCCGCCCGGCCCGCCTCCCTCCTGACTCAGGGGCCTGCCCGGGAAAGCCCGCGCCACACCGCGCCCCGGCGAAGGCCACGGGGACACGGGCCGGAGCTCACGCCCGCCCTCCACAGCAGCTGGCCCGGGGAGGGACAGAACCGGCCCCCGGGAAACGGGGCCTGAGGAGCCAGCACCCTCGCCACGCTCGGAACCTGCGGCTGGGTCTGAGGAGACGCCTGAGGCCTCAGTCCCAGCCGGGCGGGGGGACCCCAGGGCGAGCGGGACCCCGGACACGGGGCCAAGGGCTGCAGACCTACGACTGCCCCGAAGGGCGGCCAGCAGCAGGCCCGAGACAACAGAGCCACCCCGACCCCCGCGGGGCGAGAGGGAAACGCACACGGCCGGCCCGGGTCCCGTCCCCGGCAACCCCAGGCCCCCCCCAGGCGTGACCCGAGCCCACGGCCAGGTGTGGCCGGGCCCTCACCCCCCCCCCCCCGGGGAGCTGCAGGCCTGAGCTGCGGGGGGCGGGCGGGAGGGAGGGAGGCCGGCCTCACCCTGCGGCTGGTTGGAGACGAGCGAGCGCAGCGCCAGGGCGGCCTCCACCTTCACGGGCATCTCCTTGTCCTCCGTGAGGCTCTTCCTGGCCAGCTCCACGGCGTGGCGGAGGTTGAGCTCGTTGTGGAACTTGAGGGGGCTGAAGGCGTGCAGCACCCAGCAGGCCTGGGCGGGGGTCAGGGCTGGCTGGGGGGCTGCGACCTGGAGGCCAGTTGACCCCAGCCCCAGCTCCTGGGTTTCCCACCGTTTCCCGGGAAATGAGGGTCCCCAATGGCCCTTCTGCCGTAGTGGGAGAAACCAGCCCGGACATCGGCGCCCCCGGGAAACGGGGCAGCCTCCCACGCCCCCTCTGTGTCGGCCACAGCCGGGCCGGCCACGGTGTGGAATGTACCACACCCCCCCCCAGGAAACAAACGGAACACTATCGGCCCTTCACTAGCCACCTGGAAACCCCTCGGGCCCCGGCGCTGCCCAGGGCTCAGGCCTGCGGCCCGGAGAGAGCCACAGCTGGCCACGGTCCTGGTTTCTCCGCTTTGAATCCAACGTCCGTGGCCGGAAGGGACATTTCAATCTATTTCACTTCACCACGAGGTGAGCTATAAAAAGTCCATTTACCCAACAATGTTTCACGAGATGCGCATCTTAGTAATGGAGAAGTCACGGGCCCAATCCGGGCTCGGTGAGGGCGGGGGGGGGCACCTCCCACCAGCACCCATGTGGCCCCTGACCCCCATCAGGGGTCCCACCCACAGTGCGACGTGATCCCCACCAGGTGTGGCCCCAAAACCAACGGGGTCTGGAGGGACAGCACAGCATGGAGGGGGCCTGCCCTGCGGGTGGCCGGCCCGGGTTCGATCCCCGGCACCCTGCGTGGTCCCCCAAGCCCACCAGGAGTGACTCCCGAGTGCAGAGCTGGGTGTAAGCCCTGAGCAGCGCCAGGTGTGGCCCCCAACACAACAAACAGACGGGAAAGAACCCCGGGAGCACGCACCCTGGCCCTGAGGTAGCCCAGGTCGGACGACACCAGCGGGAAGACGTGCGTCTGCAGCAGCAGCTCCATCTGGTCCCTGAACACGCTCTTCTGTGGTGGCGAGACGAGGCGTCAGCCGGGCCCAGCCAGCCCCGGGGCCCCCTCGAGCCCCGGAGCAGTGTGCTGGGTTCGAGCCCCGCGTGCTGGGGCTGGAGCCCGGGCCACCCCCTGCCCACGGCGCCACCTCTCTGGCCAGAGCTCCCAGTCTGACCCCTGACCCCCACATCCTGTGGCCCCCAAACGAAGATGGACAACGGGAAGGGCAGGGACAGCCAGGGGCCGGGGCACCCCGAGTCAGCCCAGAGCTCTCGGGCAGGTGCTGGACCCCCGGCTCCCCAGAGCACCCCCAGGACAGACCGTGCCCCCCACCCGCCACTTCCCCTTCCCAACAGCGCCCCCTGACAGGGAGCAGACGCAGAGCCGTCGAGGCGGGCAGGGGCACCCGGCACCCGGCACCATGGTGCCACCTCAGTGAGTGTCTCCTACAAACAGGCTAACACTCGGGGCCAGGAAACAGCGCACGGGACAGAGACAGGGAACCCCGGGCCCAACCCAGCCACCACATGGTCCACCCAGGGACAGCGGGGAGCACCCAGCACCCAAGACCAGCACCCCCAATGCAGCCCCCGCACAGTCCCTCCCGGGGACAGCGGGGAGCACCAAGCGTCCGAGAGCAGCACCGCAACACCTCTGGGCGTGGCCCCAGGCCGGGGGGTGGGGGATGCCCTCAGCCGTGGCCAGAGCGAGAGCACAGTGCGGAGAGCACCAGGGTCCACGCCCAGCACCCGTCACGGACCCCCGAGCCCACAGGAGCCGGCCAAGTGCGGAGGCGGGAGTGAGTCCCGCCCCGAGGGTGGCCCGGCCCCAGACCCACGGCACCGGACAGGCAGCGAGCACTTCACCTTGAGCAGGATGTCGGCCAGCGAGCCGATGACGTGCAGGGCCCCGTCCTTCTTCCGGGGGTCGTAGCTGGGGTCCGTGAGGATCTGGTAGCAGAAGGCCATCATCTTCGGCAGCACCTGCAGGCAGGATCCAACCGTCACCCCCCCGCCCCGGCTCCACCGAGCACTGTCAGGGAGCACAGGCCGCTTCCCCGGGCCAGGGCCAGAGCAGGGGTCAGGCCCACGCGACCCCACGGGCGGGCCCCGGCCCAGGTACCTCTTTCCTCTTCTTGGCGGCCGTGTAGAGCAGGGTCTGGGCTGCGGCGGTGGGGGAGGCGTAGTCCTCGAAGATGTCTGAGGAGGGAGGCATCCTGAGGGACAGGGCCCGAACCCCGTCCCCGAGGGGGCCCAGAGCAGGGTCCCCGGAACCCCCAGCCCCGAACTGGGGGGCAAACTGAACCAGGCGCTGCTCAAACGTGCCAAATCCAGGCCCCGCCCTGACGGGAACCCACCCACCCACCCTACAGGGCCCCTAAAGATATGGGGCAGAACCCACGGGCTGGAGGGGACCCCGCAGGGGTGAGCCTGGGGCTTTTCTTCTCCCCACCCAGCGAGAAAGAAGCTCCAGAGTGTGGAGCCCATCACACACAGAGCGGGGACACCGTGACGCCCGGGCAGGGCAGGGCCGAGGTGACACCCGGGCAGGGCAGGGCAGGGCAGGGGTGCGGTGACGCCCGGCAGGGCAGGGGTGCGGTGACGCCCGGCAGGGCAGGGGCACGGTGACGCCCGGGCAGGGCAGGGGTGCGGTGACGCCCAGATAGGGCAGGGGTGCGGTGACGCCCGGGCAGGGGTGCGGTGACGCCCAGGCAGGGCAGGGGTGCGGTGACACCCGGCAGGGCAGGGTCGCGGTGCCGCCCCTGCCCTCCCGCAGGGCCCTTACCAAACTTCATGCGGATGTACTCGTAGGGGTCCTCCTGCCACAGCTCCTCGTCCTCGTCCTTGTAGCACATCACAGAGAAGATGACGTCCTCGGAGATGTTCTGAGGAGACGAGAAGGGCCCAGGCTCGCCCTAGCGTGCGCCCTCCCCGCCGCCCTCCCTGCCGACCGCCCGCCCGCCTGTCCGCCCGCGGCCTGCCTGCATGTGCGGCTTCAGGTGCCTCCAGGTCTCGGGATGCACGACGCCCTGGTTGAGGAAGTTGAGCGTCTGCTGCAGCACGCGGGGCGTCACGTACTCCTTCCGCCGGTACTGCTCCAGGATCTTCAGCAGCACCTGCACGCGGGGATGCACTGCACAGGGGGACGCGCTGCACCCGGGCCCAGACGCCCGCACCGGCCCCCAGACCCAGGCCTGTCCTCGGGCACAGGCGGCTCAGCCACGCAGGCAATAAACACGCTCGGGCAGACCCCGCCCGACCTGACATCCACGGCACGCAGGGCACAGGGCAGAGGTCACAGGGAATAACATCTCCCATGCCCCTGACTATCTCCAGTACCCCTGTCTCCCATACCCCTGACTCTTTCCCGTATCCCTGTCTCCCGTACCCATCTCCCGTACCCCTGTCTCCCGTACCCCCGACTGTCTCCCGTACCCCTGACCGTCTCCCGTATCCCTGACTGTCTCCCGTACCCGTCTGTCTCCTGTACCCGACTGTCTCCCGTACCCCTGACTGTCTCCAGTACCCCTGACTGTCTCCCGTACCCCTGACTGTCTCCCGTACCCCTGTCTGTCTCCCGTACCCGACTGTCTCCCATACCCCTGACTGTCTCCCGTACCCCTGACTGTCTCCCGTATCCCTGACTGTCTCCCGTACCCGTCTGTCTCCTGTACCCGACTGTCTCCCGTACCCCTGACTGTCTCCAGTACCCCTGACTGTCTCCCGTACCCCTGACTGTCTCCCGTACCCCTGTCTGTCTCCCGTACCCCTGTCTCCCGTACCCCCGACTGTCTCCCGTACCCCTGACCGTCTCCCGTATCCCTGACTGTCTCCCGTACCCGTCTGTCTCCTGTACCCGACTGTCTCCCGTACCCCTGTCTGTCTCCCGTATCCCTGACTGTCTCCCGTACCCCTGACTGTCTCCCGTACCCCTGTCTGTCTCCCGTACCCCTGACTGTCTCCCGTACCCCTGACTGTCTCGCCGTCTCCCTTTGTAGTTTTTAAACATTAACATTAACTTGGACTGTCTTTCAAAAACACACACACGTGTTCTGCCAGGACGTCACACGTGCAAAGTCAGACTCTACACCTGAACTCAACCGTGACCTCATCTCCTCCTGAAACTGCCGACGTCATGTTACCTGAACCATCGGCATGAAAGTTTAGAGCAATGGCCGGAGTGGGTGGGGTGCTCGCCTCGCCCCTGGCAGACCCAGGTTTGAGCCTGAGTACTCCACCTGGCCCCCTGAGCACCACCCGGAGTGACCCCGGGGCACAGAGCCAGGAATAAGCCCTGACACGGCCAGGTATGGCCCTGACCAAAAGCCTACGATGAGACAGAAAGCGCTTACGGCACAACTGTGGGGCCAAGAGAAGCACCGGGAGGGCCCGAGAGGCCGCGGACGACAGATCGGCGGGAACCCACCGCGGTCCACAAGCATCGCGGTTATTACCTGCTGAATCCCGACCGCGTACGTTTTCAAAAAGAACTCGGAAAATTCGAAGTATTCTTTTGTGACGTTTCCCGGGCTTCCATACCTTAAGACACAAAGAAAGAACGCTGTGAGTTTTTAAAACAAAGCACAGGGCCAGAGGGGGGCGGGGGGAGGGTAGAAGACAGCGAGAAGAGCGGGCTCGAACCCCGGGCCAGCGGTGCCCAGCTCCAGGGCAGGCCACTGGCCAAGCCCACGGCCCTTCTGCGGCCCAGCACTCAGAACAGTGCCCAAAAGAGCACCACCGGGCTGCGAGAGCAACCCCCACCCTGTGGCCCCTGATCAACACTTAGTATTAAAGGCCAAGCACTGGCCTGGCACGCGCCGGCCCTGGCTCTCCACCCCACACCCCGTATGGTCCCCCAAGACTGCCAGGAGTCACTCGAGTGCAGAGCCCAGAGTAAGCCCAGAGCAATGACAGGCGTGGCCAAAAAAAAATAAAAAAGAATAAAATTTAGAAAAATAAATACAACAAAGTGAGAACAAAACAGGAAAACAAGAACTACAGAAATAGAGTTAATGCACAATGCTTAAAAAATGAAATACAGAAATAAAAGTAAGTTATTTACTTTTGGAATAGTGGCCAGTGAGGCAACCAGAGCCCCCACGGGGACTCGATTCCATCCCTAGCCCGGCAGGAGGGACCCAGCCCACCCACCCCCTCCCCCTCCCGCCGCCCTCACCCCACCCCTCACACCCCCACGTCCCTCCCGCCACCCCAACACGTGGGGAGGATTCTCTGGGCATTGCTGGTGATGACCCCAAACCAGAGTATAAAATTGCAAGTTTAAATAATTATAGGAAATTGTTTTAAATATAGAAAAACAAAACAGGAACATTAAGATACAGAAAGGTTAAAGTAGTAAACGTAAAAGTTTAAAGTAGAAAACAAAAAAGAAATATGAACATCGAAACGGAACAGAATAAAATATTTAAAGAAAAACTTAAGACAGAAAACTCAGAAGATGAGGGGCCGGAGCAATAGCACAGCGGGTAGAGCGTCTGCCTTGCATGCGGCCGACCCGGGTTCGATCCCCGGCATCCCATAGGGTCCCCCAAGCACTGCCAGGAGTAATTCCTGAGTGCAGAGCCAGGAGTAACCCCTGAGCATCGCTGGGTGTGACCCAAAAAAAAAAAAGCAAAAAAAAAAAAAAAAAAAAGAAAACTCAGAAGATGAACAAAATCAAATATAAAGAGTAAAATAGAGAAAATTAAAGTCCTTTAAAGTAAAACACAAAGAACAAAGTTGCAACATACAGGGAACAATTATTGGGGGTCTTCGGCCACGGCCGGTGGGACCCAGGGCTCCCGGGGAGGTGCCCAGGGCGGGTCTGAGGCCATGAGCGAGGCGAGAGTCCAAACCCCGCACCGTCGCCCGGCCCAAAGCAAAACACAGAAAATCAAAAAAAAAGTTTAAACAGGGGCAAGGAGCATCGAAGGCTGGAGCAAGTTCCCGGCACCCTCAGGGGTCCAGGTGACCCAGAGCCCCCGGCTCTCGCCCAGCACTGCCCAGAGCCCCGTGGCCAGCCGAGCACAGCTCCGGGAGCAGCGGCGAGCACAGGGCACCGAGACCCGCCCAGGGCGAGACCGGCCAGGCCTTGAGCAGGAACTCCCGCTGGCAACGCGGCCTCTCCCGGCCGCCCCACACCGCCTCCCGCACGCGGCCTCTGTGCCGGGTCTGACCTTCACGGGCAGGAGCACCCGAGAGCGCCCGCCTCCCCGCGCCCTCGGACCCGAGTCCCGCGGGCCTGCGCCGGGCCGAGCGCCCCGTGTGTTACCGTTCGAACAGGCGTGCCACGATGTGCAGGGCCCACTTCTTACACTTCCACCAGACCAGCTCGGGCCGGTCGTCCTCGTCCAGCTGCAGCGTCTCCTGGAGGGACAGAGACGCTGACCCCGGCGCCCGGCTCGGCCGCGGGAGCACAGTGGACCCCGAGAGCCCCAGCCCCAAAGGCCGCCGAGGGGGAAGGTCCAGCCCCAGACACCCCGTTTCCGGGAGGACTCGGGACAGAGGTGCCCCGAGCTGCCCGAGGAGCTCCACGCTCCGGCCAGCCGCCCACGGTGCAGAGAGCAGGACGGGCGGAGCGCGACAGCCCAGCAGCCCCGCCCCCCGACGGCTCCGCCCACCGCACGCCCGCCCCAGCGCGGGCCCCGTCTCACGGGAGGGACCGTCCTGTCGATGATGGTGCGGAAGACCTCCATCCACGCCGTCATGGTCTGGTTGCTGACCAGCTGCAGCGGCAGGGCGTACTGCGAGGGGAACGGCCCGTCAGCCCCGCCGCCCACAGACCCTCGCCCGCCCCGCAGCAGGCCCAGCCCCAGGCCGCGGCCCACACGGCGCCCAGAGCAGGTTCTTTGCTCCCGACCTGCGTCCGTCCAGCTGTGCCCGGCGGCACAGACCCCCGGGGTGCCCCCGGCCACAGGCGACCGGCCTGAGCGACCGCGAGCGTCCGGCTGACGACGCGGCTGTTACAGCACCTCCTGTCGCCGTGACCCACCTCCCTGGCGCACGTGCCATCGGCACATGTCTCACGGTCCCCGACCCGGCCCAGCACGGCAGGCGCCGAGCAGCTCTGGGGCCCGGCAAGTTCCAACGGTCCGTGGGGACTGTTCCACGAACCCGCCCACCTCACGACCCTTCCCGGCCATCGTCCCCGGGCCCTGCCCCACCGTGGCGCCCACCCTGCACGGCACCCCTGCCCAAGCACCCCAAACCGCCCTGTGCCACCGTCAACCGGCAAGAGGCGCTCTCGGCCTCCGAGGGCGAGACCAGGGCGTGAGGGCACAGGGGAGCGGCTCTGCTCGGCCCCGAGGGTGACGCGGGCGTCTCTGAGCTGGCGCTCGTGAGAATCGGCCTGTCTGGGTCCTTCTGGAGGCCCGGCCCAGGGACACGCGGCCAGCGGGGCTGTTGGCTCTGCTGGGTGGGACCTGCACGTCGGGGCCCCGGGGTCTCCGCAGACACAGCGGCCGACCCCGGGCAGGACACGGGCCCGGCGCTCACCTGCACCAGCGCGTAGAAGATCTTCAGGATCTGCTTCTGCAGCAGCACGGAGTGGTGGGAGGGGTCGGGCAGCAGGTGCAGCACCTGCCGCTGGATGCGGGGCAGGAAGACCTGCATGGCGGCCAGCAGCGGCTCCCGCTCCTCCGCCTTCTTGTACCTGCAGAACGGCCGTCGCGGGGGGAGCTCAGGGATCCAGAACGATCTGCGCGCGCGACTCTCCACGGCACGCGACCCGCCTTCCCGAGCCCGGCGCGGCGTCTGCGCCTCGCTGCCTCCGCCCGACCCGACAGGACCCCCCGAGGGGGCGGGACTCACTCGTAGGTCTTCACCAGCTGGTAGAGGCACAGCAGGCTGCCCAGCCAGCTCCCGCTGCTCTGTGACTGCAGGTAATGGTCGATCTTGTCCACCACGGCCGGCCAGTGGCCGGGGAAGTCGTGCTTGATGATGGCGCGGAGACACATGGTCAGCTGGACTCTACGGGCGACGGGAGAGCCGGACAGAGTGCCTCAGCTGGACTTCGGACCCGACACCGCCCGCGGACGCTGGGCCGGGCAGCAGCTCGGCGGCCGGCAGGTGTCCCCAAGCCCGAGCCGGACCGAGCCCCGGCAGACCACCAGGGGCCTGTGCCCCGCTCGGCCACCGCGGGTCCGAGAGCAGCTCCGCGGAGGGTGCGACTAAAGCGCTTTCCGGAGGCGCAGACGGTGCCCAGGGGGCCGAGAGCATCCGGGTCACGGGAGCAAATGGGGGGGAGGGGCGCACGCCACAGCCACACCCTGGCCTGGCACTGCCCACTGCCAGGAGCTGGGTAAGGCGGCGGCTAGGTCGGTTCCCGCAGACAGGAGAGCGGGGCGGGGGGCCCGGTGCCGGCCCACTGACAGCCCCCCAGCCGCGAGGGCCCGAGCCCGGCGCCCGCCCCGCGGGCCGTACCTCACCAGGTCGGGAGAGCCGATGATGCCCTCCACGATGTTGTCCCGGATCTGCTGGCGGTCATTCTCGTGGATGTTGAAGGGGAACAGCACCTCCCCGGGCGGCGGCTCGCGGTCCGGCCAGTACTGGGTCACCATGTTCTTCAGGTAGATGGCGGCTGGGGCAGAAGGCGCGGCAGTGTGGCAGCGCGAGGACGAAGACCACCCCCGCCTCGCTCGCGCCGTGGCACCCGCCCCTTGGCACCCGCCCCGTGTCACCCGCCCCGTGTCACCCGCCCCTGGGTCACAGACTGTGCGGGTTCCTTGAGCTCCCCCCAGGGCTACACAGGAACCTCCCAGGGCCAGGGACACGGAGGGGACGGGGAGGGGACCCTAGCGGGAAACCGCCCGTCACACCCCACCGCCTGTGGTCTCCAGAGGAAATCGCCCTCCACGGCCAAACACAGCCGACCCCAGGGGCAAAGACTGTTCCAGAGAATGTTCCCGGCAGCCACGAGCAGAGAACATTCCGGAGAAGGAGCAGCCACGAGCAGAGAATGTTCAGGAGAACGAGCGGCCACACAGCCCCGTGGCAGAGGCAGCGGCTCCTGGCACAGGCTCTCCCTCGGGGTGACAGAGCACTCTGGGCCGAGCCCTGACTCAGAGACCGCGGGTTTCCCACCAGCGCTCGGGGCGGGGGTCCCAGGCGGGGCCGGGCGGCGTCACACGGGGGGAAGCCCCGGGCCCCTAGCATGACCAACCCCGGAGAGGGCCAAGCACCTCCGAGGGGCCTGTTCGCTAGTGCGGCGTCCCAGGTGCTGGGACGACCGAGCCCCCCCCGGGCTGGGCTACACCCTGAGCCCCCGTCCTCGCCCTCCCCCAGTCTCGGGAGAGTAAATTAATTTACAAACAAACCCCAGGAAAGGCAGAAACCAGAAACCCCCTTTCTAAACCCAATTTCCCTCCGTGCGAGTCGGGGGGGCTGCAGGGACGCGGCCGAGCTCGAGGCCCCTCCCGGCACCCAGAGAACGCAGGCGGGGACGGCAGCACCGCGGGGTGGCCGGGAGCCGGAGCGCGGGCAACTCACCAGCCTGGCGCACCGGGAACTCCACGTGGTCGGAGACGATGATGCGGAGCAGGCTGGGCGCGAAGTTGATGATCTTGTAGGACTGAAAGGACGAGAGCGCGTCTGGCGGGCGGGCCAGGCGGGGCTGAGCCGCCGCCACCTGCCACCCAGCGCCCAACGGCCTCGCTAAGAAATAAAAACCCCTAGAGTCAAACACGCGAGGCAAGACGGAAACTGCTGCAACAACTCGAATTCTGAAAACAGGGAAACAGCCTGTCGGGGGGGCCCTGGCCGCCGACCGCGGGTCCCAGAGCCTCCTGCCCGGCAGTCGGGCGCCCACTGACCGCTTCCGAGTGCTGACCATTCGCTCCACAGACCCTCAGCCCCGCCTCTGCAGACCGAGGCCACTTTACTACCAGGAGCCTCGGGCCGGAAAGGCCTCCCGGGGGGCGCGGACCAGACCCCAGCGCCTCCACCTCTCGGCCGGGCGCCACCGGGCCACCGGCTGACACGCCCGGGAGACCGTTGGGGAAGACAGGCCCCTGCCCTCTGCAGCCCGCCCAGGGCGACAGCATAGAGGACAGGAGGGGCCCCACACACCGACACCCACGCCCAAGCCCCGACCCAGGGGTCCCGAGACCACCAGCTGTGACCCAAGCCAAGCACAGACGCACGGGGCGTGGGGGGCTGTGCTCCTCGCCCCAGTGCCCACCCACCCCTGCCTGCTGCCCGCGCCCAGTGCTCACGCCCAACCTCAAGCTCCCCCTCTGCTGTGGCGGATCCCCGGGGCCCCCTCTGCTGTGATGGACGAGAGTCCTGGCACCCCGATGCACGGCCCCCAGGGACGCACGGGCCACCCCACACCCTGGGGGTGACCAAAACCCACCAAAAGGTTTGAAGCCAGAAACGGCGCAGCGGCAGCCGCACCAGCGTCCCATGGGCACAAACGGCTGCACGCGGAGCTGTGGGGACTCGGGGAGCTGTGACACGGCAGAGACAAGGCACGACCTGCGTCCCCACCGTCCACGCTGCAGGCTGGCCCTGCCCGCACACGCTCCCGGGCCCGCGGGGACACGGGGACCAGCAGTGACGGTAGCCTGGGGCCTGAGCGACAGCACGGCGGGGAGGGCGTTTGCCTTGCTCACGGCCGACCCGGGTTCGATTCCCAGCATCCCATAGGCCCCTGAGCACCGCCAGGAGTGATTCCTGAGTGCAGAGCCAGGAGCAATCCCTGAGCATCGCCGGGTGTGACCCAAGAGGGAAAAACAGAAACAGAAACAGAAACAGACACGGCTGCCCGCTTGGGACCCCCAGGGAGACTCGCGGGGACTTGGGTTTCGACTCCCGCCGTGCCCAGGCAGTGCCAGCCAGGACGGCGGGGGCACCTGTCCCACACGGGTCTGGGCACACGCCCTGTCACACGTGCACAGCCGCCCGCTCTCGGCCCGACCCACCACGGTCCAACATCACGTCCTCGCCGCTCGCGGCCTCAGACTCACCGTGCCCACTTGGGCCGCAAGCCAGAAACCGGGCGCTGGCACCTGCACTGAGAGCCTCAGGCTGTTCTCCCCGAACGCCACAGCCCCGCCGCGCCCCCACGGGACCCTCTGTGTCCTGCCCCACCCGCGTGCACCCACGAGTCTGGAATCGGCACCTGCACGGGCTCCAGCGCCAATGATGCTCACAGGAAAGTGCTCGCAAAGGGAAACGGAACCACAAAAGCCCAAAGATGGCGATGCGAGGAAGGTTCCGTCCCTTCAGAACTTGCGGGGCGGGCGGTTGGGACCCCAAGGACCCGCCCTGGGCGGGCTGGAGCAGGCCTGTCCCCACAGCTGGGGTGCCCAGCGGGGAGGGGCGCTGCCTGACCTCTGACCCACAGGGTCCCCGAGACCGCCAGGAGTGAGCCCTGAGCACGGCCAGGCGGCGGCGAGTCGGGGGGGGGGGGGGCGCCGAGCCCGCCCCTGAGGGGCACAGCCCAGGGCAAGGCCGCAGCTTCCGGGCAGCACCGAGTCCCCGGAACCTGTCCCTCACCAGGTGTCACGCCCGCTCCCCTCCAGCCCTGCGCCCTGAAGCAGGGGGCCCCGGGCCTCCCAAGGCTGCCGGGCAGGCGGGCGGGCAGGGCCACGCCCAGTCCTGTCCGAGGTGCTGGGCCCTGGACAAGGGCCCTCGCAGGGGGGAGCCCGAGAGGGGGAGGAAACGGGAGCAGCAGAAACCCCAGGCAGGGCAGGGGGGAGGGAAGATGAGGAGGGAAGGCAGGGGCAGGGGTGGGAAGGGGGGACTGCAGGGGGAGGGCAGGAGGGGCCAGAGACTGCTGGGGGAGGGGCAGGGACAGAAGGGGGCAGCAAGGGGAGGGTCCAGTCCTACAAAAAGAAGGGAAGGGAGGGCAGGGAGAGGGAGAGGGAGAGGGCCTGCAGGGCGGGTGCTCCAGGGCTGCAGGGGAAGGGTCGGGGAGGGTCCCGAGCTGCAGGTGGAAGGGCAGAGAGTGGGTCCTGGTCAGAAGGGGTTGGGGTGGGAAGGGGTCCCATGGCAGCAGGTCAGGGCCTGCAGGGGAGGGGCAGGGAGGGCTGGACCTACAGGGGGAGAGTTGGAGGACCAGGGAGGGCCGGGCCCTACAGGGAGAGGATGGGGAAGCTGGGCCTGCAAGGGGAGGGTCAGGAGGGACAGGCCCTGCAGGGTGGGTCAGGGAGGGCTGGGCCCTGCAGAGGAGGGTCAGGACCCCATAGGGGAGGGTCAGAGAGGGCTGGGTCCTGCAGGGGGAGGGCCAGGCCCTGCAAGGGTGGGTCAGAGAGGGTTGGGTCCTGCAGGGGAGGGCTGGGCCGCAGGAAAGGGTCGGGAGGGCCAGGCGGGGGGGGGGGGGGGGGGTCTGGGAGGGCCAGGCCACAGGGGAGTGTCAGGAGGACTGGGCCACAGGGCAGGGCCACAGGGGACAGTTGGGAGAGCTGGGCCATAGGGGAGGGCACGCAGGGGAGGGTTGAGGAGAGTTGGGCAGGCCCGCCCCGCGGGGGAGGGTCGGGAGGGTCGGAGAGGGCCGCAGGGGAGGGGCGCGGGGGCAGGGCCGGTAGGGGATGGTCGGGAGGGTAGGAGAGGAACGGGAGGGTGAGGGCCGGGGAGGGGCGGGCGGGCCGCAGGGAAGGGGCGGGAGGGCGGGGCCGCAGGGGAGGGGCGGGAGGGGCGGGGGCCGGCCGCGGGGGGCCCGGCCGCAGGGGCAGGGGCGGGGCGGGCGGGGCCGGCGCCCACCTGGTTGAGCTCGCTCTCGGCCGCCAGGCGCAGCTTGGGGTCGATGGTGCCCTTGAGCGCCTGCACGATGCGGTTGAGGTCCATCTGCCCGGCGGGGCCGGCGGCCCCCGCAGCTGCGCGTCCCGCGGCCCCGCTGCGCCCCTCGGGCCCGGCCCGGCGCCCCCGCTGCTCCGCGCTGCCCCCGCCGCCCGCCGTCCATTCACCCCGCGGCCACCATCGCGGGGAGGCGGGAGAAGGAACCGGAGGGAGCGGCGCTTCCTTTACGGCCGCGCGGGCGTGCTGCCATGGCCGCGCCCGGCGGGGGCCGCCATGCTGCCGTACGGACGCGCGGCCGCCCGTCTGGGCGCCGCCATGCTGCCGTACGGAACGCGGCCGCGCGGGCCGCGGAGAGCACTCGGTTCCCTGGGGCCGCGGTGCTCCCGGGGGCGTGGGGGCGTGGGGGCGGCGGCTGCAGGGAAGGGAGGGGCAGCTCGGGCCTTCGGTGACAGCGACACGGGGGTCCTGCAGACCCCTGACCGGGCGGATCCCGGCGTCGTGCGCCGCGGGGCGGGGGCCGGGGGCGAGGGCGGGGGGCGAGGCACGAGGGACCCGGGGCCTTGTCCGGGGTCGCAGCCCGGCCCTTCCGGTCACTTCTCGGGTGCGGGCGCGCCTGCAGAGGGAGCCCGGGACCTCTGACCCCTGACCCCCTGACCCCCCCGGGGCCCTGCGGGGTCCCTGGGCGCAGGGCGCGGCCCCTCCCCGCCGGCCGGACCTGCGGGGACCGCAGGGACTGAGAGGCGGCTGCGAGCGGGCGGGGGTCCCGGGGGGCCCTTGGGCTTTTCTCTTAAAATGTTGTTCTGTTTGGGGTGGGGGAGCACTGCGGCTCGGGGCAGCTCGGGGCTGGTGGGAATCGAACCCGGGTTGGCCGCATGCAAGGCCTTAGCCCCTTAGCCCCGCTCGCTCGCCAGCCCCCACCGGAAGTCTGAGCTATAAACGGGGTCCGGTGTTTGGGTCCCCCACCCTGACACTCAGCACGAACGTTCCTGCCCGTCCCGGGAGCACTGCCGGGGGAGCACGCTCCAGGCCGCTGGATCTGACTGCAGGAAACCGTGTCTCGCCCGCCACAGGGGCTCCCCGTGACCCGAGGCAAGGCCCCGCGTTCGGGTGACGCGGGCACTGTTCGGGGTGCTCTGGGAGCAGCGCGGCGGACCTGGGTTCCATTCCTGGCCCCACCGCGGGTCACTCCTGAGCACTGCCCGGTGTGTGGCCCACCCCAGCCCCCACCAGGAGGAGGAAATGAACTTCCCGACCCCGGGTCACCTCCACGGGTAGCTCGGGCTGAGGAGGAAAAGGCCGCGGCAGGCAGGTCACTCCTGGGCCAGGGAGGCACCAGGTCACGGGAGGAGCTGCAGGGGCCGCAGGGCCCGGAGCGCGGAGGGGGTGCTGGCGGCGCCACAGAGGAGCCCGGCACCGGTCACCACAGTGACCCCTGAGCACCATCGGGTGTGATCTCAAAGCCAGAGGGACGGCAGAGGATCTGACTGTATAGCCGGGGCCCGGGTTCGAATCCTGCCATGGGTGGCCCCCGAGCACAGAGCCGGGTGCGGCCCAAAACCCAAACACTAAAGAGCTGAGAGGGAGAAACAGCCAGGGGGACAGTCCAGCGGGGGGACGTGTGCCTTGCACCCGACCGGCCTGGGTTCCGCGTGGGCACCCGGAGCACCTGCAGGAGGGATTCCCGAGCGGCGCCAGGAGAACGCCTGGGCACCACCGGGAGTGGGCACAGAAACGTAACCTGCCTTTTAGTTTGGGGAACAGTGTTCAGTTAACGGGAGCGAGAGCACAGCGGGGAGGGCGTTTGCCTTGCACGCGGCCGACCCGGGTTCGACTCCCAGCATCCCACAGGGCCCCTGAGCACCGCCAGGAGTGGTGCCTGAGTGCAGAGCCAGGAGTCAGCCCTGAGCATCGCCGGGTGTGACCCAAAAAGCAGAATTTAAAAAAAAAAATAAAAAGCGCGCGGTCACAGCAGTTTCCGCCACGGGGACGCCACGGGGTCTCCGGCGGCCCGAGAGGGCTCGCGTGGGCGGCAGCGCCGGGGAGTGGGCGCCCCTCAGCGCTCGGGGGCTCGGCCGGGCCCCCCCAGGCACCGACCCCGGGTGTGGGGGCGGTCGTCAGAGGCCAGGCTCGCTCGCTGGGCGGGCCCGGGCACTGTCGCCTGTGCCCACACCGCGGGCGTGACCGTCCGCGCCCACCGTGCACGGTCCGTCGGGAACGAGCCGAGAGGTGCCCGCGTGCGCCGGCCTGGGGCCACCGGCCTCTCCCGTGCGCACACGCACACACGCGCACACACGCGCGCACGCAGACGCACGGGCCCCGTCATGCGTCCGCAAGGCAGCGCCGTGTCCACTCACTGCCCCGGGGCCGGCGCAGGAGGCTGAGCGACCCCACGAGGGCTGGAGACCCGGGGCCGCTGGGGTCGCAGGCGGCTCCTCGGCCAGACGCCGCGTCCTCCTCCGAGAGGCCGATGGGGCCGACGGGCTGACGGGGCTGACGGGGCTCTAAGGGGGCTGAGGGGCTCTGAGGGGGCTGAGGGGCTCTGAGGGGGCTGACGGGGCTCTAAGGGGGCTGAGGGGCTCTGAGGGGGCTGAGGGGCTCTGAGGGGGCTGAGGGGCTCTGAGGGGGCTGAGGGGCTCAGAGGGGGCTGAGGGGCTCTGAGGGGGCTGACGGGCTCAGAGGGGGCTGAGGGGCTCTGAGGGGGCTGACGGGCTCTGAGGGGCCAGCGGCCGCCCCGCCCCCCCCCCTTCCCGAGCGGCCGCGGCTCCGGCTCCTGCGGGGCGAGAAGGTTCGGAACGGCCGTGGGAAACCTCCCTGCGGAAAGTCCAGTCGGTGGAACTGGACACGCCCAACGCCACAGTCGCTCCGCCTGCGACCCCTGGACCCGAGGACTCGCCCCGACGCACCCCAGGGCTCGGACCGAGCACGCGCTCGCAGGGGCGGTGTCACGCCGAGCCCCGGGCCGCGCCTGTCCTCTGGACACGCAGGCAGCCTCCTGCCAGGGTCGCCCACAGCTGCACGTCCAGTTCGTGCCCACACTGCCCTCGGGTTCGGGCCCGGATGGCAGTTCCTGTTCTGCAGACGAGCCCGGGCCTGGGCGGACTCCCCGTTTGGGTCGCCAACAGTTCACCGCCCCCGGATCACAGCGACCAACTCCCCCTGCCGCCGCTGTCGCGCGGGGGGGGGGGGGGGGGGGGGGCACAGCCAGCGCTTCTCCATTCACGGCGCCTTCTTGGGTTTCTTTGAACTTTGGTCTTCGGGCCACACCCGGCAGTGCTCCAGGCTTGCTCCTGGCTCTGTGCTCAGGGATCACCCCTGGTCGGGTTCAGGGAGCCAGACGTGGTGCTGCGGGTTGAGCACAGATGAGCCACGTCAAGGCCTCTCTCTGGCCCCTGGGCAGGGCTCTTCTTGAAAATTAATTTTCAGTTCCGGGGCCACACCCGGAGGTGCTCCGGAGTTACTCCCAGCTCTGCTCTCGGGGACTCCGCGTGGCAGTGCTCGGGGTTGCAGGGAAGCGCCCTCCCGCCCAACTACCCCCCTGGCCCCTGGCAGGCAGCACCAGGAGAGGAAGTCGACAGGATTTGGAAGCTAATTAGCAAGAAAAACCTCAAGCCAAGACGACGGCGATGGCGGAAAGGAGAAGCGGAAGTGGCGGGGACCACAGCCCCGGCCCCGCCTCGGGCTGACAGGGCTGCCCACCCGCCGTCCGGGCCGCGGCAGGCGAGCCCCCACCCACGGAAGAGGGTGACGGCCGCGGGAGGGATGTGAAACCCCGCCCGACGCAGGCTTCGCACGCGGGCCCCAGCTCCGTGCCCTCATGGCTACACTGCAGTAACCCAAACCCAAGCTCGGAGAAGCGTCCGCCCCGGGGGACAGCAGCTCAGCGGCCGGGACTAGCACTCGGCACCTGCCTCCCGGTGTGAAGCCCACGAAGCCGCTTCCTGAGGGCCACCCGCAGACGCCCCAGCCTGACGCCGGGGACTGCGGCGACGGTTTCTGCTGTGCCGGCACAACCCTGGCGCTGCTGTGGGCGCGTCGTGCTGTGCCGGGTGCAGCTGCGCCCTCGGGAAGCAGCAGGAGCAGCCGAAGCTGCCCACGGGGCTCGGCAGCCTGGCCGGCCGCCCGCTCCCTCACACGGAGGAGTCTGGGACCCGAACCCACTTCAGGGTGAGGAGGAGCGCTGTCACCCAGACCCCCTTGGGCCTCTCCTGGGCGGTTCCAGCAGGCGGGATCCGGAATCCGGTGCTTTGAGCCTGCCGGGGACCCCCAGGGCTCCCTGGCGCAGTAGCCAGGCCCTGGCCATTGTCGGGTGTGACCTCGGAACAAAACCAAACACCAAGGACAGTTTTGGGGGCTGGAGAGGCAGTACAAGAAGTCCTTGCCTTGCGTGCAACCAACCTGGAGTCCATCCCAGCATGCCAAGCCCCGCCAGGAGTGACCCCCCCGAGCACCGCTGGGTGCACCGTCCCCGCCCCCCAAAAAACTGTAATTTTATATATCGCAAACTATTCTGAGACCTAACGGACATTTTTCAGAATCTCGGATTTCAGAAACAAGTCCTGTAGTATGACGTCGCTTCCACAAGATGGAGCCACTTCCAAAGAAATTTGTGGACACAGGTGGCGCTAACTCGGGCTGGCCCACGGACTCTGCATCTAACTCTCCTCCACCCACCACTTGCCAACTGCCTCTGCGCTCACCACAGAGAGTTGCTCCTCTGCACTTGAGCACTGAGTCATGAGTCCGGATTTTGACTGGCCACAAATCAGCTGATGGCAAAAGAAAAGTCCCTCTCCTGACCTTTACTTGGCATTTGGTGGTTCAGAACGTGATTCCCCGGCAGAGCCGCTGCCCAGAAGGGGGACCGACAGTCCAAACCGTGACTTCTCTGGGTCGTCCAGAAATTCTTCTCCAGCCTGGTTTGCAGAACCGGCTTTTAGGGGAAATGAATAAAAAGTTATTTCACTGTTTAGAAGTTCCTCAGAAAGAGTGAGAGACCAGTGATTTGCTAACGACTTCACTCTGTGCAAGTAACGTCACGTCCCGCAGGCTGGAGGCTCGTGGGTGCTCGGCCTGTGTGAGCCCTCGGCTGGATCCTGGTGCCATGCACACCCTGTGTAAACCCTGAGCACTGCTGGGCGTGGCCCTGGTGGCCCTACAAAATATCAAAGGAAACTAAAGCAGCAGCCGACTAGCTAAACACCAAGAAGTCGAGACTAGACAGTGAACTTCCTTCAGGAGTTGTCGATGACCTCAAATACTTGCTCTGCAAAAACCAGAGCTATGAAATACACAAAATTAGAATTTCTAAAATGATCTGGGAAAGAGAAAACAGGGCGAGAGTGGTAGTCCTGCGGTAGGCCCTTGCCTTGCACACGGCTGACGGGACGGGTCCCTGGCATCCCACAGGGTTCCCAGAGCCCCCACAAGACCAGGAGTCACCCGTGAGCAGCACCAGGCGTGACCTTCCAAACCTCAAGAAAACAAACATAGGCATTAACTAAAACGAAAATCCAGCAGCAGGTCTCTGTGCTGATATTCTCCTGAGGCAGGTATCGGACACTGAGACAGAACCAAGTGCCCGGGGTCCGTGACCAGGAACTTCATTGGAAACACAGGCCAGTTACACGGGTAAGAACAACCGGGCAAATGCATGATCAGCTGGAAAATTGCAGGGACAGAAACAAGACTCACCCTGAAACGTGGTGACCAGATAAAGTATGTCCTTGTTCAAGAAACGCCTCAGGGGCTGTCAAGCCAGGAACGGCTTTCAGCAGAGCACTGGCCGCCTCCACAGCCTGCCGAGGGCTGGGAGGGTGAGTGCAACCAAGACGCCTTTCCAAGTGCAGGGTCCCGGGTCCCCGGGAAGCGCGGAGTGTCCTGCGGGCTTGTGTTTCCAGGGCGGGCCCTTCCACAGTCCGTGCACGCAGTCACGCGCACACGTGACAGCACCGTGTTGCCCCATCTCAGCTCAGAGAGGGCTGGAGCCGTGGCAGAGCGGGAAGGCGCTGGCCTTGCAGGCCGCTGACCCAGCACTCTGCCCTGAGCCCAGCAGTGATCCCAGAGCACCGTCGGGAGCCGGGGGAGGGGAGGGGCACGGCAGGGCAGAGCCCAGATTGCCACACACTTGGGCCCCTCCCCTGGGAGACAAGGAAGCTCCGACAGAGCCCGTGTCCCCAGCTCTCACGACTGAGCCCCTCGAGAGCGGGTCCCAGCTGGGATGCAGACACAGGACACCGGGCCGGCGGGGCTGAGTAACCGGACCCCCGCGCCAGGCACAGCCTGTGAAATGATCCGCCTCTGACCACTGGCCGCTCCCTCTTCACCCAACACCACAGAAGTGCCCGGGCGGCAGATGCCTGCGAGGCAGGGGACTGCACCCAGGGACTGGGCACACTCTGGGGAGGGGGGGACTGGGCACGCTGTGCCCCCGGGGAACTGGACGCTAAGGACCCAGGGGCCGCAGAGCGAGGCTACCCACACACTGGGTCTGCAAA
The DNA here is from genome assembly GCF_027595985.1 of Sorex araneus. Taxonomy (NCBI): domain Eukaryota; kingdom Metazoa; phylum Chordata; class Mammalia; order Eulipotyphla; family Soricidae; genus Sorex; species Sorex araneus. Next base: position 66,388,720 of record NC_073311.1, read on the forward strand.
TCCCAGCAGCTTCTTCGCCGAAAGCCCGCACCCCGGTTGGCATCAAGGCAAGTGCCCTCCCTGCCGTCTGCAGCTCCAGCCCCGAGCTGAGGCACTGGCAGGCCTGCCCGGGCCACCGTCCCTACAGCAGGATTCTGTGAGTGACGCCCACCCCGGGCCCGGCTCTATACCCCCCACTCCCTCAGACACAGAAGCATCAGCCCGTGACCGAAGGGTCCTTCCAGACAAAGCCACAAAACACTTCTTTTATTTTTCTAATAAGACTAAATTTATTCAATACCCTAGTAAAAGTTTTGATTATAAGTATCCAACAGTATAAAAAGTACAAAACAGGTGTAGATTTCTACTATATTAATACAAAGTGCATGACTACATACAGTACGTCCTACGGGCAGGTGGGGGAGGCTGTGGTTGAGGTCTAGTAATAAATAAATAAATACAGAAGTCGAGATGATCCGTATCATAGTATATTCTACCACCAATACTGCAGCCAAAATGTACAAAAAAAAAAAAATCCCCAACAAAACCTTTTCCAAGTAACTCAGGAGGACGAGATCGCGGCTGGGCTCGTGGCCGGAGGCTGCAGGGAGGAGCCCGCCCGCCGTCGGGGCCGGGATTTCTCTCCGAAAGGAAAAAATATAGAATTTTAACTTTAGCTTAAGAACTATAAAACTATAGGGTGCCCATAAAAAGTGGCTCACTCCTTACTGTTATTTATACTATCCAATTTTTTAAATCCAGTTTAAAAAATAAGCACTAAGTCATGTTTTTATAAGGTAGGCAAATGATCCCATCTTAGAAAGTCTTACCTGGCGATATATTTTTCCTGAAGTTTTAGAAAAGAGGCAATGAGAGCACTTTGGTTTGGGTCCAAGCCAGAAGATTCTCAGGGAAGATTCTGGAACTGAGCTCCGTGCTGAGGACCAACTGGCCACTGGACGTGCTCGTGTCCAGCCGCCGTCCTCCGAGAAGCCAAACCAAAGGCAGCCCCCTCGCGCAGCACGCGCCTCCTTCCGTTTAGTAGAACTGTCCTCTTAATACAGTGAACACCCCCGCGCCAAGAGGCTAAAGCAAGTCAAGACACGGAACACGGAGACGGCCCCGCCGGAGGCGCGGCGTCGCTTTGGTACCAGTCCCGGGGGGCGCGGCCCCCGCACGGGCCGTCTCCCCAGAGCAGCTTCGCGTCCGCTTCAGAAATTTCATAGACACTAGAACTTAGCTCACGTCCACCTGAGGAGGCGGCAGGGACTCCCCACGCCCTGCAGACTGAGAAAAGACCCCACAGACCCCTCCAGGAGCTGGGCCCGGTCCAACGGTCACTGGGGGATGGAGGGAACCAAGTGTAGCCAGCCACCTTACAGACGCCCCGACACCATTTCCAAAGAGAAAGACTAAAACTACATACGCTTATCATACAACAACCCAGCTCTGGCCCTGAGCGTCCCCGAGTCCCCTCCGTGCCGAGGGGCTATAGAACCCAGACTTAAGGAGCACTTTCCAGCAGCACCCGGCTTCCCGGACACGCGGCGTCTGAAGGCGTCCGCCTCTTCTCGGGGCGCCGGACGCTGGCTCGGGGCTGCGGAGCTGGGCGGCAGCCCCCCGCCGGACTATTCTAGAACTGTCTTTTGGCAGAATAGCGGGCGTGGAGCTGGAGGCGAGGGTGGTCTCGTTGCTGTGCTCTCCCCGGACACTCGTCACCACTCCTGCGGGGGTGCGGGCAGCGGCTCCGGCCCGGGCGCCTCCGGCTTCTCGGCCGCCGCCTTCTTGTTGCCACAGCACGGCTTGAAGAGGTGGGTGTCGATGAGGACCTCCCCGAACCGGCCTTTATAGATGATGCCGCAGCAGACCTTCTGCCTGCAGGGACAACGGGCCGGGCAGGGCAGCCCAGTGAGCAGAGCCGCGCGACCAGCAAGGGAACCCCCCGCCGCTGCACGCCTCCCCGGGCCCAAGGTCTGGCAGGAGAAGCCCCAAACACCGTCCGGAGACCCTGGAGTGGCCACAGATGTTCCCTGACCCAAGGTCCATCCGAGCACTGGGCCAGGGGGAACCCGGGACACGGCTGGCTGTGGCTCCCCAACCAAGTGAGACAAACACCAGACACCATCAAACAGACACGAGGGCACGAAGAATCACAACCACGGGTCACGTGTCGAAGGGGAGAAACCCTCACGTCTGGTGACAGCCCCAGCCTCGGCCGCCCTCACGACTTCCTGTTTCAGGCCTGATAAGGAAAGGCACCCAGGCACCCCGCCTGCCACCCCTACGGGCCGCTGGACAACACTGGGGACGTGCCCTGAGAACACCCCACTGTAGAGCAGCCACCGCACAGCCGGCTAAGGGTCCGAGGGAGGTTCCCGGGCTGCACACCTGCAGCGCATGTCTCTCGGCCGCCCCCCACCCCCATGGTAAGACGTCACTTTGGTGCCGACATTCTGCAGGGCCCAGGTGGGGCGGCTGCTGTCTTGCTCTCAGTCTGGGCTGACTCGGTACCGCAGGGTCTCCCGGGCTTGGGAGGCCCCAAGAATGCTCTGGGGGGTCAAGCTCAGCTTGTGGAGGCTCAGCCCTCAGAAGCCGCCTCTCCCCAGCAGCTCCCGGTGCTGAGCCCCGTGCACCAGAACCCGGGGCAGGGGACACTGGATCCCCCGACCCGGGAGTGCTCCCACAGTACCGCTACCCTGCCAGGCTGCAGGACGGGCTTCCCTCTGGCCCGTGCTTCACTTCAGCTCCGACGGGCGGCGCCAACCCAGCATGGCTCCCTCCCGGCAGCCGCCCCGGGGCTGTGAGGCCAAGGGGCCGACAAGAGGCCGGCCAGCGCCTGACTCAGCGCTGCAACTTCTAACATCTAATGTATTTCTTCACTGGCTTTTCGGCTTACAGTTGGCGATGCTCGGGGGTTACTCCTGGCAGTGCTCAGGGGACGCCAGAGATCAAACCGTGTCGGTTTTAATGTGCACGTGCAAGACAAATGCCCACTATCGCTCCAGTTCGTATGATGTATTTATTCTGTTTCTTTGAGCCACACATGGCAGGCTCAGGGCTCACGCCAGGCTCTGCATTCAAGGGTCACTCCTGGCGGGGCTCAGAGGACCATACGGGGTATTGGAGTGTGGCCTTAAAAAACAACTTTAAATTGCAGTCTGAGGCCAGAGCAATAGTGTAACAGGGAGGGCATTTGCCTGGCACACGGCCGACCCTGGTTCGATCCCTGGCATCCCATTTGGTCCCCCGAGCACTACCAGGAGTAATTCCTGAGTGCAGAGCCGGGAGTAAACCCTGAGCATCGCTGGATATAACCAAAATAATAATAATAATAAAATTGAAATCTGACCATTTGTCCTCAGATGTCAACCTGGGATCTCTCTTGCCTATGGCTGCACAGCTGCTTTTCTCTCCTAGCGGAAATGTTCATACTCGCACTCACAAGCTTTGCCACATACACACTTCCAGGCTGAGCCGTCAGCCCCTGGACTCTGCCACGCTAAGACCTTACTTTGCTGCTGCTTCCATTCCTCTCACTGTGCAGAATGGCGGCACCCGGGGCCACATGTAGTGGGATTTTTTTTTTTTTTGCCTTTTGGGTCACACCCGGCAATGCACAGGGTTACTCCTGGCTCTGCGCTCAGGAATTACCCCTGGCGGTGCGCTGGGGACCCTATGGGATGCTGAGAACAGAACCCAGGTCGGCCGTGTGCAAGGCAAATGCTATGGCTCCAGCCGCCACGTAGTGGGATTTGAAGGGGGGTCACTGCTGGTTGCGAGGCCGGCGCCTCACTCCTTGTACTATGCCACCAACCAACCCGTCTTGTTTTTAGCTTTTAATTTGCTTTTGGGCCACATGCAGCTGTGCTGAGGGACTCGGGGGACCGTGTGCCGGAGACTAAACCCCAGCCGGCCGTGGGCGGCAAGTGCCCAGCCCACTGGACTCTCTCGGGTCCTTGTTATTTCTCTTCCCAAGTAGGAAACTGGAACACCTTCTCTTCCAGCTTACTGCCACTGCTTTGTCTACAGTCGGCCCCGCACTGCTTCGGCAGCTGACCTCTAAGGAGTCCCGTGACCTGCCCTCTCAGTGTCCCTTACTGAGGTGCCAGGCTCTCACTCCGGGGTCTCACACACACGCAGCACGTCTCCCGGGACACCCCTCGCCCAAGGCTATCTCTGAAGCTAGGTGTGCATCTGCCCATCCCCCAGGGAAACAGCTCACTGCAAGACGGACATCGCCAAGTCCGACTTCTGGCACACTACACCAGCTGTGGCCTGGGGCCCCGGGGCGGGGGCGCCTGACAGCGCAGCTGTGGGGCCAGCCGCGGTCCCTCTACTTCAGTGAAGAATCACAGGTTTTGGCTAGCATCGGTGGTGCGCTGGATGGGATGCGGTGAGCCTAGACGGTCACCCAGCGGCATGGCTGAGCCTAGACGGTCACCCAGCGGCATGGCTGAGCCTAGACTGTCACCCGGCAGCATGGCTGAGCCTAGACCGTCACCCGGCGGCGTGGCTGAGCCTAGACTGTCACCCAGGGGCGTGGCTGAGCCTAGACCGTCACCCAGCGGCGTGGCTGAGCCTAGACCGTCACCCGGCGGCATGGCTGAGCCTAGACCGTCACCCGGCGGCATGGCTGAGCCTAGACTGTCACCCGGCAGCATGGCTGAGCCTAGACTGTCACCCGGCGGCGTGGCTGAGCCTAGACTGTCACCCAGGGGCGTGGCTGAGCCTAGACTGTCACCCAGGGGCGTGGCTGAGCCTAGACTGTCACCCAGGGGCGTGGCTGAGCCTAGACCATCACCCAGCGGCATGGCTGAGCCTAGACTGGCACCCAGCGGTGTGGCTTTTGATGTAAGTCAAGTCGTGCCTCGGCCCTTCCTTTATCATGGAAAATTTGGTGGAACAGATTCTTCATTGCTGGGAAATCTCGGCCCCTTGGTTTAAGTTTTCTTTCATTTTTATGTTTTGCTATTTTTGGGTCACACCCAGTGGTGCACAGGGGTCACTCCTGGCTGTGCACTCAGGAATTACTCCTGGCGATGCTGGGGGACCATATGGGATGCTGGGAATCGAACCCGGGTTGGCCGCGTGCAAGGCAAATGCCCTCCCCGCTGTGCTGTCGCTCCGGCCCCTAAGTTTTCTCTTAGATTGATTTCCACCGGGGAAACACCTGACCCCCCTCGGCCCTCGCCAGGCCCATGCGCGCGCCTCACCGTTTCCAGTAGGTGAGATCCAGGAAGGAGAACTCGGGCGTCCTGCTGGAGCCGGAGGGCAGCTCCGTGTCGGAGCCTTCGTCCGACTGGTTGCTGTAGCACGGGGACTGGGCGGGGGAGGCACTGGAGGTGGTGCTGTGGGCGTCGGAGTCTGCGGGAGACAGGACACACGTCAGCGGCCAGACCCCAGGCCCGCCACGGCCGCTGGCATCCTGTCCCCTCCCCGGGGCAGGGCCGGGCCCGGGGCCTGTCCGTGTGCAAGGCAACAGCTGCACCTCGAGCCACAGTCCTCGTCTAAAACAAAACCTTTTTTTTAATTTTTGATTTTTATTTTATCCTGTTTGTTTCTGTTTGCGGGCCACACCGGCTCTGCACTCAGACGGAGCCAGCTCAGCGGAACACAGGACAGTGGGGATCGGACCCAGGCCGCCGCGTGCAAGGCAACGCCCTCCCAGCTGTCCGATCACTCAGCCCGAGAAGAGACCCTCCCTGCCTGCTCAGAACACAGGTGCGCGCCAAGCCCCTCACCGAGCTCACACACGTGAAGGCAGGTCTGAGAGGCCGTCTGCCGCCGAGGGGACGGCTCGGGGGGCGGCGGGCACAAGCCGGGCTGGGACTCTGGGGCCCGGCACCCTCCGCCCAGCACAGGGCGCGGCGGCTAGGAAGCTGCGGGACTTAGCGAGACAACCCCGAGGCGCAGGGCCGGCCCAGCCCAGAGGGTCCGGACACCAGCCGGGGGCTCAGGAAACCCAAGCCAAGGAAGAGGCCCGGTGTCCAGGGGCCCTGACCACAACACACAGTCTCCACCGTGAGCCGAGCGCCACGCGGACCAACAGCCTCTGCTTCAGAGTCCCGCAAGGCGCAGAGGGAGGGAGGGCGGGGTGCAGGGGAGCGCCAACGGCACCTCCATGAAGCACGCCCCCCCATTCTCTCGCCCCACAGGACACAGCCAGGTCCCCGTGGCCTCCAGCACTCAGCACGCCCGAGCCGCTCCCTCCCCTCCTGTGCGCGGCCACTGTTCCCTGTGCACCCCCATTTGCACACGCTCACACGCGCACTCTCTGGGCTGTCCTTCGCGAGGAAGCGACACTCCCGCACTCCTCCAGGACGAAGGACACAGGCCCCCCAGGCACCCAGGAACGGCTCGTCCGTGCTGCAGGGACCACGCCATGGCCTGGCAGGAGAGGCCCCGGGCGGCCGAGGAGGCAGGCGCCACCGCACACGACTCCCCGTGGACGGCAGCCAGGGGCCGGCCCACACCCACATCGCGGGCTTCTCCCGGCCTCTCTGACAGACCTGGGAGGCGGCCGCCGGGCACCGCCCTGCCCGTCTCTGGCTGCGCCCCTGCCCGCAATCGGCCCTGCCAGGACCAAGCCCTGAGAACGTGGCCCAAGTAAACCCCGAGCACCGCCGAGGTGGCCCCAAAAGCAAACGAGGAGACAACCCGAGACAGAAGACGCAGCTCGGGGGAGTACCGCGGGCGGGCACTGGCCTTGCGCGGGGCTCCTGAGCACAGAACCAGGAGTGACCCCAAGGGGAGCAGAGCCTCCGGGCGCGCCCCACTCACTGTGGCGCTTGAGCTGCTGCAGCTTGCTCATCTGGCTGCTCTTCATCCTGCTCCCCGCCAGCGCCTTCACCTTCTTTGGCTTCAAGGTCGTCTTCAGGCTGGGGCCCGCCCTCGCGTCCACCACCTGGAGGAAACACTGAGTGGTCTGTGCCCGCCCGAGGCCCCCCGCCCGAGGCCCCCCGCCCGGCAGCACCGGGGCAAGGCCCGAGGCTCCCTAGCTGCGTTCGTCTCCACGGGCGGTTCTGACTCCAGAAACCTCCACAGCTTTCACCCGACCTTTCCCGCCACCAAGGGCCAGTGTCAAGTGAAGGGAAACGAGGCAGAGAGGAAGTGACATGTTCTCACTTATCTCTGAAGTGAGCTCAAGGAGCAGGGGGGTGGAGACGGGCCGGGTCCGCCAGGGCCATCTCGCTCGCCCTCGTTACTCCCAGAGGCTACACAGCCTGGCCACCGGGCACGGAAGGAAGCGGCCCTGGGAATCCGCCTCCGGGCCAAGCACAGCCACACAGGCTCCCGTCCTGCTGCCACAGCGCACCAGCGCCTCGCGAGGGGCGAACAGTGCGGGGTGTGGCGCCGGCCTTGCACGCGGCTGACCCGGGTTCAATCCCCAGAACATATTTTCTGAGCCTGCCAGGAGTGGCCCTGAGCCCCCAGGAGTGGCCCCCAAACCAAGAAAGTGGGAAAAAAATAAGAGTCCCACAAGAAATCTAGCACCGTGGGGCTGGAGCAATAGCACAGCGGGGAGGGCGTTTGCCTTGCACGCAGCCGACCCGGGTTCGATTCCCAGCATCCCATATGGTCCCCTGAGCACTGCCAGGAGTAACTCCTGAGTGCAGAGCCAGGAGTAACCCCTGTGCATTGCCAGGTGTGACCCAAAAAGCAAAAAAAAAAAGAAAGAAATCTAGCGCCGTGAGGCAGAACACAGCTGCGTCCCAGCCTGGTGCCGCCCGACCCGGACCCCGCAGGGCTGCCTCCGCGGGCACGTGACTGTCTGGGGCCACACCGGCAGGCAGGGGCGGGCGGTCCAGCACGGGGTGCTGGGATGGAGCCAGGCCTGCCGGTGCCCGAGCCGTTCTCACGGGCGCTGCACCCTCAGTGGAGGCGGCCCCCCTGCTCACAGCCGGGGCCTCGGGGGTCAGGCCACAAGCGAGGCCCCAGGCTGGGCCAGGCCCCTGCAGTGGACACTGGAAGCCGCAGGGGGAAGGCCCCGCTTCAGGACAGCTCTGCGGCTTCTCCAGTGAGGGCCACAGGGGCCACCCGGGCACCCCGGGGAGACGGGGTGGGGGGGGTGGGGGGGGCAGCGCACTCACGTGGTTCCAGTTCTTCTTGGAGCCCGCGGGCAGCTTCTTCCATCGCTTCACCAGCAGCACACAGGCGTTGCAGATGTCGCCCGAGCGGGTCTCGTGCAACCTGCCGAGAGCACAGTGCTGGGGCCGGCTCCCACGGAGGGTGAGAGTGTGTGCGCGTGTGTGGTGGGGGAGGCACTGGTGGAGAGTGTGTGTGGCAGCTAGCGGGGGTCCCCGTGCCACCTCACTGCTCCAAGAAGCCTGAGGGCTCCACACTCCAGTGCTCACCCCGGTGTCCCAGACAGGCAGTCCCAGGTCTCTGTGGTGTAGTTCGGAAACAAGTAACTTCTACACCCAGGAACCGATTCTTCGTACCCCAGCTTAATCGCTTACAGGATCGGGAATGTTTTAAAATCAACAGTAAAACCTGAGGCCCAGACAGAAGAGATGCTGCCGTGTGGTTTAAGTGACACAACGCCACACTTAGGGTGAACAGTGCCACCCGCCAGCTCCCCGGCCGCACAGCTGGAGAGACCTGGAACTCAGAAGCTCTGGGGCCTGAGTCACAGCACGGGGGCCCGTGCCCGCCTGCCCTGCCGGGGAGGGTCCGGTGCCCGAGCACGGCCGCTGTGGCCCCCAAACAGAGGTCACACAGGGCAAGGCTGGGGGGAACTTGGGTGAGCGCCAAGAAGGCAGCCGAGCGCAGGGCTGACCCCGAGGCCACCGTCTGGCCCTGGCGCGTGGCTGGGCCGGGCAGGACTGCGAGCGGGCGGAACCGGTTCCCACGGGAAAGAGGGAAGCCCAGGGGCGGCAGGCCCGGGCGCTCACCCGAAGCAGCTCTGGAAGTCCTTCTCGTAGCGCTTGCTGTCCGTGAACCGCGAGCTGGACGACTTGGCCCTGCAGATACAGCAGCCCTCGAGACTCCGGTACATCTTTGGCTTGTGGAAACCGAACATCTTTCCTCGCGGGCGACAGTCTGCGGGCCGGGGAGGAGACGCGCCGTGAGGTCCCGGCCCCACCCCCACAGACAGGCGACGGGCCTCGGGGGAAGTTCCTGAGTGTGGGGACAACCCCCCCCATGACCTCAGGAAGGCGACAAAGCAGCACCCTAAGCTTGAGCAGGGCCCCTACCCGGCACCTCTGCGGGAGGGCGCCCCCATCAGGGACGTCCTGAGCACGGGCCGCGATCCCTGTTGGACACCCAGAGTAAGAGACCCTGGAGCCGGCAGTGGGGACGGAAACCCTGCAGAGAGGATGTAACACAGCACGGGCCCGCGGAAGGCCAGAGCCACAGGGACCCTGACGTCCAGCCCAGGGCCAGCAGCCCCATCTCCGTCACCAGTCACCAGAGCACCGCCCCCGCCCACACAGGAAGAGGGACGCTACACCAGCGCCCCACGGGCCCAGAGCGGGCCGGAACTGCCGTGTGGGCCTGGGGTCCAGTTCCGGTGAGTGTGGCGGGGCGAGCGGGTAGGACGCTGCTGCAGAGAGCATCCCGCTGGGGTGCTGCTGGCTGAGATCGGGAGAGACAAGACAGCTCGTCTGCTCTCAGGAAAACATCGGCAGGGGCTGGAGCGACAGCACAGTGGGGAGGGCGTCTGCCTTGCACGCGGCCAACCTGGGTTCAATCCCCAGCATCCCACATGGCCCCCCGAGGAGCCAGGAGGAACCCGAGCATTGCTGGGCGTGACCCAAAAAGAAAAGAAAGAGGAAATATTAGCAAGAAGCGCTGAGCAGGGGGGCTGGCCTCCGAGCTCCTGCTGGGTGGCCAGGCTGACCCGGGTCCCAGGAGAGGCCGCTGAGCAGAGGCAGGTCACCTTCCAGCACACAGGACAGAGACGGGCTGAACAATGCCCCCTGGAAGCGACCCCCGCTGCGACTCAGTCTCCCCCCCATCAGCAAGGGGCGGGGGCCGGCGGGCCCTGGGGCACCCCTTCACCTCCAATCACCATCTGGAGTTGGCAGAGCTGCCCCGTGCCTGGTGGCCGAGGACCGCCATGGCTACTGGCTAGCAGCAAACCCACGGCCTGCACCGCTGGGGGCAGGGGCAGGGGCGGGCAGACACCTCCAGGACACTTACCCAGCCCCCACGCCCCTGTCTGGTGAGACGCCGGGCGGTGAGCACTAGCCTGGCCAGCAGGGAGGCACCTGGGCTTGGCAGGGGACCCACAGGAGGCTGGTCCCGGCTTTGTTTACAGCAACCCGGCAGGCCAGGATAGAGCGTCACCACTCGGACTTTGGGGAAGCCAGAGATAAACTCGCTTTTCCCACAAAACTCTACAATCCCACTAATTAAAAAAAAGTAAAATAAAACCACCTGCCTTATCTCTATCTCTCAAGGAAACCCCAGGACACAGAATGTCTCTGAGGGGCTGGAGCAACAGCACAGCGGGGAGGGTGTTTGTGTTGCACGAGGCCGACCTGGGCTCGATTCCCAGCGTCCCACAGGGTCCCCTGGGCACTCGGGGGTGATTCCTGCGTGCAGAGCCAGGAGGAACCCATGAGCACCGCCAGGTGTGACCCAAAAAGCAAAAAAAAAAAAAAAAAGTCTCTGAAACCCAGTTAAGCGACGGAGCAGAGCCCGGCCCAACAGGGGGCTTCTGGGACCCCGACACCTGCCCCATCTTCAGAACATCTCGTTGTTCCTAGTTCCAGAGCTGTGTGCGACGAAGCGATTCCGCGGGAACAACCTGCGTCACTCTGCCCGCCGTGGACCCCACCGCCTCCCCACAACGGGCAGCTCGGAAGAAAACGAAGCTCCGGGTAAGGCCCCAAGCCAGGAAGGACGTGATTGTTAAGACGCGGATTAAAAGTCTCCTAGAAAGGCTCTGCCAAGGGCCACAGAAACGCCCCCGGGAAGGTGAACTTGATGCTCCCGAGTGAGTCCCGCACGCTCACTGTCCAGAGAACTCAGGCCCTGCAGCAAGCCCTTGCGCTGGATGGGGCAGAAACACCCCCCACCCCCCACCGGCACCAGGATTAACACGGTCCCAGGCGTCTCAGCAACGAGCACAGGACGGTGGAGGCTGCGACTGACAGGAGGCGTCAGGCCCTCGGGGCACTTTCACCCACACCCTCGGTTACTGCCGCCACAGCACCAAAGCACCCGGTTTCCAAACAGTTCTGGAGCCGCGGGGCGGCGGGGAAGTCCGGGCTGACCCCGCCTCCCGCTAAGTGAAAAGGGAACCGGCAGGGGAGGGGCGAAGCACGCGGCGAGGGCCGCATCCCCCGGCCCCAGAGCCAACACGCGGAAGTAGGAAGTGAAGACTCGAATTCTAGTTTCTGGTCCTTTAACACTCGGAGATTCCGACCGCTGCAAAACTACATTTCAAAGCCTACGGCGAGAAGGGGGCTAACACCTGGGAGACGGGGTGGGTCTGCAACACGCTGACGGGCATGCAGGACCTGAGAAACCTGCGTGCTCCCCAGAACACCAGCGGCTCAGCACAACAAAGACCAACTCCTGGGGGCAGGGAGGGCGCCGGCCCGCAAGCCGCGGACCCGGGTTCAATGCCCTGCAGCTCAGAGGCTCCCGAGCACCGGCAGGAGTCAGCCCTGAGCTCGGCCGGCGTGGCCCCCACCCCCCACCCGCAGGGGCGGCCGGCCATGAGCGGGCAGCTGAAGTTTCCGGGCTGCAGCAAGCACGTGTCCGCGCCGGAGCACGAGCCCTGGGGCAGGGGACCCGGAGAGCCCGGCCTTACTTTCGCTTTCCCCTCCGCCCGCGCCCCGCACCGCAGGCTGGGGGGGCAGGAGCTGAGCAAAGTTCCCGCGAGCCCACCCCAGCTGGAGCACTGCGGGCAGGAACAAAGGCGCAGGGCAGGGGCGCGGGAGCGCACAGGGGCCGTTTCCTCTCCCCGCGCCCTCAGACGGGGTCCCGCTTCCTCCCTTTCAAGGAGCACGTCCTCCCGGACAGGAAGAGGCCCCAGGCTGCGCTGGCCCGGCGGTCCCGAGCCCCCCACCCCGACCCAGAGCCCCTCCTGCAGGAAGGGGTCAGGCCGGAAGCAAGCGGGTGTCCAGCGGACACTCGGCACCGGACAGCGCGGCTGCCCAGGGTCATCCACCAGGAAGTGGCCCTGGGACCCTGGCGCGACAGCCCAGGTCTCGCCGGAACTCCCGGGAGCAAAGCCGCGTGTGTCCTGGGCCGCGGCCAACAGCCCGGGCTCCTGGAGCGGGACTCAGCCTTTCGAGGGCCAGCACTAAGGCCAGCAAGGCGGGCCGTCCCGGGGTGCCACTGCCTCCCTTTTGGGAGGGGGCGTGCTGGCTCACCGGCCACGTGTCTGCAGCCGTGGCCCTCACACCCGCTTCACCCGGGCAAAGGGGCTTAAGGTCCCTCCTCTGAACGCGAACCCCGGGGCCCTTGCCCTGCACTCGCTGACCAGGCTCCATCCCTGCACGCCCTGAGGTGTGAGCCAGGACTCCCGCCTCACCTCACCTGTCCTGCCCTCTGGAAACAAACATCCCCTGGCAAGCACCCGAAGGCACGTGCCCCAGCTCTGTGGGCCGCCCCCCCAACCCGTCCACATGCGTCCACCAGGCACGGGTGGGCTCGGGCCACCATCTGGCCCCTGGGCAGAAGGGCGAAGCTTTGCAGGACCCGGGACTGATCCCCCAGGAGTGTCTGAGTTCAGATCCTTCTAGCATTCCTCCACCAGACAAAACCCTGGCGTGGCGATACGGGACGTGCTCCCAGCACACGCGGCCTCTCACGCTGCCGTGCGACCGCCCGTGCTCAGCCTGAAGCCCCAAGTCCTAGCACACGGCCAGCCCGGCCCAGCCGGGAAGTGGTGTCCACAACAAAGGTGGGTGCTAGAAAGCGATGTTCTAGAGGCCGAGCACTCTGCAGAAGGCGGGGTGCGCCCGGCACCCCACGTGCCAACAGGAGGGTCCCAGAGCAGTCAGGAGGAAGCCCTGAGCACCCGGGCGTGGCCCCGAGTTCAACAATAATGACTTTACAGAGCCGACGATTTGCAAGAGTGACTTTCCCCTTAATACTCAGCCTTTGCATCTTTGCAGTGGACACGCGGGAGGCTCGGAGCCTTCTAGAACACGCAGCCTGAATAAACCAACCGGAGGTCACCGGGAAACAGCCCGCAGCTCCCGAGCACGGGGCAGGCGGGGCGGGGCGGCCGGCGGGGGAATCTGGGCACGGGCGGGCAATGCCGAGATAACCGGCCTCCAACCCCGGCCTGAGTCCTGCACCGACACGCGCGGCGGGGAGCGGGGAACGGGGAGCAGGGAGCAGGGCCGCCGCCGCCGGGCCGCGCGCCGGGACTGGACCTGCAGCATCACAGACCCGGAGCGGCCCGCGCCCGGGTCGGGCCCCGACCTACACCGGGACCCTGAGTCCAAAAAGGGGGCTGGGGGCGGGGGTCTCCACCCGGCGCGGCCCCGGCGGGGTCCCGGCCGGCCGCCGGGTGACCGCGCGTCCACGGCCCCGAGTTGTCAGGACAACGGCGCAGGTCCGGCTGCAGGGGGACGCGGGCGGGGGTCCCGCCACCTGCTGCACGGCCGAGACCCTCCGACGGACACGGGCGCCGGCCCCGGCGCTCGGCGGGACCCCCCGGGCGGCGTCCACGTGCGGGACCCCCGGACCCCCGGACCCCGTCCACGTGCGGGGCCCGGCTCTCGGCACGTGTCCGGCCCCGGCGGGGCGCGGGCGGAACCGGGCCGGACCCCGCGGCCCCCAAGGTCACGGCGGCGCGGGCGCCAACAGGTGCCGGACAAAGCGCGGGGCCCGCACGCGGCCCTTTGTCTCCCGCCCGCCGCGACCCCCCGGCGCCATCGCGTCATTGTCCCGCGCACGTGCTCGCGCCGGGCCAGGTGGGCCGGGCGGGCCGGGCGGGCCGGGCCGGGCCGGGGGCCGGGGCCGGGGGTCGGGGGGACGCAGCCCGCGCCCGGCCCGCCCGGCCCGCCCGGCCCGCCCCGCGCCCGGCCCGCCCGGCCCCCGCGGCGCCCCCGGCCCGGCGCGCCCCCCGCCCGGCCCCGGCCGCCCCCCGGCCCGCGCCCCGCGCACTCACCGCGCCGACGCGCCCCCCGCGGCGTGCACGCTCGCCAGGCCCCCGCGCCGCACCTCGGGGTGCAGTTGCCACCGCGGCCGGGAAGGTGTAGCCTCGGCGCCTCTGCGCACGCGCGCCGCCCGCCGCCCGCGGCTCCTCAATCGGGCTCATTTGCATACGGGCGCGCGCGCGTCGGCGGGGGCGGGGCCCGGCGGGCGCGCGCGCTCCCGGCGCCTCTATTGTCCTTTTAAGGGGAGACGCGGCGCGGCGCGGGAAAAACGGCGGCCCGCGGCCCGGGGGCGGAGCCTGCTTACTACGGTGACGTCACGTAAACAAACGCGCGCGCGGGGGCGAGCCGGGGCCGCGCATGAGTGGGCGTGGCCGCGCCGCGAGGAGCGGGGCCCGCCGGGAAGGGCGGGGCCTTAGGGGCGGGGCCACGCGCGGGTGGGCTGGCCGGTCGGGGGCGGGGCCTGCGGGACCGGACCCGACCGCGCTGGGAGGGGCGTGGCTACGCTCGGGTGGGCGGGGTCGCGCTCGGTGGGCGGGGCCGCGCCGGGAGGGGCGGGGCCTGCCGGCCGCGCACCTGCGGCGTTTCCGGCCCGCGGGGGTTTGGCCGCCGGCGGCGCCCACGTGCTCCCCCGCGCGGGGCTCAGAGCAGCGCTGAGGCTTCTGCACCCCGGTGAGGGTCCCCCGCCTCCGGCCCCCTCCGCGCCCCCCACCCTTGACACGTGGCGGGACCGGCCCCAGAGGGCAGCGACCTGCCGGCCAGCCCCCGACGGACCCTCGCTGGGCAGCTGCGAGCACTGACCGAGCACTGACCGCCCTCCCCCGAGGCCTCTGCCGGACAGTGTCGCGGGGCCTGGGCGGCCTGAGCACGTGCGCGCCTGGCCAGCGACGATGGCCACTCAGTGACCACTAGGACAGTGGCAAGCCCGTAGCGTCTCGACCCTGCCGGACACTGCCCGGATCCCCGCGGCCGGCCCGCAGCGGACACTCGCTCACTCATGTCCACGCGCAGGTGCCTCGCAGAGCCCCGCGACGCCCCCGCCCCTCCGCGCTCCGTTTGTAACAGACCTTCCAGAAAGGATTTCCGATCTGTAAGTTTCATAATGTGTCAATAGACCATGTAAACATGTTTAATAAAAATAGAGCTCGAGTGCCGTTCTCTCCCGTTAGTGTGAAGCGTGTCTATTGGCGGGGGGCGGCCACGGTCATGCTTGGTCAGCAGGTGGTGTTCACTGCAGCGTCCTGGAAGCATCCCAGCTGCTGACCCAGCACCTGGACCGTCCCCTCTGTCCTCCACTGCCTGCTGGTCTCTTTCTGAAAGGTGAGGCCACCTCGCACAGAAACCCACCCACCTCCTTAGCCCTGCCCCTCAACCAGAGGCGTGTCCCCAAGGTGCCCTGCCTCTCTGTCGCTGGGCCTTGGCTCCATTCAGGCAGGCCCCTCACTCGGGCACTCGACATCCTCCTCACCCAGACCGTCCTGCTCCACGGCGGAGAGGTGGGGCAGCGGGGAGGGCACAGGCCTGGCGCACACCCGAGTGGGTTCAGTCCCCGGCATCCCACGTGGTCCCAGAGCACCACCAGGCTCGATTCCTGAGTGCAGAGCCAGGAGTGACCCCTGAGCAACACCAGGTGTGGCCCACAAGCCAAATAAATGGACCCACTCCGTTTTCCATCATCACAGAGGGGCTGGGAAGATAGTGCAGTGCGTGGGGCACGGGCCTTGCACCCGGGTGACGCGGGTTCAGTCAGGTTCTAAGGCTCTTTGAGCCTGGGGGCTGGAGCGATAGCTCAGCGGGAAGGGCTTTTGCCTTGCACGCCGCCAACCCAGGTTCTATTCCCAGCATCCCATACGGTCCCCTGAGCACCGCCAGGAGTAATTCCTGAGTGCAGAGCCAGGAGTAACCCCTGTGCATTGCCAGGTGTGACCCAAAGGGCAAAAAAAAAAGGCTCTTTGAGCCTGTCAGGAGTGAACTCTCACCAAAAATAAGCTCTGAGCACCATGGGTTGTGACCCCAAAATCAGGAAAAGAAAAAGAAGGGATAAATGGGAGGGAGAGAAAAGGGAGCAAAGGGAGGGAAAGGAGACACTTTGTAATGTCTAGATTTGTATTAGAGTTTTGTATTTGTATTAAAGTAGATCTTGTTGCCTTTTTTTTTTTTTTTTTTTTTTTTTTGCTTTTTGGGTCACACCCGGCGATGCACAGGGGTCACTCCTGGCTCATGCACTCAGGAATCACCCCTGGCGGTGCTCAGGGGACCATATGGGATGCTGGGATTAGAACCTGGGTCGGCGGGCCCCATGCAAGGCAAACGCCCTACCCGCTGTGCTATCACTCCAGCCCCGCCTTTTTTTTTTTTTTTTTTTTGCTTTTTGTGGGGGGAGGGTCACACCCTGCAATGCTCAGGGGACCATATGGGATGCTGGGATTTGAACCTCCTCAGTGGGCCGTGTGCAAGGCAAATGCCCTCCCCACTGTACTATTGCTCCAGCCCCTCTCACATTTGGTTTTAAAATCCAGGCTGATGCCCTCATCGAGCAGGTCCCAGGCAGCTCAAAGCATTTTGCTGAGCTCAGGAAAGTTAAATACCGCATTTAGCATGGGGTTTGGTTCCTTAGCAGAAAATGCCTGAAAGACTCACATCCAAGCATGTACAGTATTTGTTACTAATTTGTTTAAATCCTTTTGAAATTCACATAGCAAGTGGTCGGAGCAGTGGGGTAATCTTAAGCTCCGAGGAACAGAATTAGGCCATTTGCTGGAAAAATACTCCAGCCACCGTTAACAGCTGCCAGAGAAAGATATCTGTTACTTAATCAAAATCAACTTTTCAAATTTCTGAATTTCTCCTAGGTTTATTCCTAGAAAGAGTAATCTCGTTATTCATGGGAAAAATTCAGTTTTATATAACTGTCTTGTGATAACGGAATAACATACTTGAACCATTTCCAGGTAGAATGGCAACATTGCTGGTAAGGCTCTGCGGAGAGCAAGTGCAGTGAGCTCAGGTCAGCAAACCAGAGACCGTTCCGGGACAAGACTCCAGACCCCTCCTCCAGGCGAGGGGCCTGGGCGTCCTGGGCACCATGGAGGGAAGGGGCGTGAGAAAACAGAAGCAAGAAAGTCATTCTGGCCTTGTCCGCTGCAGCAGGGGCCGGCCCCCTGGGGGAGAGTCTCTCCAGACCCCCACGGACAGCGTGTCCTTATCTGCCAGCCAAGGGCAGGCCCGGGGCAAAGGGGCCTTGCAAAGGCTCTGGCAGTCCACAGTCTCCGTGTGGCCCCTTTCTGCGAAACGGCCGACTCCAACCAAGCAGAGCACCCGGGTGGCGGCCCGAGAGACGGGCTGCGGGCTGATCCGGGCACCCCATACGGTCCCTGAGCCCGCGCGGAGTGAGCCCTGAGCACTGCAGGGTGTGGCCCCCCGACAAAGCCAGACGAAATGGAAAGGTCCCCAGGCCCGGTCTCCTCTCTCTGGCCGCCCTGGCGAATGCCTGGGGCTGTGAGACGGAAACACGTGTCTGCGTCTCTCGCTGAGCCCTGAGCAGCGCAGGGTGTGACCCAAGAATCAGTCCGTCACTACTGAAGTCGAGTGAACTACAGCATGCCAGGGGTCACGGAGAGAGACAGGAACCCCAGGTTCAATCCCTGACAGCATGTGCTCCCTGAGCACTGCTGGGAGCAATCCTGGAGCACTGAGTCAGGAGTAACCTCTGAACACTACTAGGTGTGACCCCCCAGCACCAAAAGAGAAACGCAAAATAAACAAACCAGCTGACATCCCAGCGACCAGTGGAAAGAGAACGTGTGCAGCCGGCACGGTGGTTTAGGGTCATCCTGACGCACACGCGTGTGGCCGAGCGTGGCTTGGTCGCCCCACGCCTGACTCTGGGGGCGCCCACAGGTCTCTGCAAACCCCGGTGCCTCCCAATGCCCGCCATGATTCCTCAGTCCAGACATGGGGCCGGAGCGCGAGAAGGACTGTCTAGCTGGGGCCGGGGGGCCGGGGGGCCGGACATGTGTGGTGCCCTCGGGGCGGAGCCGGCGCAGGCTCGGGCTCGCCCCTGCCAGGTCCCCCTCCCTGCCAGGACCCTGACTTAGCAGGCCACAGGGCGCAGCGGGGCGGCGGGGGCCGGAGACTCGAGCGTTTGCCTCCGCCTGCCCAGGACAGCACGGAGACAGCCCCCAGTACCGCGCGGCCCGGCTGCCCGCGGGAAGGACGCGCAGCGCAGGAATGCGGCCGGACAGGACGGGCGTCAGATGCAGAATGCCTCATCCGAGCACGGCCCCTCGGGGAGACCCACGTTTCTGCACAGCGCTTCGTCTCGGCGCCATGTGACCAGGCCAACTCTGTGAATGTGTGTGCACACGCGTGTGTGTGCGTCCGTGTGCATGTGTCCGTGTCAGAGCTGATGTTTCATTGCATTTCCATTTTCTTTGTGTTTGGTCTTGGGTCTCCCCGGGCAGTGCTGGGCTCTCTCCCGCTGGCCTCTCCCGGCTGTGCCCGGGAGGGGCTCGGCGACCACGTGTGGGGCCAGAGGTCACACCAGGTCTGCTTCGAGCGGGCGGCATGTTGGGGTGTCCGGCACCCCAAGGATGCCCTTCCTTTTGTTTGCATTTTGGGGCCACACCCGTTGGCACTCAGGGCCGACCCCTGGCTCTGCTCTCAGGGATCACTCCTGGCGGGCCGGGGGACCACCTGGGGGGCAGGGTGGGACTCCGGTCAGCCCTGTGCACGGCAGTCCCCCTGCTTGCTGGCCGCCCCAGCACCAGAAGGACACCCTTTCCGGGACCTGCTTGGGTGCTCCGAGTCTCTGGTTGGAACCTTCTAGGACCCCCAAGTCAGAATAAAGATACTCCTGAACTGAAGACTCTGGAGCCTGAGCACTGTGGAGGGTGCAGGAGGAGCAATGGCGGGGCGCCGCCTCACCTGCCCGCCTCACCTGCCCGCCTCACCTCCAGCCTCACCTGCCCGTCTCACCTCCCGCCTCACCTGCCCGCCTCACCTGCCCGCCTCACCTGCCCGCCTCACCTGCCCACTCACCTGCCCGCCTCACCTGCACACCTCACCTCCCGCCTCACCTCCCGCCTCACCTCCCACCTCACCTGCCCGCCTCACCTCCCGCCTCACCTGCCGCCTCACCTCCCGCCTCACCTGCTGCCTCACCTCCCGCCTCACCTGCCCGCCTCACCTCCCGCCTCACCTGCCCGCCTCACCTCCCGGCTCACCCTCCCGCCTCACCTGCCCGCCTCACCTCCCGCCTCACCTGCCCGCCTCACCTCCCGGCTCACCTGCCCACCTCACCTGCCCACCTCACCTGCCCGCCTCACCTCCCGGCTCACCTGCCCACCTCACCTGCCCACCTCACCTGCCCGCCTCACCTGCACACCTCACCTGCACACCTCACCTGCCCGCCTCACCTGCACGCCTCACCTCCCGCCTCACCTCCCGCCTCACCTGCACACCTCACCTGTGCACCTTGCCTGTGCCCCCCTCTACCTGCCTGCCCAGCCGCCCGACCTTTCTTTCCTGCGTGGCCCTGGGTCCCATCCTCAGTCGGGCAAGGGCCAAACACACAGCACCGAGCCACATGCAGCCGCGCCCCCTCCCGATACCCACAGGGGCCGTCACCGCCTCGCGCTGGCCGTTGAGGGTGGGACGCGGGGACGCCGCAGAGAATGCTGCCCACGGACGCCCACTCCCCGGCGCTGCTCGGCCCACTCGGCCTCAGCTTGAGCCAGGCGCCAGGACACGGACAGGGAGATGGGGGGGGGGACTCGGGGGTTCATGCAGGGGTGGAGGGGGAGGGGAGCACAGGTGGAGAGACGGCGCACAGGGGTGGAGGCGGGCTGGGGCGGGCCCTAGAAAGGGGCTCCGGGCTGCCTGCCATGCTTGGCCGCACCTCTGCCTGCTGTGAGCTGGAAGCCCCCAGGCCAGGCGCTGCCCCCTCCCCGGAACATTCTGTCCAAGCACACTGCGGCAAACACTGGTCACGGTGACATGGCGGCCTGGGGCCGGGAGAGCGGGTCTCGGGAGAGTCGCCCCCGTGGCCCGGGCTGGCGCCTCGCATGCTCAAGCCCCCCTCGATTTGCTCCCAGAGGCCCTGCTGGCCCCAGCAGCCCTGGCCCCTGTGGCCCGGTTGGCTCTGAGCACTGCTTGGGAGCACCCTCCAAGTCCTGTGCACGGAAGGGCGGCCGGGCTGTCCTCGGGGACCCTCTGTGACATCAGGGTGGGGCGTCGCTGAGAGAGAGGGAGAGAAGAGGGGCATGCCCCATGCCGGGTGCTCTCCGGGGGCAGGGGGCACCCACTTCCATCCCGGGAGTGTCCGTGACCGCGCCCCGCCTGGCCTGTGTCCTTCACCCAGCGGCCCTTTCGGGGTGCCCTGCTCGGGTCTGAGGCCGTCCAAGGCGTCCGTTTGGCAGCGGGACGGGGCGCCGCGAGGCGGGGGCGGCCCACTCCCCAGCACGCCCCTCAGAGCCTTTCTGCAATTAGCTGGGAACTGCCTTAATGGGCTTGTTTTCCTCGCGCTTTGATCCTGGTAGACTGGTCTCAGCAGGCAGGCGACCCGGGGGGGCTCCCGGGCCCCCAAGCCAAGCCTGGCCGCCTCTGCCTCCCACCACCCGCAGGGCTGCCTGCGCCCCCCCAGCTCCCGCCACTGTAGCAAACCCCTGGGGGCAGCGGGGGGGCCTCAGGGGGTCCCAGAAAGACACAGAACCCCCATGTGGGCCTCAGGACAGCAGGGGGCAGGGACGGCCGGGGTGTGAGCACTGCAGGGGTGAGTCCGTGGCCCGGCCCCATGGGCACAGAGCAGCACCATGTCCGGACCCAGCAGCCCAGGTACCGCCGGGAGAGCCTGGGCCCCGAGCACTGTCGAGGAGGCCCACAAGGCGGGACCACAGTAGAGGGAACTCTGGGCTGTGAGCAGTGCAGGACTGAGGGCGGAAGGAGGGCCGGCACGCTGGGTGTGTGGCGCCCAGCTCTGGTGGGCCGGCTCGCCCCCCCCCCCCCCCCGTGAGGACGCCCCGGGCGGGGCCCTGCGCTGTGTGCGGCCCAACGGGAAGGACGCGCGAGGAAGCTCCTGCTGCGAGCGGAACACAGGCCCAGTGGACTTCGACAGGACCTGAGCACAGAGCCAGGAGTCGGCCCTGAGCATCGCTGGGTGCGGCCCCAAAGAACAAAACAGCCAGAAGAGCCTGGCCTCAGGGGCCTGGGGCAGAGGGGGCTGGGGCAAGCCTCCCGTGGGACTCAGTACTCCCGAGGCCGCCTGCCCTCCTGTGCACCCAGCACGCAGCCCACAGGCCTGTCTCCCCGCCGGTGACGCTGCCCCCCGGGCCCCTCTCTCCGTCCCCTGTGCAAACAGACATCTTCAAGGCACTAGAACCTTCCCACAGGTACGTCCGAGAGTCCCTACACGAAGGACATTCTAGAACCTTCCCACGGGCACGTCCAAGAGTCCCTACACGAAGGACATTCTAGAACCTTTCCACAGGCACGTCCTATATATATATATACGGACACAGAGAACAGCCTAGAGCCTTCCCACAGGCACGTCCTATATATATACCGACACAGAGAACAGCCTAGAACCTTCTCACAGGCACGTCCTATATATATACCGACACAGAGAACAGCCTAGAACCTTCTCACAGGCACGTCCTATATATATACCGACACAGAGAACAGCCTAGAACCTTCCCATGGGCATGCCTACAGGCCCTGCACGAGAAGACTAGAAGCCTGCGGGCATGTGAGCCGAGCCCCTTCACCCCGGGAGCCCTTGGGGCGGGCAGGCAGTGCTGAGGCTCCCTCCACACTGCACTCGCCCCAGATTGGGCGCTCACCGGCAGAGGAGAGGGCGTCCCTCAGACGGGCCCCCAGGGTCATTCATGCAGAATGACCCAGCAAGTGCCACGGCAGAGGGGGCGCCGGGGAGCCTGGCCCCACTCGGGAGCTGTGTCTCTGCCGTTCCTCGTAGCTTCATCTTCTGTGAGTGCATGTGTGAGTGTGTGAATATGTGTGTGACAGTGTGTGCATGTGTGAGTGTGAAAGTGTGAGTGAGCATGTGAGTGTGTGAAAGTGTGTGTATGTGAATGTGTGTGACTGTGTGAGTGGTGTGTGAGTGTATGAGAGTGTGAGTGTGTGAACGTGAGAGTATGTGAGTGTGTGCGTTTGTGTGTGAGTGTGTATGTGTGTGTTGTGAGAGTGTGTGTGAGAATCCATGTGAGTGTGAGAATCTTTGTGTGAGAGTGTGCGTTGTGAGTGTGCGTTGTGTGAGTGTGTGTGAGAGTGTTGTGAAAGAATGTGTGTGTGAGTGTGTGTGAGTGTGAGTGTGTGTGTGTGTGAGCGCGCGTGTGTGTGATAGTGCTGCTGTCCCTGGCAAAGTCCCGCCCACACTTCCTCCCAGAAGGCAGGGGGCGGGGCGGGCCGCAGTCCAGCTGCTCAGCAACCAGGCAGTGACAGGCCTGCAGGACCCCCTGAGGGCTCCCGCAGCTTCCAAGGGTCACAGGGCACCTCTGCCGCCTGCCGCTGCCGGGGTTCCAACTGCTCCCCTCGCGCCAGCCTGTCAGGAACCGGGCGGCGGCTCTTCCAGGACACAGGCCACCGGGGTCTGGCCGGCTCTCCCCTCAGCAGCCCAACAGACACGCAGCCGGCCGTGGGGTCAGTCGTGTGACCTTGGCCCTCGGCTCGCCGGGCCCCCGAGCGGGGAGATGCCACAGCAGGGCCGCCCTGCGACGGCGCAGTGAGCGAGGCTCCAACGCTGGGCGCCGGGGGACCCGTGTCCTGTCCACAAAGGGTCCCAAAATCTGAAACATCCTATTTTTAGTTACGTGTGTGCGTGTAGGGCTGTGTGTCCGGAAGCATGTGAATAGTGTATGTGACGTGCATGCGTGTGTAACTATGTGTATGGAAGTGCCTGAGTACGCGTGTGCATGTACGTGTCTATGTGCGTGTGACTGTGTCTGGAAGCACTGAGAACATGTGTGTGATGGTGTGTGGAAGCGTGTGAGCGCGTGTGTGTGTGTGGCGGGCGGTGTCCGGGCCCTCCCGGTGCTGGGCGTGCTTTCCGCGTGAGTCACACCACGGGCTCCTCTTAGGAGACTCTAGGAGACCAAAGGTCCCCCGAGATCTGCACGGCCGGTCCGTTTCCCGGGCTCCCGCTGGTCTCTACCGTGCTGGGAAGGGCCACGACAGTGTCCTGGGGCCAGGCCCTGTGTCCCGCCCTGGACCTGGCATCTGGTCCCCTACTCGCCTCTCAGTCCCTGACCTGGTGACGCAGCTTCCCGTGGCACAGCCCGTGACTGCTCCCGGGGGACGCAGTGGCCCCTGGCGTCCCACTTCCCAGGCCGCTGCTGAGCAAGGTGCCCGACATCTCTGCGACCGCGGGTCCCGAAGCCGGTCCCGCACACGGGTGGGGGTCTTTCCAGCGGAGCCTTGGGTGAGGAGCCCGGCAGGGCCCGGCACGCTGCCTTTCCCTCTGGGGTGCCTGGCAAAGGCCGCACGCAGCCCTCCTTGCCGAAGGGCAGAGCACAGGAGATGAGTCTGGGCAGGGCTGCCCGAGTCCCACCCGCGGCGCCCCGTGCCGCCCGCACCGGGGGTCTGCAGAAGCCCGCGGAGGGGTCTGCAGAAGCCCGCGGAGGGCTCTGGAGTGGGGGGGGCGGAGAAGTGCCGGCGGTGAGGCCGGGGTTCTGCAGGAGAGCCGTCCTGGTCGGGTTCCGCAGCTGGAAGGCAGCGCTCGCCGGGGCCGGCTCCCGGGAGGCCCCCGCGGGACCCTGGGAAGCCGGGCGCGGGCAGCTGCTCCTCCCTCGGGGAGACCAGCTTCTGGCCTGGAAACGGGGCCTGCTGCAGCCTGTCGCCCGCGCTCCCCGCTGGGCCTGGGCCAGCAGCCGCAGCGCCGGAACAAAGTACAACGGCAGCTCCACACCCGGGCTCGGGCGGGCCCGGGCACGCCTGCTCAGGCGCTGGCGCAGCTGGCTCCCGGGAGCCCGGAGCAGGGGCGGCGAGGAGGGGCGCCACACTCGACACTGCCTGAGCCCCCCGCCTCAGCACGGCAGCCCCGGCCTGGGTCTGGGCTGTGCCGGGCCCCCCGCCGGGAGCACGCGCCCTCGGGTCCCCGAAACAGTGGAGGGCAGCGAGCCCAGTGCCTTTGGCACAAGCCCAGCCCACAGGTGAGCAACAAGTGTCCCCGCGGGTTCCCGCGGAGGGGCTGAGCCCGTGCCCGCAAGGCCCACCACCCGAGACACTGTCTCCCCAGAACCCCGAGTCCCCCCACGCGTCCTGCCAGACTCTGCCCACAGACGGCAGGGCTGGGCAGAGCTGAGTGTGCACACACGGCGTGCGCAGGCGCGGACACGCACACGCGTGAGCACACACACACTCACGTGGATCAGGCAAACGTGCACGCACGCGCACACGTGCAGACACCCGGCACCTGCACAAGCGACCCGGCACGCCGGGCACGGGCAGTGCGGCCCCGCGCGGAGGGGCAAGCCCGGGCCCGTGTTCCGGAGCCGGCAGAGCCGCGGAGCCGCGGGCGTCCCGGGAGGAGAGGCTGTGCCCGCCCTGCACGGCCAGGGGCGCGGCCTGGGTCGGGCTGTGCGCTGCGAGAGGCGCGAGGCCGGGCCCCTGGACACTGACCCCTGGACCCACAGTCATGTGAGAGGGAGGGTCTGCTGCAGATGCATGCCTGGGGAGGCGGGGCTTCTGGCTGGGGCGGGGCTTCCTGCCCGAGAGGCGGGGCTTATTGCTCAGGAGGCGGGGCTTCCTGTCTGAGAGGCGGGGCTCCTGGCTGGGGGCGGGGATTCTTGCACGAGAGGCGGGGCTTCTTAGCTGGGGCGGGGCTTCCTTCTGGGGACGGGGCTTCCTGCCCTTCCTTGCTGCCTGGGCAGCGCCTCCAGTGGGGCCCGGACAGGGGAAGCAGCTGGACAATGGGGATGAGACCCCAAGGCTCCAGCAGTTAGAGGGGCTGCCCTGGGGGGGCGCACAGGGGGCTCAGGCTCCCTTCCCTTTCTCTGCGGAGGCCCTGGGTGAGGGCTGAGGTGCTCCAGGCTGTGTCGGCAAGCACTTAGCAGAGGCAGTGGGGCAGAGGGAGGGGGGGACACACGGAGCTTCCTTCACCCTGACACCCTCCCCAACATGCCCGGGGTGCTGCAGAGAGGAGAGCAAAGGGCTGTGCCCCCAGCATATGCCCCAGGGAAACGGGATGGGTGGGGGCGTGGGGATGGGCAAGGAGCCTTTCAGAATGCAGAGGCGCACCCCTGGGCAGGGTCCTAGCGTCCTCGTGTGGGAGCGGCCACTTCAGCCCCCAGGGGACGAGCAGGACAGTTGGCGTGGCAGAGCCCAGGTCACTCTCATGGTGTCTGCAGGGGCGACTTGAGGCTCCCGGGACGCTTCTCGAACCGCCCAGGCTGGGGGTCCCTGGGGCTGGGGCTCGTTTCCTCCCTGGGCGAATCCAGCGGGCCCAGCCTGGCTCAGCCCCATCTCGGAAAGCGGCCCAGGAGTGCGTGAGTTGCAGCTGAGAGCTTTGCACGCACCTCTCCTCTGACTCGGAGAACTCCAGCCCCACGCCGGGAAGAGAGAAGATGGGAGGACACTGCCCGGCCAGCAGGAGGCGCTAAACGGTTCAGAGCGCCGGAACTGGCCTCAGGGACACGCTTTTGGTGGCCAGTGAAGGAGCAGCAGAGAAGCCGAGGACACGTTTCTCCCCGCCCTCACCTGGCCTGGCTCTCCAGAGCCCGGGCGGCCCCAGCTCCATGCCCCAGATCGGGAAGGACTCCCAGGAGACGCCTCCGACCAGGCGCAGGGCCGGCACTGAGCTCGGCAGCGGGGCAGGAAGCCAGAGTTTCTGTGGTGGGTTCGCCGTCCTCCGGAAGGGGTGGGGCGGCTCCTCCCGACTCCCTGGATAGCGGCCCCGCCAGTGTGAGCGCTCCAGACGGGACCCCAGGACCCGCCCACACGGTCCCATCTTCCCATGCAGCCTGCCCTGCCGTCCCGGGAGACACGGCCCAGAGCGTGCGTCTCTGCCCATGTTCACTGTCAGAAACAAGGGGGAAGTGCTGGCAGTGCCTGGCCAGCTGCAGGGACCGTCTCTATGTTGCATGCACCCATGCATACGTGCCCGTTTGCCTGGGTGTATTGTGTGCACTTCAGTTTGTAGGCCTGTGTATTCCAGGCCTGCGTGCTGTGTGGCTGTGTGTGTGTACCTGTTCATGCATGCCTGTGTATCTGTGCACGTATGCCTGGGTGTATGTATGTCTGTGTGCTGTATACCTGTGCATGTATGCCTGTGAGCCCATGTGCATGTGTGTTATGTACCTATGCATGAATGCCTGTATGTACATGTATACCTGTATGCCTATATCTGTGCATGTACCCGTGTGTTCATGGGTATGTTGTATGTACCATCCATGTGTGTACCTGAGCATGCCCTATGTGTATCGGTGTGCATGCCTGAGAACCATGTGGATGTGTGTACCCATGCATGCATGTGAAAGCCCTGTGTGTGTGTCTGTGCATGCATGCATTCATGCATGAGAGCCTGTGTCTGTACCTGCATGGTGAGAATGCATGTGTATGCCTGCACATGCATGCATGAGAGCCCGCGTGTGCCAGTGCGTGTGTGCCTGTGTGGACAGCCTGGGCTGCTGTGGATGCCTATGTCCGCTCACCCGCACCCCACCCCACATGGCTTGAGCCCTCCCTGTGTGCCAGGCGTGTACCAGGCTACCATTTGGGAGTATCTTGCAGTCAGGGGCCTGCTTGGCCTTTGGGGCCAGTTCTCCGTGGAGTTTGGGGCCCTTGTGACCTCTCAGGCTCGCCGAGAGCCCAGCAGTGGCAGACTGGAGCCTGAGGAGAGACAACGGCGGGAAATGGGGCCAGGAGTGGGGGGCAGGTCGCCAGGGGTCCAGGTGGGCGATGAGTTCACATCACTGAAAACGGAATCTCCGTGCAACAAAAAAATGTCGAGAGAGTATGTACATCCACTAGAGAAAAGGAGTCATGATTCATACAAGTAGAGGCCAAAACCAGGCACGCTAACAGGAAAAGCGATTATTTCCAACCGACATTGTCTTACCGGTCCCTTCTCTATCTTGATCTTGTATTCGGGTCACTCTGGACAAGGACTGCTGGAAGTAGGCAAAGGGACACACACGATAACCTCTCAGTACTGCACTGCAGACCGTAATGCCCCAGAAGGAGAGAGGGGGCGGGGAGAGGGAGGGAGAGAGAGGGAGAGGGAGGTGAGAGAGAGGGAGAGAGGGAAGGAGAGGGGGAGAGAGGGAGAGAGAGGAAGAGAGAGAGGGAGAGAGGAGAGGAGAGAGGAGAGGAGAGAGAGGGAGAGAGGAGAGGAGAGAGGGGGAGAGGAGAGGGAGGGAGAGGAAGAGGGAGAGAGAGGGAGAGAAAGGGAGAGAGAGAAGTGCCCTAGAGGCGGCTGGGCAGGAGGGGGCAGGAGGGACCTGGGGGCTGGTGAGGGAGTCAGGCAGGGGGGATGCTGGTCACGGCAGGTGAGGCTTCCGCCCTCTTGGTGGGAGGCGGCAGGGCAGAGGCCAGCGTAGGCAGAGGTAGGAGGCATGAGGCATGGGTGGCCCAGCCTTGCCCACCCGGTCAGTCAGGCGTGTCAGTGCCTGTGAACCAGCCGTGACGGGGGGTGTCGCTCTGGGTGCCCGGGCAGGTGCCCACGTGTCCTGCCGCGCTCAGGGGACGCGCGGGGCTGGCCCCCGGCCCACCGTCTGTGTGGCAGGTTTCAGCTCTTTCCTCGTGCTGCCGTGCGGCCACCTCTGGAGGGTTCCCGGTCCCCCGCGCCTGTCCCGAGTCTGACGGGGGCGGCGGGCGCCGTCTCTGGCCTGCTGCCCTCTCACGCTCTCCGGGGCAGCATCTGGGCGATGCCCGAGGCCCAATCCCGTCTCCTCCTTCCCGCCGAGCCTGGGGCTTCACGGCCGTTCCCCTTCCTGTTCCCCCCTAACGACTTCGCTTCCCTGTGACGGCCAGTTAAGCCCCAGACGCTGCCGTTTCTGGCGGGTGCCCCCGGCCCCTTTGTTCTGCCCTTGCTCGGTTGGCTGCATTTGTACACAGAGTGGTCAGGGCTTATCACATTCCTGCGCGGTCTCCTGCCCGCTGAGCAAGCGTCCATCTGCAGGGCCAGAGGGACAGGACGGAGCGACAGCACTTGCTTCACGCGTCGCCGACCCTGGTTTGATCCCTGGTACCAGACAGGATTCCCCAAACTCCTCCAAGAGTGACCCGGAACAAGGAGTCAGCCCTGAACAGGCACTGCTGGGGGTGTCCCAAAATCAGAACAGTTTAGAATAATGAGGCAAACTGAAGTATCGGGCTCACTGTTTTATTCAAAAAGAGCACGGAACGTCTTACTGACACGGGCCCGGAGCCTGAAACCCCGCCAGCATCTCATCAGGTGCATGTCGGGCCGGAGTGAGAGTCCAGCGGGGAGGGCGCTGGCATTCATGCAGCCAACCTGGGTCCAATCCTCAGCATCCCATAGGGTCCCCCGAGCACTGCCAGGAGTAACCCCTGAGCACCGCCAGGTGTGACCCAAAAAGCAAAAAATAAAGATTGAAAAAAGAAAAGTGCGTGGTATCACAGTATTCTGTAACCCCCCGTGTGGGCGGGGTCGGAAGGAATCCAGTAATGACGTACGCTGTAACCAACACGGAGAAAACCAACGGGATCGGAGTGCAGGGACGCTCATTGTAAACGATACACAGGGCACGCCTATACTTGACACGTGTGACGTGAGTCCCGGCAGGCGCCTCCCACCGAGCCTGTCCCCCGAAACCATTGGCCACGTGGTCCTGCAGCAGGCCCCAATCGGTCACGTACCCAGCAGGCGCCTGTCTCCCAGGCTAAGTGACAAGGGCTCAGCCACGCACAGGGACTGAAGGGGGCCTGGCCAGCGGAGCTGCTCACACACCGGAAGGCGTGCTGGGCTGGCCAGAGCCAGTGTGGACACTGTGTGTGCTGGGCCGGCCAGAGCCAGTGTGGACACTGTGTGTGCTGAGCCGGCCAGAGCCGGTGTGGACACTGTGTGTTGAGCTGGGCAGAGCCAGTGTGGACACTGTGTGTGCTGGGCTGGCCAGAGCCAGTGTGGACACTGTGTGTGCTGGGCCGGCCAGAGCCAGTGTGGACACTGTGTGTGCTGAGCCGGCCAGAGCCAGTGTGGACACTGTGTGTGCTGAGCCGGCCAGAGCCAGTGTGGACACTGTGTGTGCTGGGCTGGCCAGAGCCAGTGTGGACACTGTGTGTTGAGCTGGGCAGAGCCAGTGTGGACACTGTGTGTGCTGGGCCGGCCAGAGCCAGTGTGGACACTGTGTGTGCTGAGCCGGCCAGAGCCAGTGTGGACACTGTGTGTGCTGAGCCGGCCAGAGCCAGTGTGGACACTGTGTGTGCTGGGCTGGCCAGAGCCAGTGTGGACACTGTGTGTTGAGCTGGGCAGAGCCAGTGTGGACACTGTGTGCTGAGCCGGCCAGAGCCGGTGTGGACACTGTGTGCTGAGCCGGCCAGAGCCAGTGTGGACACTGTGTGTGCTGGGCTGGCCAGAGCCAGTGTGGACACTGTGTGTTGAGCTGGGCAGAGCCAGTGTGGACACTGTGTGCTGAGCCGGCCAGAGCCGGTGTGGACACTGTGTGCTGAGCCGGCCAGAGCCAGTGTGGACACTGTGTGTGCTGGGCTGGCCAGAACCGGTGTGGACACTGTGTGTGCTGGGCTGGCCAGAGCCAGTGTGGACACTATGTATTGAGCTGGGCAGAGCCGGTGTGGACACTGTGTGCTGAGCCGGCCAGAGCCGGTGTGGACACTGTGTGTTGAGCTGGGCAGAGCCGGTGTGGACACTGTGTGCTGGGCTGGCCAGAGCCGGTGTGGACACTGTGTGCTGGGCTGGCCAGAGCCGGTGTGGACACTGTGTGTTGAGCTGGCAGAGCCGGTGTGGACACTGTGTGCTGAGCTGGGCAGAGCCGGTGTGGACACTGTGTGTGCTGAGCTGGCCAGAGCCGGTGTGGAGACTGTGTGTGCTGGGCTGGCCAGAGCCGGTGTGGACACTGTGCGTGCTGAGCCGGCCAGAGCCAGTGTGGACACTGTGTGTGCTGGGCTGGCCAGGGCCGGCGTGGACACTGTGCGTGCTGAGCCGGCCAGAGCCAGTGTGGACACTGTGTGTGCTGGGCCGGCCAGAGCCGGTATGGACACTGTGTGTGCTGGGCCGGCCAGAGCCGGTGTGGACACTGTGTGTGCTGAGCCGGCCAGAGCCGGTGTGGACACTGTGTGTGCTGGGCTAGCCAGAGCCGGTGTGGACACTGTGTGTGCTGAGACAGCCAGAGCTGGTGTGGACACTGTGTGCTGAGCTGGCCAGAGCCGGTGTGGACACTGTGTGTGCTGGGCTGGCCAGAGCCAGGTGTGGACACAGTGCTGAGCCAGCCAGCGCGGGGTGGGTTAGCTGTGTGCGCCCAGCCGGCCCCGCTCCTACTGGCCCGAGAAGGTCCTGGTGGCCGTTGTGTCGCAGAGAGGGAAGCTGCTCTGCAGAGCTCCTGCCCAGGGCTGAGTGTGGACACTGGGGCCAGCACTGGCCTGCCCGGACACTGCAGCGCCCAACAGTTGGGCTGGCAACCTTCATGCAGTTGCCGAGACCCTGCAGCAACTCTGCGGAGACGCCGGCCTGGGGGGCCCGGCCCTCACTCTCCGCCCGGGCCCAGCTAGGGCACCGGAACACACTCGGGACAGGCATCAAGGGGCGGAGTTTTGGAATTTATGTCAGGGCAGGTTCTTAAGCTGCTGTGAGGTGAAAACACGGGGTCCTCTCCTCCGTGTCCCTCGCAGTTTGTTTCGAGGGAGCAACGGCGCTAAGACGGACGTGGGGCTGAGGAGCCAGGAAGGGCTGCTGGCTTTCCACACCGCGAGATCCGGCCCGAGCCCCGCCCTGAGCCCACCGCGTGGCCCAGAACCAAAGCCGTGATCTACAGATCAAGTGAGCCGTGTGACCCCACGTGCAATTGTGCATGAGCAGACAGAGACTGTGCGTGTGGAGGGTGGTCTGAAGCCACCCTGCCCTGCCCGGGGGGACAGCGTGTCCCCGGGACTGACCTCGTGTGTCCCAGCAGGGCGCGGGGACCCCCCAAGCTCGGCTGGGTGAAGCCCCCAAAGACCATGTGAGCCGCACAGGGATGAGCCTCCTCGTAACTGCATTTCCCGTCCATTATGCACCTTCTCGGGTCTGCAGGGAGTCTTGTCGCTTCCCGAGATTCCATTTCTCCTGCAAGGTCCAGCGTGGCCGCGCCCGGCGGTGCCCGGGGCGGGGCTGGGCGCCCCCAGGGGCCCCTCTGGAAAGCCTCAACTTGAGGAACCGGGATCCTGGGGTTCCTGTAAAATGGGGCATTTCTCCCGCGGGAGGGAGCCTGGGGACGGCTGGGGGTGGTGCTCCCCCCAGAGCCCCTGCCAGCCCCAGGTCCCAGTGGGCGCTGGCCCGGGGCTCTCACCGGGTCATTCCGTGCCTTGGCCTTCCTCTATCCTCCGGGACTGGGGCTCCGGTGGTCCGGACACCGGGACAGGGAGAACATGGCAGAAGGTGGGTTCTGGGGTCTCCGTGACAAACCCACGCCCCCTCCTTGCTCCCCCAGGCCCCTGGCCTGAGGCAGAGGGGCATCGGGGCCTGTGAGCGGCACCTTCCGCCACAGCTCGGCACCCAGGCCAGTGCCCTCTTCCCGCTGGCCCCCACGACCCCGCCCGTCACTCAAGTCCCCGGCTCTGCCTCCTGGTCCGCAGCTTCCTCTCCCTCCCCCCTCTCTGCTATTTGCTCTCAGGGAACATTCCAGAGCCTGCAGGCCCCCGGGACATCCCTCCGCTTCCTGCAGGGGCAGGGCAGGGCAGGGCCCAGGTGCTGTGTGTCCCTGGAGAGGCGGGACCAAGGCTAAGGAACACGGCTCGCCCAGGGGCCTCGGCTGGCTTCCCGGGCAGCCCCCGGCCCAGACTCCAAACCCGGGAACTTCCTTCACCTTCTCCCATGGAGCACTTCCTACAAAACGCATGGCAGGCTCGCGTCTAAGGGGTGAGACGGGGGACCCAGGAGCTGTAAGGACGGGCGCGCGCACGGTGTGTGAGTGAGTGAGTGTGTGTGTGTGTGTGTGTGTGTGTGTGTGTGTGTGTGTACGTGAGCATGAGCATATGTATGTGTGTGCGTGTATGCACGTGTGTATGTAGGTGTGTATGTGTATGTATGAGTGCGTGCGTGCGTCTGTGTATGCGTGTGCGTATTTGTGTGCTGGGGGGCATGCAGGCCCATACGTGACGCAGATGTTGGCCCTGGCCACGGGGGCGGCTCCTTCCTGCCTGCCCCTCGGCCAGTGTGGGTGTGGCTCCGGTGCCGCCCCTTTAAGAAGAGCCGCTCCACACACCCAGCACATGAAAATACTCTATTTCATACTAAATTCCAGGTTCAAATGAACTACAATACAGCAGCGCCCTCGCCTGGGCGAGGCTGGTCGGGGGCGGGGCAGGGCTGGCCCCGCCCGCCCGCTGGCTCAGTGTCCCCACACAAGTCCGCGGTGCGGCCCTACCGCGCGGGGCCCACGTCCACGCCCTTAGTGAGCGAGCCCTCCAGGACGATGGGGAAGTCCTGGACGCTCTGCAGCACGCGGATGAGCGTGTTGACGGCCAGGTGGTCCCGCAGGAGCGCGCCCTCCTCGTACATGCGGGTGACGGCCGGGCAGGCGGCCAGCAGCGGCACCCACTGCGGGAGCAGCCGGTCCCTGCGGGGAGAGTGGCCTGAGCACACGCGCCCGCCCGCCCGCCCCGCCCGCCGGCGCCCTGCGTACCGTGCTCCGAGGCACACCAGGATCTGGAACTTTCCGTCCTTCCCGATCTTCCGGGGCGCTGTGTTGATGGCGGTGACGTACTGGCAGAAGGCCCTGCGCGGCGACGCGAGGTCGTCTCCCTGGCCCAGAAGCTCCTCGTCCGTCTCAAAGTAAGCGACGGCCCGCTCTGCGGGGGAGCAGACGGCCGGCTCGGCAGGGCCCGGGGGCCCTCGGCTGCCTCATGGACCCACTCGCTCCCGGGGACAGGAAGCCACAGCACACCGGAACCTTCCGTTTGTGCTGCGGCGAACAGGTCAGAGGGCGGAGGTATGTACGAGCAGGTCAGAGGGAGGAGGTGTGCATGAGCAGGTCAGAGGGGGGAGGTGTTCATGAACAGGTCAGAGGGAGGAGATGTGCGGGAACAGGTCAGAGGGGGGAGGTGTGCATGATCAGGTCAGAGGGGAAAGGTGCATATGAACAGGTCAGAAGGGGGAGGTGTGTGTGAACAGGTCAGAAGGGGGAGGTGTGTGTGAACAGGTCAGAGCGGGGAGGTCTGGTGTGCATGAACAGGTCAGACGGGTGAGGTGTGTGTGAACAGGTCAGAGGGGGGAGGTCTATAAACAGGTAGGGGCTGGGCTGAGAGGCCAGAAGGGGGGGCTCCTCGGCCTCAGCCTCCCTCTGTTCACTGTCCTTCGTCTACCGTCCAGGTGAGGTGGGGTCGGCTCTTCCCCAGGCCTCTGGGCAAACACGACGTGACAAGCCAGGCCGCAGGGTCAGGGGGCCCAGCCACGCGCTGTCCGGGCGCTGCGGGGCACTGGGCCCTGCTAGCTTAGGGCCGGGGCCTGCGGCTGAGGCCGTGACTCCAGGGTCTGGGCACCCTTCGGGGGTCAGTCTCGGGGGGACAGAGAGAACCCGCCCAGGGCGGACCCCAGCCTGGCCCTCGCGCTGCCCCGCCCCCCGCCCCTGCCCTGAGGCTCCTCCTGTCCGGGGGCAGCCGGCCCCGTCCGCACACCTCGGCCCACCCCCGACTGCCCCGCGCCGCTCACCTACGAAGTCCCAGACGAAGGTGTTCCTGTGGAAGATGCGCGCCGAGCGGAAGCCGTGGTGGAACGCGTGCTCCAGCGCCGCCACCAGCCCGTGCTCCCCGCACAGCAGCACCGTGAGGCTCCCCCGCTGCGGGAGAGCCCGTCAGCCCCAGCACTCAGCCCCAAGCCCTCAGCCCTCAGCCCCCAGCCTTCCAGCCCCTCAGCCCCTCAGCCCCTCAGCCCTCCAGCCCCTCAGACCCCAGCCCTCCAGCCCCTCAGCCCCTCAGGCCCTCAGCCCCTCAGGCCCTCAGCCCCTCAGCCCTCAGCCCCTCAGCCCTCAGCCCCTCAGCCCCCTCAGCCCTCAGCCCCTCAGCCCCTCAGCCCCTCAGCCCCCAGCCCCCAGCCCCTCAGCCCCTCAGCCCCCAGCCCCCTCAGCCCCTCAGCCCCTCAGCCCCCAGCCCCCTAGCCCCCCAGCCCCTAGCCCCTCAGTCCCCTTAGGCCCTCACCCCCAGGCCCTCAGCCCCTTAGTCCCCCGGCCCCGCGCACCTCCTTCTCGGGCTTGTGGAAGTGCTTCACGATGTTGTTCACGGCCTCCCCGATGCCATCCTGGATCTGCCCAGCGCTTGGCTCTGCGGAGCAGCACGGGACCCCCGGGAGTGAGCACCTGAGAACGAGTCCCGGAGTCCCGGAGCCCCGCCCTTTCCCCAGGGGCCTGCAGGCGGAGGCACTCTGCCACACCAGCCGCAGACGGACTCGCTGGGGCGGAGGGGAGGCAGGACCAGGCAGCCCGTGTCAGAGTCGGGGACGGCCACAGCTGACACAGGCCTGACACACCCTTTCTGGTACGGGCCAGTCAGTGGACATGGTGCCCTGGGCCCTCGGCCTCCTTGCCGGTGTCCAGCGACGGCTCACGGAAGGGCCTCTCCCCTGCCTTCTTTGAGGGCGTTTCTGGGGGGCTGAGGGGATTCTGGCCACACGGTGCTCAGGGCTGACTCCCAGCTCTGTGCTCAGGGCTGACTCCTGCCGGGGCCCGAGTTGTGCGGGCCGGGGATGAAGTGGCCGGCCACACGCTAGGCCAGCACCTTCAGCCCCGTCCCGCTCCTCAGTCTGGATCCTTCACGCCGTGCGGGGCAGTGCCCGGGACGGGGCGGGCACGCACGGCACCTGCCTGGACACCCTCTGCCCCGCCCGGGCCGGCTCGTCTGGGTGGGGCTCGGGCGACACCTGGTGGTGCTCCGGGGGCCGTGCAGTGCCGGGAACCGGGCGGGGCTGCCCTTCTGCGGTGCTCGGGCTCACTCCGGGCCACGCACTGCTCCCGGCGGAGACCAGGCAGGACGCTGGGGACCGCACCAGGCTTGCCCCCGCCCCTGCCCCCCTTTCTTGGAAGCGGCACCGAAGGCAGGGGGCCCAGTCACCAGCTGCTCTGCGGAGGGCACTGCCGGGACCGGTGCCAGCCTGGAGAGGACGCCCGGCCTGGGGCCCCGCGCCCCCCGCCCCTCCCCTGCTCTCGGGTCGACCCTTCCCGCGGCCGACGCGCAGGGCACTTACTGGCCGTCCTTCCTGACAGGGAGGGGACGCTCGCCCTCCGGGCCGTGGGGGGGGACTTCTGCTGGGGGGGCGTCCGGCACGGCCTGCCCGGCTCCTCCTCGGCCACCGCCGCCACCAGCTCCCCGAAGAGCACCCGCTCCAGGCTGCCGTCGTCCACGCCCTTCCCCAGCCACCGGCCGCACGGGAACCTGCGGGACACCCGGGGCTCACGCACGGCCAGAGGCGGCGGCGCCTCCCACAGAGGGACGGGCAGGCCGGCCACACGACCGGCGTCCCCGTCCTGTGAGGCCCCACTCTGGGCGCTTTTGCTGTCTCACTGTCTGGTGTCTGGCAACCTGGCAGGGCTCAGGCTGACTCCCGGCTCTGTGCTCAGGGCTGACTCCCGGCTCTGTGCTCAGGCTGACTCCCGGCTGTGCTCAGGGCTCACTCCCGGCTCTGTGCTCAGGGCTGACTCCCGGCTGTGCTCAGGGCTCACTCCCAGCTC
The DNA here is from genome assembly GCF_027595985.1 of Sorex araneus. Taxonomy (NCBI): domain Eukaryota; kingdom Metazoa; phylum Chordata; class Mammalia; order Eulipotyphla; family Soricidae; genus Sorex; species Sorex araneus. The sequence goes on from NC_073311.1 coordinate 66,424,613, forward strand.
TGTGCTCAGGCTGACTCCCGGCTCTGTGCTCAGGGCTGACTCCCGGCTCTGTGCTCAGGGCTGAGTCCCGGCTGTGCTCAGGGCTCACTCCCGGCTCTGTGCTCAGGGCTCACTCCTTGTGATGCTCAGGGCTGACTCCCAGCTCTGTGCTCAGGGCTCACTCCCGGCTCTGTGCTCAGGGCTGAGTCCCGGCTGTGCTCAGGGCTCACTCCCGGCTCTGTGCTCAGGGTTCACTCCTTGTGATGCTCAGGGCTGACTCCCGGCTGTGCTCAGGGCTGACTCCCAGCTCTGTGCTCAGGGCTCACTCCCGGCTCTGTGCTCAGGGCTCACTCCTTGTGATGCTCGGGGCTGACTCCCAGCAGTGCTCAGGGTTATTCGTGGCTCTACACTCAGGGATACCTGGTGGTGCTCAGAGGCCTCTAGAATGCCCGGCATGGAACCCGGATCGGCCCGCTGTCCTATTGCTGCAGGCCCCTGAAGGCCGTTCTGAGTGGGGGGTGGCCCTGAGGTAGGGGTGAGTCCCCGGGTGAGCCCAGCAGCCGTGTTCTGGGGCAGTTCGTGCCACACAGAAACCAGGCGAGGGGCCGACGGGAGCGCTGGGTGTGGGCACTGCCCACCTGTAGGTGTGCCCCGTGATCTCGTTCCTGACCACCACGCAGTCCACCAGCCACTTGGTCAGCAGCCCCGAGTTGTCGTGTCCGATCTGCACCGTGCTCAGCCTGCCCAGGTTTTGGCACTGCGGAGAGACGGGGGTCGTCAGCCGAGTCACAGGGAGTCAGAGGGGGTCGGGGACAGTCTCGGGGGAGCGTGTGGGAAGAGCCGGCAGGAAGCAGCCCCCGCCGGCAGGGGTGCCCTGGGGCTGTGAGCGCGCCCACGCTGCGTCTAGAACATTCTGTCCTGCCTCGACTCGGGCAGGAGGCAGGGGGGCTTCGGGAGGGCGGCTCAGGCGCCCCTACCTCGAAGGTCATCTCCAGGAGGTTCTTGGGGATCTGCCTGACGCCCGTGTCGCCCAGCTCCCCCGACACGCAGACCCAGGGCTTGGAGGTGACCATGGCGCTGCTCAGCTTCTTGATGGGGACGACCACGACCCTGTAGGGGATGACTGAGCGCCGGCGGGTGAGCGCAGGAGCACCGAGCCCCGGGCTCACCCAGGCCCCACGGGGACGTCAGCCTTGGCCCCGGTGCCCTTCCCGCCCCCGAGGGGCCGCCCGGCTTGTTCTGATCCCCTCGGACAGGACTTCCCAGGCCACACCCAGAGCACAGGCTGCAACGCCGGGGCCAGCCAGCAGGGGTCAGTCCCGCTGGCCGAGGGGCAGGGGGGGCAGGGCGGGGGCCAGGCGGGCTCACCGATGGTGGAGAAGGAGCCCGTGAAGCAGAAGTAGTCCACGGCGTTGAGCGCCAGCAGGTGGTAGAGGAACTGCTCCCGCTCGTCCTCGCAGCGCAGGAAGGCGTAGCGCTTGTACAGCTTCCTGGGCAGAGGGCAGAGGGCAGAGGGCACCAGGCCGGCTCGCGGGGGCACAGAGGGGGCGCCCCCACGCGCACACAGCACCGGGTGCCAGCTCACACCCCGCGGCCAGTCCGGCAGCACCGCCGGCCCCGAGCCACTCGCACCCACAGCCCAGCATGGGCCGGGACGGCAGCGCCTTGGCCTGGCCTCTGCTCGGGGAGGCCCCCGCCTGGGTGGGGCAGCAGCCGCCACCGGAGCCCCCTCAAACCACCAGCCTCGGACCCCCAGGGCACGAACAAAGGCTCGTGCACAAGTGGACGTGGGCACAGAGGGGGCGGGGGCTGGCACGTCTCCGCAAACTCGCGCTGAGAATGAGCACGGGCCACGGCAACAAGGCCCTGGGGTGCAGGCCACAGGCCACGGCAGCAGAGCTCGGGACCACAGGCCACGGCAGCAAGGCCCTGGGGTGCGGGCCACGGGCCACGGCAGCAAGGCTCAGTGCAGGTGGCTCCCACCCCGGGGTCTGCCGTGACCTCTGCAGGCCGAGGCCCGGGAGGCGGCCCCACCCGACTCGCAGTGCAGGTGCTGGGCCCCGCGTACTTGGTGAGCGGCTGGTCCGAGAGCAGCTGCTTGAGGTGCTGGGACAGCAGCTTCTTCTCCAGGGACAGGCGGATCCAGGAGCGTGCCCGGCCCACGTCCGTCTTGATCTCACTCATGTTCTGCACGTGCCTGCGGGGGCAGCCCAGGGGTGAGGGCGGGGAGGGGCGAGGTGGGGGGGCAAGGCGGGGGAGGGGTGAGGCAGGGGGAGGGCGAGTCCCAGGGAGGGCAGAGCCCCGGGAGAGCGGCCTGGGCTGCGGGGCGCTGGCCAGCCGTGACTGCAGGGCCGCTGGGGGCCTCCCGCCGAGAGACGCCAACGCCCAGACCCAAGTTAGGGGGCGCCGCCGTCCACGCGCTCCCGCCTCGAGGCCCCCTCCCCGTGAGACCCACAGACGGAGCGGCCCTGAGCTGCGGGGTCGGGACGTTCAAACAACGGGGGGCCACCCTGAGCTTTGCGCCCCCACCCGGCCGGACAGCAGGAGAGACAGCAGGAGAGACAGCAGGAGAGACACAGGGGGCCTGGGGACCGGGCGGCCCCGGGAAGCACCTCATGTCCTGGGTCAGGGAGACCCTGAGCGCCGGCAGCACGAGTCCCGAGTCCGACTTCCTCCGCTCCGGCCCGAGGGAAACTGCGAAAAGACGTCGGTGAGGATGAGGAAGACGGGAGCCGAGCGCCCGCCGTGCCCGAGATGAGCCGGGAGCAGCCGAGGGCCAGGGCAGGGTGGCGCCACCCTCGCCCCGAGAGCGCGGGGGCCGTGGAGGCCGGACGCCAGCCCGCCGTGTCCACTGGTGAGGGGGGGCCGGGCAGCTCCCCGAGGAGGCCCCGCGGGCACGTGACCCCGAGTCAGCCGAGACCACAGCCGGGGAGCCCAGGGGTCTCTCCTGGCAGGGCTCAAAGCCGCCCCCCCCCGTGTCCCTCTCTCAGCCGACCTCAGGGAGACCTGGCCATGTCCCTGAGCATCACCCACGGGCCGGGCCCCTCCTGGCCACCAGGCCGGGTGACCCTCATCTCTCTTCTGGGCCTGATCCTGCCACGATCCTGCCATGTGACTGACAGGAACGCGGCCCCCTGCCCACCCCTCCCCCACCCTCGGGAGCCCCTGAGTCTGGGGACCTCCCCCCCCCCCCAGACCAGTCCCTCGGGAGCCGGAACAGTTGGCAAAACAAAAACACTCATTTAGGAACCAAAGGTCAACAAGCTGCTAATTTGTATCTAATTGGGCCACATTGTTTCTCGGTGATGGAGCTACTTGCTCTCCAGCTGACGCTTTTCATACATGTTTCACACCCTCATATTTTTCAGTCCCAGCCCCATGGCTGGGCCACCGGGCGCGTGAGAGAATATCCCCAGCTCTGCCCCCGGAGCAGCGGCACCCACACGACACTCGCCTGGGTCGCCAGAAGCTCACGCCCCTCCAGGCGCGTACAGCCGAGGAGGGGGCCGGGCCCAGTCAGCCGGCGGCCCGGACACCTGAACAGACACGGGCAGAGGAGTCCGAGTCCCGCTCAGACAGACGGGCAGAGGGGTCTGTGCCCAGTGTCTCGGGAACTCCCGGCTGGGGCGGGAGCTCATGGGCGCCGCCCCCTGGCCCCTCGCCTCCTCCCTGGGGGGCTGTGCCCGGCGGGGGACTCGGAGGCAGGACAGTGCTGGGACCCAGGCCGAGTGGCGGGTCCCTCTCTCCCAAGGAAGCTGGGGGGCGCACTCAGGGCGGGGGCAGGCTTCTCGGGAGTGCCCACAGGGCAGTGCTCCCCCTGGGGATGGCAGGGACGGAGCAGGCCCAGGAGGGTCTACAGCCCAGGACTGAAAACTGCTTCCTTCTGGAGCAAACACCAGGACGCCCCCACGGGTGACGGGCTGACGCCAGCACCCGCCCGGCATGAGGACCACCCTCCGCTCCCGGCTCAGCTGCCCGGGGCCGGGCCCGAGACAGGGAGCCACACCCGGCCCACCTGGGGACTCGGCGGAGTGCTCCTGCTTCTCCTCCCGGTCCTGGAACTGGATCAGGTGTGACCACAGCGCGGACTTCCCCTGCCGGGCACGGGTGCGAGGTGTGAGACGCCTGCTCCCAGCCCCGTCACCACACCGCGGCCACTCAGACCCCAGCCCAGGGCCCCGGGGGACACGCTCAGGTCCGGGTCCCCAGGGCGGGCACGCTCAAGACGTCCGGGGGGGTGGGGCCGTGCCCAGGCAGGGTGTGGGGCAGTTTCCAGGCTCTGCACAGGGGCGAGGGGGGCTCGTGGCACTGGTGCCGGGCCGTGGGCCTAGGCGGGGCCGGGGCTGGGGGCTGCCAGAGGATCCGCTGGGCAGGATGGGCTCGGGGCAGCCCCCGGGTGTGGACGGGCTCAGGGCAGCGGCCCCCCATGTGGGCTCGGGCCCAGCCCCCGCCCGTGTGGGCTCAGACCCAGCCCCCCCAGCCCGTGGGCTCAGACCCAGTCCCCCCCAGTGGGCTCGAGCCCCCCCGGTGTGGGCCCAGGCCCAGCCCCCTCCCGTGGGCCCCAGCCCCACCACCGTGGGCTCAGACCCAGCCCCCCGCCCCATGAGCCCAGGCCCAGCCCCCCGTGCCGCGGCGCCGCCCGCACCTGCTTGACCTGCAGCCCGTGGCTCCAGATGCGCTCCAGCAGGTGGCACAGGCTGGCGATGAGCGTGTTCTCCTCCAGGCCCGTGATGCTCACCTCCCCGTGGCCCAGCTCCACGGCCTCGCGGCCCATCTTCTCCACCAGCATGCGCTTCGTCTGCAACGGGGGGCGTCACCACGGACCCCGGACACCGCGGCCAGGGTGGGCTCGGGCTCCCCACGCCCTGACCGCCTGGTCCCTCACGGGGCCACGCAGACACGCCTCCGGGGGCTGCCAGGACGTGGGGTGACGGCCACACCCGGGTCCGGCCTGTCTGACACTGCGGGGAAATCCGCCCGAGCGGGGCCACCGGCACCTTCCCTGCCCGCCCCGTCCCACGGCCGTGTCTGCTCTCCGCGCCACAACACGGGAGGGGGCTCAGCCTACAGCGCTAACTGAGGGGTCCCCCCGACCCCAGCCCAGGGCCCTCCCTGAACAAGGGCAGTCTGGGCCCACGGACACATGGACATGGATACGAATATGGACAGACACACGGACACAGATAGACATACAGACACATGGACACAGGCAGACATACAGACACAGACAGACATACAGAGACACACGGACACAGACAGACATACAGACACACAGACACAGACAGACATACAGAGACACGGACACAGACAGACCCATAGACATGGACATGAGCACGGACAGACACATGGACACAGACAGACATACAGACACACGGACACAGGCAGACATACAGACACACAGACACAGACAGACACATAGACATGGACATGAGCACGGAAAGACACATGGACACAGACGTGGATATGGACATGGACAGAAACATGGACACGGACACACGGACACAGACACAGACACAGACATGAACACAGACACACAGATGTGAACACGAACACAGACATGGACACACACAGACACGGACACACAGACACCACAATACAGATACAAGGACTCACACAGAGAGACACACAGACAGACGCACGGACGCACGAAGCCCCACGCGGCACGGACCCAGGCGCACCTTCATGCGGCACTCCTTCAGCAGGCGCTCCACGAACTTGCGGTTGGTGTGTGCGATGACCGCGGGGGACAGGCCGGACAGCTGGGGCTGCCCCAGGCTCTTCCCTAAGCTCCGGGCCTCCTGCGCGTGTTTCTAGAGAAACGGGAGTTCAGTCAAGGGCAGACGGACAGACGGACAGACGGGCAGATGGGGAGGGTCCGGGCCGGCCTGCGGGAGAGGGGACAGGGAGGGCCAGGAGAGGGGACAGGGCTGGCCAGGAGAGGGGACAGGCCCGGGAGAGGAGACAGGACAGCCCGAGAGAGGGGACAGGGCAGGTGAGGAGACAGGGCGGGCAAGGGAGAGGGGACAGGGCGGGCCGGGAGGAGGACGGGCCTGGTTACATGGCGTGTGGGTGCGTGGGTATCGGGTGTGCGGGATGTGGCATGTGGGTCTGTGGGTGCCACGGGTGGGGGTGGCTGCACGGAGTGTGCTGTGGAACGGGGGGCCGGGGCACGTGCAGGGGACCCTGGGCTCAGTGCCGGCTGCTCTCTCCCGCCTCTGACTCGAGGCCCCCGTCCTCGTCACAGCGGCTGGCACTCCGGGCGCTGCCCTCGGGGGCAGAGGCAGAGGGGTCCCTAGCGCCCCATGCGGGTGGGCGGCTGCTCGGAGACGGGCCGAAACGCCGACTGCGGCCCAGGCACGGGCCCGAGTCTAGCCGGGGGGGCTCCGGAGGCCCCTGAGCACCTTAGGGGCCCCTCAACGCCAAGTCACACAGGGGACAGAAGTGACACGAGCTGGGCGAGCACCTGGCTCCACGACGCTCTGATGGCGTCCTGCTCCCAGAGGGGGAGAGGCCCGGGGCAGAGCCCCAGGGGAGCCAGGGCACTGGACCCGAGGGGACCCGCCGGGGGCACGCCCAGCACGCAGGAGGAAGGGACGGCGCGGGAGGGACCCTGCGCCCAGAGTGACCGTCCCGGCCCTGTAAGGCTCAGTGTTGACCAGAGCCTGGGGAGCCCGTGGGGTTGCCGGCCACCAAACGACAGACGGTGAATAAAGCGGGCGGGCGGGCGGGGAACAGCGACAGGGACCCGCGACGGCGACACCCACCTCCCTGAGGTCGTTGTCCAGGCCCGAGTGCTCGCAGTGTGGCCGGAGACGCTCCTTCCGGCGCTGGGTGCTGCCCCCACGGCCGGCCCAGCGGCTGCCGGAGAGAACAGAGGTCAGGGGCGTCCGGCACGGCCGCGGTCAGCGCTGGGCTCCTGGGAGGAGCGACGGGGCTTCTGCTGACGGCTGCCCGGCCTGGGAGTGGCCTGGACACAGCCCGCGCGCCCACCGGGAGTGACCGCAAAGAAAGCGTCCGGATGGCGGTGGCTGGACTGGGCACTGCCCCCGCCAAGCCGGACGCTGCTCCGGGCTCCGGCCTCAACGACAGTGCCCGGGGGCGTGGGGCAGCCGGGAGGCCTCCAGAGGCAGCAGGCCACCACGCTGCGGGCCGGGCCGCACCCGGCAGGGGGCACAGCTGCCAGTACTGCTCCCGGGCACGCAGCCTGCCTGCTCGGTGGGGGAGTTGGGACCAGGCCCCGCGACGGGCCAGAGACACTCACTTCCGGGGCCAGACCCTGGTCATGCTCTGCTCAGCAGGAACCTGCACGGTGGCAAGAGCTGGACTGTCCACCCTGGTGGGGGGCACGGTCAGTCTCGCACACTGTTCTCCACTGCATCTGTCTGCACACGGCCCTCTCCACTGGGTCTGCACACGGCCCTCTCCACTGGGTCTGCACACGGCCCTCCCCGCTGGGTTCTGCACACGGCCCTCCCTGCTGGGTCTGCACACGGCCCTCTCCACTGGGTCTGCACACAGCCCTCCCCACTGTGCACTATTCCCAAGCACACAACCCCAGAATCAGAACTTTTCCACGATGCACCCAGAAACCTCAGTGTCAATCCAAAGTCAAATGAAGTGATTTGGCCTTCAGAGGACCAGGAGAAGGACCCAGGGTGGGAGGTGGGAGGTGGGAGGGGAGGGAGGGTCCTCACTTGTTGCTGGTGGGCCCCGTGGCCAGGACCTCGGCCTGCAGCCGCGGGAAGAAGCCTTGCTGGTACTTGCCCTGCCCGATCTTCATGTCCAGGAGGTGGGGGTGGATGGCCGTGTGGTCCATCTTCATCAGCCGCTGCTCAATGGGCTGGGCTGCGGTCAAACCACAACCGGTCAGGGGCCGGGGCCCGAGAGCACAGCGACGCTCCCCAGGAGGCTCCGGACAGCGGCCCGCGCCTGCTCAGCGGGGGGTGGGGGGGCCGGGCATCCATCAGCGTCCACCGCCTGGGGCTCCTGTGGCCACGGGATGGGCCCCCGGGGACGGCACTCACCCACGTCACTCAGGGCGCTGCAGGGCTGGTGCAGGGACGGCCGCAGGCGCAGCTTCTCGATGCGCGCGTCGAAGACCCGCAGCAGGGGGTCCTTCTCCTCCCACTGCGACAGGATCTTGTTGTCCACGAAGGTGGCGAACATCTGCGTCTCGATGAAGCGCGACAGGAAGGGCAGGAAGGGCTCGGGCTGGTCCGACAGGAAGGAGGCCTGCGGGGCGCAGGGTGAGCAGGGGGCGGGCAGGGGCGCAGGGTGAGCGGGCAGGGGCGCAGGGTGAGCGGGGGTGGGGGGTGGGCAGGGGCGCAGGGTGATCAGGGGGCGGGCAGGGGCACAGGGTGAGTGGGGGGCGGGCAGGGGCACAGGGTGAGCGTGCGGTGGGGGCAGGGGCACAGGGTGAGCGGGGGGCGGGCAGGGGCACAGGGTGAGCGTGCGGTGGGGGCAGGGGCGCAGGGTGAGCGTGCGGTGGGGGCAGGGGCACAGGGTGAGCGTGCGGTGGGGGCAGGGGCGCAGGGTGAGCGTGCGGTGGGGGCAGGGGCACAGGGTGAGCGGGGGGCGGGCAGGGGCACAGGGTGGGGGGGCGGGCAGGGGCGCAGGGTGAGCGTGCGGTGGGGGCAGGGGCACAGGGTGAGCGGGGGGCGGGCAGGGGCACAGGGTGAGCGTGCGGTGGGGGCAGGGGCGCAGGGTGAGCGGGGGGCGGGGGGCGGGCAGGGGCACAGGGTGAGCGTGCGGTGGGGGCAGGGGCACAGGGTGAGCGGGGGGCGGGCAGGGGCACAGGGTGAGCAGGGGGCGGGCAGGGGCACAGGGTGAGCGTGCGGTGGGGGCAGGGGCACAGGGTGAGCGGGGGGCGGGCAGGGGCACAGGGTGAGCGTGCGGTGGGGGCAGGGGCGCAGGGTGAGCGGGGGGCGGGGGGCGGGCAGGGGCACAGGGTGAGCGTGCGGTGGGGGCAGGGGCACAGGGTGAGCGGGGGGCGGGCAGGGGCACAGGGTGAGCAGGGGGCGGGCAGGGGCACAGGGTGAGCAGGGGGGGGGCAGGGGCACAGGGTGAGCGTGCGGTGGGGGCAGGGGCGCAGGGTGAGCAGGGGGCGGGCAGGGGCACAGGGTGAGCAGGGGGGGGGCAGGGGCACAGGGTGAGCGTGCGGTGGGGGCAGGGGCGCAGGGTGAGCGGGGGGCGGGCAGGGGCGCAGGGTGGGGGGGGGCGGGCAGGGGCGCAGGGTGGGGGGGGCGGGCAGGGGCGCAGGGTGGGGGGGCGGACAGGGGCGCAGGGTGAGCGGGCGGCGGGCAGGGGCGCGCTGCCCGGGGCGGGGGGGGGCGCGCCCACCTTGTCGAAGTTGTGCGTGTGCTCGCGGCTGCTGAGCCAGGCCTCGGGGTCGGCGGCCGCCTGGATGACGAAGGCCTCGTAGTCGGCGAAGAGCAGCGTGAAGCGGCGGGCGAAGACCTCGCGCAGCTGCGCGCCCAGACGCTGCTCCTGCAGCTCGGCCGCGTCGCACGGCGCCCGGCCCTCGCGCGTGTCCGCCTTCTCGGAGCCCGCCGGCCGCTCCTGCGCGGGCGCCCCTGGGTCTGGCGCCCCGAACTGCAGCAGCACCTGCGCCAGCTCCTGCAGCAGCTGCGCACGCTGGGGAAACTGAGGCAGCTCCTCGGGCAGCTCCAGGAAGCGCACGTCCAGGTCCACGAAGCACAGGTTGGCCTGCGGGCGGCGACGGCGAGGGTGAGTGGGGCGGCGGGGGCACCGAGGGGGCACTGAGGGGGCGGGGGGCACTGCGGGGGCGCAAAGGGGACAGCGGGGACAGCCGGCTCCGCGCGAGGGGACGCGTGGGGGGTGGGAGAGGGCGGAGGCAGCGTGGCGGGGGGTGGCGGGGAGGGTGAGGGGCGGAGTCGGGGACAGTGCCCGGCTGGCTCCGGGCACACAACCAGCCGCACGCAAATCTCCAGTTTCTTTGGCCTTTCCCAGGCTAGCCCCTGAGGGAGGGCAGCGGCCACCCCAGCACGGGCACTCCTGGCTCTGTGCTCAGGGGTCACTCCGGGGTGGGCATCTGGGGACAGAGCAAACACCCGCCCGCTCTGCTCTCTCTGGCCTGGGGCTCGTGCCAACCCTCTCCGGCCGAGCACTCGCCGGGTGCACGTGAGGCCCTGGGCTGGCCCCAGCACAAGCCAAAACGGACGATGAAGTCAGTCAGAGAGACGAAATGCGTCTCCGGGGCTAGGGCTTTGGCACGCCCGGCCCCGGCTGCAGGTGCCCCAACTCCTGGCTTGGCGTCCCCCTGTGGAGCGGGCGCAGGGCTGTGGGCGCCACCTCTGCCAGGCAGGGGCTGGACCCCCATCACTCACGGCATCCCCCGAGCCAGCCACCGTCCCTCAAGGCCACAGCCGTGTCCACAAGCACGGTTCTTGCTCCCGGCTCCGTGGTCGTGTCTGCCACGGAGACTGAACAATCACCACCAACCTCGGCCCCAGAGAGCACTGAGCTCACGCAAACCACACGTCCCTCGTCCCTCCTCTCTGCCCTCACGGCGCACACGTCGGCCACCACAGCACCTGGCAGGAGGCGCCTCGGGTAGGTGAGGACCAGCGCACACGTGGACACACGCCTTCTGGTGTCCACGTCCGTGCAGGTGTGCACACACGCCTTCAGGTGTCCACGTCCGTGCAGGTGTGCACACACGCCTTCAGGTGTCCACGTCCATGCATGTGTGCACACACGCCTTCAGGTGTCCACGTCCGCGCAGGTGTGCACACACGCCTTCTGGTGTCCACGTCCGTGCAGGTGTGCACACACGCCTTCAGGTGTCCACGTCCGTGCACGTGTGCACACAGCCTCTGGTGACTCCATGTCTGTAGGCCTGTGCTCACGGCCGCCTGGGAACCCACGTCTATAAGCATGTGTGTGCAGCTCCACTGAGTCCACTCTACATGCACACAGCCTACCACAAACCCAGGTCTATATGTATACGTGCACACTTCCGGTATTCGTCTGCGCATATGTGCTCAATGAGCTCCTGTAAATTCACATCTATGTATGTGTGTCCACACGGGTTTTTATGTCTACATGCATGTGTGCGCAGCTTCCTGTGAATCCATGTCTGTAAGCATGCATGCACACACGGCTTCCTGTGAATCCACTCCTGTGAGAATGTACGTACACACGACTTCCTGTGAATCCACATCTGTAAGCACGTGTGCGCACAGCTTCCTATAACTCCATGTCCGCACATGTGTGCGTGTGACCAGAGAGCGGGACGTGGGCCGCTCGAGGGAGAAGCAGCTTCTGGGTTCCGTGGCAGCTCCCGTCTCTGCCCCCTGCGAGGGGAAGCCCAGGGGAGGGGCAGACCCAGGCCACGGCAGGGCCGGGTGTTCCCCCACGCGAGACCTGTCCCCTCACAGGCCCGGAGTGGCCGCAGGGCTGCACCCAGGACGGCACCCCAGCCAGAGGCCCGGCCTCAACGTCTTGGGCTCTGGGAACCCGAGGGGGGGGCAGGGGGGCTCCCGCCTGTTGGGGCCTGGGGCCACCCACGTGCACGGGCGGATGCTTTCCTTCGAAAGGACGACGTCTTGCCTGGGAGCAACAGTGCACAGGCGGGCGCTTGCCTTGCACACAGTCCACCTGGCTCCCAGCCCAGAGCCCTGCTCCCCGCCAGGAGTGAGCCCCAGCACAGAGCCAGGAGCGAGCCCTGAGCATCGCCGGGGTGACCCAAAAGCCAACAAAAAGGACAAATGTCCGTTTCTGTGCCTTTAAGCCCCAGCCCGGCATGCAGAAAGCCAGGGGTCTGCCCCGCCCCTGGGTCCCAGGGCGGGAACCCTGCCGGGTCCTCAGCCGGGACGTCTGGGGACACTGAGTCCGGGCTGCGGAGACAAGGTCTGCCGTGGGACAGAGGCCACGGACCTGGTCCCCGCAGCGGACACGCCGAAACACGGACGGTGACATAGGGGGGCCGCAGAACCCCCCCCAGCCCGCCCGCCACCCCCCGCATCACCTCCTGAGGAAGCTCCAGCTTGGAGCGGTCGGCGCCGCCCTTGGCCTGCAGGCCCATCAGGTAGGGCACGGGCGCGTCCAGGAACTGCAGCAGGGACGCGGGCAGGATGGGCACGTACACGTGCTGCCACTGGAACGGGAAGAGGAGCGCCGTGATGCTCTCGGCCACCGTCATCAGGCGCTGGCAGTCTGCGGAGGGACAGACGGGGCGGTGAGCACGGCCGCACGGCCGCACTGTCCCGAGCGCCCAGCCGCGGGCAGCCCTGTGCGACCGCTGGCCAGAGGTGCCCCCGCTGCACCCCACCCGGCCGCCCCCGGCCGCCCCTGAGCGGGGCCTTCTCGCTCCTCTCTTGGGTTAAAGCCACACCCGGAGGTGACTCCCGGCTCTGTGCTCAGGGATCACTCCTGGCGGGCATGGGAAAGCAAATGTGGTGCTGGGGCCTGAACCCGGGCCGGCCACGTGCACGGCAAGCGCCTTCCCCGCCATGCTCACTCCGTGGCCCTCACCCCGGCCTGTCCTTCACTTTGTGGGGAAAGAGATCAAACAGGCGCTGGGCACTCGCCTGGTCGGTCGGGAGGGCGGGGACAAAGCCGGAGTGAGGCGGGGAGGGGAGGGGGTGGGGGGAGGCGGGGAAGCCCAGCTACGCCCGGCCAGAGAGCTCTGTGTGTGTACACGGGGCGCTCACGTGTGTGCAGCTCACACGGATGGATTTATCCGAGTGAAAACGGGCAGAAGCAGGTGCTCCCCCGCCCCCCACAGCGTCAGGTCGCATGCACACACACACACACACACACACACACACACGTGAACCCACACACTCACACATGCATACTTACACGCACACAGACGCACTCAGTCACACCCATGCACACTCACACACTCACACAAAATCTCCACCTGCACCTAGCTGCATCCTGAGAGCAAAGGCCACTCTCCCTGCTCACGCCCCGCACACAGGCACTGCTGTGTGGAGCCCCTGTCACACACCACCCCCGGCTGTCACATCCAGCCTGTCACACACTCACCACTGTGGTGTCACACACACGTGTGTCACATCCAGCATGTCACACACTCACTGCTGTGGTCACACACACAGATGTGTCACAGCCAGCCTGTCACACACTGCTGTGATCACTCACTCACTCACACACACACACAAACCCCAGCCGTGTCCCAGCCAGCCCGTCACACTGCTGTGATCACTCACACACACACACACACACACACACACACACACACACACACACAAACCCCAGCCATGTCCCAGCCAGCCCGTCACACATTCCCTCTGTGGACTCTGCTGTCACACTGGGCACCCAACAGCACCACACGGCTACGAGGGTGACAAGCTGGAATGCTAGGCTGGGGGGTTCACGGGACGGTTTCCAGCACATTCCAAGGCACTGCAGGCCATGGGGCAGGTCCATGGCTGAGCCCAGTGGGCACCTGCCATCAGGCCCGGGCAGGACACACGAGGGGGCGGACACAGCCCAGCTGGTCGGCGAGCCCGGCCTGCTCTGGGTGAGGAGGCCGACAGCCGTCCCACCTGCGTCTGTGACCCTGGGAGCCCTTGGACGGCGCCCCGCAGGGCTGGAGCACCGGGCGGCGCCTCCAGCCTGGTTCAGGAGCCCCTGATGCAAAAACGCCCATGCCCTCCTGAGTGACCCGCCGAGCAGGGGGCCAGAGGCACGACTCAGAGGGACGCAACTCCCAGAGGAGCTGACGGGGCATCCCCGCGGGAAACACCCAGGGACAGGCCGGGTGGGCAGCGCCAGGCTGACCAGAAGCAGCGTGAGGGACGCCTGTTAAGGGGTGACTGCAGGGGGGCGGGGGGACGAAAGGCAACAAGGGCAGATGGGAAAAGCCTCCACACAGACACCAGGAGTGGGGAGCTCGGAGCCCCTGGCAAGGGCTCTGCCGGCTGCTGGGGCCTCAGTGCTCCGGCCGTCCAGCTCTCCACGGGGCTTGGGAGGGGCCGGGGAGTGTCGCTCTCGGCACACGGCTGGGCCTCTCCCGGACGCACGCTGGCCGGGGAGCGGGCCCGGTGCAGGGAGAGCCCAGGGCACTGCCGGCTAGTCCCGGCGCGACGGCCACGGAGTGACCGGCGGACCCACCAGCGCTAGGGGCCGTCCTGCAGGGCGGCGCCCGACAGACAGACACCGGGCGCCCGGCGCGGGGCCCACCTTGCGAGTAGAGCAGGACCTGCATCTCCAGGAGCACACAGGTCAGCACCTGCACCAGGCTCTCGGGGCCCAGCAGCTCCAGGGCCTCCCGCAGCGAGAAGTCGGCCAGCGGCAGCTCGTCGGGGCCGGGCCGCTGGCACACCACGGGCTCGTACACGCCGTAGAACTTGAGCGAGCGGCCGGGCGGCGGCAGCGGCACCTCGTAGAGGATGTTGTGGATGTAGCTCTCGAGGGGCAGGGGCGGCGGCTCCGGGGACACCACGGCCCGGTGCAGCTGCAGCAGGAACTTCCTGCAGGCGCGCATGAAGGGCAGCGGCACCACCAGGCAGATGCTCTTGGACACGTACAGCGTGTCCCGGGCCGGGTCGAAGGAGCCGCCCGGCGGCGGCCGGGGGCACGGGCCGCCCTCGCCCTCGTCCGGGCTGCTGGCCAGCGAGTCCGTGCTGCCCGCGCTGCCCGCCTGCTCGGCCTGGTGCATGTGGTACAGCGTCTGCATGGCCGTGCGGATGGGCCCGCTGGTCACCTCCTCGTAGAAGGTGACCGCGAAGCCGTAGGTGCGCGAGCTGTCCTCCCGGGTGATGAGGAACGAGTGGAACTGCGGCTCCCGGCTGTCCGCCTGCGTCCGGAACGACAGCCCCTTGGGCATGCACAGCTGCGGGGGACAGCACGGTCAGCAGAGGCGGCACGCGGCCACAGGCCAGGGCCTCTGCCAGACGGACGGACGGGCAGATGGACAGACGGACAGATGGATGGATGGACAGATGGAAGGATGGATGGGCAGACGGACAGATGGACGGACGGACAGATGGATGGACGGACGGACGGATGGACAGATGGACGGATGGATGGGCAGACGGACAGACGGACGGATGGATGGACGGACGGACGGATGGACAGATGGACAGACAGATGGATGGGCAGACGGACGGATGGACGGGCGGACGGACACACAGAGAGATGGATGTATGGGGCAGATAGACGGACAGCAGGTGGGTGGACAGAGGGAAGGACACACAGTCTGCGGGTGACCAGCAGGCCGCAGAGCCCAGCTAACTCAGGCCCGGGGAAGCTGGGTGTCCTCACTGCTGCTTTTTGGGGGGCTGGGGGCTCCCCAGCAGCAGGGGCGCCCAGAGCTGAGCTGGGGGCAGCAGCCCTGACTCAGCCCAGGGTGCCCTGCCCGCTGGCCAGTTTCTTTCCGGTTCTCGAGTTTGGGATTTTGAGCCTCGCCCAGCGGTGCTCAGGGGCTGGTGAGACCCCGCAGGGCTGACCTGCGCCCCGGCCCCTCGCCCGCCCCCTCCCCGCGACTGAACGTGCCACTCCGAGACAAACAGGAAAGTGCCTCCCCCCTTCCTGAGGAAGCTCCGGGCCGAGGGCAGATGCAGCCGGGAGCCAGGGTCCCCAGTCACGGCTTGGGCTGGGAAGCTCAGTGGGCACCGCAGGCCCTGCCCCAGGCAAGGTGGGGGGGTGGCAGGTCACAGGGCAAGGGTCGGGTCCCTCTGCTATGGCCGTTGGACCACAGAAAGGGGACGAAGGCAGGTGGGCACAGGGCGGACGACCCCAGGGAAGAGCCCGAGGCGAGGAGGGCAGGAGAGGCTTCTGGGGCAGTGCCGAGCCGCGGGGGACAGCCGAGGACTAGCAGCACGTGGCCAGCTACCCGCAGAGCCCCCAGGGTGCCCAGAGCAGGCCCCTCGCGTGCCCCCTCCCGGCTGACCACCAGGGGTGTCAGGGACCCGCTTCCCACGGTAACCCCGGGGGGTCCCCGAGAGTCCCGGCCGACCTGCAGACAGTGGAGACGGACATGCGGGCGGGCCTGCGTGGCCATCGCCGCTCGTGCCTCTCACGGGGGTCAGCACGGAGCCCCCAGCCCCTGCAGGAGGAGTCCGGGTGCTGCCGGGTGTGGCCCCCGGGCCAGAACCGCTAAGGACAGGACACGAAGGGCTCTCCTGGGCGTGCCCGCCCTGGTGTCCAAGCAACCCTGCCTCCCGGTCCCGCAGAGGAGAGCCAGGCCAGCCCCGCCAGACTCACACCCAGCCCCGGCCCGCGCGGCCGGCCGGGCGGTGGCATCAGCACTCAGCCGTCCTCTGGCTTATCTCCGTTCTCTCTCCAGCAGGAGAAACCAGCAGAGACGCAGCAGCAGCGGCCGGGCGCCTCCCCAGCACCTGGTCTCCCTCCCTGGGCTGCGGGGCCCCGGACTGCGCCAGCGGACAGGCCTTGCCGGCGTGGGCTCTGCTCAGGGCCGGCCCGAACCTAACGACCTAACAACGTCAGGTGGAAACGGATCACCTCCCAAACAAGTGCTCGGGAAACCAGGGGCGAGAGCGAGAGGAGAAAGCAGGCACGTGGCGGAGGCTGGCCATGGGCAGAGCAGGGGCTGAGGTGCTGACCCCGGTGCCCTGCCACCCCAGATGGCCCCCGGAGCCCTACCAGGGGCAGCCCCGAGCCCGGAGTAAACCCTGAGCACTGCTGGGTGTGGCCCAAAACATCCCCAAACTAAAGATTTGAAGCAAAAACTTTGAATTCTGTTAAAAATCTTGAGTACCACCAAGTGAACCCCCAAATCCCAAAACAATTTTTTTTCTTTTTTTCCTTTTTGGGTCACACATGGTGATGCTCAGGGGTTACTCCTGACTCTGCACTCAGAAATCACTCCTGGCGGTGCTCGGGGGACCTTATGGGATGCTGGGAACCGAACCTGGGTCAGTTGCATGCAAGGCAAATGCCCCACCCACTGTGCTATCGCTCCGGCCCCCCCCAAATTTTTAAAATAAAAATCCAGGGACTAGAGCGACAGCACAGCGGGTAGGGCGTTTGCCTTGTAAGTGGCCAACCCGGGTTCAAATCTCAGCATCCCATATGGTCCCCTGAGCACCGCCAGGAGTGATTCCTGAGTGCAGAGCCAGGAGTAACCCCTGAGCATCGCCAGATGTGACCCAAAAAGCTAAAAAAAATAAATAAAATAACAAGAAAGCCAGGGGCCAGAGTACAATAGCGAGGCCACTTGCCTTGCTCGCGGCCGAGCCGGGTTCGATCCCTGACACCCCATCTGGTCCCCAAGCACAGGCCAGAGTATGGCCAGGTGTGGGTCCAAAGCAAAACAAACGGAAAAAACCCAAACCCAGCCCGTGAGCCCTGGACACGCGGGCCGCGGGGAACCGGCCAGGCACCGCAGAGGGTCGAGGTGTGGCGTGGCCTGCAGCCCCCAGGAGCCCGGCCGGCCCCCGCCCTGCCCTCAGCACTCCCGAGGCCACCCGCGGCCCGAGCAGCTGATGACCTATTTTGGGCCCCTGCTGTCTGCTATTTCGGTTGGTGCCAGCTCACACGTCTAACGGCCGTGCCCGCTCTGCTGAGGCACCGCGGGGGGCGGGCACACACGTCCAGCCTGCTGCGCAGACAAGGTCTGCCCTCGGCACCCAGGGCTGTGCACATCTGTGTGTGTGTGTGTGTGTGAGAGTGTGAGTGAGTGTGTGAGTGTGTGTGAGTGAGTGTATGCCTGTGTGTGAGTGTGTGTGAGTGTGAGTGTATGCCTGTGTGTGTGTGTGTGAGTGAGTGTATGCCTGTGTGTGTGTGTGAGTGTGAGTGTATGCCTGTGTGTGTGAGTGAGTGTATGCCTGTGTGTGAGTGTGTGTGAGTGTGAGTGTATGCCTGTGTGTGTGTGTGAGTGTACGTTAGTGTATGCGTATATGTAATGTGTGTGAGCGTGGTAGTGTGTATGTGACTGTATATGAATGAGAGTACGTGTGTGTGTGTGCGTGCACGCTGCAGGTCGGGCCGGGGGTAGAGGCCTGTTGGCGTTTCTCCACCTGCCCCCGCCCCGCCGTGCCCCCGGCCTCCCCTCCTAACCCCCAGCCCCTGGCCTTGCCTGTGCCCCCACAGGGGACGCACCCTAGATGGTGTGGGCCGAGGCTCAGCGCGGAGGGCCGGGCGCACCCCTCCCGCCAGCAGACAGGGCCTCGCACAGCCCCGGCCTCCTCTCGTATCGGGTGGGGCTGGGGTCCCCTTCAAAGCACGCAGGACCTGAGGCCCCCAACCCACGGTCCGGGGCCACCTGCATTTCTTCCCTCTGTCCAGCGGCGCCCAGGGGCTGCCCCGGGGGCTGCAGGTGGGGCCTGGACTCCTGCGTGCTGGGCCGCGTCCGCCTCAACCTCAGGAGTCCGGGACCCCCGCGGGTCTCACCACTCAGCTGAGCCACTTCCCATCCCTCCCGCCCCTGAAGGTGGGCGCCACGGGGGTCTCTGTGCCTTCCCCTGGGGCTGGGTCAGCCACAGGCCCCCCGGCAGAGCAGCCACGCGTGAGAGCAGCTGCCCCCAGCACCCGAGTCCCGGCACAGACCCGGGCGTGCAGGAAACACGACACAGTGAACGCACAGGTCACGCAAGTACTCCGCGGGGGGAGACGTACCAGGTTGACGGCGTCCTGGTCGAAGGGGCTCCACTCCACGTTCTGGGGGTAGTGCGCCAGCACCTGGGACTTGAACGCTCTCCTCAGGGGGCTCTGCTCGAAGTTCTCACCTGGGACAAACAGCAGGCGCCGGGTCAGCTCCCGGTGTCCTCGCTCGGGTGGTCAGAGCCGAACAGTGGCGAGGGCGGAGTCACAGCCCGGGGGGGCCCCACTCGGGTGGGGAAGGGCCCTCGGCCTGCGGCGTGCGTCTGAGGCACCAGACCCGGATATGGGGTCCGGGCTGCACAACAGATGCGAAAAATCCACGAGACGCTCAAGTCGCACTGAACGCGCGTCCCTCGGGCCCGACTCCCCGCGTGGGTGACCCAGAGGGGACAGGGACGGGACGCGGGTGCCCCAGAAGGCTCCTGGGCTCCTCGCTCCCGTCCACGCACTGTCCCTGTCCAGCGCATGGTGATTTAAAAATTACTATTTGGAAACTATGTAGCCCGCGGAGACAGTCCTGTCCGGGGGCAGGGCTCGAGAGATGGGACAGCAGGGCAGGTGGCAGCCGGGCACGCAGTGACCCGGGCCTGGCCCCCAAGCGTGGAGCCCGCGGTGAGCCTGAGCGGTGGGAACCGGCGCCTCCTGCCTGTGTGGGGGCAGGGGCCGGTGTGGGCAGGGCAGGTGGGCCGAGCGCCACGGGGGTTGGGGACAGTCCAGAGGGGGCGGGACTGGGTGTGGCCTTTCCCTGGAGCCTCAGAAGGCTCCGGCCCGGCACAGGCCCCCTAGTGAGAAATAAAAGCAGAAGAAAAACAAGAATTCAGGCCCCCGGGTCAAAGGTCAGCGGAGGTGCTGGTCCTTCCTCTCAGCCGCAGGCCTGAGCGGTTGCTGTAGAAACGAGCAAGTTCACGAAACCCGGGAAGGGGGCTGGTCCTGGCCCGACGCTAGTCATGGCCAAGAACGTGATGACAGAGGCTGGAGCGATAGCACAGTGGGTAGGGTGTTTGCCTTGCACGTGGCTGACCCGGGTTCGATTCCCAGCATCCCATATGGTCCCCTGAGCACCGCCAGGGGTGATTCCTGAGTGCAGAGCAAGGATTAACCCCTGTGCATTGCCAGGTGTGACCCAAAAAGCAAAAAAAAAAAAAAAAAAAGAACGTGATGACGGCCCCTCGGCCCCCCTGCAGCCCTGCCCTGACGGCTGGGCCTGACCCTGCAGTGACAGCCACCGTGGGCAAAAAGAAAATCGTGAGGGGCCGGAGCGATAGCACAGCGGGGAGGGTGTTTGCCTTGCACGCGGCCGACCCAGGTTCGATCCCCGGCATCCCATATGGTCCCCCAAGCACTGCCAGGAGTAATTCCTGAGTGCAAAGCCAGGAGTAACCCCTGAGCATCGCTGGGTGTGACCAAAAAAAAAAAAAAAAAATCGTGAAAGGGGCTGGAGTGACAGCACAGCGGGGAGGGTGTTTGCCTTGCATGTGGCCGACCCGGGTTCGATTCCAGCATCCCACATGGTCCCCTGAGCATCGCTGGGTATGATCCCCCCCAAAAAAAAAGGAAGAAGAAGAAAATCACCAAAAGGTCCAGGATCAAGTGCATCAAAGTCCATGGCTATGATCACCTCGTGCCCACACGGCACCCTGCGGACACCCCCGTGGGCAGAACCACCCTGCACAGGCATCCCCAGAGACCCTCTCCCAACCGCAAGGCCCGCAGAGAGGCCAAGGCCGCGCTCGGCGGGACACGGAAGCTGCACTTCCACGTGTTTTGTTTCAATCTTAGGAAGTAAAATCAAGGCCAGAGCGATAATGCAGGGGGGAGGCATCTGCTTTGCACGAGCCCAGCCCAGTTCATCCCGGGGATCCCACGGGTCCCCTGAGCACCACCAGGACTGATTCCTGAGCATCGCCAGGTGTGACCCAAAAAGCCAAAAACAAAATAACAATAACCATAACAAAAAGGTCAAATCAAGATGGAAAGAAAAAAGGATTCTGCCTCAGCTGCGGGCTCTGAGAACCGCCCTGGGGTGACACAGGAGCTCTCCTGTGACCTAGCGCAGCATTTCCTGAACATTTTCAGTGTCAGGGCTGAGAGCTCGGAGCCGCGGTGACAGCCGGCCATGCCCACAGGCCGGCCAGCAGGTCAGGGGCCAGGCTGGGCACGGAGTCGGACTCAGGGTCCACCCGGGGCAAGGACACTCCGGTGCCCATCCACACGCCACCCTCCGCAGGCAAGGGCGCCCGTGGAAGGCAGCCCCCGGGCTGTGGGCGGGAGCGGGTGCAGACACCCGGGATTTCCACGCGTTTAAAAACATTCACATGATTTTAAGTCAAAGGGGCAGAGTGCCGAGGCTGGCCCCGGGCCAGAGGTGGGCCGTCCCACGTGTGCCTGGCCTGGGAGCCCGGACACCGCCAGGGCGCCACGGGCACCGGGCAGAGAAGCTCCCCACCCACTCACCGTCCGACGGGCTCCTGGAGTGTGGGGGGAAGCCGGCAGCCCTCCCGTGGGGTCCTCACGGGCTCGCGGGCACGGGGGAGGGGCACCACTTAGAGGAAGTGGAGCCGAAAGGGGAGAGTGCACGCACCCAGCAGTAACAGAAACAGACCCCCACCACCCACCTGCCGCTGCCCCAAGCACCGCGACCCGGCCAGAGTGACAATGGCAGGCCAGCCTGGCACTCGGCCCACCCGCATCCGTCCCCGGCACCCCTCAGGATCCCCCGAGACCACCAGGAGTGCAGAGCCAGCAGTAATCCCTAAGCATCGCCGGGTGAGACCCAAAATACATTTAAAAAAGAATCACATTACCGCCACCAGCATTACAGCCACCACGAAACCACCATTCTCACACCGCCACCATAAGCACCATCACCACCGCCACCGCCACCGCCACCAGGACTAATCAGGCTGTGGAACAGGACAGCAAACAGAAACCATCATTGCTCCGTGTCCCACTGTCTCGGCAAACAGCGTTTTGAAGGAAATTAGGGCAGGCAGCAATTAAGAAGCCCGGCTTCGGGCTGGAGCAATAGCACAGCGGGAGGGCATTGGCCTTGCACGCGGCCGACCCAAGTTCGATTCCCAGCATCCCATATGGTCCTCTGAGAACTGCCAGGGGTGATTTCTGAGTGCAGAGCCAGGAGTGACCCCTGTGTGTTGCCAGGTGTGACCACCCCCCACCACCAAAAAAAAAAGCCCGGCTTCGCCGCTAGGATTTGGAGTGCTCAGCTTCTGTGCGGGGCAAGTGGAAAGAGGAAAATGCAGCGCCCCCTGCAGGCAGGGGAGAGCCCCACTCCACCCTGTGGCCCCAGCCGGGCTCAGGCTTAACTGCAAGGACTTGGCAGAAGGAATGACTCAAAGAATCCGAATTCCCGGGAAATGGAAATTATAAAGAAGCGTCTTAACTGGACGTTAAGTCCGCTTCTGAAAGCCCGACTGCAATGAGCAGGGGCCACAGGCCTACTCCTTGCGCCACTGTGACACGGGGCCTCGCGAGCGTGCCAGGGGCCCCGGAACACGTACACGGCAACTGCACTTCTCCCCTGGAGACCCAGGCCCGTCAGACTCAGCCTAGAGGAGAGTTTAGTCGAGGCTTAAAGCAAATGAGGTCGAATGAAAGCTTAGGTGCGAATGAGAACAGGCAGGTAACAGTGAGCTTTCGCCCAAGCAAACACAGGAAACAGTCGTGGGGGGCTCAGGGGGCTCAATGACCTCGAACACCCCACCTTCATTCCTGGCATTTTTACCTGTGTCCATATCCGCTGCATCCGGGCTCCTGGTGTGCGGGTCTGTTCGGAGCCATCGGAACAAAACTGATGATGCAACAGAAACAAGAAGCAAAACGGGCGGATGAGCAGACACAGACACACGCTGGGTGAAGACACGGACCCCTGGATGAACAGACTCCACACACACAAACACATGCGCGCGCGCGCACACACACACACACACACACACACACCACACCCCAGGTGAAAAGACTTGAGACACACAAACACAGGATGAACAGACTACACACACACACACACACACACACACCCCACACACACCCTGGGTGAACAGACTTGAGACACACAAACACAGGATGAACAGACTACACACACACACACACACACCACACACCCCGGGTGAACAGACTTGAGACACACAAACACAGGATGAACAGACTACACACACACACACACACACACACCACACACCCCGGGTGAACAGACTTGAGACACACAAACACAGGATGAACAGACTACACACACACACACACACACACACGCAGGGTGAACAGACTTGAGACACACAAACACAGGATGAACAGACTACACACACACACACACACACACACACCCCGGGTGAACAGACTTGAGACACAAACACAGGATGAACAGACTACACACACACACACACACACACACACACGCAGGGTGAACAGACTCAGACATGTGCCCACCAGCCACGGCGCCTGGAGCACAGAAAGTGAGAATGAGGGGCTGGAGCCATAGCACAGCGGGGAGGGCGTTTGCCTTGCACGCAGCTGACCCGGGTTCGATTCCCGGCATCCCATAGGGTCCCCGGAGCACCGCCAGGAGTAATTCCTGAGTGCAGAGCCAGGAGTAACCCCTGTGCATTGCCGGGTGCGACCCAAAAAGAAAGAAAAAAGAAAGTGAGAGTGAAAGGCCCAAGAAGACGCAGTTACTGACTGCACACGGCGGCCTTCACGAGCTGTCGCCATCCCCTCGGACCCCGCATGGGCTCGGCTCTCCTGAGGCCAAGCTGAGGGGTCCAAGAAGGCCCCGGGCTGCAGGGCCCACCTGCTAAGGCGCGACAGTGACACGAAACCAGCGCCG
This sequence comes from Sorex araneus, assembly GCF_027595985.1. Taxonomy (NCBI): domain Eukaryota; kingdom Metazoa; phylum Chordata; class Mammalia; order Eulipotyphla; family Soricidae; genus Sorex; species Sorex araneus. The sequence continues at coordinate 66,447,984 of NC_073311.1, forward strand.
TATAAACGACCCGGGGCCGGGGCCGCACACACTGGGTGGGTGCTGCTGCTCCCACAGGGCCCTGGACTCCAGGACCCCCCACCCGCCTGGCTCTGACGGCGAGCACCGAGGCGGTGGGGACACAGGGCACGCGGCTGCGGGGCGGGACAGGCCGCAGGGACACGCTCAGGAGAGTCCTGGGACGGCCGTGAGCAGACAGCAGACCCCGGAGGCCACGTCCCGGCCACGTTCTCGGAGTCAGAGCAGCTCTGTGATCGCGCCGGGCCAGGAGGGCACCGGGAAGGCGCTGGCGCTCGCCGTGCAGGCAGCCGACCCGGGTTCCACCCGACACCCCACAGCAGCCCCCTGGGAGGACCCCAGGGCAGAGCAGGAAGCCCTGAGCACCACCAGGTGTGGCCCAGAAGCCAAAGAGGAAGAAGAACCCGAGCTGGAGGGCGCTGCTGGGGGGCGTGGCCACAGCCGGACGTGGAGCTGCCCACTGCCCAGTGGCCAGGGTGGGCGAACGTGGCCACCTTCCAGCACAGGCCGCCAGACGCCCAGCTCTGGAGGGAAACCCCACACACAACCAGGACGCAGACGGGCGTCCACGCATCCCGCAAGCATCAGTGGCACGAGGGCTGCGGCCAGACGCCGGCATGCAGCCATGGCGGGCGCAGAGCCAGGGGCTGGACAGCTCTGCTGCAGGCATGCCCAAGTACCTGCACCGAAGCCCACTCCCCGGGGACAGGCGTGCAGCGTCCACCCGCACCCTGGGGACAGGCGTGCAGCGTCCACCTCTATCTCTGGGGACAGGCATGCAGCGTCCACCCGCACCCCGGGGACAGGCGTGCAGCGTCCACCCGCATCTCTGGGGACAGGTGTGCAGTGTCCACCCCACCCTGGGGACAGGCGTGCAGTGGCCCCTGTGGCCCGCAGCCCTGGGCCGGGAGAGCAGGTGGGAGTCGGTCAGGGAAGGCGCCAGGGCTGGACACTTCTCCGGCTGCCTCGCCACGTGTGCACGTGTGTGTGTTTGCGTGTATGAAGCCCCTGATACTACGTGTGGCACTCACAGCCCGCCAGAACCACCGGGGAAAATGCCCCAAACTCGGACTCTCCCCTGAATCCCACCTGGAAAGCCACTTTTTTGGATCAGTCGCACCTGTGTCCCAGGGACGAGCCCCGAGCCGCCAGGGCAGCGGGAAGGTGACGGCCATCAGCCTCCCTGTGCCATGGAGGCCATGTGTGGGGGGGGGGGCGCGCGCTGAGACAGGGACGGGCCCGAGTGCGTGCGGCTCTCCCGGCGAGCAAACAGGCCCGTGTGAGAGTCAAGCGCGAAACGCACAGCCTCACACGGAAACGCAGGCAGACGCGTTGGCTTCACTATTCCAGTTTGGGGGTGCTCATCCCTCAGTGCTCAGGGTTTACTCCTGGCTCTACGCTCAAGAATCACTCCTGGCCGGGCGCGGGCACCGTAGGGCGTGCCGAGGACGGAACCCAGGCGGCCGCGCGCAAGGCAAGTGTCGTGCCCGTACTCCAGCGTCTGTATCTCTCTGAGCAACAGCGGGGGCGGGGGGGGAAGGCAGCTCAGCAGGAGCCCCGCCATGGGGTGTGAGGCCCCGACATCCTCTGAGCACCTCTGGGTGCGCCCTGGCCGATGCAGGCCCAGTGACATTCGTTTTGTTTTGTTCTTTTTGGGGCCGCACCTGGCGGTGCTCAGGGCTTGCTCCTGGCTCTGCACTCAGGAATCGCTCCTGGCAGTGCTCGGGACCCTGTGGGATTATGGGATGCCGGGGACTGAACCCGGGTCGGCCGTGTGCAAGCAAGCGCCCTCCCTGCTGTGCTGTCTCACTGGCCCCAGCAGTGACCACTTGGTTTCCAGGCCACACCTGGTTTGTGCGCGTCACTCTCGTGCCTCGCCCCGCCCCGCACATCTCCCAGCCCTGCGGCCGCCCTGGCACCGTTTCCGGGAGCTCCCTGGCCACATTCACGCCCGGTCCTGCAGGGCCGTGTGGGGAGGCCGCAGGACCTGCAGGGGCAGTGGGGCTGGTCCCCGGGCCGGGGGCACGGCAGCCAGGACGGACTCTGAGCTTACCGCCTTGAGTGGGTTTCTGGAAGGGCCGCCCCCAGGAAGCACAGGACACCCAGACTCCGACGGGCCCCGCATCGCGGGGTGACACACACAGGCCCGAATCTCGGGGACTGTGCCCCACAGTTCCACAGGCTGCACAAAGGGCCCACAAGACAGATGCATCACACATGCATAAATGCACCCACACACGTGCACACACAGCCAGCGCCCTAGGCACACGTGTGTGCACGCACCCACACATGCAACTATACATACGCACTGACACATGCACGCGTATGTTGGGTAACATTGGTTTGTCCTTTCTCCTCCAGCAGGGAGCTTAGGTTTATTGAGTTACTCCCACCACAGTGCTCCCAGGCACACCCAATTCCAGCAGGCACTCCCAATCCTCAGTGTCTACCTTGACCTCTCTGTGCTCTGCTTCCCCTCTCTGCTAATCACTTACACCCCCACATCAGACCCTGGGACTTATAAAGTCAAATTCTCCTTTGGTTTGGATCTTGTATATGTAACTGAAACATTGCTTTTCTCTTTATGTCCTTTGCGTGGTTTTGCAATGTCCTTTTTGTGCGGGCACAGGAAGACAGTCGGTGCTACGTTCTTATAACTTGAGAGTTACCTGACGCTGAGTAATTACTCCGTGGCATCCGTCATATTTACCTAGGCCTCTGTTGCCCTTGCTTCCTAACACCCCCAAAAGGAGGGTCCCGATGAGGGACTTGGACGGACCCAGGGTGAGCCGTAAGCTGCTCTGGCATGGAGAAGGAATAGGAGAAGCTCCACAGAAGTGCAGGAGCCTGGACATGAACAAACTCTGCCACGACCCAGAAAGAAGTAACCGAATTAGGATCCTGGGGGGGGGGGGGGTAGGAAGGACTGGCCCAGCCTGAGGGCCGTGGTCTGGGGCCTATAGCGAGATGTCCCCAGGAGAGCCACCCCTTCAGCTTAGTTTATCTCTTACTGCATGACCGAGATCACACAAAATGACCAGAAATATTAGCATTCACCCTGACTGCTTAAGTGGATCACCAGCTAAGGAAGGAGAAAGCGTACACCCTTAGGTGGAACCCGGCCCTGAGTGCGTCTCCTGGGAATCGAGACCCCTGAGTTCCCAGTGAGACTCTGTCCTTGAATTAATCCCCCAGAACCTGTCCTGAAGGAGAGACTTTACATCTTTACGATGATGCTCCACCCCACCTGTGTGTACCACACCCTTCACGGCTTCCATATGACTAGCGCTGTGAGACCTGACCAAGGCCCCTGACACCAACCAGCCTGTGGCGCTGTGCCTGGCCATCCGTCGATGCTGGCCGGCAGGGGGACAGTTCTCAGCCAGCGAACGCACCCACGCTTGAACTCATAACCCAGGGACAGGGCGTTTGTCGTGCACACAGCTGCTGTGTCCAGACTGGACCTGACCCACACCAACACGCTGGCCCGTGTCAGGGTCCCACTCAGAGTGACACACGCAGATCACTCAGGTCACACTTAGGACCCCAGTCAGGGCCACACGAAGGTCACATGCAGGGTCACACTCAGGGCCCCGGAGTCCCCTCTGCGTGGCTGTCCCCCTCCTCACGCCGGGCGGCGCAGGACCCTGAGCACCAGAGGCAGGCCCGGGACCGAGCCCGGACGGGGAGCACCTGCCTGGTGCGGGCCTGGGGTGACGTCCCCGCACCCACACAGAGCGTGGCCCCAGCAGCGCAGCAGCTCGGGTGCGAGCAGGTACGCACGGGGCGGGTGTGCAGCCCGGGCGGGCCCGTCACCACCACAGACCCCCAGGCTACGGGCACGAGACACGCGCTCTGCTCCGGGTAGCGGCACTCAGGGGTCCTGACGCGGCTCTCGGTCACGAGCCTGATGCCCACCCTCGCCCTCACGACCCCCGTCCCAAACAGGAACCGGCCAGACACAGCACCGAGAGACGTGAAGGGTCTGCCCTGACACGGGGAACCGAGTCCTGAGGCAGGCGAGGGCCCCTGGAAACTGCTCCTCGTGGGTGCCGCGCCCCGGCTGCCCCGTCTGGGTCGGCGAGTCACTGAGAGTCCCAGGCGCCGGGCACCGAACAGGGCCGGCAGGACTTGCAAAGTGACTCAGCTCGTGTCTCCCAGGAGGCTCCGGCACCCGTTCCCGGGGCTGCGACACTAAGAGCCGCGTCCCCGAGGTGGGACAATGAGAGAGAGGGAAGCTGCTCTGGGCTGAAGGCGAGGGGGTCTGAGGCGGAGCCTTCCCGCCCCGCTGGGATTCTCCACCAGTGACACACACAGACACACACTCACACAGACACACACTCACACACCGACTTACAAACATACATAATCACACACACTGACATACTCAGACACACTCACAGACACACACTCACACAGACACACCCACAGAGACACACACTCACACACACTGACATACTCAGACACACTCACAGACACACACTCACACAGACACTCAGAGACACACACACACACTGACTCACACAGACACACACTCACACACACGCCCCTTCCCACACACACACCCACACTCACGCCCCTTCCCACACTGACACACAGACACACACACAGACATACACCCACACTCACGCCCCTTCCCACACACACACACACACACTCATGCCCCTTCCCACACTGACACACTCACACTCACGCCCCTTCCCACATGGACACACACCCACACTCACGCCCTTTCCCACACGGACACACACACACACTCACGCCCCTTCCCACACTTATACACTCACACTTGTGTGTCCTCTCACTCAGTCACGTTCACACACACTCAGAAACTCTCTCCTGCACATACAGACGCTCACACTGACACTCAGTCGTGTACACATATTCACCATGCACTCACACTGACACAGCACAGATATGCGCGCGCGTGCACGCACACACTCATGTATGCAAACACACCACAGGGGGGAGGAAGGCTGGAGAGGGAAGGAGGGAAGAAAAGAGGAGAGAGGGTGGGAAGGAGGAGGGGAAGGGGGAGGGAGGGGGAAGTGGAGGGGGGAGGGGAGGGAGGGGGAAGTGGAGGGGGAGGGGAGGGTGGGGGAAGTGGAGGGGGGAGGGGGGAGGGAGGCCCGTCTGTGCACACACGTGAGTCCCGGAGAGAAGCCCGTTGGGTCGGTCTCGGGTGGACGCGAGCCCTCTGGCAGGACAGGGCCAAGCGGTGGCTCCTCCTTGCTCTCAGGGGCTGTCGCCCGCCACCAAGGAGGGCTGTGCTGGGCCGCGTCTGTCTGCCCACCCCGAAAGGCGCCCGCCTCCCCCGCCCCCCCCCCGCCCGCAGCCCTTCCCAGGCCTACCGCCGGCCTCTGGGGGAACGGAGGGGGCTGCCTTCAGGGTCCCAGGCTCCCCGGGCCCCCGTGGCCGCTGCCCGCACAGATGCAGGAGCCCAGGTTCAGGGGGCCAGGGCGGCACCAGCCCCTCTGGCCTCGCCCCTCTGGCTGCAAGCACAACAGTCCCCACCAGCACCCTCTGCTACACGCCCCCAGGGCGCCCCTGCCTGGGAGCCGAGGGGGAGGGCGCGGGCCACCCGCCCCCAGGGCCCCATACAGTCCCCCGAGCACCACCAGGAGTAATTTCTGAGCACAGAGCCAGGAGTAACCCTTGAGAAACACCACACACACACACACACACACACACACACACACACACACAACAAAAACAAAAACGCATCATTTTCTTTGGGGCATTATGGTCGCATCCCGCGTGCTCAGGCGCCATTCCCAGCCCAGTGCTCAGGAGTCACCCCTCACCTGCGGGTGGCAAGGGCCTGGACGACCTCAGTTCCAGACCCCGCCCTCGCCCGGAGAGGCTGTGGGCCAAGCAGGCCAGGTAATCCGAACCCTACGTGTTAATTTTTTATGACTGGATTTTCTTTTTTTGGTTTGTGGGGCGCAGCTGGCAGGGCTCTCTCGGGGCCCTCCGGGCGCCAGGGGCTGAGTCCCAGCGGCGTGTGCGGGGGGCGGGGGGGGGGTGCTCCAGCTCCTGCCACCCACTCCACTGCTCCGGCCCTGAGGAGATGAAACACAAACCCTCGCAGGACGACGGCCACAGGCCTAGGAACTTCTCTTAGGGAGTTGGAGCTTTACCGAGGGGAGGCGGCTCAAAGGCCTGTAATCTCAGCACAAAGTGTGGGGTCAAAGGGCAGGGGCCAGGCACTGGGTGCAGAGCGTTCCCACAGGGGGAGGGGAGGGCTTTGTGGGCTGCAGCTGCGGAGCTGGCCCAGGGACTCTTCCCTCCACAGGATGCAGTGAGGAGCAGGGCGGGCGGGCGGGGGCGGGGAGCGGGGTGCCCTGCACAGGGCTGCTGCGGGTTCGAGCCCTGGCACCCCGTATGGTCCCCAAGCCCACCAGAACTGGTGGCTGAGTGCAGAGCAGGAGTTAAGGCCTGAACACTGCTGAGCGTGGCCCCCAACAAAACCAGCTGTCCCCAGCCGAGGGACCCCAGGGTCTCGCCACGGGAGACCAGAGCACCCACCCACAGGATGGAGGTGCCGCCTTCCCGGCAGAGGGCGACGCGGTGGGGCTGGGCCCCGGCAATGTGCCACAATACGGGGGCTGGGGGTCACCGGAGGAGGCAGGACGGAGCTGGAGGAGCTGACGCGGGCTGAGCCCCAGTTCCCAGAGGCCCCACCAGCCCTGAAACCCGGGCGGGGCTGGGCAGGAAGGCAGGCGGGGCAGGGCGCAGGGCGGCACAGGGCGGGCACCGAGCCCCTGAACTGCCAGCCCAGGCCACTCGCCCCCGGCCACCGCCTGGGGCAGAGCCCGCCTCCTGGCGCCAACACGGAAGCTGCGGAAGCGACAGCACAGCTCCTCCCCGGAGGGCAGAGACCCCAAAGGAAACCGAGCAGCTGCCCACCAAGCTCTGGGAGCGTCACCTCCCTTGGGAAACTACCGTGCCAGCCGGGTTTCATCCCGGCACCTCACACAGGGTCACGGAGCCCGCCAGGAGCGATCCCTGAGCACAGAGCCAGGAGTCAGCCCTGAGCACTGCCGGGGGTGGCCCCCAAACAGAACCCTTTTGGTGGGATGTGGAGAGAGTCCAACCGGGGGACACCTGCCTGGCTCATGGTCGGCATGGTCCAACCCACGGTAACTTACGGTCCCCGAGTCCCACCTGGTACGGACCCAACAACTCCGAGGGGCTGGAGAGATAATATAGGGATAAGGCGCTTGCCTCCTCGTGGCTGACCCTGGGGGGTCCCTGGGACCACATGCCGCTCCCCCTGGCAGCTGCCAGGAGTGACCCCTAAGCACACTGCTAGGAGTAGCCCCTGGGCACCACCAGGTGTGGCCAAAAAAGAAGGGAGGGAAGGAGGGAGGAAGGAAGGAAGGAAGGAAGGAAGGAAGGAAGGAAGGAAGGAAGGAAGGAAGGGAGGGAGGGAGGGAGGGAGGGAGGGAGGGAGGGAAGGAAGGAAGGAAGGAAGGAAGGAAGGAAGGAAGGAAGGAAGGAAGGAAGGAAGGAAGGAAGGAGGGAAGGAGGGAGGGAAGAAGGAAGAAAAGGAAAGAAGAAGGAAGGATGGAGGGAAGAAGAAAAGAAAGAAAAGGAAAGAAGAAGGAAGGAAGACGGGAAGGGGAGGGAAGAAGGAAAAGAAAAGGAAAGAAGAAGGAAGGAGGGAGGGAAGAAGGAAGAAAAGAAAGAAAAGGAAAGAAGGAAGGAAGAAGGGAAGGAGGGAGGGAAGAAGGAAGAAAAGGAAAGAAGAAGGAAGGAGGGAGGGAAGAAGGAAGAAAAGAAAAGGAAAGAAGGAAGAAAGAAGGAAGGAAGGAAGGAAGGAAGGAAGGAAGGAAGGAAGGAAGGAAGGAGGGAAGGAGGGAGGGAAAGGAGGGAGGGAGGGAGGGAGGAAGGAGGGAAGGGAGGAAGGAAGGAAGGAAGGAAGGAAGGAAGGAAGGAAGGAAGGAAGGAAGGAAGGAAGGAAGGAAGGAAGGAAGGAAGGGAGGGAGGGAGGGAGGGAGGGAGGCGGGGCTCAGGGTAGAGACAGCTGTGCCCAGCGAGCAGCCCCAGGCGCTGCCTTTTTTAAAAAATGGAATCGAGGTGAGCTACAGTTACAAACCTTCATGATTAAGTTCCAGCCCTCCAGTCCCGGGATCCCCTGCTTTCCTAACCCCAGCACCCCAGGAATAAAACAATGTATCAATTATTCATCCACTCTGGCTTTTATCCTTTCCAGCCTCCCCTGCGGGTGCAGAGTTGCTCCACCCTGCAGACAGGGGGGGGGCCTGAGTCTCGCCCACCCCAGTGCCCCTCACTCTGGGCTCCGCCAGCAGCTCCCCGACAGGCTCACGGGCACGTGGGCACACCCCCCCACCGCCTGCAGCAGCTGTGCCCGGGGGCCCGGGGGCACTCGGAGGGTCTCGCCCAAGGAGGTGGCCCCTCCAGAGTGCTGTGCTGCCAGGGGCGGCCGGGAGGGCGAGGCCCCAGCAGCACCGAGCCTCGGCTAGCCCACTCGCGTCCACGTGGGCACCAGCACACCCGCTAGGGCCCCGCTTCCCCAGCCCTGAAATGGGTTCTTTCCGGCAGCCGCAGCTAACACCCGGCTGGCATCTGTGCCGTGCTCGGGCCGGGAAGAATGTCGCAGACCCTGCTCGGCCACCATGATACCCCCGAGCCCGCCAGGAGGGTCCCCGGAGAAGGGAGGCAGGAGTGGGGAAGGGTCCGCAGCACAGCAGCCCGGCAGAGGGGAGCCGATGCGGGGACCCTGAAGGCCCTGCTGGGGGGGCGGGGACGAGGAGCAGACGGAGAACTGGCCACCGGAACCCCCCAGACCCTGGGGGGTGTGAGCACTCTGTGCCCCCAGAATCACAGCCCACCTTACTAGCCACACCCTCACACGGGCAGAGCTGGACCCCAGGTGGTGGAGGGGGAGGGGGGAGACAGGAGCTAAAGAAGCGAGAGCAGAGAGGCGGAAGGCCAGGGCAGCGGGGGGCACGCGGACAATCCCCCAAGCCCACCAGGAGGGAACCCCTGAGCACAGAGCCAGGAGTCAGCCCTGAGCGCCACGGGTGTGGCCCCAAAGAAACTTCCGAAGAGGAAGTGTGTGGTGGGTCCTCTGGGGCTGAAGGGAGGGAGGGTCAGCGGGGCCGTGGCCGGGGCAGAGCCTGGCCCTGCAGCCGCTGCGACAGGAGCGAAGGTGGGGTGCGTGGGGGACAGGGTCCCGGGGCTGGTGCAGACCCTCCCACGAGGCCCCGCTCACTCCAGACCCCGGCCCGTACTCCAGCGGGGGTCCCTGGGGCACCCAGCGTGACAGCTGACCTCGCCGGCACAACCACCAGCGAACCTCAGGACGGCGGCGGGGTCTGCCCAGTGGGGGGCGGCAACAGCCACGGACCCCAGGAGGAATCAGCCCTCGGGGGCTCCCGGGCTGCCCCTCCGGCCACTCTAGGCCCGGGGCGTGGCCAGCCTGCTCCCAGCCCGCCACATCCTGCGTCCACTCGGCTCCTTCCCCGGCCCGCTTCTTCCCTGGACAGCGCGGCCCTCCCCATCCGGCCTGCTCCGGAGATCCAGCCGCTTCCTGCACCGCAGGGAAGGAGGTTCCTCCTGCACGGGGGCTGGGCAGACAGCGGGCAGGGCCACCAGCCACCACTGACTTCTAGGGAAAACCCGAGACACGCCAAGTCACCTCTCAAGTCTCCGCAAGCAGGACGTGCCACCTGCCCACAGCAGAAAGCCCACCGCCCAGGTGAGACTCGCCCTCTGGCCACAGAGACCACAGCCACGACAGCCAAGTGGGGCGTGCGGGGGCCAGGCAGCGGCGGGCGACGGGGCGCCGTGGTGCAGACGGGAGGGACCCGCCACAGCACCCGCCCCAGTGGCCCTCCTGGACCCCGCTGTGGTGCCCCTTTCTGCCACGGGTGAGGGCAGAAGACGCGGCAAAGAACCGTCGTCACGCCTACTGAGCACGCCTGCCAGCAGCCCTCCAGGCTCCTGCTTCACACGCAAAACGTGTTCCCACCCCAGGGACAAGCTGCCGGAGGGCTGGTCTCGGCCGGGGTGGCTGTGTCAGGAGGCCACGGCGGGCCAGAGCCGGTCCTTCGCTCTAGCGGCCAGCCAGCGGCCTGACTTCACTCAGGGGCCGAGAAAAGCTGCCGAGCACTTGGCAGAACTTCTGTCCCATGGAAGCAGAAAGAAGGCGGGCGAGGTGTGGACGGGCGGAGAAACAGCGGGAGGAAAACAGATCGGCTCCAGAAGGTACGGCAGAAACTGACGGCCACGAACCGAGACAGAAAACAGCGGCACCTGCCCGCTCGCCACCTGCCACCTGTTTCCTGACCCCCACCTGCAGCTGGCTGAGTCCCCAAGCCCCGCGGCGTCGGCCAACACCATCCCCATCCTTGTGGCCACTGTCCTCTGCCCGCAGGCAGCGTCCCCTCCTGCTGTCCTGGCCTGAGGGTCCCCAGCCCCAAGGGCCCCTCAGGCAGTGCGGCAGCTTCGCTGGCTCTGTGCCCCCCTCAGGGGCGTACCCCGGGAGCATCTGCATGAGGGACACCCCCGCCCACTCTCTGCTGGCCTCCTGGGCCCCCTGACCAACGCCCACCTCAGCTCCCCTCGCCCGGACATCCCGGCTTCATCCTGCTGTCCCAGAGCCAGGGGCCGGCAACTGTGGGGGGCACTGAGCCCCACACCCCCACACGCCCCCCTGGAGGCTGCCAACCAGCGTCTCCTTACATACACATACCCCCCCAAGGTCCGGCCTTCTCCTTGGCACTGCCCACGCGTCTGCGCCCTGCCTGCGCCTTCCTTGCGGCCGCTAACATCTGGCAGAGTGCATATTTTTATAATTCATTTACGTAAGCGGTTTCTGGTGCCGCGGTGCCCCGCCCCCCCGCAACTGCGTACAGGGTCAGGGGATGCGGGAGCACCCTGCAGTCCCTGGGTCCCACCGGCACCACCCGCTCCCCCGGCACTTCCAGGAGCCAACACCCAGCACAGTTTTGGGGGCAGTCCGGCTGAGTGTTGGGTGTGGCCCCCTCAAAACACAATGAACTATTTCTGGAAGAATGAGTGATACTGAAATAGTAGCAGTCAAACGGGCTGTGGGGGTGGAATCAACGCACAGCGCCCGGGCTGTCTGCCTCGCGGTGCCCGGCCGGGCTGGATCCTGGCACGCACAGGGTCCCCGACCCCGCTAGGAGAGATCCCTGAGCACAGAGCCAGGAGCAAGCCCTGAGCACCGTGGGTGGGAGGGTGGCCCAAAAACAATCACCAAAAAAGATGAATTATCAGCTGAAGGCGCCAAATATTAGGGGCAGAAATCCCAGCTCTGAAACCACAAATTCCTCTTCACTCTGGGCAGAAAGACGCCGCCTGTTCGCCTGTTCGGATGAAGGTGTTAAATGAAGCTTCGGCCGCTCAGTTTCCTGCTGGGCATTTGCCCCGCATTCCCGCGCCCCTGCCCCCCTGGCGCTGCCCTGGCAAAGAGGCCAGAGGTGGCCGCACAGGGCAGCAGCCGGGGATCCCGGGTCGAGGAGGGAGGGGGTCGCGGACGAGCCTGCGGTCCCCCAGGCTCCACGTCGCGACCCCGAGCCGCTGCGCGCGCGCTTACGTAACCGCACACCTGTCCGGGTCCGCGGGCAGCGGCTCCGCGTCCTCCCAGGCCTGGAGGCGAAGGGTGACCCCCCTCCCCGGGCAGCGCGCACCCACCTCCGCCCCGCACTGCGCCACCGAGCGGGGCCGCGGGGACCACCCCGCGCAGGACGCCCGCGGGCCGGACGCGCCAGGCCGGGCGTCCAAAGGTCCCCGCAGCGCCCGCCACGCCGCCGAGGCCACGGGCCTCCCGGGCGCGCCGCCAGCCCCGCAGAGCCCGAGCGCAGGCGCGGCCCGCACCGCCCCGGCCACCGGCGTCGCCCCCCGCCCGCCCCCGAGCGCCCCGGACCCCTCCACCCGCGCAGCCCCGCGCAGCCCGCGCGCCCGGAGCCCGCGCCCCCCGCGCCCCCCGCGCTCCCGCGCAGCCCCGCACAGCCCCGCGCGCCCCCGGAGCCCGCGCCCCCGCGCATCCCCGCACAGTCCGCGCGCCCGGAGCTCGCGACCCCGCGCATCCCCGAAAGCCCCGAAGCCCGCGCCCCCTGCGGCCCCCGCGCATCTCCGCACAGCCCCACGCGCCCCCGGAGGCCCCCGCGCATCCCCCGAGCCCGCGCGTCGCCCGCGCGTCGCCCGCGCCCGCGCCCCGGCTCGCCCGCGCCCCCCGCCCGCGCCCGCGCGCCTTACCCGCCAGCTCGTCGGGCTCCAGCCCGCTGTCCGCGTCCATCCCGCACAGCACGAAGTAGTGCGCGAAGCGGCCGGCGGCCGGGGACGAGCCCGAGCCGGGCCCCCCGTGGCCGCTCATCCCGCGCGCCGCCCGCAGGCCGCGGCCCGGCGCCGCTCGTGTCCGCGCTAGGCCGGCGCTCGCGCGCCCATGGCCGCGGCTCCCCGCGCTGCGGCCGCCCGGTCCGGCCGGGAGTGTCCCAGCCCGCGGCGCCCCCGGCCCCGCGCGCCCGGCGCCCGGCGGTCAGCTGAGCGCTCGGCGGGGCGGGGCCTGGCCGGGCGGGGCGGGGCCTGACGGGGGCGGAGCCTCACGGGGACAAAGCCAATCCGGGCAGGGAGCGGCCAGGAGGGGGCGAGACTTCTGCTTTGGGGGCGGGGCCTGTGTGGGGAGGCGGGGCTTGGCAGGAAGGGGTCATACTAGGGGGCCAGAGGAGAAGGTGAGTCCCGCGTGCCGTGGGCGGGGCCCTGTCGGGGAAGGCGGGGCTTGGTAGGGGCCGTCCTATCCTAGGCTGGGGGCGGGGCCAGAGGGGCGGGGCTGCGGGGGCGGGGCCCGCTTCGGCTCGCACGCGGGCGCGCTGGACACTCGCCTGCCTGCGGGGCGGGAGAGGGGGCGTGGGGGCCTGGCCGGCGCGGTCCCGGGAGAGCGCGGGGCTGGAGACCCCAGAGCACCCGGCTGGGCGGAGCCGACTCGGTGCCCCGCGCTTGGCCAGTGACCTCCTGCCGCGCTCGGACACCGGGATGCTCTGCAGGCCGCCGCGCTGACCGGCGGGGGTCGCGGGGCGGGGAGGGATCGGCGCCCAGGCCACAGGCGCGCGCCTACCGCTGCCCTGCCCACAGGGCCAGCACGAGCCCTGGACTCTGCCCCTGCCCTGCCCGCTCCCCCGGCCCTCGGCCCCGCGGAGGCCGGGCTGCAGCCCCGTCCACGCAGGCTCTTCCCGGGTGTGGCTGTGCCCTGCCACCCCGGGCCCCGGGGGGGCTGACCTTTAGCCCCGCTGAACTCTGCACCGGCTCCCGCCCCTCCCGGCCCCGTGTGCCGCTGGACCCTGGTCCACTGCCTGTTCTCCAGAGGAGCTCACCTGTTGGCGCTAGGTCACTGCAAGGTGTCTGCACAGAGGCTCATCAGCTGTGGTGGCACACTCACGGATGCTCCTCCTGGAAAGTGCTGGAAGCCCAGCGCAGCCTCGCTGGAGCAAGCGGCAGAGGAAGGGCGACTTTCTCCTGGTTCTGTTGGTGAGGTCCTACAGAATGTGCTAGATTGCAACCTAGTCAAACAAAACACCCAAGAAAAGGACATGTAGTGTTACTAGCTAAGAAACCTGTATCTCATGGCTCAGTTTAAAAGTTGGGCTGCATGGGGCTGGAGCGATAGTTCAGCGGGAAGGGCATTTGCCTTGCACACACGGCTGACCTGGTTCCATTCCCAGCATCCCATAGGGTCCCCTGAGCACCACCAGGAGTGATTCCTGAGTGCAGAACCAGGAGGAACCCCTTTGCATAGCTGGGTGTGGCCCAAAAAGAAAATTAAAAAGTTGGGCTGGAGCCCTAGTGCAATGGGGAGGCCGTTTACTTTTCACATGGCTGACTGACCCAGATTTGGTCCCCAGCATCACGTAAGATCCTTTGAGCACTGCCAGGAGTGATCCCTGAGAGCAGAGCCAGGAGTAAGCCCTGAGCACCACCAGGTGTGACATAAAAACAAAACAAAATCAAAACAAAAAAACAAACACAGTAGGGCTAGAGAGATAATATAGAGGGTAAGGCATTTATTTGCCATGCATGCAACTCACCCAGGTTCCATCCCCAGCATCCCATATGGTCCCCTGAGCACTGCCAGGAGTGATCCCTGAGTGCAGCCAGGAGTAATCCCTGAACATCGCCAGTGTGCCCCCCCAAAAAAAAACACAAAAGTAACTGACTTATGAAGTTGTCATTAATGATGGACATAAGTCCCACATTTGTATATAACTTAAGAGAAAAAAACAAAAAGGAAACTAAGGAAACATCAAATAATGTTTGATTGTGATACATAAACCCTAATCAAAATATACAATATTTCTAAACTTTTGTTTTTGGTTTGCGAACCACATGTACCCGTACTCAGGGCCTCCTCCTGGCTCTGTGCCCAGGGGTCACTCCTGGCGGGGCTCAAGGGACTACATGGGGTGCAGGAGTTTGAACCTAAGTCACCCGCGGGCACACCAGCACCCTCCCTGCTGCATAATCTCTCTGGCTACAAGATTTCTAAATCTTCCCTACAACGTGCAAGAGAATAATCACGAGCTCCAAGATGAAGCGCCCATATGGAAATACCTGGCACTTCCCAACCATCGCCCCGTGGCGCCAGGTTAAGCTGCAGTGGAAGGACCACAGAGAATCCGCCACTCGCCTGGCGTCTGCTGGGACCCCGACAGGAACCTTCCGAAGCATCTCCACTGTGTTGAGGACCTGTCTCTGACGCTCGGATCCCTCCCAAGGCGAGCTTCTCCCCGCGGGCACACACAGGCTGGGGGGCTCTGCGGGCTGGCTGTGTGCCGAGGCTCCAGCCGGCCCCCTGCTCAGAACTCTGTTCCTGCCCTCTGTGCCTGGGGCCTTTGCTGCCCAGCGACCTGTCTGCAGTGCTCACCCTTCCACCTCGAACCTCCCTGGCACCTCAACCATGCCTGTGGCCACTGACCCTCCAGGGGAATTCTCCGGTGACATTTTCTTCTGCCTGAGCTGTGGCTTTCTGGGAAAATCTTGCCACAACAAAAGGTTATGTGGAAAATCAATCGTTGCATTTCCTCATCAGATTATCAGAAAAAGGGCTCGCTTAGGCCAAGAGGACTCTAGTAGCAGAACCGCTGACTCACAGTTTGGCATGAATGTGCTTCTGCCTTATACAATGAGCCTAGCGTCGTCCAGAATCTCCCTTACGTAAGTCACTGAGCCCCGGCTCTCAGAGCTGCACGCTAAACAAGGTTACTTAGCTAGAAGGAAGCCCTGAGCTGCCGATCTAGCGAGAAGGAAAACAGCCACCAAGAAGCTGGACAGACGATACAGCGGGGCAGGCGCTCGCCTTGCTTCTATCCCAGGCTCCCCATTGGCCTGGGCCCCTCCAGGAGTGAGCCCTGAGCGGAGCCAGGAGTCGGCCCTGTGCATCACTGGGAGTGGCCCAAACCACACGCCCCACCTCCCCCCAAAAGGGGAAAGGCAGGTAGCAGATTGGGCAGAAGGGCTAGATTTGGAATTGAAATGGTGCATCAATGGGCCCCAAAGTCACAGATTTTCTTTTTGTTTTTATTTGGTGGGGAGGGGAGAGGGGGTGCGTGATGCTCAGGGGTTACTCCTGGCTCTGCACTCAGGAATTACTCCTGGTGGTGCCTCGGGACCCTACTGGGTGCCAGGGACAGAACCCAGTCGGCCTTGTGCAAGCAAACCTCCCACCCACTGTCCTATCCCAAGTGACAGACTTCCACTCACAGAGGAAACCTCTAAAGAGGCCGGAACCCAACGCAGCGCAGGATTGGACCTAAAGAACCACAGGGCCAGTGTGGAGCGAAGGGACAGTGCGGGGGACTCTAGCCACCAAGGGCGGAAGACAAGGTGCTGAGGGAAATGCAGTTCTCGAGGGCCTGATGGAAGAGGGACACTCCTGGCGGTGGACCCGCAGGGTAGCTGCACTTCTGCTCCTCCTTCCCGGCCAGTGCTCGTCCCGGGAAAGCCAAGAGCCAGCTCCCGGGGGGGCCTGTCCAGTCATCAGCTCACGCAGAAGGGGTGCAGCCTGCGTGGGCTGCGGCGGGGCTGGGAGACCCCCTCCAGGATGGAAGCAGGAGCCTGCCCGAGTCTGCCCACCGGGGCTCCTGTCAGTGCTGGGAGGGGCCCCCGTGCCAGGGAAGCCCCCGGCCTGGGCCGTGCTGGTGCAGGACAGTCAGCCCAGAGAGGCAGACGAGCAGTGCAGACACAACTGCAGGAACGGCCGCAGAGGACAGGAAGCCAGTCTGGGGAAGTCTCTGGAAACCTCTGGAACTGCCGCTCTGGCGCCCGTCTAGTCCTGCCCCTTCAGCTGGCTTGAGTCCTTTTTCTTCTTTGCTTTCTGGTTTCTGGGCCACACCTGAAGGTGCTCAGGAATACTCCCGGCTCTGTGCTGGGGGGAGGGGTCACTCCTGGCGGGGCTCGGGGGACCACGTGGGGTGCCGGGGATTGAACCCGGCTTGGCCACATGCAAGGCATATGCCCTACCCACTGCACTATCTCTCTGGCCCCCTGAGTGGTTTTTTTTCACCTGCAACTTCAAGTATCTCGCCCAAACGCAAGGGTGGATCCCAAAGGTCCCTTCCAGTTTGTAGAAAACTATATTCCGACTCTCGAAGGAACGGAAGACATGATTTCATGTTCTGAAGAAAACAAAACCCCACCTTTGAGCGTTCTCTCCCCAAGGAACAGGAAGGAACAGCAGAGAGCCTGGAGCAGTCGCGCCTCTGCTCTTCAGCAAACACCCAGGGGCGGCCCGGAGCCATAG
The DNA here is from genome assembly GCF_027595985.1 of Sorex araneus. Taxonomy (NCBI): domain Eukaryota; kingdom Metazoa; phylum Chordata; class Mammalia; order Eulipotyphla; family Soricidae; genus Sorex; species Sorex araneus. The sequence goes on from NC_073311.1 coordinate 66,464,788, forward strand.
CACAGGGGCAGAGCATGCGCTTTGCAACGCGGCCACCCCAGCGTCAGTCCCCGGCACCCCAGCTGGCCCCGAGCCCCTGAGTGATTCCTGAGCATTGCTGGGTGTGGCCCCAGAACAAAACAAACAAAACTCCCCACGGGACGAGAGTGGTAGCACAGTGGGCAGGGGGTTGCCTTGCACCCGGACGACCCAAGTCTGCTCCCCGGCACCCCCTGGGGTCCCCTGAGCACCACCAGGAGTGATCCCGGAGCACAGAGCCAGAAGTAAACCCCGAGCACTGCTGGGTGTGACCCGAAACAAAACAAATCAAAGCCCCGAAAGCCTCCCCCTGCCTGAGTCCTTCTCACTCCCGAGACCCGAGTTCAGGAACAGCTACGGGAGCAGATTCTGTCTCCCCTCAGAGCAGCAGGGGACTCTCCGGGGACCTTCCCAGGGAAGGATAGGGAAGCAGCCGGATTTCCAGAACCAGGATGTGGATATAGCCCCATTCTCCCGAGAGAAAATGGCTCTCAGCCCGGTGACGGGTATCGGCGACAGGCTGAGTGGACAGCGAGTGGGCACAGTCTGGAAGGAACGCTCGGGAGAGAGAGACGCGGAGCATGGCACGCTCCCCCTCCGCTGCGTGCAGCCCGTGCCCCTCCCCCACCCCTCCCGGTGCTTATTAAACAGACCTCAGGCGGCCGGTTTCATGGCCGCACACGGCTCCTTTTCATTCCCGCTCTCGCCATATCGTCAGCATAGTTTCAGAGCACATCTACTTTTTTTTTTTCTTTTTGGGTCACACCCGGCGATGCACAGGGGTTACTCTTGGCTCTGCACTCAGGAACCACCCCTGGTCGTGCTCAGGGGACCATATGGGATGCTGGGAATCGAACCCGGGTCGGCCACGTGCAAGGCAAACGCCCTCCCCGCTGTGCTATCACTCCAGCCCCGCACATCTACTTTTTTGTTTTGTTTTTTTTTTCTTTCTATTTTTGTTTTTGGGGCCACACCCAACAATGCTCCAGGGGTACTGTTGGCTCTGAGCTCAGGAATTACTGCTAGCGGTGCTCAGGGGACCATATGGGGTCCCAGGGATTGAACCCAGGTTGGCTGCGTGCCAGGCAAGTGAGCTCCCTACCCAAGGCCCTGTCACTCCTGCCATCCTTCCTTTCTGAAGTTCGCCTGCATATTTTTCGGGTCTCAATTACTCCACGGTGTAACTGCGATTGCCTTAGTGCCGGGCGGACCCAGCCTTGGCCCACCCGTGTTCACTCCGCGTCCACAGTCCTGCCTCCCCCACGTGCTTCTGCGGGACGCTGATGGCCACAAGTCCCAGAGACAGAGTCTGCCTTCTGGAGACGCCAAGGACAGTAGTGACCGTCGCCCTCACGAAGCAAGGTGACCGCCTGTACGGGACCACTCTCAGTAGCTGGGGTGCTGGCGTGGCGCGGCCGGTGGGGCTGTGTGTGTTCGAGTGTGTGCCTCGGCTGTCACGGCCAGAGGACCAGACACCGTCTCTCCGCAGCCCTCCCTGGCGGCGGGCTCAGCCCACGTGCTCAAGCCCAGATTTCATATACAATTTCTTTTTTTTCTGGGGGGGCGGGGCCCGCACAGGACCGTGGTCTCTGGAAACTGAGGCGGCACAGGCCCGCGGGAAGGGGCGACAGGCGGGGCCCAGCACAGCACGCAGGCTCTCACTGCTGCAAGCCTCGCATGTAGACAAGACCCCACCGTGCCCCAGGTCTGAACCCCGAGGCAGAGACCCCAGGACTTGATCCAGCTCCCCCTGGAGCCCGGTTCCCCCGAGCCCCGCCACCCCCGCAGGCCCAAGGAGTGATTTTAGCTGACGTGATGATTTTGCAGTACTCAGGGAAAGTAGCTGTTCTGTTGCAGAAAACTGAAGGACTCGGGCTCTCCCTCTCCCTCCCTCTCCCTCCCTCCCTCCGAGCATCTCTCTCTCTCTCCCTCTCCTTCTCTCTCTCCCTTCCTCCTCCCTCCCTCCCTTTCTCTCCCTCTTCCTGTCTCCCTCCCCCTCCCATTCCCTCTCTCTCTCTCCCTCCCTCTCCCTCTCTCTCCTCTCTCTCCCTCCCTCTCTCTCTCATTCTCTTATTCTCTCTCTCCCTCCCTCCTCTCTCTCTCATTCTCTCTCTCCCTCCCTCTTCTCTCTCTCCTCTCTCTCTCCTCTCCTCTCCCTCCCTCCCTCTCTCTCTTATTCTCTCTCCCTCCTTCCTCTCTCTCTCCTCTCTCTCCTTCCCTCTCCTCTCTCTCTCCTCTCTCTCCCTCCCTCTCCCTCCCTCCCTCTCTCTCTCATTCTCTCTCCCTCCCTCCCTCTCTCTCTCTCTCTCTCTCTCTCTCTCTCTCTCTCTGTCTCTCTCTCAAGAATATACTCCCCCTGTGACTGTTCCCTCAAGCTTCAGGCTCAAACAGTCATTAGAGGTGGAGGCAGGGAGAAGAGCCGCTGTCGCTGTAATCGTGTGGCCTGAACAATGGTTTCTGACTCCCGGCTTGCCCACTGTGATTTGGGAGGGAAGGGGGAAAATTAATATCAGCCTCCAACAATCTTCAAACAAGTGAAAATTATAATGTGGTGGGTGTCTATTTAAAGTAGCGAATCCAAGGCGACACGGAGGCTTGCTTTCAGACACGCGTGTTATTAACTGCGCACAGCACTGAGCGTTATCTCCGAGAAGGGCCGGGAGCAGAAACGGCACTTCCCAGCTGACCCTTCCTTCCTGGTGAAGCCCCCCGGCCCCTCAGCTCGGCCAGACCTCCCTCTGTCCGGCCAGCTTACAAGGTGCCCGGCCCGGTGCTCCCTTGGCCATGCGAACGGGGTGCTGGGCTGCTGAGATAAGAGATTTCTTTCACTCTAGAGGCGGGGCACCACGGTCAAGTGTGGAGGCCGTGCTTCTGGAGCTCAGCGGTCACACCCAGGAACCACCTCTGATGCTGGGTCACACCCAGGAACCACCCCTGACTCTGGGTCACACCCAGGAACCACCCCTGACTCTGGGTCACACCCAGGAACCACCCCTGACGCTGGGTAGGCTCATGCACGGACCTCATCCCGAGACTCATAAATAAATCTCAAAGGAGACCAACAAGTCTCAGAGATTCTTCCAGACCCCGTGCAGGGCTGAGCTGTCCGGCACACCCTAGAGGTGGGTTCGGGGTGAGGCCGGTACCCGCCCAAGCAGAGCCCTGGCAGCCCAAAGCCTACACCACCGTGCTCCTGGCCAGACTCCCTGGCTCGGGACAAGCTTCGTCCAGAGATTAACCTGTCGAAAAACTCAAGCACGTGGGGGTTGTGGCTGAAATCTCCAGCTTTCATGGGGTTAGGGCTGAGCTGCCTCCCCGTCCCCCGCCCCCTGACACACACGTCTCCTTGTACTTCTGGAAGCCCCACGGTCACACACGCCCCAAAGCTGCCACCAGTTAAAAATTTAGCTCCAGCTTAAAAATGTTGGACATCCGGAGCTCGAGGTGGACATGCGCCATCTCAAACTCTGCAACACCAGGGGTCGGAGCGATAGCACAGCGGGTAGGGCGTTTGCCTTGCACGCGGCCAGCCCGGGTTCGATCCCCGGCATCCCATATGGTCCCCCAAGCACTGCCAGGAGTAATTCCTGAGTGCAAAGCCAGGAGTAACCCCTGAGCATCGCTGGGTGTGACCCAAAAAGCAAAAAAAAAAAAAACCAACTCTGCAACACCAGATGGGATGGGATGGAGAAGGTGCCCGACCCCGGTGAGCAAAGGATAAACACAGAAGCTTGACCTGAAACATCTCCGCAACCTCTTAGACAAGGGCTTAACGGCTCCATGCCGAGATACAACAATCTTCACTGACTTCTTCTAAGGAAACACTTTTGATCATTCTTTTAGCTACTTATTTATAAGAAGCAATGGAAAATAAAGTATGGAGGCCTGCTTTGGTGGCAGGTTAAGGGGTGGCTGGAAAACTGGAGATACTGCGGAGGATTGGTGTTGGGATACTGAGTGTCTGTAACAAATCCTCAGGAACAACTTCGTGAGCCACAGTGTCTGGATACAATGTAAGGAGAAAACAAAATTTTGCTAGTGGAGGGGTGGTGTCCTCGGACGCAGCCTCTGGGCCCTTATCCTCCCTGTGGAGTCGGCAGTGGGGGGCCTGGACACCCCAGTTTACATCCACACGGACCCCGACAATCTCCAGCGAAAAGGCCGAATGCAGCGAATGCGCTTTCACCACAGCTGGCCGGCGCGCCCCGACTCCCTCCAGGAGGCACGTGGCCAGCGTGCGGCCACCAACGACCAGCAGCAAGATGAGGCATTCTTTCGCCTTAAATAAATAAATGAGTGTGGCGAGGAAGCGGCACCCACCCACGGGCCCGGGCCTGCTTTCTCAGCCGAGCCTGGCGCACGGGCGGGGAGCTGGGGGGGGGGGGGGGGGTGCAGTGGCTCATGTGACGGCTGACTGCTGAGACCAATTTAGGGGGAATTATTTCCTCTGGCTGCGGGAAGCACCAGGGCTCCTGGGGATAAACACCACTTTGGGGCTTCGCCTGAGATCTGTAATTGCAGAAGCTGCTTTAAAGGGAAACAAACCCAAACCAAGAGAATGACCGAAAACAGCTCAGTTTTAACCTCCCGAGGACCCCGAGCACCGCAGCCCCCCCAAGAGGTGAAGGTCAGACCCGGGAACATCTACACATGCGCGTGTAGCACAGACAGAGCCACGGGCCCCTACTGGATTTAACCTTCTCACCCCTCTGTGCCCTCACCCACCCCAGGGGTTACTGAAACCAGCCGTCAGGCCCCGAGAGCTGGGTCAAGGGGCCGAGTGTGGCTTAGCAGTAAGAGGCTTGGGTTCAATCCCCCTCACCGGATGTCTCCCGAGCGCCACTGGAAGCTCCCCCAGGCGCCCCACGAGGTGTGACCCCAAAACTAACAACAATAAGGTAGCTGTCAAATGTCATCCCTGTAAAGGAGAGTGCTGCGGTATAGGTACCTAGCAGGCTGCCTCCCCTCACAGGCAACCCTAACGTGAGGTAAGCCCGGCGTGCATGGAGCCTGGCTTTGCTCTCAAGCCCCCCGTGCCCCACCCACACACGTAGAAGACAAACATCTGCACATCAAATGATGCAAACGCACGTCCCACCACTAAGTGTTTTTTCACTCACGGTCACAGCACGCAGGCGTGTTTAGCAGTGACAGCGTTTTCTCTGCTAGGACGCAGCCTCTGGAGCTTTGCACTTGGGTTGTTCCAAGCAGCACCACGTTGGACCACACTGAATGACCGTGGCTCAGAAACCAGCCCCGGTGTGATAGCTGGGCTGCTGTGTCCCGCTCACCCACGGCTGAAGATGGAGCAAGTCGACTGTTTGCAGGGTGGGGCACGGGACGTGCTGGAATCCTGCCTCTCTGCTCCTCGGGACCCGGAGTGGACGGAGGAAGCCTGGCATTCTCTCCAGCAGGTCTACACGGCACTGCTGCTCGGGCGCAGCGCTGACATTCCCCCCAGAGGTGGGCAGCAGCCCTGAGCTGGCCCCTCGGGGGCTCCCTGCAGGCCCCCTTGGCTGTGCCTGGGCAGCACCATGCGGGCCACTTATGCGGACTTACTCGGGGCCACAGAAGTGTCCCAAATGCACCGGACATGGCTTCAGACGCAGGTCAGGAGGCAGGGGGGAGGCTGAGGCCGCCTGAGGGCCACACCCCGGGCTTCCCAAGACTCTCTCTTCAACCCCCTGCTCCTGCCCAGCTCAGGCCCCCAGCTCGCCTGCGCTTAGGGCCCACCAGAAGCCATTCTGGATTCTTCTTCCTTGACGCCTGGGCCCCGGAGAGGGTCGCCCTTCACATGCCCCCTGAACCCCAACACCGGGACGGCCTCTTGTGTGCTGCTCTCTCCCAGCCTCTCTTTTCTGGGCCTCGGGCCCTCCCCGCTGGGTGCTGGCATGGGCCCCTCGGTGCCCGGGTTCCGGCATGGGCCCCTCCCTTCATGCTCAGGTGCCGGCGTGGCCTGTGCCGGGATGGCCACGTCGCTCTACTCGTCAGCACTGGGGTCAGGGCTGCAGCCTTGGCTGTTCCCCGGACCCCGAGCTCCCTCGCGCACTCTGGTCCCACTGGACAACTGCACCTCGGCAGGAAGCGTCCCCGGGCTCCCCTGGAGGCCCCCACCCCTCCGGGGCCAGTGCTCGGCAGCCCATCTCTGGCCAGCCAGGAGGGCCACACGGTCGGTGTTCAAGCTCTGCCCTTGCAGCGCTGGGCCGCTACCACCATGCCCACGCCTCCCAGGGGACTGGTCAGCGGAGGGCGTCTGGGCTGTTCCCCCATCGGCCGTGAACCCTGTGCCCGCAGACGGGCACAGGTGGGGACAGCCCGGGAGCATGGCCCGCAGAACCACTGCAGGGACCAGGACAGAACCGGGCAGAGCCTGGGGCAGAGCTGGGAGCTGCTGGGGTGAGCCCAGGTGAGACCAGGCCACGCTCGGACCAGGCCACGGTTGGAACAGCCGTGCTCAGGCCCGGTGACAGTGGGGGCAAGGCCACTCTCGGGCTGGCGTGTCACAGCCGCCCTGACCCAGCACCCGGCCTGGCGGGGGCAAATGCCTGCCCTGTGCCTGCACTCGGAGGTTCCTGTCTCTCGGTTCCGCACTGTCCTGGGGGCTGTGTCAGGGGTCACTTCTGGAGGGGCAGTGCTGGGGGTGGACCCTGGGCCAGCTGCGGCAGGGCAGGTGCCTCACCTGCCGGGCTCTGTCTCTGGGGCCCGCGGACTCACTGGGACTAGGGTTGCATGTCCGCGTGTGTGAGAGCTGCTTGTGGCTGGCAGCGGGCAGGGACAGGCCATGTGAGGACAGTCCGTCCACAGGTCAGTGCAGGAGGACGCGGGGGTCTTCGGCCTGCAGCCTGCCTGGATGTGAGGGCCAGGACTAAGGGGACCCGGCACACCTTACCCCAAAGCATCGCCGCAGACAGGCACTGACTCTCACAGCGTCACGTACCCTCCCCCGCGTCCCCGAGTCATGCTAACGGGGAGGAGGGGACACGCAGACCTCACTGCCTGCACGGGGCCCCTCACCAGGTCCTCATGCCCCTCCGGGCGGACGGTTCCCTCCTCCCCCGCCCCAGGGCAGCTCTCACTAGCGGTGCGACCACGAGTCACCAGGAGCAGCAGCAAAGGCCCTGAGCCAGCTGAGGGCCATGGGGACCTGCCCGGACCCCAGACAGGGACCCAGAGCCTGTGTCTGCCTTGGCGCCCTCTGCCTGCAGGGGGCAGTTAGACCGGCACCTGCCCCCTGGACGCTGCTCCCCTGCAGGAGGGCGGTTAGACGGGCACCTGTGCCCCTGGACGCTGCTCCCCTGCAGGGGGTCGGTTAGACCCAGTGCTGGGCAGGGGAAGGAGCCTGCGAGGGGTCGCACTCGCCCCCTCCCTGGTCGCCCACGGGCCAGGCCGGTGGCGGATGCGCCCGGGCGCCCCCTGGTGGTGGGTCCCGCCGCAGCAGCCGCGCCCCTCTCCAGCCCTCTCGGGGTACCCCGCCCCCAGGCCGTGCTCAGGGCCCGTGCAGGGACCGCTCTCAGCAGCGGGGTGGAGCTGCACTTGGCCCAGGGACCACGAGGCGCTGGGGGTCCCAACGGGGTCCCGGCACCTGCACCCCTGCCCTCCCTGGGCCACACCCAGCCTGGTTTACGTCCTGGCACGGAAAACAAACTGCCCATGAGAAGTGTGGGGTCTTCGGAGAGACCCACTCACCCTCCCGCCTCCCTGCTGCCTCTGCTACCCGGGACATGGGGGCAGGGGAGGACCCTGGGTGTCCAGGAGGGTTCAGGAAAGGAGCTTTGGAGGTGCAGGTAAGGGCGAGGTAAGAAGTTTTGGGTGCAGGTGTGGGGGGAGGTACGGAGCTTGGGGTGCAGGTGTGAGGGCAGGTGTCAGGGCAGGTGGCGAGCTCGGGGGAAGCCGCCCACGACCAGCCCTGAGCTAGCCCAGGACAGGAGCGCATCCCTGGGCGATGCAGACACGAGCTCCTTGGCGAGGGAGAAACCGAGGCAGCAGAGGAGAGGCTCCCAGAGCAGCCGGGGTCTGGGCGGGACGAGCGGCCACAGAGTGACGAGGGTGCAAAATGCTCTGCTCCTGCGTAAGGAGCCCGCCGCTCCCGCTCTGCCTGGCTCTCTGAGGGAGCCCCTTGCACCCAAGGCCCCAGGGCACCCCGTCCCCCTCCTGAACAAAACTCCTTAGGGCCACCGGGTGCTGCCTCCCGTGTCCGCCCCAGAGCCTGGGTCCAGAGCGTGAGGGACGCTGCCGTGCCGCCCTCCTGCATCCGGGTTGGAGGCCACTGGCACTCAGGGCTAACTGCTACTACTCCTGGCTTTGTGCTCAGGGATCACTCCTGGTGGGGTTCAGGGGATCCTCTGGGGCGTCAGGAATGGAATCTAGGTTGAAGGAGGCAGCCTCAGTGTCCCCTTGCCAGGGAGAGGGGGAGCCACATGCTCCCTCTCCCCCACAGCCTAACCCACTTCATCCCCAAGGTCCTGCGTCCACACCCCAGGAATCCTGGGTCCATAAATTCTGCCCTGGAGCCCACAGTGCCCCGGGCCACGGCTAGAGACAAACAGGAACTTCCTCACATCCTCCTGACCTGGCCAGTGGATAAGAAATGTAAAGAGGGGCTGGAGCGATAGCACAGCGGGGAGGGCATTTGCCTTGCACATGGCCAATCCGGGTTCGATTCCCAGCATCCCATAGGGTCCCCAGCACCGCCAGGAGTAATTCCTGAGTGCAGAGCCAGGAGTGACCCCTGTGCATCGCCGGGTGTGATGCAAAAAGAAAAAAAAAAAAGAAATGTAAAGACCCCAGTTTCCACCTGGAAGGGTCTACGGAAGAGCCCTCTCCTCTAACTTCCCGGCAGCCTCTGTAACACTGGTCAGTTGAGAAACTCGGCTGACCAGAGCACCCCTCGTAAAGGTGCTGCTTTTCGCTTAGTGCTGTACCAAGCTCCTTTTCTTTTCTCTCCTACTTTCCAGTAAGCTTTTCTCCTGTCCAGCTGAGTCCGAGCATCTTCATTATCCAACATTCGCTCTCCTGAAAGCGTTGAGGAGCCCGGGAATTGCAAAGGGACAGAGACCGAGGCTCCTGTCAGCGGGTCACCCCCAGGTGTTCGGGGCAGCTCCTCCGCCCCCGCCGTGAGAGCACTGGGGGGGGGCATGGCGGGAGACAGCAGGGGACCGTGTCAGAGAGCAGAGCACGCGGCTGAGCACAGAGCCGGGGGCCCTGGCGAGCAGTGCGGCTGATCCTTCGCAGGCCTTTCAGCACGGGGCTGCGGTGGTTCTCCAAGGTGGCCACCTCCACCCTGGACTGTGCTGGACACTGCGCCAGAGCTCCCCAGCGACCCCCAAATGACACCAATGTCCACGGTGCAGCCCTACGGGGAGAGCGTGGACGGGGCGGCCGAGGGTCTGAGAGCAGGGCGAGGAGGGGACGCGGCTGTCCCCGTGCTGAGCGGCCTGTGAGGCGCCAGGTCAGGCCACGGCCCCTCCTCTGGGCTGACCAGAGCCGGCTTTGGTCTCTCGGTCTCAAAAACGACTCAACAGCTGCCGGGCTTAGCTTCCAGGCCGGGCCCAGGTTTCACCCAGGAGTGAGAGTTTGACAAGCCCTGGGCACCACCAGGTGTGGGCCCCAAAGCAACAGAAATGCCCCCAAGGAGTGGGAAAGTGGAGGGAAAGGGCCCAGCTGGCGGGTGGAGGTGCTAGAACCCCGTTGCGGGCTCCTCAGGCCCCTGTTCTCCCCTGAACGCATCTCGCTGGCCTGTTGCTTCACTGCCGTGTTTTCTCTCGAACACATTTCCCCTCTTCTCACATCGAAGTTCCAATTAAAAAAATCTACTTTGTTTTACTAAAAAAAGTTTTGATATATGTTGGGGCTGGAGCGATAGCACAGTGGGTAGGGCGTTTGCCTTGCACGCAGCCGACCCGGGTTCAATTCCCAGCATCCCATATGGTCCCCTGAGCACAGCCAGGAGTAATTCCTGAGTGCAGAGCCAGGAGTAACCCCTGTGCACCACCAGGTGTGACCTCCCAAAAAAAAGCAAAAAAAAAAAGTTCTGATATCTGTGATATAGTTGAGTAAAATCAGATTTCACGGTAAAAACTGGGTAGATGTTCCTGATGGGGGAGGGCTCTGCAGGCGGGCCAGGGGTCACGGCAGACGGCTCCCCACAGCTCAGTTTGTTCGTCTCCACCCGCCCTTTGAGACCCTTTCAACAGGAAGTGGCCAGAGGTGAGTCAGTCCCGGCCTCTTTAGAACAACTGACAGTGGGGACTAAACTACCCAGCACCAATGGGAAACAGCCATAGAGAAGTTTCCCTGTGGGCGAGAATTCCCAGGAAAGGGAATAAAGAATCAGTTCATCAGGAAGCAGCTAGTCTGACTCCGCGCCCAGCTTCTAGAGAGATGGAAGACAAAGCCAGCAGCCAAGGCCAAGGCCATCTGCTGACCCTGACTGGTTAGCCGGAGGGGGCTGGCTGCTTTCTGGAACCCTGGCTTCCTAAAGATACGCTTCCCCGGGACCAGCGCAAGAGTGCAGCAGGGAGGGTGCTTGCCTTGGTCCCCTCAAGCCTGCCAGGAGTGAGCTCCCAGCACAGCCACATGTAGCCCCCAAACAAAACAAAAGACCCTCTAGAGCATCCGAGTGTGTGAGGGCGTCGTTCCGGGTGCGGCTCGGGCTGGGCTGTGGATGCCTGGCCCGGTGCCGTCCAGGGGCACCATATGAGCATGGGCTGCAAGCTGCTTTCTAACAGCTCTTTTGGGGGCAGCAGGAGTGATGACAGCGGGTCTCTGTTGGTCCGGGACTCCCAGGTTCTTCAATATTTTCAAGAATGAAAATATTGAGTAATAAAAACGCTCAGGCTGTCATGACGTTTGCATATAAGTGGATCAGCATGGAAAGTATCATGCTAAGTGAAATGAGTCAGAAAGAGAGAGACAGACATAGAAAGATTGCACTCATCTGTGGAATATAGAATAATAGACTATAAGACTAATGCCCAAGAATAGTAGAAATAAGTACCAGGAGGTTGTCTCCATGGCTTGGAGGCTGGTCTCTCATTCTGGGCAACTCAGAGAAGGGAACACCAAGTAAAATGTGGTCGGAGGTCATGAGGGGGAAGGGTGATGCGGGCCGAATACAGACTAGAGACTGAACACAATGGCCACTCAACACCTTTATTGCAAACCACAACACCTAGTCGGGGAGAGAGAGAACAAAAGGAAATACCCTGCCATAGTGGCAGTGTGGGATGGGGGGAGACGGGACTGGGGAGGGTGGGAGGGATGTTGGGTTTACTGGTGGGGGAGAATGGGCGCTGGTGAAGGGATGGGTTATCGAACTTTGTATGGGGGAAACATGAGCACAAAAATGTATAAATCTGTAACTGTACCCTCACGATGACTAATTAAAAATAAACTAATAATAAAAAAAAAATGCTCAGGCTCAGAAAGCAGAGAAGTTCCCTGGAAAGTAGAAGAGAGAGGGGAAAAAGAAGCCCCCAGATGGGGGATGCAGGCAGACAGGTAGATAGGAAAGGGCCCCCCGCCACCCCATGGCAATGGAATTCCTCGGGAGTAGTAAAACCACCTAGCCCGAAGGAAGTCGGATGCCTTGTGGGTACAGGAAGCAAGACCTGATAAGACCAGAGACCGCAGGACCCACCCTCTCACCCTCGAAGAGGCTCCAGCCGGAACAAAGGTCAAGGAAAGAAGTTTTCAAGGAAGACCATCCCAACTCTGCCCCACCCCCTGGCAACACCCTAGACTGGTATGAGGGGCAGATTGCAGAAACCCTATAAAAGCCACCTGGGACAAAGGAAGGGCGCACTTGTGCTCTCTGGGCCCATGTGGCCGAGTGCATGTGTGACCTGCATCTCCCCTCGTGAGATTGTACTCTCTCCGCCTCGGAGAAGCCTGCATCTCTCTCGAGCGCGTTACTCTCTGTCTCACTTTCTCTCCCTCTTTCCCCTGCCTCAAAACCTCCGAATAAAATCTAGTTTTACTTTGCTGCTTGTCAACTCCTGAAATTCCTTTCTGTGAGGAAGACAAGGACCCAGAAACCCTGGGGAAGGCCTAGGGCTGACTCCTTTCTTGCAAAGAGCAATTCCTCACTCCAGCCCGATCCGCAGGTCCCTGAGAAGTCGGGTGGCGGGACCAACTCCCGTGCCAGGAAGACCAAGCGAACATCAGGCGTGGTTTGAGGCAGGACTTGAGGGGCTTATCGCAGACTTTCTCAGTCCGAGTCTCCCCAGCCGCTCAGGGTGGCAGAGGCAGACTGGCAGAAAGTGACTGTCTCTCAGCTCTGAGAGCCCACCGACTTCACAAGGAGAAACAGTACAGGACCAAGTTCACTACTGCTCCTTTTGTGGGGGTTGATCGGGACTCTGGGCCTTTTTGTTGCAGGAAGTCAAGATAAGGGCTTGTTAGAGGCCCCTTGAAAACTGGGCTCTTCGCATTTCTTATCAATTGACAAGAACACAGAGGGAATGCGGGCCCAAAGCTCTTGTCTGGCAGGTGCCTTAGGTATCTCCCATTATCTTGGCCTCACAGGAGCCTAAGCTTTGGGCAGAACTCCGTTAGACAATTGCTGACTCTCTGCTTATCAGAAAGAGCCCAGGAAACTGCAGAAATGTAGGCTAGGGCCGTATAAAATGGAACTGCTCCCAGCAGCTGGCCGGGGAAACGGGGGAAACGGGGGAAATGGAGGCTCCCTCTGTAAGCAGGACTGCTGGGTCATACGGTATAGCTCTATTTTAATTTTATTTATTTATTTTATTTATTTATTTATTTTTTTTTGCTTTTTTTTTTTGGGTCACACCTGGCGATGCACAAGGGTCACTCCTGGCTCTGCACTCAGGAATTACCCCTGGCGGTGCTCAGGGGACCATATGGGATGCTGGGAATCGAACCCGGGTCGGCCGCGTGCAAGGGAAATGCCCTACCCGCTGTGCTATCACTCCAGCCCTAATTTTATTTTTTTAAGGAATCTCCATATTTCCCGCAGGGGCTGACCACACACAATGCCACCCAAAGTGGGAGAGACACGAGCTCCTTTGTCTCCACGTCCCCACCAGGACTGGGTATTCCTAGACTTTTGACATACACCATTTTTACTGAGTGAAGTGATACCTGATTGTCCTCTAATTGGAATTTCCCTAATAATAAGTGACAGTGAACACTGTTCCGTGTCTACTGGCCCATGTCTGACTTCAGAGAAGTGTCTATTCATTCCCTCTACCCATTTTTTATAGGGTTTACTGATGTTGATATTTGTGACTACTTTGTATATCTTAGATAGTAGCCCTTTATCTAACTACTGTATACAAACACTTTCTCCCACTTTTAGGGATCACCCCTGCTGGTGCCTGGGGAACCATATTGCAGTGCTGAGGGTGGTACCAGGGTTGTTTCATGCAAGTTGAACTCTTGACCACTGACCCGCTGTACAGGTAGGGGCCAGGAGGACGGAAGGAGATTTGTTATAATGTGTTCGCTCCATCAAGCACACCGAGACAATCCACGGTGGGGAAAACAGGTCTTTATTACTCCTGCTGCTCAGACCTAGGCCAGGCAAGTATCTGAGGCCTTAGACAAAGCTCAGGGGTCCCGGAGCCTGTTTTTATCGGCATCACTACAAACTCATGATCACTTGGCTTCACTCTCAGGAAACAGGAGGGGCCGTACATGATGACACCTTATCAGAATGGCCACAGGGTGTTCCCTAGAATCAGCATTTTCTTGCACAGGAGAGGGAAGTTCATCCCCAGGAGGAGATCTTTTCAAGTTTTCTGGGCTATGGGCTGGAGTGATAGCACAGCGGGGAGGGCGTTTGCCTTGCACGAGGCCGACCCGGGTTCGATTCCCAGCATCCCATAGGGTCCCCTGAGCACCGCCAGGGGTAATTCCTGAGTGCAGAGCCAGGAGTGACCCCTGAGCATCGCCGGGTGTGACCCAAAATGCCAAAAAAAAAAAAATGTTTTCTACCCACTAGCAAATTGACAGGAAAGGCCACTCTCAAAGCCACTTTGACAAAGGAAGCGCGCTGCTTATGCCAGGCCCATGGTGCCTGCGTGTCCCCTCTTGAGACGAGACTGGGGCTCTGGAGAGCCCTGCCTTCTCTTTTGAGTGAATTCTTTCCTTCCCCTTCCTAAAAAACCTCCAAATAAAATGTTTCTACTTCACTGCACGTCTACTGCTGAGACTCTTCTCTGTGAGGAAGACAAGGGCTTGGAAGCCCTGGGGAAGGCCTAGGACTGACTGACTTTCCTGCAAAGAGAAATTTCTTGCTCCAGCCTGACTCCGCGGCTTCCCAAGAAATCCAGTGCCAAGAAGACCAAGCAGATGGAGGTGTGGCTTGACGGCCACCTGGTGGGGCTGGCGGGACCTGAGCTCCGTGCCACCCGGGGGCTCAGCCGCTGACTTTATCTGTCCTAGCCTGGTCCAGGGTGGCAGCGGTGGGTTGGGAGAAAGTGACCACCTCTCTCTTCTCAGCCTCACACAAGCTACCCAGGGGGCTCACCAACTTCAAAATCATCTTTTAAAAGTACAATCTATAAACCAATTATAAAACCACCGTAACACTGTAAATCGCCTGGTGGGGAAGGTCACCAGGGAGGCCTGGGTGGAGAAGGCCCTGCCGGCCCCGAGCTCCAAGAGACCCAGCTCAGCATCCTCTCTGCGTGTTAGTGGCTACATTCCCGACCATAACAGAGACAAGCTCATCCACCCACCTTTGTTAAAAAGGTATCTGGGGAAGGGTCTCAGCTTTCCTTTGGAATTCTGTTTTCGGAGGGCCCTCCCGTAACCTGGGAACTCCTGGCTTTATTCCCCTGTCCCTGTCTTTCCTCAAATAAAGTCCTAACTGAATGTAAAGTAAAAAGTATTTGCTCAAATGCTCTCTGGTCACTTGTTTCAACTTCAACTGCTTGAGCAGAGCTGGGAGTAATTCCCGAACCCCCTGGCTCATTCCCAGTCCTGCCCTAGAGAAAAGTCCGCATTGCATTACCTAATTTTTTTTCAGTTTTTTTTGTTTTTGTTTTTGCTTTTTGGGTCACACCCAGTGATGCTCAGGGGTTACTCCTGGCTCTGTGCTCAGGAATTACTCCTGGCGGTGCTCAGGGGACCATATGGAATGCAGGGGTTAGAACCCAGGTCGGACTTGTGCAAGGCAAACACTCTACCGGCTGTGCTATCGCTCTGGACCCCTGCATTACCTAATTTGAAACAATAAAGTTACAGGGATGGAAACAACACATGGTACTACACAGGGACAGACTGTGGGGCAGATGGATTAGAACTTTAGAACTGAGCACCTCAATGACAAACCCACAGATACACGAACAGCTAATTTACAGATGATGGAGCTGAGTTCATGAAGTGGAGTAACAACAAATGTTGGGAAAACGGAATAGTCACATGCAAAAAAAAAAAAAAGTTGGATCAGTCTGTGTCTCGTACCTTACACAAGTCAAATCAAAGTGGATCAAAGACCTGGGGATTAAACCAGATTTCATAAAACACACTCAGGGAAATAGGGGCAGGTCACTCCAGAATTTGAGCCTCAAAGATTTTTCAACATGATTCCACTGACACAGAAAGAAAATGAACAAATATATTTTTAAATTTTTCGGGGGGGGGGGTTCAAGGGTGATATGCATTGGTGCCCAGTTACCACTCCTGATGGAGCTCAGGGGATATATGGGTGCCAGGAATCAAACCTGGCAAGGCAAGGGCTTATTTGACGTATTGTCTCTGTTCCCTCTAAATAACCTTTCCCCATCAGAGTGGCATATTTTGGGGAGGCACAAAAGGTCCCCCTCCTTTAGAAAGGTTGAATAGCATACTCAATGTCATACATGTTACTCATGTGATTGAGTAAGTTGTCAAAAGAAGCCATTAAGAAAAAAAGATTTAAGGGGCCAGAGCGATAGCACAGCAGGTAGGGCGTTTGCCTTGCACGTGGCAGACCTGACTTCGATCCCCTGCATCCAATACGGTCCTGAGCACCGCCAGGATAATTCCTAAGTGCAGAGCCAGGAGTAACCCCTGAGCATCGCCAGGTGCGACCCAAAAAGCAAAAAAAAAAAAAAAAAAAAAAAAAGATTTAATGTAGAATAAAACCTTCACTTTCACTTACTGGAGAGCTGACCCCAACAAAACTACAGGTAGGTATTTCAAAGCGAAATCGTAAATCACTAAGGAAAACACAGGCGGATCAATCACTCCAGGACTTGGACCTCAAAGATGCTGTCAATAAACTCCGCCTTAAACTGGTGGTCTTCAGGAGGTCAGGCCAGAAGGCAAATCTGCAGTGTTGGTAAGAGCAAGTCACCTCTCCCGCCTCTCTCCGACGGGCAGCGGCCAAGGGAAGTGCCCGACCTGCCCTGGCCCCGCCGACCGTCCCGTCGATGGCATCACGACACACGCAAGCCCCCCCCAACACGAATGACAAACGTCCCCACGTGCCAGCAGCACCAGGGGAGGGAAAGCACAGCTGGCTTCTCCCGCGGTGCCCTGGCTTCTCCGGACAGGGGTCGAAGCTGCCCCCTCGCCCTGGGGCCGCAGTCCAGAGAGTGGGTGCGGGGCGAGGGGTCAAAGCAGCGCGGCCGGCCCCAGGGTCAGCCTGGCCTGGGGACGCTGCCGTCTTTCCCTAAAGAACAGAAACAGGCGACCCGGCGAAGCCCAGGGCTCCTCCCGGCCCTGCACTCAGGAGTCAGCGCGACAGTGCTCGGGAGCCCCATGGGACGCCGGGGCTCGAACTCGGGGTGGCCGCGCGCCGGGCACTCGCCTCCCCGCCGCGCCCCCGACACGGGCCACTTCTCGCTGATGCCCGGAACCGCGAGCTCGGGCTTCCGGGGGGCTTCCACCGCCGGGGGGGCCCGGCAGGACCCCCAACCCACCCCCGGGCCGGCCGCGCCAGGCCGCGAGGTCCCGGCGAGGGCGGCCCCTGGCCAGAGCGAGCCCGTGACGCCCGGCCCGGCCGCGTGCCGCGCCACGAGGCGGCGTTCGAGAATGTTCGGGAATGTTCTGACAGGGCGCTCAGGCCTCGGACGCAGCCTGCGGCCGCGCGCAGGACAGCGCAGGGGGTCAGGGAGGGCTCGCCGGGAAGCTGCGGGCGGGGGGCCCCGCCTGGGAGTGAGGCCGGCGCCCGAGGGAGGGGCTGGACGCGCGACAAAGGGGACACTGCCGGACCGCACCGCACCACAGCGCGCGCCCTCTGCGCATGCTCCATGCTGCCGGGTCGCCGCGCCACCGCTCTGCGCATGCTCTGTGCTGCCCGCCGCCGCCGCTCTACAGCGCGCATGCTCCGCGCCGCCTCGGTTTCCACCCCCTACCCCCGCACGCCAACTCTCTGCGCATGCTCCGCATTGCCTCAGGAGGAAGGCGGGGGGCACTTCTCTGCGCATACTCCGTGTTGACCGGGCGCCGCTGCTTTACAGCGCGCATGCTCTGAGCTGCCCGTTTTCACCGCCCCCGCCACCGTTTTGCGCATGCTCTGTGTCGTCCGGGTGCTGCGGCTCTACTGTGCGCATGCGCCGTACATCCTGCCATTCCTTCTGCGCATGCGCCACACTGCCTGGGCCCAACGCTCTGCGCCTGCTCGGTCCTGATTTCTGGGCTCGGGGGCGCGGAGGCCAGTGACCGACCACCTTGCAGGCCAGCCTGTGAGCGGGCCGCTGCCCCGGCCCACGGCCCGTTTGCAGTGTGGGGTCCCGACCCACGGCCCGTTTGCTCCCGGGGTGGTCCTGACCCGAGGCTCGTTTGCACGGGGGGGGGGGTCCCGACCCACGGCCCATTTGCACCCGGGGTGGTCCTGACCCGAGGCTCGTTTGCACGGGGGGGTCCCGACCCACGGCCCGTTTGCACCCGGGGTGGTCCTGACCCGAGGCCCGTTTGCAGCGGGGTCCGCGTGTCGGGCTCCGTCCCCGAGCGCCGCCCGGAGTGACCAGCCGGGGCCGGCGCGGGCCGGGCGTGGGCAGCGGCCAGGGGGCGCGGCGGGGCGTGAGCGCCGTCTGTCCTCCCCGCGTCCCGTCGGGCCATGGCCCTGGCCGCCGCCTGCGGACGGGCGCTGCGCCGCGGGCTGGCAGGCTGGGCGCTGGACGCCCGCGTGAGGGCCTTCCTGGAGGCCAACACCGAGGTGACCAGCCGCGGCAGCCTCACCCCCGAGATCCGCCTGCGCCTGCTCACGCCCCGCTGCAAGTTCTGGTGGGAGAGGGCCGAGCACTGGCCGCTCGGGGACCCCTACTGGGCCATCTACTGGCCCGGAGGCCAGGCCCTGTCCAGGTACCGCGCCCCAGGACCCGCAGGGGCTGGCAAACAATCCCCCTGCTTCGGTTTTGCTTCTGAACTTTCAAGTCTTATTAATACAGTTTTAAAAGAATGGGGGCCACACCTGGCAGTGCCCAGGACTTACTCCTAGCTCCGTGCTCATCTGTATCCCAGATGGGGCCCCGGACGGGACTTGGGTCGACTACAGGCCATGCAAGCGTCCCACCCGCTGTACTATTGCTCTGGCCCGGTGATTTTTTAAAAATGGCATTTAAGGGGCCGGAGCAATAGCACAACGGGGAGCGCGTTTGCCTTGCACGTGGCCAACCTGGGTTCCATTCCCAGGATCCCATATGGTCCCCTGAGCACCGCCAGGAGTGATTCCTGAGTGCAGAGCCAGGAGGAACCCCTGTACATTGCCGGGTGTGACCCAAAAAGAAAACAAAGACATTTAAGAGACATCTAACATGATTGCCACCCCCAGGTAGCAGTCACGCGTCCCAGCCTGAAGAGACCCTCGCGGCTCTAAGCAGGAGTGCTTAGTCTGACCTTGGGTGATTTTTCTGGCCGCTTCTGGATCCCAGCCAGGCTTGGCTAAAATAACACACTTCTCAGTGTGGGCCCTGCGGCCCCCAGGAATCCCATGAGGGCTCGGGGGAGGGTGTCCGTGAGGAGGGGCAGAGCAGGACGAGGGGGCTGACCGGTCGGGTCGGACACAGGCACCGTGGGGAGGCTGGTGTGGCCCTGCCCGTCACTGCCGACAGGGCAGTGCAGGTGACCCCACTGCCAGCTCTGCAGGGTGACACTTGCTTCCACTTCCGTGACTCTCCTCCGTGGGCCCTGTGTGTCTGCAGTGACCCCAGGGCGCTCGTCGCTGGTGACTGCCTGTCCTCCCCCTCAGGTTTCTCCTGGACAACCCTGAGGTGGTCAGGGGGAAGTCTGTGCTGGACCTGGGCAGTGGGTGTGGAGCCACGGCCATTGCTGCCCAGATGAGCGGGGCGTCGCGGGTCCTGGCCAACGACATTGACCCTGGTACGCCTCACAGAGGACGCTGTTTGTGCCCGTGTGTGGTCCTGGGGCCCCCGCAGGTGCCCCTCGGCGGGGCGGGCGGATGCCGCAAAGGCCGGTTCGGTGCTGGGCGGGAGCTGTGCTGTGCTCAGATTGTCCGAGTTCCACCTCCGGGGTGGCCTGTGTGGAGGGAGAGCTGTGCCCAGGGGTCACTCCTGGCTCTGCACTCAGCAATTACTCCCGAGGTGCGGGGGAATGCAAAGGGATGTTGGGAGTGGAACCCGGGCTGGCTGTGTCCAGGCCAGCACCCTTCTTCTTTTTTTTTTTTTTTTGCTTTTTGGGTCACACCCGGCGATGCTCAGGTGTTACTCCTGGCTCTGCGCTCAGGAATTACTCATGGCAGTGCTCGGGGGACCATATGGGATGCTGGGAATAGAACCCAGGTCGGCCGCGTGCAAGGCAAACGCCCTACCCGCTGTGCTATTGCTCCAGCCCCGCCAGCACCCTTCTTGAGGCATCGCTTATACCGGGCGACTCTCCCTGCCCGAGCAGCTCCCACCAGCCTTGCCTGGGGGTCAGTGAGTTTCTGCTGAGCTCGGCGTTTCCAGGTGTTCTGTTTGTTTTCACCAGAGCCATTTCTTTAACAGGGTGATAAATCAGAGTGCCATAAACTCTGGACTTCTTTACCTACTACAAAATAAAACAATTTTTAACGTAAAGGGGGAATTCATAGCACTCGACTTGCTTGGGGGGTGGGTGTGCTTGGGCCACACCCAGCAACATTCAGGGGTTGCTCGTGGCTCTGTGCTCAGGAATCCCGGCGGTGCTTGGAGGACCATACGGGGTGCCGGGGACCGGACCCAGGTCGGCGTGGGTGGGGCGGGCGCCCTCCCCGCTGTGCTGCCTCGGCCCTGCGCGGGTTTCTGAGTCACGGTGGTGTCTCCAGTTGCAGGAATGGCCGTGGCACTCAACTGTGAATTGAACGGACTCAGCCCTGTTCCCGTCTTAACCCGGAACATCCTGGATCTGAAACAAGAGCCCTGGGACGTGGTGGTGCTCGGAGACATGTTTTACGACGAAGCTCTGGCGGACGGGCTGGCGCGGTGGCTGGAGCGCTGCTTCCGGGCCCACGGGACTCGCGTTCTCATCGGCGACCCCGGGCGCACCCAGTTCAGTGGACACGGCGTGCGGCGGCAGGCACGCTGCCTGGCCGAGTACGAGCTGCCCGAGCCCACGCGGCAGGACAACAACGGGCTGACCTCCAGCGCCGTGTGGGACTTCCGGCCTCGGCCGAGCCCCGGGCACGCGGCCCCCGGCTAGCTGGTGGGCTGAGGGGCTGCCACCGGGCTGTCCCCTCACGCCTGAAGCCGGGGAGGGCCCAGGCCTGGGGGACACTGCCCTGTGCTGTCAGTGAATCAGAATAAAGGCGAGCAGAGGAGAGACGTGGGCCCCTGGACGTGGCTGGGCTCCGGGGGTCCAGGCACCAGGAATGCCCGAGGCGGGTGGGGTGACGGGTCTGACCCAGGTTTGTCCTGAGGCTCCTCCACGGCCCAACACACAGCCCTGGAAGTCTCTCCGTCGGGGCCACTTGGTCCTTTTTCCTTGTCATCTGATGTGACTTTGCTTGCCCTACCCTGAGGGGAACCCAGAAGCGGGGAGAAGTGTCCCCACGCCCCGGCCCCATTCTCTGTCCCCGATCCAGGGGCGAGTAAGACTCCTGAGCCTGGATGCCAGGCGAGGGCTGTCCCTGGGCACGGGGTGTGACAGGGCTCCGAGTGCGCCGGAGGGCACCTCCCCTCTGTGCTGTCTCTTAGGCTGCTGCTGGTGACATTTTTCTCTCGGCCCCCGGGTCCGCGGGGTGACCTCCTGTCGGTCCAGGTGCAGTGGGGAGGAGGCTGAAGTGGAGCGCATAAGTACGCAGAAGCAGCAGAGTCGGCGAAGAGCAGGGGTGTGCTGGGGGGAGCTCGGGGACGGTGAGTCATGCCAAGAGCAGCTGTGCAGTAATTAGACCTTTGCACACCACCTATTTTTCTCTGACAAAGGATGTTTTGATAGAAGCCCTGGTTTTGGATAGCCACCCAGTGTTCACTTCTGGAAGCGGGTACAGGTTGGTAAACGTTTCTCAAGGGGAGGCCAGGCCTCGGCTGGGCATGACCCAGGTGCCGAGTGAGGCTGATGGGGAGTCCCGGGCTCTGTCACCACATGCTGGGAAGGGCGAAGGCGTCTGCTCACAGCCACACAGACTGCTGAGGGAAGCTCGGCGCAGGGCAGGGGGCGGGCCCACCCCACCCTCTGCCCGCCAGGCCCTGTGGTGGTCTGATTCTCTGCCCCGAGGGTCCTGCTCTCTGCGCCACTTGCTGCCTTTCTCACGGACTCTCAGACTGCTCCGACTGACGCGTCTGCGCCCGCCAGCCCCACGCTCAGTGCCAGGATGGTGGCAGTGGCGGGACCAGCTGGCCCGAGATGAGGGGAGTCCCCAGCATGGACACGGTGAGCTGGGGCCACAAGGGCCCCGAACGTCCTTCGTTGGGATTCCTGAACTCTGAAGTCAGTTTATAACGATGCCGTGAACCAGCTTCGAGGATGAAGGCCTCGAGCAGACGCGGGGCAGTGTGCAGCCCTGGGCTGTTGTAAAAACCTAAAGCACACACATGGGCGTGTGCACTCACGGGCTCTCCAGGCGGCTCTGTCTCACCACCCGCGTTCAGTGCTCTGGAACCGCTGTGTATGGGCTGGATCGGGACGGCCGTTGGCCAAGGACAGGTGAAGGAAGAACGAGGACCAAGCTGGTTGCTGATTAGTTACTGTTTATTCAATCTTCCATCTTTCTCTTCTCCAACACTCCCTGCTCCGGCCTCTCTCTGCATCTACTGCAGCCTGGATTCTCCTTCACTCTCTCTCCGCTCCTTGCCCTCTAGGCTATACATAGCCAGTAGCAAAGTCAACATAAGAAAGCCCTTCCAGAGGGCCATCAGGTTCAAAGGGAACACTACCAAAGCCCTTCCCGACTGTCAGCAGGCATAATACTGCTAAAGGTTTTTCTTCTTTCCTTAGTCCAAGAACTTATTCACGTCTTAATACTAGTTATTTTTGTATAGACATAGCTAGAGATACATTGAGGCTTGCAAGGCAGCTCTCCTGGCAACATCTTGCCACAGACTCAGACTACAGCACTCAGGCCAGATTAATCATTCCTAACCCTAGCAGGGTCCGAATCTAGTTATTACTTTTTGGATCATGACAGCATTTGTCCATGACCAAGCTCTTAATTTATAGTTAAGCATTAGGCACTTTGGCCAGGCCCATCTCGATGCCAGGGTAGCACACAACTCACCACTTGCCCTGGGTCCGTCCCATCCCTCGTCAGGACCCTGCTTTTGGGGGTGCTAGGAAGTAAGGGCAGCTGAGGCTTAGGTCAAGAGAACAGATGCCCAGGAGGAAAATATCATGTAGAGTCAAATGACTCCCAGGTTACAAAAGCATAGCATTTGCTACAGTCTTCCTGTGTCCATACAAAAAGGACTTTGAATAAACTATGCAAAGGACTCAAGGAGAAGAGAAAGACAATATGTATGAGTCAACAGAACACTAAGAAAGAAGCTACAAATAAACACAGGAATGGGAGCACTGTGACGGGAGTAACCCAATAAACCTAAACTACCTGAGGCTATGTTATCCTACACTGTGACTTCCCAAGCACGAGCACTGCAGGAGAGAGCCCTGGCGGCGCAACTAACAAAACTAACCAAGAAGCCGAGCGCGTGCTCCCTCCATCCCTCCCCTTCACTTGGCTTTGGGGTCACACCCTGTGAGGCTTCGGGGCTCACTCCTGAGTGCTCAGGGCTCACTCTCGGAGGGGCTTGAGGGGACGTGTATGGGGACTGAGCCCGGCGGGCTGTGCAGGGCAGCCGCCCCCTCCGGCAATGAACCAGGTTTTGCCGCATCCAGTTTCTACGGGCCTCTCGGGGCCTAATGAAGGTGGGTATTTGATGTGCTCTTGCCTTTGCCCAGGGCTCACCCCTGGCGGGGCCTGGGGCCACAGGGACGGGAGGGTGCAGGCAGGCGTCCTGCCTGCTGGACTCTCCCCGGCTTGCAGGCGCCCTGCGCGGCTGCCCCCCCAGTCTGCCTCGGGGGAGGAGGGAGCTCTGGGTTTCTTTCCAGTGATCCTGCACGGGGCTCACAGCACTGCTGCCGACAGGGCCTCAGGTCACTCTGCCCGGCAGCGCCACCACCTGCTTCCCTCCACCCTGGCACTGCCCCCTGGCACTGCCCCCCGGCCCCGCCCGCAGCCTGTGTCCTGCTGAAGACCAGTTCTCATGCACTTTGTTTCACTGTCTTTGACTGCCGTTGTTGACGTGCCAGTGAAATTACAGGCTAGAGCAGGGAGAGGAAGCAGTTCAGCTGGGGGAGGGGGTGCCGCAGGGACAGGGCGGGCAGAGCAGGGGTGGGGGGGCGGGAGCGGAGGCGGTCGGGTGGCTCTGCCTGTCCTCCGAGGTTACTCGAGGCAGCGGCAGGTGCTGCTGAGGGGCAGACTCCAGACCAGGTGGCCCCTGTCGAGGCCCTGCCCCCCCCCTCGCACCCGAGTCTCATCAGACCCCAGTTCCTGCCCGCACCGAGGGGCCTGCTGGCCTGCAGACCGACAACCGCAAGTCACAGCCTTCGTTACCTCCCGAGACAGGCGCGGCCGGCCCCGTGCCCGCCGCCTCTCAGGCAAGCAGGGGAAGAGGAGAGGGGCCCCGCTGCCCACCTGAGTCGCGCATGGCCGCTCGGCTGCTCGCTAGGCTCCTGACAGGACGGCTCCGGGCCCTGTCCGCAGCAGGCACGAAGTGGGCAGCCCCACCGCCATTAGGAGCCGGGTGCCATGTGAGAGGCCCCGTGCGGGTGCTGGGCGGCGGAGTGACCGGCATGTCCCCCGGTGGCCCCTCTCAGCCCGACCACGCCTCTCACTCCTGCGTCTGGATCAGAGGAAGATCTTCAGTTCCCGCAGGGCTCGGGCCCCCCGAGGAAGAAGTCGAGTGTACTTGCAACTTCTTTAAAACACTGATTTCGGGGGCTGGAGCGATAGCACAGCGGGTAGGGCGTTTGCCTTGCACGCGGCCGACCCGGGTTCAAATCCCAGCATCCCATATGGTCCCCTGAGCACGGCCAGGGGTAATTCCTGAGTGCAAAGCCAGGAGTAACCCCTGTGCATCGCCAGGTGTGACCCAAAAAGCAAAAAAAAAAAAAAAAAAAAAAAAAAACACTGATTTCACGCTTACAGATTTTGGCAAGGAAGATTCGTCACCAGAGGAGAAATCTATATTCAGTGGCGCCAGGAAGCGGAAGGTCTCTATCTCCGGAGACGCCAGCGCTCTGCACGGCGGGAGGCAGGGGATGGGCGGGAGGAGCTGGGGTCCTGCACGTCGCCCCCCCCCAGGCTTGACCCCAGCACACTATGGTTTCCCCGAGCCCTGCCAGGAGTGAGCCCTGAGCACTGGCGGGTGTGCACCCCCCACCCCAAGAAATTTTAATAAAATTGGGGCTGGAGCGATAGCACAGCGGGGAGGGCGTTTGCCTTGCACATGGCCAACCCAGGTTCGATTCCCACCATCCCATAGGGTCCCCCGAGCACCGCCAGGGGTGATTCCTGAGTGCAGAGCCAGGAGGAACCCCTGTGCATCACTGGGTGTGACTCAAAAAGAAAAAATAATAAAATAGAGCTGAGAGGGGCTGGGATAGGACAGCGGGGAGGCCATCTGCCTCGCACGCAGCCGGCCCAGGCTCGATCCCCGGCTTCCCATCCGGCTCCCTGAGCACCGCCAGGACAATTTCTGAGTGTAGAGCCAGGAGAAAGCCTTGAGCATCTCTGGGTGTGACCCATAAACGAAAAAGTCATTAAAAATAAAACAGAAGACTCATCTTTCAGGGATCATGTTCCTATTTCCCTAGTTGGTTCCTCTGACTGTGGAGCCCCCGAGCCCCCGAGGAGGGCAGCCCCCTCTCCCGCGCGGGAAGCAGCTGCTTTTGGCCCCTGGCGCTCACTCCTCTCTCCCCTTGGGAGACAGAGGGGGAGATGCAGGCTGGGTGGTCCCAACAACCAACGAGAGCTGAGAGGAGGCCCCGGGTGGAGGGCCACGCGGCCTGTGACGGAGGGGCTGGGAGGGTGACGGTGGGGACCAAGCAATGAGTCCTTTCCTTCCCCGCAGGAAGGGGTGCCTGGTGCGTGCTCGGCGTGGCGCTGCAGACCGCTGGCCGGTGCATTCCACAGGGATCCCCTCAGCTGTGTCCACGGCATGAGAGCAGGTCAGGGGCGGGAGCCAGACAAGGAACAGGGAGTAAGGATGTTTCTTGGAACCGCTTTATTCGGAATTCTAATGTTATCCATATCATATCGGTACGTTTCTCTGGTACGAGCTCAAGTATCGGGTAGTAGGGAAAACCGTCGGGGAAGGCGAGTCACTGAAAGGTTTAAAGAGATGCATGGCCCGCCTGCAGGCTGCCTCAGGAGCAGCTCGAACAGGCAGGCGGAGTCCACCTGGGCACGGACACGAGGAGACCCTCCTGGAGTATCCTGGGGGCAGCGCGAGGCCCCAGCTGGACGAAGCGCGGGCCTCAGTAGTAAACAGTCCACATCACCTGCTTTAGCTTGTTTGGGCCAAGCGACCGCTCCAGTATTTCCCGTGAGCGATCTACAAGCGAACAGAAGGACAGGTCAGTCCAGCGGGACAGAGGCATGGACATGTCCTCAGTACAGACAGTGACGGACGGGCAGCCGCCAAGGCTCGTGGGGCTGGGAGGGGCCGGGAGGGCCGGGCAGTCAGGGCTCAGGGGACCGCAGGGTTAAGCGGCCAATGCAGGAGAACACGTGGCAGGTACGGCAGCCTCGCCTCACCAGCGGTGGTGGACGGACACAGTGATGCCTCAAAAAGTGAACACGTATCGTTTTCTCTGAAACTCCTTAATTTTGTCAGCTAGAGAGGTGGCTTCCCGCGAAGCAGTGGACATACGACAAGCCAGGCCCTGGCGGGGGAGGCTCAGCGGCCCCTCGAGCTCAGTGCTCTCGCCGCCTGCAGCGTGGGCATGGGCCCAGGGCCTCGCTCCCCACAGCTCCGGCACCCACGGGCTCTCTCCAGCCCGTGTCCCTCTGACACAGAGGCCAGCCTGGAGGAGGCGCCCGCCGCACCGTCGTGCAGGCCACCCAGATGGGGCAGGATGGCCTCCGACACGGCTTCCTACTGGGCCACCTCCAAGGGCCGTGCGTCTGGCCCCTCTGCATGTCCCCGGGCTTCTCGTGAGGCCCGCCCCTCCCCCCGCCCCACCCCTGACGGCCCCACTCAGGATTCCAACCCTGGGCCTCCGCAGGCGGCCTCGGCAGTGATGCCAATTCCCGTGTGACTGCTGTCAGTTCCCTTCTCTCCTGAGTCCTGCGTGAGCCGGCCACCCAGAGAAGGCTCAGAGGCATGGAGTGTCCCCTGCCCCGGACACAGCCGCCCACCGAGGGCTGGGGCAGGCCCGCAGCAGGGAGGAAGAGACGCTGCCCCCGAGCTCCCCTCGCCCTCCGGCGCCCTCGGGCTCAGGCCGACCACAGGCTCCCGCCATGTGGTCACGGGGGAGAGGCCACGGGCCAGAGGCTCCCGGACTGGCAGGGCAGAGGGAGCCCCGTGTGCCAGTCTGTAGACGTGCCTGCAGGGAGGGATGCCGCCAGGACTCCTGCTCTGATGGCGGAAAGTCACGCACGCGGGGACTCTCCACGCCGCGTGCCCGCCACCTTGACACGCTCCTCGGCGTGCGCGGAGACAGCAGGAGACTCGGTGTCACCCCGAGGCCCCTTCGGAGCTCAGCTCAGGTCTGGGTGCGATTAGGAGACTCCCCGGGAGAAAAGAACATTTCAGGGTCTCAAGTGTTTCTACCCTGACTCCGCGGACAGACAGACAAGCATTTGGAGCTAAACACACCTTGGCCAACACCTGAACCAAGGAAGCGCGAGCTGCCTGGCCGGCACTCAGCCGGGCAGGGCCTGCGCCTTCCCCACTCGGCCTGACCAGCTGCCTGTTCCTCCGAGGGCCGGCAGGGCACTGGCGAGCCACCAGGTGGCAGCAGGAGCCAGTCGGCTGGGCTGCAGAGGGCACTGCGGCGGGCGGTGAGGGGGCAGCCTGCAGGGGCAGACCCTGGGCGGGCGCTGGTGTTGGGCAGGGGGCCGCTCCGCAGGCCTGGTGTGGACGGGGAGAGGATGTCTCACGCCCACACCGGCCACAGCGCCGGGCCTTTAAAACACGGGCTCACTCCGGGACCCAGAAAGTTGTGAGGCAGATTTCCGTGCCCAGAGCAGGGCTGGATCCTTGGGGAGGGGCCAGGACCGCGGGGCAGGGGCAGGCTGCAGCGAGAACGCAGGTCCCCGGAAAGCCTACGGGATGCCTGCTGGTATCAAGAACTCCGGATGAAGGCAACTGGGAAAAAGAGCCATGGAGTGGCCACGCTCCTGCCTGACTGAATTCCACTCTCTGCCTCACCTAGTGTCCACTCTCCTCCCTGACCGAGTGTCCACTCTCCTCCCTGACTGTCCACTCTCCTCCCTGACCGAGTGTCCACTCTCCTCCCTGACTGTCCACTCTCCTCCCTGACCGAGTGTCCACTCTCCTCCCTGACTGTCCACTCTCCTCCCTGACCGAGTGTCCACTCTCCTCCCTGACTGTCCACTCTCCTCCCTGACCGAGTATCCACTCTCCTCCCTGACTGTCCACTCCTCCCCGACCTAGTGTCCACTCTCCTGCCTGACTGAATTTCACTCTCTGCCTCGCCTAGTGTCCACTCTCCTCCCTGACTGTCCACTCTCCTTCCTGAGTGTCCACTCTCCTCCCTGACCTAGTGTCCACTCTCCTCCCTGACCGAGTATCCACTCTCCTCCCTGAGTGTCCACTCTCCTCCCTGACCGAGTGTCCACTCCCTCCAAGACCGAGTGTCCACTCCCCTCCCAGACCGAGTGTCCACTCCCCACCCGGAGCCGGGCGGCTTCTCACCCTGCGCGTCCTCTCTCCCGGCTGTTCCCCTGGAAAAGCCCAGGCCCCTCTTGAACATGTATTTCTCTCTTGCTCGCTCACCCCTATTTTTTAAAACATAAAATGATTTCACTTCACTACTTTCCTTTTCTGGCAAAGAACAATTCCTCACTCGGCCTGAGTCCAGACCCGCCCTGACCTTGGCTGGTGGGCAGTTCCCCTCCACGCAGAGTCGGTGGGTCCAGGCGCTGCAGGACAGGCGTGGGTCCGTCTGCCTGGGTGCTCGGGGATCCCTCTCCCACTAGGCACCCGCCTGCCAAGGCTGCTGGGTTGCCCTGCCCCAGCGCCCGTCGACAGGCCACAGGCGAAGCCCAAGGAACAGTGGCGTGTGGAGCTGATGGTCACCAGGTGCTCTGGCCGAGTCTCCGGCTCCTTGGGCTGGCACTGAGCGAGGGGCGTGACCTGCCGTGCTGGCTCCATCGTTCCCCGTCAGCATCCTGCCCCCTCAGCCACGGTCGAAGGACAGCTGCTGGCTACGAGCCCTCCGTGCTTCAGGCCCCGGCAGTGAGCTGCCCTGCCTTCCCGGAGAGCTTGCTGCGCCCTTGCTGGCACCCCTGAGCTAGTTAAAGTTCATCTTCAACCTTTCCTTCGTGCTTCACCTCTCACCGTCACGGCTCCCCAAGCCAGTCTTGGTTACTGACAAGCCAAAACTTTCTCGTAATTCTGCATTTTGCATTTGTAGTGTATTACTTGCTTTTCTATTTCCCCTAGAGCCTTTTCATATTTTACTACAGAGCACTGTTCTTTGCTTAAACACAGAAAGACTGTTAATGCTCCTAATATTTGGGAGTTGACTGACTCTGAGATATATCTACTCCTGGGCATCCGTCATAATTACTTGGCTCAGGCTTCAGTTGCTGTAGTTCCTAACAGCCCAAAAGGGAGGTCCCGCCGTGGGACTGGGATGGACCCAGAACGAGTGGCAAAGCTACCCGGCATCAAAACGGGAGTCTAGAAAGCATAAATGCATGGTCCTGAGGCAAACTGTTATGGCTTAAGAGACAGAACCCCATGGGGAAGGACAAGCTGAACTGGCCTGAGGACTTAGTCTGGGATTTATGGTAAAACCTTGCTTGAACTAAGTGCTAAAAGCCTTGCTTGCTCTCAGAGCCCAGAGATCTAAGTTTTGGGATCTTTGTCTCTTCCTGTTTTTATCCAAACAACTGCAAGTATTGATAAGAAGTAAACTTAATTGTTTAACATATGCAACTAGAGGGAAAGACAAAAGCAATGTGGATGTCCCGGAGACAATGTCTCCCTGAGTTAATCGCCTCTGCCAAATGCTTCTCTGTGTTTCTGACCAGGCACACCCACGTCCTTACCTCAGGGCCCTCAGAAGTGCTGTCAGTAAGCATGCTAGCAGCGTTGCGTTAAACGGGCCATTTTCACCATCTGTCTGTGGTCCCCCTTCTGTTTGTCTGTCTCTCTGCTGGGGGGGCCTGGGGCGGGCTGACGGGAGTGTGTCCCAGCACCCACACACTGTGAACTCACAGACAACGGTCAGAGAGCCAATTCTGACCCACTAGTTGTTGAAAAAGAACTGAATGTGATGCCAAAGAAAACAAAGATGAATGTGCGAAGAACCCAACTGCCAGGCAGCCGTTGAAGAGGAGGGCAAGTTAAGAGTCAAGAACTGAAGGGCAGGTTAAGGGTTAACCGCTGAAGTTGCCCTTTGTAACTACTTGACTGCTTTGAAAGATGTCTTCAGGACCTACTGCTGGGCAGGACTCTGTCACCAAATGGGCCAACAAACTGCCCTAGGAACTATAGGCAAACATTTGAGGGAAATAGTTAACAGTCAACAAATGTTTAGATATGCAAATCAAGTGACCTATGTGTGAACCCCTTTGATATATAGATGTGATTCCCTTTGATATGTGAGATTTTCATTTGTCAACAAATGTTTAGATATGCAAATTAAGTGAGCTATGTGATTCCCTTTGATATGTGAGATTTTCATTTCTCCCCCAAAAGAGTACAAAAACAGCTAGCTTTTTGAGTTTGGGGCCTTCGGTTATGCCACGCTATTGAGGCACAATTGAAGGTCCCAATATAGCTATATTGGCTTAAATAAACCCCATGCATTTGCAGAAAGAGTTGTCTTGGTTTTGTTCTTTTATCTCTCCGAGCCTCCCCCGGGCAGAGATCTGCCGACCCTAATACCATGACTTGTTCCGAGAGTGCTGCACCCGCTCACGGGCGTCCACGGGTACAGTGGGCCTGGGGGAGCTCGAAGGACCCAGCACTGGCGGCACACTGGGGGACCCCTGCCTCGTTCTGATGTAGGCAGGTAGATAGGGAAAGGCCCTTGGCAATGAAAATTGAGATTTAACAGAGTCTCTGGGAAGGGGACTCTTAAGATGTGCAGATTCAAGAAAACAAAAGACCCGGAAGAAACCATCAGCAGACCCTGAGGACAACAGACCCCTCCCCAGGGGGTTCCCCAAAGAAGGCCATCACCACTCCCAACCTCCCTAGTAACCTCCTTAGCAACGGACTTTTACCTGGGAAGAAGCCCCCACGTGGGGGCAGGTTGGAGAAACCCTATAAAGGCCACCTTGAACAAAGGAAGTGCGCGCATATGCTGCCTGAGCCCATGTGCTGCTTGTGCCATGTGGCCGAGCACATGTGTCGCCCGCATCTCCCCCTTGAGATGTGTACTTTCATGCTTTCGTGTCCAGTGCTAGGATGTGTGTAGAGCTCTCTCCACCCTTGGAGAAGCCCGCGTTCTCTCTTGAGCGCGTTATTCTTACTATTCTCTGTCCCACTTATCCCTTCCTCCCTCCCTCAGAAACCTCTGAATAAAATCTATTTACTTCACTGCTTGTCTACTCCTGAAATTCTTTTCCGCGAGCGAGACAAGAACCCAGTAACCCTGGGTCCCGGGTGGTAGAGGCGGCTGGAGAGAAAGTGACCGTCTTTCTCCTCCCCGCTTCACGAAAGTCACCCGTGGGGCCCACCGACATCATTTTGGCGAGCCAGCCAGGAGTAGCAGTGAAGAAATCCACGAGGAAGGAGGTAATCTGTGGAAAATCTGCTGTGGAGGTATGCTCCCTTGAAAATCTCTAGGGGGGATGAGGGAGGAATGTGATAACCTCTGTGTGAATGTGTGTGTGCATGAGCACCCTGATAGGTCCTCCTATCAGGCGTGATTTTGTGGCTCCACGACCTGGCACTCTTAAAGTCCCTCTAAGTCACGGAGCTCGAGTGGGCTGCCTGCGATTCCACGGAGAACATACGGTCAAGGGTGGTACTGGCATAGCTGCCGGTCGCAAGTCACAATGCTGAACCACTAAGGCTAAGTTCTCCACCGGCCAGGCAAGCATCTGAGTGGTCTCTGCAAAGAGGCACCCCTCCTTTGTCTGTCTCGCGTCACTGTTCACTATGGGAGGAATGGGAGGGAAGCCCACTAGTGAGAATAATCCGGGAAACTAAAGTGAATCAACATCCAGGTAGAACATCCTTTCCCCACCCAGTCGCTGTCCGATTAAAGGATTAGCTAGAGGTCGATTGTAATGCTAATGAAGGCAGCCAGCATGTTTAGCTCTAGACAAAGTGAGACTGAAGAAAAAAAAAGGTAAAAGCAGGGAAGATGTAGCAAGCTAAGAAAGGCAGAACTTCTTTCAAGGAGCAGGGTTTCTTTAAGACCACAGCATTAGGTTCGGCTCGGGCACACAGCTGTGGGTCTGCCCGGTGCCAGGCCTGCCCAGGGACGCCTGCGGCAGAAGCAGAGGCCATTGATGGAGACGGTCCAAATCCAATGAGCCTCTGAGTGAGGGCCCATACTCGGGGGGTTAGAGTCCCCTCGGGAAATGGCCAAGGCCACTACGAGGGGTTAGAGTCCCCTCGGGAGAGGCCAAAGTGTAGGCCAATACTCGGGGGGTTAGAGTCCCCTCGGGAGAGGCCAAAGCGTAGGCCAATACTCGGGGGGTTAGAGTCCCCTCGGGAGAGGCCAAACCGTAGGCCAATACTCGGGGGGTTAGAGTCCCCTCGGGAATGGCCAAGGCCACTACGAGGGGTTAGAGTCCCCTCGGGAGAGGCCAAAGTGTAGGCCAATACTCGGGGGGTTAGAGTCCCCTCGGGAGAGGCCAAAGCGTAGGCCAATACTCGGGGGGTTAGAGTCCCCTTGGGAGAGGCCGAAGCGAAGCCCTGGAGAGTAGTTTTTGCTCAAGAACCATCCTGTCTTAGGTTTTGTCTCTTCCCTAGGTGTTTTGGTACGCAAAAGAACATGGGCAACTCAACTTCAGTACCTAAAAATTCCCCTCTGGGTTGCTTGTTAAATTAAAACATTGGAAGAGCCTCCAGCTAGATAGTTTAAATAAGGAATATCTTGTCGACCTCTGTAACACCATATGGCTTGAATATAATCTAGAGCATGGGGAAAGATGGCCAGTGAATGGCAGTTTGCATTACCAGACCATTTTGCAGTCAGATCTTTTGCAAGTAATGAAAGAAGTAGGATTATCAAAGCAGAGAAGGATTTAATATCAAGAACGAAGAAGTGTGTCACTAAGGTGGTTTACCCCCACATTTGATAAGAAGATACTAGCTCCCTGCCTCAGAAGTAATCTTGATCTTAAAATGGTAACATCTGGCAACCTTAAGTTTCAACAACTTGGTCATAGTTTTGCCGGCTTGTATCAACAAAAGCGCTTTCTTGACCCATTTTTAACAAGCAGGAAACTGGCTGGTCAGGCAGAGAAACGGGGAGCAATGTTCCCAATCGGCCGACAGGGCTTAACTTTGCCCTGGGGACTTCTCCTTCCTTTCTCAGTCTGTCAGTCCTCTCCCTGCCATTTTTTTGAAGGGTCAGATCGATCGATCAAATGTATACATGTGCACATGTAGTGGTGTTTTTGTTAGTAAGTTCATTGTCTGTCTGTCTGTCTGTCTGTCTGTCTGTCTGTCTGTCTCTATGTGGAACACTTGAACTTGAGTGTTGGAGCCAGAGTGAAAATCAGCAGTAAAAATTAGACCAGGGAAAGCAAGATCATCACGAGAGATCAAAGTGATATGTAGTCCAGCAATTTAAAGGGTTGAAGTGTTTTTGGAACTTGTTAGACAAGGTTTTAAACAAAGATTTCTTATCAGAATGTTGAGCCTACAGAGAAGGCAAAATTCTCAATCTGGATTTCTTATTGGAAGAACATTAATGGCTATTACAGTTGTAATTCATCTGAACTTCAGAATCTACTATCTAGCAAGAGCTGCAGAAGTAGTGCCTAAAACTAAAGTGAAATAAAGCTTTCAGAGGATGCAAGGCTTTATTTTACAAGATTCAGCCAATCTTAATGAGGAATTTAGCCAGTTTACAAACAGAGGTACAGAAGCCATCAAAATAGTTTTCTTATGTTTCCACAAACATTGACAGTCCAAGTGTTTTTTCTATGCTATTATCAAAGTTTAGTTAAAAAAAAAAAGGGGGGGCTCTTTCTGTGTCAGAAAGCATGTTTGTATTGTGGAATTGTTAGAGAGCTTATGATTTGAAATGACTAAGATACAAAAACTATTGGACTTAAGCCAAAGAAGGTTTACTCATGTTTCATAAAAATTGATGGTTTAAAGGTTATGCCGTTGTGTCAAGGTACATATGCATCTATATTGGATTATTAGAATGTGAGCTGAAATAATTGTGGAAAAGCAGGTTCAAAGAGTAATAGTTTAGTTAAAACATGAGTTTCTAGAGTTATGAATTGGTTGTAAAATTTATTCTACAAGTGTTTTTTTTGATCTCTGAGACTTTTAGTAACTAAAATTTCTAGAGGTACTTAGCAAAGAATTATAATAGATTAATCTCAGGTGTCAGCCTGATAGTATGAAGCCATAGTATTGTGCCTTGGTTAAAGTTTGAGATAAGAATGGAGTATTTCATGGAAAATGTGGGAAATTTTACTGACTATTGTTAAATCAGTCTGTCCAGTACATGAAAATGCATGTTATTATTCTGATAACTTTATTCATTGCAAAGCTTTGTCACCAGGTTCATATCTAGCTCTGACCATCAGAGAGAAGTTTGTATGCAAGTGTGAGATCCTTAATATTTTATGGTAATCTATGAGTGTTTTAATCTTTATATTTGTGTTTTCCTAGAAATCAGAATTCTAAGATGTCTCCTGGTGAATTTCTAATGTGGAGTGAACCTTTGCCCAATGAATATGTTGTAAGAACTTTAGTTGTGAGCATCTTTAAAGTTGTTGAATATCTATAGAACTGACCTAATGCTTTTGAAATAACACTGCAATTAGTTTTGTCATGTTAAATGAAATGATTGGTAATTTGTGTCCAAATTTGGGAAATCATGTTGTATTGAGTTCAGTAAAATAAGAGTTTAAATTTGTGGGACGACTGTAAGGAATATAGATGTATGTCTTAAGTCAGAAAGATAATGGATGCAGATATCATCAGTTGGAAAAAGGAAAGGAATCCTGTTAAAGTGAAGTTGATTTTGAAACGGGTTGAAGGAAAGTTACAGGACAGAATGAATGTAAAGGAAAGTGTAGAAGGTTTGAGGTTGTGTTTGAAGGAAAGAAACTGATCACTGTTTTAAGAAACTCTTTAAATCACATGCAGAATTGTTCTAGTATGTTTTTGGTAGGATCTATGGAAAAGATATTGGATGGATTGTCTGGAACTCCTGTTACAGTGCTCTTAGATTATTGAATTCTTCAAAAGTTGTGGAAAATCAAGTGTTTTTTTCAAATGGGATTAAATGAATTAGACATGTTTAACTGTACACTGGACTTCCAGTACAGTGCTCTCATTAATAGGAAGTCAAGGTTTTCAACATGGGATTGAATGGGTTAAATATGATGTTAAATTGTACACTTTTCCTCTACAGATTTTAGCTTCTTTGACTAGGACCCACAACAAATGGGTGTGTTGCATCTCACTGTGAGTAAAGTGAAATGTTTGCTTTTCTCTTCTTTTGTACCTTCAGTATGTTTTTGATGCTTCATGGCACTATGTTGGTTTGCATAAATCCAGACAAAAGTCTTTCCTCTCTGTAATAGGGTCTACCCCTCATGCAGGCAGGAAAATCAGTTATGGGACCCCAAAGCCCTCTTTCAGGGAAAGAGTCAAGGGATTGGTCTAAATGACAGGAGCAGGTATTTAACAGGTACTGTTTCAAGTACCCTACAAACCTCAGGGAGACCCTAGAGGCCAGTTGGCTCAAGGAAAGAATGGAAATCATCACTGCTATGGAAAATGAGAAATCGGGGAATCTGTGTGACTGACACAATCTGGGCCTACTCAGCATCAAGAAAAACCCTGGAAACCAGGATCTCTCCCAGCCCTGAGGAAGGGAGGGGATGGACTCCTTTCTGCTAGGATGCATCTACGGAAAAGGCCACCTCCAGTTCAACCTGAAGGCTCGAGACCATCCAGTTCATCGTGGGACATTTATGGCCAGGCCTGGGTAACTCTGACGTGCCACGTAGAATTAATGCCATTATTGGTGTGCCTCCTGTCTTTAGCCAACCCCCAGGACTTCTCAGTAAATAATGGGGTACCCCAAATGGAGAGTTCTCCAATCTTGCTGTATTTATGCAAAAGAACAAGTCAGATTTGTTAAGCCATCAGGCAAATTTTAAAATGAAGGTGGAGAGAAAACCATGTTTCTGTAACTTGCTTTTTAAAGAATCAGATTCAAATTCTACAGAGTAATCTAGTAAATGTATTCTAATCTTGATCTAAAAGGTATCCCTTTTGGATAATTCAGGTACAATGTGTTTTACTGACTGTAAAGTAAGCAGTCTAGTCTGTGAGACTCAATGTTGAAGATGCTGTCACTAGTCTGACCAGGGTATTGGAAGCCAGAGCTTTAGTGGGGGGAACCTCAGCTCAAAGTGCAGAATTAATTGCTTTCCCCCAACCTGTCAATTGGCTACAGTGCCAAGTGTGGACATCTAAACTGGTTCTAAGTATTCACTTTTAGTTCTATGAACACAGTCATTTGGAGAGAACTAGAATTTTAACAGCTCTTAATTCTCGTTCCATCATGGGATTAATACCCCATCCAGAGAATACTCATCTAAGATACTCTGCAAAAGAGGAACAATAGGCATTGGAACAAGGTTTTCAAAAGGAAATTGATAGATAAAGGGTTACACTAAGCTTCCAACACTAGTGAAAGCCATCTTTCATGGGAAGGAACTCAGAACTGTGCTTTCTGTTTCATTGATGAATCGTGGGCCTCCTTTCCTAACACTTGTAACTTCAAGGAATTTACCAAGGAGAGGATTGGCAGCTTGACATCATGTAAATGATCAAACGCTCATATTCAAGGTATAAACATCTACTGCTTCCAAATGACAGCTTCAGTGGATGGGTAGCTTTTCCAACCTGAGAAGTGGTGTGGTGCTTCTAGGCCACTAGAAAAATCTGGACATAGGAAGTCATTTTCTATCAACCAATGGGTGAAGCAGTTATTCTTTTCCATTGTTTTTTATGACAGAAATGGGTATGGCATTATGTTGCTTTGGGTTCTGTTGCTTTAACTCTTATGTTTCCTAAGACAGCAAACTATTTTGTCCTTACTAGGTCAGAAAGGACCTTCCACATCTCCAGAGTCTAATCATTTCAAAGTGCCATCCCTCAGTCTAATTGATCTGATCTTTTCTTTCAGATAACTTCAGGATCCCAACCAGTTCATTGCCTGGGGCACATAAGGTAGCATGAGGTTTCACCCCTTACATAGGCAGAGTCTGCGCCCCTCTGTCAGCATGAAGCAGCTTCAGAAGATGGATCACCGACCATTTTCCCCTTAAAGATTTAAGGTGGTGAAATCTCTAGGGGGGAATATGATGTAGGCAGGTAGATAGGGAAAGGCCCTTGGCAATGAAAATTGAGATTTAACAGAGTCTCTGGGAAGGGGACTCTTAAGATGTGCAGATTCAAGAAAACAAAAGACCCGGAAGAAACCATCAGCAGACCCTGAGGACAACAGACCCCTCCCCAGGGGGTTCCCCAAAGAAGGCCATCACCACTCCCAACCTCCCTAGTAACCTCCTTAGCAACGGACTTTTACCTGGGAAGAAGCCCCCACGTGGGGGCAGGTTGGAGAAACCCTATAAAGGCCACCTTGAACAAAGGAAGTGCGCGCATATGCTGCCTGAGCCCATGTGCTGCTTGTGCCATGTGGCCGAGCACATGTGTCGCCCGCATCTCCCCCTTGAGATGTGTACTTTCATGCTTTCGTGTCCAGTGCTAGGATGTGTGTAGAGCTCTCTCCACCCTTGGAGAAGCCCGCGTTCTCTCTTGAGCGCGTTATTCTTACTATTCTCTGTCCCACTTATCCCTTCCTCCCTCCCTCAGAAACCTCTGAATAAAATCTATTTACTTCACTGCTTGTCTACTCCTGAAATTCTTTTCCGCGAGCGAGACAAGAACCCAGTAACCCTGGGTCCCGGGTGGTAGAGGCGGCTGGAGAGAAAGTGACCGTCTTTCTCCTCCCCGCTTCACGAAAGTCACCCGTGGGGCCCACCGACATCAGTTCCAGGCCCGGCACCTCCCCCAGCACCGAGGGAAAGTCCCCACTGAGCAGGTGTGGCCAGACCCCAGTGTGTCCCATTAACACACTGGGATGGGACGGGATGAAAAGTGGAAAAGGGAGGGAGGATTATTTTAAAAAGAGAGCTGGGATCTGGGGCCAGAGTGATGTACAGGGGGAGGGCGTTTGCCCTGATGCAGACAGGGTTAGATCCCGGCACCCCGTATGGACCCCCACGTACCGCCAGGAGTCAACTCCTGGGTGCAAAGTAACCCCTGAGCATCACTGGTGTGGCCCCCAAACCAAACCAACAAAAAAAGCTGGGGTTTGGATTCTAGGGGGCGACTGGAGCAGTTCCTTCCACTCTGAGCCTGCCGGCTGGCCCGAGGGACACGGGCCCGAGACTCGGCCTGCTCTGGCCGTGGCCGGAGCCACACAGCATGTCCACTGCAGCCCAGGCTGCTGGGCGCGCTGAGAGGGGGCTGGGTGGGAAACAGCAACAGCTACCAGACTCATGGGGCCGGCCACTCGGCAGCCCCGAAACCAACCTTCTCTGCCAGAGAGCGGCTCCCCAGAACCACCAGGGGTGCTCCCTCCCTGGGGCGCCGTGGCCTAGCGTGTCTCCCGTGGCCTGACACGGCTCCCGTGCAGCCGCTCCCTGAGCTGTGCGGCAGCAGAGACGGGGAGACGGTGCCGGAGGAGCGGGTGGCCGAGGGCTGGCGGCCCAGGGGGAGCAGGAGACGGCCGTGGCTCCTGGGACACCCAGTTGCGGCACTGATACACGGGCTGTGGCGACTTCCTTCTCCCCAGTAACAGTCCCGCAAGGGCCACGGCCTGAAGCGGTCACGGCTTGCTGGCACACGGGGAAGACGCATTAGAGACCCGAGTCTGTCTGCAGGGACACCACGGTTAGTGTCCTCAGTGCGTCCGCTGCCGTGACCCTGGTGCCACACATGGTGCCAGGAGCAGCCCCTGAGCTCCGGCGGGTGCGGCCCAACCTCCCTCCCACGCTCAGAGCGCGCCCCATCTCCCCCGCCCCCACCACGGAGGGGCCCCAGGCGCCCGCGCACTGAAGCACTCACCCGTCATCAGGGGGCACTCGAGGAACAGGAATATCTGCATCTGCGGGCAGCGCGTCAGGACGGCCTCCACGGCCTCGTCGGTGAGGTTCGCACAGTATCCCATGTTGATCTCCTGTTGGAACCCCAGACAGAGGGGACACGCGTCATCCCGGGAACAGAGGTCCGTGTCTTTGGTTCAGTGAATGGACCGACGAGACTTACTTGACAGAGATGGTCTTTGCTTGCGGGAGGAAAATCTGAAAGGTGCCCACCCTGTCCACATTCTGGGTGACCGGCCCTGCTCCCAGCTAAGAAAGTCCCTGAGGCCGCGCTGGAAGGGCCGTGACGTGCCCGCCCCAGTGCTTGGGCACGGAGCAAGGTACTGATGGGCTGGCAGGAATGCCCGCTGCAGGGGCGGCTGTTCAGACACCCCTGCTGTCTGGACACAGCCCTCTGGCGCGTGAAAGCCCCCTCTCGCCCCCCCCACAGGCGTCTCAGTGCGCCAACCAACACCCGTCCCAACAACAGCCACTGACAAAGAGTGTGATAGAACCACGGAGGCAGGTGGGTACCGTCACCAAGCACATGTGTGGCCTCCGTGACGACAAGAAGGGGGCGGGGGAGAGGCATTTCCCTGCCAGGTAAGTGCGGTGGGAAAAGGCCGGTGTCAGGACGGCGAGCTGGAGCATGGGCACTTTGAAAGTTGATGCCCACCCACTCCCGCTGCAAAGCGACTGGCAACTCACGAAAGCCCAGACCGAGCAGTGCCAACCGCAGACGTTCACCACAGACGCAGACCAAGGACGCCACCTGCAGACACTCAGCACAGATGCTCAGACCGAGCGATGCCACCTGCGACTTCACTGCAGAGACGCGTGCCCTTGGGCGCAGGCAGCGGTGGGCAGGGGTGCCCCTGCAGAGGCTCCAAGGGCGGAGCACATGCTCGGCACCCCGGAAGCCCGGGCCTGACCCTGGCAAGCACCACGCGGCCCTGTCTGCGGGCTCCTGGGGGTCTCCCTTCCCGCCCGGTGAGGCTGGCTTCCTCGGGGGCACTCAGCTGAGAGATGGGCTGGGGGCTTCAGGCAAAGCCTCCTGCTGTCATGCTGCTCTTTGGGTTGCATCTACGGGTCCAAGTGACCGGAATGTTTTGTGCCCACCCTGAGGTCCCTTAAGGACGGCAGGATGCAGTGACAGCAGAGCCTGGCCGGGCAGGGGCGCTCTGACGGCATCCACGGCACTCAGAGCACGACCATCCTTTACTCTGAGCACTGTAATTCCGGGGCCACACCCGTTGGTGCCCAGGGCTTACTCCTGGCTCTGGGCTCAGGGCTGACTCCTGGCGGGCTCGGGGGGCCATACGGGGGTGCTGAGGACCAAACCCTGCCTGGCCATGTACAGGGCAAATGAAGGAACCAGTGCACGCTGGTCTGGCCTCGGGCTCTCATCTAAACTAGACTTTATCTCCTAACTGCCAGGCCTCTCTGTAACAGAGCTGAGGATACGCATGCGCGCGTGCGTGTACATGCACACACACACATACTCACACACTTGCGCACATACACAGCCCCCAACAAAACCCTCAACTGACAGGAAGGTTCGTGTGAAAACGCAATGACAGTGAGACACGGAGGGTGTGCCTGGGTAAACTGCTGAGGAGGGCTGGGGGACGCCCAAAGGGCAGGGCACAGGCGCAGCACAAAGAAACCCCCGTTTCCTCACTGAGCACTGAGCCAGGAGCTGCCCCTGAGCACGGCTGGATGAGGCCCCACCCCAAGCCACCCTGAGCTCCCCAAGAATGGGCCTCGGACAGAACACGCACCTCGAGCTTCTGGGCACAGGGCCCACTCACGAGTGCCACCACGCCGTCGTCAGACACCTGCGGGAGAGGCCACGGCAGTGAGGTGCGACAGAGCGGCGCGCCGGGACCGCCTCTCGCTCGGGCGCCCGCGGCACGGCCCCACCTGCGTGAAGGAGAAGTCGATGCACTGCAGCACGGAGCAGTGCTCGCCCAGGGCCCGCAGGGCCGCGTCCGTGAGGCCCGAGCAGCCGTTCAGCTGGACGATGCGGAGCAGCCGGCAGTGGCGCGCGAAGGCCAGGACGCCGTCGTCGGTGAGGCTGTGGCACCACTTCAGGGAGACCTCCTGCAGGCACGGGCAGGACGCGGCCACGGCCTGGAGCCCTGGCACAACGAGACCAGCCGGGCTCAGGGAGCCGGCGCTGGCAAGGACGCGCCAAGGCCGGGCACCCACAGGGCCCTGCGCCCTGTACCCTGGGACCTCAAGATGCACCCCTGATGGCCCCCAGCACCCCTGCGAGCCCCCCAGAGCCCCCACACCCAGCACAACTTTCCCCGAGTTCCAGAGGCCCCAGAGAACAGTCATCCCGGGCCTGCTCCCGGCGGGAAACGTACCTTCAGAGGTGATGGCATTCCTTTTCTTCTCGAAGGAACTGAGGTTCAGCGTCCTCAGCTTCCGGCAGGCGCACACGTGCCGCAGGGCGCTGTCTGAAATGTCACAGCCCTCGATGTTCAGGGTCTGAGCTTCCGGGTGCAGGATCTGTGAGAGCCGTGGTGAGAAGTCAGGTTTGCCACGTGAGAGGCCCAACTCCACATCCAGCGTCTGGCCGCGCACACGGGCCGCAGCTGGGAAAGGGCAGGGGGCCCAGGGCCCTTCTGCGTGGAGCGTCGAGGAGCCCAGTTCCGGGGACCCACTGCACCACTGAGGGCAGAGGCGAGGGTGGCACAGGGCGGCTTCCGTCAGAGTCCAGCGGGGGACCGGCAGGCACGGTGTGTCCAGGGCGGGGGGCGCAGGCGCCACCTCTGCCCCTCAGGAGTGACGGCTGAGGCTGGCAGAGACGGTTTCAGAGTGTCCACTCCCGAGGCTAGAGCGACAGCACAGCGGGGAGGGCGTTTGCCTTGCATGCGGCTGACCCAGGTTCGATTCCCAGCATCCCATATGGTCCCCTGAGCACCGCCAGGGGTGATTCCTGAGTGCAGAGCCAGGAGTAACCCCTGAGCATCGCCAGGGTGTGACCCAAAAAACAAAACAAAACAAAAAACAAACCAACCAGTGTTCAGTCCCCTACCTGGGGGTTCCCCTAAAACAGGAGCGGCTTGATTTTCCTGGACATAAAAGCAGTGAATTATGTTGACGCCCCCAATCCCTGAAACTTGTTCCCGTTTGTAAGCGAGGGGGGGGGGGTGGCGGTGCCAGTGACAGAAGCAGAGCAGAGCAGCAGAGGGGAGGGGGCTGGGCCCAGGCCTCTCCGGGTCCACGAGTTTTGGGCTTTTGGGCTTTGTTTCATTCGGTGTTGGGCCACACCCAGCAGTGCTAAGAAGCTGCTCCTGGCTCAGTGCTCAGAATCGCTCCCAGTGTGCCCCTGTGCCGCCGTGTCACCTGGCAGGGCAGTGCCGGGGCTCGGACATGAGTGCCGGCCATGCGCTCAGACCCCAGGGCTCCCACGAGCCGGCAGCTCCACCTGGGCCCCGGCTGAGCTGCGTTCAGAGCACCGCACCTTAAGGCACTGTGGGCGTGGCCCTGTGAGCACCCCCACGGAAATGACCCTCTGGCGGCCACAGGGCACTGCCACCAAGGGCGCAGAGCTGGGGACCCGCCGGCAAGGGTGCCAGAGGTCCGGAAGGAAGAGCCCTGCGTCTCCGAGTGGGAGGGGCACGGGGTCTCGCCAGGGCCCGACTCACGGCCTCCTGCACGCCAGGCAGTGCTCAGGCCTCGGACGAGCACTCGTCCCAGTGGAAGGCGGGGGCTGCGTCTGCCAGTGCTCGTCAGGCAGCCTGGCGCGTGTGGCCCTCCCCGTACCCTGAGGGGCTCACGGGAAAACACGCCCTCGGGAGGGAGCTGCTACCGGGACTGGCCCAGGTTTCGAGTCCTTTGCCCTTTGGTGGCTCCGGGCTTGTGCCCGACTCTTCATGCCTGCGAGGGGGCCTGTGTGGTGCCGGGGATGCGCCTTGTCACCCGAAGGCCCGCAGCCGTCTGTAGGCTGTGTCCCCTCGTTCTTCCCCCTACGATGGTTCCCAGTGGTTCTGAACCAGGACAGAACTCCTGTACCACTGCTGACGCCGAGTCAGTCTCCAGCACTTGTGCGCGTGATGTGAGGATCGTGTCCCCCTGTTGAGTCACTGCCCGTCTGTCCCCACGCGCCTCGTCACTGCCTGTCTGTTCCCTCCCCCCACCCCCGGCACTCAGCACCCTTGCTCTGGTCATCCCAGTTTCGTGATGGGATCATGGGTCTGTCAGGCTCGTGCTATTTGTCCCCTTGTTCCGTCCGTCACATGCCACAGCTGAGTTCTCTGGCGCAGTGAGCTGGGACTGCCACGGTCCAGCTGTGGCAAAGGTTCAGGACCCCTGAAGGTGGGCTGATGGCGTCGGCGAAAGAACACGAAGAAACTTTCTCGGGTGTTGAAGGAGATCTCTGCTTTATTCCATTTTGCGTCTATATTTACATTTATTTTCTATGTATGCATCTAACTTATGACTTCATCACAGCAGGAGATTAGGCAAGAAGCTTTTTGTCTCACTTGTTGTGGTCGCATGAGATTAATAATAAGTTGCTCTTGGGGCTGGAGTGATAGCACAGCAGGTAGGGTGTTTGCCTTGCACATGGCCGGCCCGGGTTCGATTCCCAGCATCCCATATGGTCCCCTGAGCACAGCCAGGAGTAATTCCTGAGTGCAGAGCCAGGAGTAATCCCTGGGCATCGTCGGGTGTGACCAAAAAATTTTAAAATAAGAAAAGATAAAAATAAGTTGCTCAAGCATAGCATGCAGGGCTCACA
Organism: Sorex araneus; assembly: GCF_027595985.1. NCBI lineage: Eukaryota > Metazoa > Chordata > Mammalia > Eulipotyphla > Soricidae > Sorex > Sorex araneus. Next base: position 66,508,434 of record NC_073311.1, read on the forward strand.
AATACAACTCATAAATTACGTCAAATTAGCACAAAGGATTCATTAGACATTAATTTTATTTATTTATTTATTTTTTTGCTTTTTGGGTCACACCCGGTGATGCACAGGGGTTACTCCTGGCTCTGCACTCAGGAATTACCCCTGGCAGTGCTCAGGGAACCATATGGAATGCTGGGAATCGAACCCGGGTTGGCTGCGTGCAAGGCAAACACCCCACCCGCTGTGCTATCGCTCCAGCCCCAGACATTAATTTGTATCTAACTATTTTGAATAATCTTAGGATGCTGTTTAAGCCTTTCAATATCCGGGTCCCTTCGGTCCTTCTCGTTAAACTGTAACCAACTCTTTCCCTACCGACGATTCCAGGTTCTAATTTGCCTGGTAAGATCAAAACAAAAGATGAAGCCTTTTGTTTCATGTTTAACAAACACCGAGGGGCCTGCTGCGCCTTACTCCTTGCCGAAGGTTCAGTGTGTCGCATGTTTAGTCATTATGGTGGAACTACACTCCCCTAACTTGGGCCCGTGGGGGCTGTTCAGTTTCCTGTTTACCTTCCACTCTGGGTGCCCACGCACTGTCGGGCGTTTGTGTAAATGTTAATGCACATCTCTGTAGCCGCGCACAGGTTTCCTCATAGACCCATCTAGTTTACATCCTGTCGCATGTCTGCAAGGGCTGAGTCTCCAGTCATAATTCTGGACTCCCAGGACTAAACATACGGATCGCCCACAGTGCACATGTGTTAAGTACATGACTCCAAGAGTGGGGGGCAGGCGGCTGCTGTCTTGTTCCTTGAATGTCCTTCCACCATGTGTGGCCCTTGTCACACTGCAGGGCGGGTAAACATGGCATGGGCCTGGCCGAGGCAGCAGGCGGTGGGGGCGGGTGTGGCCACAGGGGGGCCGAGGCCAGACACCGTCACCTTTGTCGTCACCTCTGTGGCTCTCTGGGGTTTGCCTTTTGCTCAGTCACTGCGCGTCCAGCTTTACCAGGGAAGAACTGATCACAGTGTTCAAAGTCTTTTAAAAACACGGAGACCAGGGGCTGGAGTGATAGCATAGAGGGGAGGGCGTTTGCCTTGCACGCAGCCAACCCGGGTTCAAATCCCAGCATCCCATATGGTCCCCTGAGCACCGCCAGGAGTGGTTCCTGAGTGCAGAGCCAGGAGTAACCCCTGTGCATCACCAGGTGTGATCCCAAACCCCAAAAAATAAAAAAAATAAATAAAAACACGGAGATCAGGGATGCTGGCGCAACCCTGACAGGGAAGGGAGAGCGACGGAACAGTGTGGGAAGGGCCCTGAGGGAGTCTCTCGTGTGGCCTGTGGGGCTTTGGGGGAAAGAAACAGTAATGCTCGCTTGGAGTTTCAAAAGATCACGGATCCTACTATTGACTGTTGCTCCAAAACTCTGAAACTAAATGTAAATCTCGAAATGAAATGTGCTTGCTTTCTTACCGCACTTATGTTGGAATCCGTTATCTGGCCCTCGAGGCTCATTATGTTAAGCAGTCGGTCTTTTATGTTGGGAGGCAAAGGCTGAACCTCTGTGATGTATCTGGAAATATTTTTTGCAAAGTACCAAAGGCATCTGAAAAGCAAACAGGAGAGAATCAGTGAGCGTGACAGGCGCGGGCTCTGAACGTCTGCTCAGCGCGTGCTGCTGACTCGGCCCTCCTGGCACAGGGCCCACCCTGGCTGCGCCCTCCCAGCACAGGGCCCACCCTGGCTGCGCGGTTCCACCACTGAGGCCGGCCGGCTGCCCCGCTGAGGCACGATGTCCTTCCACACCGTTCCACAGCACACCGCGCTGAGTTATTTAAAACATTTTTTGAGATTAAAATTTTATCGGATCCCTATGTATTATAAAGTCACAAAGATAGTTCCGATTGAGTTTCAATATTCTAACACCAATCCCTTCACCAGTGTCCAATACTCATTCACTAAATATCACCAAACAACCCAGGGTTTTTCCTAAATTAGTCTCTAATTCCTAAGACAAAGACATCACCTGGACAAGCATTAAGCTAGGGAATCACTGATAAGTTTTACCTGCCAATAAGTCATTTTTGTTAGTCCCTTTAAGATTAGACAGGTAATGCATCATTAGAGAAATTACTCTAGTTGCAGAAGTTCTGCCAGAACTACAAATCCCAGAGAGGACCGACGCAGAGAAGAGGCCACATCTGCATAAAAAGGTTCTCAGGTGAGACATAAACCAGACACGAGGGGCTGGAGTAATACCACAGAGGGTAGGTTGCGTATGCCTTGCACATATGTCCGACCCGGGTTCGATTCCCAGCATCCCATATTGTCCCCTGAGCACCGCCAAGGCTAATTTCTGAGTGCAGAGCCAGGAGTAACTCCTTTACATAGCTGGATGTGACCCAAAAAGGAAAAAAAAAAAAGAAGAAATCAGACACGGGAGCCGTGCTCCTCAGGCTGGGCTGAACCCAGCAGAAAGCCGGGCGTTAAAGCACGTCCAACCTAACTCCTGCCTCAGACGCCCCCAGCTACCACGAGGCGGCCTCATGGTGCTGGAAACTCTTCTGCTGGCTGAGGTCTTCGTTCCTTCCCTTTCCCACCTTCCCTCGTGCCAACCTTTGCTCTTTCTTAGGCTTCTCTGTGCACACAGCACCCCCTCACCCCACCCCACCGATAAACATGCAAAGGGGTGCAGGGCAGACTGGCACTACTGTATTCTCACTCTCCCCGCCGTCACACACTTTTTTTTTTTTTTTTTTTTGCTTTTTGGGTCACACCTGGCGATGCACAGGGGTTACTCCTGGCTCTGCACTCAGGAATCACTCCTGGCGGTGCTCAGGGGACCATATGGGATGCTGGGGATCGAACCCGGGTCGGCCGCGTGCAAGGCAAACGCCCTACCCGCTGTGCTATCACTCCAGCCCCACACTTTTTTTTTAATTAAAGTGAGACAGTCACAAAGTTGTTCATCTTTGGGCTTCAGTCCTGTCCCTTCACCAGTGCACATTTCCCACCCCCGAGTCCCCAGTTTCCCTCCCCACTCCCACGTCAGCCTGTCTCTGCGGCAGACACTTTCTCCTCTCTCCATGCTTCACTGGCAGCCCGTTATACTTAACACTCTCCCTCCTTCCAGCACTGATCTGTCCAGAGTGAGCATTTCCAAGTCTCACTGCCACAGCGGCCCTTTCTGTCCTAACCGCATCCCCGCACCCACCTCCCGTTCCACCCCGATCTTGTGCCTGTGGCCGGCTTCCTGCCATGGACCAGCCCTCTTGGCACTCACTTCTATTGTCTTTGGGTACTACTCTCTCTCTCTCTCTCTCTCTCTCACACACACACACACAGACACACATATACAAATATACTTTATATCCCACAAATGAGTGGGATCATTCTATGTCAGTCCCTCTTCTTCTGACTCATTTCACTCAGTATGATACTCTTCATGTCCATCCATGTATGAGCAAATTTCATGACATTTTTTCCTGGTGACTGCATAGTATTCCACTGTGTAGATGTGCCATAATTTCATCAAATGGTCTGTTCTCAGGCACTCAGGTTGTTTCCAGATTGTGGCTATGGTGAATGGTGCTGCAGTGAACACAGGAGTGCAGATGGCCTTTCTGCATTATTTTTGAGCAACTAGGGTATATTCCCAGAACGGGTATTGCCGGGTCATATGGAAACTCAATTCCTAGTTTTTCTGAGGACTATCCATACTGTCTTCCCAAAGCTGGACCAGCTGACATTCCCAGCAGCAGTGAATGAGAGTCCCTTTCTCCCCGTATCTTGGGTATTAACCCCTTATCAGATGAGTGTTACAGCGGTCTCTACCATTCCTTGGGTGCTCTGTGTATCCTGGCCATCATTCCTTTAAGCTTCTTAGTTTGACGTAGCTACATTTGTTTGCTTCACTTACTTGGTCAGTGGAGTTTCATCCCTGAAGATGCCTCCAGCTCCACTGTCATGAATTCTGCCTATGTTTTCCTCTATGTACCTTTCGGATTCAAGTTTAATATCAGGGTCTTCAATCCATTCTTTAATTTATTTATTTTTTTGCTTTTTGGGTCACACCCGACAATGCTCAGGGTTACTCCTGGCTCTGCACTCAGGAATCACCCCTGGCAGTGCTCAGGGGACCATATGGGATGCTGAAAATCAAACCTGGGTCGGCCACGTGTAAGGCAAACGCCCTCCCCACTGTGCTATCACTCCAGCCCCTTATTTTGATTTGACTTTTATACACAACATTAGAAAGAGAGCTCAATTCTTTTTTTTTTTCGTGGCTTACCAGTTTTCCCAGCACCACTTATTGAAGAGGCTTTCCTTGCTCCACTTAATTTTTTCTTCCTTTTATCAAAGATTAACTAATCATATACCTGACGGTGTGTCTCAGTATATTCAACTCTATTCTATTGGTCTGTGGGTCTGTCTGTATTCTGATACCATACTGTTTTAATTACTACTACTTTGTATACAGCTTGAAGCTGGGGATGGTGATGCCTCCCATCTTCTTTTTCTTTTCTTTTTTTTTTTTGCTTTTTGGGTCACACCCAGCGATGCTCAGGGGTTACTCCTGGTGGTGCTCATGGGACCATATGGGATGCTGGGAATTGAACCTGGGTCAACCATGTGCAAGGTAAATGCCCTACTCGCCGTGCTATCGCTCCAGCCCCAGCCATCTTCTTTTTCCCAAGGATTACTTTAGCTGTTCATGGGGACTGGATTTATTGTTCCATATGAATTTCAAGAGTGTTTATTTTGCTTTATTTCTGGAATGGGAAGGAATGAGAATGAAGATAGATGGTTGGCAACTACATCACCTCCACTTCGCTGATGACATCATTCTAATAGCACTAGTAACATTAATAATACTAATAACACTAATAACATTAGCCAAGTGGCACAAATGCTGGCTGACTTCGACCACGAGTATGGAAAGGTCAGACTGCAGCTGAATCGCACCAAAACAATGTTCAAGAAAAATGCACTAGTCCCTGACATTCCATTTGCTCTCAACGGAATGAACATCTCCGAATGCAGCAGTTATATGTACCTGGGTCGAAAACTCAACATAAGTAATGACTTGGCGCCAGAACTGCGCAGGAGGAAGAGAGCAGTGTGGAATGCCTTCAAGAGCATCAAAGAAGTGGTTAAGAAGACAAAGAACCTCCGGCTCCGGGCACAGCCTTTAGACTCCACTGTTCTTCCTGCACTAACATACACCTCAGAGACCTGGGTCCCACGAAAACAGAATGAGAACACTATTCAGGTATCCCAAAGAGGAATCGAAAAAGCTATGCTTGGATATCACATTTCACTCAAGTAAGAGACGGAATCTGGAATTCCGACCTCCTTCGACGATCAAGAATCAGGGACACTGTCTTGTTTGCCAAGGCATCAAAAATCAGATGGCTGGACACGTAATGTGATTTAGAGACAACTGCTGGACTAGAGCTGTTACCGACTGGATTCCACGGGATGTCAAAAGACCGTATCGCTGCCTACCTACAAGATGGTCAGACTTCTTCATCAAAACCCTGAATGAACAGTTAGAGGCTCTTCATATTCCTGGAGCAAGCAAATACCACTGGGCCATGCTAGCACGCAACAGGGACAAATGGAGACGTTACTGGTGTCGCTCAAGCAAATCAAAGATCAACGGGATGACAAGTGATACAAGTGACAAGTTTATTTCTCTGAAAAATGTTTTATGAATATTCTTATAGGAACTGCATTAGATCTGGACAGTACTTTGGAGAGTATTATTGCCTCTTTGATGTTAATCCTCCCAATCCATGAGCAGGGGATGTGTCTCCATTTCGGTGTGTCCTCATTTCTTGAAGTAGTGTTTTGTAGTTTTCTCTGTATAGGTCTTTCACTTCTTTAAACTGACATGGAGGTACTCATTTTCTGAGGCATAATTGTGACTGGGACTGCTTTTTAAATATCTCTTTCACTCTTTCATTATTTGTACATAGAAAAGCCATGGACTTTTGTGTATTAATTTTATAGTCTGCTACTTTAATACATTAATATATTGAGTATAAGAATTTTTTGGTACAGGTTTTAGGATTTTCTAAATATCATATTATACACAAATAGTGATTGACCTCTTTCTTTCCTATCTTGATGCCTTTGTATCTTTTTCTTACCTAGTTGCTATGGCAAGTATTTCTAGTATACTATAGAAGTCAAGAGAATAGGCAAATTTGTCCTGTGCCTGATATTAGAGGGAAGTCTTTTAGTTTTTTCCCCAGTTGGTATAATGTTTGTGTGGGCCTGGAGTAAATGGCTTTGACTATACTGAAGAAAGTCCCTGCAGTTCCCATTTGGTTAAGAGTTTTTAGCTTGAATGGGTGTTGGATCTTGTTAAATGCTTTCTCTGTGTCTACTCATAAGATTAATTTTCTTTTTTTGATATGGAGTAGTGCATTCATTGACTAAATGTATTTAACCATCCTTGCATCCCTGCTATGAATCCCACTTAGACATGGTGTATGCTATTTTGATGAGCTATTGAATTCTATTTGCTAGTATTATGTTGAGGATCATTGCATCTGTGTTCACTAGGAAGATAGGCCTGTAGTACTTTTTTTTTTTTTTTTGTGATGCCTCTGTCTGATTTTGGTATGTTTGCTTCTCAGAAACTAGTTGGGAGTGCTTATGTTTCTTCAGTTTCCTGAAAGTGTTTGAAAAGGATTGGCAGAGGTCTTTTTTTTTTTTTTGCTTTTTTTGGGGGGTCACACCCAGTGATGCTCAGGGGTCACTCCTGGCTCTGCACTCAGGAGTTACTCCTGGTGGTGCTCGGGGGACCATATGGGATGCTGGGAATTGAACCCGGGTCGGCTGTGTGCAAGGCAAATGCCTTACCCGCTGTGCTATCGTTCCAGCCCTGGCAGAGGTCTTTACAGCAAACTGGCACCAGTGAATCCATCTGGACTGGGCTTTTTGTTTTGGGGAAGACTTGATTACCATTTCAATTTCCTCAATAGTGATAGGTCTGTTCAGGTATTCCAAATCATCTTGGCTCTGCCTTGGGAGGCTATAGAAGTCCAAGAGTTTATCCCCCCCCCCTTTTTTTTTTCAATGCTGAAGGGTTACTCCTGGCTCTGTGCTCAGGGACCACTCCTGGCATGCTCAGGGGACCATATGGGATGTCGAGAATCCTGGGTTGGCATGTACAAGGCAACTGCCCTACCCAATGTTCTATTTCTTCAGCCCCAATTTATTCACTTCTTTTGGATTCTCTTGTTTTGTGGCATGAAGATTCTCAAAGTAATCTCGAATGATCCTTTTAATTTCTATGGGGTCTGCTGTGATGTCCCCTTTTTCATCTCTGATTCAGTTAATCAGGTGTCGGATATTAACCCTAGGTGTTTTAGGCTTCATCAGTGAATTGCCCCTTTCCCTCTTCCAGAGAAGCTTACTGTGCTCTCACTAACATCCCTAACTTAAAGTTTATCTTTAACCTTTCCTTTGTGTTTTACCTCTGTCAGTTTCCCAGGTCAATGTTGATAACATATAAGCCAAAACTTCTGGTGATTTTGGACTTTGTATTTGAAGTGAATTACTTGCTTTTCTATCTCCTTTATAGCCTTTTCATATTTTCCATAGAGCAATGTTCTTGGCTTAAATTCAGAAAGACCATTAATGCTGTGCCCTTAATGTTTGGGAGTTGATTGACTGAAATATACCTATTCCTGGGCATCCATCATAATTACTTGACTCAGGCTTCGATATACCTCAAAAAGAAGGTCCCGCCATGGGACTGGGATAGACCTGGGGTGAGTGGTCAAGCTATTCCAACATCAAAACAGGACATTCTAGAATGCATAAAAGCATGATATTGATACAAACTGTTATGGCTTAAGAGACAGAATCCCCATGAGGAAGGACAAACTGAACTGGCCTGAGGACTTAGTCTGGGATTTACGGTAAAAGGCCTGCTTGCCTTCAGAGCCCAGAGGACCGAGTTTTGGAATCTATATCTCTTCCCGTGTTATCCCCACCTATGTGCACTCCTATACCTTGAACCCCCTCAGATGTTCTGTAAGTGTGTTGGCAGCTCTGCATTAAACGGGTCATTGTCCGTGGTCCCCGTCTCTTTGTTCCTCAGCTGGGGAGGCCCGGGAGGTGGTTCTCGGCCACTGACGAGCGCTCTGTGCAGCCCCCACGTCCTGAACTCACAGGGACGCCAGCCGTGAGTTCACGAGTGTGTGCGCGATGCATTCGAGGACGCAGCTGTGGGTTCAGGATGGAAAGGAGGAAACGTGCTCCCAGTCCAAAGGGCGCCAGGCTTGTCAGCAGGGAGGCCACACTGGAGGTGGAGCGAGCACACGGTCGTGGGCCTGTGGGGACGCAGAGGTCTGGTGTGAGAAAAGCATGGCTTTGTGTGGGGCCACACCACTTTGTTTGGTCTTGGTGCTCAGAGGCCACCCCAGCAGGGAGCGCGGGGGGGGGGGGGGTTCTACAGCAGTGGCCTGAGAACAAGTGGTGCTGGGACGGAGCTGGGGTACCCACAGCCAAGGCGTGAACTCCAACCCTTTCGGCAATCTCATGCTCTTCAGACTTATAAGGAGCACAAAGTTTGACCCAATTCTGCCCACTGTTGGCTTAGTTTTAATTTTAACCACCATTGTTGGATAACATTGGTTTATCCTTGCTCTTCCTGCAGGAAGCTTAGGCTTACTGAGTTACTCCCACAACAGTGCTCCCAATTCCATCAGGCACTCCTAATCTTATATTGCTTTTCTATTTCCTTTATGTCACTTGCATGGTTTAGCAATGTCCTTTTGTATAGACACAGGAAGACAGTTGATACTATACTTTTGTAACCTGGGAGTTAATTGACTCTGAATAATATTTACACCTGGGCATTCATTATATTCACTTAAGACTCAGTTGCCCTTACTTCCTAAGACACCCTCCCCCCAAAGGCGGGTCCCAGCAAGAGACTTGGATGGACCCAGGGCAAGCTGTAAGCTACCCTGGCATCAGAAAGGGACAAACTAATTATAAGAAGTATACGTTAAGAGCCACAGAAGTGTAACTTAAGAGCCTGGACATGGAACAAACTGTCATGATCCAAAAAGAAGCAACTGAATAAAGACCCTGCTGGGGTTAGGAAAGACTAACTTGGCCTGAGGACTGTGACCTCAGTCTCAGGGATATGTAGCGAGATGTCCCCAGGAAGAGCCAACCTTTAAGCTCAATATATCTCTTACTGTGTTCATACAAAATGATTGGAAATATTAGTAAGACGTAAATTCAATAGATTGTTTAAATGGGTTACTAGCCAAGGAAAGAAGAAAGCAATCCATCCTTAGATGGAACCCCACCTTTGAGTGGATCCCCTAGTAATCAAGAGTGCTGTACCCCCAGATGGGATTTTGTCCTTGAGTTAATCTCCTAAAAGATCTTCCCCTGAAGGAGGATTTTACATGTTTATTGTTATAATAATGTTCAATCCCACCTATGTGTACCCCCACCCTTCAAGATGTCTTTATAACTAGCTCTAAGGAGGAAATGGAAACAAACGGTCACTGATTATCAACCAGCCTGGGGTCTCATTCCCTGTTTCTACTGGCTGGCAGCTGGCTGGTGGGGGGTAGGGAGGGTCAGGGGCAGTTCTTGGCTACCACAGCCCCCACCTGATGCACGCATCGCCCACCCACACTTTTTGAACTCACAACCAAGATGAACCCTTTCTATAACACAAGAAATCCATAATCATCCAACTCTAAAAAGTACAGGTCACTAATGACCCCTGATTCTGAGTCCACAGGGTAAAATGCAGGGGCTGCCGCTGCGACAGATATGCCTTCAGTGCCCCAGAGCTGCCTCCCGGCTCCCCAGGCTCCCCAGAGAGACAGAGGCAAGGAGATGGGGGACCACAGCCTGATGGTGACAATGGCCCGTTTAATGCAAGCTGCTAGCATACTTATAGCACATCTGAGGGGGCTGAGGTAAGGACATAGGTGTGACTGGTCATTTACAGAGATAAACATTTGGCAGAGGAAATTCTCTTGGAGATACCAACTCAAGAAGACACTCTGTCTCCCAGGGACATCCACATTACTTTTATCTTTCCGTTTAGTTGTATAAGTTATCAATACTTGCCGTTGTTTGGATAAACACAGTAAGAGACAAGGATCCCAAAACTTAGTTCTCTGGGCTCTGAGAGCCAGCAAGGCTTTTACTGTAAATCCCAGACTAAGTCTTTAGGCCAGTTCAGCTTGTCCTTCCCCATGAGGGTTCTGTCTCTTAAGTCATAACAGCTTGCTTCAAGACCATGCATTTGTGCTTTCTAGAATGTTCCATTTCGATGCCAGGCAGCTTTGCCACTCACCCTGGGTCCATCCCAGTCCCACGGTGGGACCTCCCTTTTGAGGTGTTAGGAACTACAGCAACTGAAGGTTGAGTCAAGTAACTATCACCAAATACTTATACCCAGGAGTAGATATATCTCAGAGTCAGTCAACTCCCAAATATTAGGAGCACAGCATTAATGGTCTTTCTGTGTTTAACCAAAGAACACTGCTCTATAGTAAAATATGAAAAGACTCTAGGGGAAATAGAAAGCAGGAACCAATACACAGCACTTCAAATACAAAGCAGCACAAATACAAAGTTGAGAATTACCAGAAAGTTTTGGCTTATAAGTAATCAAGATTGACTTGGGGAACTTTTACAATGAGAGGTGAAATAAAAAGGGAAGGTTAGAGATACTTTAACTAGGTTAGGGATGTTAGCAAGAGCATGGTCAGCTTCTCTGGGAGGAGGAAAGGGGGCAATTCACGAGGGCCAATATCCAACACTTAGGATCCCCTGAGCCCCACCAGAAGGACCCTGGGCACAGAGTCAGGGGTAAGCCTTGAGCACCACAGGGTGTGGCCTCCAAACAAACTGAACACAATACATAAACCCTTTGTTAGCAATATTCACCAAAATTTATTCACCTTTCACTAGTCCAATAATAGGATTATCTATTGTTATTAACTCCAAGCATTTTATTCATCCCTAAACTAATTTAATTTCTATTCAATTTTTTGGGGGGTCACACCTGGCGATGCGCAGGGGTTATTCCTGGCTCTGCACTCAGGAATTACCCCTGGCGGTGCTCAGGGGACCATATGGGATGCTGGGAATCGAACCACGTCAGCTGCATGCAAGGCAAACGCCCCACCCACCGTGCTATTGCTCCAGCTCCATCTATTCAATTATTAATCCAACTAACGTAACAACTAACACTAGTCATCTCCAACTCTAAAGAACAAGTATGAAGTCATTCTATTTACTAGCTCATAAATCTGTTAGGTCTTTCTCCAAATCCACTCACACCCACTGCACGACTTCATAAGTCTGGAAATGCATTCCTTTATAAGCAGACACAGTAACAACTGGTGTCTACCACAAAGCAACATGACATTTTTATCCACCTCTCACTTCCAAATGCCATTCTCATTCCAGAGTCAATCCCCAGAACAGGCTTTCTGTCCTGAAGTGAGCAGGAAGCCAAAGACCATTATGCAGGTTTGGTTTGATTTAGTTTTGGGTCACACCCAGCAGTGTTCAGGTACTGCTCCTGGCTCTGAGATCAGGGGAGCACACACAGAGCTGAGGCTTGAACCCGGGTCAGCCACATGCAAGGCAGGAGCTTTAACCCCTACCCGAACTAACACTCAGGCACACCCCAGAGATTTTACACTAAAAGAGAAAACACTCTTGTTGCACAGCCCGTTGCCTTCCCTTCGCTTCAGGAGAGTATTTCTAAAACCAGAAGAAGATGGAGAAAGAAGTCAGGAAGGTTTCTGCTTGGTCGCATTGGTTCACTGAAGCCACTGTCCAGCTGGGCATCTTGATGGTGATGCTTCTAAAGACAGGGTGAGGGCCCTTAAGTAAACAGGAAGAGGGTATCTGGGGCAACTTGAATGGTGACCTCTTTCTGTTCATTTCTTCTGGAAACAACATACAAGTCATCATTTCCAGTTCTTAGTACTGGGCACTACTGTTTGGAAAGATAAAGGAACGAGGATTGTTGGATATCATTGGTTTGTCCTGCTCCCCTTGCAACTAGGAGCTTAGGTTTATCAGTCACACCCATCAAAGTGCTCCCGAGTCACTCCCATTCCTTTGTTTATCTGTAACCATTTCTACCAGTTTATCTGCTCTTCCTTTAATCAGACTCTGTTAATTTGTAAGGTCAGACCTTGCTAGGACAGTGTAAGTTAATATTGTCTTTAAGTTAATATTGTCTTTCTCCTCTCTTATGTCTTTTGAATAGTTTGCTTTAAAACAACATCCTTTTTGTATGGACAAAGAAAGACATTTATTAATATGCTTTGTTAACACGGGATCTAATTGGCTTCAAATATTATTCATTCCCGGGCATCTGCTTTCTTGACTTAAGCCTCAGCTGGCCTTACTTCCTAGCACCCTCAAAAGCAGGGTCCCAACGGGGGATGAGATGGACCCAGGGCAAGCAGTGAGTTATGTGCTACTCTGGCATTGAGATGGGCCTGGCCAAAGCGCCTAATGCTTAACTATATGTTAAGAGCTTGGTCATGGGCTGTCATGTCATGATCCAAAAGCAATGATGAGACTAGGCCCTGCTAGGGCTAGGAAAGACTAATCTGGCCTGAGCACTGTAGTCTGAGATCGAGGTGACCCCCGGGGAGCAATTCTATAAGCTTAATGCGTCTCTTGCTATGTCCTTACAAAATGATTTATAATATGAATACTTATATGCTAGTCGGACAAAGAGAGGAGAAACACACCCATGGAATTCCGCTCTTGGGCAGATGTCCTGCTGAGAGAGATTCTGTCCTAGTGAAAGGGATAGAACTTTACCCCCTATGGATTGTAACCACACCTATGTGTAAGCCCCGGCCTGCGTCATCCGGGGCATCGGGGGCTGCCCCGGACTCCGGAGATTTAAGGTAGCTGTATGAGGGGGCTGGGGCGAGGGGCAGTGGAGGCAGAGAGAGAGAGAATGAAGTAGGATGGGGGAGGAAGAAGAGGAGGAGAATCAGAGAAGAATGGAGAAAGAAGTTTGGAATAAACTGCGGTGAGACCAACCATCCTAGCTTCGTCCCTTCCCTCGCCTCGCGCTTTTCTTTCTTTTTTGTGTTTTTACACAGAGGATATTGACGTCTATTTGTACATTGTTATTCCTGCAAAATATTTACGACAGATTTACGACTTCTGAAAACAACCAGCAAAAACAATAGTTCTTAGGAAGCAACTTGGGAGAGTTCGTGTCTGTTAGGAGAGAGTAAGGGTGCTGCGCATCCTGCAACGCCCCAGGGGCAACACTTCAATCTTGAGTGAGAAGACTGGGTGACACTGACAAAGCCACTCATCTATTTTTCCAACCATAACTGGAACTGCAAGCCAACATTATTACCCATCACCCAATAACTGACTTAACTGGACCACAGTGTCTTAATAAATATTAGCTTCACAGCCCCGTCTGTTGTTACATTATTTAACTATTCTTGAATTCACAGTGACTTTAAGCCTATGTGTCTGCGTTACTGGCAAGCCTCTACTCAGATGACAGTTAAGTAACCACTAGTAAACTCACTTATATCACACAGCAAATTCACCTCCAGGGCCTCCCGCAGCCTCCTCAAAAATTCATCTTGCTAATAGAATCTCCTTTTAGCCATTTCATCTTTAGGCCACCTAGCCAACATACTAACCACTTATCAATGATGGTGACATAGGCTTTCGGTGTCCACACACCACACACCACTTGTTCAAAAAAAAGGATTTCAATATGAAACAACCCTGTTTCTCAGAATTTTTGCCAGAGACTGGGGAGATAGTACAGTACACAGGGGTCTTGCCTTGCATGTGGTCAACCCAGGTTTAACCCCCAGCACCCCACAGGAGTGTCTCTGAGCACAGGGCCAGGAGTAAACTCTGAGAAGGAAGTTTCCTCTTCTCCTGACCGTCTTCTCCTGTAAGTCGGACAGATTTTGCCAGTTTCTGCTGATCTTTTTTTCTCATTTAAGCCCCTTGACACTTGAATTAGGTGGCTGACGGCAGTTGACCCTCCACCAAACCTTCTCCAGTCCCTCTCCTGAATGTCTGCGTGTTACTAACCTCCCAAGAGTCTGTGACCAAGTTTTTCACAGCTCAGAGAAGAAAACCACACATGTGCTCCAAGCTCCACTACAGCTGTCTGAGGGATGCCACCACATACACTCTGTTGCTGAAAACTGATGCACCACGTATGATTCTCAGGTGGGATTCGTGGGTCAATATTCTTCACAGAGAAAGGTTTGCATGTGCTGCACAAAATTATTGGATCCTAGGACTAGAATGCGCAGAAGAATTCACAGTGAATTTCTCTACAACCTACACCTTTGACGGCCCGAAGCCCTGCGGACCTACGGCACTGCAGCACCAGCTAGACTCTGCGGCTGTCCGTGGTGTGAGCCGTGATTAGCAAAGCCACCAACATTCCAGAGCAGATCATCTTCCCATCCTGGCCCGGAGGTAATAAACCTAACCACTTCCTTGGCGCACCCAAAGACTCAGAATCACTCTCATCTCTCCCATCGGTCACAGGCAGTAGGACCCGCAGCCTTCCTTCCTGAACACCCCAGACTTCGTTACAGTCCGGTAGGAGCTACTGTCCCAGCTGTAGGCTTCGTATTTCCTGCTCAGCAAATTCAAACCACAAATGAACTCATGCAGAACTGCGGTTTGAGGTCACGTGCTCCAAACACTGTTCACAATCGGTGCCGTGATGGCTGGAGCAAGACTTACCGGGTCAGCGTCCTCGACACACCCGAGTGCATGCTACTCAGGGTCTGAACATCATCATCAGTCATGCCGCTACTCTGTTTATGTGCTAATGCCTACAAAAACAGGACAACGCACACAGCACATTACAGTGTAAAGTCATGTATATAAGAAATGCTCTTGTGCTGATTCCTACTCGTTAGCCCTCCTAATTCTATCACTTAATTCCTTAACTGCTGACTCAGAGTAACAAATTTCCTATGACAGAAATCCATAACTTATATTTACCAATAAAGTATGCAAGAAATGTTCATTTGTGTTCCATATATACAACGTTTAAACAGAAATAATTCATCTTGGAACCAAAAGAATCTGTGCAAGTCCAACTGAAAAAGCAAATCTATTTAGTTACCTTACCAGTTATGCAGCCAACACAAGTGCTTAGGAAAACACACCTGCACTGACCTGCAGAAAGCTCGAGAGCCGAGCACATGGGAACTCTAGGACTCATCCTGGCACTGCATGGTCCCCCGAGTGCCTTGGAAATCACCTCCACTCTCCCCCTCCCCTGAGCATGCCAGGAACAACCCTTACTTCCACCCCAGTCCAGCATAAGCTGCGGGTATAAAGTAGCCCCTGAGCACCACTGGGTGTGGCTCAAGACAAACCCCAACTTCCCAGCAAAACAACATAACCTATATCCTTACATAAAAACTATAATATAATCTCACTGCTCACTCCTAGTATTTATGCTTTCAGGACAGGAGATAATTACCTCACTATCACTGTCATCCCGTTGCTCATCGATTTGTTCGAGCGGGCACCAGTAATGTCTCTCATTGAGAGACTTATTGTGACTGTTTTTGGCATATCCAATACGCACGGGTAGCTTGCCAGGCTCTGCAGTGCGGGCTCGATACTCTCGGTAGCTTGCCGGGCTCTCTGAGAGGGGCAGAGGAATTGAACTCGGGTCGGCCACGTGAAAGGCGAAAGCCCAACCGCAGTGCTATCGCTCCAGCCCAAAATGACTTAATTTTTTTAAAAAAAAATTTGTAAAGTAGGGCTGGAGCGATAGCACAGCAGGTAGGGCATTTGCCTTGTATGCGGCCAACCCGGTTTCGATTCCTCCATACTTCTCAGAGAACCCGGCAAGCTACCTGCTACGCCCACAGCTGTGACACCTGTGTAGCTGTAGCAAAATGCTGCTGCGCTGGAGGTCTGCAGATGAGAGGCTGAGGTGGGAGCTCCCCGGAGCGGGGCCTCAGGCAGTTCCCCTACAATCTGTGGTCATCACGTGACCTGACGACACCAGAAACTGCTGGAGCACAAGACGACCTTGGTTTTGCCTTAGCTTAACTATCTGTGCCTTTCTTCTGTGCATTTCTTATCTGTGCATTCGTATTGGAACAGTACGAGCGTTTCCTGATCAGGATGTTGCCAACACCACAGGCCGGCCAGAATTAGATGAATTAATATCTGAAGCCCCCCTTTCCTTTTGTTCAAGCACCTGTCTCAGAAGCATAGTAGAATGCTGGAGACGCCTCATTGGGTTTTTTCTAAACAAGGTTGAGGATAAAAAGAGCTGTTCTTGGAAATCAAAGTAACAGACGAAATGAAAGTAAAAACAAAGGTGTTGCAGAAATCACAGCATAGTGAGACAAAAACATTTCCAGAAAGAAGAGTTGGCTAAGATTCCCCGCAGGGACACAATATTTTGTGGGAGAGCGATGGCGGGCTTTGCCGCCACGTTGCTCCCCCTGCAGTAAAAGATTACCTAGATCCACCCCCCTTTTTACAGGAGCTAACGACAACATTGGGAATAGATGGGTAAACTATGAAGGGAAACGACGGTTGTTTTCAGAGCTCCCATTTATGGCTAGATTAGCTAGATGAAGAAAACCCTGGTGTTTATTTAAACCTTTTGCAATATATTATAACAAATTCCTGACGGGAGAAAGGGCTTTAAACACTTAATGCTTAAACTGACACGGATGTGATCATTGGCGCGAAACAGACATTTCAAAGAACCTTAGCTTTACCCTAGCCTTACAGAAAAACAAGAGGTCACAGAAGCGAGATGCGGAATTAACTCATACTGTGTTGGGGACTGCTCAGGACCCTGAACAAAAGAGGACCCCGAAACCTTTACCCTGGACAAACCAGAAAATTCCATTACCAGCTTTGCTTGACCTGAGGCACAGGTGCCCTTGTGACAAAGGAAATAGCCAAACTCAAGAGGTAAAAGTAGCCCAGGGCAGTTAACTAAGAGACACCATTAAGCCCCTAAGTAGAATGCCTTCCTCTACCTTGTGCATTCCTCCTGCCAGATGCTCCTGCCAGATAGACCCTTGCCTTCCCCTCTCCACTATTTCTCAATCTACTCTTGAAGAATGTTGTAAGCCCACCTAATACACCCCGAACCTTTCCTTATTTGGTCTGAGAAGACACTTCCCTGATGATTGACAACTTATGTACCAACCCCCTGCTAAGAAAAGTATAAAACCAGCGTGGCAGTTAATAAAGTTGCCCTTGATCGGCATGTGTCGTCTTGGGCCCCCTATTTATTATCCTCACTAGTTTTATTTCAGGTCGGAACCGCTCACAGAACCCATCCAATTAGGAGCGCTTTCCACTGTTGTCTCTCCGCGGGCCGGAGAGATCTCCGGGAGAAAGCGCAATACTGTAATAATAACGAAGCGCAATACTTCGTTAATAATTTTTCTGCTGAATTATAATCATCAAAGTAGTGTTCTAATGATGTATTGTAATCATCAAAGCAGTGGTCTAATGGTGTAACCTGTTGTTGTAACCCCCTGCTTATTGCTATTTCCTTGGAGAAACAATATATAAGCACAGCTTTGCAGAATAAAGTGGCAGCAGTTCACCAGCTTATAGTGTGGCTGTCTGTCATTTCCCCGCCGATTCCTGACTTCTCCTGATTCCTTCGACCCTGGTTCCCCGTGGTCGGTGGTCTCCACTGGGTGGTCCGCGGCACTACCAAGAGTATCCTGTCTGCACGGCAGAGCCTGGCAAGCTACCTGTGGCATATATGATATGCCAAAAACAGTAACAAGTCTCACAATGGAGACGTTACTGGTGCCTGCTCGAGCAAATCGATGAACAATGGGACGACAGTGCTACAGTGCTACTATAAAATAGTTCACAATATTTGATTACACTTAATATTTAAACACCAATCTCACCACCATATACCACCATATTTCGGGTGTTCCATCCTGTACCCCAATCCCTGCCCCAAAGCAGACCGAAATAATGAGCGAAATATTTCCCTCTAAGGTTGGTTGCGTCCTACTTTGAAGGCCATCAAATGTGGTGGGTACTCTTGGTGTGTGGGTAGGGTGTGTCCTATGAAGTGTTGTGCAGTCACAAATGTAGCTGCACTGTCCAGGAACAGATTCACCCGTGGGTGAAGCCCTAGTGTGTGGAGAGCGGCTCTGAGCATGGCGGCAATTGAGCTCTGGAGGCTTTCAGCTGCTGGGGCGGGTCCCCCCTTCTGGAGCGCCCCAAGTGAAACAGCCTGGCGCGAGGTCTGGCAGCTTGGTTTCGGTGAGCATCATGTTATGCTCCCTTCCAGGAGAGGACATGCCATCTGATGGTGGCCGATGATGAGGTTATCTGGCGCCAGGCAGGGGGGCTCATGGGTATGACTGCTGACATGCCGGAGACATCAAAGTGACTCAAAAAGTATTCAGACCCTAAAATTGTAACCTAGCTTTTTGGTCTGGCAGTGCTGAGGTAATTCTTGGGTTTTTCACTCAGAAATCACTCCTGGTGGTGTTTGGGGAGCCATTAGGGATGCCGAGGTTCAAACCCGGGTCAGCTACATGCCAGGCAAGCACCCTACTTCCTGTACTCTCTCTCCAGCCCTAACCTTGTTTTTTTTTTTTTTTTGCAGGGACACCTTCAGGAGTATTTAGGAGTCCCTCCTGGTGGTGCCCAGATTGAATGGGGTCGAGAGCCTGCAAGGCAAGCACTGAAGCCCAGGGCAATCTCTCCAGCTCTCACCTCACTGTTTTGCTCTGTGGTACGCACTCAGGCTGGAGCTGCTTGGGGGCTCGAGGACCACACCAAACAATGCTGGGTGGGGGAACAGCGCTGGGGAGTGACCAAACAACTTCTGACTTTTGCTTCCACAGGTATGCCACACTGAGGCCGAGCTCACCTGGGCATTCCCTGCTCACTGCTGTACCCATTAATTCTATCCTAAGGAATCACAGTGCTTCAAAACTATAAGCACTGATGCTACAGTAAAGGCCTACAGCCCACCAGCTTCAGGAGTCTACGATCAGCTCCCAAAATAAAGCCCCCCCACACACCGAGAGTATCCCACCCATATGGCAGAGCCTGGCAAGCTACCTGTGGCATATTCAATATGCCAAAAACAATAACAACAAGTCTCACAATGGAGACGTTACTGGGGCCGCTCAAGCAAATCATTAACAACGGGACCACAGTGCTACAGTGCTACATGAACCTAGATGAGCCCCTGCCGTTAATCCTCGGCTAATTTTCAATTAACCTAAAGATTCAGAGGTAATTTTTTAAAAGGAACATTTTTTACTTGAAACAGTTACAAAGCTGTTCATGATTTCCAGTAATATCATGTTCTAACATCCGTTCCTTAATCAATAACCCCAGTTTCCCACACCCCATTTCAACCCCAGTCTGCCCCTGTGGCAGACACTTTTCTTTTTTTTCCTTTTAGGCACTGAGGTTTGCAATACTGTTACTGAAAGGGCATCAGGCATATTGCTTTCCCTCCTTTCAGCCAGCTCTTGTGCTGAGTGACTATTTCCCCACCTATCTGCACTCCGCAACCCCCCTGGGGAATTGACAAGCCTCCTACCACGCACCAGTCCCCCTGGCTCTTGTTTCTATTGTCTTTGGGCATTATTTTCACACTACGTTCATGTATCTACATATCTGTATTTCGCACATGAATGCTATCATTCTCTCTGTCCCTTCCGCTTTGACTCAATTTGTTTGCCATGATACTCTCCGTGTCATGATGTATTAGCAACTTTCATGACTTCATTTTTCCTTAGTATCGTATTCCATTGTGTAAGTGTACCATAGTTTCTTTCCTTTTCATGTACCACAATTTCTTTATCCACTTATCTGTTCTCAGGCACTTGGGTTGCTTCCAGATTCTGTCAAAAAAGGGCATGTTTTTGATATAAAAGAAGCATGTTCAGAATGCCAGTGCAGGGGTTAAGGCACTAGCTTTGCATGGGGTTGACCCTAATTTGATCCCCAGCACCATATATGGTTCCCAGAGCACCATCATGAGTGACCCCTGAGCACAGAGCCAGTAGTCCCTGAGTCCCGCTGGTTGTGGCCCAGCTTCTGTGCTCCAATAATTTGGGGTACAAGTTTGGGTAGCAAACCTAAAGTGTACCTGAAAGAGGGATGAAAATTTTTTCATTTTGGGCCATACTAGGTGGTACTCAGAGAACCATACAGACCTGGGGATCAAATCCAAGATTCCCACATGCCAAGCACATGTGCCAGCCCTATGAGCCATCTGCCTGGTTCAAGCTGGGTTTTATACGAATACAAGATGAGGTACACGGTTAAATGATTAGTGTTAACAAATTTAAATTATTCATGACTACATACTACTGATGTCCTAGAAACAATAAAAAGGAAATTGACCCAATCCTCCCAAAGCCTATAATTATTATTTTTTGGATACCATAACCAGGAATTTAGCTGAAGGCCTCATATATTTGAAGAATGCACTCTTCTACCAACATCAGCTATCTTTATTCAGATAACAAATTGACTGTTTGGTGGTTTCTTATAACAACTGTTTCAACAAATGTCAATTTTATTGAAAAGTCCACTGAAAAAGACACCTACATGGGGATGCAGGTGGAGGGAAGGGGACGTTGGTGATGGGACTGGTGTTGGAACATGTTATGTCTGAAGCAACTCTATTATGAACAACTTTATAAGTCTTGGGGGTCTCAATAAATATTCCTGGAGGGAGAGGATACAGAAAAAGGCAGGTCTTAAACCACGTTAGGAGATGTTAAATTTATAAATTCTGAACTCTAGAATTACTAAGATAATTGAAAATTTTTTTAGCCAGAAAATATGAAACCCTTAAAATCACTGCAACTTGGATGGAACCAGCCGGGACCATGCTGGAGAAAGCGAGGCAAAGAGCAGAGTTCACACGGTGTGTACGAGACACACAATCAGAGTATAAAGATGGTCAACAACAGGCAAAAAAAAAACAAAACAAAAAATCCCACCCAAAAAATACAGAAGAAACTCTCGAGTTCAGAGAGATAGACCCCTGCCTGGCATGCGGTCCCCCCGACACAGCCAGGTCACTACCGAGCGTAGCGCCAGTCAAGACGTGGCCCAAACAAACAAAAAGCCCCCTTGGCCAGCGACAGCAGACACCCTGAAAGCTGCGGAAGCCCCGAGCCCCTGACCGTGCCATGCGGGCGCTGGCAAAGAGGGGGGTCACAGGGCTGGTCAGCAGGGGCCGGTGAAGCCAGGGCTGGTTGGCAAGGGCCAGTGAAGCCAGGGCTGGCCAGCAAGGGCCGGTGAAGTCAGGGCTGGCCAGCAGGGGCTGGTGAAGCCAGGGCTGGTCAGCAAGGGCCGGTGAAGCCAGGGCTGGCCAGCAGGGGCCGGTGAAGCCAGGGCGGTCATCAGGGGCCGGTGAAGCCAGGGCTGCTCATCAGGGGCCAGTGAATCCAGGGCGGTCATCAGGGGCCGGTGAAGCCAGGGCTGGCCGGCAGGGGCCAGTGAATCCAGGGCGGTCATCAGGGGCAGATGAAGCCAGGGCTGGTCAGCAAGGGCCGGTGAAGCCAGGGCTGGCCAGCAGGGGCCGGTGAAGCCAGGGCTGGCCAGCAAGGGCCGGTGAAGCCAGGGCGGTCAGCAGGGGCCGGTGAAGCCAGGGCTGGCCAGCAAGGGCCAGAGAAGCCAGGGCTGGCCAGCAAGGGCCGGTGAAGCCAGGGCGGTCAGCAGGGACCGGTGAAGCCAGGGCTGGCCAGCAAGGGACGGTGAAGCCAGGGCTGGCCAGCAGGGGCCGGTGAAGCCAGGGCTGGCCGGCAAGGGCCGGTGAAGCCAGGGCGGTCAGCAGGGGCCGGTGAAGCCAGGGCTGGCCAGCAGGGGCCAGTGAAGCCAGGGCGGTCAGCAGGGGCCGGTGAAGCCAGGGCTGGCCAGCAGGGGCCGGTGAAGCCAGGGCGGTCATCAGGGGCAGATGAAACCAGGGCTGGCCAGCAGGGGCCGGTGAAGCCAGGGCTGGTCAGCAGGGGCAGATGAAGCCAGGGCTGGCCAGCAGGGGCCGGTGAAGCCAGGGCGGTCATCAGGGGCCAGTGAAGCCAGGGCTGGCCAGCAGGCGCCGGCGGGAGGACCCTGCCCCTGTCCCGGGCCAGCCCCGGCTCCATCCCCAGCACCGCCGGAGGAGCACCCAGGCGGGACCAGAGCCGGGGTCGGGGGTCGCGCGGGGGTCGGGGTCCGGCGACGGGCGGCCGGGGGACGTCCTGAGGGGCAGGCCCGGGCGGGGAGGCTCCTGCCGCCCCCGGGCCCCCGCCACGGCCCTGAGCCCCCGGGCCCGGCCCCCCGAGCGCGTCCGCGCGGCGCGGCGCACTCACTTGTCCAGCAGCGGGCTGACCCGGGCGCCCGACACCACGTTCACTCTCGGCGGCCTCCGGCGCGGCCCCATAACGGCCGCGGCCACCGCTTCCTGCCGCCTCCCGTGCGCGGCGCACACGCGTGACGTCACGACCGCGCCGGCGGGGCGGGGCCTGCGGGAGGCGCATTCGCGTGGCGTCACAGCCGCGTCAGCGGGGCGGGGCCTGGGGCGGCGCTCTCGGCGCACACGTGTGACGTCACGACCGCACTGGTGTGGGCGGGGCGGGTGGCGCATGCGCGGGAGCACCGCGGGCCGGCGCTCGGACCTCCGCGCCGCCCACGCTCACTGCTCAGCGCCGCAACAAGCCCCCCAGACGCCGCGAAGCCGGAGTGGAGAAGCAGCTGCACCGTTGGGGGCCTGGTGGCTGCAAGTTGTGGGGCTCTGTTTCGGGGGGCTAGAGGGGAGAAGTGGGGCAACGAGGATCGCCGAGATTAATACCAGGAATCAGGGGTGCCGAAAAGCAAGTTTTCCTGCCCCCCGGGTTCGAGTCCCGCTCGCCTCGGTGACCAGAGAGAGGAGGGGACGCCTCCGCGCCTGCCCGAGCGGGCCGGGCGCCCAGGCAGGACTGGGCGAAGGTGGGTGTCGGGCCGCCGACCCCAGCGGTGAACCGTGTCCGAGCTGGGCTGCTACTCCGTGGAGCTCGCCCTGAGCAGCAAAGGCTGGAGGGGCTCAGGCCCAGAGCTTGACTGGACCAGTGAAGTGAAGGGTGGACGAGGGTGTGCTGCCCTCTGGGAGGTTTGCAGCTGCCACAGCCTGGGGCTCTGCAGAGCAGCGGGTGCAGCTGTCGGCAAGACCAGGACACCCGAGCACGGCTGGCAAATCACAAGTCACCGCGCAGTTCTTGCCATGCCCTGTGGGCTGTCCCTGCCTCTCAGCTCTGCCCGCAGGACTCCTGGGAAAGGCTGGTCAGTGCTACCACCGAGTCAGCTGTCTGGGGATAGAGATCGTCCAAATGGTCTCTAAGGCACCGCAGCCAGTTCGGAGTGACCTCACTGGCACCTGGGAGAGGTGGATGGGAAACAGGGGCTGCCAGATGGGTCCTATAAGAAATACCTCCGTTTTATGGGCTGCAGCTTCACAGCTTGTAGGTCCATGGCAATGCGTGTCTCCAAGTTGTGATGGAATCATCAGGACTTTTTGCCCCTTAACTTCCCCAAGAAACTTGGAGGAATTGAAAACGGGAACAAGAAAGTCACGCAACCAAAGAGCATGCACTTGTCTCACACGTTTGAAGTCCTATGTTCCATTCCTGGTACTGCAAAGCAAGAACAAGATGACCGAGGTCTGTAGTTGGGGAGCTGGGGGTGGGGTAGATGGGTGACTGCTCTCCCAGGGAGCAGCCACACAGTGACATTCTTTTGCCTCTTACTGTGCCAGGACAGAGCCTGACCTGTTCCTTTGCTGGTAAGGACCCAACCCCCAGCTGGAAGGTTCTGGTCTGTGGGCACAGTGCCCTTAACCTGACACTCTCCTCATGACATCAAAAACCTGACCTACTACATGACTCAGCTGTTCTCTATACATGTGACCTGTGTTGGCTGTATGTTCAACTGTGCATGCACACATCCCTCTCATGTATGAGTTCTGTGAAACATGTACACCGGCATATGGCCAGGCTGCCTCTTCCTTCTTCGGAGCTGCTCTACATCAGTCTTTCCAACTTCAGTTGCATTTTTGTCAGTAACTTTTCTATTCCACTGTCCTGTGCTTTGTGGACAGTGCAACAGACATTTGCAGCAATTTTTTTTTTCTTTTTGGGTCACACCCGGCATGCACAGGGATTACTCCTGGCGGTGCTCAGGGAACCATATGGGATGCTGGGAATCGAACCCGGGTCAGCCTCATGCAAAGCAAATGCCCTACCCGCTGTGCTATCACTCCAGCCCCCTGCAACAGACATTTGGATTTCTTGCCATTTCACTGTCATGAAGCAGTACTCATCATGTGACTTCTCAGTCCTTTAAAATTGTAAAATGGATCGTCAGATAGTATAATTCTTACCTGTTCCTCTACTCAGAGGGCAGGTAGAACATGATGATTGGAGTTCACATGATTTGTGATTAACGTCTCTGTGTAATTGGGGCTGGCAACACTCTCAATTCCTCCCATCTGATTCTTCTTTTTAAAAAAAAGTGTAAAACCATCCTTATCCTGGAGCTGAATGAACAGAGGCTGCAGCTGGCTCTGCCCTCACTGTCTGCAGAAGTCCGGGAGGAATAGGCTGTCAGCAGGTGCAGGCCGTTCCCCTGCTTCTGATTAGGAAAGACGTGTGAGGAGGTAGCCGTATGTGTCAAGGAGACATAGAGGCACAGGTGGTGGCTGGCACCAAGGTCCTTCATGGAAGTGCTGGGGGAGGGGCAGATTCCAGAGGAAAGCAGCAGAATGGGGATGCTCAGCACTGAGCTGAGCTGGAGTTGGGAAAAAGTGAAGCATCAAGGCTAACTTGCAGGCTTTGTGTTCAGAGAAAGGGTGGCATGAGGGATGTCACTGAGGATTCCAGCGTTGTGGTTTTTGTTTTTTTTTTTCTTGCTTTTTGGGTCACACTCGGCAATGCACAGGGGTCATTCCTGGCTCATGCACTCAGGAATTACCCCTGGTGGTGCTCAGGGGACCACATGGGATGTGGGATTCGAACCCGGGTCGGCCACGTGCAAGGCAAACGCCCTACCCGCTGTGCTATCACTCCAGCCCTCCAGCGTTGTTTTTAAAGAGGAAGATTAGATTCTGGACTTGTGGGGAATAAAGGCTTGGGGTCACAGTCCTGGGCGCTGGTCTGGTTAAGGAAAATGAGCCCACGCAGAGGAAGGGGCCCTGCAGAAACTCACAAGGCGCTGCGGAAGAGAAGTAGGATCAAGCCTATCACTGGCTGCAGACAACCAAGCAAGAGAACACTGGAGAGTGACAGTGCTAGGCTGTGGGGTACAGCCCGATCGGAAGGCCAAGTGGACACTTGTGACACTTGTTTAAACTGCTGCTCCCACTGGTACTCAGGTGAAGAGAAGGTCTCAAGAAGGTGAACACAACTTCAAGGAAGGCAAAGTGACCAATCCAGACACTCTTAGGGTGCTTCCAGATGTCACAGCATGCCACCTCAGGAATGAAGCTCATGTGTCCTTAGATGTGAGAGTTCCAGAGCACACACACCCCTACTAGTCTTGGGATACCTCCAGGACTACCCACACTATTATCAGAGCCTCTTTTAAAAAGCTATTCAGAATCCCAGGACACTTGGCAGAGGCTAGTCCCAGACAAAGATGGACCCTTCCAGAACCTGTCAAAATACACTTTGGAGACAGACACAAGCTCAAGGAAAAGTCTTTCCAGTAGCTTCAGGAAACCAGCATCCAGAATCATGGTTTGGAAATAGCCCTAATCAGGATTGAAGGTGCCCTTGTTGTAGCAGATATTTATAGCCAGGCATGGCAGTTGACAGATGAGATCGAATAAGACCAAGACATTCCTATCTCATGCTCAGGAAAACAGAATGTTCTTATTTTTGTTGTTTATTTTGGAAGACACAGGTTTTAGAATTCCCTGTGAATCAAGAGGACCTGCTATCCTCAGTTTACCTTGTACTGTGAAGCTGTTGTTGTGTGGGTATGGCCAGACTCAGGACAAGAGACCATTAGCCCCCCCCCCCCATCAGAACCTCCATTTCTCACCTGAAATAAGGAGAACTTGAGCCCATTGCTCTGTAAAGGGCAAATGATATACAAGGCTAGCAGATATTTCTTTCCTTAAATCATGCCATTAATCCCTAATGTGTATGTGAGTGAGAATATATAATAAGCATATCTGGATATTGTTTCCACTCTGCCTAGACGTATATTATATGGGCTCTCAATCTGTGTAACTAGAATAAGAAGATGACAGGCAGAACTTTCCAAACCTTTGGAAACTAAGACTAACAGGAGAGGGAAAGGTTCCCTTCATTTGTTCTAGGTTCTTCGGCTGGTCGAAGAATTTAATTGGTATCATCTATTAGCAGGAGGACACATAAAACATCAACTTTTATATTTGATATTTTTATAGCCCTATGAAATAGATGTGATGAAGTGACCCAGCATGAAGTGTCCTAGACAAAGAAATGACCCTTCTGATCACCAAAGGACTGACCAGACAGCATGGGCCTGAATGGGCAGACTGATGAGGGAAGGAGATTCTGCAGTTTGGGAACACAATGAGGCTCAGGCTTCTCTGTTCTCTGCCCTGTGGCCGGTCCTGGGACAATGAAACTTTCGGTCCTGTTGGCCTTAGGGCCACTTTCCACATTGGAGACTGTAAGGTGGAACCACCAGATAGCTGCAGGACTCTGCCACGTATGGTGGAAGAATGTGGCAAACAACTTTTTTCCTGAGAAAAAGAGGAAGGAAAGGTCCTCGAACCGTTAAAGCCCTAGTGAAATGTAAAAGGCACCCCACCCTTCCCTATATATAAAGAGATCACCCGGTTTCCCCTTGCACGTCGCCCTCCTCTCAGGGTGCCTGCCCCCAGTCATTTCTAATAAAGCTTGCTCGCACACAGTGAAGGCCAGTCTGGTTTCTGGCAGCCTAACAGAGACTTGGCTGTACTGGTCATGGGTACAGGGAGACTTGGTGAGCCCCAATGCTTCTCAGAACCTTCCATTCCCAAACATCCACATGCCTAAATGGTATGTTTTGGTAACATGCTGGGTTCCCTTCAACGGATCTTTGAGCCCTATAATAGCGAGTTCACTTTCCTAGCCATGAGCAAGGCAGGTGTTATTTCCTACTAGGAGACTGTGCTCCCGTCGTGTCCCACTCAGCTCCACTGGGTTTTTTATTTTTAAAGTTACATAACTGAACTGGCATTTATTTACCCTGAAACATCAGTCAGAGGGCAGACCAATCTCCATTTGGTGCATGGCTTCCAACCAGTCCCTTCCCAGCAAGCCAGTCCCTGCGAGGTGGAGCTGCCAGCAGTTCTCCATCCTGGCATGAAGGGGGAAAGGAAGCAGCCCGCAAGAGGGCCTGGAGACAGAATGAAAAGCAGGCAGGCTATTAAATCGGGCCAAGATCTCCCCAGAGGAATCACACGAAGACGAGTTGTGATGCAATAACCAAAGGGTCTTTATTGGCTAGCTCCACTGGTTGGAGCTAGGGCCCTCGACTGGCTCACTGACACATTGGTAGCCTTCTTGGAATGAAGGGCCCCGAGTCTCAAAAGTGAGGAGCTTTTTTTTTTTTTTTCCTTTTTGGGTCACACCCAGCGATGCTCAGGGGTTACTCCTGGCTCTGCACTCAGGAATTGCTCCTGGCAGTGCTTGGGGACCATATGGGATGCCGGGGATCGAACCCGGGTCGGCCGTGTGCAAGGCAAACGCCCTACCCGCTGTGCTATCGCTACGGCCCCAAAAGTGAGGAGCTTTTATAGCATAACATTAATAACACTTTCTTTGGTCGAAGTCTAAGGGCCTTTCCACTACTTGTACTTAGCTGATTGGTTATAAGTTGGAGTTACAAGAGGGTTGCATAAGAGTTACGTAGGGGGGCTTCCCTACCTGCATCTGATTGGGAGCCCTTAGTTGACCTCACCGTGGCTATCTCACTTTGGGGAACTCATGAGTCAATTCCAAGTACCTGTGCTCAATTCCAGGAATTCTGGAACTGAAACCGAGGCCGAGCTTCTTCTGGCTGCTTTATGAGCCTCGCATGGCCTTTGCTTCTCTATTTCGCAGGGAGCAGGGAGCAGGGCTGCTTCCCGTGCCACTAAGGCTGCGCACTGCTGCTCAGATGCTGGGGCCAAGAGGCGGGGACCCAGGGAGAGGGCCTGAGCTGCATGCAGAGGGAGAGGGGGTTTGGGGGGCACGTGACCAGAGTCCCAAGACCCCAAGCTCGACAGCGGGGGA
Source organism: Sorex araneus (assembly GCF_027595985.1). NCBI lineage: Eukaryota > Metazoa > Chordata > Mammalia > Eulipotyphla > Soricidae > Sorex > Sorex araneus. Next base: position 66,536,719 of record NC_073311.1, read on the forward strand.
CGGAGGCGCGAGCCAAGCCCGAGGGGTTGCTGGAGATCACAAGGAGGGGGCTCCAGGAGGCAGTGCGAGGAATGGGGGCTTCGAGCTCTGAGTCCCAGCACTAGCCTGTGGAGCCTTCCCGGGACCAGGCCCTGGGTAAAGCCACGACTGGGCCCCTCTCATCGCCTAGGCACACTCACCCCTCCTTGCGTGAGCGCACCTCCCTGGGTGCACACTCACCGCGCCTGCGCAGACTCACCGTGCCTGCGCGGACTCTCACTGCGCCTGCGCACTCACCCCGCCTTCGCGCTCTCACCTCCCAGCGTGCTCTCACCGCGCCTGCGCACACCCCACCACGCCTGCGCATGCGCCCCTGCCCCCTTCCCACGGGCGTCGTGTCTAGCGCGAGGAGCGCCCTTCGGTGGCCTGTGGCGCGGCCGTCGCTGTGGAGGGACCCGCGTCTCGGCATCTCGGCGAGTCCCTGCGCCCCCGCCGCCGACACCGAGGAAGGTAAGCGCACGCTGGGGTAGACAGAGGCCTGCGGAGAGAGGCCGAGCGACCACCCAGCCCCTGACGCGGACTGTGCGGTGCCCGCGCCCCTCACCGCGGGAGCCGGGGCGGGAGCGTGCTCGGTCGGGCCGGGCCGGGGTCCCGGAGCGGGTGGGCGGCTCGCGCTGGCCTCGTGACCCTGAGAGCTCGACCCTGAGAGGTCGACGTGGAGACGGAGTTTCTCTCGAGTCCCCGACGTCTGCCCCCGCCCGCCCGGCCTGAGGTGAGTGGCCGCCAGGGGGCGCCGCCAGGTAAGCAGCAGCTTGGGGCCGCGTGTCAGCCCGTGTCAGCAAGCGCGGGAGGAGGGCTGACTCCCGCCGAGCCGGGATGGCGCCGTGAGACGACGCCCCTCGCGGGGGCTGCGTGGCGGCCTTCGAGAATCTTCCCGGGGGGTCTCGGCGCGAACAGCCCGGGCTGCCGTGGGAACGACAGTGCGTGGGGTCTGCCCAGCTCAGGACGGAGAGACGGGGCGAAGGCGAGGGGGCTTCAGGGCGGAGTCGCTGGCGCTTGCTCCTGAGCAGAAGCAGCGCCTGACGAGACCCTGAGCGCAAGACCCCGGGGGCCCTCCAGGCCTCCCCACCGGGAGCAACGGACAGCTAGTCGGTGGGCACGGGGTTGAGCCTCCAGGCCTGTGGCGCAGGAGTGACCAGGCAGGCACAGCCAGGGAGTCAGGCGAGAGCAGCTTCAGCGCAGTCCGCACCGGGTGGAAGTGTCACGTGGTGCGGATAGTCAGGCCCCTGCCTAAGAAACCCATAAACACAGTCGTTAAAAGTGACGAATAGTTGAGGGGCTGGAGTGATAGCACAGGGGTAGGGCGTTTGCCTTGCACGCGGCCGACCCGGGTTCGATTCCCAGCATCCCATATGGTCCCCTGAGCACCGCCAGGGGTAATTCCTGAGTGCAGAGCCAGGAGTGACCCCTGTGCTTCGTCAAGTGTGACCCAAAAAAGCAAAAAAAAAAAAAAAAAAAGTGATGAATAGTTGAAGCGACCTGTGTCTGTCAGGACACATGTTGCCACCGGGAGAGTTAGGACAGTGGATAGAGGTTTTCTGCTGGTTTTCAGAGTTTGGGGGTTTCCCCTTTACACGGAAGTTCAAGGTCCCGGGATATAAGCTTACAGGGCCTATGGAGGCTGGTGGGGGTGGGGGAAGGTAGAGAAAGAAGTAGCATCAGGGGACGGGATTTGGAAGTACTCATTAATTTAGGGGGTAGTCAGTAAAGATGGGAGTTTTCCGCCTCTGTCAGGAAAGCCTGTCTCCTCTGTTCCTCGTAAGACTCACCACTTTCTCCATGTCTTAACTGTGGGGGACCCACAGCAGAGCATCCGGTCAGAACCTCTTGGTGAGAATTACTGAAGCTCTGTTCTTTGGTTCCTTTGGGCTGGGTGAGATTTGGGCTACACCTGACAAAGCTCAGGGGTGACCCCTGGTGGTGCTCATGGGACCCACATGCAGTGCCAGGGATCAAACTTGGATCAGCCAAGTGTCCACCCTGTCCTATCCAGCCCCAGATTTTTAAAAAATAGTATTGAAGCTGTAAGACAATAGTAGCCACATGAAAATATTTTAGATCAAGGTGAGTTGTACTTGGCAAATGAATGTTAGTGGGTACAAGTTACCAGTTTTTGTTTTTTAGTTTTTTGGATCACACCCGGCGATGTACAGGGATTAACTCCTGGCTCTGCACTCAGGAACAACTCCTGGCAGTGCTCGGGAGACCATGTGGGATGCTGGGAATGGAACCCCGGTCGGCCGTGTGCAAGGCAAACGCCCTACCCACTGTGCTCCAGCCCCCAAGTTACCAGTTTTTAAAACTGTATGAATATTTTTTTTTTTTTTGCTTTTTGGGTCACGCCCAGCGATGCTCAGGGGTTACTCCTGGCTTTGCACTCAGAAATTACTCCTGGCAGTGTTTGGGGGACCATATGGGATGCCGGGGATAGAACCCGGGTTGGCCGCGTGCAAGGCAAACGCCCTACCCGCTGTGCTATCGCTCCGGCCCATAAAACTGTATGAATATTCTTTTAAAATGAAACTGTCACATAGGACTTAGCAGGACTTAAAATTTATTGGTTGTTTTGGATTTGTGTGGAACAGCCCGGTGGTGCTCAGGGCTTACTCTCAGCTCTGTGTTCAGGACTCACTCCTGGAGGGGCTCAGGACCATATGCAGTGCTGAAGATTGAATCAGGGTCTGCCCTGAGTAAGGCAAGTGCCTTACCTGCCGTGCTGTCTTTCCAGCCCAGAACTTTTGGTTTGCAGACTTAAGGTTATTGTATTTTCTTTATGAGGGGGAAATCACCAGGACTTAAGGTTTGAAGACATGGTTATTTGCGCGTTCCCCCGGAGATCTCTCCGGCCCGAGGAGAGACAACAGTGGAAAGCGCTCCTAATTGGGTGGATTCTATGAGCGGTCCTGATCTGAAATAAAATTGGTGAGGTTAATAAACAGGGGGCTCAAGACGAAACGTGCCGATCAAGAGCGTCTTTATTGGCAGTCATGCTGGTTTTATACATTTCTTAGCAGGGGGTTGGTACATGAGTTGTCAATCATCAGGGAAGTGTCTTCTCAGACCAAATAAGGAAAAGTTGGGGTGTTATTTGGTGGGCTTACAACATTCTCCAAGAGTAGGTTGAGAAATAGTGGGGAGAGGAAGACAAGGGTTTATCTGGCAGGAGCACCTGCAGGAGGAATGCACAAGGCTTTTAGTGTAGAGGAAGGCATTCTACTTCACAGGCTTTTTGGGGTCTCGTGGTTACCTGCCCTGGGCTACTTTTACCTCTTGAGTTTAGCTATTTCCTTTGTCACAAGGGCACCTGTGCCTCAGGTTATGGAAAGCTGGTAATGGAATTTTCCGGTTTGTCCAGGGTAAAGGTTTCGGGGTCCTCTTTTGTTCAGGGTCCTGAACAGTTCCCAACAGTTATTGTATTTCATTCTTGAGAGGGAAATCATCTGATAAACAGAATGAGAAAAGCAAGTGAAAGACAAAGCAAACAAAAAGAATAGCTTCTAGTTAAATCTATAATTGACTAATATGCAGTAGATTTGGGTGTGGGAGGATGTAGAGTGCAGATTTTGGAGTGTTCTCATTTAGGCTTTGGGTTGAATTTGCTTCAGGGTTAAGAGTAAGCAGCAGAATATATTGCTTGAAGGTTAAGTGTAGGATGACATTACTTTGTCCTTTCCCCCCTTGCCACAAGGAGCTTATCCTGGTTTATCCTGGAGTTTAGGTTTATCCCAGTCACACCCATCAAGGTGTTCTGGAATCACTCCCATCCCTTTGTTTAGCTGTAACTACTTCTCTATGCTCTCTTCCCCAAAACAGTTAATCAGCTTTTCCCCCTAATCTGACTCTGTTAATTTGTACAGTCAGACTTTTCTACGACACTGAACTAATAAGTTGATATTGCCTTTCTCCTCTCCTTATGTCTTTTGAATAATTTACTCTAAAGCAATGTGTTTTTTTGTATAGACACAAGAAGATAATATTATGCTTTTGTAACTTGGGATTTAATTGGCCTCAAATATTATTCCCTCCTGGACATCTGCTTTCTCCACTTAAGCCTCAGTTGCCCTCAGTTCCTAGCACCCCAAAAGCAGGGTCCCGACAAAGGACGGGGCAGACCCAGGGCAAGCGGTGAGTTATGTGCTACCCTGGCATCGAGATGGGCCTGGCCAAAGTGCCTAATGCTTAACTATATATTAAGAGCTTGGTCATGGACATGTCATGTCATGATCCCAAAGTAACCATGAGACTAGGACCCTGCTAGGGATAGGAAAGACTAATCTGGCCTGAACACTGTAGTCTGAGATCAAGATGGCCCCAGGAGAGCAATTCTATAAGCTTAATGCATTTCTTATTGTGTCCATACAAAATATTTAATATTATGAATGCTTATATGTTTGCTGGACGAGGAGAGGAAAAACACACTCATGGGACTCCGCCCTTGGTGGATGGTCTTGCTGAAGGAGAATCTGTCCTAAAAGCAGCATCCCCTGACGGGAAGGAACTTTTCCCCTATTGATGATGACCGAACCTATGTATAAGCCCCAACCCCCTCATGCTGGGAGGATTAAACTAGGTTGGAAGAGTGGGTTGGGGAGCGAGATCCAGGGAGAGACAGGAGAGAATGGAATAAACAACAACTGGTCGATCAACTGGCTTGGCTCTCGTTTCCTCCACCGTTTGCCACATGGCCTGGGCCGCTCCGGCTGGGTGAGCGGCCCGGGACCGTCCCCCTCGAACCCAGGGATGGCCCACAGGGAGAGCCGCCGGGACTCTCCCCCAGTCGCCCCCTGGCAGATATTTTTTGCAGTTAAGAAGAAACATCTTTATAGAGGCTAAATCCTTGTTTCAAAGACAGGAACTTGATTCACAGTCTGGTTACAGGAGGCCCCGGGACCCCTTGTTCCAAGAAAAAGTGCAGTATTCATATGCCACTTAGACAGTCTGTGTTTGCAGAAGATTATCTGCGACTGTTGTAGAAGCAGAACCCCTTGCTGCTGGGGAGAAGTCAAGGTCAGCTTGTTTAACTTCAGGGCTAGAGAGATAGTAAAGCAGGTTAGGTGCTTGCCTTGTCTGCACCTGACTTGGGATCAATCCATGGAATCCCATATGGTCCTCCAAGCAACTCCAAGAATAATTCTTCAGTGCAGAAACAGGAATAACCCCTGAGCATCACAGTTGTGACCCAAAAACTAAAAGCAAACAACCCAAACTTGTTTGACCTCACAAACAAAATAACAAGATCATCAGGACATTAGTGTTAGCTTGAGACAAGAATAGGGCCGGAGAAACAGGAATGCCTGCATGGGCTGGAAGCTAGGGAAAGTAGTGTTGATAGGAGGAAGTGTTGCGGTAGCAGCAGCATTGTCAGTGGCATCCAGTAGCAACAGCAACTGCATGATGCTGGAAGCCAAAAGTCCCCAGGACAATCAGTTCTGTTCAGTTACTGACAGAAGTCACAACTAGCCTGTCTGGTTTGTATGGACCCTGCTAATTTAATAATAATATGTGTAATTATTAAATTATTTAATAATATGTGTCAACGGTGTGTCAATAATTTAATAATATCCAAATTTCTGGGGATACCACATCAAGAGTAAACTCCAAGACTGCTAGACACAGCAGCGGCCACCATGCTGGAGTGTGAACAGTAAGGACCCAAGTTCTCACTCCTCAGAGAGACTCTGGGATCATGATTGCACACATGTTATGTGAAACAGCATGTAGGAAGTATGAGACACAATGACACTGGAGATGCTGCCAGACCACTGGGGGCCCACACTTGAATATAGGTAATTAACACAAATTGCTGTGCAGCTGCCAGCATGTTAAACCAGAGTGGGAAATTTTTCTATTGCCAAGGGCTATTTGGATACTTAGGGCATTAATTGTGGGTCATACAATAGAGGCAGACAGGGTAGGAACAGTAGAGAATAGTGGTTAGTGGCAAAACAAAGAGACTACGGAGAGAACAAATTTAATCTGAGAATCTAATTCTAATGCAGAACATACTTCTGGAGAATTGGTTCATGATGGGGTAAAGAGAAATCAGGTAATGAATTCTCTGAAAGAGAAAAAGTCAGGAAGGATAAAATGAAAAGATTTAGCCATAGAGTTCCACATAGTAACACAGAAATAGCTGATAAAGTTTTCCAGAACTGACAAAAACCAGAAATCCACTGACCTTGAAAACAGGAAGGAAAAAAAAGGAACCATAAATTTTTAAATAGTTGGAAAAAAACGAAGAAGTGAAACACTTGAATCTAAAAAATTAGAAAACAACTTCATAAAATTACTAGATTTCAAAAGTAAGCATTCTTCAGTAGGGAATGGTAGCAAGCGGGAGAACATGTGCCCTGTTTGTAGGAAGCCTTGGGCCCAGTTCTTGGCCCTGCGTGTCTCTCTGACCTCAACACTGCCAGATGTGGGCCCTACAACAGTAAAAAAATAAAAAGGTACTCTATCAAAGTCAAAGAAATATAATAAGGGAAACAGGCTGATTTCTCGTTTCTCCCTAACATTCATTCCTGGAAACACTAGACAGAGCAACACAGAACACGCAGGATAGATGTGGGACCAAGGAATTGCATGTCCAGTTACTGTTGTGTCACTTTACCCTGAGTACACATTCTGACAGCGATGGTTGAGCATGGTCACCACCACGTGGACTATCAGAGTCCTTCCACATGCCCAGATGGAACAGCCTGTGACCTGCAGCCTGCTGCTTCCGTGACAAGTATGTGTGGCATGTGCTGCAGCACACAGGAGCTGTAATGGCAGGCTTTGTAGGTGCCCGCATCTGAGCATGGAGAAGAGACAGCAAGAACCATCAGGAAGTCAATCTCACCCCCTGCCAGTGGGGCTTGAGTGCCCCATGACTGACGCCTGGGAAGGGTCCGAGCCTCACACTGTCCTTGGGATTTCTTTCATCTGAGTCGGCCCTAACTGTTGCCGCTTTGGCATTTTATAGCCTTTTAAGTGTATACTCTCGGGCTAGAGTGCAGTGGGGAGGGCACTTCCCTTGCATGCAACCAACCCGAGTTGGATCCCTGGCACCCCAGATGGTCTTGAGCACTGCTGGGTGTGACCCCAGCACCAGAAACAAAAGTACATTCCCTTAAGGTGTTTATATGAAACACTGTACAAGTGCACAGAAATACTTTATCGCTCTCTCACCTCAGCTATTGTTTTTGAGTTACTTTGTAAACTTCCTGGTGCAGAGTGAAGACACACATTACTGCCCAGTAGGGCACCATGTCTGTCTTGGCACTCACTTCGCCGCCTCCTGCGCTTGTGGGACCCCTTGTAGAACCATAGCAGTGCTCCCTCCCGGCTTACATCCTGAAGGACTAGCTGGGTTGGTTTTTTTCAGAAATTGGGCTGTGGTTGCTTTTGGGGTGGGGGGGGTGGGGAGGGTCTCAATCAGGACTTGAGGCCATTCCTGGCACTGCTGAGCCACCAGAGTTGCCTCCGTGGTGGTGTGGAAACCCTACGTTGCTGCTCCAGCCCTTCGAGTCATCTCCCAGAACCACCTTTGGTTGGCTGTAAGCAGGTAATGCGCCCGTAGCAGAGACCTTCTGGTGCTGGGGTTCATGTGTTCACACTTGTCAGGAGCATGTTGAAATGGGCCCCAGAACACAGCGACCCTTCTGTGTTTGGGAGTCCCAACTTTTTTTTTCTCTTTCTTCTGCAGTTTCTGTTTCTCTTGCCTCTTCAGCCATGAGTTCTTGTTTCGCTCCAGCATCTTTATTAGGTCCCCAGAAGCCACTCTAGAAGCTCCTTGTCAGTCTGCTCTACGCCCGGTGAAACTTGCCTCTCGCCTCACCCACAGCTAAATCTATTTAACTGGGTATTGTTTTTATTTGCTCTGCCCTCCCCTCCCCTGTTGTGCTCACTGCTGTTGTGATGAGTGGGGGGGGGGGGGCTGACACAAGCCCAGCCACTGTGCTCTACAGGACTTACCTTACTTGGGAGACTTGACATGTGCTTGACGGGGCTTGCACTCAGTGGCTGTGATGGTGCTCTCTGGGCGAACTTTGGAGCTCACCTGGGGTCTCTTCTTTTTTTTTTTTTTTTTGGTTTTTGGGTCACACCCGGCGATGCACAGGGGTTACTCCTGGCTCATGCACTCAGGAATTACTCCTGGTGGTGCTCGGGGGACCATATTGGGATGCTGGGATTCGAACCTGGGTCGGCCGCGTGCAAGGCAAACGCCCTACCCGCTGTGCTATTGCTCCAGCCCCACCTGGGGTCTCTTCTTGGCTGTGGCACCCTCACATCTTTTGATAGTGCTTACTTGAGACTGAACACCTTTTTTGATGCTCATACCCACTTAGTGTAGCCAGAAATCACTTGCAGTAGATCTGCCAGGATCACGCTCAGTGCATGTGGGACACAGGGATTTGAACTGGTGAGCATACCCGCGCCAGGGAAGCTGTCAGACCACAGTTCTGGAACCAACCTTGTCTGTTGATATAACTTCGCATCTTTGGCAAATCCTTTCAGAAAACATGGCCAAACCTGAGTGTCTTCTTGCTGCCATTCGTCCTCACCTCAGTGACACCATCCAAGGCCCATGCAAGGTTTTTCATGCATTGTAGGTGGAGCTGTTCTTCCAGAACTATATTCTTGCCTGCTCTGTGTCTCCAGTGGCTGCCGCAGTCTGGGAGGAGGTCCTCCTCAGGTCAGAGGCCTGAGAATCTGCTATAGGGGACCAGGGAGGTAGCATAGTAATAACAGCTTACTTTGCATGGGTGAGATCCTGGGCTTGAGCTCTGGCACTGCGAACCCAAAAACAGCTGGCATAACTCATTGATACACTGCTTGGCCCTAAGAGAGAGACACCCCACTTTGCTAATCAGATGAAGACAACCAGCAGGAGAAGGTGTCTGGGAATGGTATGCACAATAAGCTGAATCTTGAAAGACTGTTCTCCAAACAGTATTTTCCCATATCTCTGTTCTTCTCGGAGAGCCCCGCAAGCTACTGAGAGTATCCCACTCACACGGCAGAGCCTGGCAAGCTCCCTGTGGCATATTAAATATGCCAAAAATAGGGGCCGGAGCGATAGCACAGCGGGTAGGGCGTTTGCCTTGCACGCGGCCGACCCGGGTTCGATCCCCGGCATCCCATATGGTCCCCCAAGCACTGCCAGGAGTAATTCCTGAGTGCAAAGCCAGGAGTAACCCCTGAGCATTGCTGGGTGTGACCCAAAAAGCAAAAAATAAATAAATAAATAAATAAATATGCCAAAAATAGTAAATAGTAACAAGAAGTCTCACAATGGAGACGTTACTGGTGCCCACTCGAGCAAATCGATGAACAACGGGACGACAGTGTTACAGTGCTGGTCCCATGGTTCAGAGGGCCTCCCAGAAGAGCATCCGGTCACTCTCTGCTCCCAATGACACTGGTAGCCTATTTGCTGACACGAGTGGAGGCCTGGAATTTTATTGGCTGGGTCACCAATGGCTTTGACCTGCAGTCCACGGTGTTGATTAGGCAGGGCTGTCATCCTGTGTCCTGAAAACTGCAAAACGAATGTTGACTTGGTCTATGGACAGACAATTTAAGGCTGCCCTTACAGAGAGTCTCTCTGGGAAAGAACATTTCTCCACAATCCATGACTTTCAAACAGTTCAGCCATCTTTCCTTCCCTCGGCCCTGGAGATGCCCCACTCTTGAGTGCCAGTGATGAGTCATCTGAGTCCCCCCCCCAACACACACACACATACTGGGCTGAAACTGGGGCCAGCCTTTCTCTCATCATTCAGGGCCTGTGTCTGGCCCTTCATGACAAGCTGTAACTTGTCCTGTCTTTAGAGCAGCAGCTCCCATAACGTGGCTCTTGTTCTTTAGGAAGACTGGCAGGCGGATCTGCCTGGTCAGGGAGCAGTGAGTGGCCACCGCAGATGTCCACTTCTCTTGCTGTACCCTGGCTTCCAGGCCTAGGCCTCACTGTGGCTGCCAGCCGGCTGCGTTTGCTGTGGACTTTGTGAGCGTCGTGGCCTTGCACAGAGCAGTGAACTTAAATTAAGCTCAGTAGGCACTGGTGCCTCTGAAAGTTGTGATCAGCATGAGGGGACCGAGGTTGCTGCGGTGTGACCACACCATTTTCTCAGCTCCAGTGGCAGTAGGGCCATTGTGCATCAAAGTAGTCATTGCCCAACAAGTCAGTCCTCAAATAGTGACTGTCTGGACAAAAACTTTTGAAAACGCAAGGTTATAGGGATATTCTTCTGTAAACTCGTTTTTTTTCCTTTTTGGGTCACTCGGCGATGCACAGGGGTCACTCCTGGCTCTGCAGTCAGTAATTACCCCTGGCGGTACTCAGGGGACCATATGGGATGCTGAGAATTGAACCTGGGTCGGCCACAAGCAAGGCAAACGCCCTATCTGCTGTGCTATCACTCCAGCCCCATGTAAACTCATTTGAAGGATTAGCCAGAGACATATATTATCTGACAGGGAATGGCTACAATGCAAAGTTAGATGACAGCTGTGGCTGAAGGATAGTGTGACAGAGTTCAGGACGGCCAGAGCTTTGGCAAAAGCAGCTTTATTGGGCATACTGGCACAGCAGAGCCTCAAATTATAGGTTTGATTTTTTTTTGTTTGTTTTGCTTTTTGGGTCACACCCGACGATGCTCAGGATTACTCCTGTCGGTGCTTGGGGGACTGTATGGGATGCTGGGAATCGAACCTGGGTCAGCTGTGTGCAAGGCAAACACCCTACTCACTGTGCTATCATTCCAAGCCCTCAAATGATAGTTTATTTCTCTTTTTATACCCTGGGCAGGCAGGCTTAAGAAGCTGAAGTGAAAGCACAGTTAATGTTACTTTTAACTGTTATTTCAAATCTAGGAAAAATAGCTTCTGCAGGTGGCCTCTGTAGTCATGATCTGCTCCAGTGCTTGGCTGCGGTTTCTCACTCAGTGTGGCAAGCTCAGCATTTCTTAAAGAGAACAGAAACTTGAAGAAACTGTGACCAGACGTGTGTGGGTTGGCATCAGTCCCTGCAGCAGCCTGTCACTGCAGGACAAATACAAATGTGAGGTTGTAATCTTCTTTGAAAAAGATTAACACTAAGAAAGGTAATGAAACTAGGGAGCTTATGGAAAGAAACTCCACTAATTTAACTTGTTCAGAATAGGACATTCATTACACCCCAGGGAAAGACAAGTTTAGCCATTAAAAACATTTTATTCATTATCAGAGGAATTTCACCTATATCACAAAAAATATAATATAGGAAATGACTATTTTAGTTGCTGTGGGGCCATACCAGCTGTGTTTAGGGCTTATACCCAGTGCTGTGCTCAGCGATCACTCGTACGGGCTCAGGGGACCATATACAGTGCTGGGGATCAAATCCTGAGTGGCCGCCTTCAAGGCAAATGCCTTAAGCCCTGTGCTCTCTGGCCCCTGGAATTGCCTTTTTCCTTGAAAATATGAGTTAGAACACAGTTATACAACTATAAACATGTCTTATCAGTAAACAAAAATGAATTGTTAGGAGCGTCCCTCACCAGACCTCCCAATGACAGAGTCGCTCAGAGACAAAGAAAGAGCACAGAAGCAGTGTTTATTCTCACAAGGCACAGTTCTGCGAGTTCACAGCCCAAGAGACGTGGAGCCCAAGCACTGGCAAGGCAGACAACATATACTCTTCAGTTCAGTACACCAAGCAAGACCACATCTTGTCCTTACACATGTCAGCTGTATTTCAGTCTCTCCAGGGCCCAGCCGGAACAGGGGTACACTCCCATGTTGCGCGACGCTTAGACCAGCAAAGAAACACACAACCCGGGGATTCGTCTTACAGCGATTTACTCAAAAGCTTCCCAGGCATGGGGAAGAAGAGGAACCTCTAGCTAGGTGGCTTCCCCCCTTTTATCCCTCTCGCTGCTTGTTTATGCCCAAGTGTCTGCAGCTGATAGGCTAGTTACACCCCGTGGGCGTGACAGGATGTTCTGCTCCCTTATCAGGTGTTGTTTATGAAGCATGGTGCAATAACAGGAAACAGGTGTTGTTTATGAAGCATGGTGCAATAACAGGAAATAGGCGCCATCTGTGATGCGGGGTCCCCGTGGAGGCTCTCCACACTCCCACATTCCAATTCTTATCTATCTTATGTGGAGCAAAGAACATCTTGCACAGCCATTCTCCCAGCGGACCTCCCAGCTTAACAGTATCTTCAGGGAAGCAGTTGTTCGAATGAGGCAGTGACCTTGGGTGCTTGAGCTTAAGGGGAGGCTGGAGGAGCCGCTTTATTTTTATATGGCTGCACTTTTATCTCATATTTCAAAATGGCCTCGCTACCGCCTCACATTTCCCCCTCTTTTAATGCTTGAGTTGGTCATCAAATCGACTCATTTTCATACTCAGGGCATTCTGCTCCTCCCACGAGTTCAGACCGCTGCTAAGCTACCATAAGCTTAATGCTATCCATTCTGTCAGTAACAAACATTACTAACCTGTTAAAAATGGTCCAAAAATTAGCACACCTAAGAGCAAGCACAGAGGACCCATAGCTACAGGGATCAGCCCTGTTTTCTAAGGGCACCAATTAAGAGATTTGTACCAATTCATTTCATTCCTCCTTTGTTCTTCTCCATCTTGGAGGCACTTTTTGAGTTGGCTTAGACTATGCTGGATGACTCCCGAGTTAGTAGCATAAAAATAGCACATCTCTCTTTGTTGGATAACACTGGGCTGTCCTTGCTGCTCCTGCAGGGACCATAAGGCTTATTGAGCCACTCTCATAACAGTGCAACTGAGGCACACCCAATTCCACCAGGCACTAATAATCCTAAACTGCTTTTCTCTTTCCTTTATGTCATTTGTATGGTTTACTTAGCAATGTCCTTTTTGTATAGACAAAGGAAGACAGTTGATGCTATGCTATGTAACAGGGCAATCAATTGACTCTAAAATAATATTTACTCCTGGGCACCCATCTTTACTTGACTTAAGCCTCAGTTGCCCTTATTCCCTAGCATTCCAAGAGCAAGGTCCCGACAAGGGACTGATGAACCCAGGACAAGCTGTGAGCTATCCTGGCATCAAAATGGGCAGGCCAGGCGCCATGATATTTAACTGTAAATTAAGAGCACGGTTATGGACAAACTCTGTCATGACCCAAAAAGAGGTAACTGAATAAGGACTCTGCTGGGGTTAGGAAGACTAACCTGGCCTGAGGACTGTGGTCTGGGATATATAGTAAGATGGTCCCAGGTAGATCCAAACTTTGAGCTTGATAGATCTCTTACTGTGCTCATACAAAATGACATTGCTAGAAATATTGTAAGAAGTAAATTTATTATAACTGCTTAAATGGATTGCTAACTGAGAAAAGAAGAAAGCAACATACCCTGGATGGAATCTCGCACTTGGGCAGATCTCCTAGTAATCTGGAGTAATCTCCTTAGATAAAATTTTGTCCTTGAGTTAATCTCCTGAAGTAGTAGCCTTTACCTCTCTTTGTTGCTATGATAATATTCAACCCCACCTTTGTATCTCCACCCTACATAATTCCTACATAATGCTGTAAGGGACTGGGGGGAGAGAGAGAAGATAGAAGAAGACTTTAGGTGGGACGAGAAGAGAGAAGACGATATAGATGACAACGACATGATGGGGAAGGACAATACATTGAAGATGAGGAGGAGAACTGAGACTTTGGAGACTTTGAGGTCTGCGAGGAGACTAAGATGATGGAACTCTGATGACTGTGACTGTGACCAAAACGACTACTACAGTTGTGCCGTAAAGGGAGAGATCGGATGACGCTAGGGAGGAGAGGGAAATAAACCGACTGCCGGCCAGCCCGGGTCCTGGTTCCTGTTTCACAGTTTCCCTCACCCGTCCTTAGCCCGTCGCCAGCCTGGGTCCGCCGAACGCCATGGATGTGTCCTGCCTGCGTGGGCCCGTCACAACCACTGTCTTTATCTCTTATGGCAACTTACACCTCCTAATGCCATGCACAGCTTCCTTGTTTGAGAAAGAGGTCCAGCTCTCTCCTATTCTGGAGGGCAACCTCAGCTAGTGTATCCAAGGGATGCTCCAAATGTCTCACATTTGATTCTAGTGTTGTTAAATTGGTGTCACTCAGTTTCCTCAGTTTCTTCCAATACTGATCTGCCTTTACTAGGGTGACTGTCCCTATAGCCACGGTCCCTGCAATTCCTAGACTTACAGTGTGGGCTAACCCAATTCTGACTCTTGTAGGGGACCACTGGGCTTACGGGGTTGGGCAACCCTGTCCTTCTGCAGGGTAAATAACACTCTGGGGTCCCTGCCGCAGACCAATACCCAGATTCTTCAGATTTTCCCACCATACCAGCCAGAAGTTAACCATGAGTTTCCTTTTATAAATTGTATCATAGGGCTCCACGCCCCCACAGCACAATTCTTTTTGTCACAGTCTCTCCTTAAATCTGTCTCCTGGCTGCTATGCTTCCAGGAAGCTCTGGAAACACAGTTCCATGATGTACAGTAAATCTTCCTTTCTCCAACACTCTGAAGGGGCTTCATTGGGGGCAAGAATAAAACTGCCTGCAAGGGCCCTTTCCAGTCTTTTTTTTCTCACATCCTTATTAAGCCACATGGGGACCTCTCATAAACCTGTTTTGTCTTTAAACTCTATGGGAGTGACAGGCTATGGCTAAGTAAGACGCAAATCGAACTAAAGTGGGGACACCTACATAGTCACTTTTCCAACAAGTCGCCCATCAGTGATGTGGCTGAGAGTCCAGATGTAGTGATGAAGTAGGTGCGGGAGCTCTCCCCTCCTGCAGACTCAAGGCCAGCAGACTCAGGAATAGTGGCAGGATCCAAGTGATGGCTGTTCTCAGGTGTCACGGAATCCTTCAGGCCTGACTTGAAGGTCAGCATAAGTTTCAGTGGGTCCTGTAGATCTGCGTGGGAAATTCTCCTGGGTGTTGGATCAGCTGCCTTCTCTAAGTGGGTCCAGTGGATCCATGGCCGCATTACGACCACCTTAGCTGCAGTGGGAATGGATAAAATGATAACATAAGGACCTTTCCAACAGGGCTCCAAATTATGAGCCCCATGTCTCTTTACCAGTACCCAATCAGCAAGGTTTATGGTAGGAGGGCTTGATGGTCTGCTGTCCTTTTTGCTTCAGTTGCATTTTTCACACTCTTCCAGTTCTCTTGTAGTAGAACTGACTGTGTCTTTTGGAGGTGTAGGATAACATAGCCTCAGGTAGTTTAGGTTTATTGGGAATTTCCTCTGTTTATTTGTGACTTCCTTGTTAGTATTCTGTTGACTTGTAAATATTGTTTTTCTCTTCTCCTTGAGTCCTTTGCATAGTTTATTCAGAGCCAAGTCCTTTTATATGGGCACAGGAAGACTGTAGCAAATGCTATGCTTTGTGAGTCATTTGACTCTACATGATATTTTCCTCCAGGGCATCTGTTCTCTGACCTAAGCCTCAGTTGCTCTTACTTCCTAGTGTTAGGGCTCGGATGGAAATCTCCCTATAATGACAAAGAGACTCCAGAGACTTGCAAACAGCAAGCAGGGTTTATTGTAAGACTGGCTAGCCAGGGTCCAGCCGCCTATGCGGACACACAGGTCCTGCAGGTTGGGCAAAGACCCCCGAGCTTCCCCAAAGGAGCTATTATATAGGCCTTCCCCGGCCGTTACAGCAGAGTCCGCACATTTCATAGCCAATAGATTTGTAATATTACAAACTTTCTTAACCAATCCATTTAAAAGGACTTCACTCCTTAGCCTATGGCTTTTAGAGATCAGTATTCACGTCAATATTCAGGAATGTCCCAGTTCTGGGGGTAGTCCTGGGTCTTGTGATATGGGTCGTGTGATATGGGTCTGGTTATCTGGTCTGACCACCACCCTTCTTGCGACCCAGGGTGCTTGTATCCAAATTCCTTGCTCAGGGACAGATAGACAAGTTATTCTGTTAAGTTGAAAAAAAACTATATTGGGTTGAATGGATAGCTGCCCACTTTTGACTTTTTGTAACCTCGCTTTGTTCTGCTTCTGTAACCATGCTTATTCCCTTGAGCTGTACACAACAATGCACTATGCCTAAGTCATGTCACATACGTCCTGCCATCTGTATGCCCATCAGCTGATGATCACATACGAACCTAAAAGAAGGAGTTACTGAGAACGCAGAGCCCAGCCGGTCCCACGGCCCCTGACGCAGAGCCTAGATAGTAACTCCGGTCCCACGGCCCTGCAGATAGTGACTTCGGACCAGAGCCCAGATAGTGACTCCAGTCCCACAGCCCCTGACGCAGAGCCCAGATAGCGACCCCGGTCCCACGGCTCCACAGATAGTGACTCCTGACGCAGGGCCTAGATAATGGTTCCGGACACGCGGATCCGGAGATAGTGGCTCCGGACGAGACTACGTGACTACGTGACTGGCCCTGAGGACTCAAGCCCTATAAAAAGGCTGCCCTAACTAGCGCAGACTGCTGCATCCACTTGAGGTGCAGCCCCAGCATGTTGGTCTGAATAAACTTTTTCCCTTGCAAGAGCCTTCCCAACTATCTCGTCTCTCTTTCTTGTGGCTCCGGACCCAACAATTCTAGAATGGGGGCTCCTGTAAAAAGAGTCTTAAGAAAGCTAAATAGATTCCTGTGGTCTGTCCTGGGCCAGTTCCTCACACTAGCACCTCTAAAAGGAGGGTCCTGACGAGGGACGGGACAGACCCAGGGCAAGTGGTGAGTTATGTGCTACCCTGGCATTGAGGTAGGCCTGGCCAAAGTGCCTAATGCTTAACTATAAGTTAAGAGCTTGGTCATGGACAAATGCTGTCATGATCCAAAAAGTAATAACTAGATTCAGACCCTGCTAGGGTTAGGAATGATTAATCTGGCCTGAGCCCTGTAGTCTGAGTCTGCAGGATGTTCCCAGGAGAGCTGCCCTGCAAGCCTCAATGTATTTCTTACTGTGTTCATACAAAAATAACTAGTATTAAGACGTTAATAAGTTTTAGGACTGAGGAAAGGAGGAAAAACCCCTTAAGAGTTATTTTGCTTGGGGTGGGGGGCTCAGGAAGGGCTTTGAAATGTCCCTAGGTGGTGCTTCCTTTGAGCCTGACAGCCCTCAGGAAGGGCTTTCTTATGTTGATTTTGCTGTCAGACTGTATATAGCCTAGAGGGCAAGGTGGAGAGAGACAAGTAGGGGGGGAGACTAGTGAAAGGGTAATCCAGAGAAGAGGGAGTCCAGAGCTGGGATGGAGAAGGAAGGAGCTAGGAAGGAAGAGTGAGTGAGATGAAAGACGGAAGATTGAATAAACGGTAACTAATCAGCAATTAGCTTGATCCTCGTTCTTCCCTCACTGGTCCTTGGCCAACAGCCGTCCTGATCCAGCCCATACACAGCGACTCCAGAGCACCGAACACCGGTGGTGAGGCAGAGCCGCCCCGAGAGCCCACCAGCACACACCCTTCGGTGTGTGTAGTTTTTTACATGGAGGGATCCAGTGACCTCAGGGGGATTAACAGGATGTCTGGAAGAGTTATGGGCAACAGTGAGGGAGGACTACCATATGTGAGTTCGAGAGGGGAACACTTTTCCAGGTAAGGGGAGGACCTTATGCAAGAGGGTTAATTTACAGTAAATTGTATGGTTTTAGGGATTAATTTAGCCACACCCTCCTTTGAGTCCCATTCATCCTTTCCACTTGCCCTGAGCTCTATGGTCTATATATATAAATAATGCAGTGTCCAATCTGTCACCAGGGCTCTTGCCACTTGCTCTGAAAGTTCAGCAGCAAATGCCAACCATTGTCTGATCCTATGGTGAGTGGAATTCTGTCGCGCGCCGCTTCGTCCAGCGAAGAAACACGCAACTCGGAGATCCTTTTGGCTGCGATTTATTCAGGAACTTTCTCATGCGTTAGAGAAAAAATCAGGAATGGGGACGTGGAGTAAGGAGGAAAAGGGGACGCATGAGGGAGAACCGAACAGCCAGGTGACTTCCCCCCTTATATACTTCTCCCTGCCTGTTTGCCCTCAAGTGTCTGCAGCTGATAAACCAGCCATAACTTGTGAGCGTGACAAGACATCCTGATTCCCCATCAGGTGTTGTTCACGAAGCACGGTGCAACCAACAAGAAACAGGTGTTCACGAAGCACGGTTCCATGGAGGCTCTCCACAGTTCCCCCTTTTTGTTTTAGAACAGCAAGTCTGTGTAGCGACCTCGGCCCCCTTGGCCTTACCCGTCATTGGGAGCCCTCTCGCTTGTAGGTCCCTGTCTTAGGTTGGTCCAAGGGTCAGGTGGGTATAATGCACCCTTTCAAACTCCTCAACTACAGGAGGTCCCCTGCAGTTAAGGGTTCTCAGCTGCACAATACCTTTGCTACATCCAGCTAGACTTGATTGTTCTCAGCGAGATTATTGATTCAAAGTTGCAAGCCAAAGCTTGGGGGATTGCTGTGCCTCCAGGGCCGGGATACCTGCAAATATCACGCCCTTGTAAATAGTTGTACTTGCTGCATATTATATAGACACCAGGCAAAAACCAAAGCAGTGAGAAGCAATAAGGATAGTACTACTCCCACCTCCACCCACTCTTTGATAAAATAGAGGGGACTTCTACTCAGGTCTTATTAAGGTGGGAACGGAAGGGATTAGAGTAGGCCAAGTTGTAGCAATGGCCCAAAAAGCTGCTTCTTCAGCTCGTATCATCACAGGAACCAGGCTGAGCAGGAGCACCAATTTCCACCTCTTGGTCTACTGGAGGTGCGGTCTTTCGTGTCAGGCGTTCAGGAATCCACACTGGTTCTGCCCTGTCCTGTGGAAAAACACAAACAGAACCTCTGGCCCAGGTTAACACGGGGTCCGGGCCGTGCCATTCACCAGAAAGGATATCTTTCCATTTAACATATCCTTGGCACACAGGAATCTTTGAAGAATGCCTGTCTGCAGAGGAGGTGCCCTTATCATCAATGATCAAAAAATTTAGAGTAAAAAGTGCAATAGAGATTCTTTCTCGAGGGGGCCGTCCCAGGCCAACTCCCCCTTTTTGTTTTATTAGGCATGCTTTAAGGGTGGAATGAGCACGCTCAACGATGCCCTGTCCTTGTGGGTTATATGGGAGGCCATGAGATAAAGAGACTCCCATCTGGGCACAAAATGCGGTAAATTTAGCAGAGGTGTATGCCGGACCATTATCTGTTTTCAGTTGGGCTGGAATGCCCCAGGCTGCCCATGCTTCAAGGCAATGAGAGATAGCATTTGCGGACCGCTCCCCAGAAAGGGGAGTGGCATGAATGATACCGGAGCACGTGTCCACAGATACATGGAGATATTTGAGCCTGCCAAATTCCGAGAAATGTGTAACATCCATTTGCCAAATGCGTAAAGGCACAAGACCACGAGGGTTTATGCCCATGGAGGGGGCAGGAAGAAAAGGGACACAGTGTGGACAATGTAAAACAATTGCCCGAGCTTCGGCTCGAGGTATTTGAAATCTATGTTGAAGGGTCCGAGAAGAAACATGGAAACGGTCATGAAAATTTTTTGCTAATTGTAAAGGAGACTGAATAACAAAACAAGATGGTCTAGTGAGTGCATCAACACAAGCATTGCCTTCTGCTAAGGGACCCGGAAGGCCTGTATGAGAGCGGATATGTGTGACAAAAAATGGTTTTTCACGGGTCCAAAGAATTTGCTGTAAAGCAGATAACAAGGAGGCTATCGAGCTGGAGGCCTTTATGGGTCCTGCTACCTCGAGTGAGCAGAGAGCATTTACAACATATCGTGAATCAGAGATCAAATTGAAAGCAAAGGGGCAATGCTCAAACACTGTCAAGACAATGCGGAGTTCCACAACTTGAGGAGACGTAGTTGGAAATTGCATACGAATAGGATCTTGACCCTCTATCATATAAGCCCCCCAGCCTGTACTTGAACCATCAGTATAAATGTTCGGAACATCCCGAAGGAGTACATAAGAGGTGACTTTGGGGAAAATTACCGGATGGGTTTTAAAGAAGGTCATTAGTGGATGTTTGGGATAATGATTATCAATAACATTGGGAAAAGAAAATCGGAGAATCGCCCAATCATCATGTAAGTTACACAAAGAAACTATTTGAGTGGAATTATAGGGGGTAATAAGAGTATCTGGAAGTTTTCCAAAGTATTGCAAGCAGTCCTGAATACCAATCATAGCCAAACGGGCTACAGCTGCAGGGTATAATTCCACGGCTTTTGCCGGAGAGACCCTAGGATGAATCCACAGAAGGGGTCCCTCCTGCCATAGGACTGCAGTAGGTTGCCCATATGTTGGAAGCACACAAAGTAAAATAGGAAACTCAGGCTGCACGCGTGTATTGCCAGCAGCAGTAAGAGCTTGCTCAATTTTGCAAAGGGCTTCTCTAGCTTCGGGTGTGATAGTCCGTGGGGAAGAAAGAGAAGGATCACCTTGAAGCATATTGAATAAAGGTTTTAAGTCATAGTTAGGTAATTTAAGGTATCCCCTTATCCAATTAATGTCTCCCAACAAACGTTGGAAATCATTAAGCGTGTGTAAGTGGTCAAGCCGAAGCGTAATTTTTTGGGGATGTACTGCTTTGGGGGTTATCTTAGCGCCTAGGTATTGGACAACTGTTCCTTTCTGAATTTTTTCAGGGGCAATAATTAAATTGGCACTTTGTAAGAGCGAGGTTAATTTGAGTAGGGCATTATTAAGAGCGTTTTCGGATTTTGCTGCCAGCAGGATATCATCCATATAATGCACACATTGTACTTTCGGGAAACACTTTCGCAAAGGAGCTATGATGGAACCTACGTATAGCTGGCAAAGAGTGGGACTATTTGTCATCCCTTGTGGGAGGACTACCCACTCATATCGCTTATCTGGTTGCTCATGGTTCTTAGAGGGTAATGTAAACGCAAAACGGGGAATATCCTGTGGATGTAACGGGATAGAGAAAAAGCAATCTTGTATGTCAATGGCAATTACATGCCAATCTTTTGGTAAAGTGGTTAATAAAGGCAGGCCACGTTGTACAGGCCCCATCACGCGCATTTGAGCATTAACAGCTCGAAGATCATGCAACAAACGCCATTTACCGGATTTCTTTCTAACTACGAAAATAGGAGTATTCCAAGGGGATACAGAAGGACGTAAGTGTCCAGCTGACAATTGTTGATTAACTAAGGCTTCAGCTGCATCCAACTTTTCAGAGGACAAAGGCCACTGTGGAACCCACACCGGGTCCTCTGTTAACCATGTTAGGGGGATGATTTCCACAGCGGCCCCTACAATAAATTTTGGTCAGCAGAAACAGCAGTAGGGCGCGAAGAAGTGCAAAGCCTAACTCCCATCTTAGCCAGAACATCTCGTCCCCAAAGGGAAAAGGGCAAATTAAGTATAAAGGGCTGGAAGCTATCCTGGTGTCCCTCGTCATCCTTCCAGGTGAGGTGACGTGCGCTTACTTCTGGGGTACTGAGGTACCCCAGACCCTGCAACTGCTGAGCAGAAGCCTGTGTGGGCCAGGCAGAAGGCCAATCCTTAGTGGCTATTATGCTACGGTCTGCTCCTGTGTCAAGGAGTCCTATGATCCTTTTTCCTTCTACTATTAATTGCATCATGGGTCTGGTATGCATACCTAATGCAAGAAAAGCTCCCTCAATTTGTTCCTGATTTAAAGCCCTTTTACCATTGCATGTCTGTCCACCCACGGCGGGAAGGAGAATAACCTGGGCAACAGGGTCCCCTGGGCTGATAGCAGTAATCCCACGGGGAGACTCAATCAGGGCTCTCACACTTTCAGAATGGTTGGGATCAATTATACCAGGATATACACACAAGCCTTTCAAAACTGCTTCAGGGGAGCCTATTAGCAATCCTATAACTTCATTCGGTAAAGGGGCTAGTTTCCCTAACTCTAAAATCTGTACTCCCATTCTCGGAGTGAGGACCATGGGATTGACGGCTTGTAGGGTCACAGCGGGGGAGGCCTTAGAGGCTCCCCCGAGTCCCTGGGATGTTGCAGAGATGGCCATTCCTCGGAAACTTGCGCCGCCCCATATATTTGAGGGCCCTGGGGACGTGGGCCCCGTAAGCCGTTTTTTGAATCCCTTCTTATATTGCTTTGAGATATCCTATGGCCGTGGACATCTCTCACTGACCTACACTCACTTGCCCAATGTCTTCCCTTTTTACACTTAGGGCAAAGTCTGGGTCTAGATCCTACAACTTGGTTATTGACAGGACACTGTCTCTTCAGGTGCTCTGTCCTTCCACACGTATAGCAGGTTACAGCGAGTCCCGTAACTTTCTTGGTAATATCCATGACAGCCGCAGCTAAGCCTGTGGCGGTTAGGGGACCCCCTATTTCTCGGCATATTTTCATCCAATACTCCAGTCCCAGACTCTTATAGGGGGCGATAGCCTTGCGACACTCAGCAGTGCATTGTTCAAATACCAACTGCTTTATGAGAGGCATCGCAGTGTCCGAATCTCCAAAGATTTTTCCGGCAGCCTCGACTACACGGGCAACAAATTCGGAAAACGGTTCCAGGGGCCCTTGAACTATTTTAGTAAGGTTGCCTCGGACTTCCCCTCTGTTGGGTAGAGCTTTCCACGCTTTCAATCCTATTTGGTTCACCTGCGTATAAACTTCTGGGGGGTACCCGGTCTGCTGATTGGCGAATCTGCCAAGTCCTAATAACATGTCCCTATCCCAGACTGCTCGTGCCCCTCCTTGGGCTAGATTGGTTGCTGCTTGCTCATTTGCGAATTCCATTAAGAAGGTGCGCCAGTCCAAGTATTGTCCAGGAGTCAACACCGCTCTAGCCACCTGTTGCCAATCATTTGGGGTCATACAGTATCTGAATAAGCCTTCTATTTGAGTTATAGTAAATGCGGCGTTGGCTCCATAAGTCTTTACTGATTCTGCCAAGGTCTTAATTATTTTAAAATCTAGGGGCTCATGATATCGCTGTTGATTATTATCTTCAAAAACTGGGTAAGTTAACTGTAGCTCTCGCCTAACTTCTGCCCAGAGCCCGGGTTTTGCAAAAGAAAGTCCGCCTCCCGTTTTGTTAAAGTAAGGGGGCGGATCATCCTTAGAGCCCTTTAGCGGTAAGTATCGGTCACTATCATGTATCGCAGCTTCCTCTTCAATAGGGGGGTCAGAATCCCCGTTAGCCCGTCCCTGCTGAAATTGACGTAGCGAGGGATAAAGAGCCGGACGGGTCATGGATGGTTCTTGGGGCCTTCCTTTCTTTTTTGGGGCGCGTCCCTCCATCAGCGGGGTTCCCCTAGAGGCCTCGCTTTCCACGTCCGAACCCTCCTCTGGCTCAGAGGCTACAATGCCATGACGGCTGCCTCTGTCCTTCTTTGTGTCTTCTAACACTACTTGTCCTGATCGTACGGCCTTATCGCATTTCTGATCCTTAAAGTAATCATAGAAAGCAAAAATGAAAAGACAAAGGGAAAGACAAACAAACATCCAACCAACAAACGAAACATACACATCCATGGATACCATTGTCCTGACTCACCACAGGAACTTGATCGTCATGACTTCTCGTGAACCTTAGTCCTGACTTACCACAGGAACCTCATCGTCGCGACTTCTCGTCCTGACTTACCACAGGAACCGGATCGTCACGATTTCTCGTGAACCTTAGTCCTGAATAAATCGCAGCAAGTTCTGAATCTACCGGGGGGGTACTGGAGGTCGGGTTCCCCGTACGGGCCACCAGCTGTCGAGCGCCGCTTCGTCCAGCGAAGAAACACGCAACTCGGAGATCCTTTTGGCTGCGATTTATTCAGGAACTTTCTCATGCGTTAGAGAAAAAATCAGGAACGGGGACGTGGAGTAAGGAGGAAAAGGGGACGCATGAGGGAGAACCGAACAGCCAGGTGACTTCCCCCCTTATATACTTCTCCCTGCCTGTTTGCCCTCAAGTGTCTGCAGCTGATAAACCAGCCATAACTTGTGAGCGTGACAAGACATCCTGATTCCCCATCAGGTGTTGTTCACGAAGCACGGTGCAACCAACAAGAAACAGGTGTTCACGAAGCACGGTTCCATGGAGGCTCTCCACAGAATTCCCCACCAGGGCACAATTTCTTCTAAGACTTTCTTGCTTACCACCTTCGCCCCACTGAGTCCTGGTAGGGAAAGCTTCAGCTCATCCAGAGAAAGGATCAATAAACACTAACAGGTATCTATAACCATATTCCTTTGTTTCACTTCTTTAAAGTCATCTCCCAATGTCTCCTGACCTCCTGTTCTCTCTCCCTGGCTCCTGGTTTAACTCCCACATGGGCTCTGGTGTTCACCAGTGGCAGGTTCTGCACCCTGTCACTACTCCCTCGGCCATCTCCATTAGTCTCAGATGATGAAAAATCCCCCACTAGTTCAGCCAATTTATTAGCTCCCAAGTGTGTGCTCTGGCGCAAATCCTCTTCACCTCCCTGACTAAGAAGACTCTCCCAGATTCATCCACCACCCCCCCTGCCTCTCAGCCCTCCTGTCTTGCCCTGTCCTCCTCCTTATTGTAGGTCAGGTCCTGGGGCAACCAGGAGTCTGGGAGGGCAAGAGGCGAGATAGAGTCAGTCAGGGCCACTGTGCGGACTGCTTCATCAGCCTTCTGGTTTCCAGCGGCCTTGGGGAGCTTCCTTTCTGATGTCCAGTGCAGAGCATTGTCGGGGTCCAGCCCCCCAAGAATGCAGCCAAGACAGGAGTTCTGAGGGGCCAACAGCAAGCTTGCGGCTTGAGGGCTGAAGGCAACTTTATTCAGTTAGCAAGGGGTTTATATACATAGCTAGTCACGTAGGCACTGTTATCTTAGCCCGAGAAGGTTAGTCATAAATTTCTGTGGTATGTCGGTTGTGCTTAGGGGGGGAAGGCACGAGGGATTACAGAGGAGGGTCTGTTCTGTCTCTTATCTGGTCTCACAGTAGTCAGAAGAATTCCTTCTTCTGACATACTACGAGATATCCCATACATCTGAAGAATTCCTTCTTCAGATGTACTTTGGCGACATCTCCTCCAAGGACGCCTCCCGGATTCCTTGAGTCAATGTACACGGGAAGCTTTCCAGCTTCCCTGCCAGCTGGCATGTAGGCACAGGGGGTCACAGAAAGGACAGAAAGAAGCAGGCCCCCATTTTCTGTAGTTCCCTCACAGAGCATCACGGCTACTTTCTTCGGGGCCCAAACTACTTAAAGGAGTCAGAACCAGTTCTTTCTGCCTGATGTCAGTGGCCCCACGGGTGACTTATGTGAAGGGGGGAGGAGAAAGACAGTCACTTTCTCCCCATCTGTCTCCACCACCCAGGATCCAGGGTTACTTGTCTAGCCTTGCAGAAAGGAATTTCAGGAGTAGACAAGCAGTGAAGTAAATAGATTTTATTTGGAGGGTTTCTTGAAGGCATGGAGGGGGAGAGAGGGAGAGGGAGAGAGTAATGCTCTCAAGAGAGAAGGTGGGCTTCTCTAAGGGTGGAGAGAGCCCCTTGACACATCCCAGCATTGGACGTGAAAGTATGAAACGACACATCTCAAGAGGGGGGATGCGGGCGACACAAGTGCTCAGGTGCCACATGTGCTCGGCTGCGTGGGGGCCAGCAGCACATGGGCTTGGCGGCATCTGCAGACCCTTCCTTTGTTCAAGGTGTCTTTTATAGGGTTTCTCCAACCTGCCCCCACATGGAGCTTCTTCCCCGGTAAAAGTTCGTTGCTAAGGGGGTTACCAGGGAGGTTGGAAGTGGTGATGGTCTTCTTTGGGCTGAATCACTAAAGTTAATCAGATTGAGGGAGAGGTCCGAGGGAACTCGAGGAATTTCCTTCATGGGGAGGGGCCGAGTCCTCAGGGTCCTTTGCTCAAGGTCTTAGCCATATCCACAAAGTCAATCAGCCTTGGAATTTTCCTCTGAGAAGTTTTATTGTCCAGGGCCTTACCCTATCTACCTGCCTACATCATGCCAAATCTCATTTCCACTCAAGGTTGAGAAAACTTGTTCCTTGTACAGTGTTTCATGGACATATAGTGTGGCAAAAACATACCAGCAACAGCATAGCTGTTTACCCTCTTACCTTTGCCACATCCAGTGCCTTAGTCAGGGCTATCAGTTGGTCCTTCTGGGCAGATGCATTCGGTGCCAGCTTTTCACTCCAGAGAACACAGTCAGTGGTACACACTGCAGCCCCGACCACTTGTTCCCCTTCTTTTATGAAACTACTGCCATCCCTCTGGTCATTTCTGGGTCTTTTAGAGGCACGTCAGTCAGGTTGGTAGGCTGCTGTAGGTCTGCCAGATCCCCTCACAGCAGTCATGCAGCAGGAGTGCCTGGATCTCAGGGTCCCCCTCGGACAACAGTGGCTGGGTTCAGGCAAGTTGCCACACTGAACGTCGCTCGGGGCTGGTCCAGGAGCAGGGCCTGGTAGTGCGTAAGATGGGTATTTGTTATTTGTTATGCAGTGCAGAGGCTGCTGCAGTAGTCCTTCCGGGGAGTAGTTGTTACTGCCTCCACTTGCTGCCCTAGTGAATCTGTTGACTTCAGGGACCAGCTGCACCACCGTGGCTGTGATTCACAGGCACTTAGGCCACCCGACTGCCACCAGGTTCAGTCTTTTGGACATATAGGTTACAGATCTGTGCCGAGACCCAAGCTTCTGGGTGAGTACTTCCCGACTTACGCCAATTCTCTCATTCACATGCAGCCTGAATGGTTTATCTATGTCCTGTATTGCCACCTCCGGGGTAGACACCAGAGTCCGTTTTAGTATCCCAACTGCCTCTATGGGGGACAGTTATCCCCCAGACACTTTGTGCACCAGGTCCCAGCAGGAACCCGGCTGTGGGGTAAAGGAGGACAAGTGCTCGGAGAAACCCTCCGGGAGCAGTTGATCACAACTCAGCTCTATTGTAAAATACACGCGTACTTTAGAGGAAATCTTGGCCTTACACAGGGTACAATCACATAAGCGCTCAGGGTTATAGTCCTATCAGGTTTTCCCCCTCACCTCATCTTGGGTAATGTCAATGGTCCCTATTTAGGACCTTGTGGTTGTCTTGCTTAAGGAGTGCATGATGGTTCCTGTTTTTACCAGGAGCCAGGGGGACGAGTGAGGCTCAGGGCCAGTAACAGGATGTGGTTGCCTTGGTTTTGTTATTTTCCACAAAAATACTTCCTCTTGCGAGGTTTCACTTTGGGGCATTTTTCACGGCCAGGTTTTTCCGCTCCAGTACCCATCTCCCTCTTACACACCTCTATTGCCTCAGTAGTCATCTGTCAGTCCTTCTCAGCACCCTTTAAAGTTTCAAAGAGGGGCCTCACCAATTCATTGTAGCCTAGAATCTATAAACAAAAGTAACCCATTCCCAGGAATTCCTGTACCTGCCTTCGGGTTTGGGGGACTGATATCTGCTGGATTCCCAGATCTGCTTTAACTCCCCCTGCGCCAGTCTATAGCCCAGATGTTACCACTGGTTGGCACAGCTGCACTTTTTTGTCTGACACCTGTAACTTTTTTCACTCAGTAACTTAGGCAGACCCTGGGTGTCACTCTCACAAGTGGCAGTGTCCGGGCTGACTAGGAGTAGATGGTCCACATATATTAACAGTTGGGAAACTGGATGCTTGGCCAGAAAGTCTTCCAGGTCTGCAGCCAGAGCTTCCCCAAAGATGGTCAGGGAATTCTTAACCCTCTGAGGAAGTCTGGTCCATGTGAGCTGAGTTATTTGGTCAGTATCCAGCTCTGTTCAGGTAAAGCAAACGGGACAGTTGACCGGTGCAAAGGGCACACAGAAAAAGATACCTTTCAAGCCTAACACAGTATAGACCTTGAGAGTTTGAGAGAGAAGACTCAATAGAGTATATGGGGTGGGCACCATGGGATGCAGGGTCTCAACCCGCTTGTTGACTTCCCTCAAGTCCTGCATTGGGCGGTAATTCCGTGTTCCAGGGTGACTTTCAGGGTATCAAAATGTCTGCTTGGAGCAGTCGCTGAATGTGCTTTGCTCTTCCCTCCTGTCCGCCCACGGAATGGGATATTGGTGTTTCGTAACCAGATTGGCCCCCTGAGGAGCTGGACCACCACTGGGGTGAGATGTTGAGCAAACCCAGGAGGATTTTCCTCTGCCAGACAGCCGGAATAAGGGCCTTTAACTTAGCCAGCAACTCTCTGCCATACACCCCTTCTGCATCTTCCACCTGGAGGATATAATCATCTTCCAAGAAAACACCCACAGCTGTCAACCGGGCTCTCTGAAAGTCACATTAGGACCCTCCTCCTCAAAGGAAATGTTTGCTCTTAATTTGTGTAACAAGTCTTGTCCCATCAGAGGATATGGGTCATCTGGCATCAGAAGAAATGAATGAGTCACAGCACCTTTTGCCAGATTCACCTTTCGGTTGGTGGTGAACTTGTAAGTAGCTTTCTTTCCCATGGCCTCCTGAATCTTAGGCATTTGCCCAAAGAGTGTTCCCATAGTTTCTTTAGGACGGATTTTGCTGCCCCTAGGAAGTTGACTAGTTGTCCCCCAATGGTAGAAGTGACCCTGGGTTCCCTGGGGACTCAGAACCCGGCCCCATAAGTCCGTCTCATCCACATCAAGTACCTTAGCTGCCCTGGTTGCCTTTCCTTGGTCATGCCTGGGGCACTCCCTCTTCCAGGGGCTTTTGTCCTTGCAAAGGGTGCACTGATCTTTCCTAGGCTCAGCCTCCCTGCTCGTCTCTGATTATCCCCTTGCCTTCCCTCTCCGTCTCCCTCTCCCTTCCTGCCAAATCCACCACCAACACCTTGCTAGCTTTTTGGTCTGCCTGTCTTCTGGGAGTCTGTTCATAAAGACCTGTTGAGTGTTGTGCGGGCACAAGCTGTGGAGTAATGAGCAGTTAGGGTAGGACAGAAAGTTTAGTAAAGCTCAGTGCTGAGGACCTCAAGTCAAGAGAGAGTGACTTAGAGCCCCAGTCATTAGGAACATCTCCCTTATATATGTTGTATGGAGGCTAAAAAGGCTAAAAATATAGCACATTCTCATTCTTATGTCTTATCTAAGCAAAGCAGGGGTATAGAAGTGAACAAAGCAATCAGTGTGTCCTAGTATATCCTGTCCATATGTTTCCATGCATTCTTTTCGGTTCTTATCTTTGTTGTGCAGCAGGGTCTTTCCAGGAAGGAATGCAGACCCCTCTAGCCCATCCTGTAAGTTCGATGTTAACATTAAGCAACATCCAGAAGCTCGCTTGTTAACTTTCCTTCAAATCCCTCTATCTTTTGCAACTTTTTCTGGATGTCTGGGGCTGATTGAACAACAAAAGCCAAATTTAGTGCACTTCTGTTTTCTGGTGCTCTGGGATCTGTGGGTGTAAACAACTGGTAAACAGCCATCGGTTGTTCCAAAATTAGGCGTAAGGACTCTTCTTAGGCCCCTGAAGGACCTCACTAACCTTAGACTAATTCCACTAACCTTGGACAGATTTGTGGGCCAGTGTGCAACCCCTTGGAGGCTCTCTAGAAAAAACTGGAGATCTGAAGATGCTCCCTACCGTCATGGGTGTTTGGGTCCCAGCTGAGGCAGTCTGTAGGGAATCTCAGGTTCCTGATGGCCTCATCACTTGTGGGGTGGCCATTGGTTCCGAGGACATTTCTTTGCCTGATTTGGTCCCTCTGATCTTTGGTGAAGAGGGCACCTACCAGCTGCTGGCAGTCATCCCAGGTTGGCTGATGGGTACAAAAAATAGACTTCAAGAGAGATAGGTCTCTGGGGGGTCCTCACCAAAGGAGGAATCCTGAGACTTCCTGTTGTAAATATCAGAGGTGGAGAAAGGCTGATAAACAAAGACAGGACCAGGCTCTGTGTCCCTATCATGGGGGATTGTCTCAAAGGAAACATAGAATGAGGGGCTCTCCCTGCAGATGCCTCTGGCGGACCATACTTGCTGCCCTGTTGAGCACGAAGAGGAGACAACAGAGGTTACCCATTATACTTTGGGGGACTTCCAGATTCACAGAAGGTGTCGCAGGGAGAGGAGGGGGAGCAGGAGCAGAGGGTACCAGGTCATTGAGGATGTTGGCTTCAGAATCCTGCAGACCAAAGGCTGCTGCAGTCCTCTTTGAATAGGAAGGGTAAGAGGAAGAGTTCTGGCCAGGAAGGCTAGTAAGGAGAATCTTAGCAGATTGGAAAGGTTGGTCCAGATGACAATGTAAGGAATTTGGCCATGATGTCCAGACTTCCTGTGTCACTTGCCAAAGATCCTGTCTGATGCCATAATAAAGATTCAGATCAGTCGTTTCCTGCTTGGGCCTTTCCACTTCAAAGAGGGCCATTCCGATTCACAGAGCATATGCAGAGTTAAATGGTCAGCAGTGGCACGAAGGCCCTTTGCCTTTTGGTCCCGCACTGACCGATGCCGCATAATCACCTCTGGGACAGTGGATTCCTTAGCAGATGAAATGCCCACTGCTCTGGAGGGGAACAACAGACCAGTTTCTTCAGGTAACACTAAAAGACCACTGAGAAGGACAAGAGGTAGACAGAGAGGAAACACACGTTTACTTTCAACCACTGAAAGCCCAGAATTTCCAGTGGCTGCCAAGGATGTCTCCTGTCAACCCACCTTTAGGTAATGTCAGTGTGTCCCACATTACCAACAAGGCTTAGCCCTATTTCAGACGGATAAAATCTGAAGAGATCTCTGAACCACCAACACCAATCAATTGAGTGCACTCACCTAGCTGTTGAAGAAAGAGGCAACAGACCATGGAGGACACAAATATGGATGGGGAGCACTCAGATGCTTAACTGGCCGGAGTCCTCCCAGGTCATCTTTGTATTGGAGTACAGGTATGATCCCCCCGCCTGGGGCTGCCATTTACGGGGAGCAGTGGGGGGAGGGTGTGTGTGTGTGTGTGTGTGTGTGTGTGTGTGTGTGTGTGTGTGTGCTCGCACGCGCATATCTCCATAAGCCTTTACAGTGTCCATGAATCACAGGTTAGAGCCCACTCGGATCCCATCGTTGCTGGAGCTGTGGGATCAGCCCACTCTCCCACCTCTCTTACACTCTTGCTTCCTCTCAATCAGGTGGCAGAAGTTAAACATCAGAGAAAAGTTTAGAGACCAGCAGTGAGTGCACTCACCAGAAGTGCTCAGTTGCAGAAACAGCAGGGGCCAAGCAATCTTGGTGGGACCTCCAGATGTTAGGGCAGGCCCTCGCCAGACCTCCTGACGACTGAGTTTCTCAGAGACAGAGCAAGCGAGCACAGAAGCAGGGTTTATTCTCTCACAAGGCACAGCGCTGCAAGCTCACACGCCCAAGAGACTTGGAACCCAAGCACTGTCAAGGCAGACTCTTCAACACAGTACACCAAGTAGGACACATCTTGTCCTTACACATGTCAGCTGTATTTCAGTCTCTCCAGAGTCCAGCCAGCACAGAAATACACTCCCACATTCCAGTTCTTATCTGTCTTATGCGAAGCAGAGAACATCTTGCACACTCATTCTAGTGGACCTCCCAGCTTAACGGTATCTTCAGGGAAGCATTTGTTTGAATGAGGCAGTGACCTTGGGTGCTGGCTTGAGCTGAAGGGGAGCCGGAGGAGCTGCTTATTTTTAAATGGCTGCGCTTTTATTTCATGCTTCAAAATGGCCTCGCTACTGCTCACAAGAATAATAATTTTAAATGTTAAACTTTTCTAGTGAAAGGGAAGCTCAGATTGGTTACAAAACAAAAGTAATTACATACTGTAAAAAACGGTAGTACAGGGATTGTGGTGTTTGCCTGGCATGTGGCCAACCTGGTTCAATCCCCAGTTCCCAAAGCATGGCCAGAAGTGATCTCTGAGCACAGACCCAGGAGCAAGTCCTCAGCACCACCAAGTGTGGCCAAAAGGTAAAAAGCAAAAGCCCCAGAACCTAAAACAAGGAGTCTCGGATGAAAGGGAAAAAAGGTTCATCTTCATCCTTTTGTATGGACAAGCCTGTCAGGCTCTTCATCATAACCTAAACTTCAGATAGGGCCTTGCAGGAGGCAAGAAGGGAAGTAAGTCTGTGCATGTGCTAAAGGAGCTGTGAAGAGACAGAGAGGAAGGAAATGAAGGGAGGGGAAGGAAGGATGGGTGGAAAGCAAAACACAGGCCAAGGATGTAGCTCTGTGGGAGCCCCTTGAATGTTTGTGTCCCTGGGTTCCATCCCTAGCTCTGCCTCCCCCCACCTAGAATAAGCAGAGACTAGTAGTGAGGTCTTGGGATTCACCTCGTACTATTAAAGCAAAAAGGGCCCATCTGAATGTTAGCAGGTTGAGACGCATGCCTGAGGGAAGCTTGCTTTCTGAACATAGCCAAGTGGCTGTGGAAAGGAGGGGGCTACTAAAATCGCAAGGGGGAGTTTTCAACGTACAAACCTGTGTCAAATACTACAAAAACAGGACAGGGCAGGAAATTGTAGTCAGCAGCGAGGGACATGGGGGAGGGTGACCCTGAGATGGAACAAACAACTGACAGGCAGATAATTTGTGAGGATCAGGGCCAGCCTGACCGTGGACAGACTACATTTATGTCAAGCACTTAGAGCAGCCTGCTGAAATGCTCTTGGTTGTCAGGTGGATAAAAGTGGCAGAGATTCCAGGTCAGGCTGACACAGATATCCAAGCATCTATTCTGCAGCCCAGACAGCTTCACCTACGTCATGAGGAAACCACAAAACAGCTGGGGAGTGAGCAAGATAAAAGCAAATGCAGTGAGCATACAAATGAAGCAAAGACTGGCACAATAAATCCTAGAGAACAAAAGGAGTTGAGATATCAAAATGGAAACAATTAGAAAAATAGGATTAATCCAAGAGTTGATTACTTTCCTCCAAACCACCACTTAGGTAATTATTCATGGAAACACAAAAATGCCTGGTGCAATAATTCTGAAATTCTAGATAAAATCATGAATATTCCGATGATGATTTTGGGTTCTGGGTCATACCTAGTGTTCTCAGGAGTTAATCCTGGCTGACCATGTGCTGGGACTCAGCCCTGGGCTTCCCACAAAGCATGCATGCCTGAGTGCATTGAGCGTGCACTCAGGCCCAAAGTGGATTCTTTTAATTTTTTTTTAATTATTTTCTCCTTTGATCCCTGAGCACCATAGCAGGAGTAGTCCCTGATCACTGTCAGCTGCAGACTGCTCTCCCTGCCCCCATGCCCCATTCCCTAAAGTATTGGACCAAACTAATAACATTAGGATTTGGTAATGAAATTATCCAGCTAGTTCTTTTGTGACTGTCAGCTGGAATGAGAACACTGAGATTGACTGTTTTTATCATTTCAGATCCTTGGACCACTGTTGCCTTTCCTTAATTTCTCTTGGTACCACTATTGACTGGGAATCGTGTCAAAAAGGGAAGTCCTCTTCCCTTTTGGTATCCTGTTTGTAAAAACTCTTGCTTATATGCTTTCAGAAGTGATAACATTTGCTCTCTGGAAGGGAATGAAAAAAGAGAATGTCACTAAAAAAATCCCCTTACACACTTTAGTTTAGATGCTCAACTACCCTGGGTTACTGTGTGTTGGAGGTTGATTACACATACTTTTTGTGGTGCTGAGGATCCCAAATGGCAGGGTTGCTAGAATGCACTTGGTACATGTGAGTTGATGCTGATCAAACTCTAGGGCTTGAATTTGAAGGACAGGTGCTTTGCTACTTAGCTACCCTCAGGTCCCTTTATCATTTATTTTTAGTTGCATGAAATTAGAAATGAAAACTTACATTTTGTTATTTAGCAAAGAACAGCAAAGACAAGGTTGTGGAATTAGTGTGGACTTTAATAGCAGAACCACATGGACAAAACTTCATTCTGCTACTTAATAACATTGTGTATCCCATCTGAGACTCAGTTTCCTCATCATGATAGAATAATAATTAAAATTAAAATAAATAATAAAGACAACAGTGGTGATTGGTGATTTGGGCTTAGTTTATCCAAATCTGCTTATTTTTGTGTTGCGGGGACCACACTTGGCGATGCTTAGGGGTTACTCCTGGTTTTGCACTTAGGAATCATTCCTGCAGGTGCTCGGGACACCATATGGGATGTCTGGGATTGGACCTGGTTGGCCATGTTCAAGGCAAACACCCTACCTACTGAGCAAAGGGGTGTGGCCTGAGCATGGTCAGGTGTGACTCAAAATCACCCTCAAGAAACAGACAAAACAGCGAGTGTTATCAAACATACACTGGTTGGAATCCAAGAGATAGTACAGGGGTAGCCGACCACAGTTTGTTTTATCATCATAGTCCTGTCAAGCATGGTCAGGGCAGGGGGCAGCCCTTGAGGGCTCAGAGCACCACTTGGTATCCCGGGTAATCCTCAGCACTGTAGGGCTAGAGTGGCACTGCACCCTTGAATTCAGTCGTTGAACCACCAGCCCAGTGGCTGAAATCATGAGGGGTTCCCTGGAACCTTCCTAGACACCACTTGAGAGCCCTCTCTACTCTAAAATGAAGTGCTTGTGTTGGCAGGGCAGCCTATAAAATAAAAATTAATCTCAGAAGGGTCACTGTCACCGATTTGCTGGAGTGGGCACCAGTAACATCTCCATTGTGAGACTTGTTACTGTTACTGTTTTTGGCATATCAGATACGCCCCGGGGAGCTTGCCAGGCTCTGCCATGTGGGCGAGATACTCTCAGTAGCTTGCTGGGCTCTCTGAGAGGGACGGAGGAATCAAACCCGGGTCAGCTGCATGCAAGGCAAACATCCTACCCGCTGTGCTATTGCTCCGGTCCCTCAGAAGGGTAACCTTTTAAAAGATGTTTTTATTGAATCACTGTGAGATAGACATCCCCCCCTTCCTTCCCTTATCTGGAATCATGGGAGCTACCAGCTCCAAGGACTCTTATTCTAAACAACCTGTGAGAGATCTTACACTCTTGCTGCATGAAACTTAGCGGATCCCTGGACAGACCCCAGGGAGAGCCCATCAATACTGCTTCTAACATCCCTGAGGAAAAGCCTCTCCTTTGTCCTGCTGGGCCTACTAATCTCCCTATTCAGCACCACGTTGGGCGCCAGATGTTGAGAAAAAGTTCCCCCTCCCCCCCACACACAGATACCTGAAAATGCTGTGCACATCCAGGCAGATGTGGGGCGAAGGATGACAGGCACACAGAGAAACACCCTCCAGGAGCAGCTGAAGGCTGTTCAGTTTATTGCCAAATACACATTTTATAGAGGGTTTTCAAGAAGGTCCAATGACAAAAAGTTTAGCATTATTGGCCGATCACCTTTTCTTCTCTGCTTTGTTCCAGTCCAATTCCATTCAAGGCTCTTGTTAGGGTGCTCTTGTTAGGATGACCTACTAAGCATACGTAACAGTTTCCGTGTCTTTGGCACATGTAACTAGAAGGTTGAGTGAGGCTCAAGGCTGACACCCGGTGCTGGCTGACACCATGTTCTTGCCAATTTTATCCAGATACTCCCTTCCGCAGAGCCTCACTTCCGGACTGCCTTGCAAGGTCGGGTCTTATCTGCTCCAGTGCCCATTGCCATACCCCACAACTTAGACCCTTACAAAGCTGTTAATGATTAGGTTTAAGTCATACAATGTTCCAGCACCCATCGCTCCACCAGTGTATGTTTCCCATGTTTCCCAGCATCAGTGTTCCCAGTGTCACTCCCCATCACACCAGCTTGCCTTTTTGGTAGGCACCTCTCTCTCTCTCTCTCTCTCTCTCTCTCTCTCTCTCTCTCTCTCTCTCTCTCTCTCTCCCCCATCCCTCTCCCTCTCACTCCCTCTCCTACCCTCCCTCTCAAACAAACTAATAAACTAATTGATCTCAAATAATGTTGAAAGAGATCAGATGCCCTAAAAGAAAATAGAACTATCCTCTCCAATGGACCAGGCTCAGAGTTTTTCACAGGGATTTATACACCTTTATGAAAGAGACCTGTAAAACTATGGAAGTGTTCTAATACAGAGAAAGATAGCTTCCACACAGGAAGCAAGGAATCTGATTCCAAACCTGACACAGATATCAAGGGGGAACACATACTAATCTTGTTTAGAAATATCGATAAAATAACACTAAATAGAATATTAGAAAAAAGAATCTTATGATAGCATGACAAATGTGGTTCATTTTAGGAATCTAAAGGTGATTAAAAGTTAGGACATTTGATTTATAAATAGATCTTTTTTTTTTGCTTTTTGGGTCACACCCGGCGATGCACAGGGGTTACTCCTGGCTCTGCACTCAGGAATTACTCCTGGCGGTGCTCAGGGGACCATATGGGATGCTGGGATTCGAACCCGGGTCGGCCGCGTGCAAGGCAAATGCCCTACCCGCTGTGCTATCGCTCCAGCCCCTATAGATAGATCTTTAAAAGCACAGATCTAGGACTGGTGTGATAGCAAAACAGTTAGGGTACTTATCTTACACGCAGCTGACCTGAGTTCAATCCTTGGCACCACCTGTGTTCCTCTGATCCCCTCCAGGAATGATCCCCGAACACAGAGCTGG
Organism: Sorex araneus; assembly: GCF_027595985.1. Taxonomy (NCBI): domain Eukaryota; kingdom Metazoa; phylum Chordata; class Mammalia; order Eulipotyphla; family Soricidae; genus Sorex; species Sorex araneus. The sequence goes on from NC_073311.1 coordinate 66,573,235, forward strand.
GAGTAAGCCCTGAGCAAAGCCAGGTTTGTCTACCAAATCATCGTCATCATCATCATTCCATTGATCATCGAATTTCTCGAGCGGTCTCAGTAACGTCTCCATTTGTCCTAGCCCTGAGATTTTAGAATGTGTAAAAACACAAAAAAGAAAAAGAGAAAGGGGCGAGGAGGGGAGCACCTCACTGCACCAGGCACAGGGCACAAGGCAGCAGCGCTGTCTCTCCAGCCGCTTCCCCCACCCCAGGCAGTCCCTGGTGTGTCCTCCTAGCTACTGGAAGATGGGGAATCTGGGCAGAAGAGGCCTAGTCCCGATCCGAGCAGGCTTGGAGGTCTCAGCCTCGGGTCCCACACACCTGGGTTCCTCTGCTGGTTCCTTCATGCGTGAGGCTCATCGGAATGTGTGGAGAGGGGCCTTGAGCATGGCTGTGGCTAGGCTCCGGAGGTCTTCAACCGCGGTAGCTCTGCTCGGTGCGGGAAGGGGAACTGAAGCCCACTCCCTCCGATGAGGTCAACCAGATAAATAGAACAAAAGAAAAAGTATGTTCTATAGACTTTTAAAAAAGTATTTGATTAAAAAAAATGCTTTGAGGCCGAATCAATAGCGCAACAGGGTAAGGCACTTCCCTTGCACACAGCCAACCAGGATTCATTACATGGCACCACATATGTTTCTCAGGCCCTGTCAAGAGTTATCCCTGAGTGAAGAAGCAGTTCTAAACCCTGAACAGGTGTGACCCCAAAATAAGACAAAACAAACTTTCAACACCTACATTTGTATAAAAATATTCAGAGAAAATAAATATGGAATATACTCCTTTAAGACAAAATTCCAAGTCAACTTACATTCAGTAGGAAACTATTAGAAATACTGAATTTCAGGGGCTGGAGCGATAGCACAGCGGGTAGGGCATTTGCCTTGCATGCGGCCGACCCGGGTTCTAATCCCAGCATCCCATATGGTCCCCTGATCACTGCCGGGGTAATTCCTGAGTGAAGAGCCAGGAGTAACCCCTGTGCATCGCCGGGTGTGACCCCCCCCAAAAAAAAGAAATACTGAATTTCTAAAAGGGATTTAAGTGACTGCTAGTAACACTAATATTTTCCTAGCTAGTCAATTATCTTCATAATTTTGGGTAAAATAGATATTAAATGTTGGAAATGAGAATTTATGCTCTAACCAGTTCTAGCCAGCAGTGCGATAGAGGTTCTGGTCAGGGCAGTTAGGCAAGAAAATGAAATAAAGGAATCTAGACTGAAAGAGAAGTTAGGACTGGAGAGATAGGACAGGGGCTAAGGCATGGCCTTACACACAACTTGTGGGGGATTGAGACCCTGGGAAAGGAGAACTTGGCCCATTCCCCAAACAAAGAGTAACCATCAGGATATTGTAAAAGAATGTATGTCACAAGAAGTAGTTAAACTGTTACAGATCATCTGAGAGAGACACCCTTTGCTGGGAACAAGACCCACAAAGACGACAAACAAATCATGTTCTGGCCTGCTGATGCCCCTTGTGCAAATACCCCGAGTGACCCACCCCTGACCCCTTGCATGCAAAGACTCGTCCCACAGCCTATATATTCTGTATACTCGCCCTCAATAAATGAGACTTTGACAACAGCTTCTTGCTTGGTCTCCTTCTTCTTTCTCGCCCATGACTTTTCCAGGTAGTGCCACCTCAGACCCCTGAATTACTGGTCCCGAGGGACGGGACAACAACTGACCCCACCTGAACATAGCTGGGTGTGACCCAACCCCTCATCCCACCAAAAGATAAGTAAGACTATAGATAATTTTTTTTTAAGAATTTTATTTTATTGGGGCCGGAGTGATAGCACAGCGGGTAGGGCGTTTGCCTTGCACGCGGCCAACCAGGGTTCGATCCCCAGCATCCCATATGGTCCCCCAAGCACTGCCAGGAGTAATTCCTGAGTGCAAAGCCAGGAGTAACCCCTGAGCATTGCTGGGTGTGACCCAAAAAGCAAAAAAAAAAAAAAAAATTATTTTATTGAATCACCATGTGGAAAATTACAATGCTTTCAGGCTTAAGTCTCAGTTATACAATGCTGAAACAACCATCCCTTCACCAGTGCCCATATCCCACCACCTGGAAAAAAAAAAAGCACACCTCCCATCCCGCCCCCCCCGCACCACCCCCCCCCCGCCTTGTAACTGATAAATTTCACTTTACTTTCTATTTACTTTGGTTACATTCAATATTTCAACACAAACCTCACTATTGTTAGGAGTACCCCACTAGAGTCAGACCTGTTGTGAAGAGATATGAGGTCTACTGCGACTGCGTGGTTTTGGATTTCTTTACTTTAGCAACTGAGTCCAGGGAGATTTCTTCCAGATATTGGATCATTGCAAGCTTGTAAACCCCATCTGTGGTCGTCATAATATGGCAGTCACCACGCCCTTCACCCCTGGCAAGGAAGAGAGAGAGAAATACCTTTCCCCTCCTGGGCGGGCAAGGGGCCGAGGCTTAGTTCTCAGTCTGGAGACATTCTGCGAGGAGCTGCCCATGCCAAAAAATTTAGCTGGCGTCTGGAGTCACGCTTGTGCAGCTGCGGAGAGGCCGCACACATGTGCGGCCCCCGGGATCACATCTTGGTGGCAGCTATAGATAATTTATGTAGAAAACCCTACCACACATTTATTAGGACTAATGAATGACTTGACTTTTCTACAGGCTGTAATATCAGTACACAAAAATGTTGCATCTTTATATTGCAGCAGTTTAGAAAAAACTTCATGGGTAAACTACAGCTCAGGAACTTCATAAACTCAAAACTATATGGGGGCTGGAGCAATAGCACAGCAGGTAGGGCGTTTGCCTTGCACGCGGCTGACCCGGGTTCTAATCCCAGCATCCCATATGGTCCCCTGAGCACCGCCAGGGGTAATTCCTGAGTGAAGAGCCAGGAGTAACCCCTGTGCATTGCCGGGTGTGACCCAAAAACAAAAACAAACAAACAAACAAAAAAACTATAAAAGAACTGAAGGGACTATTTGAAGGCAAAATAAACCTCACAAATATACTAAAGTTCTACAGAAATATGATACAATGTTCCGTGACAATAATCTTTCTCAATGTCAGTGGTCTAAATGCACCAATTAAGAGACGCAGTGGCAAAACAAATTTAAAAATTGAATTCAACATTCTACTGCCTGCAAGATAACACATTTGAATAGTCAGAGCGAATAAACTCAAAGTCAAAGGTTGGAAGACAATCCATCAAGCACAACTCCCTTTATTTTTATTTATTCATTTTTTTTGCTTTTTAGGTCACACCCAGCAATGCTCAGGAGTCACTCCTGTCTTTGCACTCAGGAATTACCCCTGGCTGAAGTACAACTCCCTTTAGTATGTGGCCATACTGGAATTAGATAACATAGACTTCAGGTTCAAAAAGGTTATGAGACAGAGTATTTCTTAATAATCAAGGACTGTATTCATCAGCAAGAAATAACACTCCTAAACATATCTGAACCCAATGAGGGAACCAGCAAAATACCTAAAACACTGCTAATGGATTTCAGGGAGAACATTGATAGCAACACAATAGTCATTGGATACCTCAACACTGCTCTGTCACCTCTTGATTAGCCAGACTAAAACCCAGCAAGAGGGGCTGGAGCGATAGCACAGCGGGTAGGGCGTTTGCCTTGCATGCGGCTGACCCGGGTTCGATTCCCAGCATCCCATATGTTCCTCTGAGCACCGCCGGGGTTAATTCCTAAGTGTAGAGCCAGGAGTGACCCCTGTGCATCACCGGGTGTGACCCAGAAAGCAAAAAAAAAAAAAAAAAAAAAAACCAGCAAGAAATACTGACTTTGAGTGTGTATGTGTGTGTGTGTGTGTGTGTGTCTGTGTGTGTGTGTGTGTGTGTGTATTCGGCTCTTCATCACCAAAAATCCAAATACACATTCTTCTCCAGTGCACATGGGACATTCTCAAAGAGAGACCACATGCTACGACATAAAACATACTTCCATAAAATCAAGAGGATAGAAAATATATCAGTTATCTTCTCAGACCATGATGCACTGAAAATAAAATTAATCACATAGAAGTGGAGAATTAAATCAAACATCGGAAATTAAACAGCTCACTACTGAACAACCAGTGAGTCAGAGAGGAAATCAAAAAGGAATTAAAAAGATTCTTGGAAATAAATGAGAATGAGGACACGAGCTACAAGAACTTGTGGAACATAGCAAAAGCAGTATTAAGAGGAAAATTTATAGCTCCATAAGATCAATGAACCCAAGAGCTGGTTTTTTTTTTTTTTTCTTTTTGGGTCACACCCAGCGATGCTCAGGGGTTACTCCTGGCTTTGCACTCAGGAATTACTCCTGGCAGTGCTTGGGGGACCCTATGGGATGCCGGGGATCGAACCCTGGTCGGCCGCGTGCAAGGCAAACGCCCTACCCGCTATACTATCGCTCCGGCCCAAGAGCTGATATTTTATTTTTTTATTATTTTTTTTTTAATTTATTTTATCTTTTTTTTTTTTTTTTTTTTTTTTGCTTTTTGGGTCACACCTGGCGATGCACAGGGGTTACTCCTGGCTCTGCACTCAGGAATCACCCCTGGCCGTGCTCAGGGGACCATATGGGATGCTGGGATTCGAACCCGGGTCGGCCACGTGCAAGGCAAACGCCCTACCCGCTGTGCTATCGCTCCAGCCCCAAGAGCTGATATTTTAACAAAATAAACAGGATCAATAAACCAGTAGCAGAACTCACAAAGAGACCCTAATAAACTGAATCAGAAATGAAAGGGGAGACATCAAAACATAAACCACAGAAATTCAAAGGGTCATCAGACATTACTTTACGAATCTTTGTCATAAAATGAGAGAACCTAGAAGAAGTGGATAATTCTTAGACTCATTTTTAAAAATTTTATTTTGTTGAATCACCATGGGATGCACAGATACAAGGTAGTTCATGATTGGGTTTCAGTCATATAATGTTCCAATACCCAGCCAGCCCTTCACCAGTATATATTTTCCACCACCAATGTCCCCAGTTTCCCTCCCGCCTTCCTTCCCCAACACACACTCCAGCCTGTCTTGGACTCATAACCTCCAAGGCCGAACCAAGATTATTTAGAATACCTAAACTATTACTATCAAGGAAGTTGAAATGGTAATCAGAAGTCATCCCCAAAACAAAAGCCCAGGCTTAGAAAGATTCACTAGTGAATTATATCAAACCTTTAAAGAAGATCTATTGCCAATCCTTTACAGGCTTTTTCAGGAAATTGAAAAAACAGAAACGGGCTGGAGCAATAGCACAGTAGGTAGGGCGTTTGCCTTGCAGGTGGCTGACCCGGGTTTGATTCCCAGCATCCCATATGATCCCTGAGCACCGCTAGGGGTGATTGATTCTTGAGTGCAGAGCCAGGAGTAACCCCTGTGCATCGCCAGGTGTGACCCAAAAAGAAAACAAGAAAAAACAAACATTCCCAAATAGTTTTTTTAATAAAGGTTTATCATCACTCTGATACCAAAAGCAGACAGAGATACCATGAAAAAAGAGAATTTCAGGCCAATGTCCTTAATAAATACAGATGCAAAGATCATTAACAAAGTGCTAGCAAATAGACTCCAACAATTCATCAGAAATATCAGAGCAGAACCAAGGAGGGTCAAGGATGCATTATGATTTGGCATATGCAGGTCAATTCATATAATACACTATGTTAGTAAAAGAAAATAAAATCATATGATTGTATCAGTAGATACAGAGAAAGCATTTGACAAGATTCAACACCCATTCATGATGTAATCTCAATAAAATGAGAATTGAAGGAACTTTCCTCATATAGTCAAAGCATTCTACCACAAAGAGCAAATATTATACTAAATGGGGAAAAACTAAAAGCCTTCCTTCTAAAATCATGTACAAGACAAGGTTGCCCACTCTTACTCCTTCTAAAAAAAAAGGGGGGGGGAATCACACCTATTGGATCAAAGGGAATCACACATATGTCACTTAATTTGCTAATCTCAACATTTGTTAACTGTTAACTGTTTGCATACAGTTCCTAGAGCAGTTTGTTGGCCCATTTGGTGACCATTTCCTGCCCAGTGGTAGGTCTTGAAAACATCTTTCAAAGCAGCCAAGCAGTTACAAAGGCAAATTCAGTGGTTAGCAGAAGCGAGTTTTTAACCCTTAACCGGCCCTCCTCTTCACTTCTATTCAGTATAGTACTGAAAGTACTTGCAATAGAAATTAGGCAAGAAAAATATGTCAAGGACATCAAGATTAGAGAAGAAGTCAAAGCTCGTAGTATTTGTGGATGATACGGTACTGCATTTAAGACTATTAAAAAATCTAGAAACAATAATAGATTTATATAGTAAAGTGGCAGGCTACAAAATTAATACTTAAAAGTCCATGGCTTTCCTTTATACAAATAATAAAAAAGAAGAAAGATACTTAAAAAACAATTCCATTCACAATTATGCCTCAGAAAATCGAAAATCTCAACCTCTGAGCTTTACTAAAGAGATGACAGATCTATACAAAGAAAATTCCAAAACACTACTTCAAGAATTAAAAGGGGGCATGTTGCCACCCAGCAGGTCAGCCTATACCTGCGGGGCAAGTGCATCAGCAGCCTAATGGTACTTTCAGGCTTCCTGATACCCTAAAATTGCTGCTGTGCCTCTGGCCAGACCCCAGCATCTTGAGGCCAAGTTTCCCTAGAAATTAGCAAAAAGTTAGGTATGTGGGAGTTATGCCCACATACCACTTTCGGCTCAGCTATACAAGCTCATTTATCAGTCTTGCTACAGAGACCCATAAATCTCAAAAGAGATCAAAAGCAGATCACTTAAGTGCATTAATGGCCATGATTCAGAGAATCACAAATGAATCTCAGAGGAGAGCAGCATGCCACAGAGATGTCTCCCCACCCTGCACCAGGCTAATTTCACTGGAGCACTTCCAGGTGTCCCTCCGCATGCCCCAAATGAACCCCAGCAGCTGCAAACCTCCAGAACCCAGTCACCTCCCCACTCACAACTCACCTTCACAGGCTCGTCCAGACGCCCCCATGCATGAGGATGAACCCGCTGAAAAACCCAGGTATGCGGGACTAGTGACTGAAAACTCCAGGCTTCATGGAGACGAGGATGGGGGACATCACTTTCCCCAACTTCAGACTGTACTACAAGCAGTAGTAATTTAAACAGTACGGTATTGGAATAAAAACCAAGCCTCAGATCAGTGGAGTAGACTGGAATGTCCTGAGACAGACCCTCGGGTATATGATCAGTTAATCTTCAATAAAGAACCTGTTGGATATTAACCCAAAGTATTTTAGGCTTCATCAGTGAATTGCCCCTTTTAGAAGCTTATCATGTTCTTGCTAGCATCCCTAATTTAGTTAAAGTTTATTTGTAACCTTTCCTTTGTGTTATACCTCTCATTGTCTCAGTTCCCCAAGTCAGTCTTGATTACTTACAAGCCAAAGTTTCTGGTAATTCTGAACTTTGTACTGCTTTGTATTTGAAGTGCTGTGTATTTGTGCCTGCTTTTCTATTTCCTCTCTAGCCTTTTTATATTTTAGTATAGAGTAGTGTTCTTTGGTTTAAACACAGAAAAACTGTTAGTGCTATGTCCCTAATATTTGGGAGTTGATTGACTCTGAGTTATAGAGTCAATCAACTCTATAACTCCTGGGCATCTGTCATAATTACTTGATCCAGGCTTCAGTTGCTGTAGTTCCTAACATCCCAAAAGGGAGGTCCTGCCGTGGGACTGGAACCCGGGCCGAGTGGCAAAGCTACCCCAGCATTGAAATGAGACATTCTAGAAAGCATAAATGCATGATCTTGATACAAGTTGTTGTGACTTAAGAGACAGGACCACCATGGGGAAGGACAAACTGAACTGGCCTGAGGACTTGTTCCGTCCCGCAGGACTTGGTCAACGTGGATGGCTGGGAGAGGGTGCGTGAGTAGAAAAGAGACAGAAGAAGAATGGGAGCACTTGACACCATGCACAAAAATAAGATCAAAATGGATTAAAGACCTCAACATCAGACCACAATCCATAAGGTACATCGAAGACAAGGTAAGCAAAACCCTTCACGATATTGAAGCTAAAGGTATCTTCAAAGATGACACGGAACTAAGCAATCTAGTAGAAACAGAGATAAACAAATGGGATTATATTAAACTAAGAAGCTTCTGCACCGCAAAAGACACAGTGATCAAAATACAAAGGCAATCTACAGAATGGGAAATGATATTCACCCAATACCCATCCGATAAAGGGTTGATATCAAGGGTACATAAAGCACTGGTTGAACTCTATAAGAAGAAAACATCCAACCCCATCAGAAAATGGGCCGAAGAAATGAACAGAAACTTTTCCAAGGAAGAGATATAAATGGCTAAAAGGTACATGAAAAAATGCTCTGCATCACTAATCATCAGGGAGATGCAGATCAAAACAACCATGAGATGCCACCTCACACCACAGAGAATGGCACACATCCAAAAGAACAAAAGCAACCGCTGTTGGAGAGGATGTGGGGAGAAAGGGACCCTCCTGCACTGCTGGTGGGAATGCTGACTGGTCCAGCCCCTTTGGAAAACAATATGGATGCTTCTCAAAAAATTAGAAATTGAGCTGCCATTTGATCCAGCAATACCACTTCTGGGAATATACCCTGGAGAAACAAAAAAGTACAGTCGAAATGACATCTGCACTTATATGTTCATCGCAGCACTGTTTACAATAGCCAGAACCTGGAAAAAACCCGAGTGCCCAAGAACAGATGACTGGTTAAAGAAACTTTGGTACATCTATACAATGGAATACTATGCAGCTGTTAGAAAAGATGAAGTCATGAACTTTGCATATAAGTGGATCAACACGGAAAGTATCATGCTAAGTGAAATGAGTCAGAAAGAGAGGGACAGACATAGAAAGAGTGCACTCATCTGTGGAATATAAAATAACAGAGTAGGAGATTAATACCCAAGAATAGTAGTATACAATACCAGGAGGTTGACTCCATAGCTTGGAACTTGGCCTCACATGCTGGGGAAAAGTCATACCAAATGGAGAAGGGAACACCAAGTAAATTGTGAGTGGAGATCCCGCGTGGTAAGGGAAATGCGCGCTGAAAGTGGACTAGGGACCGAACATGATGGCCACTCAATACCCCTATTGCAGATCACAACACCCAAGAAGAGAGAGAGAGAACAAAAGGGAATGCCCTGCCACAGAGGCGGGGTGGGGTGGGGGGGGATGGGATTGGGTGGTGGGAGGGATACTGGGTTCATTGGTGGTGGAGAATGGACACTAGTGGAGGGATGGGCTCCCGAACACTGCATGAGGGAAAAACAAGCACAAAATGTTTGAATTTGTAACTGTACCCTCACTGTGACTCACTAATTAAAAAATTAAAAAAAAAATAAGAATGGGAGCAAAGCAGGAATCTGATCAAGTTCCAATTTTATTTCTCCTAAGCTAGTTTTTTATAGTTGATTATATGAGGAAGTGGGCAGAATGGGGGAATAGCAAAGAATGCAAAAGTTTAATGAAACAGGATGTGGGCCCCGATGGCAATTACCCTGGGCATTGTTCCGAAACCTTCAAAAAGTACTTTGATATTTTTCCTGAGAAGCAGTTGTTCCTTAATTACAGGTCAGGTTGTACTGACATAGTGGTTCCCGGCAAGGACTTATTCTGGGATTTAAGGTAAAAACCTTATTTGCTCTCAGAGCCCAAAGAACTAAGTGTTGGGATCTTTGTCTCTTACTGTGTTTATCCAAACAACTGCAAGTATTGATAAGAAGTAAACTTAATTGTTTAATATCTACAACTAGAGGGAAAGACAAAAGCAATGTAGAAGTCCCTGGGAGACAGAGTGTCTCCTTGAGTTAATCTCCCTAAGAGAATTACCCCTGCCAAATGTTTTATCTCTATAAATGATCAATCACACCTATGACCTTATCTCAACACCCCTCAGATGTGCTATAAGTATGCTAAGTATGCTAGCAGCTCTGTGTTAAATGGGCCATTTTCACCATTAGTCTGTGGTCCCCCTCCCTTCCTGTCTCTGTGTCTTTGCTGGGGAGGCCTAGGGAAGACAGGAGGACAGGAGGCACAGCTCTCAGCACTGCCACCATAGAATGCACCCACATTTGGTGCTTGTGTGTGTGTGTGTGTGTGTGTGTGTGTGTGTGTGTGTGAACTCACAGAAGAAAAAAATTAAAGGTGGAGCAAGGAAATCCTCTTCAACAAGTGGTGCTGGGAAAACTGGGCAGCTACTTGCAAAAAAACAAAACAAAACAAAAAACTGCTCAAATCTCTTTCTAATGTGCATTAAAGTCAAACCAGAATTGGTTAGAGACCTTGATATCCAATGTGATTCCATTGGGTACATAGAGGAAAACCTCCATGACATTGAAGCTAAAGACATCTTCAAGGATGACACTACTGACCACACAAGTGGAAGCAAAGATAAACAAATGGCATTACATTAAACTAAGAAGCTTCTGCACCTCACAGGAAGTGATGACAGGATACAAAGACAGCCCATGGAATGGGAAAATTATCCAACACTCATCTGGTAAGGGGTTAATATCCACACTGTATAAAGCACGGTAGGACTTGACAAGAAAAAGCATTCAGCCCCATCAAAAAATGAGGAGAAGAGAATGTTAAACCAGGAAATCAACAGAAAAACACGGGGGAAGTTAACACAGAAGGAGAAATGGGAATTGATTGTACCTTATCCACAGAACGAAGGAACTTGCAGCTAATGTCTTCAGGACAGGGTTCAAGTAATTACGTCCAGACTGAGTCCAGGTTTGGGTAAGAATGCATACTTCACTAGCTGCTCTTCTTTCTTGCTCCTGTAACCTGCCTGCTTTGCACTCTGTGCAAACTCACTGACACTAGGCTGTTGAGGCTACTACAGGCTAGTCAGTCAGCACACAGCTGCTGCTCTTGCCGAGCACAGCAGCCCACCAGCTGGTGTTAATGAAGATGCCTCCAAATTGTTTTTATTGTTGTTGATATTGTTGTTGTTGCTCTCTGGTGGTCTTTGGATCATGACCCCACAACCAGATGAACAGAAACCTCAAAAAAGAAATACAGATGGCTAAAAGACACATGAAAAAATGCTTGACATCGTTGATCGTCAGGGAGATGCAAATCAACTCAACAATGAGATGTCATCTCACACCACAGAGACTGGCACATATGAAGAAGAAGAGGACCAACCTGTGCTGGCATGGATGCAGGGAGAAAGGGACTCTCATTCACTGCTGGTGGGAATGTAAGCAGGTTCAGCTTTTTTGGGAAGCAATATGAATATTTCTCCAGAAAATTGGAAATTGAGCTTCCATAAGACCCAGCAATATGACTCCTGGAATATACCGCAGGGGGGCAAAAAACTCAGTGCAGAAAAGACACCTGCACTACTATATTCATTGCAACACTATCTACAACAGCCCGAATTTGCAAACAACCCAAGTGCCTGAGAACAATGAGTGGATAAAGAAATGATGGTCCATCTACACAATGGAATTCCATGCAGCCATTAGAAAAAATGAAGTCATGAAATTTGCTTATATGCAAATGGACATGAAGAGTATCATGCTGAGTGAAATGAGTCAAAGGGAGAGGGACAAACATAGAATGATCACACTCATTTGCGGGATATAAAAATACACATAGTATAGGCCAGAGTGATAGTATAGTGGGTATGGTGCATGCCTTGCACAAGGACAAACCTAGGTTTGATCCCTGGTAGACCATATGGTCTTCCAAGAGTGATTCCTGAGTGCAGAGCCAGGTGTAATCCGTGAGCACCTCTAGATATGACCCAAAATAAATATAGTATGAGAATAATACCCAAAGATAGTAGAAGCAAGGGCCAGGAAGATTGGTTCATGGTAGGAAGCTTGCACAAGCAGTGGGTGGAGGAGAGTGCAGTTGGAACAGAGAAGGACCAATATGACAATAATAGTTGAAAATGATCACTCTGAATAAGAATTGGGTGCTGGAAGGAAGTAAAGTGATATGCTAGAAATGCATGACCCAACATCACAAGGTGCTTTCTGAGGGGCCACAGAGATAGGACCGCAGGTAGGTGTCCAGACCCGCGGAACCGGATAATGGGGTTCACAGGAGAGGGTGCAAGAGTGATAGGGAGAGGGGAGACAAACACACACACACACACACACACACACACACACGCTGAGAGAGGTGAGCAAAAGCTACTTTATTGTAACTCCACAGCGCTTATGTATGCTTAAGCTTCAATCTACTTGCGTCATGGCCTTAAGGTAAAACTAGAAGTAACTAATGGCACCCGGGGCAACTAGGAGAGATAACAATAAATATCCAGAAGGCTGATCTATCTGTTCCTGTTGGCTAACCATCCTGCTCTTGAAAAAATGTCCCAGCCCTCAGGTTCTTGTAAAATGGCTTTCTCAACCTGTTTATGTGAATGTTTGACCGCAGGCTGTATGCTGAAGGCCCGCTCACCACAGGTAGGGCATTTGCCTTGCATGTAGCCAAGCCAGGTTCTACTCCTGGCATTTCTAAAGGTCCCCAGGCACCATCAGAAGTACTTCCTGAGTGAAAATCCAGGAGTAACCATGAGCATTGATGGGTGTAGCCCCCAAACCAAAGCAAAATGCTTCCTGACTTAGGATGTAGTACCCTCTCCACAGATTGGTCGAATGCAGGACAAATGCTCTACTCCCTGGGCTATTACTCTGCTCCTAGATTCTAAGGATTTTTTGGAAAAAGGATGACCTTAAGGTTCTTACAGGAAAAAGAGGTCAGAATACGTTTTTATTAGTACTTAAAACATGTAGCTATCGCCATTCCTATTGTAGTGTTTGCGGGATTATTAAGTATTTCAACTAAATAGCTTAAATAAAAAGATTCACAATGTATCTGATGTGAAATGACTGAAGGAGAGAGGTAAATCCATTTTGAAGCTGCAACTATAAATGTGTGGAATCAGTGCAGATATTTCCAAATCAGCTCGGATCCCAGAAATACACCCAACTGCAGGGTGGTGTTTTAAAGCACTAGGGTAAAAATGGACTGACAATTCAGTGTGTGTCTGAGGTAAACTGGATAGCTGCTAAAAAAGAGATGGATCCTATATCTGACCATAATCAAGACAGATCTTGGGTAATCAAGGAAAATGAATAAATTGGAATTATCCAGGACAATCACTGTATCAATGTATCACTGTCATCCTGTTGCTCATCGATTTACTCGAGTGGGCACCAGTAACATCTCTATTCCTCCCAGCTCTGAGATTTTAGCAGTCTCTTTTTATTCATCTTTCCCAATGATTGGAGGCTCTTTCAGGGTCAGAGGAATGAGACCTATCGTTACTGTTTTTGGCATTTCGAATACGCCATGGGTAGATTGCCAGGCTCTGCCCATGCAGGCGGGATACTCTCAGTTGCTTGCCGGGCTCTCTGAGAGGTATGTGTGTGTATGTATATATATGTATATGTATGTGTATATGTATATGTGTATATATATGTATTACTCTCTATGATTTGTTGCCTACTGTCTGAACCCCATCAAATATAGTGTGGTAATTATGGAAAATGGGTATTATAATGTGTCTTTTTGTTTGTTTGTTTTGCTTTTTGGGTCACACCTGGAGATGCTCAGGGGTTACTCCTGGCTCTGCACTCAGGAATTACTCCTGGCAGTGCTCAGGGGACCATGTGGGATGCTGGGAATCGAACCCAGGTCAGCCGCATGCAAGGCAAATGCCCTCCCCGCCCCTATAATGTGTCTCTTATAATGGAAAGCGGCCTGGAGTGTGGCAGCAGTTGGGTAGTGGAGGCCAGCTGCTGGGGCTGGGTCCCTTGGGACAAGGAGGGTTCTCACCTGCCCCCCCTCTGGGGTGCCCAGAGTGAAAACAGCCTGGTGCGGAGTCCAGTCCAAAACAGTGAATAATAAAATTATCAGAACAATCAACAAGGAATCTAATTTTCTATAAGTTTAAAAACTACAAAAAAAAATAATAAAAACTACGAAAAAGCTCAAAAAGTCCAGTTTTATATTTAGAAAATTTTTTCATGGAAAAGCTTCTCATAAAGTCAAAACAGTGGTTGCTCAGAATATAAGAGACATTTGTATCACAAAGGGCCAATTTTCTTAATACAAAAGAGCACCTAAAACAATGAAAGAAAACATACCTGCTGGGAAACCAGTGACTCCACGATTCCCAAAAGGTCGTGCCAGATAGCGCCACTGGTGTCTCTGTGGGGAGCCTGCCTGCTGCCTGATGATTAACAGACCTCGTCGTCGATAGGGCAGACAGACTGCACAGGGCCAAAGGAATGTGGTCCCTGTGAGCCGGGGCGGGTGGTGAGGGGGAGGCAGAGGCGGGGCAAAGGTTACAGGGCTAGACAGAGGATGTGTGCCATACCAGGTCTCTAAGCAAAAACAGCCTGTAGGATCGATTCCATGTGGTCACAGTATCCTGTTTCAAGCCCGGCCATTAGTACATCATCAATCAACATCAGGCTTCAGGAGCCTACAAGGCCTCTGCTGTCAGTCTGACGCCACCATTCCCATCAGTGTGCCGGAGTCCTGGAGTGTTCTCACAGGTCACCTAATCCAGGTGGCTTCGGAGCTGAACTGCCAGGAACACCAACACCACAGTCAAGCTACATTCAGATCCACTGTGGATCAGCAAGGCAAATGTGTATGGCCGTGTCTCCAGGACACAGCACCCCAGTTTTCACAGGGGCTCACACGGGCTCTGTGCAGGGCAGTTTCAACAACCACATTAAAAGTCACAAATTCTGGGGGCCGGAGCGACAGCACAGCGGGTAGGGCGTTTGCCTTGCACGCGGCTGACCCAGGTTCAATCCCCGGCATCCCATATGGTCCCCCAAGCACCGCCAGGAGTAATTCCTGAGTGCAAAGCCAGGGGTAACCCCTGAGCATCGCTGGGTGTGACCCAAAAAGCAAAAAAAATAAATAAATAATAAAAAAAATAAAAGTCACAAATTCAGTCCCCATTTACTCAGCATTCTGTTGCAGACATTGGTCCTACAGGCAGAGTCCGATCTAGATCACTGACATGTTTCTCTGCGATGTCCATCGGGAGGAAGTTCACCTCTGCTTTGTGTTCATCTGAGAGTGGCCTGTGGTGCTGGGGCTGAGCATCATGAACTGTGGGTGTGGGAGGCTGCCCCCTTACCTGTGCATCCGACAGGAAAGGTGCAGAGGGCCGTGAGGGGAGGCATGGGGATGCTCGCATGCCATAGTGTCCAGCTGACGTCTGTACCTGCCAGAGAAAGTGGTTGGAGACCAACCTTTGCTCTTTCTCCTTTGATCTTCTCTAATTTCAATTATGTAAAATAATTGTAACTAATTTTGTTTTCTCTCTGGGTCACATCTAGCAGTGCTCAGAACTTACTCATGGTTCTGTGCTCAGGGATCACTCCTGCCAGGAGACCCTATGAGGTTCAAGCAGGGATTGAACCTGACTTGGATGTGAGCAAAGCATGTGCCCTCCTGGCTTACCGTCTATCTCTCCAGTTCCTCATAGCTGTTATTCAAAATAATAAGTGTACAGGCATTTCTGTAAAAGTAGTTGGCCATACAGTGAATCCTGCCTCGTGTGTGCATCTCCTAGTACTGAGCTCTCTGCCCTTCCTGCTGCTTGTTGCTGTTGTTCCAGTAACCAGGGGCAGTAACATTCCCCTTGCACTACAGATCTTATCACTCCGATTCCTCCTGACAGTTGTCAGAAGAGACACACTCTTTGTAAAAATTATTTTTATTTTATAAGGTAGTTCACAGTATTTGGTTGCATTTAATATTCAAACACCAATCCCACCACCATTACACCTACCCACCGTATTTTGGATGTTTCTATCTCAAGCCCCAGTCCCTGTCCCAAAGCAGAACCAAAATAATATATTTTGTATTGTTTGTTATGAAAAACAGCTGAAAATGCTACAAAAATATATCCTTAAAGGAAAGAGTGTGAAGATTGTTCTGTTTCAACAGGGGCGGGGCTGGAGCGATAGCACAGCGGGTAGGGCGTTTGTCTTGCTCGCGGCCAACCAGGGTTCGAGTCCCAGCATCCCATATGGTCTCCTGAGCACCGCCAGGGATAATTCCTGAGTGCAGAGCCAGGAGTGACCCCTGTGCATCGCCAGGTGTGACCCAAAAAGAAAAAATAAAGCTCAACAGGGTCTATTAAGACCTCCTAGAAGAGATCACTAACATGTTGTTAAAGGTTGAGCCTTGTATGCTTTTGTGTGTGTGTGTGTGTGTGTGTGTGTGTGTGTCTGTAAAAAATATACTTCCCTCTAAGATTGGTTGCCTCCTACTTGAAACCCCGTCAAATTCGGTGCGGCACTCCTGGAGTATGGGTAGGGTGTGTTCCACGAAGTGTTTCGCATTTGCGGCCACGCAGTCCGGGAATAGGGTCACTCATTGGTGAGGCTTGGCCCCAGCATGTGGAGAGTGGCTTTGAGCAGGGCGGCTGTTGAATTCTGGAGGTTTTCGGCTGCTGGGGCCGGGTCCCTTGGGGCGGCGGGGAGGCCTCTAACCCACTCCTTTCCCCAAGGTACCCCGAATGAAACAGCCTGGCACGGGGTCCGGCGGCATGGTTATAGAGAGCGTCATGTTATGCTTCCTTCCTGGAGAGAAGGATCTGCCATCTGGATGGTGGCCGGTGACAAGATTATCTGACGCCAGCCAGAAGTGGCTTATGGGCGTGACTGCTGAGTCTCGGGAGACGGGATACGGGCAGAGGATCTCTGTTCCTCATCCCCTGAACTCAGAGTAAGAGACGCACTCTTAGCTGCGCTTTCCCAGGCGTCATCTGAGCAACTGGGTGAGTTATACCCAAGACCAGATGAGTGGTGGGGGAGTCCAGGAGGCTGTAATCAGCCGTGCAGGACAAATTCCACCAAAGTCCGGACAGATGAATATCCTTGATCTGGGCCAGAGAAAGCCTTGCAGTGAGTGGGCATGACAGCCCATGGAAAAGAAGGAAACCCCTTCCCGACACTGGCCATGTGTTTTCAAGTTATCTGAGACCCAGTGAGCATTTCTCCCTGAGCCTAGCGACTTGTTTCATGTGAAACCTGTGACTTGCCACAGTCCTGCATGTGTGAAACCCTCCTCACCCCTAGGGTTGTCTCTGCCTGACTCTGCTCCTTTCCGGAAGAAGAGTACAGACCCTTGCACCGAGTGTAAAATGCCAGGTGTGCCTGAACAGATGAGATGAGGAGGCATTTCCCCTAAGCAGCCCCTCGCCATTCCGCTGCTCTTTCGTGGGCGTTAGGGGTCTCTGCTGGAGCCGTCTGGTCCACAGCAGTGCCTGGGGCTTGACCAGGTGCTGGGGCTGACCAGAGATGGCAGGATCAGCAGAGAAAGGTCGAACTGGTGTTCGGAATCCGGTTTAATTGTTCAATCATTTATCTCAGCCAGAAAAAGTCAAGTCCTTGGCTACGTGAGGCCTGGTTTGCATTCTGAGGCATGGTGCTGAGCCAGCCTTTGTGTGTCTTCAGTGGAACCGGTGGAACCAAGGGCCTGCTGTCACTGCAGCCTGGCTTTGCTTTTCTTCCAAAAATGGTTTATTTGGGGGCCTCCAGGTGGTGTCGGGGGACCTGGGGGCCACTCCTAGTGATTCTCAGCCAGGTGGATCTTGGGTTCAGTGCTAAGGATCAAACTAGAGTCAGCTGCGTGGAAAGCATGCACCTTAATTCCTGTGCTCTTTCCCACCCCTCCCTTCTTGGTTTTGTTGTTGTTGTTTGTTTTTATTTTGGGGCCACACTTGGGAAAGTCTGAGATGCTGGGGATGGAACCCAGATCAGCGGTGTGCGAGGCATCTGCGCTACTTGCTGAGTTACTGCCATGGTCCCCGTCCCCGCCCCCTCCCCCCCCTTTTTTTTTTTTTGCTTTTTGGGTCACAGCCAGCGATGCTCAGGGGTTACTCCTGGCTTTGCACTCAGGAATTACTCCTGGCAGGCTTGGGGGACCCTATGGGATGCCGGGGATCGAACCCGGGTCGGCCGCGTGCAAGGCAAACGCCCTCCCCGCTGTGCTATCGCTCCGCCCCCCCTTTTTGAAGGGAATAATTCACCCCTCTTTCCTGCTTCTGTGCAGACTATGCAGTTGGCACAGTACTGAAACATTCTTGGGTATGGTGCCCGCTGATCCATACACCTGGTTGTGGCACCAGGCAACCAGATGGCAGTGTCTGGGGCTCATGGCACACAGGGCCAGGGAACAAATTTGGGGCGCCATGCTTGAGTTGGCAGTGCAGGTGCCCTGCCACACACCCTCCTCACACCCCAGCCTGATTCACCTTAAAGGTGGCATCACTTGAGGCCGGAGCGATTGTGCAGTGGGTCAGGCGATTGCCTTGCACGCGGCCGACCCGGGTTCGATTCCCAGCATCCCATATGGTCCCCCAAGCACCTCCAGAAGTGACCCCTGTGCATTATCCGGTGTAGCCTCAAGACTAAAAGAGAGGGGCTGGAGCGATAGCACAGTGGGTAGGGCGTTTGCCTTGCACGCGGCCGACCCGGGTTCGATTCCCAGCATCCCATATGGTCCCCCGAGCACCACCAGGAGTAATTCCTGAGTGCATGAGCCAGGAGTAATCTCTGTGCATCACCGGGTGTGACCCAAAAAGAAAAATAAAAAGACTAAAAGAGAACAAAGGAGGCATCTCCTTACAGGACATGCAGCAGTCCCCTGATGATCAGCCCGTGCACGTGCGGGGCCGGCTGGCTCGGAGGAGGTGTCTGTTCAGCTCTTCCGTACGTTAGGAAATGGGTCTTGTAAATTTTGTTTTGCTCTTTTATGGGTGGGGGAAACTGCTTAGAAATATTAGCAAACTTGAAATTCCTCTTTTAATCAGAGGCGCTCCCTAAGCAGTCTCTGCTTCTGGCAAAATGACCTGCAGTCTTGAGGTGGCAAGGACGCTGGCAGCTGGTACTGAGCCTTGTCCACGGGGCAGCCAGCACAACTCCTGCGATGGCTGCCATCAGAACGCAGCAGCAGGCACTGGACTTGGGCTCCACAGCAGTGCGTTCTGGCCAGGAAGGTAGCTGGGAAGGGTGGAAGGGTGTAGGGAGCCATTTTACCTTACTGATCTTACCCTATCAGCATTTGTTTATTACTAGCTAAAGCCCGTGCCACACCCTGCATTTCTATTGGGGGTCCCGGTGTGCATACTATACCACCTCCTCCCAGCAGGGAGGTATAAACACTGTAACTGCCATAGAATAAACGCCTTTTCTCCCTCCTCCGGGCTCTGCGTCTGTTCATTCAGCTGCGTCCCCTTCTCAGCCCCAGGAAGGGTTCTCCCTGCTGAACAGAACGAGACCTCCACATCGACTTCCACAGAAGGGCGGCAGGGTTTCTCAGCACACCCAGCGCTGCCACCCAGCTGGCATGGGCAGACTCAGCAGTTCCGAGGTTCAGGCCTGGGCATTGAGCCTCCTCGCTCATGGCCAAATGCCTCCTTTGGCTGCCCCCTGAGCACTGCAGAGGCTCCCCAATTCTTTCTTTCTTTTTTTTTTTTTTTTTGCTTTTTGGGTCGCTGGCGATGCACAGGGGTCACTCCTGGCTGTGCACTCAGGAACCACCCCTGGCGGTGCTCAGGGGACCATATGGGATGCCAGGGATCGAACCCGGGTCGGCCGCGTGCAAGGCAAACGCCCTACCCACTGTGCTATCACTCCAGTCCCTCCCCAATTATTTCTATGATTATAAATATAGCAAATTTATTGTAGTCACTTGGGGAAAGACTGCATCAGTTTTAAGAAGAGAATTGTGGGGCCAGAGAGATGGTACAGCAGGTAGAGCACTTGCCTTGCCCACAGCTGACCCAAGTTCATTCCTCAGCACCACCTGCAGTCCCCCGAGCATGCCAGGAGTGACTCCTGAGTGGAGGGTCAGGAGGAAGTCCTAAAACACCACCAGGTGTGGGCCCCCCAAAAAAATCGCCACAGTATTTACAAAACATATCCACATTTGCAGCCTGATCCCTCCTTAGCCCACATAAAAATGCTATACATAGGTATAACACTAGACATTGTCAGTTTTAAGCTAGAGAGGGAAAGAGAGAGAGAGAGAGAGAGAGAGAGAGAGAGAGAGAGAGAGAGAGAGAGAGAGGAGAGAACAAGAACAGCGGGTAAGGCATTGGCCGAGCATGTGGACAACTTGGGTTCAATCCCCAGCATCCTGTATGGTCACTGAGAGTGATCCCTGAGCACTCTGCCAGGAGGAAGCCCTGAGACCTAGCAGATGTGACCAACTCTCCCTCCCCCAAACAAAAATTGTTCCTGTTAATGTTTCAGAAAGCTTCCCAGTTTCCGGCTCCCTTTCTGCTTTCCCCCATGTTTTTATTGTAGGCAGCACAGTTCCGTTATCTGCTCTTTCAAAACATGAGTATTCCTGGGGCTGGAGCGATAGCACAGCAGGTGGTCCGTTTGCCTTGCACGTGGCCGACCCGCGTTCAATTCTCAGCATCCCATATGGTTCCCCTGAACACCGCCAGGAGCGATTTCTGAGTGCAGAGCCAGGAATAACCCCTGAGCATCGCCTGGTGTGACCCAAAAAGCAAAAAAAAAAGAAAAGAAAAGAAAAAGAAAAATGGGGCTGGAGCGATAGTACAGCGGGCAGGGCATTTGCCGTGCACGCGGCCGACCCGGGTTCAATTCCCAGCATCCCATATGGTCCCTGTAGGATAACATGGGATTTGTCCTTTTAGCCTTGCCTTAGGGAACATAGATTACCTTAAAGCAATGTCCTTTCTGTATGGACACAGGAAGACAATATTGTGCTTGTAACTTGGGAGCTGATTCACTACAATAATATTTACTCCTGGGCATCTGCTTTCCTAGCACCCCAAAAGCAGGATCCCGACGAGGGACAGGACGGATCCAGGGCAAGCGGTGAGTTACGTGCTGCTACCCTGGCATTGAAATGGGCCAGGCCAAAGCGCCACAATACTCAACTATAAGTTGAGGGCATGATCATGGACAATGCTGTCATGGTCCAAAAGTAACGATGAGATTAGGATCCTGCTGGGGTTAGGAAGTTTAACCTGGCCTGAGAACTGTGGTCTGGAGATGCCCTTAGGAAAAACCAAACTTTATATCACTTACTGTGCTCATACAGAATGACATTGCTAGAAATATTAGAAGTAGATTTACTATAACTATTTAAGTAATTACTAGCTCACACCCTGATACACCCTTGTTTGGACCCCCACCCTTGAGTGGATCTCCTTAGATGAGATTTCCTTAGATGAGATGTTGTTAATCTCCTGGAGAAATGGTTTTACCCTTCTTTGGTGATTTGTTGATGTTAAACCCACCTTTGTGTCACCACCCTATGTAATTTGCTATATAAACTAAGACTGTGGGGCACTGAGGGGAGATAGAAGAGACGGGGATAGGGGAAAGAAGACAAGGGAAGACAGAGCAAGAAGACAGAAGACACAGAGAGAGAGAGACAGGCACAGAGAGACAGGCGCAGAGAGACAGAAGAGAGCACAGTGGCACGCACATAAGCAGAGCACAAAGTGAAAGAAGTGAGAGCGAGCAGGACAGAAAGGGGAATATTAGAAGATCCAGAGAGAGATCGAGAACGGGGAGGAAGCAACGAGAGAGACGGGAGTGTATAGAGAGGAGACTGGAATAAACTGCGATGGAGACCAACCAGCTTGGCTCCGTTCCTTCCTTCACCTGCCTCATCATCGCCATCAACCTCCCCGGGGTGGGGGAAGCGGCTGGAGACTACTGAACGCAGGCAGCGGGAGAGATAGAGCCCCGTTGGGCCCCCTCTTCTCTTTTTGTGTTTTTACACAACTTGTCTTCCTGTGTCCATACAGAAAGGACATTGCTTTATGGTAATCTATGTTCCTAAGGCAAGGCTAAAAGGACAAATCCCATGTTATCCTACAGGTCCCCTGAGCACCACCAGGGATAATTCCTGAGTGCAGAGCCAGGAGTAACCCCTGTGCATTGCCGGGTGTGACCCAAAAAGCAAAAAAAAAAAAAAGAAAAGAAAAGAAAAGAAAAAAAAGAGTATTCCTATTGTGTTCTAAAATCTTTCTTGCATGTCAAGGAGGAAATTTTGCTTTGGATATAAAAATGTCAAAAGTCATGTTAAAGAATGGCTGAATCGGAACCAAAGTAACCAAAGTAACATTTCTTGGAGAATTTCCCAAGCACCGGGTTCTTCATTCCTCTTGGCTCCTGAGTTGCTCTGGTTCTGAGTCTCATCTGAGTCTCGTCACCGTGTTCCGTTCATCTTCCGTGTCCTTCCTGCCAGTGCCCCGGGCCAGCCCTGTGTTTGCTCAGAGGGGTCAGGCTCTTCCCCGCCTCTGTGCAGCCCCAGATTTCAGCCCTGTCTGCAGATGTGGAGCTTGGCCCCAGTGCAGCACCTTCAGCTGGGCCCCGATTTGTGCCACAACCAGTGTCCTGTGTGCTGTGGGGGTGGGGGCCGCCCTGTGCACCCAGGCCCGAGTTGCAGTTCCCAGCCCTGCCCTGCTGAGCCCCGGGGACAGCGTGAGAGGCAACGTCTGATCTTGCCCAGCGCTTCTCCCGAGCCGGAGCACGGCCTCTCCCGAAAGCTGCACGTTCCCAGATAAACCACGAAAAGCAGAACCTGTCTCCATCCTTGGGGTCCAAGATAAGCCAGAAAGTCGTTTTTTATCGAAGAGACAGAAACATCTCCTCTTCCTTTTATCAAAAACAGCCCCCTGAGTAACCCTCCCTGGGAACCGCCGGTCCCCACACAGCCCTGGGCACTGCCTCCTGGCCTTGACGTGCCCAGTGCCACTGCGTGTGGAGGCTCAGGGGCACCTCCTGCCCCCGGTGCCATGCATGTCACAGCGAGCCCCTTCTGGGAGCTGTCCGCTCTGCTCCAAAGGCCACCCCGACCTCCTGAAGCTCAGAACTTTGCACCCCGCCTCTGAACTGAGGGGTGGGCGCACTCATGATGAGCAGGACCGAGAAGAGCCCCCTTGGGGTGGCCGGGACCCTCTGTGTCAGAAGGTGCTGTAGGTCAGTCTCCCCCCAGGATGTTCTCACAGGCTGTTCCCATCCAGGTCACCTGCAGGCCTTAGAGGAGCAGCCACCGGAACTGAGCAGTGATCCGCCCTAAGTGCGGGGCCCCAGGGTCCCCTGCAGCAGATGGCGGGGGGGGGGGGGCGGTCCTCGGTCCTAGAATTGTTTCTCTCAGACACAGAATGGAACATCCATGGAACACAGGCAGTGACTGACTCAGCGTTTAGGGATAAATTATGTGTGTGGGGAGGGTGGGGGGGCGTCGGGGAGGCAGTAATGCACACACATCCCGATTCTGTCTCCCCAAAAGGAAACCACAACATAAAGCAAACAATTTTTCACTGGGGAGTTACGGGAGCTCCCGTTGGTCTGGGATGATAAAGTTCCTGCTTAAGGGAGAGTCGGAAGTCGAGCAAAGGACCTGGGGTGCAGAGAGAGACTCTGCCACAGTCTCTTCACCCCTGCACAGTCATGGCTTCTCGCCTTTTCCGTCCTCTCCCCCTCACCGCCTGGGTCTGCTGTCCCGGGCTGACCATTCCTGGGCTGGTGCGGGTGGCGGGAGTTGGCTGTGTTGAGTCTGATGGTAGTTGTGTAATGAACGAGAGTTTGCACAGGGGGCACCTGGGATCCAGGGCGTGACCCCTCGTTCCATCCCCTCCCTGGTAGGGAGTTACAGCCCAGGAGTCTCTGTCACGTGACCACACTTGGTCATTTCTTTTTTTTTTTTTTTTTTTGCTTTTTGGTTTGTTGTTTTGTTTTGTTTTGCTTTTTTGCTTTTTGGGTCACACCTGGCAATGCACAGGGGTTGCTCCTGGCTCTGCACTCAGGAATCACCCTGGCGATGCTCGGGGGACCATATGGGATGCTGGGAATCGAACCCGGGTCGGCCGCGTGCAAGGCAAACGCCCTACCCGCTGTGCTATTGCTCCAGCCCCCCCTCCCCCCGGCATCTCTGGACGAGGTGACGGAATGTGTCAGGTTCTGCTCTGGGCACTCATTACCTAGCAAGGCACCCCCGTGTTGGGACTGTTAGGGCGCGGGTAGAGATCTCCCTTACCGACAGAGACTCCAGAGACTGCAGACAGCAAGCAGGGTTTATTGTAAGGCTGGCTAGGCAGGGTCGTGCACACGCACACAGCGACACGCAGGTCCCGTGTGCGAGGCAAGGCCCCGAGCTTCTCCAAAGGAGATCTTATGTAGGCCTCCACCGGCCGTTACAGCAGAGCCCGCGCATTTCATAGCCAATGGATTTGTAATGATACATATTTCCCTAACCAATCCATTTAGAAGGACATCGCTCCTTGGCCTTTAGTTTTAGAGATCAGCATTTGCGTCAATGTTCAGGAATGCCCTGGTTTTGAGGGCAGTCAGGGGTCTTGTGACATCTGGTCTGACCACCCTTCCTGTGATTTGCAACTCAAGGTGCCTGTATCTGAGTTCCTTGCTCAGGGGCAGAAAAACCAGTGACTTTGCGGTGCCTAGATTAATTCCGACAGTCTGTCGTGGGCCAGTTCCTCACAGGGACGAGCCTGGGTCCTGGGAGAGCTGTGGCCCTGCGGGGTGGGGGTCAGTGCTAGGTGCAGGGGGCCTCCAGCCAGTTGCTGGGGGGAAACTGAGGCGGTGTCTCCTGGAGACTAGCGGGGGGCCACCCGCTAGCGGCCGGCATGGGGAAACCTGGAGTCTCTCTTCCCGTTGACTTGGACAGTCAGCTCCGAGAGCCGTGACATACCCTGTACCCCAGCCCCCGCAGACACTCTGAGGGCGGGACTCGGGTCCCGGCAGAGCCCGGCCTCACCCTGCTGCCAAGCCCAGGAGCGTCAGCTCCGGGCCTCGTTTCTCCGGGCCTCTTCCTCGTCTCCGTGGAGGGCGGGCTGGCAGAGCACCCATCGCCGGGGGTCTGGGCCGCAGAGCACCCATCACGGGGGGTGCGGGCCGCAAAGCACTGTCCGCTTGCCCAGTCCCAGCTCCCCAGCAGCTGCCCGAGGGGCAGTCTGAGCCTGCTGTCAGTGCCTCGGTGAAGACAGGAGAAAGCAGAGTGCCCTGGAGGGACCGGCCCTGGAGGTGCCATCCTGTCCACCCCAGGGGACAGCAGGCAGGGCCCTGGAGGGACCGGCCCTGGAGGTGCCATCCTGTCCACCCCCGGGGACAGCAGGCAGGGCCGCCCGCTGTGGCACCCACGCCTCCTTCCTAGGCGGGAACAGGTTCCAGTCTGCGCAGCGCAGGCTGGTGACGGATGTAGTGAGTGTTCTCGGCACGTTCTTAGACGCAGATGGACGCTCCTCCCCTCTCTGCCCGCTGACCTCTCTGCCTGCATCGGCCAGCTGTGGCCCTGCGGCGGATGGGCCCCTGCTGTTCTCGGTGCGTTCGCCCGGTTTCTCCCAGTCAGCTCCCCCTGCTCCTCGGTGAGGCTTGGTGCAGGGCGGGGGAGCCCACCCTCAGGGAGGGAAGGACTGCTGACGGCCCCACCCCCACGGCTCTGCGAGGGCCGTGCTTTCGAGGACAGTCCCTGTGAGAAGGTCAGTGCTTCCCTTCACCTGGGATGTGACTCACAGGGCAGACCTCGTCTGTGTGAGCCCTGAGCCCAGCACACCACACACACACACAGCCTTAGATCTGACATCTCACTTAAATATTTTCTTTTTCCTTTATTTTTTTCCCTTGGGCCACACCCAGCAATGCTCGGGTTCCTCCTGGTGCTGCACTTAGGAGTCACTCCTGGCGGTGCTCAGGGGACTGTATGGGATTCCGGGGATCGAACCTGGGTCTGCTGTGTGCAAGGCAAATGGCCTCCCCCCTGTGCTATCACTTCTCCCCGGTCACTTAAATTTTTTAACACATGAAATTCACATGAACAAAATTAACCATTTTCGGGGCTGGAGCAATAGCACAACGGGTAGGGCGTTTGCCTTGCACGCGGCCGAACTGGGTTCGAATCCCAGCATCCCATATGGTCCCCTGAGCACCGCCAGGGATAATTCCTGAGTGCATCAGCCAGGAATGACCCCTGTGCATTGCCGGGTGTGACCCAAAAAGCAAAAAATAAATAAATAAATAAAAAAGAATTTTTAAAAAAATTAACCATTTTCCCCCTTGATGTTTGTGTTGGAGGTAGATGGTTATGCTAGCCTGTGGCATATAAACTTCCTGCCCCTCCACCGACACCCCGGTCTGGGACTGTCACGCCTCTCCGTCACTCTTGCCCATGGCCAGTGTTTGCTGGCTCCATGCCTCTTTCTCAGCGGACGGACTGGGCTCCTCGGGCTCTGCCCCCCGCCGTGTGCTGTGCGGGGCACAGGCACGGGGCACATCGGGCTCCGCAGACCCTTCGTAGGACAGACATGAAAGCCCAGAGCCTTTGCCGGGGCTCGCAGCTGGGATTGGGCCTGTCCACTCTCCACCCTCCGCATGAAGCAAACAGATCCTGCGATTCCTTTGTCCATGTGGAGAGGAAAGAAAACCCAGAACTCAAGGTCAGGCTGAGTGGCCTCTCCATGGTGGAGCCGCGCCAGGCGCTGCTCCCAACCCGACCTTGACTCTTTCCTGGACCTTCTCTCTCTTTGTTGTGATCACAAATCCTCTCCAAAACGACACGGACATTTTGGACATAGTCCCGTAAGATGCTCGTTTCCTCTTTAGCGCTTTTCTGGGGATTCAGAAGCGAAATGAAGTATTTTTCAATGTCTATACAGAAGCATCTGTAGGATGACATTACTTTGTCCTTTCCCTCCTTGCCACAAGTAGCTTGTCCCGGTTTTACCCAGAGTTTAGGCTTACCACAGTCTCACCCATCAAGGTGTTCCCGAATCTCTCCCATCCCTTTGTTTAGCTATAATCACTTCTCCATGCTCTCTTCCCCAAAAGAGTTAATTCGAGGCTTTCCCTTAATCTGACTCTGCTAATTTGCAAGGTCAGGCCTTCCTAGGATACTGAATTTATATTATATAAGTTAATATTGCCTTTCTCCTCTTCTTGTGCCTTTTGAATAATTTACTTTAAAGCTATGTCTGTTTTGTATAGACACAAGAAGACAATATTATGTTTTTATAACTTGGGAATTAATTGGCCTCGAATATTATTCCCTCCCGGGCCTCTGCTTTCTCCACTTAAGCCTCAGTTGCCCTCAGTTCCTAGCACCCCAAAGTAGGGTCCCCGACGTGGGAAGGGAAGGACCCAGGGCAAGCGGTGAGTTATGTGCTACCCTGGCATCGAGATGGGCCTGGCCAAAGTGCCTAATTCTTAACTATAAGTTAAGAGCTTGATCATAGACAAATGCTGTCATGATCCAATAGTAATTATGAGACTGGGACCCTGCCAGGGATAGGAAAGACTGATCTGGCCTGAGCACTGTAGTCTGAGATTGAGATGGCCCCAGGAGAGCAATTCTATAAGCTTTAATGCATCTCTTATTGTGTCCATACAAAATGATTAATATTATGAATTCTTATATGTTTGCTGGCTGAGGAGAAGAGAAACACACTCATGGGACTCTGCCCTTGGGTGGATCCTCCTGCTGAAAGAGAATTAAGTTCTAGGAGAAGCATCCCCTGAGGGAAAAGAACCTTACCCTATTGCTGACCACACCTATGTGTACGCCCCAACTCCCTCATGCTGTGGAGATTTAACTAGGCTGTAAGAGTGGGTTGGGGGGCCAGATCCACGGGGGCCAGATCCAGGAGAGCGGGAGAGAAGCGGAGAGAGAGAATGAAATAAACGGATCGAGCAACCAGTTTGGCCTTCTTCCTTCTTCCTTCCGTCGCCTGCCTTTGACCGACAGCACACACAGCGGTTCCGGGCTCCAGACGCGGGCGGTGAGACAGAGCTGCCCAGAGAGCCCGAGAGTGCTCGCCCCTCGGTGAGCTTTAGTTTTTTACAAGCATCGACTTGTTTCTGTCAAAAACTACAAATTATTAGTAGCTGATTTGGAGAGCTGGTACAGGGGTCAGTGCATTCGCCTTGTGTGCCATTAACTCTGATTCTGTCCCTTGCCCACACAGTCCCCTGCACACTGCCAGGAATGACCCGCAAGCCTGGAGTAGCCCCAAGCCCCAAATAAATAAAGCCAGGTACTAAGCATCTCTGCTGGAGGCAGATGGGCTATCCGTGACTTTTGAATTTCTGATTTGGGGATATTATTGTGTTCATCTGTGTTAGAGTCACTGTCACTGTCGTCACATTGTTCACCAATTTGCTCCAGCGGGCACCAGTAACGTCTCCTTTGTGAGACTTGTTGTTACTGTTTTTGGCATATCGAATATGCCATGGGGAGCTTGCCAGGCTCTGCCATGCTGGTGGGATACTCTTGGTAACTTGCCGGGCTCTCCGAGAGGGACGGAGGAACTGAACCGGGGTCAGCCGCATGCAAGGCAAACGCCCTCCCCGCTGTGCTGTCGCTCCAGTCCTGCTCCTATCTCTTCCCTGTCTCTCCCAGGGATTTCCCTTTCCATTGCTGGACTCCAGCCCCTGTGGCAGGGCCCGTGCTCGGGCGTTCCTGTTGGGACCGTATTTCCTTCACTCTGTGCAGACAGCAGAGTGGCCTGACTCTGACTGGGAGATGGCAACCCCTGTAAGGCATTTGCACAAACCGTGTCGCTGTCCAGCAGTCCTGAGGAGCCCAGCCTTGTGCCCCCAGCACCACTGCTCTGCCGGCCCAGGCAAAGGGGTGGCACCGTCCTAGGTGGCTATATGTGCCCGGGAACCCAGCGAGGCAGAGCCAGGCTGGGGGCAGAGCAGTTGTGCCAGCCACCAGCACGGAGTCGTGCTTGATGGGTGCAGAGTTTCTGTTTGAGGTGCTGGAAAGGTCGTGATGGGGCTCAATTCTGTGTGTGTGTGTGTGTGTGTATGTGTGTGTGTGTGTGTGTGTGAATGAAACGTGGATCAACAAAAATTCTAAGACTGATCCACCCTGTGGATACAGAGACCTGATAAGACTTCAGCAGCTGCCCTGAGGAGATTGGACCGATCCCCATGAAGCTCCTCAAACCCTCAGATCTCACCCTTAATCCGATTAATTTTAGTGATTCAGCCCAGAGAAGACTCCAGAAACGTTTCAGATCAAGACAGCCTGAGCCTATAAAAGCCACTTTGGGCAACGGAAGGACGCGCACATGCTGCCCGCGTGCTGCCTGCGCCGTGTGGCCGAGCACGTGTCGCCCGCATCTCCCCTCTTGAGACGGGGACTTCCATGCTTTCGTGTCTAATGCTGGGGTGTGTGTAGGGGTGTCTCCAGCCTTGGAGAAGCCCACGTTTTCTCTTGAGCACGTTTCTCTCTCTCTGTCTCTCTCTCCCCCACACACACCTTCAAAACCCCTGCAAATAAAATCTGTTTTTCTTCACTGCTCTCTACTCCTGAAACTCCTTTCTGCGAGGCAAGAACAAAGCCCAGTAACCCTGGGTCCCGGGTGGCAGAGGCGGATGGGGAGAAAGTGACCGTCTCCTCCTCCCCGCTTCACATGAGCCCCCCCGTGCCCCCAACAGCAGGGCCAGGGAACGCCCCCCACAGCCCCTCCCTTCCACAGCTGCGGCGCCTCCCTCGCTGCTTCTCCTCTTCATTTGCTTCCTGTGGTTTAACCAAACGCGCAGGGTGCCAGGACTTCATCTTAACGCTCGTTTCTAGGGCCGCAGTCAGCTGTGCTCAGGGGTCACTCGGGCGTCCGGGGCGGCGGGGGGTGGGGGGGTCCCCTGTCAGGCAGAGCCCTCCGGCTGGCCGTGTGTTTCTTTCTGGGCCACACCTGCCAGTGCCTGGGGCCTCCTCCTGGCAGGGCTGCGGTGGGACGGGAGCAGTCACGGGCGAGGTGAGCTGTACTCCCTCTGGCCCCCGGCAGGTGTGAATTTTAAATCAAGTAGCTGTTTGTTAGGCCCAGGTTGGGTTTGTTTGTTTGTTTGTTTGTTTGTAATTAAATCACCATGAACTACAGAGTTACAGAGCTGTTCACGGTTGGGTTTCAGTCACACCGTGTTCCAATACCATCCCTCCACCGGTGTACATTTCCCACCAACAATGTCCTGTTTCCCTCCTGCCGCCCTCCCGCCCCCCTCCGAAGCCTGTCTCTATGTCAGGAACATTCTCTCTCTCTCTCCCTCTCTCCCCTTCCTCCCTCCCTCTCTCTCCCTGTCTTTCCCCCTCTCTCTCCCTCCCTCTCCCTCTTCCTCCCTTTCCCTCTCCCTCCTCTCTCTCTCTCTCTCTCTCTCTCTCTCTCTCTCTCTCTCTCTCTCTCTCTCTCTCTCTCTCTCTCTCTCTCTCCTCTCCCTCTCCCTCTCCCTCTCCCTCTCCCTCTCTCCCCCTCCCTGTCTCTCTCTCCCCCCTTTTGGTCGTCATGGTTTCCAGTACAGATGCTGAGAGCTTATCATGTTTGACCCTTTGCCTGTTCTCAGCACACGCCAGAGCGAGCGTTCCCAACTGTCTTTGTCATAGTGGCCGGGGGTGCTTCTGACTCGGGTCTGACCGCAGGAAGTCTCCTGGGTGGGAACCTTGGTCCTTCCCACAGGCCATGGCCCCCTCCTAGAGCCCCCCCCCCCCCGCAGGTGCTGACTGCTGACTCTGGGTGTCAGGGCTGGGTGCTTTGTGGGGCCGCTTCCAGCTTCTTCAAGAATGACAGTGCTGGGGCTGGAGCGATAGCACAGCGGGGAGGGCGTTTGCCTTGCACGTGGTGGACCCGGGTTCAATTCCCAGCATCCCATGTGGTCCCCTGAGCACCGCTAGGGGTGATTTCTGAGTGCATAGCCAGGAGTGACCCCTGTGCTTCGCCGAGTGTGACCCAAAAAGAAAAAAAAAAAGACAATACTGAGGGATAGAGACGCTCAGAGTCGGAAAGTAGAGAAGTTTATTAGGAAGTAGACAAGGAAAAGGAGAAGGGAATCCCCAGGTGGGCGGATAGTGTGGGGTCGTGTGGGCCTTGGCAAGTGTTTACAAAAGCCCTCCGGAGTCAGTGGGATGTCGAGGGTCTAATCTCCTGGTCTCAGGGCCGAGCGTTGTGGTCCTGGGACGCTCCAGAAGGACCTTGAGGGTGACGTGTGTCAGGCTGAGCGGGGAAGGAGCGAGAAGCTGGCTCCCCCCCACCCCCCCGGCTTGGGAAACTAATCTCCAGCCTCACTGGCCGTGTCAGCCTCCCTGTCGGCCCGGGCCGGTCCTGGGAAGCTCCTGCCTCAGACGGAGCCCTGGGAGAGGGGACAGGAGAGGGCAGCTGGCGAGGGGAAACGGGCTTCCTCCCTCTCCGGAAGGGGAAACTGGCTTCCTTCCTGGAAGGGAACCTGTGGCTTCCCCTTCCGGGAGTGCTCAAGCCCGCGTCCCCTGCGCGCGCAGTTCCTCCAGAAGCTCCCCCACCTGGCTGCAGTCTCTTTGCTCTGGTCTCTGTCTGGTTACAGGCCCGTCCCCGCCTGGGTGGGCTGAGGAAGCGCCTCTCGCTGCAGCGCGCGGGCACCTTCTCTGCAGATGGCCGTGGTGGAGCAGCCTCACCCCTGCTTCAGGAGCCACACGGGAGGCGCGGGCAGCCCTGTGTGCTGGCGTCCCCCGGAGGCAGAGGGGTGGCGGGAAGCCTCAGGCAGAAACCTGACGGGGGTGGGGGGGGCGGGCGGGGGGGGGGGGTCGTCTGCATGGGCTCGCGGCCCGCCTGTCCCTGCAGCCCCTCAGGCCGTGCCGGGTGAAGCGGAGCCTGGTGCTGGGGAGGCTCCCGAGACGCGCTGCGGGGCCAGAACTGCTCCAGCGATGATCCTCCGGGCGGGCTCAGTGCTGGAGCCTGAGGCCCGGTGCTGTGGGGGCTCAGCTGCGCCTCGGGGCTCTGTGTGTCGCTGTGCGGGGACCTGGGCTGCTGGCCCACCCGCAGGTGCTCAGGGGGTCCCCGTCGGGTGGAGACAGCGTGCAGTGGGGAGCTGAGGGAGCACTGGGGAAGGGGGCCGGGGGTGGGGAGCAGGGGGAGAGGCATGGCTGGAGGGGTCACTGGGTCACTGGAACGAGCGCACCGGGAGGGGGCACCCCCTGGCCTTGCATGTGCCCCGCCCACCTGTATCCCCGAGCACCCCCAGCAGTGACCCTCGAGTGCAGGGCCGGAAGTCAGCCCTGGGCACAGCTGGTGTGGCCCCCAGGAGGTGAAGGCCACTGCTGGCTCCCTCCCCGTGCCCCCGCAGGAGGGGTCTGTGCCCTGTGCCAGGGCAGGGCTGCGCAGACCCCGGGCAGGGGAGGGTTGGTCGGTCTGTGCTGCAGGACATGTGCTCAGATGCTCCCCAAACTAGGGCCACGGGGGCCTGTGGGGCCGGTGTGGGGCCGGGTGCGGGCCCGGGTGGGGTCCTGGGGCAGCGGGAGGCGCAGGGCAGGTGAGGCTTGGGCGGCTGGAGGAAGGAGTCGGCTTGCAGGGAGCAG
Organism: Sorex araneus; assembly: GCF_027595985.1. Classification (NCBI taxonomy): domain Eukaryota; kingdom Metazoa; phylum Chordata; class Mammalia; order Eulipotyphla; family Soricidae; genus Sorex; species Sorex araneus. The sequence continues at coordinate 66,605,673 of NC_073311.1, forward strand.
CGTTGAGGCGGGCGGGCACGGCGGAGCAGGCCGGGCTGCCTCGGTGTTGGTGGACACTGTGTGCGCGCGGCGAGAACAAAGGGTCCTGCACGACCAGCTGCTCGGGCCCGGCCATCTCGGTCAGCTGCTCCTGGCCTCCCCGAGCCCACGTCTGACCCCGCCTCCGTCAACGCCTGTGCCCAGAGTTGCCGGCTCCCTGCTGGCCGCCCGCTGGGGGCTCACGGTACTGTTCCCTGCTGAGCTCAGGGGCTACCCCAGGGGCCAGTTCTTTCCCTCCCTCCCTCTCCCTCCCCTTCCCCCTCCCCTCCCTTCCCCTCTTATTTTCCTCCCCTCCCCCTCCCTCCCCCTTCCTTCATCTCCCACCTCCCCTCTCCTCCCCTCCTCCCCCTCTCCTCACCCTTCCCTCCCCCTCCTCCCCTCTTCCTCCTTCTCCCCTCCCCTCCCCCCTGCAGTGCTCCCCTCGGGCCCTGTGCCCCGGCCAGCCCCAGGAGCGGAGCTCATGTCCTGCGCTTGCAAGGTGCTCCCGTCACCCTTCCCCCTCGCACAGAGCAGCCACTGTGCGGCCAGTTCTGGGTGGGGAAACGTGCACTTCAGGGGCTTCAGGCTGTGCAGCCCACCCCGGCCCCTCGGTTGCTAGGTGGGAGCAGCGGGTGGTCTTTAGATGCTCTCCCCGTGTGAGCCTGGCCTCAGGGCGGTTCCAGCTGTGTCTCGGACACGGTTTCCCCAAAGTGCTCGGCCAGCCTCCCCCCCCCCCACTTCCTGCCTGCAGCAAAACACTGAGGTGAGTTTGGCAGATGACGCCTGAAGTCAGACCCCCAGCCCCCCTCGGGAAACCTGGAAGGGACTGGGTCACACCGAGGGTGCTGGTGTGCCTGAGGCCAGCACTGGGCCATGGACAGAGGGCCACAGGTGGACAGGCCTGGGTGCTGCTGGGAAGGCCCCAGAAGCGAGGGGACACTTGGGGCTGCCTTATCCCAGGCCTTGAGCCCGTCTGGAGACCGCTGAGGCCCCCGGCGACCTGGACAGAGACGACAGAGAGACCACCGGGGGCCCAAGTCGGGCGCAGACGCTGTCCCCAGCCCAGGGGAGACCGTCCTCAGCCCTCCCCAAAGCCCGCCCCGCTCTGTTCAGGTTTGCAGGACAGTGCCTGGGGCCACCCAGGAGGGCCACTGTTCGCTCCCAGCCTGCGCTGGGCCCTCGACCCCTGAGGGGCCGGACGGCCACCGTGGGCAGACCTGGGCCCGCCGGCCTGCAGCGTAGCTGGAGGCTCCCGCTCGCCAGACACCGGGTCTCGCTCAGCAAGGCCTGCTTCTCTGTCCCCACTGGCCGCAGAGTGTGGCGGGGAGAGAGACGGAGGGAACGAAGTGGAGAGGGGGAGCGTGAAGGGGGGGCTGTGCATATGTGCAGTTGTGTGGACACGCTGGGGGCAGCTCGGCACAGAGGAAGGGGAGAGAGAGGGAGAGGGAGGGAGAGGGAGGAGGGAGGGGCAGGTAGGGGAGGGAGGGAGGGAGGGAGCGGAGAGAGGGCCCCCGCCCAGCTCGCGCCTGTGTCCAGCTCTGGCTGCGGCTGGAGTCCGGCTGTCTCCTGGTGCATCTCGCTGTTCTACGGGAGCGGGAGCGTCTGTTTCTTTGCTTGTTCTGTGGTGCTGGGGGCTCCCGGGTGACTTCCGTGATGCAGAAGGATAGAGGCGGGGCGTGAGGGGGGCTTGGGGGTCCTGCTCTACACGCTGTGGGGGTCCCCGTGCGACGCTCACACCCTCCCCGAGTTGGCTGCCAACCGTCAGGCGTGTCCGTGGGGGTTCGAAGACACGCACTCCCGGGCGGCTCCAGTCCCGTGTTTGACTGAATGTGTCTGTGAGGTGTGGGTGGCGGGTCTGTTCGAACCCGGGCCCCAGGCCGTCAGCACCTTGGAGAATAAAAGGATTAAGATGCTGTGAGAAAACAGGAAAGTTCATCGAAAGCAGAAGAGGAAAAGCAGAGGCGTTCCCACCCCTCCGGAGAAGACCCTCTGCGGGAGCAGCTGAGGCACCGGCCAGCCGCGGGGAGCAGGCGCGGGGGCCAGAGGCTGAGGGGACCCGCCCCGCTCCCGCCAGCGCAGTCCTCAGCTTCTCAGAACTCTGGTCCTTAGTGTGGTCAGCAGATCTCCTCAATAGGGACCGCTCCTCTCAACCCAGGGAAACTGAGGCACAGCACTACAAGAGTGGCTTCTCTAGAGACCCTGGGGGACACCGCCCTCAATGTGGGGGTCTGTGTGCCCGTGGACACGTGTCTGTGCGTGCCTGTGCGTGTGGACACGTGTCTGTGCGTGCCTGTGCGTGTGGACCGTGTCTGTGCGTGTGGACACGTGTCTGTGTGCCTGTGCGTGTTCACCTCAGTGCTTGCTGGTGCCCTGTGCATGCATGCATGCTTGTGTGTTCTCATGCCCACATGCATGTCTGTGTGTCATGCCCATGTTCAATCATGTTTACTCGTTCCCATGCCCTGCGTGTGCTTGTGTGAGATTTTATGTGCTAGTGCCCGAGTACATGTATGTGTGCATATTTGTGATCATGTGCGTGTGAGTGTGCATTCCCGTGGCCTGTGTACGTGTGTGTGCCCATGGGCGCTGGTGCTGGTGCACATGCACGGAGGACCTGAGTGTGGGCAGAGATAAAATCGAGGTGTCGGGCCGAGAGGCCGTGCAGCAGGTAAGGTACTTGCCTTGCATGTCGTCTACCTGGATTCGGTCCCTGGGACCACACAGGGTTCCCCAAGCACCACCAGGGGGGACCCCTGAGCACTGAGCCGGGAATAAGCCCGGAGCACTGACCCCAAAGCAAACAAAAAGGACAAAGTGATTTTAGGGGCCGGGCCAGTGGTACAGTGGCTAAGGCCCACAGCCAGCCCGGGTTCGATCCTCGGCATCCTTTATGGTCCCCTGCACCTACCGGAAGTAGCTTCTGAGAGCAGGACCGGGGGCAACCGAGAGTGACCAAGCCCAGCCAGCTAATGCCCGGCCCGGAGGAGCAGTGCGGGAGGAGCGGGCTGCAGCCTGGCCAGTTAGTCCGCGGAGCACGCAGCCCCCACGAGCGAGCCCGGGCGGGGCTGGACACGGTTTGCGCCTGCGTTCCCAGGGCCCAGCGGGGCTCCCAGGAGGGGACAGTCGTCCGGCCCTGGACACAGGGCAGCCTGCCGCACCAGTCATTCCCCTCATGGCCAGAGCGGGCCTCCTCCGTGCCGGGAGGGAGCTGGGCCGCCAGGGGCCGGTTCCTGCCAGGGCCAGCGGCGACCGGCCTCCACCACTCAGCGTGTCCTGCGGGACCCCGACCTGCTGCAGGACCGAGCGGACAGAACCACGGCTCTGAATTCCGATCGGCCCGTGTCAGGGTCCCCTGTGGGGGAGCCAAGAGCGCACAAGGCACCGCGCTTTGCAGGACAGCTTACTTGGCATGAGTCACTCGAGGACTGGGTGTGGGGCCTGACCGGTCGGCCCGCCCTCTGGTGGGGGAGCGCGGCCCCTCCCTTGCTTCCAGGGTCCTTTTGAACTCCGACCCGGAAGGGGCTTGCCTACCATCCTGTACCACACCCTGGTGGCCTTTTCCCTGATGGGTTCGTGGTTCTCCCTGCCGGTTACCTCCATGGGGGTGGTTCCGCTCTTTGAGCCGAGTCCAGTCAGTGGGTGTTATCGGGTTCAACTGTCCGTTACTGGCAGAAGCTGCCGGTTCATTCACAAATGGCTGCGCCGATGCTAAGCAGTCTGAGGGCTGTGGAACGGAAGGGTCCCCACGGCCTGTAGGCCCCCAACCCAGGAGACGCTGCCAGCACAGCACAGGGACAGAGGGACGGATGGAACAGGGGGACACGGAGGGGCGGCCTGGGATGGGGGATGCGGGGGGGCAGATGGGATGGGGGGACGAGAGGGACGAGAGGGACAGATAGGATGGAGGGATGCAGAGGTACGGCCTGGGGACACGGAGGGGACGGCTTGGGATGTGGGGCCTGGGGGGAAACTGAGTCTGCAGGGTTTGGGCCATCAGCCAGAAATGGGAGTTTCTGCTCTGTGGCAGGGCTGGGGGCCCTCGGGGGCAGCTGGGCACTTCCTGTGGAGCTGGACAGGGCGGCTCTGATGCTGAGGCTTCCCTAGGCCCTGGGGCGGCGGGCCTCAGCGTGGCCATGGCGGGCCAGGAGCTGGACGGGGTGTGATGCCTCCTCTCTCTGGCCGTGCTAATCCTGCCCCCCACTGCGGGCGTTTGCTGGGTGGGCCCCTCCACGGTGCCCGTGCTGGCTAGGAGGCGAGCGGGGCACCCCCAGACCCAAGCGGGGCCTTGGCTGCGGTGACCTGAGTCCCAGAGCGAGGGTGATCCGGGAGCCCCCACGCCCGCCCATGGGTCTCTGTTCGCCGGGATTCTCAGTTTCTTCAGTATTTCTGAGAATGAAAATAGTCATGAAAGTGCTCGGACTCTCTCGAGTTAGGAAAGCAGAACAGTTTGTTGGAAAGTAGAAGCAAAAGGAAGAGGGACTCCCAGTGGGGGGCTCTTTTTATGGAGCTTTTACAGGAAAACTGGGTCTTTGTGTCCCTGGGAATGGGGGGAAGTTAAAGATAAGGGTTTTCTGTAGGGCCCTTTTCAATGAAAATTGGGCTCTTTGCATTTCTTATCAGTTGACAAGCCGGTGACAGGGAATGCCACACCCTGCAGCTCCGCCGGCCATTTCCCATTATCTTAGCCTCCAGGTGGGCTGAATTTTATGAGTTCTGGGCAGAATTTTATGCTGGACAATTGTTGACTCCCTGTTGATCAGAAAGAGCCCAGGAAGTAGCAGGAATCAAAGGTCTAGGCGGGGGCAGTATAAACTGGGACTGCCCCCAACAGCTGGCCAGGGGGACCAGGGGGACCGAGGCTTCCAGTGCTGCCCGGTGAGACGCAGGGTTTGCATAGGGGGAAGATATGGATTTGGGGGCTCCCAAGAAGGCAGATGCCCTGGGCCACCCACGTCCTCCTCTCCCAGGCCCCGTTTTCTTCCTCATGTCCCTGGCTTGGTCTTATGCGCCGGAAGTTTCTCCCCAAACACCTCTGCCACGCGCCGGAAGTTTCTCCCCAAACACCTCTGCCACGCGCCGGCCGGCAGGGCACAGCCTGGTGAGTCTGGGGTGAGCCCGCCTGCCCCACCAGGTGCCTGGTAGCCCGACGCCCCCCTGGCCCTCGCAGCTTGGGAGTCGGCCCTTCCCTTCCCACAGAAAAGAATTTCAGGAGGAGACAGGGGTGGGGGAAGGAAAGTCAGATTTTTATTTGGAGGCTTTGAGAATGGAGGGAGGGGAGGGAGGGGGAGTCAGAGAGAAGGCGGGCTTCTCCAAGGCGGGGAGAGCCCCAGGACACCCCCTCGGGGGACACGTGTGCAGCGGCTGCACTTCCTTTTGTTCAAGGTGGCTGTACAGGGTTTTCCTGAGCTGACCCACGGGGACTGAGGCTGACCCACCCTGCGGATACAGAAAACAGACTTGATAGACCTTCAGCAGACCCTGAGGACGTTGGACCCTCCCCATGAAGTTCCTCCAATTTCCTCACCTCTCCCTTAATCTGATTAAAATGTGATCCGCCTAAAGAAGACCATCCCCACTCCCACCTCCCTGGTAACCTCCTTAGCAACGGACTTTTACGAAGCCCCACGTGGGTGGTAGAGGCAGTTGGGGAGAAAGTGACCGTCTTTCTCCTCCTTGCTTCACGTAAGTCACCCTGGGGCTCCCAACATCAGCATGGCAGAGTCTTCTTTGAAATCCCCTTCCTGGCCTTGGTTCCTGCCGGAGCTTCTCTCCGAGGGCTCCAGCCTGCCCTGGGTCTCCTGTGCCAGGCCCTGGCTCTGTCTGCAAGGTGGGCTTCTGCTACCTTGTCTGCAAGCAGCTCCCAGAGATGCCCCTTGTGGCCCTTTCCTGCCTCCACCACGAGAACAATATTGGCCAAAGGCAAAGGGGGCAGAGGGCAGCTGATGCCTCCTGGGATCACACCGTGGGCAGCGGGGATGGCAGCACACGTTTCCCCCTTTCCTCCGGGAATGAGCACGTCATCCACCCTCCCTCCCTCCCTCCCTTCCTCCCTCCCTCCCTCCTTCCTTCCTTCCTTCCTTCCTTCCTTCCTTCCTTCCTTCCTTCCTTCCTTCCTTCCTTCCTTCCTTCCTTCCTCCTTCCTTCCTTCCTTCCTTCCTCCTTCCTTCCTGCTTCCTCCCTCCCTCCCTCCCTTCCTTCCTTCCTTCCTTCCTTCCTTCCTTCCTTCCTTCCTTCCTTCCTTCCTTCCTCCTTCCTTCCTTCCTTCCTTCCTCCTTCCTTCCTGCTTCCTCCCTCCCTCCCTCCCTCCCTCCCTCCCTTCCTTCCTTCCTTCCTTCCTTCCTTCCTTCCTTCCTTCCTTCCTTCCTTCCTTCCTTCCTTCCTTCCTGTTAGGACCGAAGACCACCCCTCAGTATTCAGAGACCAACTGCCCAGCGGGAATGCAGACCGCACATGGAGATCTTATTCCAGCTAGCTGGGGCCGAGACATCCTGACTCGGGCCCGAGCTCGACCCCGAGTGCTTACGGCCAAGGGTTTATGTAGCCATCCTGGGCACGCGGACCTCAGGAGCAAGCGCAAAGGAAAACAATTCCAAAGGCAAAAGTGACTTCAAACTTTCCAAAGCGAGCAAAGGCATACAAGAGCAATATCTCAAGAAAACAAAACAGTCCCAATTAAGAAGACATTCCCAGTTCCCATACATCAAGAAGGCATCTGCTCCGCTAGACACAGGATACAAAATACGGGTGTATTGGCGCCTGACCCTCCAACTCCGTCTGTGCAAACACCAGTGGTACCTTCAGTTAGCTCAGTGGAGACAGTCCTTCATGGCCAGAGCCGCCCCCCACCAAATGGGCTGTAAACTCTCCCTTTTGGCTAGAGCTGCCCCCCACAGCTTTTACCACCAGGGTGAGAAGAGGTGAGCTGGCTGCTTCTCCAGCCCCTTTTCCTCTGATCTCCCTGAGGAAGCTTTGCTTCTCACCCTCCCTTCCTCCCTCCAGCTCTCCCTCCCTCTCTCCCTTTCTCCCTTCCTTGCTCCTTCTTCCCTCCCTCCCTCCCTCTCTCCCTTCCTCTCTCCCTTTCTCCCTTCCTTGCTCCTTCTTCCCTCCCTTCCTCCCTCCCTCCCTCTCTCCCTTTCTCTCTCCCTTTCTCCCTTCCTTGCTCCTTCTTCCCTCCCTCCCTCCCTCTCTCTTCTTCCCTCCTTTTTTTGCCACACCCGGTAGCACTGGGCTTATCCTGACTCTGCTGGGGGCCCTGTAGGCAGTGCAGTGCCAGGGACCCCCTGGACTGCTGCTGAGCGGGAAGTGCTGTAAGCCCGGCTGTCTCTGCACTGGCCACACATCCTCTGAGGGATGCGTAGAGAATGGAGCTCGGGGCCATCAGCTTTGGGTTGGGTCTATTTACCACTTTAAATTTCTAAATGCAGGACCAGGAAGGGGTCAGTGATGGCAAACATTGGGCCTCAAGGGACAGGGGATGGGCCGGTCCTTCTCCATTCCCTGTCCTTGTGAACTGCCTGCGGCTGCCATTTAAGCTCCTTAATGGCTGTGTAAAAACACAAAAAGAGAAGAGGGGGCCCACCGGGGCTCTATCTGTCCCGGTAGTCTCCAGCCGCTTCCCCACCCCGGGGGAGGTTGATGGCAATGATGTGGCAGGCGAAGGAAGGAACGGAGCCAAGCTGGTTGGTCTCAATCGCAGTTTATTCCAGTCTCCTCTCTATACACTCCCGTCTCTCTCGCTGCTTCCTCCCCGTTCTCGATCTCTCTCTGGATCTTCTAATATTCCCCTTTCTGTCCCGCTCGCTCTCACTTCTTTCACCTTGTGCTCTGCTTATGTGTGTGCCACTGTGCTCTCTTCTGCCTGTCTCTCTGCGTCTGTCTCTCTGCGCCTATCTCTCTGCCTCTGCTTCTGTGTCTTCTTCCTCTGTTTTCTTCCTCTGTCTTCTTCTTCTGCCTCTCTGTCTCTTCTATCTCTCTGTCTTCATCTATCTGCCTCTTCTGTCTCCTTCTTCCTCTGTCTCCCTTGTCTTCTTTCTCCCCCGTCTCTTCTATCTCTCCCCTGCAGTGCCCCACAGTCTTAGTTTATATAGCAAATTACATAGGGTGGTGACACAAAGGTGAGTTTAACATCAACAAATCACCAAAGAAGGGTAAAACCATTTCTCCAGGAGATTAACAAAATCTCATCTAAGGAAATCTCATCTAAGGAGATCCACTCAAGGGTGGGGGTCCAAACAAGGGTGTATCAGGGTGTGAGCTAGTAATCTGCTTAAATAGTTATAGTAAATCTACTTCTAATATTTCTAACAATGTCATTCTGTATGAGCACAGTAAGAGATATAAAGTTTGGTTTTTCCTGAGGGCATCTCCAGACCACAGTCCTCAGGCCAGGTTAATCTTCCTAACCCCAGCAGGATCCTAATCTCATCGTTACTTTTGGATCATGACAGCATTATCCATGATCATGCTCTCAACTTATAGTTGAGTATTGTGGCGCTTTGGCCTGGCCCATTTCAATGCCAGGGTAGCACATAACTCACCGCTTGCCCTGGATCCGTCCTGTCCCTCGTCGGGATCCTGCTTTTGGGGTGCTAAGAAAGCAGATGCCCAGGAGTAAATATTATTGGAGTCAATCAGCTCCCAAGTTACAAGCACAATATTGTCTTCCTGTGTCCATACAGAAAGGACGTTGCTTTAAGGTAAACTATATTCCCTAAGGCAAGGCTAAAAGGACAAACCCCATCTTGTCCTACAATGGCCATGACCCAGAGACACACAAAAGAATCTCGGAACCAAGCAGCTTGCTGCAGAGATTTCCCCAGACTCTAATTATCTAAAATTTGAGAATTCTAGGAGCTGTAGGATAACATAGCCTCAGGTAGTTTAGGTTTATTGGGTTACTCCCGTCACAGTGCTACCATTCCTCTGTGTTTATTTGTAGTTTCTTTCTTAGTGTTCTGTTGACTTATAAATATTATTTTTCTCTTCTCCTTGAGAAGAGAAAGATGGAAGATTGAATAAACGGTAACTAATCAGCAACCAGCTTGGTCCTCGTTCTTCCTTCGCCTGTCCTTGGCCAATGTCCCGATCCAGCCCATACACAGCGGTTCCAGAGCACCGAACACGGGCGGTGAGACAGAGCTGCCCGGAGAGCCCGTGAGTGCACACCCCCGTCGGTGTGCTTTAGTTTTTTACAAGGAGCTATCCATAACTCACTGTCATCCTGTTGCTTATCGATTTGTTCGAGCGGGCACCAGTAACGTCCCTCATTGTGAGACTTATTGTTACTGTTTTTGGCTTATAGAATATGCCACGGGTAGCTTGCCAGGCTCTGCCATGTGGGCGCAATACTCTTGGTAGCTTGCTGGGCTCTCCGAGAGGAACGAGGAATCGAACCCGGGTCAGCCACATGAAAGGCAAACGCCCTACCGCTGTGCTATGGCTCCAGCCCCTATCCATAACAAGCAATACAAAATAAATTATCTAGCCTCTGCCTTTTCAGCAGGTTTGAGTGGTGGAGGGAATAGCCAAAATACTGGTGGTGGGACTGGTGTCAAGTCAAGATATTCTATGTAATCCATTATTGTGTTGGGACCGGAGCCGCAAGGGAGAGAGAGACGGGACAGTCGGGAAGACTCTTGCAAGGGAAAAAGTTTATTCAGACCAACATGCTGGGGCTGCACCTCAGGTGGATGCAGCAGCCTGCGCGAGTTAGGGCAGCCTTTTTATAGGGTCCGAGTCCTCAGGGCCAGTCACGTAGTCACGCAGTCTCGTCCGGAGCCACTATCTCCGGTTCCTCGCGTCCGGAGCCACTATCTGCGCTCAGGGCCAGTCATGTAGCTGTGTCCGGAGTCATTATCTGCGGAGCTGTGGGACCAGAGTCACTATCTGCGGAGCCGTGGGACCGGAGCCACTATCTGGGCTCTGTGTCAGGAGTCACTATCTGTGGAGCTGTGGGACCGCTGGAGCCACTATCTGGGCTCTGCGTTCTCAGTAACTCCTCTGAGCGGGTCCTTATCTTTTAGGCTCGTACGTGAATACCAGCCCAACCGTGCAGATGACAGGATGTGTGTGACAGGACTTAGGTACAGTGCATTGTTATTTACAGCTTATGGGCGTAAGCATGGTTACAGAAGCAGGACAAAGCGAGGTTACAAAAGTCAAGAGTGGGCTGCTAACCATTCAACCCAGTATAGTTTCTTTCAACTCAACAATTGTGAACAACTTTATGAAAATACATTTTTTTTAAATAAATAAAGGACCAGTGAGTTTGATTACTTGATCTTTATTTTGGGTCTGAAGTGATAGTACAGTGGGGAGGTGTTTGCCTTGCACACAGCTGACCCGGGTTCAATCCTCAGCATCCCATATGGTTCCCCGAGCCCTGCCAGGAGTGAGCCCTGAGCACGGAGCCAGGAGTCACTAACCCCTGAGCATCACCAGGTGTGGTCCAGAAACAAAATTTGGTTTTGTTTTTGGGGCCATGTCTAGCAGTGGTCAGGGGCTACTCCTGGCTCTGTGCTCAGGGGGTACGCCTAGGTGGTACTGGGAGTGGGAGTGGGACTGAACCCAGAGCGGCCCCCAAGCACTGCCGGGTGTGACCCCAAACAAGGCAGTAGCAAAAAGAACCATGTTGGCGTCAGGTGAAGACCAAGGAGCAGAGAAAGCACCTCAGCAAAGCCCATATGTGGAAGAAGCCCGCCGGCCTCCAGCTGGGGACACTCCTCCCAGGGGACACCCAGACACAGGGCGTGACGCCCACGGCCACTGCCGCCAGCGCGGCCCGGGAGATCAGGCTGCCGGCTCCCAGCTGCACTTGCATTTTCTCAGGGAGGAATTAAGGGGGTTTTCGGACTGGGGGGTGTTGAGGGACAACCTGATGTCTCTCTTTCCTGACGCAGGGCTGGCCTCGGCTGTTGCACGATTGTCAGTTTTGCAAACTGGGAACCTGAGCAGTTTCTCCAGATGTCCTTTTGGTGGTTTTCCATTTCTCTTACGGTAGCGCGTCCCGCAGACCAGGGAAGGACACTCTCTCGGAATGAGGGATGTTCAGAGAGTGAAGCAGACGTGTGGGAAGTTGAAGTCTGACGAGCAAGGACGGCCTTAGGAATCTAAAGGTCAGACGGAGGACGTGGGGTCTGAGAGGACAGAGCCGTGAGGGCACTGGCCAGTCCCCCCAGCATCGCCAGGGGATAGAGCACAGAGCACAGTGTGGCCCCAAACAAAAAGAGAAGTTGAGGAAGAGATGCGGAAAGAAGGCGAAGGACAGAGAGACGGAAAGTCCATCAGCCCAAGGGACGTTGCCGCCAGAGCCGGGCTGTGAAGCAGGAAAAGAGAAGCCAGCAGTGAAATAATTCAAGAGAATTCTAGACTGGAAGGAGACGGTTCTCCAGACCAAAAGAGCCCCCAGGAACCTACGCCAGCCCGCAGCTGGGGGCAGCTGGTCCCAGGCTCCCTGGGTCCCTGAGGCAGGCAGGGCTTCAACTGAACCCAGCAGGCTGGAGGTTGGGACCCACTTGGTCACTGCGGGTCCCTGCCGGGAGGAAGAGCACAGGGGAGGGGGTTGCAGGAGGAACAGTGACCCTCCCCGGCCCCGAGCAAAGGGATGCTGAGGCTGGAGGGGGGGGGGGCGCGCTCCCTTTGGGCCTCAGGCTCTGGGGGTGTCCTGCCCCTGTGCTGTCACTCCGGCCCACCACTAAAAGGTCTCTTAGATCTCTGGGGCCCAGAGAGGTAGCACAGCAGGGAGGGCACTCGCCTCGCAGGCAGCCGTGCTGGCTCTATCCCTGACGCCCCACCCCATTCCCCGAGCCCCACCAAGAGTGAATCCTGAGCACTGCCAGATATGGCCCCCAAATAAAACAAAAAATATGGTATTAGTCCCAAACCAAGCTGTTTAAATTATACTCCTCTCCAATAGTTCATTCATTCCCGTGCAAAAACTCGATCAACAATTCTTGGGGCCAGAGCCATAGTACAGCGGATTTGGCATGTGCCTGGCACGCGGCATACCCATATGGTCCCCCCAGCCCCACTAGGAGTAATCCCGGGGTACAGAGCCAGGAGTAACCCCTGAGCATTGCCAGGTATGGCACACACCCTGAAAAATAGTAAAAGTTTGGTTTTTCATCACTTGTATCACTTGTCATCCCGTTGTTCGTCAGTTTGTTCAAGCAGGCGCCAGTAACATCTCCATCTGTCCCTGTTATGTGCTAGTGTAGCCCAATGGCGTCTGCTCACTCCAGGAACATGAAGAGCCTCAGACTGTTCATTCAGGGTCTTGACGAAGAAGTCTGACCATCTCGTAGGTGGGCGGTCACGCAGTCTTTTGACTTCCTGGGGAATTCAGTCAGTAACAGCTCTAGTCCAGTGTTGGGGACAGGCCTGGGCACCCTCTGCCTCTGTCCCTGTAAACAGGGACTGGGTGAGGAGGGGGCCTAGGCACTGCCTGCCTTAGTTCCTGTAAACAGGAATGGGTATGGAGAAACGTGGCATGAGGGCGAGTCACCCCCTGACAGCCCACCTTGACAGGTGGCCGAAGGGCCACCATGCTCTGGCGGCCAGCCTGGAAAGGGGGTCGAAGGGCCACCATGCTCTGGCGACCTGCCTCGAGAGAAAAGTTGAAGGGCCACCATGCTCTGGCAGCTGGACTCAGAGGAGGCTGAAGGGAGGATTGGCTCGCGCCTGCCATGGCCATGCTCAAGGCCACATCTGCTTTCCCACGTTTCTCAAGGCTGAGAGAAGGAACCGAAAAACAAGTAAGATTGGCAAAAATAAAGTTGCCTGCACCGCTTGATTAATAATGTTTATGCCACTTATGTAACCTGCTGACCGTTGCTAAAATAAGACTATATAAACCCACTGGATTTCAATACACTTGCTGTATGCCGCATATTGCATGCAGCCCTCCTAGCCCACTCAACTCTCATTCCCTCTCTCCGGCCGAGGTTCAAGTTGGCCGCGCGGGCCGCAGCAGTCCAGCCGTCGTCTCTGAATCGCATGACATGTCCGGCTTTCCTTTACCCACTTCCTCGGATCCCCCATGGCCCCTCGGCTGGCGGAGACCCCCCATTCCCAAAGCAGCAGCGGTCTGTGATACGCCTTCCCGCCACGCCCACCTGTTCTACACCAAGTCTCAGCCCCTGAGACTGATTTGGTCTTTATTTTTCTTTCCCAGTGTTCTTGGCCCACACCAGGCAAATGCTCTGGGTTACTCCTGACCCAGCTCTCAGGAATCACTCCTGGCAGTGCTCGGGGGCCCACATGGGGGCTGAGGATCGAACCCAGGTTGGCCGCGTACAAGGCAAGTGCTCTGCCTGCTGTATTATCGCTCTGGCCCTGATTTGGTCTTTTATTCTATTTTATTTGCGGGGAAAAGGTGTTTGAGTATTTCATTTATTTATTTGTTTGTTTGTTTGTTTATATATTTTTGCTTTTTGGGTCACACCCGGCGATGCACAGAGGTCACTCCTGGCTCTGCACTCAGGAATCACTCCTGGTGGTGCCCAGGGGACCATTTGGGATGCTGGGAATCGAACCTGGGTCGGCCGCGTGCAAGGCAAACACCCTACCCGCTGTGCTATCGCTCCAGCCCCGTATTTATTTATTTTTAATTTTGTAATGACTTGGCCCTTTAGCTTCCGTTTCCCAAATGGGGCCTCTGTCTCCCCCGGCCAGGCCACAGGCTCAGTTCCTGACACGGAGCTAAGTTCCTGAAGTTCCTGAAGTTCCTGAAACTCAGTTACGTTTCCCTTTCCCAGAAAGGGGAACTGAGGGAACTCGCCAGCCAGACCCCCCCTTGGACAGTCCCAGGGCCCAGCGGGAGGGCCCAGCCAGTCACAGGCGCCGAGTCAGGAGGGCCAACGCTAAAAATAAGCCAGTAGATAAGCAACGAGTGGGAAGCGTCTGTAACCCTGTGGTATAAAATCTTGACGAGAGTTAGAGCCGGGTCCTTGTCAGGCCGCCTCTGCGCTGGGTGAGACTCGGACCCTCACTCGAGCTAGCAGTAAAGTGCCTTTGCTTTTGCCTTATCGTGTGTGGACTCGGTCTCTCCGCGACTGGGGACCCCCCGAGACTCGGGCGCAGCATTCTAAGAGGGGTGGGGGGTGGCGGAGCGTCTCCCTCCAGCGGCCTGCCTGAGGCCCCGGGAATGCGCAGCCTAGACACGCCTTTGTGACAGAGCCACCCCCGACACACAGAAAGGGGCACAAGGAGGATTCGAGGGAATGAATCGGTCCTAGTTCCTGGGAAAAGCCCAAAAGGCTTTTAATAATAGGGAACATGCAGGAGAAAAGGGAGACGGGCACGCCGGCCGCTGTTGGGGAAGGCAGAGTGGGAACCAGCCCGGCCCCCGGGGGGAGGCAGAGTGGGGACCAGCCCCGGCCCCCGGGGGGGAGGCAGAGTGGGGACCAGCCCCGGCCCCCGGGGGGGAGGCAGAGTGGGGACCAGCCCGGCCCCCGGGGGGGAGGCAGAGTGGGGACCAGCCCCGGCCCCCGGGGGGAGGCAGAGTGGGGACCAACCAGCCCCGGCCCCCAGGGGGGAGGCAGAGTGGGGACCAGCCCCGGCCCCCGGGGGGGAGGCAGAGTGGGGACCAGCCCGGCCCCCGGGAGGGAGGCAGAGTAGGGACCGCCCCCCGGAGAAGGCAGAATGAGGACTACCCCTGCCCCGCTTTCTGGATCACATCCGGAGATGCTCAGGGGTTCCTCCTGGCTCTGACTCAGATTACTCGGTGCTCAGGGGACCATATGGGATGCCAGAGATCGAACCCGGGCTGGCTGCGTGTGTGCAAGACAAATGCCCTCCCCGCTGTGCTATCTCCGTGGGATCCAGCCCTCACCCAGTGGGCGGAGCTGACAGCACTAGTGCTGGCCCTCAGGTGCGCCGTGCCAAGTCCTTTCTGTCTTGGACCTTTCTGCCTTGGACACACAGCCGTTATGCGGACAGCCGTTACGCGGCTGCTATGGTGCGTGTGCCGGGGCGGCATATTGAGAGACGGGACTTGTGAGAGTGGGAGGTGGGTTGCCAAGATGAGGAGGAGATTCTCCGCCCTACTGGAGGCTCTGTGGTGGCCAGAGACAGTGGCCGTCTTTCATGGTAGAGGACGAGAGGTTGGCCCAGGGGGGCCCAGGGCGGCTCCAAGACCAGTGGGGAATGTGACGAGGTGACCCAAAGTCAGCCGAAAAGCCAGTGCTGTTCACAGAGGGCTGAGAAGCAGGGCCGGGAACAACCTGCACAGCCGTCCCACGCCGCCCTCTTCAGAGGAAGGGTCACCGTGTGAGGACGAGACCGACACCATGACGGGCTGCAGCTGACCTGAAGCTTCGACTAGGCCTAAGTTTTTGTTTCCCAGAAACGGGACCTGCAGTTTCTGGAAAGCTCCCGGCTGAGTAACTTGCCCCAATGAGCACCTGCCAGATGGGCCTGGCTGACCATGAGGGGTCACTGTGCCCTTTTCGAGATAACCAGAAACCGTTTTTGACAACTGTTGCCTGACCACAGTTGCCATGTGCTTGCTTAGCTGAAACATATGTGAACTACTTGCGATTTGGAGTCGGGGTCCTGGTCAGGACTCCACTGCGTTGGATGAGACTCGGACCCTAGCTCGGGCTAGCAGTAAAGTGCCTTTGCTCTTGCATTATCGTGTGTGGACTTGGTCACTCCGAGATCGGAGATCCGGAACTCGGGCTTAACAATACCCCAGCTCACTGCTCGAAGCTGATCGCTTAACATCTGGCTCCTGTGCAGAAACGGCTCGCGTTAGCTGGTGAGGGAGCCCAGGGGAACGTGGTGCGGAGTGCTGAGACCTTGCCCGACTCCGTGAGGGCTGCTCGCTAAGTACTGCCATGACGAGTGTGCGATGTCTGGGGGCCCAGGCCTCTTCCAGGGGCGAGGTTCTAGCTCATTCCTGGTAGACAAAGGTGGGCAGGTCATGGGCTGTCGCAACTGAAACCAGACGGTCGTCAGAAATTAGGCCCCCGGAATAAGATTAGGCCTCTGGAATGTCACTGTCAGGATGTTGCTGGCCAAATACATGTACGCTATAGATGACAGAAACTCGCTGAGTAGATGCATACTTGCGAAGTGAAAGTATAAAAACTCGTTGAATCTCATGCTCGGGTCCTTGTTGAGGCCCGCTGCACGGGGCAGACACTTGGACCCCAGCTGGCTGGGAGCAGGCCTCGTGTGTGACTTGCATTCTCGTGCGCGTCCTCTGTCTCTTGAGGTGGTCGGCTCCGGACCCTGAAAGACCCAGCCTCGGGCTGGGCAGTGCCCTGGGACCCTCGCTCCCAGCCTGGGCCCCTGCACGTTAGGAAAGGCTCCAGCTCGGCGAGCAAGCTTGTCGGGGACTCCTTGGGAAAACTCACGCTCTGCGATATTAGCATCGACAGTCCTCAGGGGGAGCAGGAGGCACCTGGAGGGACGATGCAGTGGGGGAGGCACAAGCTGACCCGGTTTCAGTCCCTGGCACCAGAGGGTCCCCTGAGCCTGCAGGAGTGAGCCTTGAGCACAGAGCTGGGAGTCAGCCCTGAGCACAGAGCTGGGAGTCAGCCTTGAGCACAGAGCTGGGAGTCAGCTTTGAGCACAGAGCTGGGAGTCAGCCCTGAGCACAGAGCTGGAGTCAGCCCTGAGCACAGAGCTGGAGTCAGCCCTGAGCACTGCTGGGTGTGACCACTCAGTGGCTGCTCAGGACTAACTCCGACGGGCTAATAGGGAATGCCAAGGATCGAACTCAGGTGTCTTGTGTGTGAGGCAAGTGCCCTGCTTGCTGCACTATTACTCTTGTCCATAAAAACAAAATAATTTTTTTTTTTTGCTTTTTGGGTCACACCTGGCGATGTACAGGGGTTACTCCTGGCTCTGCACTCAGGGATTACCCTTGGCCGTGCTCAGGGGACTATATGGGATGCTGGAAATCAAACCCGGGTCGGCTGCATGCACGGCAAATGCCCTACCCGCTATGCTATTGCTCCAGCCCCAAAAATAATTTTTTACCCCCAAATATTGCCAGGGCCGGAGAGAAAGGGTGGTGAATTCCCGAAGCACCACCCAAACAAGCAGACAAACAAAAATCCACATTTCTCTAAGGTTTTGTCCCTCCTAATATTTCTGAGTCGTTTGTGGCTTCTTGCCTCCCCCTGACACTTCGGTCACCCGGGCATAGAGTGGCCTGGTTTGCGCTGGGCACAGCGGGCAGACAAGCGGCCAATCCCTGGCTTCTCGAGGCTCAGGCTGACACCCGAGTGACCTCAGCCGCCCACCACACCCCTGCCGTGTCTCTCCAGCCCCACCCATCTCTCAACACATGTCTCTAAGCCCCCGTCTCTGTGTCTCTAGCCCCTGTCTCTGACCCTGTCCCCACTGCCTGCAACTCCCTTTGATAGACGCAGTATTCCCGCCCCTTCCTGCTCTCTGAGTGGTCCCACCCTTTGCACCTGCGGCTGGTGGGACTGACCAGCCATGTGGCCTGTGGAGCGAGGCCCAGCAGACCTCATTCCTGGCCACGGCCTGACCTGGCACAGGTCAACAGAAGTGTCCCCCGTGAGACCAGGCCGATGTCCTGCTCTGCTTCCGGCCAGCTTGGGTCCAACTGTTGGTCCTAGAGGACACTTGCTCCTTCAGCCAGGACACTCACGTCCTTCTGCAGGGGGCCTGCGGCCCTGAGGCCAGGCAGAGTGGAGAGGACACGCGTGGCCCCGAGGGTTTCCCGAGTGTGGGGGCACCAGGGGCGTTCAGCGGGTAAACACAGGGAACTAGTGGGTAGTGCCGGGGACGAGAATGGCCACAGGGAAACCACCGGATCAGGAGATGGAGCTGCCAGGCCCTGGGTAACAGGCCAGGCCAGGAGGCATCGACAGGCCAGGAGGGGGCTTCAGCCTGTTGGAAATAGCCCCCGTCCCGAAGATGGGGGTTTATTCGAGCAAACCTGGAGGTGTGGCAGCAGAACACATGCGCTTCCTTGTTGATGTTTGGGCCACACCTGGCGGTGCTCAGGGGACACACCGGATGCCAGGAACTGAACTCTGGGCGTCTGCATGCAGGGCAGGCACCCCACGCACTGTACTATCCCTCCGGCCCCCATTTGATTTTATTTCTGGTTTTGGGTCACACCCAGCCCAGGGGTGCCGTGTTCAGGAAGCCGCGGTGCAGGGGCGACCCGCAGCTCTCCCAGCCCCCGGGCGTGTGTTTCTACAGGGAAAGGGCCTGCATTCCCGAGGAGTGTGGCACATCCCGTGACATGGCAGGACTGCCCTGCACCCGCCACGAGTGCTCCAGCTATGCCCATGAGAAACCTCTGCGAATTTTTTGTTTGTGCAGTCCTGGCGTCTCTGTGTGAAACTAATTTTTTTTTCTTTTTGGGTCACACCCAGCAATGCACAGGGGTCACTCCTGGCTCATGCACTCAGGAATCACCCCTGGTGGTATTCAGGGGACCATATGGAATGCTGGGATTTGGACCCAGGTTGATCGCGTGCAAGGCAAACGCCCTACCCACTGTGCTATCACTCCAGCCCCCAGTTTCTTAATGCTCAAGGAATATGTACATTAGGAAGAACTCATACTCCTAAATGTATATGCATCTAAGGAGGGACAGCAAAATACTTAAAGCAACTGCTAATAGATTTCAAGGAGGAAATGTCCCTCTCTCCCCACCCCTCTCTGTAATATTCAGGGCTGACTTTCCTTTCCTGCTGACAGTGGCTGCTGGGCCACACAGAGCTCAGCACAAACCCTGTCAGTCCTCCATGTCCCGGGCCCAGCCGGTGCCCGAGGGGGAGAGGATGCCTGAGCCCTCCTCCTTGTTGGGCAGGGACCACCTCTCCCACCGCAACACAGGGAGGAGGGGAAGGAAGGAGGGCAGGGCGGAGCCGAGTGCCAGAGGAGCCACCCTATTGGGCGGAGGGGAAGATCCGATTGTGGGAAAAGCCACCCTATTGGGTGGATGGGAGGAATCAAGTGTGGGAAAAGCCACCCTATTCGACGGAGAAGAGTCGACTGAAGGAGAAGTCACCCTATTGGGCGGAGGGGAGGAGCCAACTGTGGGAAAAGCCACCCTATTGGGTGGAGGGGAGGAGCCAACTGTGGGAAAAGCCACCTTATTGGGTGGAGGGGAGGAGTCAACTTGGGAAAAGTCACCTTATTGGACGAAGAGTCGACTGAGGGAGAAGCCACCCTATTGGGTGGAGAGGAGGACCAACTGTGGGAGAAACCAGCCTATAGGGTGCAGTAGCCAATTGGGGACGGAGAGAGGGGAGCCGATTGTGGGGCCAGTCTGAGGGGTTGGGAGAGGGGGGCATGGTGGGTAGGGCACTTGCCTTGCACTTGACTGACCCGGGTTTGATTTCTGTTCCATATGGTTCCCTAACCCCACCAGGAGTGACTCCTGAGCACAGGTCCTGGAGCACGCGTCGAATATTTCTTGGTGTGACCGAAACCAAACCCACTTTTCCTTTAGGGGTTCTTTCCCTGGAGCATCCTTGCCTTGGTCACTGTCCCAGCAGCACCTCACAGCTCCTTCACCCTCCTCAGGAAGCGGGGGGCAGCACTGCCCACTGGCACCATCTCTGGTCCCCATCACATCTCCCTGGTCACGTGCCCACTGCAGCGGACTTGCTCTTCCCAGCAGGGAGGGCCGGCTGGGCAGGAGGACGCCGTCATCCTAACCAGGACCTACTCCAGGCGGCCCAGCCAGACTTGCTCTCATAGGGCCCTCCCCTGGCCTCAAAGAACGCAGGTCACTCAGGCTGGGGGCTCCAGAAAGAGCTTTTCTTTGAGCCAGCTGCGAGGAACGCCCATTCTGCTGGCCCGGGAGGGGCCACACCCGGCGGTGCTCAGGGCTTAGTCTGGTTGGGGCGGAGCTCATGGATGGCTCCTACTGGTGCCTGGGGGAGCATGTGGGCTGCTGTGATGGAACCCAGGCCGGCTGCAGACTTGATTCTCTGTTCTGTGACTCCGACCCAGGGAACCTAGAACAGCCAGAGGAACAGACGGGGTGGAGGCACTTGCCTTGCTGGCAACATGACCCCAGTTGGTTACCCATGTAAGGGTGACTCACTTCCCCCCACCCTTTCTTTAGTTTTGGGCCACCCCCAGCTGTGGTCAGGCTTTCTCAGGAATCACTCCTGGTCGACTCATGGATGCTGGGATAGAACCCGGGTCTGTTGCATGCAGGGTGGGAGCCCTCCCAGGGTGCGAGGGAGGACTCGCCCTTCCCTGCTTTCATACGTCTCCCCGCAGTCTAGTGTGTCTGGTTCCCTCCCATAACTCCTTGTATGTACAAAGAGCTCCTGGAAACGGCATTTTCTGAATTTGGTTTCCCTGAATAGCAAAATGGAATTTTCTCATAATCAAAAAGTATATCTGTGCCTGCTCAGGACCCAGAATTCCTGTTCTGTCCACTTGGGGCCCGGGGTCAAAGTCATATCATTGATTGCAAGTCTGTGACAAATGCTGTGTAATGAGCGTGAGGTTTGTCCCTGTGTCCTGGCCCGCGGGACTAGTCAACGTGGATAACCAGGAGAGGGTGCGTGAGTGGGAGAAAGAGAGAGGGAAGAATGGGAGCAAAACAAGGCTTTGATCAAGCAAGCTCTGTTTCTCCCAAGCTAGCTTTTTGTAATTACATGAGGAAGTAGGCAAAAATGGGGAATTAACAATACATGCACATTTTCAGTGACTCAGGGGTTGCAAGCCCTAACGGCAGGCTCATGACAGCTATCTCGGGCGTTGCTCAGAAACTTACACAATGTGTTCTAACATTTTTCCGGAAAGAGGTTAATTTCTTAATGGAGATTTTTCCAAAAAAAGGTTGGGTCCTTAATCACAGGTCAGGCTGTACTGACATTTTGGCTCCCAGCAGTCCTGGGTCCGAGTGTGAATTCTGGGCACCTTCAATCAGTTAAGATCTGCAGCTGGGAGATCTGGGGGTGGTAACTGCTCTTGGGTCCTTATTGGTCCCTGAGTCCTGCCCCTTCCATCTCTGGGGCGCATGGACAGTTTTGTATGGTTGTTCATCTTCTCTGCTGCCCATCCAATGCCCATTGAGATAAAGGGGCAGTCAGGGGACTCACATGAGAAGCCCTCTGGGGTGTGTATTCCAAGGACTCAGCATGAGAAAGGCCTCTGCACTCTAACCAGACCAGGGGAGTCTACACCGAATTCATGCACACATTTAATTTGAGCACATAGACACACACTTGGACAAAAGCACATAAGATAGAAGAGGAAGAAAGAAAGAAAGAAAGAAAGAAAGAAAGAAAGAAAGAGAGAGAGGAGAGAGAGAGAGAGAGAGAAAGAAAGAAAGAAAGAAAGAAAGAAAGAAAGAAAGAAAGAAAGAAAGAGAAAGAAGAAGAAAGAAAGAAAGAGAAAGAAAGAAAGAAAGAAAGAAAGAAAGAAAGAAAGAAAGGGAGGAAGGGAGGGAGGAAGGAGGGAGGGAAAGAAGAAGGAAGAGAAAGAAAGAAGAAAGAAAGAAAGAAAGAAAAGAAAGAAAGAAAAGAAGAAAGGAAAGAAAGAAAGAAAGAGAGGAAGGGAGGGAGGAAGGGAGGAAGGGAGGGAAAGAGGAAGGGAGGGAGGGAAAGAAGAAGGAAGAGAAGAAAAGAAAGAAAGAAAGAAAGAAAGAAAGAAAAAAGAAAGAAAGAAAGAAAGAAAGAAAGGGAGGAAGGGAGGGAGGAAGGGAGGGAAGGGAGGGAAAGAGGAAGGGAGGGGAGGGAAAGAAGAAGGAAGAGAAAGAAAGAAAGAAAGAAGAAAGAAAGAAAGAAAGAAAGAAAGAAAGAAAGAAAGAAAGAAAGAAAGAAAGAGAAGAGAAGAAAGAAGGAAGGAAAAGAAAGAGGGAGGAAGGAAGGAAGGGAGGGAGGGAGGGAAAGAAAGAAAGAAAGAAAGAAAGAGAAAGAAAGAAAAGAAAGAAAGAAAGAAAGAAAGAAAGAAAGAAGAAGAAAGAAAGAAAGAAAGAAAGAAAAGAGGAAGGAAGGAAGGAAGGAAAAGGAAGGAAGGGAGGGGAGAGAGAGAAGAAGAAAGAAAGAAAGAAAGAAAGAAAGAAAGAAAGAAAGAAAGAAGAAAAGAAAGAAAGAAAGAAAGAAAGAAAGAAAGAAGAAGAAAGAAGGAAGGAAAAGAAGAGGAAGGAAGGGGAGGGAGGGAGGGAAAGAAAAAGGAAGAGAGAGAGAAAGAAAGAAAGAAAGAAAGAAAGAAAGAAAGAAAGAAAGAAAGAAAGAAAGAAAGAAAGAAAGAAAGGAAGGAAGGAAGGAAGGAAGGAAGGAAGGAAGGAAGGAGGAAGGAAAGAAGGAAGGAAAAGAAAGAGGAAGGAAGGAAGGGAGGGAGGGAGGGAGGGAGAAAGAAAGGGTCTTGCAGTTCTGTGCGCCGCCGTGGATGAAACTTGAGGTGTCATGCTGCTGAGATAAGTCAGAGGGACGAGGACAGACACAGGATGCCGTCGCTCCCCTGGCAGCTGGAGCGCACACTGCTCCACCACAGGTGCCCCGGTACCCAACCCTAAGGGCACGGGAGTTTTCCTTTCCTTCCTTTCCTCATCTTTCTTTCCCTCTCTCGTTACCCCACACAGCTCAGGGCCGACTCCTGGCTGGGCGTGGGGGACCATGTCAGGTGCTAGGTCAAGCCCAGCTCGGCCAGGTGCGAGACAAGCTCCTGACCTCCACCCCTTGATTTTTTTAAAACTATTTTACATATTTGGGGCTCAACTCGCTGCCCGTGTGTTTCTCCCAGCCCAGAGCTGAGGGTAGCCCCAGCAGTGCTGGGCAGCAACAGGACACAGAGAGTGTCCCGAGCTCTGGGCGTCGCCGGCCTCAGCGCAGGCAGGAAGCTCCTAGCGGGACGCAGACTGCGAACCCCCCTCCTCTCTGTCCGGTGGGTGCCTGCAGCCATACGACAAATCTGAGCACTCGGCGAGGTCGCAGGGAGAGCACTGGTGGATTGAGCGTGTGGACTCCACCTGGCGGTGGTCAGAAAGGGCCGAGCCTCCTCCGAGCTCACGGGAGGCTTTGACAGGCAGGTGTTCGGGAACACTCGTCTAGGACGTGGCGAGCGTGGCTGTAGGGTGCACGGTGCTGCCCTAGACTGGGTCCGGGGGCCCTGCCTCTCGCTTAGGGGCAGTGCTGGACGGCTCAGAGGGCTGCGAGCTCGCGGGCCCAGGGACTGGGGCGCCCCCTGCACCCCGGCTTTCACAGCTTACACTTTTATCGCTTTAGGGTGGTTTCTAGCATTCGGCATTTCTGCGTGCTGGCCCTAGCCGACCGCGTGGCCAGCACGGCCTCTGCTCAGAGCCTGACGGACTGTTCCCGGCTCAGGGATGCTGAGCCTCGGACCGGGGTTGGCGCCATCCAAGGCCAGTGCCTTAAGCCCTGGGCCGTCTCTCCGGCACCAGGCGTTGGTTCTCTGTGGAGGTGCAGGGGGAAGCCGACAGTGCTCGGGGCTTGTTCCCACTCGGTGGTGCTGGCCCGCCAGGAGTCCCTGTGTGTGTTTCCTGAGCTGCCGCCGGGTCCCATGTTAAGTCCATCTGTGGTGGTCTGAGGCTTCACGCTGTCCTCCCCGGAGGCTGAACCCAGGACCCTTCTCTCCTGTCCCCACGCCTGTCCTCTCCCTGTAGGTCAGAACCCCTGGTTCTCTGGCCGGCACCTGTCCTTTCTGTGCAGAAGGTGGACGGGGCTCCCCCCGCCCCCCGTCTCTGCGCTAAACGGCCAAGCAGGCGGGGCGCCGGGCGAAAGTACAGCAGCTAAACAACCCGCTGGCCGATACAGGAGCCAAAAGTCAAGTAGTCGAACAGTCGACTGATGGATGTAGGAGCTGAAACTAGACGGTCAGCGGAACACTCTTCATTGGTCCACCCGCGCCTGCGTCCTGTGTCCAGTCAGGGAGCATGCAGCCTGCTTTGCTGCCACACGTGACGCACTGAAGCCCCCAAATAAACCAGTTCATTTCATCCTCAGAGGAATGGGGTTAGTCTTACACACACACGGGACAGTTGTGCAGGAACTGGGAATCCCAAGGCTGGAATATCCGGTGAGTGCGCATCTTCCTCGAAAGCTGCACACTCGCGTGAGTGCGTGCGTGCGTGCGTGTGTGTGTGTGTGTGTGTGTGTGTGTGTGTGTGTGTGTGTGTGTGAAGTCTGGGGTTCAGGGGCCTCTCCTGACAACCCAGTCAGCTGGGCCTGGCAGTCGAGGTGAGGCAGGCAGCAATGGGGTTTCTGAGCAAT
This sequence comes from Sorex araneus, assembly GCF_027595985.1. Classification (NCBI taxonomy): domain Eukaryota; kingdom Metazoa; phylum Chordata; class Mammalia; order Eulipotyphla; family Soricidae; genus Sorex; species Sorex araneus. Next base: position 66,629,882 of record NC_073311.1, read on the forward strand.
AGTAAATCCAGTAGCCCCAGAGCTGCCTGATAAGACCTTCCTGGCGCCACTGGCCGTGCCCTGAGGAGGCCGGACCCCCGCCCCCAAGACACAAACCTCAGCAGAGACCACCGAGGCTGCAGCTAAGGACCTAAGGGAGATTTATGGCGCCTGAAGGACCCCCACCTGCCAGAGAAACCGCAGGCCGAGGCGAGCGGCCCAGGCTCCTGCGAAGCGCCCGCACGGAAGCCGGCCTGGGGCCAGTGGAGCTGCTCTGCCTGCAGAGGAGCCGCCTTCTCTCCCGCGCGCCCCTGCCCTCTCTTGGCTCTTCCTCCTTGCCCTTCCTCGGAGCCTCCACATTAAACCCGTCTTTACTCCACTGCTTGTCCACTCCGAGAGGCCCTGGGTAAGGCCAGGACTTGCCGTTCCTCCCGGGCTTCAGGGGCCGGGGTCAGCACCTGTGCAGAGACCAAGGGGCATCCCGGGAGCCGAGGGCTCTCCTGCGCCTGCAGGGCGCATCTGCAGACGTCCTCAGTCTCTCCTCCCGCCTCATGCCAGCCACTTGGGGGTCTGTCTGTCCCAACCTCCCCAGCCCCCGGGGTCGGGTGAGAGCAGAACAAGCTCCCTGAGCTGCCGGGGAAGGCGGGACTCGGGTCAGCACCAGCGGCCAGCCCATCCCCCTCCACCCCTGTCTCCCCCTCCTTCTCGCCCTCTCTCTGTCTTTCTGTCAGAGAAGCAGGACTTGCTGGGCGAGACCCAGTGACAGGCGAGAAGGAGCCTCCAGCCATGCTGCAGGCAGGTGGGCCCAGGTGTCCATCCGGCCCCTCAGGGGCGTGAGGGTCCAGCCCAGGCTGGGAGCGAACAATAAACGCTTGTGGGTGGCTCCGGCACTGAGGAGCGGCCATCTTTGGGCCGGGGACAGGGGGGCATGTAGGCGCCTGGTGGGGACGGCTGTCCGTGTCTGACAGTCTGACCGCAGGGATGCAGCGTGGGCCCACGGGGACCACCAGGGTCATATCTCCTGCGTCTGGAGTCGTGCATGCCGGTGACCCAGCAGGAGCGTCACGACCCCGCTGTCCTCAGATGCCCACTTTGCTGGGCCCTGTGGTGCCCTGGCAGTGAGATTGCTGGGGCAGAGGGGGGGAGCCCAGGAGCTCGGGATGGCTAGGGGTGGGCTGTGGCAGCAGGTGAAGGAGCCCCCAGGCCTCGCCCGCTCCCCTTCCCTCTGCTTTCCCCTCTCTCCCTTCCCTCCCTCTTTCTTTGTCTCTCTCCCCCCCTCTTCTCTCCCTCCATTCCTCCCTTTCTATCTCTCCCTCCTTCCCTCTCTCCCTCTTCCCTCTTTCCTTCCCTCCCTCCCTCTCTCTCTCTCTCTCCCTCTCTCCTTCCCTTCCTCCCTATCCACCCCCCTCCTGCATACTGTGAGGAGCAGCCAGCTCACCATTCCTCACCCTGGTCGTAAAGATTGTCGGGGGCAGCTCTGGCCATGAAGGATATATGACTTAACTGAGCTAATTGGTTGAAAGTACCATTTGGTGTTTACACAGACACGGAGCTGGAGAGTCAGAAGTCAGTACACCCGTATCTTGTATCCTGTGTCTAGCTGATAAGATGCTTCCTTGATGTTTAGAAATGCTTTGCTTTCTTGAGGTATGGGAATTGGGAATGTCTTCCTAATTGGGAATATTTTCTTGATATATTGCTCTTGTATGCCTTTGTTCGTTTTGAAACGTTTGAAGTTATTTCTGCTTTTGGAGTTGTTTTTCTTTGAACCTGCTCCTGATGGCTACATAAACCCTTGGCTGTAAGGCCTCGGGATCGAGCTCCGGGCTGCTAAGTCAGGACACCTCGGCCCAGCTCGCTGGAATAATAAACTCTCCATGTGCGGTTTGCATCCCCGCTGGGCTCTTTGTCTCTCTGAACACTGAGGGGTGGTCTCGGTCCTGACACTCACTTGAGCCAGGGCCGAGCAGCAGCCCGGGAGCACTCACTTCAGCAGGACTCGGTGGACATCGCCAGGGTGCTGAGCGCGGGACTGGCCCCCACACTCATGCGGCCTGGCCAGAAACTGAGGAAAGCGACACGGGCTAGACAGATCCACGCGGGGACAGGACCTGGTCAGCGCTGTGTTGGCACGGCTGCGAATGGACAGCGAGGGAGGGGCAGCTCAGGGCAACAGTGAGTCTATTAGGGCTCAGCGCTGGGGACCCCAAGGCAGACGTGAAGAAGACCCAGAGCCCTGCGTGCTGAGAGGGTCTCAGCCTCTAAGGGGGGCCACATCTACGAACATCAGCGAAACGGGTGCAGAGGGAATAAGAGAGAAACAATCAGGGCCATTCCCACACGGCGGCTCCCAGTCATAACTCACGGGATTCAAGTAGCCGGCCCGGGACGAAAAAGGGAGGTCACCGGCGTTAGGGACACAACGCAAAGCAAAGCAGTGGCCTGGACGTCCCGGGAGGGAAGGTGATGCAGGCAGGTAGAGAGGGAAAGGCCCTTGGCAATGAAAATTGAGATTTAACAGTCGCTGGGAAGGAGAATCTTAACACTTGCAGATTCAAAAAGACAAAAGACCCGGAGGAAACCATCTCCGGACTCTGAGGATAATGGGCCCCTCCCCAGGGGGTTCCCCAAAGAAGGTCATCACCACTCCCAACCTCCCTGGTAACCTTAGCAACGAACTTTTACCGGGAAAGAAGCCCCTAGTGGGGGCAGGTTGAAGAAACCCTATAACAGACACCTTGAACAAAGGAAGCGCGGCTTATGCTGCCTGAGCCCATGTGCTGCTTGTGCCCACGTGGCCGAGCACATGTGTCGCCCGCATCTCCCCTCTTGAGATGTGTACTTTCATGCTTTCATATTTTTGTGTGTAAAGCTCGGTTATGTGTAGGGGCTTCCTCCACCCTTGGAGAAGCCCGCGTTCTCTCTCGAGCGCGTTATTCTTACCATTCTCTCTCCCACCTATCCCTTCCTCCTTCCCTCAGAAACCTCTGAATAAAATCTACTTACTTCACTGCTTGTCTACTCCTGAAATTCTTTTCCGAGAGCGAGACAAGAACCCGGTAACTCTGGGTCCCGGGTGGTAGAGGCGGTTGGGGAGAAGGAGGTGAGCGTCTCTCTCCTCCCCGCAAGTCACCCGTGGGGCCCACCGACATCAAAGGGGCCTGTGGCTCTCCACGGATAGTCTGGCAGAGGGAGAGACAAGAAGGACAGAGGAGGAAAACCTAGTTTTTTTTTTTGTTTGTTTGTTTAGATTAAGTGTGTTACTCCAAAAGGCAGCCTGGGGCCAGGGACAGATGTTCCCGCCTGGGTTTGACCCCTGCGTCCCACACGGTCCCCCTCCAGGAGTTAATCCAGATGTAGGAGTAACACCCCCCAGCACTGCCAGGTGTGACCCTAAACCAAAACATATAAATAGAGTCAAACAAAAGGAAGCCCTTTGCACTTCATGGAACTGAATATTCAAATTAATCACATGCCTAGCTGGGTGGGGGGCAGGGGGGCAGGCGAGGGGACACTGGGCAGCCTGGGGCGGATGTGGGAGGGGGAGAAACATCAGCAGGCCGGGACAGCCCCACCCCCACCCCGCGCTCCTGGGGCAGGGCGGGGCTACCACACTTTTCTCCTGATAAGTTTTGTCAGTTTTTGGCTTTGGGGCCACACCGAGTGAAGCTCAGGGGGACTCCCCCACTCAATGGTTTATTTGGGGTGGGGGCATGGGTCCTGGCAGTGCTGAGTGTCAGCGTCCACTCAGACTCTGTCCCGGGCACTCAGGATTCAGAAAAGATTCCCTGAATATTGAGAAAAAGGAAGAGAAGGGGCAGGGAAGGGTGGGGAAGGGCAGAGAAGGGCAGGGAAGGGCAGGGAAAGGCAGGGAAGGGTGAGGAAGGGCGGGAAGGTCAGGGCAGGGAAGCTGGAGCTAGGGTCGCCCTAAATCTGCCGCCTGGAGGTTCGACCTTCTCTGTCCTGGGGGATGGGCACGCTCTGTGCTTAAGACTTGCAAAGGGAAGATAAGGGGCAGGAAGGGACGGGTGGGAGCTGGTTCCCTTCCCTCCTCAATTCTGCTGCATATCCTGGCCCCCCCCCTCAGGCATGTGCCTGGGGAAGGGTCTCCTCCTCCAAATCTCCCCACCTGTTCCTGGCTAGCCGGGACCCAGGGTTGCTGCCGGAGTAAGTGCAGGGCCCCCTGCAGCCATTTCTCTGGCACCCCCCCTCACCCAGCCCCAGGCGTTCAGGGTACAGGTCACCTCTAAACATCGACTTGGCCGTCAGGAATTGATTTTAAAACAGATTTTTTAAAAAGTGTTGCGAACAACAGTTTCTTCACCCGTGAAGTGAAGGTGTCAGGCCCTGACCTAAGGAACGCCTTCCCAGAGAGCGCCGTCCCTCCAAGCCCCTCTCATACCCCAGCCCCAGCTGTCAACCGACCTGTTCCCTGATGGTGGTCTCGGGCGGTTAGGGACTTTCCGGCTCGAGATTGGCTGCCTTTTCCTGGGTCAGTTATTTCAGTAATTTCCTTCTCTCCCCGACTGGTCCCCAGCTGCTGAGGTTGGCAGTCACCCCTGCCAGGAGGCCCTCGCCAAGGCTGCAATGTACGTGGAACTCTGGGCGGAGTAGTAGCACCGGGAGTCACCGTGGACTGACGTGCATCCAGCACCACAGGTGGTCTGGAGCTCATCAGGAGTGAGCCCTGAGCACAGAGCCAGGAGTGAGCCCTGAGCACAGAGCCAGGAGCCAGCCTTGAGAACAGAGCTGGGAGTGAGCCCTGAGCACAGAACTGGGAGTCAGCCCTGAGCACAGAGCCAGGAGTCAGCCTTGAGAACAGAGCTGGGAGTGAGTCCTGAGCACAGAGTCAGGAGTCAGCCTTGAGAACAGAGCTGGGAGTGAGTCCTGTGCACAGAGCCAGGAGTCAGCCTTGAGAACAGAGCCAGGAGTCAGCCTTGAGAACAGAGCCAGGAGTCAGCCTCGAGCACAGAGCCGAGAGTCAGCCCTGAGCACAGAGCCGGGAGCGAGCCCTGAGCACCACCAGGTGTGTGGGAGACTGACCCTATCCCCTTGCTTGGCTCTGGGCTCCAGCACCTTGCAAGCGTGTGCTCACTGCACAGAGGAACACGCACACATGTGTTCACTGCGTGAGGAACACGCAGCCGCAGGCGGATCAGTCATGTGCTGCTGATCTTTAGTTTTTTCTGTTCCTGCATCAGTCATCACTCGGCTACTTTGTCCTTTACTCCTCGTTTCTGTCCGGCTGGTTTATTTTTGGTGGCTGCATCTATGGGGGGTTGTTTGGCTAAGCTCCCTCCTGGCTCCTGTGAACTCGCTTGCTTAGTGCCATCCCAGGTGTGGGGGCCTTGGAAAGCCCCCTGCTTGCTGCACGCAGGGCTGCCCCTGGTCCAGGCTGGGCTGGACAGAGCAGCCGCGGGCCAGCTAACAAAGAATCCGTGATTTGAGACAAATTTCTGGCTTTGTGGAGCGTCTTGGGGTGCCTAACCTCTAACAGGGTGGCCCCCACATCAACATTTAAGAAGGAAAAGAGCGGCTAGCATGAGGCTCGGCTGATGGCCCCGCCAAGCTGCACGTGTTTCCCAGGCCCACGGGGGTGGGTGCTGCTGAGGAAGGTGCTGAGTCTCCCTCCCGGGGTCTCCACACCGGCACCAGCCCTAGCACCCGCCAACGACCCAGCCCTCAGGCAGCGGGCACTGGACACTGCGTAGGAAACCACTGCAGTCAGGGGCCAGGCAGGGCGCCCGCGACCCCCCGGGACTGGATCTGGGGCGGCACCTCTGCCCCTCTCTGCGGAGGGCTGAGCCCCCACAAGGGCCCTCACCTTGTCTGCCAGGGTGTCACTCCTGGTGGGCTCCCCCACCCTCTGGCGGGGGCTTGCTGCAGGCAGAGCTCAGGGAGGGGCACCCCGACCCTGATCTTTGTTCCAGCCCATGAGCCACACCCCACCTAGGGGGACGTTAACACTTTCTGCTGTTCAAGAAAGAGTCCAGCCTGGCCGAGCACTAGCCAGTCCTTCGGAGCATTTCCTCCTGGGAATGTCGGGTGGGGGGATTCGCCCACTGGGGACCAGGGAAACTGTAAGGAGCTGATGAGCAGCGGCTGCACAGGGGCCCAGACCCAAGTTCCTCCCGGCCCCGTCAGGCTCCCTCCCTGCTGCCACTGCAGTGCCAGGGGGCAGACCAGCGCAGCGATCATCTGAGGCAGCGCGGTGTTTGGCCACAGCAGCTCTCAGCGCCGGAGCTTGGGTGCGGCTGCGCGGGAGCCTTCTGCAGTCAGCGACTGGGAAGTCCTTGTTCCTGGTCCCAGTCAGAAGCTACTGTTTCTGCCGTCCGTCGTCTCAGGAAATCCCTGTCACTGGTCTTCACTGGTGACACGGTTATTTAAGGGTTGCAGCCTGAGTGACAGTTCTTGGAAAGTCACCGTCACCGTGCCAGGACGCGCCTGTGACTGTTGTTTCTGGAGTCTGTTTGAGGCCAGGAAGGAGAAGCAGCACGGCCGGGCGGGGGCTGCTCTGGCTGTGCGTGTCCGCGTGCGGGAAACATCGTGAACACGTGAGTCTCCGCTGGACGGTGCCTCGGTCAGCCATACAAGTGACCAAGCCCTTTCGCCATGACCGTGGCGTCCCCGGGCTGCAGAGAGAGCCCGGCTGGGAGGGGCCGTGCCCTGCCCTCCTGCTCGGGAGCCCAGGAGGAAGGAAGCTCTGCAAGGAGGTGCTCGAACCCAGACCGACCCCTCTGGGTCCAAGCTCCGAGATGGTCGACGTACCAGGCCAGTGAGCCTGTCTAGGCGGGAGGCCGAGAGCAGGGCCAGGCTGCAGGGCGGCCCCCGAGGGCCCGCGTGGAGCTCAGGCCCGGGACGGGGTGAGCTAGAGAAATCGACCCAACCTCGGAGAACGTGAACAGTGAAAGATTCCAATCAGAGAGTCTCCGTCGAGGCAGTGTACGAGTGCAGAGAAAAGGCGCGGCTCCACGTTGGGATGTAATCGGCGCTCACGTGGTCACGTGGTCACGTGGTCGGGCCGCTATTGACGTGGCCGCAGATGACCACATGTTTCCACCAGTGACTGGTGGAGCCGTGTACGCTGATGGGCCAGACGCAAGCTGGGCCTCTGGGAGGTCGGACAGACTCCTTGGGGCCTCTGGATCTCCTGTCCCCGAGGGACAACCTGGGTGGCCTTCTCCGGACAGCCCCAGGCTGGGGTTGGCGAGCTCACGGGCCCGCGTCCACTCACACCGAGGCCACGGAGGCGAGGTGACGATCTGGAATGTTATGGTCCCGACAGTCTTGCGCTGGCTGGATTTGCATGTTTATGACTCTGGCTTTGCGCACACATGCAGCCACTGGGGTTACATCTCGGCGGAGGGCGGCCCAAATCTTATTTTTTTTTAATATGAAAGTTAAATGATGCATGTCATTGTTCACTTAAGAAATCTCTACTCAGTTTGACAAAATACTATATACTATGGCTCTGTCCCGTGTGTGTGTGTGAGAGAGAGAGAGAGAGAGTGTGTGTGAAATGCTGTGTTTGTTCAAGCATAAGGTCCCTCCCCTTTTGTTTGTCCGTTTGTTCTGGGGTCACACCCAGCTGTGCTTATGGTTATGACTCTGGCTTTGTTGATTGCATCGGTGGGATGGTCGAGCCTGAATGAATCAGAAGGGTCCGAGCATACCCGACTCTGCCGCCCCTAGCACGCTCCTCGCACACCGGAGTGATGGGGGCAGGGAGGGCGTTTGACCTCAGGTCAGCCCCCCGACGCCCCAGATGGCCCCCCAGCCCTGCCAGGACTGGTCCCTGAGCACTGTTGGAAGTGACCCTAAGCAAACAAACCCATAAAATATTCCAAGCCACTCACATAAAAAGGATAAGAAATACCTATAATGATTTTGAGCGACTATGAAATGGTGTGAGCCAATCAGGTGGAAATAATCAAACGCACGTGACATATCCTAGGCTGCCCCAGGAAGGGCGTGGGGTGGGCAGCTCTAGGGATTTGGATGACAAAGGCATAGAGCTTGCACCTCTGGACCACATCAGGAAGGCGGCTGCCTCGGGCCGGGGCAGAACGGAGCCAGCAGGCCTCTGGGAACTGGGCACGGCCGGTGGCCACCGCAAGGATGGGCTCACCTGCCTGGGCTCTGGAATGGGCACTCACACCGGGCATCTTTGTAGGGCACTTTCTCGAGACCACTTAAGTCCAGAGTCCCTGGATGGGCTGGCGGCATTCAGGGGGACGGGAAGAGCCAGTCCCTCGCACCCTGAGCAGGGCAGCGACAGATTGGCAGGCCAAGGACCCGAGCAAGCTTGTGACCACAAATCCCCAGATTGGAGACTTTCTTTTTAAATTTTTTAAAAATTTATTTATTTTTTAATTAGTGAGTCACAGTGAGGGTACAGTTACAGATTCACACATTTTCGCGCTTGTATTTCCCTCATGCAATGTTTAAGAGTCCATCCCTCCACCAGTGTCCATTCTCCACCACCCATGAACCCAATATCCCTCCCACCCCCCCCCCCGTCCCATCCCCCCCACCCCACCCCGCCTCTGTAGCGGGGCATTCCAATTTGGTATCTCTCTTTCCTTTTGGGTGTTGTGGTTCCAAATAAGGGTATTGAGTGGTCATCCTGTTCAGTCTCTAGTCTACTTTCAGCACGCATCTCCCTCCCCGCACAGGATCTCCAAACACATATTACTTGGTGTTCCCTTCTCTCTCTGGGATGACTTTCCCCCAGCGTGTGAGGCCAGCTTCCAAGCTATGGAGCCAACCTCCTGGTATTATATACTACCATTCTTGGGTATTGGTCTCCTACTGTGTTGTTCTGTATTCCACAGATGAGTGCAATCTTTCTATGAGGAGACTTTCTTTATCTACTTACTTTTTTTTTTTTTTTTGCTTTTTGGGTCACACCTGGCGATGCACAGGGGTTACTCCTGGCTCTGCACTCAGGAATTACCCCTGGCCGTGCTCAGGGGACCATATGGGATGCTGGGATTTGAACCCGGGTCAGCCGCGTGCAAGGCAAACGCCCTACCCACTGTGCTATCTCTCCAGCCCCATCTTTATCTACTTACTTTTGATGGTCGCAGCATGAGTGACAAAGCTACAAAGATATCTGTGCTCGAGTCACATTGCTCCTCCCGAATCCACCCGCTGAAGGATTCTCTCGACAGACTTTCCATGGCATCTTTCTTTGCATTCTCTTCCATCCCCTGTCCCTAGGGTAGTTCGATCCCCAGCATCCCAGGGGTGATCCCTGAGCAGAGCCAGGAGTTACTCCTGAGCACCACCAGATGTGCCCCTCCACCCCCCAGAAAGGTCTGAGTTCATTTTTTGAAATGCACTCTCTGGTTTTCCAGGCCACTTGTTCACGTGGCCTTCCTTGCTCACTTCATGTTTTTTGCTCGTTTATCAAAGATGAACTGAGCATGTACCTGGGTGTTTTTCTGTGGATTTTCTATTATATTTCATTGATTTGAAGTTTGTCCTTATTCCAGCGCCGTGCTCTTTTAATTTTTTTTTTCTTTTTTGGGTCACACATGGTGATGCACAGAGGTTACTCCTGGCTTTGCACTCAGGAATTACTCCTGGTGATGCTCAGGGGACCATATGGGATGCCGGGGATCGAACCCGGGTTGGCCACGTGCAAGGCAAACGCCCTACCCGCTATGCTATCACTCCAGCCCCCATACTCTTTTAATTTCTACTGCTTTATATTATAGTTTGAAGTTGGGGGAAGTGAGGCCTCCCATCTTTTTTCCCCAAGGATTGCTTTGGCTATTCAGGGGTTATTATTTCATATGATTTTCAGGAATGTTTGATCTATTTCTTTGGAAAGTGTTTTTGGGTATCCTTACAGGGATTGCCTTGAATCTGTATAATGTTTTGAAGAATTTTGCCATTTTGATTATGTTAGCCCTCCCAACCCGTGAGCAGGGGATGTGTTTCCATTTCCTTGTGTCCTCTTTTATTCCTTGAAGTAATATTTTGTTGTTTTCTTTCTTTTCTTGGTCTTTCATCTCTCTGGTTAAGCCAGTTCTGAAGTACTTGATTTTCTGAGGCAAATTTGTGAAAGGATTGTTTTCTTAATATCTCTCTTCTATTTTATTATTTGCATATAGGAAAGCCATGGACTTTTGCATGTTAATTTTTCAGCCTGCCTCTTCGCTATACAAATCTATTGTGTCTAAGAGGTTTTTGTAGTCATTAGGTTCTTCTGGATATCGTATCATGTCATCTGCAGAAAATGAGAGCTTATCTTGTTCCTTTCCATTTTGTTTTTGGGCCATACCCGGCAATGTTCGGGGTTATTCCTGGGTCTGCACTCAGGAGTTATTCCAGACAGTGCTTGGGGGACCGTCTAGGATGCTGGGGACCGAACCTGAATTGATGCATGCAAGGCAAATTCCCTACCTGCTGTGCTATTACTCCAGCCTCAACTTTTTCGTTTCCTATCTGGAAATATATTAATATATATTAATATATTTTTCTTGGGGTGGAGCAATAGCACAGCAGGTAGGACATTTGCCTTGCATGCGGCCAACTCAGGTTCAATTCCCAGCATCCCATATGGTCTTCTGAGCACCGCCAGGAGTAATTACTGAGTGCATGAGCCAGGAGTAACTCCTGTGCATTGCCGGGTGTGAACCAAAAATAAAATATATATAAAATATATATATATAAATATATATACATATATATATTTTCTTGCCTAATTGCTATGATAGGTGCTTCCAATACTTTATTAAAATAGAAGTGGTGAGTGAGCAACCTTGCCTTGTGCTGACTCTTGGAGAAAGTTTTAGTTCTTCCCCAGTTGAGTTTAATGTTTGTTGTGGGTTTGTGGTAGATGGCTTTAACTATGTTGAGGAAAGTTCCTTCAATTCTCAGTTTATTGAAAATTTTATTTTTATCAGGAATGGGTATTATTGTCAAATGTTTTTTCTTTATTGATATGATCATATGTCTTAATTTTTTCTTATATTGATATTATGTTATGTTGATTGCCATGCATATATTGACCCATCCTTGAGCCCTAGTGACAAATCCCACTTGGTCATGGTGTATGATCTTTTTGATTAGTTGTTGGATTCCATATGGTAGTATTTTGTTGAGGATCTTTGCATCTATATTCAGGGATATTGGGCAATAATTCTTTTTTGTGGTGTTTCTGCTTTTGGTATCAAGGAAATGTTTGCTTCATAGAAACCAGGTATGTGTCTACTCTTTGCTTTCGTGAAAGACTGAAAAGGATTGGCAGTACCGGGGCTGGAGTGATAGCACAGCGGGTAGGGCGTTTGCCTTGCACGCGGCCAACCCGAGTTCGAATCCCAGCATCCCATATGGTCCCCTGAACACCGCCAGGGATAATTCCTGAGTGCATGAGCCAGGAATGACCCCTGTGCATTGCCGGGTGTGACCCAAAAAGCAAAAAAAAAAAAAAAAAAAAAGGATTGGCAGTACCTCTGGCCTTTTGTTTGGGGTGAGGCTTTTGATTACCATTTTGACTTTCTTAATAGTGATAGATCTCTTCAGGTATTCCAGATCATCTTGGTTAAGTCTTGGTCGGGGTTGGGGGGGAGATCGTAGGAGTCCAAGAACTTTTAGCCAATTCTTTTAGATTCTCTCCTTTTGTGACATAAAGATTTTCAAAGTAGTCTCTGATGATCTCTTGGATTTCTGTGGTTTCTGTTGTGACATCCCCATTTTATTTGTTTGGTTTATTAAGGTTCTCTCTCTCACTGTCTTTCTCTCTCCCTTCCCCTTCCCCCCTTCCCTCTCCCTCTCCTCCCTCTTTCCCCCTCTCTCTCCCTCTGTCTATCCCTCCCTCTCTCCCTCTCTCTTTCTCTCTCTCCCTCTATTCCTCTTCCCCTCTCTCTCCATCTCTCCCTCTCCTTCCCTCCTTCCCTCTCTTTCTTTCTCTTTCTCTCTATTTCTCCCTCTCTCTCCCTCTATCCCTCTCCAACCCTTTCCCTCTCTCTCTCACTCCTCTTTCTCTCTCCCTCCCTTCCTCTCTCTCTCTCCCTTTCTTTCTCTCTCCATCTCTCTTCCTCTCCCCCTCTCCCTCCGTCTCCCTCTCCCTAACTCTCTGGCCCTGCCGCTTTCTCTTTGTTAGTCTTGCTGTGGTTTGTCTTGTTTATTTTTCAAAGAATCAGCTCTTGGTTTCCCTAATCTTTGGATTGTTTTCTTTGGATTTCAATTTGTTAATTTCTGCTCTAAGTTTTGCTGTTTCCTCCTTCCTGCCTGCTTCAGGTTCCCTCTGTTGGTGCCTCTCCAGTTGCCTGAGCTGTGTGGTTAGCCTGGTCAGGGCTGGTTCTTGCTGGTGAACGCTTGCAGCACCGCTTTCACCATGTCCCCAAAGTTCTGCTAGCTCGTGTCCTGGGTCTCGTGTGTTCCGGGAATCTCTGGTTTCCTCTCTGACCCACTGACGGTTACACTGAGTGGTGTAACTTCAGGTGTCTGAGCTGTTTCTCCGGCTCTGTGAGTCACTTGCGTTTTCAGCGTGCCCACGGTCCACGTTTATTTCCACAAACCCCAGGATTCCTCCCTTCTGCAGCCTCTAATCCCAGAGACACGCCTGGCCTTCTCGGCTCAGCTGCAGAGGACAGTTGTCAGGTGAGGTCTGACCCAGGCTCTGAGCAGCTTTGAGTCGGCCTTGTTCTCCCGAATCCCGCGCCTGAAGAGCTCTCGAGGGACCCTCCGTGGCATCTTCCCTCCCATTATCTCCCACCGTTCGTCCCAGGGCAGTAGATCCACTCCAGCTGCACTGTGTGGATTTTCTCCCGCTGCCACGACTCTCAGCCCCAGCCCGTACTGCCCGACACGGCCCCGCCGCTCACATGCGCTTCTGCACGCGTGCGCTCGCAGCAGCTGGGTTTCCTCCGGGAGGTTTCTCCGTGTTCTGTGCGGCAGGGCAGAGCCCCGCCTCGACCTTGCGCTGCCGACCTCTGGCCCTCGACAGACGTCACTGTCTGGATCAGACACAAAAGCAACTCGTGAAACGGCTGAACTTGCATCAAACCAGAATCTCCGAGAAAAAAACGTTTTGTCATATGCAGTTGTTTGGAAGATGACACAGTGGAAAGCGTTTTGAACCTCAGGCTTGTTTTGTGTTCTCTTCAGTTGGGGTCCGACCTCTGTTGTGGGGCGGGGTCCGACAGGGGCTCCTGCGGGCAGGCCAGGTGCTGCAGCTCTCTGAGCACTGCTCTGGGCCTCACAGGCGTCCGCATATGGAAGGTTAAAGGAGCAAGTGATGGGGCTGGAGTGATAGCACAGCAGGGAGGGCGTTTGCCTTGCACACGGCCGACCCGGGTTCGATTCCCAGCATCCCATATGGTCCCCTGAGCACCGCCAGGAGTAATTCCTGAGTGCAGAGTCAGGAGTGACCCCTTGTGCATCACCGGGTGTGACCCAAAAAGCAAAAAAAAAAAAAAAAAAAAAGCAAGTGACTTGACGGAAAGGTGGAGACAACAGGAGCAAAGCCAGGGGCCGCCTGCTAAGAGCTGACAGTGGCCCCCCGGGACCCGGGACAGCTCCTGCCGCCTCTGCCTTGTCACCGGGCCCACACAGGACCTTTCCCAGGGTCGACAATGCCCAGTTCTCCGGAGAGTTGGCGCCCGTGTCTGCTCTGTGCGCCAGTGTGTGGGACCCTGCGGCCGGCCGACCGTGTGTGGCCCTGCCGGGCTGACTCCCACAGCGGAGCGTTGGTCCTGTGTGAGGACCTGGGTGGCTTCCTAGAAAGAACCTGCCACGTTCTCCCCGAGCTCCGAGGACGCTTGCCCCCCGGATGCAGAGACGGTGCGTGACAGGCACCGTCTGACAGGTCCTGCCGGCCCGTGGGGACCACAGAAGGTGGCGCCCGTTTCAGATGCCCACACCCCCCCCCCCATGGCCTCCCCTCAGCCTCCCCTTGGGCTTCCAAAGGCTCCTGTGCTGAGGATGCTGATCCGAGCCCCCGGGTCGTCCCGCTCAGCAGGGCCTTGGCCCAGAGCCGGGGACGTTTAGGGACAAGGCCCTGGCTCGCCCTTGGTCAGAGTGAACTCCCCGGAGAACTGGGCATTGTCCTCGACTCGGGAATGTCCCTGCGCTCGCCCCCAAGGCCTCGTGTATCTGCCAAGGTGCAAGGCCGTAACCCTGTCCTCCACTGACGGGCAAGCCAGAAACACCGCCCTGGGCAGGCCCCCGCCAGCAGCTACGGGAGCCCGTACGTGACCGGGGTGCCTGGAACAACAGATCAAGGAGCGGAGGGATGTCCCGAGTCTGCTCCCGTGTCTCTGTTCTCTCAGCCTGTTCCCATGTCTCTGTTCTCTCAGCTCGTTCCTTCGAAGTTCACCGTTTGTGACCTCGCAGGTCTGTACAATGCACCTTTTGTTTGTTTGTTTTGGGGTCACACCCGGCGATGCTCAGTGTCACTCCAGGCTTTGCACTCAGGAATCATTCCTGGCGGTGCTCAGGAGACGCTATGGGATTCTGGGGATCGAACCCGGGTCACTGGGTGCAAGGCCAGCAGCAAGCACCTTCCAGCTGAGCTACCCCCCTGGCCTCGGCCTTTGTTCGTTTGTAAGCGGCACTACCCTGGCCCACTCGGGCCTGCGCTTCGCCGACCCTGTTGGGAATCCAGCCCAGCCCACATAAAGCTCTGGCCGGCGTGGAGGCGTCACCGCGGGCAGCAGCCTGGCGGCCGATGCGAAAGCTCCACACCAGCTTGTTCGAGGTGGAAGGTTCTGAGTTGTTCTTGGTTTTGGTTTTGTTTTGGGGTCACACCCGGGAATGCTCAGGAATTAGTCCTGGTTCTTCACTCAGAAACTAACTCCTGGTAGTGCTCAGGGGATCACATACGGGACACCAGGGGCCAAACCTGGGTTCACTGCACCACAAGTGGACTCCAGTCCTGTCTCCCCCCAGGCCGGGAGGGGGGGACTTTCCCGCAGGAGGGTGGAAACCAGCCACCAGCAGAGTGAAAAAGGAGACCATTTCAGGCACAGCCCCTCCCCGTGTGCGTTACCGCCGAGCCCAGCTACGGCAGGTTAACCCCTGCTCTGGGTCCTTGTGGCCCACGTGTAACCTTCTCACACTGACCTCTGGCAGTCCCGGAGGATCTTGGCATCACCAGCATTTTTTTAATTTACCAGCTCGAACTGGTCATCTCCGCAGGCGAAATAACTCCAGACGCAGGAACCTCTGTGTTACAGGTGCTGCCTCTTCATCTGCCCGCCCTTCCTCTGTGCTTCCACATGCCAGCCTCTGCCCCTGCAGACAGTGACGGGGCATGTATATATTTCTTCTCCCCGCCCCTAACCTGTTTTTACTGTTGATTTGTTGCCCACAGTCTGGTCATGTATGCCTGTTGGGTAACGCTGGGCTGTCCTTGCTCCTCCCGCAGGGACCTTAGGGTTATTGAGCTACTCCCA
The DNA here is from genome assembly GCF_027595985.1 of Sorex araneus. Lineage (NCBI taxonomy): Eukaryota > Metazoa > Chordata > Mammalia > Eulipotyphla > Soricidae > Sorex > Sorex araneus. The sequence goes on from NC_073311.1 coordinate 66,645,271, forward strand.
CAACAGTGCCCTGAGGCACACCCAGTTCCATCAGGCACTAATAATCCTACATTGTTTTCTCTTTCCTTTTTGTCACTTGCATGTTTAGCAACGTCCTTTCGTATAGACGCAGGAAGACAGTTGATGCTATGCTATGTGACATGGGAGTTGATTGACTCCAGAATAATATTTACTCCTGGGCATCCATATTTACTTGACTTAAGCCTCAGTTGCCCTTAGTTCCTAGCACCCCAAGAGCAGGGTCCCGACAAGGGACTGGTGGACCCAGGGCAAGCTGTGAGCTACTCTGGCATCGAAATGGGCCAGGCCAAGCACCATGATACTTAACTGTAAGTTAAGAGCACAGTCATGGACAAACTCTGTCATGACCCAAAAGGAAGCAACTGAATGAGGACCCTGCTGGGGTTAGGAAAGACTAACCTGGCCTGAGGACTGTGGTCTGGGATGTATAGCGAGATGTCCCCAGGAAGAGCCAACCTTTAAGCTTAATATATCTCTTACTGTGTTCATACAAAATGACTAGAAATACTATCAGAAGTAAATTTACTATGATTGTTTAAATGCATTACTAGAGGAATGGAGAAAGCAACTCACCCTGGCTGGAATTCCGCCCTTGAGCGGGTCTCCTAGTAACCTGGAGTGCAGGCCCCTGAGATGAGATCTTGTCCTTGAGTTAATCCCCTAGAACTTCCCCTGAAGGAGGGCTTTACCTCTGTTTGTTGTGAGATGTCCAACCCCACCCGTGTGTACCCCACCCTTCATGACCGCATGTAACTGTGCTGTAAGGTAAGAGGGGAGAGGACTGTGAGGTCTAGAGGAGACTAGGACGATGGAACTCTATGACTGGGACTACGACCAAAGCTACGACTGCCTTTGTGCTGTAAGGGAGAGTTCGGGCTACGCTGGGGCGGAGAGAGAAACTGTCTACCAACCAGCCTGGGGCCCTGTTTCTCCGTTCCCCTAGTCGTTCATCTGTCCGTCGCTGTGGGCCAGCCAGGGGAACAGTTCTCGGCACCAAATGCTCAAGTCACCCTCGCTTTTCTTTGAAACTCACAGCTGGTGTCCCTGGGCAAGGGCGTGAACCACCAACTGGTGGGCATCCAAAGGTGGGGACTGTGTCGGTGAACCCCACTTACAGAGGTGAGGGGGAGAACAAGTTTTTGGGTTATTGGGGACTTAGAAGTCCTATCTGTATCCCCTCCTCGGAGGAGAGTGGGATGGTAGATCTTTCAGGATGCGGGAGTTAGAGTCTTAGCCAGGACCCCCACTAAGCTGGGCCAGATCTAGGCCTCCCCAGATTCCTCCCGTGTGTCTCGAGCCCGACTGAGCAGGCCGGGCCACTCAGGGGTTTCATTCGGTATCTCTCCCCCAGAGTGGGGACCCGCGGGACCGCATTTCCCCGACCAACTCCAGGCCTGCTTTAAAGTAGTTTATGAAATAAACCCATGGATGAAGGGACCCTAGAGACCCAGATTTGAAAGATTGGAAAGAAGTTGAGAAAATTGTTTATATAGCATCTAAGGAAGGGACTAAGATCCCCAGGGAATTCTGGGTTACATGGGAGTTTTGGAGAATTGGATATTCCCTGTCCTGATGCGGTTGAGGAGGACTCCTCACCCAAGGCACCCAGCCTGGCAGTGACCTCCACTACCCCACTACCACCACACTCCAGGCCACTTTCCACACGCATGAGTGAGCATATTCACATCATCATAAAGGCAAACACACACACACACACACACACACACACACACACACACACACACACACACCTCTCTTAGAGACCCCGGCAAGCTGCCAAGAGTATTCCGCCCTGAGCACCGCCAGGAGTGATTCCTGAGTGCAGAGCCAGGAGTGACCCCTGTGCATCTCCGGGTGTGACCCAAAAAGCAATATGCCAAATACAATAACAATAACAGGTCTCATTCCCCCAACCCTGAAAAGAGCCTCCAGTCGTTGGGAAAAACGAGTAAGGAGAGGCTGCTAAAATCTCAGGGCTGGGACAAATGGAGACGTTAGTGGCACCCACTCGAGTAAATTGATGAACAATGGGATGACAGTGGTCCAGTGATACAGTTGAGGAGGAGAATATTAGGGATAAGATGCCCTCAGCTCCTCAGCCACACCCAAGTCCTGAAAGAGACTCAACATGTTTCCAGTAGAAATGCGCTCTCAAAGGAAATATATATATATATATATATATACACACATATATGTTTATATGTATATATATATATATATTTTTTTGCTTTTTTTGGGTCACACCTGGCTCTGCACGGGGGTTACTCCTGGCTCTTCACTCAGGAATTACCCCTGGCGGTGCTCAGGGGACCATATGGGATGCTGGGAATCGAACCCGGGTCGGTTGCGTGCAAGGCAAACGCCCTACCCGCTGTGCTATCACTCCAGCCCCAAGGAAAAGTATTTCTGATGCTGGGGAATTAATGTTCCCTTTTGAGATGAAGGTGATGTGGCCACTGCCTCGGATTCCGAGTCCGAGAGAGGCTCGGTAGAGAAGGCTTCCTGCTCCTCAGCCAAGAAGCCCCTGGGCCGCTCGGGAGTGCTCCCAGTTGCCCAGTGCAGCCTCCCTCTTATCAAGGGTTAAGGATGGATTCGCCCGGCCATTTCAGAAAGGCCTGTGCTTCGTACAGACCTACACCTCTGTTCTGTGAGGACTATCTTATAAGATGGAGTGGAAGTGCCTGTTGGGTGCCCCAAGATTTTCACGTGGTCGCCAAGACATGCTTAAGCCCTTCTCAGTACGTGCAGTGGAGGATGTGGTTCAGTGATGAGGCCAAGGCAAAGCTTCATGACTTAGGTCATTCTGGATGAAAGTTTTCAGGGATAAAATTGATTTATGAGATGGTCATAGGCTAAAGGAAAATAGCACGACCCCAAGGAGGCACCTTGCCTCGTGCTGTTTTTGCTCCTGTCTGTCAGGCAGCCCTGTGGACTTTGATTGTTTTTTTTTTTTCTTTCTGGGTCACACCTGGCGATGCACAGGGGTTACTCCTGGTTCTGCACTCAGGAACCACTCCTGGCGGTGCTCAGGGGACCCAATGGGATGCTGGGAATCGAACCCGGGTTGGCCGCGTGCAAGGCAAACGCCCTCCCACTGTGCTATCACTCCAGCCCCAGCCCTGTGGGCTTTGAGAAGATTGATGCAGATGCAGAATTTGAGGGACGCTCCACAGGATCGCTCAGGGGCCCTGGGAACCATTCGCAGACGTTACAGGGAGGTTGATGGACGCAGTTGATACGCAGGTTAAGTGTAAGGTGACTCAGCAAAACCCGTAGAAACAATTGGCTTTTGTGAGGGCTGCCAGGCTGTTCTGCGCCCCACTAAGGAAGACGTAAGAGGAAGGTGTGTGTGATGTTGGCTCCGTGCAGTGCAGAGACACGCTCAGGAGAGTGTTTCTATTGTGGGAAACCAGGTCACTTTCGAGAGGACTGCAGGGAGCCCCCCAGCCCCCCACTTCGAGAGCACTGTGAGGACTGGCCCAGGAATTCCAGGACAGGCCATAGGAATCTATTTAACTGTCTTAAGATTCTTTTTACAGGAACCTGCATTGTGAAATAACTTGTCTATCTGTCCCTGAGCAAGGAATTTGGAACCAGGCGCCCTGGGTCGCAAGAAGGGTGGTAGTCAGACCAGATAGCCGGATGCATATCACAAGACCCATGTCACAAGACCCAGGACTGCCCCAGAACCGGGACATTCCTGAGTATTGGCGCGAATACTGTTCTCTAAAACCATAGGCTAAGGGGTGATGTCATTTTAAATAGATTGGTTAAGAAAGTTTGCAACATTACAAATCTATTGGCTATGAAATGCGCGGGCTCTGCTGTAACGGCCGGGGAAGGCCTATATAAGATCTCCTTTGGAGAAGCTCGGGGTCTTGCCCAACCTGCTGGACCTGCGTGTCCGTGTAGGCGGCTGGACCCTGGCTAGCCAGTCTCACAATAAACCCTGCTTGCTGTTTGCAGTCTCTGGACTCTCTGTCGGTAAGGGAGATCTCGATCCACGCCCTAACAAGCACCACCCAGGCTCTTGGCTCCGTGTAAGAGAAAGCACCTCCTTCAGGGGGTAGCAGTTGATTTCACACTGGCGGGCCCAGAGGAGAAAATCTCCCGAGTCTGGCCCCGAGCACAGAGAAGTGGGCATTACGCAGCGTCATTTCCGGACAGATGACCACGGGGACGAGCAGGGCCTGGGGCTGGCGGGTGCTGACACAATTGCGGGACCTATCACAGGACCTTGGAGGGGCCTTTGGAGGAACACTTGATGTCGGTGGGCCCACGGGTGACTTCCATGAAGCAGGGAGGAGAAAGACGATCACTTTCTCCCCAGCCGCCTCTACCACCTGGGACCCAGAGTTACTGGGTTCTTGTCTTCGCTCGAGGAAAAGAATTTCAGGAGTAGACAAGCAGTGAAGTAACAGATTTTATTTAGAGGTTTCTGAGGGAAGGAGGGAGGGATAAGTGGAAAGGAAAAAACAGTAGGAGTAACGCGCTCAAGAGGGAACGCGGGCTTCTCCAAGGGTGGAGGAAGCTCTACACACATCCTAGCACTGGACACGAAAGCATGAAAGTACACATCTCAAGGGGGGAGATGCGGGCGACACATGTGGTCGGCCACGTGGGCACAAGCAGTACATGGGCTCAGGCAGCATACGCGCGCACTTCCTTTGTTCAAGGTGGCCTTTATAGGGTTTCTCCAACCTGCCCCCACGTGGGGCTTCTTCCCAGGTAAAAGTCCGTTGCTAAGGAGGTTACCGGGGAGGCTGGGTCTTCTTTAGGCTGGATCACATCTTAATCAGATTAAGGGAGAGGTCGAGGGAATTCGGGAACTTCGTGGGGAGGGCCCAACCTCCTCAGGGTCTGCTGAAGGTCCTATCAGGTCTGTTTTCTGCATCCACAGGGTGGGTCAGTCTCAGGATTCTCCTTCCCAGAGACTTGGTTAATCTGTTCCATTGCCAAGGGCCTTTCCCTACCTACCTGCCTACATCACACTCACCCGGGGTGTGGGCGCGTGTCCCTGTGGTTACTCCTGCCTTAGTGCTCAGCGGTGGTTTCTCACCCAGGGTGGTGGACCTAACCCCTCCTGAAAAACAGGAACTGGACGGTACTGGTGCCAGGTCCGGCTGCATCGGCATGGCACCCGCAGGCCAGCCTCTGCCACCCCACAGCAGGGGGAGGCGGCTGTTCTGTAGCCGCATCCTCTGGTGGCGCCAGAACTGTGTGCTAGGGAGGAGGAAGCCGCTTGCAAAGGCCAGTGGACTCAGCTCGTGTGGGCAGCTCGCGCTGTCCCGTCAGTGCGACCTCCCCCTGGTGGATAGTCGGAGCCTGCCAGTGTCTTTGTGGCCCCAGCCCTGGCTGTTGTCTGTTTTTTGTATGAACAGGCTTTGGGGAAGCTTCTGGCGAGGACAGGAGGGGGCGGGGCTCCGAGCACGTGCCAGAGTGAGATGTGGTCCTGGGTTTGTCCAGTCATCCCCGTGGCTGTGGCTGGGACAGGGCCCTTGGGTCTCAGTTGGCTCGATAAGGAAATGCGTGTTATCATAGACACACTGCCATGTATGTGTGTACATGTGCTTGTGTGACATGGGGGACATGAGATATTCCAGGTTCAGTGCTCAGGGGGCACTCCAGGGTGATGGGGATCAAGCCTGGTCCTTGCACATGCAAAGCCGGGGGTGGTCCTTGACCTGGGAGCATCTCCTTACACTGGGAACTTTCATGTTTAGTTTTCTGGCAACTGAGTTACTCACAGGGACTGTGAGTGCGATAGTCTAACAATGGTACTTTGTTACTATCTCCTGAGTTACTGTGTTACAAAGAGTGAGTAACAGTAACATAGCCGGTAACATAGGGAGTAACTCAGAAACTATGTGGACTCTCCCTACTGCCAAGAGGTTTGTTCTCATAGGAGGGGGGAAATGAGGCAGGTGAGTTTACACGTGGGAGTCCCAGGCTTGGCCCCTGGACTGCCTGATCCCCTAAACACTGACAGATTAGGCCCCTCCACCCCCCAAAAATAGAGAAAGAATAATTCTCAGTCAGGGATTGTAGTTCAGCAGTGGAGCACCACACACATACACACTCACACACACCATGCACATACACTCATTTACACTCCATTCATTCACATACACACATTTACATACCCACACATTCGCAACAGTCATTCACACACACTCACACATTACTCACACACACTCCCATTTACATTGAGCTACACTGGCATGTGACAGGGACGAATAGAGACGTTACTGACTCCCGCTTGAGCGAATCGAAGATCAACGGGATGACAAGTGATACAAGTGATACACAAAAATACCCACACATACACTCACACATTCACATACTCTCACACACACTCATTGACACATACTCATACATTTACACCCCCCACACATTCACATTTACACACTCACACATGTTCACTCTCACACACACACATCACCCACTCACTCCTGCCTTCAGAAACTGTCATAGTGTTGCAGGTGACTTATGTGAGTTGGGGGGGGGGGTGAGAGCCACTGTGAGGAATCTCAGGCTGAGGGAAGTCTGCGACGCCCCTGCTTGCACGGACACTCGTGTTCCCCCAGCCATAGGGCAGCCCCCAAATACGCCTGGAACCCATTTACTCTGCCCAGAGTGGGGAACAGATCTGCCATCCAGTTTCTTTACATTTTTGTTGGTGTCCAACTGAATCACGAAGATGAGTCCTTGGATGCTGCCCTGCAAGCAGGAGGCAGAACCAGGACCCGACGTTGCACTAAGTGGGCGAGCCTAAGCTTCAGAGTCTGATGGATACAGAGAAGGCAAAACTGACCCTCGGTGGCCAGCAAGTTTCTGCAGCACACTGTTGGGGACTGTTCAGGACCCTGAACAAAAGAGGACCCCGAAACCTTTACCCTGGACAAACCGGAAAATTCCATTACCAGCTTTGCATAACCTGAGGCACAGGTGCCCTTGTAACAAAGGAAATAGCTAAACTCAAGAAGTAAAAGTAGCCCAGGGCAGGTAACCACGAGACCCCAAAAAGCCCGTAAAGTAGAGTGCCTTCCTCTACACTAAAAGCTTTGTGCATTCCTCCTGCCAGATGCTCCTGCCAGATAAACCCTTGTCTTCCTCTCCCCACTATTTCTCAACCTACTCTTGGAGAATGTTGTAAGCCCACCAAAGGACGCCCCGAACCTTTCCTTATTTGGTCTGAGAAGACACTTCCCTGATTGTGAGGGTCCCGCCCTGTCCAGCAGGTAGGACCCTTGGTGGGGCTGAGGAGGGGACGCAGCCGAATGAACAGACGCAGAGACAGAGGAGGAGGAGAAAAGGAGAGAGAGAGCTTTATTCACTGGCAGCTACAGCATTTTTTACTTGCCTGCTGGGAGGCAGGTAGTGGTATGCGTGCCCGGACCCCGTACAAACAGTAGTCAATCACAGATTGTGACATGTTCTTCTATCATGTCAGGCACGGGTATCGGCTAGTGGAATGGTAAGGTCAGTAAGGTCAGTAACAGCGACCTTGTTAGAGAAGTTTTAATTAGGCCCCTGTTTGAGAAGTGCCAGGCTCTGTCTTACTTGAAGATAAGAGCCAGGATTGAAATATGGCTTCCTACACCTGATGATTGACAACTCATGTACCAACCCCCTGCTAAGAAAGGTATAAAACCAGCATGGCTGTTAATAAAGGCGCTCTTGATCGGTATTATCGTCTTGAGCCCCCTATTTATTATCCTCACCAGTTTTATTTTCAGATCAGGACCGCTCATAGAACCCACCCACTTAGGAGCGCTTTCCACTGTTGTCTCTCTGCGGGCCGGAGAGATCTCCGGGGGGATGCGCAGCACGCGGCAGCGGTTTCCCCTCCTCACGGATCTCAGGCCTGGCGAGGCTTTGGATGGAAACATTCGGTCCGGTTTTCACAGACCCCAGGTGGGAGGAGGTCATGACCTATGTTTTCATTTATGTAAATAACTGTTTTCGTTACTGTAACTGACTATGTTTCCGTTTCTGTAACTGATCATGTTTCCGTTTCTGTAACCGGCTGTTAATTTACATATTCTTACTCCGTTGTTAAATTTCATTGGCGATTAGAACAAGCCAGCAAATAAAAGGAGGCTGAAAAGGCTGCGCTTGGTCAGAAGATGTGGGCCAGTCTTTTGATCCTCTATGAGCAGTAATTTCTCTCGAGTTCCTGTCTCAGCGCCTCAGACCGCTTAATTGAACGTTCGTACAACACATTTTCCTTTTCTTTTCTTTCTTGTTTTTTTTTGGCTTGATTTCGGGCCACACCCAGTGGTGTTCAGGGTTACTCCTGGACCTGTGCTTAGGACTTACTCCTGGCAGTGCTCAGGAGACCATCTGGGGTTCCGGGGACTTAGCCCGGGTCACCCCACATGCAAGACCTGCTGTGCTGTCTCCCGCTGGGGCCGCCCGACTTCTCTGGAATTGGGGCACCTCGACGTCATGCTCTTCCAGGAGAGCAAAGCCAGTCCTGAACCTTGTCAGGCTTCGAGGGTCTATTTGCACAGAAAAGGATTTCAGGGGGGTGAACAGTGAAGCAAGGCAGTTTTATTTAGAGGAGAGAGAGAGGGAGAGAGAGACAGAGTGTCGTTACCCCCTTCTTCTCGTTCCCTTAGGAGCCCTCGACCGACCTGCGAGGACTAAAAAAGGGAGAGGAATGGGGGAACAGAGATCCAAAGGAGGTCGGGCCCCACTTCCTTTGTGGGAAGGGTTTGCGAATGGGCCAGTCTATGCCGCTGCTACAGAAAGGAACTGGTAGGGCGCGGATCAAGATCTCCGTTTAACGACAAAGAGACTCCAGAGACTGCAAATAGCAAGCAGGGTTTATTGTAAGACTGGCTAGCCAGGGTCTCGCCACCTACTGGGACACGCAAGTCCAGCAGGTTGGGCAAGACCCCGAGCTTCTCCAAAGGAGATTTTTTTTGGGGGGGGGGTTTGGGTCACACCCGGTGATGCACAGGTGTTACTCCTGGCTTATGCGCTCAGGAATTACTCCTGGCAGTGTTCGGGGGACCATATGGGACGCTGGGAATCGAGCCCGGGTTGGCTGTGTGCAAGGCAAACGCCCTACCTGCTGTGCTATTGCTCCAGCCCCCAAAGGAGCTCTTATATAGGCCTTCACTGGCAGTTACAGGAGAGCCCGCACATTCCATAGCCAATAGATTTGTAACCACACATACTTTCCTAACCAATCTTTCTAAAAGCACATCACTCCTTAGCCTATAGTTTAAAGGTCAGCATTTGGGTCAGTGCTTTGTGTCCTGGTTTTTAGGGCAGTCATGGGTCTTGTGAGAGGCATCTGGTTATCTGGTCTGACCACCACCCTTCTCGTGAGTTGCAACTCGGGGCACCTGTATCCGAGTTCCTTGCTCATGGGCAGAAAAATAAGTTATTTTGTAATGCGGGTTCCTGTAATGAGGATCTGAGAAAAACAAGTTAACTCCTGTAAGGTGGTTAGAGCCCGTTCCTTACAGGAACAAGCACGTGGGCACAGCAGGGTTCTGTCAACCAGTTCCACTGTATTGAGCGACAGCAGGGCTTTATACGGGTCGAGAAGGGTGCTGGAGAGTGCCTGTGGTGACGTGCTCAGGGTTGCCAGAGCAAACAAGTTCTTTTTCCCCATTACAGATCTATAGATAGGGTTACATATTTCCCGTGTGGTCACAGTGGTTAAAATGTCATCCCTGCATCCACCAGAAACATGCTGTCCCATAGTCCCAGTGACCCATGGCCTTAAATATGCACTGCAACAGGCTTCCTGAATAGTCTAGGGCATCCACCCAAGGCTCTGTCAAAGACGCAGCCTGGCACATCAAAGCAGGGTGGTTTTTTTTTTTGCTTTTTTTTTTTTGGGTCACACCCAGCGATGCACAGGGGTTACTCCTGGCTTTGCACTCAGGAATTACTCCTGGCGGTGCTTGGGGGACCATATGGGATGCCGGGGATTGAACCTGGGTCGGCCGCGTGCAAGGCAAATGCCCTACCCGCTGTGCTATTGCTCCGGCCCCAGCAGGGTGTTTTTTTTTTTTTTTTAAATTTTATTGAATCACTGTGAGATAGTTACAAGCTTTCATGTTTGGGTCACAACCTCACAATGATCGAACACCCATCCCTCCACCAGTGCACATCCCCCCCAATATTGCTGGTATAACCCCCCTTTCTCGCCCTCCCCCTGCCTCTAAGGCAGACCATATTCCCCATACTCTCTCTTTCGTGCATCATGCTTGCAGCACAGACACTGAGAGGTCATCATGTTTGGTCCATTACCTACTTTCGGCATCTCCCATCCCAACTGGCTCCTTGAGCCATCATTTTCTTAGTGATCCCTTTTCTATTCCATCTGCCTTCACCCCTCTGCCCATGAAGCAGGCTTCCAGCTATGGGGCAATCCCCCTGGCCCTTGTATCTACTGTCCTTGGGTGTCAGCCTCGTGTGATGTTACTCTGTACTCCACAAATGAGAGCAGTCCTTCTATGTCAGTTCCTCTCTTTCTGACTCATTTCACTTAGCATATTCTCCATGTCTATCCATTTATAAGCAAATCTCATGACTTCATCTCTCCTAAAGCAAGTTTTTTTTTTTTAATGGGCAAGATATTCCCACCATTTTTTTTTTTTTTTTGCGTCACACCCAGCGATGCACAGGGGTTATTCCTGGTTCTACACTCAGGAATTACTCCTGGCGGTGCTCAGGGGACCATATGGGATGCTGGGAATCGAACCCGGGTCGGCCGCGTGCAAGGCAAATGCCCTACCCGCTGTGCTATCACTCCAGCCCCAAGATATTCCCACCATTTAATCCAAAATGTTCCCAACAAGAGAGACAGAGAGAGGGAGGTCATTGAGCACCTGCTATGCCTCAGTTTACTCATCTGTCAGGCTGGGGTAAGAGTCGCTCCTGCCTCCTCGGGCTCAGAGGACTGCGGGGTCCCGCCTGCCTGTGAACAGGGCTTGGGGACGGCACTAGCCCAGCGTCTGGCTACTGCTGCTGTTCCCTGGGGAGCACCTGGCCGCAGCTCAGGCACGGCCGCCAACGGGCAGGACCCTGCCCCGCCCACGGGAGCCACACACGTGCTCGGACCATGCCAGCTTTACCGGCTTCTCCTGAGCCCTCCCATGTGGGACTCTGCCCACAAAGGGCCCGTTGCTATGGCATTGTCAAGGCGAAGGCTGAAACTCTGTGGCCACCTCCAGGCCCTATCACTGCCCTTCGTTCCCACTGCAGCTTCTCTCTGAGGGGGGCCAGCCCTCTGGGGGCCTGTGCTGGCGACACTCAGAGTCTGATCAGGCCTCAGGTCCTGGGTCCCGCAGTGATGCTTCTAGCTGCTTGGGTCACTCCTGCAAGTCCCATCTTGGTCTTATTCCTCCCAAGAACTCATTGCCAGGTGTACCCGCCCCCCCCCCCCCCCCCCGCCTCAGTAGTATACTTTTTTTTTTTTTTTTTTTTTTGCTTTTTGGGTCACACCTGGCGATGCACAGGGGTTACTCCTGGCTCTGCACTCAGGAATTACCCCTGGCGGTGCTCAGGGGACCATATGGGATGCTGGGATTTGAACCTGGGTTGGCCGCGTGCAAGGCAAACGCCCTACCCGCTGTGCTATCGCTCCAGCCCCTCAGTAGTATACTTATGCATTCCTTAACTCAGCCTTTAGACACTGAGGGTCAAGGCCTGGCTCTGGGCGGAAGCAGCAGACAAACGCCTTTGGGAGCTGCAGGGATGGGTGGGGAGAGCTGACCCCAGTAGTAGCTGCTGCAGGGAGGGGAGGGGAGAGCCAGCAGTGTGATAAAGGAGAGCACAAGGCTGAGTAACTGGAAGGGAAGGGCAGGAAAAGACAAAGGAATCCAGTGCCCTCATTTACAACACCCAGGTTCCTATTGACGTGCTAATAAGCTTTTTCAGAAACATGTTTTGTAAATATAGGCACTCATGGGCCCTGAGGGTTAGCATTCTGCTTTGTGAAAGTTTGAGATAGCATCTGTAGTTTCTTCTTTATTTATTGCAGGAAGGGGATGGGGCGGAGTTTGGCCAAACCCCACAGTCAGGGCTTACTCTTAGCTCACTCCTGGTGGGTCCAGGGGACACTACAGGACGGTCTTTCCCGTGAGTGGGCCTGTGTCCAGCCCCTGGCAGCACAGACGTCCAGGGGCTGTATCCTCTCTGGGAGTGTTCTGTTGCAGCCAGTGGGCGAAGGAGGCAGGAGGGCTCCCAAGGCTGAGGAGGCAGCCAGTAGGCAGTGCGGGGCGGGCCAAAGCACCCCTCCTCCTCCCTCCCTCCCCCCCATCTGAAAGGTGGGCTCCTTGCGGGCTCAGCACCAGGTTTATTGTGCATAAGGAGAGAAGGAGGTGGGGCCACAGGCGCTGCCCTCCCGGGGCAGCCTTATCAGGCCGATTACTGCTGTTCGCCCGGGGAGGCCCATTCCTGGATGCAGCTGAAGCTTTGGGTGGTTGCGGAGGGGCCCTGTGCTATCAGCGTGTGCTGGGATGGATCTCGGCGACCCTACCATGGGCATGACCGAGGGGGTCAGGGGGCAGCTGGGGAGCAGGTTTGGCGGCCGGAGAGCGGGACCTGACCGTCCGCGCAGCGTGGTCCCTGCATCCAGGAGCAAGTGGTCCCCAAGTGGGGCACTCGGCGGCACGGGGGTGGGGGCGTGGGGAGTCGGTGCGAAGGCACCACATGACCCCAGACCACCAAGCGTGGCGCGCTGCCCGGGAGCATCCCGCGAGTACCACTGGGAGTGGCCCCTGCCCGGTGTTTGGACTCTCCCTCCTCACGCCCCTCCTTTCTCCCGCAAAAAAGTAAGGGTTCGCTAATTCGGCGCTTGTTCTCGTTGTGTGCTGTCTTATTCTAACTCTGCAGCCACAGGCCAGTGCTCGGCCAGGGCGAGCGCCGGGGCCCACAGGAGTGGCCGACGAGGTCCTTTGGGGGACCCCCATTCCCGCCACTATCCTGCCCCGGAAAGGCGAGCTGCGCGTTCACGGCGAGTTCTGGTAGGCCGGTCAGCGCCCGGGAGAGCCACGCCTCGGGCCTCCCCGACGCCCAGTGCCCAGCGCCAGCACGCCCGGAGCGCCAGGCACAGCCCCAAGCCAGGCGTCCCGGGCGCGGCCGGGCGTCCTGGGCGCTGCGCCGGCGGAGGGCGTGGCCCGGCGGGCGGGGGCGGGGCCTAGCTCTGCTGTGGGCGGGGCGTTCCGGGCGCTGAGCTGCGAGGAGGGCGTGGCCCGGGGGGTTTAGCCCGGCTGTGGGAGGGGAGTTCCGGGCGCTGAGCTGCGAGGAGGGCGTGGCCCGGGGGGGGGTCTAGCCCTGCTGTGGGCGGGGCGTTCTGGGCGCTGTGCGGGCGGAGGAGGGCGTGGCCCGGGACCTGAGCCCTGCTGGGGGCGGGGCATCCCGGGCTCTGTGCCGACGGAGGGCGTGGCCCTACAGGTGGGGGCGGGGCCTACCCTGTTGTGGGCGGGGCGTTCCGGGCGCCATGCCGCGAGGAGGGCGGGGCCGGGCAGGCGGGGGCGGGGCCTACCCTGCTGTGGGCGGGGCGTCCCGGGCGCTGTGCTGCGAGGAGGGCGTGGTCCGGGGGGGAACCTAGCCCTGCTGTGGGCGGGGCGCCCAGGGCGCCGTGCGGGGGCGGGGACGTGGCCCGGGCGGCGGGGCGGGGCGGGGCTTCCCGGGTGCCCCGGCGGGCGGAGGGCGTGGCCCGGAGGCCCGGGAGTCGCGCGCAGAGCGGCACTAGGACCGCGCGGAGCCGCGCGCGCCCCGCCCCGGAGGCGGCCGGACGCCTTCCCGGTGGGCGCGGGCGCCCCACTCGGCCGAGCGCCGCGCCGCGGTAAGTCGGCCGGGCCCGGCGCTTTGTTCCGCGCCCGCGCCCCCCGCCCCAGCATCTTTGTTTCCTGCCGCCCGCCCCGCCGCCCCGCCCGCCCCGGCCCGGCCCGGCCCGGCGCCCCGGCCCGACCCCGACCCCGACCCCGCCGGCCCCCCCGCCCCGCTGCCCCCGCCGGGCCCGCTGGACTCGGCCCCGCTGCCGGTGGCCGGACGCGGTCTCCGGGCTCGGGTTCTGGTTCTGGGACGCCCTCCCGGCCCCCCGCGCTCACGCGCCGCCCCGCCCCGCCTTGACAGGAGGACCATGTAGCCGAGGGACCCGCCGGTGCCGATGCTGGGGGGCGACTGTCGCCTTCCCCAGAGCCCGGGCGGTCGGCGGCCGGGGCCCGCGGGTGCCCGCTTGGCGGGAAGACGGCGCTCGGGCCCGCGTCCAGGCCCTGGAGGTAAGTGGCGGCCCCCTTGGTGGGGACCCCGGCTTGGCCTTGCAGACCCCGCGCAGGGCCGGCCCTGCCCCTCCCCGCCGCGATGGGGACCCCCGGGCTTGGCCTTGCAGACCCCGCGCAGGGCCGGCCCTGCCCCTCCCCGCCGCGATGGGGACCCCCGGGCTTGGGCTCTGCAGACCCCGCGCAGGGCCGGCCCTGCCCCTCCCCGCCGCGATGGGGACCCCCGGGCTTGGGCTCTGCAGACCCCGCGCAGGGCCGGCCCTGCCCCTCCCCGCCGCGATGGGACCCCCCCCCCCCCCCCCGGCTTGGCCTTGCAGACCCCGCGCAGGGCCGGCCCTGCCCCTCCCCGCCGCGATGGGGACCCCGGGCTTGGCCTCTGCAGACCCCGCGCAGGGCCGGCTCTGCCCCTCCCCGCCGCGATGGGGACCCCCGGGCTTGGCCTCTGCAGACCCCGCGCAGGGCCGGCCCTGCTCCTCTCCGCCGCGATGGGGACCCCCGGCTTGGCCTTGCAGACCTCGCGCAGGGCCGGCTCTGCCCCTCCCCGCCGCGTTGGCGACCCCCGGGCTTGGGCTCTGCATACCCCGCGCAGGGCCGGCTCTGCCCCTCCCCGCCGCGATGGGGACCCCCGGGCTTGGGCTCTGCAGACCCCGCGCAGGGCCGGCTCAGCCCCTCCCCGCCGCTGTGTGGACCCGGGCTTGGCCTCTGCAGACCCCGCGCAGGGCCGGGCCCAGAGCGCCCTCCCGGCCGCGATGGGGACCCCCAGCTTCAGGGCCCTGCCCAGCGCCTTCCCTGCGGTGATGGGGATCCCTGGCCTTTGGCCTCTGCAAACCCTGCTCAGGGGCCGGCCCAGCACCTTCTCCCCCCTGGGGCTTCAGACTCCAGCAGGTGTTTCCAACTCTGCCTCAGTCTCCTCATTGGTCACAGGAGGTGCGTTTTCTGGTCATTGGGGTCGGCTCCCCACCTAGGGCTCTCCTCTGCGTGTGCTGTAGGGTGTCCCTCACCTTCTCCAGGGCCAGGCGCTTGCCCTCTCGCGGGCCCTGGTCACTCCCCAGCAGCATCGCCTCAAGCCAGCCCTGAGTACCTCCAGATGTGGCTCCAAATCCAAGCCGAAACAAAATGAATTCTTCAGCCGGGCGGCCTTACTCCCGAGCCCGTATCCATGGCTCTCCGTGGCCCCTCGGGCGGCCAGTCCTGGACCCTTTAGGGAGCTCAGGTGGTCAGAGGATTAGTCTCTCTGGCTCCTGAGCACGTTGCAGGGCTGGAGGGGTCTGGCTAGGCAGTCTTCACCCCCGCCTGTTCCGCGGGAGGCTGTGTGAATCCGCCCTGGGAGCCCTGCAGCCACGACTGGCTGGGCTGCGGGCAGCCGAGGGCGTAGCTGTCCTTGGGTGCTGAGCTGAGACGTGACTCCCGCTCCTGTGAATCCAGGCAGAGTTGGAGGCTGGCCTGGGGGGAAATGTCTCCAGTGGAACAGTCACGGGCCTGGTGATTGCTGAGGTCTAAGACAGTCGTGGAGATCCCTTGAGATGTGTTAGACTATGAGACACCATGATGAATAAGTCAGATTGAATTGTGAAAATCGTCAGGTGGTGATAGATTGTATTACCGTTCCTGGAGGGTCATGAAAAATCTATAGGCCCCTGAGAATTTACTGGATTTATTGGACCCACACCATCGATAAGCTCATCGATAAGCTCAGACCTTCAGGGTTGGCTGGACTTAGCATCAGAACCTGAAAGGCAACTTTTAGCAGCAGCTCCTGGCCTCTCGTGGAGAACCCTCGGAAGAATGTCCCCCAGCCAGGGTGATGCGGCATCATGTTGGTCTTGCCCTGGGGCCTCTCCTCCAGGGACATTCCTCAGCCCCCCCAGCTCCGCCACTGGAGTAGGACTGGGGGAGGAGCACACATGGTCAGCGGTACACAAGGTAGTGCCCCCAGCCCGCCCCCTAGGGCAGGACTTCACTGTTATCCTCAACCCCCACCCCCACTAAGTGATGCTTGGGGCTTGCTCCCTGCTTTCTGTTCAGGGGTCACT
Source organism: Sorex araneus (assembly GCF_027595985.1). Classification (NCBI taxonomy): domain Eukaryota; kingdom Metazoa; phylum Chordata; class Mammalia; order Eulipotyphla; family Soricidae; genus Sorex; species Sorex araneus. The sequence continues at coordinate 66,661,580 of NC_073311.1, forward strand.
CCTGGTGGTGCTCCGGGACCGTAGTGGGCACCAGGGATGGGTCCAGTGTGAGTTGGCCGCGTGCAAGGCAAGCGCCCTCCCTGCTGTACTGTCCCCGACAGCAAGACTTCTTGAGTCTTTTGGGGGGAGGTCGGTGTTGGGGTTTGTTGGTGCCACACCCAGAGGTGCTCATGGCACTACTGTAGTGCCAGAGATGCAGCCAGGGTCAGCTGTGTTTGTGCCAGGCAGGCACTTTCATCTTGGACTCCTGCCCGTGGCTCTCTAGGGGAGCGGGATGGGGGGGCTTACGTTTCTTCACGAGCGACTTTCCCATGACCCTGGGTGTACAGTGTGTGAAAGGGGTTTGCCCATCAGACGCTGAATCACGAGTTTGTTTTTCAGCGCAGCTGCAGCCTGCTGTGCTCGGGGACTGAACTGGGCTTGGCTGCGTGCAGGTGCCGTCGTGTGGAAGCCGCAGGACCGCGTCCCATTCCTCTGCCAAGCCCTTCAGCACGACATGCCACCTTTTGTCCCGTTACCAGCTCTCAGGCCTTCGGGCCTGGCTCCCACGTTGGACTGTGGGGAATGACCGTGCTGTGAGCCTCCACGGAGGGTCGTGTGGACGGACCGTCTGCAGGCGTGATGTGCTTCCTGGGCACACGGGCTTTGCTCTGTGGAGAACTGCCTTAGGCCCCTCGCAGTAGGTCCCTTACAGAAGGGGGACAGTCTGCGTTCTCCGCCTCCCTGCCCGATTCCCGGGTTGTCCGTTCCTCACCAGCACCTTTTTTTTTGTTTGTTTATAGCATTTTTGGGAGGAAGGGGAGTGCCGTGTTGATTCTGGGGCTGTCCCTGTGGAACTGCATGCGGATGGTCTTTGTGGACACTGAATTTGAGGGGCAGTCGTACAAGTTGTAGGGGTTCTTTATACACACACACACATACACACACATACACATACATATATATTTTTTTTTGTTTTTTTGGGTCATACCCGGCGATGCACAGGGGTTATTCCTGGCTCATGCACTCAGGAATTACTCCTGGGGGACCATAAGGAATGCTGAGATTTGAACCCGGGTCAGCCGCGTGCAAGGCAAACGCCGTACCTGCTGTTGTATTGCTCCAGCCCCATATATATTCTGGATTTTATTTCCTGCCTGGGACCACATTGGTCTTGCTTATATTTTTTCTGTGTGTTTGGAAATTGGGGGATGGGTGAGCCCCCTTTATTCTTTTGAAAATGAATTTGAAGATGAACTGCTCAGTTTCTTAAAGACAGCTAGGATTTGGTAAGAGTTGGATTGAATCTGTGTAGACTGACTGACACTAGTAAATCTTCTAATTCATACATGTAGGATTTCCTACATTTAGGGTTTTACTCCTTTTGGCAATGTTCTGTAATGATGATGTGTATAAATTTTGATATTGTTACAATTTTTAAAGGTATTTCATTCTTTTTATGTTACTCCAAGCAGAATGCTTTTGTAATTTTTTAATATTGTGTTGAGGAACCAGCCATATTTAAAAGAAAAAATAGTGACCAGAGGACACGCTGCGCAGACTTGGTTGCTGGGAGGCCCCGGTGGCTGGTGACTGTGACTTGGGGGTGGCTCTCCAGACAGGACAGTGGCCAGCTACCCCCGGGCAGATTCCTGGAGGGAGGCCCACCTGCTGCTCATTGCACAGAAAGTGACTGTGACGGAAAATCTGTGCAGCCTGAGGTCTCTGGAGCGGACTCAAGAGGACAGGATGCTTAGGGGATTCTCCACTGACCAGTCCTGCACCACGTCCATCACGCTAGGAGACAGTCAGCGGACTAGCAACTTGCAGTTCTCTGAGTCGAAAATAGAGATGGTTGCAAAAGTCATACACGCCTTCCCTGGCCCTGGCTGGGCCCAGGATGGCCCCACTGCCCGCATGCCCAGACCAGCCCCTCTATACCTCACTCTGCAGTGTCTGGACTTCCTCTTGATTAGAAACTCACACGTCTTGAGGCTGGAGAGGACAGCGGGTAGGGCTCCTGCTACGGACGGCCTGACTTGGGTTTGATGCACTCCACGTGGGTCCCCAAGCCCCACCAGGAGCGAACCCTGAGTGCAGACTCAGGAGGAGGCCTTGAGTACAGCCAGGTGTGGCTCCCAAACAAAACAACAAAAATTGCCTAAATCTGGAGGTGACAGAAATAGTTACAGTAAGTCCCTAACTACTGCCAGGAGTGACCACGAGCCCTGCAGGGTGTAGCCCATCAAACAAAATCATTCCCTCCAAAAGCATCTATTAGTAACCCAGCCACCCCAATGCAGAGGTTGCAAAGAACTTGGCGGCCGCCACCACAAGTGAAAGGTTTCTTGGTACAGGAACCTTGGGTTGGGCGGCCAGAGGCGCAGAGGCAAGACACGCGAGAGGCATGCAGAAGCACGGAGGGCCAAGGCTTGCTCAGTAGCCCGGAGCAGCTTTCGTAGCCCCGTTTATTTGCTCTCCTATTGTAAACACCTCCAAGAAATTCAACAGAGCAGAAAGAATCAAAACAAGGAAATGTAGAGGTGCAGGATGAGCATGTATCAAAGTATACATTGTCCAGCCCTGTTTGGATGCAAACAGTTATAATCAGTTAATCTTAGAGGAAAACATGGTCAATTACAATTTCCCTGGGAGGAAAACATGGTCCTACTAGGTCACGACTTCCTCACACCTGGGGTCTGTGATGAACCGGAGGAGAGGATGTTTACATCTAAAGGTTAAACTAGGTCTGTGACGCATGGGAAGGGGAGGACGGCTGCTTTGTGCTGCCTGAACTCAGTGTATGACCAGGCCGGGGCCAGAGGGTAGCCTTTTCCAGATCAGACTCACAAGCTTCGGATGGGTTGCTTAGTTCAAAGTGGGGTCCTGTTCTGCTTCCTGCTTGCAGGGCAGCTTCCAAGGGCTCGTCCTCATGATCTGGTTGGACCCCAACAGTTTCCGAATACACTGACCTGGAATTAATTGGAGAGGAACTGCAGTACAAATCCTGTCGCTGCTGCGTCTTTTGGGTACAGAGAGGTTGTTGGTGGGGAGAGGTGAAGGCCTGAGCCAGCTCTGCTGGTTCCCCTGGTCCCTTGGGTGTTGGAGGGGTCTTCTTACACTGCCCGATATTGAGATGGTGCCATCTGTGCTCGGCACCCAAGGTCTTTGTTTCCATTTCCTCCTTGTTACCTGCTGCCTTGGCTTGACCTCGAGCTCAGGCCTGACTAGGATGGCAGGAGCAGGCCATGTGCCTCTACTATGGGCTCCCTCTGATAAGCCCGATGGCAGCTGAGCTTCCAGTGGAAACGGTTCCCTCTGGAGAAAATCCCTTCATTGATCATAAGAGGGTGCTGGACTCATTCATTAGATGGTTGCTTTTTTTTCTTGCATTTGATTGATGTTTGACCTTGTTTCTTTTTCTTTTTCTTTTTTTTTTTTTTTTGCTTTTTGGGTCACACCTGACAATGCACAGGGTCACTCCTGGCTCATGCACTCAGGAATCACCCCTGGCGATGCTCAGGGGACCATATGGGATGCTGGGATTTGAACCCGGGCTGGCCGAGTGCAAGGCAAACGCCCTACCCGCTGTGCTATCGCTCCAGCCCCTCTAGGGTCACTCTTGGCGGTGTTCAGTTAAACCTGGGACTCGGGCATGCAGAGCCTGTACTTTGGGTCCTCTACTGGTCAATATACGCCATCTTGATCCTTTTTTCCTCCTTCCCTCCCTCCTTCTTTCTTGTCTCTCTAAAGCAAGGTAGTATTTTTTAAAACTTACTTAGATGTGAGGGGAAGAGCCTGTGTTTGTTTCCAGCCATCTTGACTAGAAATAAGCCAGTGCCATACGTGTTCAAGGGAGAACACGGGGTTGAAGACATCTTGATCCTCCTGAGTCAGTTTTGGTCATTTGGAGTTTTGTCCTGTGTATCTAAATACCAGGTTATCGGCAGTTGTTCACAGTGTTCCATAGTCCTCATCATGGGATTCTGTCATAGTACTTTTAGTAATTCTCTTGTACCCTCACGATACTTTCGCAGTACTCTGTGATCTCATATTACTAATAATACTCTTTCATTACTCTCTCTTCATAGTATTGCCTTATAGTACTCTCAGATGATTGTAGGATTGGTTATAATGTCTGTTTCCTTAGTAATTTGTTATTTGTTGACCCATCTTGTTAGTAACAAGTCTTCTGGTTTGTTTTAAACTTCCATATTTTGTCCCGTTCCACACAGTCCAAAAGAAATGGCCTGCCATGCAGAAGACAGATGAGAGAACTGCATGCATGTCCCATCAGCATGGCAGACTCTGGCCTCACATGTGGCACATTCTTGATGACGTAGAATGCCTTATATTTACAGCATTAGAAACTAAAATGGCAAATTTTAAGATCGATAGCACAGCGGTAGGGCATTCGCCTTTCATGCGGCTGATCCGCGTTCGATTCCTCCACCCCTCAGAGAGCCCGGCAAGCTACCGAGAGTATTGAGCCCGCGCGGCAGAGCCTGGCAAGCTACCCGTGGCGTATTGGATATGCCAAAAACAGTAGCAATAAGTCTCTCAATGAGAGATGTTACTGGTGCCGCTCGAACAAATCGATGAGCAACGGAGTGACAGTGATTTAAAAATAGCAATCTTTGAGGTTAGGGCTGGAGTGATAGCACAGTGGTAGGGCGTCCGCCTTTTCTGCGGCCGACCTGTGTTCGATTCTTCTGCCCCTCTCGGAGAGCCCGGCAAGCTACCGAGTATCGCGCCCACACGGCAGAGCCTGGCAAGCTCCCCGTGGTGTATTTGATATGCCAAAAACAGTAACAGTACATCTCACAATGAGATGTTACTGGTGCCCGCTCGAGCAAATGGATGAGCAGCGGGATGACAGTGACAGTGACAATCTTTGAGGTTGGATAGTACAATGGAGAGGGTGCTTGCCATGTACACAGCTGGCCTGAGTTCAGTCCCCACATCCTTTATGGCTAACTGAACCTGCCAGGAGTGATCCCTGAGAGCAGAGCCAGAAAAAATTCCCAAGCACAACTGGGGTGTGACCCCAAACACCCGCCCCCAAAAAAAGATAAAATGTAATAATCGTCACTAAAATAACAGATCCAGAGGTTGGGAAGTAATACAGCAGGCAGAGTGCTTGCTTTGCACTCTGGGTTCGATTGGTGACTCAGGTTCGATTCTCAGCAACACACATGGTACCCTGAGCCCTGTCACGAGGGATCCTTGAGCAGTGAGCCAGGAGTAAGCCCTGAGTACTGCTGGGGGTGGCTCCAGAGTTAAAAAAGAAAATTTAAACATTGCTTGTTTGTTTCTTGTTATTGCACCGTGCTTCATAAACAACACCTGTTTCCTATTATTGCACCGTGCTTCGTAAACAACACCTGATAAGGGAGCAGGACATCCTGTCACGCCCACGGGGTGTAACTAGCCTATCAGCTGCAGACACTTGGGCATAAACAAGCAGCGAGAGGGATAAAAGGGGGGAAGCCACCTAGCTAGAGGCTCCTCTTCCCCATGCATGGGAAGGTTCTTGAATAAGTCGCTGTAAGAAGAATCTCCGGGTTGCGTGTTTCTTTGCTGGTTGAAGCGGCGCGCAGCAGGGAACAGCCGTGAGAGATGGCAGTGTTTTCAGACCTGACTCCTTAGAGGCTTGAGGTTGCTGTCATCTGCCACCTGTGGGCCACCACTCTGAAAGAGCCAGCCTCAGCATCACTGGAAGGTCTCCCTGTCCTTCCACGTGATGGTGTCACTGGACACCTTGGTGTGCTGAGGACCTCTGGGGACAGGGTGGCAGGGCCACATTGCAGCTTCCGCATCTCACTGCAAACCTGCAGCTCTCACTGTGCTGGGCCTGGGTTGGGGGGGGGGGCAATGGGCTAGCGCCCCTCACAGGTGCTGTTCTTCCAGCCCCCGCAGGCCCTTGCCACTGTGCTCGGCATAGCTGCCAGCCCGTCTGAGTACCTGTCCTGTTAGTCATGGGTTCCTGGGTGAAGCAAAGGGGACGCTCCTGCATGTTTTGTTTGGGACAGTGTGGGGAAACTGAGCTATATCTCTGAGCCCACCCAGAACTGGTTTTCTACAGTGCCGCTCCTTGACAGGGGTCTTGACCCACAGTGGGATCTCCCTCCCCGTGTGCATGTGGAAAGAGGTCTGTTCCCTTCCAGCTGCACGCAGAGGGGCCCTGGGGGGCCAGGGACTGGTGCTGGGCCTGCGGTATCCCTGAGCAGTTCCTGGGAGGCAGGATGGCAGTGTCCTGGCGGTCACCTCCCAGACAGACAGAATGGGGGTCGTCATTGGGCATGTCAGAACCATCTCCCTATGGACTCTGCAGCTGGTGTCCGTGTGTGTGGTACCTGGGTGGGACGCTGTCTCGGGTGACTGCTCCTTGCAGCTGGTGGGTGGTGTGTGCGTGTGGCAGCTGGGCAGGACCTTGTCCTCGGTGACACTGCCTCTGCTGTCCCCACCAGCGGTGTGGTCACCTTCTGGGCACTGTTTGCTGGCATTTTTTCTTTGTTAACGTCTTGGATTCAAGGTGTGCGTCGTTGATGCATTCAAGAGTTGGAGTCCATGCCTTGTGTTTCAGGTTGTTTACTCCATTCAGAAATGAGTTGCTGGGATGGAGAGACAGGACCGTGTAAGGCTGTGCACAGATGACTCTCAGTACCCCAAATATCACCCGCTGTGATCCCTGAGCACAGAGCCACAAGGAAGCAGCAAAGAACACTGCTCTCCCGTTGCCTGGCTTGGATTCACAGTTGCGGTGGTTATTGATTCGGTTGCATTCGCAGTTGTGTGTGGGGTTATTGATCCCATTGCATTCAGTCGTGGGCAGTTACTAATTCGACTGCATTCACAGTTGTGGGGGGTTGATCTGATTGCATTCCCAGTTGGGGATTATTGATCTGATTGAATTTACATCAGCTGTTTCTGTCTCATGACTTTGTTACTCATTGTTTTTTGTATCAAGTGAGTCTTTTTGTTCTACAGCATTTTAATCACTCCACTGTTATCATGTGGAAATAGAAGGTGTTTGTCTTTGTTAAGTATTTAAAGTCTGTTTTATGCTTTGAGGTTTTTAAAAATTTTTTTTGGGTCACACCCGGTGAAGCTCGGTTTACTCTTGGCCGGCCCCGGAACCGTATGGGATGCCGGGGCTAAAACCTGGGCCAGTCGGGAGCAAGGCAAACACTCTAGTGCTGTACCGTCAGCCCACACTCGTGATCTTGAACCGAGCCAAGGCTCTGGGCTGGGGAGGGGGGAGGAGTGTGGGGACTGCGTCCGTGTGGGGTGGCAGGTGTGCATGGAGCATGCAGATGGGGGTGGTCCCTGGATATGAGGGTGACAGGACTCTGCTTCTACCTTCCGGAGTCTGAGCCCCGAGTTGGGGGAGTCTTTGTGGGTTTGAGTGCGGGGTGGAGGAGAGGCCGGAGGTGGGACGAATGTTGGTTTTGGGGTGGTCAGTGCTGCTCCCCGCATGGCCCTAGCTCCCCCCCGGGGAGAGACCCGGCCTGGAGAAATCCACCCAGGGCCCAGAACCGGTCTTGCTGAGGCTTCACGACACTAACAGGCAGGAGAGGGCGGTTGCCCCCAAGTCCCCATTGGCCCCCTGGGCTCCTCCTCTGGGTCCATGCTCAATACCTGCCTTGCCCTTTCCTGTGTGCGACCCCCAGCTCTTAGAAGTACTTGTCCTTGGGGGGGCCCCTTCTTCTGGCTTCTTTAACTTGACCCCTTCCCCAGGCCCTGCCCTCCAGTGCAGTGACCCTGGGGGTGATGGTTCAGCATGAGAACCCGAGGCACGAGGAAGGCTGCGCAGGGCTGAACCAGGGGCACCTGGGAGATGGTAGTGGCCCGGGTCTGTCTTCTGGGCTGAGCACACACCTACTGGTCGACTTGCAGTCCCACTGTCAGAAACGAAACGGTTTGTGTCCTTGTTGTTCTGTGTTTCTATAAAATTCTACCCATATTTGCTGGGATTGCAGTGAGTCTACAGCTGAGACTGGAGATCACTGACCCATTTCTGTCTGCTAATGTTGAACGTGGCGCCTTCATGCTGAAGTTCTGTGTCTCCCTCACCTGCGGATGAAAGGCTGCCCGCGCCAGCAAGGGTTCTGCTCACTGTGCTGGAGCTTTCAGAGCTTTGCTTTTCTAAGTTGACTTTCTGTGATCCTGAAAATGGTTCCTCTTACTGAGTTCCCATGTAGGGGGTGTCACTGGATTGTTCTCACTTCCTGTTACTGAGTTTCTAGTAGTGGATGTCACTGGATTGCTCTTGCCTCACTTCCTGTTACTGAGTTTCCAGTAGTGGATGTCACTGTTTGCTCTTACCTCACTTCCTGTTATTGAGTTTCTCTGTAGTGGGTGTGACTGGATTCTCTTGCCTCACTTCCTGTTACTGAGTTTCTCTGTAGAGGATGTCACTGGATTGCTCTTGCCTCACTTCCTGTTACTGAGTTTCTCTGTAGTGGATGTCACTGTTTGCTCTTACCTCACTTCCTGTTACTGAGTTTCTCTGTAGTGGGTGTGACTGGATTCTCTTGCTTCACTTCCTGTTACTCAGTTTCTCTGTAGTGGATGTCACTGTTTGCTCTTACCTCACTTCCTGTTACTCAGTTTCTCTGTAGTGGGTGTGACTGGATTCTCTTGCCTCACTTCCTGTTACTGAGTTTCTCTGTAGAGGATGTCACTGGATTGCTCTTGCCTCACTTCTTGTTACTGAGTTTCCAGTAGTGGATGTCACTGGATTGCTCTTACCTCACTTCCTGTTACTGAGTTTCTCTGTAGTGGGTGTGACTGGATTCTCTTGCCTCACTTCCTGTTATTGAGTTTTTCTGTAGTGGATGTCACTGGACTCTCTTGCCTCACTTCCTGTTACTGAGTTTCTCTGTAATGGGTGTGACTGGATTCTCTTGCCTCACTTCCTGTTACTGAGTTTCTCTGTAGGTGTGTCACTGGATTACTCTTATCTACTTCCTAATTCTGAGGGCCCATGTAGTAGGTGTCACTGGGTTGCTGTCACTTCTTGTTACTGAGTTCCCATATAGTGGGTGTCACTAGATTGTTTTTAACTCACTTCCTGTTACTATTTCCTATAGTGGGTATCACTGGATTATTCCTACTTCCTGTTACTGAGTTCCCATGTAGGGGGTGTCACTGGATTGCTCTTATCTCACTTCCTGTTAGTGAATTCCTATGTAATGGATGTCATTGGATTGTTTTTATCTCACTTTCTGTTGCTAAGTTTGCTTCCAAGCCACATACCCCTTCACCTGACTCACACTTTGCAGGGTTTCCAGTGATTGAGAAATGGAAATACGGGTCTCTTTTAAAATTTAAATAAAAACTTTTTTTTTTTGCAGGGGTCTTGGGGGCACACCTAGTGGTGCTCAGGGCTAACTCTTGTTTCTGTGTTCAGGGACCATTATTGGTGGGTTCAGGGGACCATATGGGTGCTGGGGCTCACATGTGCTCTTAGAAGGTATGTAAACTTTTTTTTGCCACGTCTGGCAGTGCTCAGGGAGCATTTATGGTGGTGCTCCTGGGGGACCTTATGGGGGTGTGGATTGAACCTGGGTGGGCTGGATGAAAGGGAGCCCACCCCCTTGTCCTGTTTCCGCAGCCCCTATCATTGACTCTTTCAGGAACTTTCCACCCATATTTTGAGTCTCAGTGTGTGGACGGCCCTGTAGAAGTGGCCATGGTGTAGTTAGTGTCTCAGGGTCACCTACCCACAGTGTTAGGCTGACCTAGCAGCAATAACTGCCAGCCTCAGCAGTTTGGGGACCAGCAGGGGGAGAGAAGGAAATTACTGAAATAACTTACCCGGAAAAAGGCAGCTAATCCCGAGCTGGAAAGTCCCTAACCGCCCTGAGGCGGTTGACAGTTGGGGTCCGGGATATAAGAGATGTAGGGGTGCTCCCTGGGGAGGCGGCCCTGATGGCTCAGTATCTGGACTCTGTGCTTGGCGCTGAACTTGAGCATTTGTGTAGCCCTTGTTCCTTAGGTCGTGGACCCTAACACACAGATGTCTGGGTCAGTGAGGCTGTCGCCACGCATCAGGGAGCCCGCCTGGCCCCTCAGTTGCTGACCCTCTTGTGGCACTTGGTCCCTTGACTTGTCGGTCCACAGGTCCGAGTCAGTGCCCCAGTGTGGCTCTGTGGTGCTGCCGGCACCCTCGTGATTTTTCTTGTTCTTGGCGGTGGAGGAAGCTCGGACCCGGGCAGCACCCCGGGCCGTGCCACCTCTCGTGTGGATGCCCTCTGTGCCCTCATTGCTGCCTGGGCTTTCCAAGTCGTCTTTCCAGTGCTATGGCAGATCTGTAATCTTCCCTGAAAGGAGTAGGCTTCGCTCATTTCTCCAGACACTGCACTTGACTCGGGGGCGAGGGTGGAGGGGACAGAGTGGCCCGTGGGCAGAGGCAGGGCCATTTCCTGGCTGCCCTGTTTCCTACAGGTTCCATATTAGTTTCACTGTGAGTTAATCAGTTCTCTTAATTCTTTGAAATTTGATTTGCTTATGACCTGATCATTTACAAAATTCCATGTATACTTGGAAAAATTCTTGTATATTCTGTGGTTATTGGTTGTACTTTCAACATTAAGTTGAAGTTTGAATTATTTCAATCACTTTTCCTCTTGTTTTGCCAGAATGATGGGTCTGTCCAGCTTTAGATATCCTGGTGTACTAGATAGTGTAAAGTTCACCTTCTTTTGAAGTCTCTGGTCACTATAAAAATAATTGTAGTATCCTTTGACTCATTGATTTCATTGTATAGTTTTGGTATTTTCAGAAACAATTTAGCAAAAATTACAGAGCATGTGGAAGAATTCTTAGTTTAGGCCAGTGAAGTGCAAAGGGCAGTCAGGTGGCCTGGTGCAGGCTGGTGTCTGCCTGTGATTCTGTGAGACTGATTCTGGTCATAGGTATCACTGACCGCTGGGATGGGCCCTGACTCCCATATGGAATGCACACGCCTTGTGGGCTGGCTCCCCACCCCGCCGCACACCTGGATCCCATTCGGTTTTGAAAGATGAGGTTTGACCTTTAGTACTATTTAAAGTGATGGATGGTAAGTGTCAGGCCCCTCGGAGTCAGCCTTGGAAGAAGGCAGACCGTGTTCTTCTTGCTGGGGGGCGTCACACTTGACATGATCAATCAGGGCTGACCCCGGCACTTGACTCCCCCCTGCGTGCTGCAGGGGGAACAAACACTCTGGCTTGGGGCCACACGTGGGCACTAGGGCTTCCTAGTGGTGTTTGGGGCACATGTGGTGCCAGGGACTGAACTCAGACCCGACGCATCTTTCCTTTGGTGCCACATTGTGCTTTTTACAGCAAGCACGGAGGCCCTCGAGCAAAGTGCTGGTCCAAGAAGGGGCCAGCAGTGTCACCCAGCGAGAATGCCATGGTAGTGGGAGAGTCAGAGGTGCCTGCTCCTCCTTTGCTCATCCACAAATTAGAGACGAGGCTTTGTCTTCCATGCAGTCTTAGGGGACAGTCTTGGGCCCCACAGTCAGATCTGGGGCGCTTGTTCCGGTCTGGGGGGAAGTTCTGTGTGCAGCGGGCAGCCTTCTAACAGCAGACCTCTGTTCCCCAAAGGTTCCTCACACCCCAGACCACAGGCGTGTCAGCGATGAATTGGAACGCGAAGCCTGGGAGCGCCCCCCTGCCGCCGCCCGAGTATCCGCGGAAGCGGTCCCCGTTCCTGGAGCAGGCCTTCCGAAGCCCACTGGGCAGCACCCCTCAGAGCTCTCTGGCCTACCCTGGACAGAGCCCAGAAGCCTGCGCCTTCATGGGCAGCTCGGACCTGGCTGCACAGCCGCAGCTTGGGCACCCGCAGGCCCAGCTGAGAAATTACAGCGCCGCGAGCATGCAGAGCGGGGCGCTGGTGATGTCGCAGACCTCGGTGGAAAGGGTCACTTACGCCACCATCAAAGGGCCCAAAGCCCTGGACCACAGTGTGTCCCAGGGCGCGTGGCTGAGCCCCGGCCTGAGGAACCCTGTGCTGCAGCACCCGGCGGCCAGTGCCATGCCACAGAGCAGCTTTGGGACAAAGGCACCTGTGGTGGCCCAGGTGCTGCAGAGTCCGTTTGTCACGTCCGACACCTACTCGATGCAGCTGCAGATGGTCCCTGTGAGCTCGTCACGCGCCCCCGTATCATGCCAGGGCAGCTCGAGGCTGAGCCCCGCGTCTCTGCAGGACTTCCAAGGCCACTGGACGCAGCAGCAGCAGCAGCAGCAGCAGCAGCAGCACCAGCAGCAGCACCAGCACCAGCACCAGCAGCACCAGCAGCACCAGCACCAGCAGCAGCAGCAGCAGCAGCAGCACCAGCAGCAGCACACGGCCAGCGGGCCGGCCTGCCCGGAGTACAGGCCCCCTCAGCACACCTACCCTTACTCCGGCGTCCTGGCGAGGAACAGTGCTCCAGCTGCAGGCCTGGCCTTGCCGCCCCAGCAGGCAGCAGCCGGGCAGCCAGATGCAAGAGTCACCTCTTACAGCTGCAGCTATGCAGGGCAGCCTCTGCCGAGTCCTCAGCACGTCCCCAAGCACATGGCTGCAGAGCCGCCCCGGGCCCAGGAGTCTCACGCACCCGACACCAGGAAGAAGTTTGGTGGCAGCTTCCGACCCCTGTTGCCAAAGCAGGCTGAAAACCTCAACACGCTCGGAAGTTTCTGCAACTTGAAGGTGATGAACAGCATTTCCAGCGAGCCTTTCCACGGGTCCCCGGGGGCCTCCATGCCCGGAGAACCTTTCCACGGGTCCACGAGGACCTCTGTGTCCGGAGAACCTTTCCATGGGTCTTCGAGGACCTCTGTGTCCGGAGAACCTTTCCACGGGTCCACGAGGACCTCTGTGTCCGGAGAACCTTTCCACGGGTCCACGAGGACCTCCGTGTCTGGAGAAACTTTCCACGGGTCCACGAGGACCTCCGTGCCCGGAGAACCTTTCCACGGGCCCGTGAGGACCTCCATGTCTGGAGAATCTTTCCACGGGTCTGCGAGGACCACCGTGCCCGGAGAACCTTACCACGGGCCCGTGAGGACTTCCATGTCTGGAGAAACTTTCCACGGGCCCGTGAGGACCTCCGTTTCTGGAGAAACTTTCCACGGGCCTACGGGGCCCTCCGTGTCTGGAGAAACATTCCATGAGCTCTCGAGGGCCTCTGCTTCCATGCCCGGTGTGCAGACAGTTGTGCCACGCAGGCAGGAGAAGAGAGTGGCTCCCTGCACCCTCCCTCCAAATTCAGCGCTGGACACGAGTGTCACAAAAGAAAAGCTCGTGAGAGATATTAAAACACTGGTGGAGATAAAAAATAAGTTTTCAGAACTTGCCAGGAAAATCAAAATCAATAAGGAACTTTTGATGGCAGCGGGTTGCATTAAGACCCCAAATGCTCCATACAGTGACCCCGCCCCAAACCGTGAATTGGCGCAGAAAGAAAGCGGCAAAGTCCACTCTGGGTCTCTGCTCAGCCTCCTCACTTCAGGCACCACCGAGAACAAAGAGCTGGACAGGGTGGGAGGCAGACCCTCGAGTCACGGAGCGCTCGGCTCTGGCCTGCATGGGCCCCTCTGCCCCGAGATGCTGCCAGTGTCGGCCCAGGCCCAAGGCCGTCCGGCTCACGGCTCCTCGCAGACTCCCGCAGTGGAGGGGGCCCCGGCGGCTGGAAGCAGCACCCCGTGTTCCTCAGGAAGTTTTGCCGGCATTGAGCAGAATGAAGCAGCCGACTTGGGAGCGCCCTCGGCGTTTCCTCCGCAGTCCCTGAACGAGGCCGAGGACAAGTACCTGCACAAACACCCCATCATCCTCCGCCTGCTCGAAGTCGGGGAGCACACAGCACAGGGGAAGCTCTGCAGAGGCACGCACGAGGCCCTTCCGGGTTCCCAGCCCACTGGTCCCGAAGCGAGCCCCGGAGCCCCGGAAGCGAAGGCTGCGGAGCACGCCCTCCCGCAGGACCTGCCATCCCCAGCCAGGGAGGCACACTCGCACAGCGACAGTCCCTGCTCCATGGAGCTGCTGGCCACCTGCCTCTCTCTGTGGAGAAACAGTCCCGCGGAGCCTGCCAGGGCCACGGCCCGGGAGCAGCTGGGCACCAGCCCCGCTGCCTCTGGGCCCTGTGGCAAGAGTGGACTTGCGGCGGGAGCTCCCGGGAGCAGGGCCGCCACCAGCCCCCAGGACTCAGCTGCGCCCGGGGCCCCGCAGAACCACGAGCTCCCGGGCGTGGCTGTGAGCAAGGGGTCAGAGCTGCAGATCGCTGTGGTGACCCCGCTCGTCCTCTCCAGCGCCAAGCCCGCAGCCGTGAAAGGAGGCGCCCCCGAGACGGTGTACCCCGTGATCAAGGAGGGCAGCGTGTGCAGCCTGCAGAGCCGCCTGGCCGAGGAGGCGGGGAGCCCGGCTGCCCTGAAAGCCTGCGTGGACGGGCTGAAGGACTGGGCTGGGGCGCGCCCTGAAGACAGCGCCCGGCTCTGTCCGGGACAGCAGACCCAGGCCGCGCCTGGGGACGGGGAGAGGGCAGGTGAGAACAGGCTGCAGATTGGCAGTATCTGCTCTCTGGTGGAAGGGGCCACGTCCTACAACCCCCACATCGCAGAGATGTTCAGTGAGCCCCCGGGCCCGGTGCTGGCTGAGCACAGAGACACGGCTGAGCAGAGCCAGGCTGCCACACACGGGGTGGCGCTTCCTGACAAAACCGCCCAATGGTCGGCTGCACCCCAGCCCTTGGAACCAGCCTCCCTGCATCCCCCTGAGCCAGGACCAGCCTCCCTGCAGCCCCCTGAGCTAGAACCAGCCTCACTGCACCGCCCAGAGCCGGAACCAGCCTCCCTGCAGCCCCCAGAGCTGGAACCAGCCTACCTGCGCCCTCCAGAGCCGGAACCAGCCTACCTGCACCCCCCAGAGCTAGAACCAGCCTCCCTGCACCCCCCAGAGCCGGAGCCAGCCTCCCTGCGCCCCCCAGAGCCGGAGCCAGCCTCCTTGCGCCCCTCAGAGCCGGAGCCAGCCCTACCACAGCTCCCAGCACCAGCCTCTCCATGCCCCCCAGTACTGCCTCCCCCAGCGCCCCTGCATCCTGGGGGTCAATACCGTGTGGCCATGGAGGCGAGTGGACCCGGGTGTCGCACGGAGCGAGGAGGCCTGACCTTTGCCCAAGGCCCTGGGACTGCTGCTCAGGAAGGGTCCTGTGAGAACACAGCCCCAGACTCCACGGAAAGGGGGGCTCCTGAAGACGAGCCGCCTGTGTTGTACCTCCACGACCAGCTGTCGGAGCTCTTAAAAGAGTTTCCCTATGGCGTAGCGCCCGTGAGCGCCTGCGAGGAGCCGGCCTCCTGGCGCCGTCCTGGCCGTGGCTGGAAGCGTCCACGTGCCCTGAAGCCTGCCGCTGCGGCCGTGGCCACGGAGGGCCAGATCCAGATCACCGTCCTGAGCTCTGAGCAGATGCGGGCGCTGTTCCCCGAGCAGGACCTGTGGGAGCCGGACACGGAGACGGAGGCCCCGCACGGGGAGCTCGTGTCTAAGGAGAGGAGTCCCCCGGTTGTAGGCGGTGAGGAGGGGGGCCAGTGTGGACCCCAGGCCCAGATTACCGAGCATGGCAATAAGGAGGGGGGCCCAGTCCAGGTCAGTGAGGGGCGTCAGGGGGATCCCCCTGGCCAGGCAAGCGAGGAGAGGGGCCAGCAGGGACCCCAGGCCCAGGTGAGTGAGGAGGGGGCCTGGGAGGACCCTCTAGCACAGGGCGCTGAGGAGAGGAGGCAGAGGGACCCCCCAACGCGGGGCAGTGAGGAGAGGCAGACGGACCCCCCAACGCGGGGCAGTGAGGAGAGGCAGAGGGACCCCCCAGCGCAGGGCAGTGAGGAGAGGCAGAGGGACCCCACGGTGCAGGGCCGTGAGGAAGGGAGGCAGAGGGACTCCCCAGCGCAGGGCAGTGTGAAGGGGAGGCATAGGGACACCCCAGCGCAGGGCAGTGTGAAGGGGAGACACAGGGACCCCCCAGCGCAGGGCAATGGGGAGAGGCAGAGGGAGCCCCCAGTGCAGGGTGGTGTGAAGGGGAGGCACAGGGACCCCCAAGTGCAGGGCAGTGTTAAGGGGAGGCACAAGGACCTCACAGCGCAGAGCAGTGTGAAGGGGAGGCACAGGGACCCTCCAGCTCAGGGCCGTGGGGACCCCCCAGCGCAGGGCCGGGAGGAGGGGAGGCAGAGGGACCCCCCAGCGCAGGGCCGGGAGGAGGGGAGGCAGAGGGACCCCCCAGCGCAGGGCCGGGAGGGGCGCGGCGGGGACCGCCCGCCCGCGGCTGTGCAGGCAGAGTGCCCCAAGAGCAAGAGCGCGGACCCCCAGAAGGAAGACTTGCCGTGTTGCGCCCTGGGCTGGCTCTCGGCGGTCTATGAGGGGGTCCCTCAGTGCCAGTGCAGCCGTGCCAAGAGTCATCGGAATCCAAAGCCCCTCAAAAGGAAAAGTGGGCACCCCCAGCCCTCTCAGGACACCTCGAGGCACAAGCAGGGGGAGGGGCCCGCGGGGAAGGACGGCCCCCGCCACCGCAGCCCCCTGGCGCGTCTGGACAAGAAAAGGCCCTTCATGGGGTCGGGCAAGGTCCGGGACAAGGACAAGGCCAAGGCCAAGGCCGACGGCCCGGGGAAGGCGCCGCACCCCGCGCCCCGGCCGGCCGAGCCCAGGGAGCCCGCCGAGCCCGCGCCCGCCCCGCAGGGGCCCCCGAGCACGGCCAAGCTGCCCGGCGAGCGGCCCGGGAGCCCCCCGGAGGCCCGGCCCCGGAAGCAGCCCGCGCCCAGCCCGCAGCCGCCCAGGGCCAGGCTGGGCTTCCCGCCCCACAAGCCCAGGGAGCTGCGGCCAGGCGCGGGGCCCCGGAAGCTGCTGCCCAAGGCGGGCGCGGCCGGCCCCAGGGCCTGGGAGAAGCGCAAGCCCGAGGGCGGGGGCGCCGCGGACGCGGCCCCCAAGAGGAGGAAGGTGGACGGGCCGGAGCCGGGCCAGGCCGCGGGCCCTGCCGCCGGCGCGGGGGGCGTGCCCAAGGAGGGGGGTCGCGGGCAGGACCGGGCGCCCCCTCCCGCGCCGGGGCCCGTGTCCTCCGCGCCCCCCGCGCACAAGCCCAGGAAGGAGCCGGGCACGGCGGGGCCGCGGGACAGGCGGGCGTCCCCCGCGGCGGGCCCGGCCAGGGGCGAGAGGCCCGACCCGGGCGCCGACCCCCGCGCCGACCCCCGCAAGCGCTACCTGAACCGCGTGGGCTTCCAGTGCACCGAGCGCCAGAGCATCCGCCTCAAGCAGCTGGACCCGCCGGCGCGCGCGCGGCCCGGGATGCTGCAGTTCCGCCTGTGCCCCGAGGCGCTGGTGCCCGGCGCGCGCGCGCCCGAGGGCCCCGCGCCCGCGCCCGCCCCGGGGCCGCCCGCCCCCGCCCCCGCGCCCAGCCCCGACGCGCGCGTGTCGGCCGTGAGGAGCACCAAGGAGGACTGGCTGCGCCGCGCGGCGGGGGAGCGGCGGGACCCCGCGCCCGGCCCACCAGGTAAGGCGGCCCCGCCCGGGGGGGGGGGCAGGGCTGGGGTGGGGGGCTGGGGCGGGGGGCTCAGGCCGCCTGTCTCCGCAGACGCCAGGGCCGCCCCCCGGCCGCCGCGGAGGGCCCTGAGCTCGGACGGGCGCCCGCCCGGGGCCCTGCAGGCCGTGTTCCAGACCTACCGCCGCCTCTACATGGAGAAGCGCAGCCGCAGCCTGGGCGCCAGCCCGCCCCGCTGAGCCCGCCGCAACCCCGCCCGAGCGACGCCGCACGTCAGGCGCCGACGCTTCAGTGACATCTCCGGCCGCTCCCGCCCGAGCGACGCTCTGTGACGTCAGGCGCCGACGCTTCAGTGACATCTCCGGCTGCTCCCGCCCGGGCCACATACTGTGAGGTGACTCGACGACGCTTCCGGCCGCTTCCGCCCGAGTGACGTGCCGGGACCTGAGGCGGAGACACTTCAGTGACATCTCCAGCTGCTCCCGCCCGAGCGACGCTCTGTGACGTCAGGCGCTGACACTTAAGTGACATCTCCAGCCGCGCCCGCCCGGGCCACTCACTGTGAGGCGATGCAGCGACGCTTCTGGCCGCTCCCCTCGGGGTGATGCCCCGTCGCGATCGCCCCGCGCCGTTGCGGAGCCCCAGCCGTGAGGAGCCGCGTGAGGCGCGAGCGGCCCCCGGCACGGGGCTGTACACGTGTTTGCTCCTGAAACGTGTTAGTACAGACTTGTTTTTCAGACATTCCCACTGTGACCGTTGAAAGTATATTCTAAGGTTTTTGTATTTGATTGTAAGACTTTTGTCAGATGTCTCGTTTTATACCTGTTATTCCGAAGTTTTTGGATGTTAAGACATTGTCTTTCGTACTTGAAATAAACATTTATTTTAAAAAAAAGGAAGTTCTGATGGCTCTGTGTCTTTGGATGCCTCTCTGCGCCATGCTCAGGGGTTACTTCTGGCTTTGCACTCAGGAATTACTCCTGGCGGTGCTTGGGGGACCATATGGGATGCCAGGGATTGAACCCGGGTCGGCTGCGTGTTTGTTTTGCTTTTTCGGGTCACACCTGGTGATGCTCAGGCGTCACTCCTGGTCGTGCTCAGGGGGCCATATGGGATGCTGGGAATCGAACCTGGGTGGGCCGCACGCAAGGCAAACACCCTCCCCTCTGTGCTATTGTTCCCACCCCTGAGAAAGGTGTTTTAAATGGAAAACTGTCCAGCTGACTCCCAGGGGACATTTCATAGACTCACAAGGAGGAACAGAGATTGTCCCATGGTCAGGGAGTTTCAGGAAAGCAGAGATGGGACCCTTTGAACGTTCATGGTTTTTTCTTTCACTAGGAAAGGGTTGATGCTTTTCGTAAAGTGTTATTGCAGGCCCTGATTGGCGATACCGTGGGTAGACAGTTACCTTGTGTGTGGCTGACCAGGGTTCAATCCCCAGCACCCTTCGGGCCCCTGAGCCCACCAGTGCATGGCCAAGAGGAAGCCTTGAACACCACTAGGTGTGGCCCCCAAGCAAAAAATGCGCCTTGCGATGGCAGACCCCTCTGGGCCCTGCCAGCCCCTGTGCTGCGCAGTACATTGTCTGCTCTGACAGGAGTGCTCAGGCTTCTCTGGGAAAGCCCTTGGTGGGCTCTCAGCCAGGTCTGCCACCTGCTAAGGATCAGGGTCTTCCGGTCTTCTCCCTGGGGTTCCCTTCCGGCGATCCTCGGCCAGCCCTGCCTTTGCCGGACAGCGAGAGTCGAGTATGCAGTGTGGTCAGCGCCCCGGTGATGCTCAGGGAACCCAGTGGTGCCCAGGACCAAGATGGGCTCGGCAGCGTGCAAGGCCCATGTCCTCCTGCTGCACTGTCCCTGGGCATGGACCGGGTCCTGCTGCGTCCTTGGAATGGTAAGTGGATAGCTGTGTTCTTGAGCTTCACCCCAGGGGACACTGGCTTGTGCTGATGCTTCCTGCCTTCCACACTGTGCAGGATGGGTGGGCTGTCAGGTAACCACGGCCCATACAGGGATTGGACAAACCTCGGGAACGCCACATTTCTCACAACCATCAGCCTGACCTTTCAAGGATCGCGGCAATGGTTTGGTTTTGTTTGGGGGGGGCCACACCTTGGGGCTCAGGGCACATGTGATGTCAGGAATTGAACCAGATCAACTGCGTGCAAGGCAAGCGCCCTCCCTGCTGTCCTATTACTCCAGCCCGAGGACACGGGTGGCAGAATTGGACCTTTTCAAGAAATAGCCTTTGGACACCTTATATCTGAGGCCTTGAGGGCCAGTGTCTGGACCTTTGATAGAAACTGAAGGGGACACAATAACTGGATGTTCTGACGTGTGCTGAGCTGGTCAGCAGCCAGACAGCCCACGTAGTTAATGACTTGTGTTTCCGTGGCTGCCAGGTGGAGGTGGGTCTCAGCAGAGGCCAAACTGTCGCCAGGCTTTAGGAGACGGACCTTGTTACTTCTGGCCACGTCAGGAGTGTAAAAAACTAAAGCACCCGAGGGGCATGTGCACTCCCAAAGTAATGTCATCCTACACAGGAGGATGTGCAACATTGGTAGGGGTGCAGGGGGCAGAGCCCGCGTGAGCTGTGCGAGGCTGATGTGTGGAGGCAGTGAGACCAGCTTCCTAGCGGAATTCACTGTCCATCTGAGCTGGCGCTAGCGAGACTGCAGACCTCCAAAACATCAGGCTTCTCTGCGGGCCAGTTATGTTCTGTGAATTCTGCGGGTGTGTGATTGTTTGACGTTGGGGGGATGTTCAGACGGCACCTGGCAGTACTGACTCCCGTCTCCCGGTGGATGAAACCGCGATTCTTTTCTAAAAGTCACTTCAGATGATCTGCTTTTCGGTTTGTTTTTGGCCATACAATGGCGCTCAAGTCATTTCTGGTGGCGACGGACCCCATTCAGGGTGTGCCAGAGGGTGGGGAGGAGCCATGAGGCCCCAGGCCCCCACCCCTGCCGCATCTTCTCCCTCTGCCTCCACAGGGTTCTGCTGCTTCCTGTCCTTTGTGATGCTCCTGGGGTGAAGCACAGACACTCGCGCTCTCTGCTCCTCTGGTCTGGCCGTAGACCCGAGCAGAGGTTCTGTACCCTGCTCGTGTCCTGCTCAGTGGCAGCTCACATGTCCCTTGAGGGGATCCTAGAGAGGCAGGGTGGCAATATGGCGGCGGGGTGCTGCCGAGGCCTAATTTAAGCCCAGAGAAGGACCTCGGCCAGTATTGGGGAGCTGGTGAGAAGGCGCCGGGCCTGAGGACAGAATCTCCCCGGAACCAACGTGTTGGGGCCGGAGATAGCGCAGGGGTAGGCTCGGGCCACCCCCGGCACCACTTAGGGCCCCTGTGAGTGAGTGATGCCTGAGCAACAAGGACAAGAAGGGGCTGGGGACACAGGACCCACCCCCCAGCCCCCAGACACGGTCCCCACCTCCCACCTCCAGCCCCGGTGCACCCAGCAGCCCTTTCTCGCCCTCCTGTGCTCCTCTTGGGGCCGAGACTCAGGGTTCACGAAAGAACCTGCATCTGGGACTAAACTTTCTAAACTAAACTTTCCACGAACCTCCATGGAAGCTCACTCACCAGCCACAACCCAGAGATCAAAAGTAAATTTCAATAGAGACCAACAACCTGCAGAGACCCTCCCAGACTCAGTATCAGGCAGAGTCGTCCGGGGCACCCTGGATTGAGGGTGGGTCAGCCCAGCATCCGCCCAAACAGAACCCCGGCAGCTGAAAATCTCCATACTCCACATTTGCCCCATGACTCGTGTTGGACTCCACTGCCTCAGGATGAGCCTCACTCAGAAATAAATCTGCTGAAAAATTCAGGTGTGTGGGTTTTGTGACTGAAATCTCCAGCTTTCACAGAGTCTGGATGGGCTACCTCTCCCCCAGCTCCCCTAGCGCCTGTCCTTCCAGAAGCCCCTGCAGTCACACTCCCCAAAGCTGCCACCCAGTCAAAAATCTAACTCCAGCTCTACCACCCTGTTGAAGTTTCTGGACTTACGACTTCTGGGAACATATCCCAAGGGTGCAAACAAGCACAGTAGAAATGACATCTGTACCTATATGTTCATTGCAGCACTGTTCACAATAGCCAAAGTCTGGAAACAACCCAATGCCCTAGAACAGATGACTGGTTAAAGAAACTTTGGTACATCTACACAATGGAGTACTATGCAGCTGTTAGGAGAGGTGAAGTCATGAAATTGGTTATAAATGGATAGACATGGAGAGTATCATGCTAAGTGAAATGAGTCAGAAGGAGAGGGACAGACATAGAGGGACTGCACTCATTTGTGGAGTATAGAATAACATCACATGAGGCTGACACTCAAGGACAGTAGATACAGGGGCCATGAGGATTGCCCCGTAGCTGGAAACCTGCTTCATGAGCAGAGGGAAGAAGGCAGATGGAATAGAGAAGGGATCACTAAGAAAATGATGGCTGGAGGAACCAGTTGGGATGGGAGATGCCAAAAGTAGATAATGAACTAAACATGATGACCTCTGAGTGTCTCTGTTGCAAGCCATAACGCCCAAAAGTAGAGAGTATGGGGAATATTGTCTGCCATGGAGGCAGGGGGAGGGTGGGAAAGGGGGGTATACCCGGGATATTGGTGGTGGGGAATGTGCACTGGTGGAGGGATGGGTGTTTGATCATTGTGTGATTGTAACCCAAACATGAACGCTTGTAACTATCTCACGGTGATTCAATAATTTTATTTTTTTTAAAGAGAGATACAAAGATAAATAAACAAAATAAAATTTCTGGACTTCCTGGAGTGACATCTCAAAGTCTACAACACTGGTAAATCAGGAGTAGCAACCAGATTGGATGGATGTAATGTAGAAAACAACCAACCTCAGTTAATAAACACAGAAACACAGAAGGCTTCACTGTGTAAAAACACAAAAAAGAAAAAGGGGCGGAGCGCCTCACTGCACCGAGCCAGGCACAGGTCACAGGGTAATGGCGCTGTCTCTCCCGCCACCCGAGTTCAGTAGTCTCCAGCTGCTTCTCCCACCCCAGGGAGGTTGATGGCGATGATGAGGCAGGAGAAGGAAGGAACGGAGGCCAGACTGGTTGGTCTCAGTTGCAGTTTATTCCATTCCCATCTCCATTCTCCTCTGATTCTCCTCCTGCTTCTTCCTCTCCCATCCTACTTCATTCTCTCTCCCTGCTTCCCCTGGAACTCGCCCCCAGCCCCCTCATACAGCCACCTTAAATCCCCTCCCCCACATCCGGCGCCGGATGCGGCACTGGGGCTTATGCATAGGTGTGGTTACAATCAATAGGGGGTAAAGTTCTATCCCTTAGGGGATGCTTTCACTAGGACAGAATCTCTTTCAGCAGGACATCCGCCCAAGAGCGGAATCCCATGGATGTGTTTCTCCTCTCTTTGTCCAACTAACATATAAGTATTCATATTATAAATCATTTTGTATGGACATAGTAAGAGACGCATTAAGCTTATAGAATTGCTCTCCTGGGGTCACCTCGATCTCAGACTATAGTGCTGAGGCCAAATTAGTCTTTCCTAGCCCTAGCAGGGTCCTAGTCTCGTCGTTGCTTTTGGATCATGACATGACATGTCCATGACCAAGCTCTTAACATATAGTTAAGCATTAGGCGCTTTGGCCAGGCCCATCTCGATACCAGGGTAGCACATAACTCACCGCTTGCCCTGAGTCCGTCCCATCCTTCGTCGGGACCCTGCTTTTGGGGTGCTAGGAACTGAGGGCAACTGAGGCTTAAGTCGAGAAAGCAGATGCCCGTGAGTGAATAATATTTGAAGCCAATTAAATCCCATGTTACCAAAGCATATTAACAACTTTCTTTGTCCATACAAAAAGGATATCGTTTTAAAATAAACTATTCAAAAGATATAAGAGAGGAGAAAGACAATATTAACTTACAATGCAAGTTCACTGCCCTAGCAAGGTCTGACCTTACAAATTAACAGAGTTTGATTAGAGGAAGAGCAGATAAACTGGTATGTGAGGGCCCCGCCCTGTCCAGCAGGTAGGACCCTTGGTGGGGCTGAGGAGGGGACGCAGCCGAATGAACAGACGCAGAGACAGAAAGCAACAAGGAGGAGGAGAGAGCTTTATTCACTGGCAGCTACAGCATTTATACTTGCCTGCTGGGAGGCAGGCAGTGGTATGGTATGCATGCCCGGACCCCGTACAAACAGTAGTCAATCACAGATTGTGACATGTTCATCTATGATGTCAGGCACGGGTATCGGCTAGTGGAATGGTAAGGTCAGTAAGGTCAGTAACGGCAACCTTGTTACAGAAATTTTAATTAGGCCCCTGTTGGAGAAGTGCCAGGCTCTGCCTTACTTGAAGATAAGAGCCAGGATTGAAATATGGCTTCCTACACTGGTAGAAGTGGTTACAGATAAACAAAGGAATGGGAGTGACTCGGGAGCACTTTGATGGGCGTGACTGATATACCTAAGCTCCTAGTGGCAAGGGGAGCAGGACATACCAATGTAGTCTAGAATTGTTTAGAGATTATTACCAGATAAACCCAAACTCTGTGGCAAGGGAGAAAGGACAAACAAATGATATCCAACACTTCACCTGTAACATTTTAGTGATCTCTTAGGCAAAAACTTAATAGCTCCATGGTGAAACACAGCAATTTTCATTATCTTTCTTCTAAAGTAAATTTTTCGATCATTCTGTTAGCAAATTATTAATAACATGCAGTATAAAATAAACTATTGTGGGTCTGCTATGGGGGGAGGCTTAAGGGGTGGTCAGGAAAATTGGGGGCAGTGGTGGAGGGAAGGTGGAATGAGGGTGGGAGTGGGGTTGGATTACTGACTGCCTGTAACAACATCACGATCAACTTTGTAAACCACAGGATTTATAAAAAACGTAAGGGGAAAACTTACATATGTAGACCTTACCTATTCATGTAAATTCCAAAATATATTAACGCAGAATTGCAAAACAAACAAGTAAATAAAAACTTCTAAGCATTTTGCATGGAAATGTGGTGCCTGCCATTAATCAAACTTCTGTTAGTAAAACCACTTAACACAGAGCGGGACTGGAGCAATAGCACAGCGGGGAGGGCGTTTGCCTTGCACGCGGCCGACCCGGGTTCTAATCCCAGCATCCCATATGGTCCCCTGAGCACTGCCAGGGGTAATTGCTGAGTGAAGAGCCAGGAGTAACCCCTGTGCATCGCCAGGTGTGACCCAAAAAGGAAAAAAAAACCCACAGAGAGTTTCTCTGTGTTAAAATCTTATGTATATGAGCGTGTGTTTGTGGTGTGTGTGTTACAGCAGGTGTGACTATGAGTGGGAGTGCCTGTGTGTAAGACTGTGGCTGTGCATGTATTTGTGAGTGTGCATGTGTGTAGGAATGTGGCTGTGCAGATGTGTGTCCATATGTGTAAGAGTGGCTGTGCCCAGATGTATTTGCATTTGTGTAACATTGTGACTGTGTGTGTGACTGTGCATGTAAGAGTGGCTGTGCACATGCGTGTGCATGTGTGTGCATGTGTAAGAGTCATGTGACCTCTCATGATACTCATAATAAGCAATAGAAAGTAAATGATCTAGCATCTGCCTGTGGCAGGCAGGCTTGAATGGTAGTGGGAAAATTTGAAATAATGGTGAGAAGGTGGGCTGTGGGTGTGTGCATGTGCGTAAGAGTGCAGCTGTGTGTGCTGTGTGTACATGTGTGTAACTGCGGCTGTGTGTGCGCATGTGTATAAGTGAGCCATATGTGTGCATGTGTGTAAGAGTGGGCTGTGAGTGTGTGCATGTGTGTAAGTGAGTCATATGTGTGCATGTGTGTAAGAGTGGGCTGTGAGTGTGCATGTGTGTAAGTGGGCTGCGTGTGCATGTGTGTAAGAGTGGACTGTGTGTGCGTGTGTGTAAGAGTGGCTGTGTGCGCGTGTGTGTATAAGAGTACTGTGTATGTAAGAGTGGGCTGTGAGTGTGTGCATGTGTGTAAGTGAGCCATATGTGTGCATGTGTGTAAGAGTGGGCTGTGAGTGTGTGCATGTGTGTAAGAGTGGGCTGTGTGTGCATGTGTGTAAGAGTGGCTGTGTGTGCGTGTGTGTGAGTGGGCTGTGCGTGCGTGTGTGTGTGTGTGTGTGTGTGTGTGTGTGTGAAATGGTAGTGCTCCCGCTTTTCTGAAATGCCCCCTGCTGACTTCATGGCCCTGGATTTCCCTCTGCAGGCAAGCAAGGCTGCTCGAGCGGGCGTCGCCTGGGTCGGGGTCTCAGACTCCTGCAGCTTGTCGGTGGGTGAAGGGGTCTCCCCGTGGGACCCCCTCCTCTCCCTGGTGCTCAGGCTGCAGGAGACGCGCCCCTGGGCGCGTCATGCTGCTGTCTGGCCAGCAGGTGGCAGCAGAGGCCCAGCAGGCTCCCCTGGGTCCTCGCACCCCTGGCCTTTGTGTCCCCGGGAGCACATTTGGTTGCTCTTTATTCAGTTTATTTACTCTCTGAATACATTCTTTTTATTCAATTTATTCAATCTTTTGAATAAATTTAATTCAATTCAATCTTTAATCTTATTCAACTTTTAATTCCACTTATTCAATCTTGAATAAATTCTTTGAATAATATTCAATCTTTTTATTCTTTTTTTTATTTCAGGGGCACACCTGGTGTTGCTTGGGGGGCGTCAGTGTCAGTGGTGCCAGGGATGGAGCCCGGGGATCCAGCAGGCACAGCCTGAACTCCAGGCCTGTGGGCACCTCCCCAACACACACTCATACACACACACGCTCACACAGTCACACACATACACGCACACACACTTAGTCACACACACACAGTCATACAGTCACACACATTCAATCACATGCACACACATACACACACAGTCACAGGCACACACACATAGAGACATACAGTTACACACTCACACACTCACATACACACACATACACAGTCACATGCATACACATACACTCACACTCATATACACACATTCAGTCATAGGCACACACACATACATACACTCAAACACAGTCACACTCACACTCACTCACATGCACACTCAGTCACACACACTCACAGTCACACAACAGACTCACAGTCACACACATACACAGTCACACACTCACATTCATGCACATGGTCACACTCACACACACACAGTCTCCCCCTTATGTGCTGCTAACAGAAATTGCTCTTGCCCGCAGGCTTTGCCTGACTCGCCTTGCTCAGTAGACTTGCTGGCCTCGCCCGCCGCATGTCAGCTGAAGTCGCCTTGTAGCTGAGGGAGCCCCACACTGGGGCTGCTGGCCCGGCTGGGCGGTGCCTGGCATCCCGGCTGGGCAGTGAAGTGGGGGTCCCTGAGCCCTGCTGCCTCCCCCAGATGGACTCAGGCCGCTGGAGGCCACTGGCCTTTGTTTTCAATTATTTGATTACTTGGTCACGAGGAAATGGCACCCACTGTTTCACAGCCCCCTCCCCCAGTGCCCACTTCCCCCCGCCCCCCGCTGCTCGCCACCCCTCCCCTCAGGTGCCCCTCCCCACTCTGCTCCTACAAGTGGTGCCTTCCTTCTGGGACATGTTTCTGCACTGTGGTTCGCAGTCCCTTGCCCATGGGCTTCATCGTGACGCGCCCCCCGACAGCACCCCCTTCTCCGGGCTGAGCTTCCTGCCACCACAGTGCTGCCCCCTCCCTGTCTGGCCCTCAGCCCGCTCCAGGCCCCCTTCCCTGAATCCCAGCTCTCAGGCTCTTTGCTCCCGTTCTCTCCGGTGTTTGCCATCCCCTGTTGTGTTCCTTACACCACACGTGGTCTCTCTCCCTCTGGTGACCTCTCCCAGCACAGTGCTCGCCAGGCCCCTCCACGGAGCAGCAAATTTCATGGCTGTATCTTGTCTTACAGCCGAGTATTGTTCTGTTGTGTATGATGCACCGGTTTCTTCATCCAATCATCTGTTCTTGGACACTTGGCTCGTTTCCAGATTTGGGCTCTCCTGGACAGTGCTCCAAGGAACACGGTGGGGGTGGGGGAATGTCTTTCTCCACTTAGTTTTAGGGCCCGTGGGGCATATTCCAAGAAGGGGGGGTGCAGGGTCATATGGAAGCTCAACTCCTAGGTTTCTTAGGAAGGCCCGTACTGTTCCCAGAACGGCTGGACCGGGCGGCGTTCCCACCCGCAGTGAAGGCGAGTCCCTTTCTCCCTGCGTCCTCACTGCACTGGGTGCTCTGTGCTTCCTCACGTGTCTCAGTGTTGTTTGGGTTTGCATCTCCCTGATGACTAGCGATGTAGAGCTTTCGCGTGCCTTTTTGCCATTTGAATTTCTTTTTTGTTTTGCTTTTTGGGTCACACCCAGCAATGCACAGGGGTCACTCCTGGCTCATGCACTCAGGAATTACTCCTGGCGGTGCTCAGGGGACCATATGGGATGCTGGGATTTGAACCCAGGTCGGCTGCGTGCAAGGCAAATACCCTACCTGCTGTGCTATCACTCCAGCCCCTTGAATTTCTTTTTTTTCTTTTTTAAAAAATTTATTTTTTAATTATTGAATCACCATGAGGGTACAGTTACAGATTTACACATTTTCGTGTTTGTGTTTCCCTCATACAATGTTCGGGAACCCATCCCTCCACCAGTGTCCATTCTCCACCACCAATGAACCCAGTATCCCTCCCACCCCCCAATCTCATCCCCACCCCACCCCACCTTGCCTCTGCGGCAGGGCATTCCCTTTTGTTCTCTCTCTCTCTCTCTCTCCTTTTGGGTGTTCTGGTCTTCAATAGGGGTATTGAGTGGCCATCGTGTTCAGTCTCTAGTCTACTTTCAGCATGCATCTCCCTTCCCGAGCTGGTTCTCCAATCACATTTTACTTGGTGTTCCCTTCTCTATCCGGGCTGCCTTTCCCACAGCACGTGAGGCCAGCTTCCAAGCCATGGAGCCAATCTCCTGGTTGGTACTTATTTTTACTATTTTTGGGTATTAGTCTCCTACTCTGTTATTTTATATTCCACAGATGAGTGCAATCTTTCTATGTCTGTCCCTCTCTTTCTAACTCATTTCACTTAGCATGATACTTTCCGTGTTGATCCACTTATATGCAAAGTTCATGACTTAATCTTTTCTAACAGCTGCATAGTATTCCATTGTATAGATGTACCAAAGTTTCTTTAACCAGTCATCTGTTCTCGGGCACTCGGGCTTTTTCCAGATTCTGGCTATTGTAAACAGTGCTGCGATGATCATATAAGTGCAGATGTCATTTCGACTATACTTTTTTGCTTCTCTGGGATATATTCCCAGGAGTGGTATTGCTGGATCAAAAGGGAGCTCAATTTCTAATTTTTTGAGAAGCGTCCATATTGTTTTCCAAAGGGCGTGAACCAGTCGGCATTCCCACCAGCAGTGTAGAAGGCTCCCTTTCTCCCCACATCCTCTCCAACAACGGTTGCGCCATTCGTATTTCTTTTTGGAGAAATTTTCTGTTCATTTCTTCTCCCCATGTTTGATGAGGTTGAATTTTTTTCTTGTAAAGTTTGAGTAAGGAGAGGCTGCTAAAATCTCAGGGCTGGGAGAAATAGAGACATTACTGGTGCCCACTCGAGTAAATGACGAACAACGGGACGACAGTGATACAGTGAAAGTTCTACCAGTGCCATATATATCTTTGATACTAACCTCTTACTAGATGAGTATTGGGCAAATAATTTCTCCCATTCTGTGGGCTGTCTTTCTATCCCGGTGATCATTTCCTTTGAGGTGCAGAAGCTTCTTAGTATAATGTGTAGTCCCATTTTTTAATCTTTGCTTCTACTTCCTTGGTTAGTGGAGTTTCATCCTCAAAGATGCCGTTAACTTCCATGTCCTCTGCCCACGTCTTCCTCTATGTACCTTATGGATTCAGGTATGATATCAGGGTCCTTAACCTATTTTAATTTGACTTTTGTGCATGGCATTAGAAAGAGGTCTGAGTTCTTTTTTTTTTTTTTTTTTTTTTTTTTTTTTTTTTTATGTAGCAGCCCTCTTCTGTCCCTCTCGGAGAGCCCAGCAAGCTACCGAGAGTATCCCACCCGAACAGCAGAGCCTGGCAAGCTCCCTGTGGAGTATTTGATATGCCAAAAACAGTAACAACAAGTCTCGAAATGGAGACGTTACTGGTGCCCATTCAAGCAAATTGATAAGCAACGGGATGACAGTGACAGTGATGTAACAGCCCAGTGTTCCCACCACCACTTTTTTTTTCCTTGACTCAAATTTTTTTTTTCTTTATTGAGTCACCATGTGGAAAGTTATAAAACTTTCAGGCTTAAGTCTCAGTTATGCAATGATCCAACACCCATCCCTTCACCAGTGCACATATTCCACCACCAAGAACCCCGGTATACCTCCCCCCTACCCCCCCCACCCTGCCTGTGTGGCTGATAATTTTCACTTTACTTTCTCTTTACTTTGATACATTCAATATTTCAACAAAAAACTCACTATTATTGTTTGGAGTTTCCCCCCAAAATCAGACCTGCTGAAAAGGAAGCATTTGATAATTTGTTTTCCATTGCTGAGAATGAAGAGATATGAGGCTGTGGCCACACGATTTTGGATTTCTGTATTTTAGTAACTAAGTCCAGGGAAATTTCTGCCAGAAATTGCATCATTGCAAGCTCGTGCCTCTCTTTAGTGGTCCTTATGAGATGGCGGTCGCCACGCTGCCCCCCTCCCCCCAAGGAAAAGCGGAGAGAGAAAAACCTTTCCCCTCCTGGGGCGGCATGGGGCTTAGTTCACAGTCTAGAGACATTTCTGCAGGAAGCTGCTGGTGCCAAAAGTAGATAGGTGGCCTCCGGGGTCATGGTCATCCAGCAACAGAGAGGCCGCACACGTGCAGCCACTCAGGTCACATCTGGGGGAGATCCCCCACCACCACTCATTGAAGAGGCTTTCCCTGCTCTGCTTCATATTTTTTGCTCCTTTGTCAAAGGTTAACTGATCATCTCTGAGGGTCTGCCTTAGGATGTTCAGCTCTGTTCCTCTGCTCTGAGTTTCTGTCCGTGTTCTGGTCACAGGCCTTTTGCTCAGGCTGAGACTCGGGTTGCCCTAAGCATTAGGACAGTTCCCTGTTTTAGCCAGTAGGACACATCTATTTTGGATCAAAATACTAATGTCAGTATCATTGGCAACAACATTAAATGCTGCAGTTCCAGTTTTTCCTATCTTTCTATTCTTGGGATATATTGCACTGCGACGTCCTGCCAACCCCAGGCACCGTGTTCAGGTCGCTGGTCCCTCTGGCTCTCCAGGACTAGGTGCTCACTCTCCTTCCCTCGCTCTTGTCATTAGCCGATAGCCGGACATTTGCTTCTGCCTGGGACAGGAGACTCTGTGTCCGTCGAGCTCTGTCCAGGCTCCATCCCCCTCGCACTGTGCTGCGGGAGTGGCCCCAAGTCCGCTGGGTGTGCCCTAAATCGAAGAAGAAACACCCATCTCCAGTCACACTCCCCACGTAAGAGAACCTCTCTTCCCAGAGCGCGTCCTCACTCGGGCGCTCTCGGGGCCACTCTGGTTCTGCAGGGGCGGCAGGAGGCTCCGGGCTCTGCTGACAGTGCTCCAGCGGCACCAGCGAAGGCTGGACTGGTGAGCGCCACAGCTGGGAGGAGTGAGACCGGTCATCACAACAGGGAAGGGAGAGCAGGGCAGGGGAGAGGAGGGCAGGGAGGGGAGCGGGGAGGAGGGGTGGACAGGGCAGGGAGGAGAAGCGGAAGGAATCTGAAGTGCGCTGTGCGTGGGGTCACAGCCCACTCGCGCATTCTGCCACGGGGGCTGGGGAATGTGCCCTCCAGCACCAGTGGGAGCTGCAGGGATATTTGAGGTTATGGAGAGAAAACGCGTGATTGAGCAGTTTGGGGGGAAGAAATGGGGTGAGAAGTTGCTCCTTTGGCATTAAAAAATCTAAGAAATATTGGTGAGAAAAGTGAATAAAACATAGAAAGTAGCCTCTCGGAAGTAGAATATACGCACGCACGCACACAGACACATGCGTACACACACGTACACACACGTACACACGTACACACATGCATGTGTGCATGTGTGCACACACATGCACACATGTGCACACACACACACACACACACAAGCATGATCACACACAAAGAGTGAGCTGGTGGCAGTGGGAAGGACCAGCCTCTCTGTTCCCAGCGAACTGGACCAGCCCCCGCGCGCCGCCCCTGCCCCGGGCCTCCTCAACGCTGCAGTGGGGAGCTTGCGTGGGCCCGGAGAAATAGTGCATCAGGGAGGGCACTTGCCTCGCAGGCAGCTGATCCCTGGCACCACAGCGGGGCCCCTGAGTTCTGCCAGGAGTGATCCCTGAGCACTGCCAGGTGTGGCCCTAAACCCCAAATTTGAAGACCCTCAAAGCGCTAGATCTGTTTCAGACCTGCACCGCCTGCGGTCGTTCACCTGTTCCTGCCTCGTCCCCAAAGTCTGAGACACAAAGCAACCACGTGTGCGTGTGGATCTGGGTTACTGTGCACACATGTGTGTGTGCCTTTGTGTGTCCACGTGTGGCTGTGTGCGCGGCAGCCTTGCACTCCACCTGTCAGGTGTGGACGCTCGCAAGGGCAAGGGCCTGCAGAGCCCTCTCGCACGCTCTGGCCTGCCGCCCGCCGCTGGGGCTGGTGCCTTCTGGCCCCTCGCCGCGCCCACCCTCAGCTCTCGGCTAACCGTTTCTTCTTCTCAGGTTTAGTGGCCGCGCTCCGGCCTCTCTGCGGGGCCTTTGGGACACCTGCAGGATCTGGACGCCCCCTCGCCCCCTCTCGGGACCTGGGTTTGCAGTCATGGGCTCGCTGGCGCACCCCGCAGTGCTCGGGGCCGGCGCCTGGCTCTGCACTCAGGGGTCGCTCCTGGGTGCTCAGGGGCCGTCAGTGGTGGCGGGAGCCGGGTTGGCTGCATGAAGGCCCGTGGCCTCCCCTGCCCGGGGGGCTGCCAGAGTACTGAGGCGGACGAGAAAGCACTGGGCCTGCACGATGACAGTCTCCGCTCACAGGGCCTGAGCTGGCCAGCGTGGGCCGTCCTCCCCGCCCGGCGGACAGCGGCGGGCCCCCAGCCTCAGCCAGGGGGCGTCGCTCTGGGTTTCAGCTGCCGCCCCAGGGTCCCTGCTCCGGGCCGGGCTGCCTCCGGCTCCAGGCTCGGCTTATTCTGGGCTTCCTGCTCCCAACCGTCCCTTCAGCCAACTCTCGCCCCTGATCTCCTGGCGGGGGACCCTCTCCTCGTTCTTCCTCTCTCTGCCGCGGCAGGCACGGGCAGCTCCACACCCCCGCGGCGGGACGGGGATGCCGGGAACAGAAGGGGGTCACAGGGACTTCGGGGCCAGCACAAACGATCCTCACGCCATGGGGCACTGGACCCTCAGACCCGCACCACCAGGCTAGGTACGGAGGGCCCGGCA
Source organism: Sorex araneus (assembly GCF_027595985.1). NCBI lineage: Eukaryota > Metazoa > Chordata > Mammalia > Eulipotyphla > Soricidae > Sorex > Sorex araneus. The sequence continues at coordinate 66,694,450 of NC_073311.1, forward strand.
GAGAGAATATGCCAGGGTCCACCCTCGGCCAGGCTCGCTAGTACTGCTTCCATGCTGGTCTCTGTTACTCCCTCTGAAGGTCTGTTACTCCTTCATGCTGGCCTGTTACTCCTTCCATGCTGGCCTGTTACTCTTTCATGCTGGCCTGTTACTCTTTCATGCTGGCCTGTTACTCCTTCCATGCTGGCCTGTTACTCCTTCATGCTAGACTGTTACTCCTTCATGCTGGCCTGTTACTCCTTCCATGCTGGCCTCTTACTCCTTCATGCTGGCCTGTTATTCCTTCCATGCTGGCCTGTTATTCTTTCATGCTGGCCTGTTACTCCTTCCATGCTGGTCTGTTACTCCTTCCATGCTGGACTGTTACTCCTTCCATGCTGGTCTGTTACTCCTTCATGCTAGACTGTTACTCCTTCATGCCGGTCTGTTACTCCTTCATGCTGGCCTGTTACTCCTTCCATGCTGGCCTCTTACTCCTTCATGCTGGCCTGTTATTCCTTCCATGCTGGCCTGTTACTCCTTCATGCTAGACTGTTACTCCTTCATGCCGGTCTGTTACTCCTTCCATGCTGGACTGTTACTCCTTCCATGCTGGCCTGTTACTCCTTCATGCTGGACTGTTACTCATTCATGCTGGCCTGTTATTCCTTCCATGCTGGTCTGTTACTCTTTCATGCTGGCCTGTTACTCCTTCCATGCTGGTCTGTTACTCCTTCATGCTGGTCTGTTACTCTTTCATGCTGGTCTGTTACTCCTTTCATACTGGTCTCTGTTACTTCTTCCTTGCTGGCCTGTTACTCGTTCTGGCTGATCCCTCTGCTGCTCCTTCAGGCTGGCCTCTGGAACTCCTTCAGGGGCATACCCTGCCCCTGAGGTCACCCTCTGACATCTCCACCTTGCTCTGGGTCTGGACAGAAGCCATAGCTGATTATGCATTCCATTCCCTGCATCTATTTTGTGGGAATAGACAACAGCTGAGCCATATTCATGTCTAATCTAATGATCAAACAGTGGGTAAAATTACATTAAAAATCTGGTTCCCTTTCTGGGAAGGAAATTCACTTAAGTGCAATTTCCTGTCCTGTTACCGAGAGCACAACTGTGTGATTTTGATGTTTTTCTGTCCTTGCTCTGTAGACGCGGTGGTGAAGCTGGGGAAAGGCCAGAGATTCTGTGGAATGTGGTCCCTGCTGCTCCAGACCTGGGCTGTATTGGGGAGCTTCTCTGTCCGTCAGGGGGAAGCGGGGAGCCCTGAGCCACACGTGCTGGCCCCGGGGTCTGCGAGCGCAGGAGGGACAGAGGGGTCAAGGCCAGAGACCCTCGGGGGCAGAGCTGCTGGGGTGGCCTGAACCCCCACTTGTGTTCACGGCTCTTGTGTTTCTGGCTGTGCCCGGCCTCTGCCTCCTCCTTCCCGCCTCTGCCCCAGGACGTGACCCCGTCCAGCTCCTGGCCTGCCTCCAGCTGTGCCACTGCGTCCCCGTGGGCCACCCTCGCTCAGGCTGAAACTGCCCAGTTGCGTGTGTCCCCCAGGAGAGGGTCTGTGCCAGGTCTGGGCCCGGGGTCTTGGCCCCTCGGACTCAAGCTCCAAGGTGCGAGGGCGCCCTTATCTCTGCCCGTCCCCTGTGGCCTGACTGCCGGGGGCCGGGCACGGTTCCCATGCACCCACGCCCCCCTGGCACTGACCTCTGCACGTGGCACAGCCCCTGTTCCCGGGCTCTGGTCTCTCGGGCCTCTGGCTCCGGGGAGGGCCTCACTGTGCCGGGGACCTGCGGTGGTAGGGTGGACGGGGCGTGTGGTCAGTGTGGCCAGCGCCCCCTCCCTGTCCCTACCATCACCACGGACCACGCCCATCTGGAGGGAGCTCCGTTCTCGTCACGGGACGCGGTGCCTGTGATGTCACGGCTGCCTCTTCGCCGTCCCCCTCCAGGATGGGCACTGGGGCCTGGGGGCACCTGGAGAGACCCAGTGCAGGATGCGGACCCTCTGGACTCACTGCCAGCCTGAGACAGCGCCCCCAAGGGGCAGAGGGCAGTCAGGGCTCCGCAGAGGGCCTAGATAATGTGCCCACACCCCGCTTTGGCCTCCTGTCCCCTCTCCTGGCCAGAGGGTCACTCCCTGCCCCACTTCAGTCCTGTCCCCTCCCTGCGGGGCCACAGGCCCAGCCCCCAGGTCACCTGGTTTCTTTCTGCCCTTGAGTCAGGCTGACTCTGGCCCTTCTGGACGCAGGCAGGGGACGGCAGCTGGGGCCCCTGGGTGCCAGGCTGTGTCCACCTCCTGAGCCAGGCCTGGCCCGCGCCCACTCTCTCCGGGATGCCCCTGTGTGGATACGAAGAGCGGGCCAATCTGCGCTCAGCCTGGGGGCTGGGGGGCTCCCACCCACCGAGAGGGGCTGAGCGCTGAGCCAGGCCTGGTCAGGACACTCAGGGACAGTCGCATCTCCCCGGTCATTGCTGCCCCAGTCAGTGCTGCCTGCTGGGGCAGGGCCACAGACGTGTACTTCCTCCTCCTGGGAGCCTTCCCGACACCTGTGGGATCTGCAGTTCCTGTGCCCAGGGCCTGGGATCCAGTGTCCTCCAGTGCCTGGGATCTGGTGTTTCCAGCGTCTGTGACTCAGTGTCCCTCTGTCTGTGACTCAGTGTCCTGCTGTCTGGGATTCAGTGTCCCTCTGCCTGGGACTCAGTGTCCCTCTGTCTGTGACTAGTGTCCTGCTGTCTGGGACTCAGTGTCCCTCTGTCTGGGACTCAGTGTCCCGCTGTCTGTGACTCAGTGTCCCACTGTTACTCAGTGTCCCTCTGTCTGTGACTCAGTGTCCTGCTGTCTGTGACTCAGTGTCCCTCTGTCTGGGACTCAGTGTCCCGCTGTCTGTGACTCTGTGTCCTGCTGTCTGTGACTCAGTGTCCCGCTGTCTGTGACTCAGTGTCCCACTGTTACTCAGTGTCCCTCTGTCTGTGACTCAGTGTCCCGCTGTCTGTGACTCTGTGTCCCTCTGTCTGTGACTCAGTGTCCCGCTGTCTGTGACTCAGTGTCCTGCTGTCTGTGACTTTGTGTCCCTCTGTCTGTGACTCAGTGTCCCGCTGTCTGTGACTCAGTGTCCCCGTGTCTCTGGTCCTGTGTGTCCCACACCTGACTCTCTGCACCTCTCCTGCATCCTAGCGAGAGTCACTGACCTCTACTGTACAGCCATTGCTGGCCCTGGACAGCACCTTGGGGCTGGGCCCTGTTGTGGGTCTGGGGTCATCAGTGTGGCAGAGGAGCAGGTGTCCAGGGCAGGTCCTGAAGGCCACTGAGGCCCTTCGAGAGCCCACTCCCCACAGGGGCCACTCCCGGGAGCCAACATTCAGGCTCAGTGCTCAGGGGCACGGGACCACCCACCCCAACTGCCGTAGACCCCCTAGATCCTTGTGTTTGTCACGTGTGTGTCCCTGTTAGGCTCTGCCTCGGGCCCAGGCTGCAGCATCTCAGTCACCGCCTGCTCAGACCAACCCTGGACGAGAGTCAAGGATGGGCCGGTGGGGCCGGGAGTGAGCAAGGGGCTGGGCCGTGCCGGCACTGCCTGGGCCCCGAGCTCCTTTGCAGATCAGGTGATCCCTCTGTCAGCTTTGTCGTGTATGGGCGGATCCTTGTGGCACGTGGGGAGCAGATTCCTGGGAAAGGATCCCTTTTGCGCCTGGGGTGGAGATCTCTTTGGCATGGGGGGGTGGATTTCTTGATAAAGTGGGAAACGGATCCATTTGGCATGTGGGGATGGACCCCTTTGTCTTTCGGGGTAGATTTTATTGGGATGTGGGAGGCAGAACCCTTCGGCATGTAGAAACAGATCCCGTAGGCACCGGGGAGCAGATCCCTTTGACACGTGGAATTGGATCCCTTTTGGCATCTTGGAGTGGATCCCTTTGGCATATGAAGGTGGAAATCTTTGGCATCTCTGGGGGACTGGATCGCCTTTACATACAGGGCTGGCACACGGGATCAGCTCACCGAAGCTGAATTCCCCTTTTTTCAACTTTACCCTCACTGCATCACTGTCATCCCATTGTTCATTGATTTACTCGAGCAGGTGCCAGTAACGTCTCCATTCGTCCTAGTCCTGAGACTTTAGCAGCCTCTCCTTACTCATCTTTCCCAATGACTGGAGGCTCTTTCAGGGTCAGGGGAATGAGACCTATCGTTACTGCTTTTGCATATTGAATACGCCACAGGTAGCTTGCCAGGCTCTGCCCGTGCAGGCGGGATACTCTCGGTAGCTTGCTGGGCTCTCTGAGAGGTATGTGTGTGTGTGTATATATATAATGTATATATATTAGATAGATAGATAGATAGATAAGTGCTATACTTGAACAATACGACAAAAGGAAATACAAAACTGTCTGGAGAAATTCTTCCGCTTCCTAACTTTCAAAGATGGATAAGATTTTCCACCAAGAACAAAATACCAGATCTACCCTACAAAGTCAGTAACCCGAAATCAATAAACTAAACAAAAATATAAAACTGGGGTCCGTTAGGCACTTGCCGTCCATCAAACCTGCATGGGTTTGATCCCAGACTACACAGTCCCCCAAGCAGCATTGGGAGACGGGAGTCAGTACTGCCAGGTGCCGTCTGAACATCCCCCCAACGTCAAACAATCACACAGCCGCAGAATTCATAAAACATAACTGGCCCGTGGAGAAGCCTGATGTCTCGGAGGTCTGCAGTTTCGCTAGCTCCAGCTCAGAGGGACAGTGAATTCCGCTAGGGAGCTGGTCTCGCTGCCTCCACACATCAGCCTCGCACAGCTCACGGGGGCTCTGCCCCCTGCACCTCTACCAATGTTGCACATCCTCCTGACATTGCCAGAAGTAACAAGGTTTTTCTCCTTAAGCCTGGCGACAGTTTGGCCTCTGCTGAGACCCACCTCCACCCGGCAGCCACGGAAACACAAAGGTGATGAACTACGTGGGCTGTCCGGCTGCTGACCGCTCAGCACACGTCAGAACATCCAGTTATTGTGTCCCCTTTGGTTTCCATTAAAGGTCCAGACACTGGCCCTCAAGGCCTCAGATTTAAGGTGTCCAAAGGCTATTTCTTAAAAAGTGTGTGAAGATTGTTGTGTTTCATCCTGGAGCCATCTAAGCCCTTGTCTAGGAGATTACAAGCATGTATGTTAAAACCAAACAAATGTGTGCTACTTTTGGTACATCGGTGGGCTGGAGTATAAGAGTTGCTCCAGGCTGTTCTCTGTCGCTGTCTTCTGGGCGCTTTATCTCATAGTCTCTGGAGCTTGGCCGTTGATGAGATTATATGGCGCTGGGGGTGTGTGGCAGTTTGTGTGTGTGTGACTGCCAAACTACTGGAAAACTGGGGAGGAGGTCCAGTCCTGTTCTGAGCGAACTTGGAGATCTCAGTCATGGGTCCCGCATAATTGGGTTTTTCTGCAAGTTACCCCATAGGTGAGGCTCGTCTGAGCCTGTGGAGGGCAGCCTGGGACATGGCAGCGTTTGAGTTCTGGAGGTTCTCAGTTGCCGGGGTTCTGCTTGGAGTGGGGAGGGAAACAACTCGCCTCCCTCGAATTGCCCTGGTGAAGACAGCCTGAGGGCCAACCTTTCACTCTCCTTGGAGAGTTCTCTCAGATGTCGCCTTCTCTGACACACCTTCCTGAAGACTCTGAAGCAGCAGCCTCGCCACACGCCATCACGACACCCTCGTCACCTGCCTGTGACTCTGCTCTGCTCTGTCATGAGACCGGGGCTGTGCGGACTCCACCTGGCTGTGCTCACTGAGGGTCAGTTCCTCGGCTCCCTCATGCCAAGACAAGCCGGCCACTCAGGGTGAAGCTTCCCTTAAATGGTGGCCTGCGAATGGTTTCCCCAGATGGAGATATCACAAGATTAGATTCAGAAAACTTTACCATATTTTAGTTTTTTAACTTAAAACATTGTAACACCGTGATTTACCAAGTTGTTCATAATACAGCTGTTTCAGGCATTACCTGTTCTAACGCCAGTCCCACCACCAGTGAGCCCTTCCCTCCACCGGTGTCCCCAGCTTCCCAAACACCAGCCCGGGCTGCCCCCTTCAAGGCACAAACAAATTTACTTGGTACTGACCGTTACAGCACAAAGGAGGCCCAGGAGCTGTAGATCCCAAACAATTTGGTTTGGCGCTTCCCGGTTTGATGAGGTTCAGTTGTGGAGCCCAGCGTTTCTGTGTGGACAGGGTGGGCTGTGGCTGTGAGGTGCTGTGCCTTCAGGCGGGGGGTGACTCTGCCCACCCCCACTCTGAGAAGGCCCCAGAGTTCTCAGCCCAGACCCACCGGCTGGGGAAGGTTCAGTGGTAGCCATGTTCTTTCATGGTGTGTCTCTGGGTCCTTCCCGGTGGCGCAGTCTGGGGTGGATCCCTTTGGCAGTGGGGAGCAGATCCCTTTGGCACGTGGGGAGCAGATCCCTTTGGCAGTGGGGAGCAGATCCCTTTGGCACGTGGGGAGCAGATCCCTTTGGCAGTGGGGAGCAGATCCCTTTGGCATGTGGGGAGGAGATCCCTTTGCACGGGGGAGCAGATCCCTTTGGCATGTGGGGAGCAGATCCCTTTGGCAGTGGGGAGCAGATCCCTTTGGCATGTGGGGAGCAGATCCCTTTGGCAGTGGGGAGCAGATCCCTTTGGCACGTGGGGAGCAGATCCCTTTGGCATGTGGGGAGCAGATCCCTTCAGCAGCAGAGGGCCTGTGGTCCCCACTCAGCGATGAGCCTCACTCAGCGATGCTCAGGTGCCAGGCAAGTGTCCCCCTTCCTCCCTCGTATTGTCCCTCCGACCCTTCCGGCTTCCAGAGGGCCTAGCTGGGGCCGCAGGCCAGGCCGCGCTGGGCGCGCAGGGGGCTGTCCCCGCCGCGGGGTCGGCTCCAGCTGCCCAAGGCCCTCGGGGGCGGAGACCTCCAGGTCCCAGGGGACGCGCGCGCCCCCACGGCCCGCCCACCCCGTGCGCCCCCGCGCCACCCCGCGCCCCCGCCGCATCCCGACCCCGCGCGCCCCGCGCCCCTGCTGCATCCCGACCTCGCGCCCCCGCTGCACCCCGCGCACCCCCGTGTCCCCCCGCCGCATCCGGACCGCGCGGCCCCACGCGACCCCGCCAGCGCCGGCCCCGCGGCACCCCGCGCGCCCGGCGCGCCCCCGCCTTATCCCGGCCCGCGTCATCCCGACCCCGCGCCCCGCGCGCCCGCCCGCCGCATCCCGGCCCCGCCCCGCGCCCCGCCCCGCGCGCCGCCCCCTCCCCTCCCCTCCCCTCCCGACTGCAGCACTGGGCGGGCGCGGCCGGGCAGGTGCAGGCGCCGCCGCAGCGGCCGGGCCGGGCCGGGGCCGGTGCCCGCGCTGCCCCCGGCCATGGCCGCGGACGAGGCGCTGCCGTCGGCCGAGCAGTACCAGGCGGAGATCGAGCGGCTGAGCCGGGAGCTGAGCGAGACGACGCACGAGAAGATCCAGGCGGCCGAGTACGGGCTGGTGGTGCTGGAGGAGAAGCTGGCGCTCAAGCAGCACTACGACGAGCTGGAGGCCGACTACGACGCGCTCAAGCGCGAGCTGGACCAGCTCCGGGAGGTGAGGGCAGTGCCCGCCGCCCCGCGCCCGCGCCCCGCGCCCCGCGCCCCGCGCCCGCGCCCCCCGCCGCCCCGCATCCCGCGCCCCGCGCCCCGCATCCCGCGCCCCGCGCCCGCGCCCCCGCCTCCCCTCATCCCGCATCCCGCGCCCCGCGCCCGCCGCTCCGCGCCCCGCGCCCCGCGCCCCCGCCGCCCCGCATCCCGCATCCCGCGCCCCGCGCCCGTCCCGCTCCGTCGCTCCCTCCCTCCGTGCCGGCGCGCCCTGCCCAGCCCTGTCCCCGTGGACAGCCCCTTGCACCTGCCTCCGGGCCCTGGGCCCCTGACCGGAGCCAGACCTCCCTCCGCCTCCCCGCGCAGCCTTTATTCCAGGCCCATCCGCACGTCCCTCTAGCGGGGTCTGTCAGAGCGCCGTCGGGGCCAGGGCCCAGGTGCCGCCTTGCTCGGCCCGGCCCGGCCCGCTCTCCGCACGCCTCTTGTTTTCGTCCTGCTTCCCTGCGCCTCTCTGCAGAATTGCGCCTGTGTCTGCCGTGCTTCTCACGCTGTCCACACCGGCGGGCTGGTGTGTTTCTCCCTGGGGTCCAGCGGGGCTGCTGGCTTCAACCTTGGGAGGTCAGGAGGTGGGCCGGGGTGTGCGTCGCGGGGTGTTTTCACCTCCTGCCCTCAGCTTGTCACTCCTCCCTGGCCAGGGCGCGTTGGCGGGGGCCGGGGTCGCTCGGGCAGTGCCGGGCATGATGGCAGGGCAAGGGGTCTCTCGGGCAGTGCCGGGCACCATGGCCGGGGACCCGGTCACCAGGGCAGGGCCCGGAGCCTGCCAGACTGCCGGGCTGTCTGCGCCCTCCCAGCCGTGGGCGCCTGGATTCCTGTGCTCGGAGTCTGACTGGGACCTCTCCGGAGCACACGGTGGGCGTTCCATGAAGGAGAACATTCACTGGAGGGGATACCTTGTCCTTGGCCACACTCGCTTAGTGGCGGGGACCAGGTCCAGCATACATCAGGGAGGGCGTTTGCCTATCCCTGGCAACCCATCGGATCTCCTGAGCACCCTCAAGGGTGCTCCCCGAGCACAGAGCCAGGAGTGACTCCTAATCCCCCTGGGTGTGACCCCAAACACGAGAAACAAACAAAGACTCGTGAGTGGCCTAGACGGAGTGCGGGGCGGCGAGGGGTCTGGGAGCTGCCGTGAGCTCTCCCGGGAGCCGGTTCCTGGGCTGGCAGGCAGGCAGAATGACGCCCTCCTGGGTGTTGTGGCTTTCCCTTCTTTTCCTTTCTCTGTAAATTTTGAAGCCTGTTATCTAGTGTAGGAGGCCGATAAAAATGTAATCAGACTGCTTCTTGACGGTGCCAGGCTTGTGTATATATTTTGAGTTGCATTTAGCAAAACTTTAATTCAATTTTAGGCTCCTATCAGCTTATACAATCGAATAAATGTGCATTTCAGCATAACAACACAGTCATGTTGGGTTATTTGATGATAGGTTGTCTGATATTTGGTAAATAATAGACGGGCACTGTCATTTTAATTTATTTTTGTTTTCTGGGCCGGGTCCGGCAACACTGGAGGTCTGCTCCCTAAACAGTGCTCGGGATCAAATCAGGAGTTCCAGAGGCATCAGCCCGTCTTCCTAGCCGCCTCCCTGGCCCCAGTACCTGCCATTTTCATCCTTTAAACAAACGAGCTGGTCACTGCCAATGTTATTTTCTGTTTGGACTGGCCGTGCTAGGGCTGACTCGGGACAGGGGCTTGGACCCTACTGTCCCCCACGGCTGCACGCGTGTCCCTTGCAATGTGCACCTGTCACTGAGCACACAGGGGGCCCCGGGACCCCCTCACTCAACAAGAACAGCTGCCTGTCCTGAAAGAGTTAGAAAACTAAACACACACACAGAAAAATACCCCAAAACTTTAAGGGGGTTCATTATTTAAACTTTTTTTAAATTTCATTATTTAAACTTTAAGATGGTTGATATTGAACATTTAGTAAAGTGTGTGTGTGTGTGTGTGTGTGTGTGTGTGTGTGTGTGTTTCTTTTGGCCACACCCGGCGATGCTCAGGGGTTACTCCTGGCTCTGCACTCAGGAATTACTCCTGGCGGTGCTCAGGGGACCTTACGGGATGCCGGGGATGGAACCGGGGTCGGCTGCGTGCAAGGCCAGCCCTCCCTGCTTGTGCCCTGGCTACCCCATATATTTTTTAAACTTAGTAGTAAAGTCTTTAAATAAATAAAAAAAAACCCTCCTTTTCCCCGCTCAAAAGACTTGCGTGGCACTTTGCATGCTGGAGCCCAGGATTGGTTTTGATCCCTGAGCACCAGAGGGGGAGCCCCGAGTGCAGAGCCTCCCCGGCACTGCTGGGCGTGACCCCAAAATCAAGGAAGAAAGGAAATAGAGGAGAAACTAGAATAGACCCAGAAGGTCTCCTCTGGCCAGCGGCCTGGCTTCCTCCCGGCCGCGGGAGGACAGATGCCCGAGAGGCAGTGACTCAGCACTCCCGGAGGCGGCCCAGGAGGCGTCTGTGGGGCACCTCCAGGGAAGTTTCCAGTTTGGTTCCGGAAGCTTCTGTGTCGAGACTGTTGGCTTCTTCTCTGGCTGTGACCCCGCTGTGCAGACCGAGCTGCCCTTCCTCCCGGAAACGGTGCCGCCGGGCCTGTCGTCAGAGCACCTGGGACAGGCCTGGCCCCTGGTCCTGCCTGGAGCACTTCTCCGTACTGGGGCGGAGCAGGACTTCCTGCTGTGCGCTCCTGCCGTGGCTCAGGAAGGGAGAGCAGATCCCTGTCCTGACCGGCGGGTAAACAGAGTCCCCCTTCTGAGCAGGGTCCACTTCCGGCAGCAGCGCCGTCGGCTGGGCCATGCTTGGGGGCTCTCGGCCACCTCTGCAGCCTGGGAGGGGCCTGAGCAGCTGACTCCTGGTTGGCGTCCCCGTTCCCCGTTGTTTTAGAAGAAGGGACGCTTGCGCTGACCGCGAGAGTGAGTGGAGATGTGAAACCTACGGCGTGTGCTTCATGGCTCGGCGCTCGGGGCTCACGCCCACCAGTGTGCAGGATGTGGTGCCAAGGGTCGAACCGGGTCTGATGGGTGGTGAAGCCAGTGCCCTGCCCGGTGCCCCCGGCCCCGCATGTCCTCCTGTGCACGATTCACGGGCAGCGTCCCCCAGCGAGCGTAGCCCCTTCGGACTTGGCAGGTACTAGTAGGCGAACTCCAGCCCCAGGTGGCCCTCGGGTGGCGGTGATTCTTGGTGGGTCTGTGCCCGCGCACGCCCGCTGAAACACATGTATTTATGGGCATCGCATCCGTGGTTGGCAGGAGCTGGTTGCCGGGCTGCTGAGGTGCCAAGGGGTGGCCGGGAGGGGCACGGCCCCTGCCGAGGGCTTTGCCCATGGGCTGCCCCCACTGTGCAAGGCCCTGATGGGTTTCTGAAGGAGCGGGGTCGGCAGGGGGTCACTGTCCAGATCTTCGGGGCCGTGAGGCTGGTCGAGACCAGCAGGGGAGCTCCAGGGTGAGGGTGGGCGCTGGTCCCCAGGGGGGCTCGGGCTGGTGCCGTGTGGGGGAGGGCTCTGGGCCGGGCTCTTCTGCGGGAGGCGTGAGAGAGCGGCGAGACCACAGGTCAGTGGCTGAGGTGACTGGGCATCTCCTCAGCCAGCCTGACTCCTGGTGGCCCCAGCCCACAGTACCAACACGTACCTGCACGTCCACCCGCCGTGAGGGCGGCCGGAGAAGCCTCTGTGTGGCCGTGACTGGGCTGTCCTTGGCGGGGCTGAGGGGAGCCCGTCCCTGCACCCCGTCCGCTTGCCTGCGGTGGACGCGGATTTATTTATCTATTTGCATTTTGGGTCACACCCAGTGATGCTCAGGAGTTACTCCTGGATCTGCACTCAAGAATCACCCCTGGCGGTGCTCGGGGGACCCTGTGGGATGCTGGGAATCGAACCCGGGTTGGCCACGTGCAAGGCAAATGCCCTCCCCGCTGTGCTATGGCTCCAGCCCTGACCACGGGTTTCTTTCTCTCGCTTTAAGCCTCTCTGGGCATGTGGCCCACGTCGTTTCACTTTTCACAGTGGGGCGCTCTCGTGTTTCTCTGCCTGAGGCTCCCCCTGGGGTCTCTCATGCTGAGTGCCTGGGGTGGGCGTGATGGGGAGGCTCAGGGTCAGGGGCCCCACGTCGGCTGCACACACGGGAAGCTATGTGGGCACCTGTCAGAGACCTGGACCCGGGTCCTGCACTGGGTGGTCCCGGCAGGCCCAGGGCAGCCCTGAGAGGGAATCTGAGACCCTGGGGTGTTGCGGCGTCAGCTGGAGGGGACCGGCCGTGCAGGGACTTCTCCCTCAGTTCTCCATGTCATCACTTCAGTTCCCGTGTGGGCTCGGGGCCGGAGGGGCTCCTGGCCGCCCTAACCATGGCCACTCGCTCAGCTCCTGCCCCGACCCCGCAGGTCATTCTCTGGCCTTGGAGCACACACTCTTGCTTGACTGTAATAATTTCACTTACCTTCGGGGACGTGCACCCAGGGATCCGTATTTTTATCCATGTCCACTCAGGCCGCCGGCTTCGCCAGACACCCCCTGATTTAGCCTGGTCTTGGCCCCTCATAATTGTATGTTGAACACTCGTGGTAAACATGCTCCTTGCCCAGGCCCGCGGCCAGCCAAGGTGCAGTGGAGAATTCCTGTCTCACACGCGTGGACTTGGCCTTGGAGAGGGGGGTGAGGCCCAGGGGCCCCGGGAGCCAGATTCTGGGTCCAGATAAGGAATGGACAGAGCTGGCTGTCCGGTCAGCTCCCCATCACCGAGGGAGGGCCGGCCCGCCCCCTGCGAGCACCCTTTGGAGGCCCCACCTGGAAGGGGTTCTTGTCAGATGACCTCCAAGGGCCCCGTCTTCCAGAGGCCTCGTTTAGGGTCACGTTCCCGCCTCTGCCCCGGTCAGTATTGCCAGCAGGGCTCACTCCCGTTTCCTCGGCCAGCATTTCACAGTGTCCCTGTCAAACATTTGGGATGTCCTTAAAATGTCACAAAGCTCTGTGTTAATTTTTTTTCGCTTTTTGGGGGTCACACCTGGTGATGCACAGGGGTTACTCCTGGCTCTGCACTCAGGAATTACTCCTAGCGGTGCTCAGGGGACCATATGGGATGCTGGGAATCGAACCAGGGTTGTCCTCGTGCAAGGCAAACGCCCTACCCGCTGTGCTATTGCTCCAGCCCCTCTGTGTTAATTTTGATTAATGTTTTGCTTGATGGTCAGAAGAACACCGATATGTTGTAAATAATTTCAGACAAATTTGTCTTTACATTTTAAGAAGTTTGAGATAAATTTGATGCATTTTGAGCTGTACGGGTGCTGAGAGGGAAGCCTCCAGCATTCAGACTGGCATATACACACATTCTCACGCATGTACTCTGCATTCACACGCATACCCTGCATGCTTGCATGCCTGCACATTCATGCACACCCAGGAATGTACACACATGCACATCTGCACACACATACACGTACGCACCTCTGCACAAGCACACACATTTACATGCCCACACCTCTGCACATAGGCACACACATTCGCACACATGCACCTCTGCACACAAGCATACACATGCACCTCTGCACATATGCACACACGTGCACACATGCACATACATGTACACGTGCACCTCTGCACACACACGCGCACACATGAATGCATATCTACACACATGCATATACATGTACATGTATGCACCTCTGCACACATGTACACACATGCACCTCTGCACACATGCACACACACCTCTGCACATATGCACACATGTACACACACGCACCTCTGCACACATGCACACATGTACACATGCACCTATGTGCAATACACACATGTACACACATGCACCTATGCACACACATGTACACACACCTTTGCACACATGCACCTATGCACAATACACACATGTACACATATGCACCTATGCACACACATGTGCACACATGCACCTCTGCACATGTGTACATACAGTACACACATCCTCACACATAAGTATACACATGAACTTCTGCACATATGCACACACATGTACATATAGGCACCTTTGCACACATGCATATATATGTGCACATGAGTGCACATCTGCACACACATGTGCTCACACAAGTGCATATCTGCACACATGCATACATGTGCACACCTGTGTGTATGTTCACGCTCATATACAGTCATGCACACTTGCTCACACTTTCAAGCGCACACGAGATTGTTCTGTCCCGGAACTCAGTCCTCCCGGGCTGACTGGCAGCGGCTGCTCTGTGAGAGCCCCAGTTTCCGGATCCCGTCTCCTCCCTGGGTTGTTGGCATTCGGGCAGCACACCCTTGCCGGGGCGCCTTGGACCCCGCGTGGCAGAGCTGCGGGGGTCCTGCTTGCTGGTGACGGGCTGAGTCACGGCCTTGGCGTTGTGGGCACCTGGGTTTCTCTGTGCTGTCGCTGGCTTCGCTTCTCTGTCCGTCTGCACTGGGTCCTGCGCCCTGCTAGGGGCCCGGGGCGGCAAGCACCAGGACGCAGCTGCCGAGAGCACACAGACGTGCTCCCTAGAGACGAGGTGAGGGGGGCGGGGCGGAGACGGCGGGCTGCACACCAGGAGTGTCTGAGGGGGCCGAGTGCAGAGGAGGGGGCGTGGCGGGCTGAGGCTGACGGAGGGCGGGAGTGGAGATGGCGCAGAGCGACGTGTGGCCGTGGCCGAGGCCCGGCACGGAGCACCGGGCTGTGGGGACCTCAGAGTCTGCCAGGGAGGTGGGGCTCCACCCGGGGAGACCCCTGAACCCTGATCTCGGGGGTGCCAGGTCAGCAGTGACTCTGGCCTGAACCCGCTCCCAGATCCCCGGCCCGACACGTCGGTCACTGGTGTCCCCGGTGGTGGGGCAGTGCCCGACCTTCACTGTGGGCAGGACAGGATGCCACGGAAGCAGGGGGGACTCACGGACCTCAGCCCCACCTTCTGTTTCCTGCAGACCCGGCCACCTGCCCAGCGCCCCACCCCCACACAGGCCTCGGCAGCCTGCCCCTAAGGGAGGGGCTAAGGAAGTGCCAAACCAGGTAGACCCTTGGATTGTCCATCTTTCATGATGACTTGAAGTTTCTTCCAGAAACTTCTGGTCCTGTTATTGCTTTGTTCTGTTTGTAGCGTTTTCTGCCAGGGTCTAGGAAGATGGCTCAAGGAGTGGAGTGCCCGCTTTACTTGGGGAGCCTGAGCTGGGCCCCAGGACTGCCGGGTCTCCAGCAGTCCCCGGAGAAGCCACCCCACCCCACGCCTTCACTGTGCCCTAAAGCTAAAGGTTGACATAGAAGAGAATCACTCCGAGCCCATCTCGAACCCCTCTATTCTGAGTCGTCCTTTGGTCCGACACGTTCTGTTTGCACATGCTTTGGATAAGAATCCAGTCGGTGAGTGTGTGGGTACAGGGGTGCGTCAGCTCAGAGTATGCATGTGCTGAGTGCAGGGGTGCGTCAGCTCTGACTGCGTGTGCCGAGTGCAGGGGTGCATCAGCTTGGAATATGAGTGTGCTGAGTGCAGGGGTGCGTCAGCTCGGAGTGTGAGTGTGCTGAGTGCAGGGGTGCGTCAGCTCTGTGTGTGCTGAGCAGGGGTGCGTCAGCAGCTGGAGGCTCTCCACAGCCTGTTTACTTTGTGGGATTCGCAGTGACAGTAGCAATTTCCCTGTCTGCCGGACCCCAGGCTGGGTGCCAGAGGGACGCTCGCTCGCTGCCTGTCCCTGGGCTGGAGGCCGTGTGTATCCTGCCTGAGTGTGCCGTGTGATCGCCCTGTGTTCCTGGTGGGGACAGTCTCCGGGCATGCCCTGCTGGGCCCCCTGCGCAGCCTGTCCTGCGTCTTGGCTGGGGGAGACCTCGGGGCCGGGGGGGGGGGGGGGGCAGCCTCTTCTGCCCTTGCGCCTGGCTTGCTTCCGGCCGGTGCAGGGTGGGCGCTGCCCGAGCTGGGCAGAGGAAACCTGCTTTCCTTGGGAGGACGGGAGGGTGGGCAGGGTGGGCGCTGCCCGAGCTGGGCAGAGGAAACCTGCTTTCCTTGGGAGGACGGGAGGGTGGGCAGCTGTCCCGTGCGGCCAGGCCCCGAGCAGAGCTGCTGACGGAGGCTCCTGCGGGGCTGGCTCTGCACAGACCCCCGGGGCCTCTCCCTTGATACTTGTTTGCTTTCAGGAAAATGTAGCCAAGTACGTGGTGTCTCCCTGCGGCTCACTTTTTTTTTTTTCTTTTTGGATCACACCTGGAGATGCTCAGGGGTCACTCCTGGTTCTGCACTCAGGAATTACTCCTGGCGGTGCTTGGGGGACCATATGGGATGCTGGGAATCGAACCCGGGTTGGTGTGTGCAAGGCAAACGCCCTCCCCGCTGTGCTGTCGCTCCAGCCCCATCCCTGCGTCTCACTCTTGATGCGCGTTCATTCCCAGCGTCCTGGGCTCCGAAGCGCCTGTCTAGAACCCCCGCTTCTTGCTGAGACCCTAATAACAGTCACCTGTATTGCTTTCTAGGCGTCTTCTGGCTCAAGTGTCTTTTTTTTTTCTTTTTTCTGGTTTTTGGGCCACACCTGGGCT
Source organism: Sorex araneus (assembly GCF_027595985.1). Classification (NCBI taxonomy): domain Eukaryota; kingdom Metazoa; phylum Chordata; class Mammalia; order Eulipotyphla; family Soricidae; genus Sorex; species Sorex araneus. The sequence continues at coordinate 66,710,573 of NC_073311.1, forward strand.
TACTCCTGGCTCTGTACTCAGAAATTAGTCCTGGCGGTGCTCAGGGTATGGGATGTCGGGAGTTGAACCCGGGCCGGTGCATGCCAGGCAAGCACCCTCCTTGCTGTACTGGCACTCCAGGGTACATTTCAGGCTCAGATTCTCCTGGTTTGCTGTGGGGTAGAACTCGAAGGCCTCTGTGCTGCTGTGACCCTCCCCCCGCCAGGCCCACCCGCCTCTGCCCTGCACCTCCCCCATGTCCCTCCTCCATCCGTCAAGCACATGCAGGGCGGGGGTGTCTTCCTGTGCGACCCCCACATTTCTCTGGCAGCCCCTGGGTGTGCCGGCCCCCTGCAGGCCTGCCTCACAGTCCCCCTCCGCTTCCTTCTCCTCCCTGGGAAGCACAGCCCTTCCTGCCCCCTTCCGGCCCCGTCCGGTGGGGCTGGAGGTTCCGTGTCAGTCCTCGTGCATCCGTCAGACGGTTTCAGCCCAGGAAGCTTCCCTGTCTGGTTAGCCTTCCCAGAACTCTCATCGGCTCTCTGATCCAGTTCTTAAGAAGTCACTGGAGTCATAACGTCATAAAGCGTTAAAAATGAAAACCAAGCTCTGACCCCAAGTCCTTCTCTTTTTTTCTTTTTGGGTCACACCCGGCAACGCACAGGGGTTACTCTTGGCTCTGCACTCAGGAATCACTCCTGACAGTGCCTGGGAGACCATATAGGATGGGAATCGAACCCGGGTCGGCCGCGTGCAAGGCAAACGCCCTCCCCGCTGTGCTATCTCTCCAGCCCCCAGACCCCCAAATCCTTCTGAAGTGCCAGCTGCTGTTCAAGAAGGTTCTTCCTTTGGCTTATTATTTCCCCCTCACATGGCCCCTCGGAAAGGAAATTTCTCCGGAATTACAGCCGGCTGTCCCTCCTGGTCTGAAGAGCCTCCTGCTCTCGTGAAAGGAAAGCTTTACGGGAAAGGCTCACACAGTGTGTCAACTAGGGGGAAACTGGTTCCTTCTTATTGTTTTCCATTTTATTCCTCTGTCACTGTCACTGTCACTCCGTTGCTCATCGATTTGTTCGAGCGGGCACCAGTAACGTCTCTCATTGAGAGACTTATTGTTACTGTTTTTGGCATATCCAATACACATGGGGAGCTTGCCAGGCTCTGCTGTGCGGGCTCGATACTCTCGGTAGCTTGCCGGGCTCTCCGAGAGGGGCTGAGGAATTGAACTCGGGTCGGCCGAGTGAAAGGCGAACGCCCAACCGCTGCGCTATTGCTCCAGTCCATTTTATTCCTAGTATTATGAAATTTTTTTCTTAAACAAAATCTTAGCAGTGGGCTGGAGAGAGTCCAGAGAAGGCTCCTGCCTCGCCGGGGCCAGCCTGGGTGTGGTTCCAGCGCGGCAGATGGTCCCGAGATGGCAGGACTGAGTGCCAAGCACCACTGTCTCCAGCCCCTGCCCCATTTCCCTTCATTGTGCCGGGTGGCTTGGACGCGGTCACTTCCCTGTGGCAGCTCCTTCTGTCTTCAGGCCCAGGTCTGTCCCTGCTTCCTTCTGCACGATCCCGTGTTGCTGAGCCGAGAAGTGAGGGACTCGTCAGACTCCCGCGGCTGCTGGCGCCCGGCCCTCGCCACATCCTCCCACCCCTCCTACCCCTTCTAGTGCCCGCGGTGGTCAGAGGATGTGTCTAGCCTGAAGAAGGTTGCCGAGACATTTCTAGGCACCTGGGGGGACCTGCCGCCAGCGGGGAGACCCGGGTCACTCAGGGTGGGTGGAAGGGCCACGTGGGAGAGGGGCACAGCGAGTGTCCGAGGCCACGAGAGCCGCAAGGAAGAAGCGGCAGGTGTGGTGTGAGGCGGGACGGCCAGGGGTCCTGACGGCTGCTTGGTCACTAGGGGGAAACAGGACAGAGGGCAGCAGCGTGTCCAGGTGGACAGCACGGTGGAGGTGTCCCTGCAAGTCCCACGCTCCAGGCAGCTCTGAGAGTGGGAGTGACACCTGTGCTGGACAGGGTGTGTTCCCGCTGCCGTGAACACCAGGCGGGGACCGAGGGGACCACAGCCAGCTCCCACACCGACCCTCCCCATGTGGGGGTGCTGTCCCCAAACACTGCCCCAAGGCCAGGGCACTGGGCGGGGCCCTCGCCTGCACCCCTGGGACCGAGCCCCAGACGCCTTCCTCCTCCCTGCCCGGTCACTGTGTCCACCTGGCCAGGCTCTAGCCCCACAGAGGGGGGGACTGGGAACGCGCAGGGACTACATAGCCCCCCCACGCCGAGCCTGTGGCACTGGATGGGGACCCAGTGTGACGGGACAGTGTCAGTGGTGCTTGTTGGGGTCCCGGGGTGCAGGGGACAGTCTGAGGGGTGCTGGGCAGGGTACAGGGGTGTGGGGACAGTCTGAGGGGTGCTGGGCAGGGTACAGGGGTGCAGGGGACAGTCTGAGTGGGCTGGGCGGGGTCCCGGGGTGCAGGGGACAGTCTGAGGGGTGCTGGGTGGGGTCCCCGGGGTGCAGGGGACAGTCTGAGTGGGCTGGGCAGGGTCCCGGGGTGCGGGGGACAGTCTGAGTGGGCTGGGTGGGTCCCCGGAATGCAGGGGACAGTCTGAGGGGTGCTTGTTGGGGTCCCGGGGTGCGGGCACCTCCTCTCTTCCCCTCGCACAGACCTGCAGCCCCCCGGGAGTGGGGGGCCGGGGGCGCCCGCTGCTGAGCAGACCCTGTGGTGAGGCGCGAGGGGACCTGCCCTCACGGTGAGGTTTGGGAGCTGAGACTCCCGACGTAGCGGGTTCGACACTGCTGTGCGCCCCGTCTCTGGGCTTGGTTGAAGAGAGGGATGGCCTGTCTCTGTCCCGAGAGGTGGGCGGGCCTGTGGGTGCTCCCGGTCGCCCCTCCTGGATTGGTCTAAAAACGGCAATACTCGGGGCTGGAGCAATAGCACAGCGGGGAGGGCATTAGCCTTGCACGCGGCCGACCCGGGTTCGATTCCCAGCATCCATATGGTCCCCTGAGCACTGGCCAGGAGTAATTCCTGAGTGCAGAGCCAGGAGCAACCCCTGTGCATTGCCAGGTGTGATCCAGAAAGCAAAAAAAATAAATAAATAAAAAATTTTAAAAAAAAGGCAATATTCTCCCCAAAGCATTGTAGAGTCAGTGTGTCCCTATAAGGACATCCATGACATTTTTCAAAGAAATAGATCAAAACAGTCCTGAAATTCACATGGAACACGAAACCCCATGAATAGGCAGAGCAGTCCGTGGAGAAAGGAGGACGAGGGTCATCCCCCCTCCCCAACGCCTTCCCCTGCTTCAGGCTGTACAGCAAAGCGGCAGTGGCTAAAGCAGCATGGCACGGGCATAAAGGCAGACCCGCAGGTCAGTGGGATGGAGTTGAATATCCTGACACAGACCAGTTAATCTTTGATAAGGGAGCAGAGGAATAAGTGAGTAAATAAATAAAGTGGACCAAAGAAAGCCTCTTTAACAACGGATTCTGGGAAAACTGGACAGCTACATGCAAAAAGAGTGAACTCAGACTTCTTTCTAACACCATGCACAAAAATCAAATCAAAATGGATTAAAGACCTCACTATCAAACCAGAATCCATGAAGTACACAGAAGAAAACGCAGGCAGAACGCTCCATGACATGGGAGCTAAAGGCATCTTCAAGGATGGAACACCACTGACCAAGCAAGCGGAAGCAAAGATAAACGAGTGGGATACATTAAGAAGCTTCTGCACCTCAAAGGAAATGATGACCAGGGATAAAGACAGCCCACAGAATGGGAGAAATTACGTACCCAATGCTCATCTAATAAGAGGTTAGTGTCAAAGATATATACGGCACTGGTAGAACTTGACAAGAAAAAAAATCCGATCTTATCAAAAATGGGGAGAAGAAATGAACAGGAACTTCCTCAAAAAAGAAATACAAATGGCCAAAAAGCACATGAAAAACTGCTCTGCACCACTAGTTATCAGGGAAACGCAAACCCAAACAACACTGAGACACGTGAGGAAGCACAGAGCACCCAGTGCTGTGAGGACGCGGGGAGAAAGGGACTCGCCTTCACTGCGGGTGGGAACGCCGCCCGGTCCAGCCGTTCTGGGAACAGTACGGGCCTTCCTAAGAAACCTAGGAGTTGAGCTTCCATATGACCCTGCACCCCCCTCCTTGGAATATGCCCACGGGCCCTAAAACTAAGTGGAGAAAGACATTCCCCCACCCCCACCGCGTTCCTTGGAGCACTGTCCAGGAGAGCCCAAATCTGGAAACGAGCCAAGTGTCCAAGAACAGATGATTGGATGAAGAAACCGGTGCATCATACACAACAGAACAGTACTCGGCCGTAAGACAAGATACAGCCATGAAATTTGCTGCTCCGTGGAGGGGCCTGGCGAGCACTGTGCTGGGAGAGGTCACCAGAGGGAGAGAGACCACGTGTGGTGTAAGGAACACAACAGTGGAATGACAGACACCCGAGACAACGGGAGCAAAGAGCCTGAGAGCTGGGATTCAGGGAAGGGGGCCTGGAGCGGGCTGGGGGCCGGACAGGGAGGGGGTGTGAGTGGGGGAGGAGAGTGTGCTGACGATGGAGGGGGCACTGGCGGGGGAGGTCGCTGGGGGGCGGGGGCTGGGGTGCTGACGGGGGGTGGTGCCTGATGAAGCCCACCCCAGCAGTCCCATAACCCAGGTGACCCGCGGCCCTGTGGCTCTCTCCTCCCGGCCGGGTGCTCAGGTCCCCCCCTCCCGTGCCGGTCACGGGCTGTGCTGAAGCTCGGCGGTCAGCCCGTCCCCACACACCCAGTGTGGACGTGGACTCCAGACTATGGCAGGGCTCACATGTCTTCCAGGGTGGAGAGGACAGGCATTGGTGCCCGGCGTTGGTGCGCGGCTGGGCGCCCCGTGGGCCTCGTAGGGAACAGCGGGTGAGAGCGGCAGGCGGGAGTGGGGCGAGCGCGTGCTGTGGACGGGAGGCTGAGGTGTGAAGTGAGCCCGCCCGCGGGGGTCAGCAGCTCGCTTCCGCCCGAGGGTATGAGGTCAGCGCCCCAGGGCCCTCCCCCTGAGGGCCAGTGTCCACCCCGCTGTTGCCCCTTCCACCGACCCAGGCACCCAAGCATCACCTTGGGTCATGCCATGGTGCCATGCGCTGCAGAGCCCGGTAGAACAGCCAGTCCTGTTCTGTGACCCGGGCGCCAGAGCCCGGCGCCAGCCCGGAAATGGATTTCTGAAACAGATTTCAGAAATGAGCCTCAACGCCAAGACCGTCCCGTCCGGGCGGGCGGCTGGTGACGGGTCTCTCTGTCACTTCTTCCCTGTGACCCAAGATTCTTCTCTTCCTCTCTGGAGAACATGTCATCTTCACAGTTTTGTCTCCAGCACGGAGTGGCAGTTTGAGGGAGAAGTGGATGAGTGGGTACGTTTCTGAGTGTGCACCTGTCAGTGCGGGTCTCCTGAGTGTGTTCCTGTCAGTGCGGGTCTCCTGAGTGTGTTCCTGTCAGTGCAGGTCTCCTGAGTGTATTTCTGTCAGTGCGGGTCTCCTGAGCGTGCCTGTCAGCGCGGGTCTCCTGAGTGTGCCTGTCAGTGTGGATCTCCTGAGTGTGTGCCTGTCAGTGCGGGTCTCCTGAGTGTGCCTGTCAGTGTGGATCTCCTGAGTGTGTGCCTGTCAGTGCGGGTCTCCTGAGTGTGTGCCTGTCAGTGCGGGTCTCCTGAGTGTTCCTGTCAGTGCGGGTCTCCTGAGTGTGCTCCTGTCAGTGCAGGTCTCCTGAGTGTGTGCCTGTCAGTGCGGGTCTCCTGAGTGTGCCTGTCAGTGAGGATCTCCTGAGTATATTCCTTTCAGTGGGGGTCTCCTGAGTATATTCCTGTCAGTGCGGGTCTCCTGAGTGTTTTCCTGTCAGTGCAGGTCTCCTGAGTGTATGCCTGTCAGTGCGGGTCTCCTGAGTGTGTTCCTGTCAGTGCAGGTCTCCTGAGTGTATTTCTGTCAGTGCGGGTCTCCTGAGCGTGCCTGTCAGCGCGGGTCTCCTGAGTGTGCCTGTCAGTGTGGATCTCCTGAGTGTGTGCCTGTCAGTGCGGGTCTCCTGAGTGTGCCTGTCAGTGTGGATCTCCTGAGTGTGTGCCTGTCAGTGCGGGTCTCCTGAGTGTGTGCCTGTCAGTGCGGGTCTCCTGAGTGTTCCTGTCAGTGCGGGTCTCCTGAGTGTGCTCCTGTCAGTGCAGGTCTCCTGAGTGTGTGCCTGTCAGTGCGGGTCTCCTGAGTGTGCCTGTCAGTGAGGATCTCCTGAGTATATTCCTTTCAGTGGGGGTCTCCTGAGTATATTCCTGTCAGTGCGGGTCTCCTGAGTGTTTTCCTGTCAGTGCAGGTCTCCTGAGTGTATGCCTGTCAGTGCGGGTCTCCTGAGTGTGTTCCTGTCAGTGCGGGTCTCCTGAGTGTATTCCTTTCAGTGCAGGTCTCCTGAGTATATTCCTGTCATTGCGGGTCTCCTGAGTGTGCCTGTCAGTGTGGGTCTCCTGAGTGTGCACCTGTCAGTGCGGGTCTCCTGAGTGTGTCTGTCAGTGTGAGTCTCCTGAGTGTCCCTGTCAGTGTGGGTCTCCTGAGTGTGCCTGTCAGTGTGGGTCTCCTGAGTGTGTTCCTGTCAGTGCGGGTCTCCTGAGTGTGTTCCTGTCAGTGCGGGTCTCCTGAGTGTGTTTCTGTCAGTGCGGGTCTCCTGAGTGTGTTCCTGTCAGTGCGGGTCTCCTGGGTGTGTTTCTGTCAGTGCGGGTCTCCTGAGTGTGCCTGTCAGTGCGGGTCTCCTGAGTGTGTTTCTGTCAGTGCGGGTCTCCTGAGTATATTCCTGTCAGTGCGGGTCTCCTGAGTGTGCCTGTCAGTGTGGATCTCCTGAGTGTGTGCCTGTCAGTGCGGGTCTCCTGAGTGTGCCTGTCAGTGTGGATCTCCTGAGTGTGTGCCTGTCAGTGCGGGTCTCCTGAGTGTGTGCCTGTCAGTGCGGGTCTCCTGAGTGTTCCTGTCAGTGCGGGTCTCCTGAGTGTGCTCCTGTCAGTGCAGGTCTCCTGAGTGTGTGCCTGTCAGTGCGGGTCTCCTGAGTGTGCCTGTCAGTGAGGATCTCCTGAGTATATTCCTTTCAGTGGGGGTCTCCTGAGTATATTCCTGTCAGTGCGGGTCTCCTGAGTGTTTTCCTGTCAGTGCAGGTCTCCTGAGTGTATGCCTGTCAGTGCGGGTCTCCTGAGTGTGTTCCTGTCAGTGCAGGTCTCCTGAGTGTATTTCTGTCAGTGCAGGTCTCCTGAGTATATTCCTGTCATTGCGGGTCTCCTGAGTGTGCCTGTCAGTGTGGATCTCCTGAGTGTGTGCCTGTCAGTGCGGGTCTCCTGAGTGTGCCTGTCAGTGTGGATCTCCTGAGTGTGTGCCTGTCAGTGCGGGTCTCCTGAGTGTGTGCCTGTCAGTGCGGGTCTCCTGAGTGTTCCTGTCAGTGCGGGTCTCCTGAGTGTGCTCCTGTCAGTGCAGGTCTCCTGAGTGTGTGCCTGTCAGTGCGGGTCTCCTGAGTGTGCCTGTCAGTGAGGATCTCCTGAGTATATTCCTTTCAGTGGGGGTCTCCTGAGTATATTCCTGTCAGTGCGGGTCTCCTGAGTGTTTTCCTGTCAGTGCAGGTCTCCTGAGTGTATGCCTGTCAGTGCGGGTCTCCTGAGTGTGTTCCTGTCAGTGCAGGTCTCCTGAGTGTATTTCTGTCAGTGCGGGTCTCCTGAGCGTGCCTGTCAGCGCGGGTCTCCTGAGTGTGCCTGTCAGTGTGGATCTCCTGAGTGTGTGCCTGTCAGTGCGGGTCTCCTGAGTGTGCCTGTCAGTGTGGATCTCCTGAGTGTGTGCCTGTCAGTGCGGGTCTCCTGAGTGTGTGCCTGTCAGTGCGGGTCTCCTGAGTGTTCCTGTCAGTGCGGGTCTCCTGAGTGTGCTCCTGTCAGTGCAGGTCTCCTGAGTGTGTGCCTGTCAGTGCGGGTCTCCTGAGTGTGCCTGTCAGTGAGGATCTCCTGAGTATATTCCTTTCAGTGGGGGTCTCCTGAGTATATTCCTGTCAGTGCGGGTCTCCTGAGTGTTTTCCTGTCAGTGCAGGTCTCCTGAGTGTATGCCTGTCAGTGCGGGTCTCCTGAGTGTGTTCCTGTCAGTGCGGGTCTCCTGAGTGTATTCCTTTCAGTGCAGGTCTCCTGAGTATATTCCTGTCATTGCGGGTCTCCTGAGTGTGCCTGTCAGTGTGGGTCTCCTGAGTGTGCACCTGTCAGTGCGGGTCTCCTGAGTGTGTCTGTCAGTGTGAGTCTCCTGAGTGTCCCTGTCAGTGTGGGTCTCCTGAGTGTGCCTGTCAGTGTGGGTCTCCTGAGTGTGTTCCTGTCAGTGCGGGTCTCCTGAGTGTGTTCCTGTCAGTGCGGGTCTCCTGAGTGTGTTTCTGTCAGTGCGGGTCTCCTGAGTGTGTTCCTGTCAGTGCGGGTCTCCTGGGTGTGTTTCTGTCAGTGCGGGTCTCCTGAGTGTGCCTGTCAGTGCGGGTCTCCTGAGTGTGTTTCTGTCAGTGCGGGTCTCCTGAGTATATTCCTGTCAGTGCGGGTCTCCTGAGTGTGCCTGTCAGTGTGGATCTCCTGAGTGTGTGCCTGTCAGTGCGGGTCTCCTGAGTGTGCCTGTCAGTGTGGATCTCCTGAGTGTGTGCCTGTCAGTGCGGGTCTCCTGAGTGTGTGCCTGTCAGTGCGGGTCTCCTGAGTGTTCCTGTCAGTGCGGGTCTCCTGAGTGTGCTCCTGTCAGTGCAGGTCTCCTGAGTGTGTGCCTGTCAGTGCGGGTCTCCTGAGTGTGCCTGTCAGTGAGGATCTCCTGAGTATATTCCTTTCAGTGGGGGTCTCCTGAGTATATTCCTGTCAGTGCGGGTCTCCTGAGTGTTTTCCTGTCAGTGCAGGTCTCCTGAGTGTATGCCTGTCAGTGCGGGTCTCCTGAGTGTATTCCTTTCAGTGCAGGTCTCCTGAGTATATTCCTGTCATTGCGGGTCTCCTGAGTGTGCCTGTCAGTGTGGGTCTCCTGAGTGTGCACCTGTCAGTGCGGGTCTCCTGAGTGTGTCTGTCAGTGTGAGTCTCCTGAGTGTCCCTGTCAGTGTGGGTCTCCTGAGTGTGCCTGTCAGTGTGGGTCTCCTGAGTGTGTTCCTGTCAGTGCGGGTCTCCTGAGTGTGTTCCTGTCAGTGCGGGTCTCCTGAGTGTGTTTCTGTCAGTGCGGGTCTCCTGAGTGTGTTCCTGTCAGTGCGGGTCTCCTGGGTGTGTTTCTGTCAGTGCGGGTCTCCTGAGTGTGCCTGTCAGTGCGGGTCTCCTGAGTGTGTTTCTGTCAGTGCGGGTCTCCTGAGTGTGTTCCTGTCAGTGCGGGTCTCTTGAGCGTGCCTGTCAGTGCGGGTCTCCTGAGTGTGTTCCTGTCTTGCGGGTCTCCTGAGTGTGTGCCTGTCAGTGCGGGTCTCCTGAGTGTGTTCCTGTCAGTGCGGGTCTCCTGAGTGTGTTTCTGTCAGTGCGGGTCTCCTGAGTGTGCCTGTCAGTGCGGGTCTCCTGAGGAGGCCTCGCAGTCTCTGCTCTCCTCACACGCACTGCATGTCCAGCCAGCATGTCTTCCCAAGAGCCAGACTCTCATGATTTCCTAAAGGCCTTGCGTGTTTTCTTCGTTAATTGGCATATGCTGATGTCTGTGACCCGCTGTGCAGCAGGGGGCAGCTGCCCCCTCCCCCCTGCATTTCAAAGCCTGCTGTCATTTGCGCTCTGATTACCCAGGGGCAGCTCAGACTGTGAGCGGCCATCTGTGCCTGTGGACGCCATAAGGTGGACCGGGGGGACCTGTCTCATTGACACGCAGATAGGAGGGCACAGCCCAGCTCTGGACATCGGCCCGTCGCCTCAGCGGACAGGCGTTCAGCTTGGCTCCAGGACTCGGTGTTCCTCTGGTGAGAGGAGAGTCAGGTTGAACTTGTGTGTACTGTAAAGGGTCCACGGCCCGCCCGGGTGGAAGGTTCTCGTAGAACCGAGGCACTGGGCTCGCCCCCCATCAGCACCCCCAGGAGGAAAGGGAGAGCGAGCTGTGTCGGAGCATCTGTGTTTCATGGCTCTGAGGGAGATTCACTCGTCACGTGGTTAATTAACTCCTGTGGAAACGGCCCCCTGGCCCCCCCGGGCAGGCTGTCCATCCGCCGTCCTGCCGCCTGGCTCCTCTTTGGCAGAGCCCCCACAGCCATCCCGTCTGCACACATAGCCCGTCTGTGGAGAGTCGGGGCTGCCTGTCCTCGCTGCTCTCTCTCTCCCTCCCTGACTCTCTCTCTCCCTCTCTCTCTCTCTGTCTCTCCCTCTGTCCTCTCCCTCTTTCTTTCTCCACCTTCCTGTCTCTGTCTCTCTCTTTCTCTCTCTGTCTCAGGTCCTCACTGTGCTGTGCATGGTCCTGTGCATCTTGCATTTGGGCCGGAGTTGCTGAGTGATTTATTAGTTTGACCCTTAGACTGCGTATGAAAGTTGGAATCTTCTAGAAAACACTGGGGCCCACTTACAAGTGTGTTTTGGCTTCATGCTCATTTATTCTATTTTTTTTGACCCACCTACAACTTTTTCTCTTTATTTTTTAAAGGTTGTTTTTTTTTTTTGTTGTTGTTGTTTATTTTTTTTATTAGTGAATCACCGTAAGGGTACAGTTACAGACTTACACATTTTCGTGTTTGTGTTTCCCTCATACAATGTTTGAGAACCCCTCCCTCCACAGTGCCCATTCTCCACCATCGATGAACCCAGTATCCCTCCCACCCCCCAATCCCATCCCCCCACCCCACCCCGCCTCTGTGGCAGGGCATTCCCTCTTGTTCTCTCTCTCCTTTGGGGTGTTGTGGTTTGCAATAGGGGTATTGAGTGGCCATCGTGTCCAATCTGTAGTCTACTTTCAGCACGCATCTCCCCTCCCGAGCGGGTCCTCCAACCACATTTCACTTGGTCCCTTCTCTATCTGAGCTGCCTTTCCCCCCAGCGTGTGAGGCCGGCTTCCAAGCCATGGAGCAAACCTCCTGGTACTTATTTCTACTGTTCTTGGGTGTTAGTCTCCTACTCGGTTATTTTCATGCTCATTTATTCTTGTCACACTTGGGGCTTGCGGGTGTGATACTGATGCAGGAGCATCTCCTGGTTCTTCATGGATTGGTGACAGGTTTTTGTATGATTAGTTTCTGTGTCACACGTTCTTTACATGTAGGTATGGATTTCCTGCTTCCCCTTATACAGTTATACAGTTATACAGTTAAGAGTTAAAACGAAGTTTCCATTTCAGGCCATATTTAAGTTCTGTCTGTCTGGGTTTGGCACCGAGGCTCCGGGGTGGCCTGACAGACGCCGAGCATCATTGAAAGGAGCACCTTCCTCGGGAGAGCGTCCTGCCCCGCGCCGGCAGCGCCTGTGGCTTCTGTCTGGAAGCTGCTCCTCCTCTGTCTGGATCTGAGTGTGACTCACCCCCCAGGCTCCTTCCCCCTCTCCTGAGCCCCACGTGGTGAGGCGGAGGGTCCCACAGCCCCCCGCCGCGGGCCGAGAGGGGCCGTCCATGACAGCGGCCTGGGGCGAGCATTAGTGAAATCGATCCCCGAGGCCGGGCACACAGACTCCATTAACGGTCGTCCAGGGCGCTGGCTCCGGGCGCCACGTCACGGCTGCGTCTCCCGCTTCCCGTAACCGGACCCTCTTCCTGGGAGCTTGGCGCGTCCTTGCTCTGTTCCCGCCTGTGCCCGGCTGCCTGGCGCAGGGGCCACTCCTTCAGCCCAGGTGGATTCTGCGGGCGCCCTCGAGGGGGCTGCGCGTGCTGGGAGGGGGGTCCTGCTCGGGTCACCGTGTTAGGGACGCGGCACGGGGCTCCTGCTCGCCTCCCCGTGGGCCAGCTCAGATCTGCGTGGTGCCCGGGCAGAGTCCGGCCGTGTGCCCCCCAGAGCTCCGCGGGGAGCCGGGTCCTCTGCACACGTGTTGCTCCGCGCCCTCTGGCTGGCCCCGTGTGGTGCCGGCAGAGACGGGCTGCGACCAACGGCACCTGACACGTTCGATCTGTGCTCCAGTTCCACCGTGGAGCAGCTGGCGGCCCGAGCCGGGCCACCATACCCCGGCTCAGGCCTGCGGGTGCTGTGCTGCTTCCAGAATGTTCCGTGCATGGCAGCAGGTCGCCCTCACTTCCCTTCCCTCCCTCCATAGCGAAGGCCCTGCAGCCACCAGCACTGCTGACGCGGCAGCAGCTGCAGCAACTGCCCCAGGGCGGAGCTGCGGGTGCCCCGGGGCTCACTCAGGCCTGGTGCTCTGGGGGCTCAGGCTTTGTGCTCCCGAGGCTCAGGCCTGGTGCTCCTGGGGCTCAGGCTTTGTGCTCCCGAGGCTCAGGCCTGGTGCTCCCAGGGGCTCAGGCTTTGTGCTCCCAAGGCTCAGGCCTGGTGCTCCCGGGGGCTCAGGCTTTGTGCTCCCGAGGCTCAGGCCTGGTGCTCCCAGGGGCTCAGGCTTTGTGCTCCCGAGGCTCAGGCCTGGTGCTCCCGGGGGCTCAGGCTTTGTGCTCCCGAGGCTCAGGCCTGGTGCTCCCAGGGGCTCAGGCTTTGTGCTCCCGAGGCTCAGGCCTGGTGCTCCTGGGGCTCAGGCTTTGTGCTCCCGAGGCTCAGGCCTGGTGCTCCCGGGGCTCAGGTTGGTGCTCCCGGGGCTCACCCTCACCCTGTTCTCCCCGAGTTTCAGGGCTCTGGTGTCACCAGCTGCCCGTTGGCTGCTTCGTGCCCTCGGCCCACCTTAGAGTGACTCTGAGTGCGGCCCCTCCTGTCGGGAGCACCGCTAGGGGGTCACGGCTCACGCCCGTGCGTTCCAGCACAGAATGCCGTCCTCTGCGGGTGGCAGGTGAGCCCAGGGGGTTCCGGGGGCAGCACTAGAGATGAGCCGCCTGGTGCCGACACGGGCGTGAGCCCTCCCGCACCCCCCTGCACCCGCTCATGCCCGCAGCCGTCAGGTGCCCGAGCTCACCCAGTGCCCTGCGACCGGGAGGGGGTGGTGAGGGCGAGGGCGGCGAGGGGCTCTGTGCCTCCTGCCTCTTGGGGGGCCCTGGCCACCCCGGAGCCGCACCCCTTCAGGCGCTGCCAGCCGCTGGGTCTGTGACGGCTTAAGCCCCGAGGAAAGTCCCTCAGGCTAATGTGGTGCCGAGACTCAGCGAGCACTGCCCCAGGAGGCTGCGCGGGCGCAGAGCCCCGTGAACGTCTGTGGGCAAACGAGCCCGAGTCCTGAGGTACCGTCCACCCACGGACGGTCTGTAGCAAGGATTCCAGGGAGGAGCCTGTGTCCGGCGAACCAAGCACAGAGCCCCGCCTGCCGTCCACTCCAGGCGGGGGACAGCCGTGCTCGGCCACCTCGCACATGTCCTGAGCTCGCCGAGGCTGGAATTGGAAAGGCGTCAGCGCTCTCCTTACGGACCCCCATCTCTTTATTTTCCTTCTTTTAAAACTTTTTTTTTTTTTGCTCTTTGGGTCACACCCGGTGATGCACAGGGGTCACTCCTGGCTCTGTACTCAGGAATCACCCCTGGCGGTGCTCAGGGGACCATGTGGGACCATATGACTTGCTCCCAGAGGGCGGGTCCCTGCCTCTCTCCTGTCGGCGCCACGGAGGGTCAGCTGGTGAAGCCCAAAGCAGCGTTATTAGTGGAATTTTAGAGACAGCAAAGATTCCCTCTATTAGACTGGGTCTTTGTTGTTGTTTTGCTGTTGTCATTGTTTTGTTGTTTGGGCTACACCTGGCCATGCTCAGGGCTACTCCTGGTTCCCAGGAATCACTCCTGGTGGTGCTCGGGGGGTCATACGGGACGCCGGGGACTGACCCTGGGTCGGCCGTGTGCAAGACACTCTCCCCACTGTGCTATTGCTCCAGCCCAGTTTTTTTTTTTGGGTAATTTTGTTGAATATCTCTAGACTTTTATTTCTTATATGCCATTGTAAATAGTTTACGTCTGAACACCTTGATGGAATTCTAACTGAAATTGCAGGTGGTCTCTCGTTCACAAGCCTGGACTCTGTGATTCTCTGTGATTTAAAAAGTTTTCTTCATGTAGGATTTATACCTTTCCTAAGTATTTTTTAATGTTTTTTTTTTTTTTTTGTAAATAGAATCACTGTTTCACCGTATCACTGTATCAATGTCATCCCGTTGTTGATCAATGTGCTTGAGCAGGCGCCAGTAACATCTCCATTCGTCGTCCCTGTCGCGTGCTAGTGTAGCCCGATGGCGTATTGGGGGCTCTTTCAGGATCAGGGGGATGAGGGCCGTCGTTGTTACTGTTTTTGGCATGTGGAGTACGCCATGGGTAGCTTGCCAGGCTCTGCAGTAAATAGAATCACTGTCACTGTCATCCCATTGCTCATCGATTTACTTGGGCAGGCACCAGTAACATCTCCATTGTGAGACTTCTTGTGACTGTTTTTGGCATATCGAATACGGCACGGGTACCTTGCCAGGCTCTGCCGTGTGGGTGAGATACTCTCGGCACCTTGCTGGGCTCACCCCTGGTGGTTCTCAGGGGACCCTATGGGATGCTGGGAATCAAACCCGGGTCGGCCGCATGCAAGGCAAACGCCCTCCCCGCTGTGCTACTGCTCCAGCCCCCTAGAAGCAATAGTTTCTAATCACGTATTTTATTATCTGAAAAGCTTCCTTTCATTCAAGTTCTTGTGGTGGCTACTGCAGCAGTGGGTCCTGCCTGTCGCCCCCAGGGCCCAGGTGGCCTGGACACCGCCCAGGGCCCCACTAGGCCAGGCCTGTGCTCCACTGCTTGAGGCACGTCCGCAGCATCACAAGCATATGTTGAACCATTTTTTCTTCTTTCTTCTGGTTTTCTTTTGGGCTTGGGGACCGGTGGGCTCAGGGGACCAGATGGAGTTCCGGGGATCGAACCCACGCCAGTGCGTGCCGGGCAGGGCCTGCCGCTGTGCTGGCCCCCAGCCCCCATTGCTGTATTCGCTGGCCCTGGGGGCACCTGTGTGGTTCAGGCCCAGCAGGGCCGGGGAGCTTTCAGGCCCACCCCTCGGTGGAACTCGGAGCCAGGCCCTGCCACTCAGCTGCCTTCGGGCTGTTTCTTCTGTGTTTCAGTGGAAGGTGGATCAGGCTTGTCTTGTCACTCTTTCTCCTCGTCACTGTGTCAGGCAGGGAGTCACTTCAGAAAAATGCCGGCACTTTCTCAAAAGTCACCGACAGGCCCCATCCAAGCTGGCTTGGAGATCTCAGTCACGGATTCCCGCACGTCTGGGTTTTCCTGCCTGTAGGCTCTCTGGTGAGGTTCATCCTGTCTTGGGTGAGGCTCATCGAGCATGTCGAGAGTAGCCTTGGGCATGGCGGTGGTTGGGTTCTGGAGGGTTTTGGCTGCCGGGGTTCTGCTTGGGGCAGGGAGGGAAACTCAACCCACGCCCCCTCCAAGGTGCCTCCTCCCCCCAGGTCCCCAGTTTTCCAGAAGCTTGTCAGTCACCCCCACAAACTGCCCCTGGTGCCGTGTAATCTCATCAATGGTCAAGACCCAGAGACTAAATATAAACTAAAGCTCCTGGAAGAGAATGACACAGAATTTCCTGGACATTATATTCTATCCATAACAAGCAATACAAACAAATCGTCTAGCATTGCCTTTTCGGCAGGTTTGAGTGGTGGTGGGACTGGTGTCGAAATATCGAGTGTAACCAAAGTAGAGAGAGAGTATGGGGGAAATTGTCTGCCACACAGGCAGGGGGAGGGCTGGAGTGGTGGGGGATGGGAGGGTGGGGAATACTGGGGATTTTGGTGGTGGAACGTGTGCACTGGTGGAAGGATGGGTGTCTGATGATTATATGACCAAAGCTCAAACATGAAAGGTTTTTTTTTTTACCTTTTGGGTCATACCCGGCGATGCGCAGGGGTTACTCCTGGCGGTGCTCAGGGGACCATATAGGATGGTGGGAATCGAACCCGGGTCAGCCGCATGCAAAGCAAATGCCCTACCTGCTGTACTATTGCTCCAGCCCCTCAAACATGAAAGCTTTTCTCATGGTGAATCAAAAGGGGGGGGAAATAATAATAAAATAATAAAATTAAGTTAACATTCAGAATAGAATTTTAAAAAAAGTAATGTGGAGTTCATGCCCAATTCAGTCAGCTTAATCAATGGCTGAATGAATAGCAGTACTTTCATTACTGAAAAAAAAAAGTCACCCACAAATGATCACTTACACCCCTAGGTGCAGGAGCACCAGTGGATGGCTGCGTGAATGAATTATACTGCTTTATTTTCTTAGCTTGCAGGGCCTAGCGGCTACTGGGGCATCGTACACCGGGGAGCCAGCTGGGGCTGGCCGAGTGCTGCCTGCCTCTCCTGCCCACAACATCTTGTTTCCAGGAATCCATCCTAGGTTCCCCCACCTCCCGCTCTGGGCGTCTGGCTTCCCTCCCTTCACTTTATGGGGCTTTCTCTCCTCTGATATTTCCGGGGAAGAAAAGTACCAAAACCATTCTATTTTAAAAAGAAGTTGGGGCAGATTCAATCATCAGCTGTACTTTCCCTTTTTAAATTATATTTCCAACACTGGCAAACTTTGAGAATGCCTGAATTTCTGCTCCCAGTAACTTGGGAAGACCCCCCAGTTGTTCTCCTTCCCAGAGCCCATCTTACTTGTCACCATAAACCCCCCCAACTGTACGCCACCACTCGGCATTATTCCCAGTGACTCCAGCACGGGAGTCACGCCCGCGCCTGTGTTACTCCGGCAGAGTAAGACACTGTTGTCCTCCCAGGGTCCTCCATGGCCGCTCGTGGTCACTCTCTGTCCCCTCCCGCAGGGCAGAGCCCCTTTAGTCCCCTGGGTTGGCCTGTCCTGGGCATCTGGCTTCCGTGGGGTCAGCCTGACGTGGCCTTGTGACCGACCATGCCCCCGCCCGGCCCCCGGCTGCTGACTCTGTCCCCGCAGTCTGCGGGTCACGCCGGCCTCGCCACAGCCCCTCGGCTCCAAGGGGAAGCTGCGCTTGGCGTCCCGGCAGCCCTGGTGGGGAGCAGGTTCCTCCTCAGGGCGCTGGGGGCTGCCCGCTGGTCGGCGGGCGGCATCTGCCCTGCTGTGCTTCTGGCCGAGGGTCTCCTGCCGTCACACTGCGCCAGCCTCTCCCGTGTGATGGCGTGGTCCACACCGGCAGCTCACAGGATGCGCGGACGGTGGTTGGCAGGTGCATGCGTGTGGTGTGTGTGTGTGTGTGTGTGCGTGCATGTGTGTGCACGTGCGTGTCCCAGTCACGGTACAGAACGTCTCCATTGCCCCAAGCCCTCCGGCCTCGTGTCCCGCAGCCCCCCCTTCTGCTCCCACATCTTCACTGAGGGGCTCTGACAGCACCTCGGGACCAGCCTCGGCCCGGGAGTCGGTTCTGTTGGCATCTGTCGGGAACCCGTTCCTGCAGTCTTCCTGTCCTGCCTCGCCTGTTCTGTGCTTGCTGAGGGAGCCCCAGAGTGAGGACGTGCCTCCTTTGTCACCCCTAACCGGTGCCGGACACTCCATCGCCAGTAGCTCGTGGTTCTTAGGGACCAGTGACGAGTGTTCTTGTACAGGACTGATGGGTCATCCAGGCTGCTGACGTGTCCACTCCGGCCACTGACGTGTGTCCACTCTGGTCACTGACGTGTGTCCACCCCGGCCACTGACGTGTGTCCACTCCGGCCGCTGACGTGTGTCCACTCAGGCCGCTGATATATGTCCACTCAGGCTGCTGACGTGTCCACTCTGGCCGCTGACATGTGTCCACTCAGACTGCTGACATCTGTCCACTCAGGCTGCTGACGTGTCCAATCTGGCTGCTGATGTGTCCAATCTGTTTTCTTTTTTTTCTTTTTGGGTCACACCCGATGATGCGCAGGGGTTACTCCTGGCTCTGCACTCAGGAATTACTCCTGGCGGTGCTCAGGGGACCATATGGGATGCTGGGAATGGAACCCGGGTTGGCTGTGTGTAAGGCAAACGCCCTCCCCGCTGTGCCATCGCTCCAGCACCCCTGACGTGTTCAATCTGGCTGCTGACTTGTGTCCACTCTGGCTGATGGAGCGCTAGATGTGTATCCACTCAGGCCGCTGACATGTGTCCACTCAGACAGCTGACGTGTGTCCACTGAGGCTGCTGATGTGTCCACCAGGCTGCTGGCATGTGTCCACTCTAGCTGCTGCTGATGTGCGTCCATTTAAGCTGCTGACGTGTGTCTCTCCATGAGGTGATGTGCATCTATCTGGACTGGTGACTGTGGACACGCACGTTACCAAGTGATCGTGTCAGACCTGGCCTTAGGTCACTCACCCCTCCAGGGAGCCACCCCGCACCTGGGTCCCCACAGCCTCTGTGCGGTCTGGCCTGCAGGACAGCTGGGGGTGGCCACTGGGGGTGGTCACCGTGGACCCGAGTAGATCATTTACATCGATAAAGCAGGAAATTCTCCTTGTTCTCCAGGAAATTCTCCTTGGAGGAGATTAAAGCAGAGACACTGTCTCCCAGACACATTCACGTTGCTTTCATCTTTCCCTCTAGTTGTATTAACTATCAATACTTGCAGTTTGGATAAACACAGTAAGAGCCGAGGATCCCAACACTTAGTTCTCTGGGCTCTGAGAGCAAGGCTTGTGCCGTAAATCCTCGGGCCAGTTCAATTTGTCCTTCCCCACGGGGGTCCTGTCTCTTAAGCCATAACAGCTTGCATCAAGACCATGCATTTGTGCTTTCTAGAATGTCCTGTTTTGATGCGGGAGTAGCTTTGCCACTCGCCCCACGTCCATCCCAGTCCCACGGCGGGACCTCCCTTTTGGGGTGTTAGGAACTACAGCAACTCAAGTCTGAGTCAAGTAATTATGACCAAGTAATTATGCCCAGGAGTAGATACATTTCAGAGTCAACCAACTCCCAAATATTAGGAGCGCAGCATTAATGGTCTTTCTGTGTTTAACCAAAGAACATTGCTCTATAGTAAAATATGAAAAGGCTCTAGGGGAAATAGAAAGCAGGAACCAATACACAGCACTTCAAATACAAAGCAGGGCAAATACAAAGTCAGAAGTACCAGAAAGTTTTGGGCTTATAAATAATCAAGACTGCCTTGGGGAACTGTTACAATGGGAGGTGAGAGACAAAGGAAAGGTTAAACATACTTAAACTAAATTAGGGATGTTAGTAAGAGCATGGTAAGCTTCTCTGGGAGGAGAAAAGGGGCAATTCACTGATGAAACCTAAAGCACTGAGGGTCGACATCCAACACAAAGGAAAGGTTGGAGATAAATCTTATCCTGAATTAGGGATGCTGGCAAGGGCAGGTCAAGCTTCTCTGGGAGGAGGAAAGAGGTAATTCACCAAAGATCAAAACACTTAGAGTTACTACCCAGCACGTGGGTCCCTGACTGTGCTCACGGGGGTCCTTCCTGAATGTGAGTTTATGGGGTCTCTCTGTTTGCTTGAGGCGCACCTACCTTCTCTGTGGCTCACCAGGGGTCACACCTCGTTGTGGTGCTAAAACACATGCAGCATTTCTGGTCACTTCAAAGGGAAGTGGACAGATGTTTCAAAGGGAAGTGGACAGATGTTTCAAAGGGAAGTGGACAGATGTGTGGCCCCTTGTGCAGTGGCTGCCCTGTTCTCTCTGACTGTGCAGTGACCGCCCTGTTCTCTCTGACTGGGCAGTGACTGCCCTGTTCTCTCTCTGACTGTGCAGTGACCACCCTGTTCTCTCTCTGACTGTGCAGTGACTGCCCTGTTCTCTCTGACTGTGCAGTGACCACCCTGTTCTCTCTGACTGTGCAGTGACTGCCCTGTTCTCTCTGACTGTGCAGTGACCACGCTGTCCTCTCCGACTGTGCAGTGACCACCCTGTTCTCTCTCTGACTGTGCAGTGACTGCTTTGTTCTCTCTCTGACTGTACAGTGACTGCCCTGTTCTCTCTGACTGTGCAGTGACCGCCCTGTTCTCTCTCTGACTGTGCAGTGACCGCCCTGTCCTCCCTGACTGTGCAGTGACTGCCCTGTTCTCTCTCTGACTGTGCAGTGACCGCCCTGTCCTCCCTGACTGTGCAGTGACTGCCCTGTTCTCTCTCTGACTGTGCAGTGACCACCCTGTTCTCTCTGACTGTGCAGTGACTGCTTTGTTCTCTCTCTGACTGTACAGTGACTGCCCTGTTCTCTCTGACTGTGCAGTGACCGCCCTGTTCTCTCTGACTGTGCAGTGACCGCCCTGTTCTCTCTGACTGTGCAGTGACCGCCCTGTTCTCTCTCTGACTGTGCAGTGACCGCCCTGTTCTCTCTGACTGTGCAGTGACCGCGCTGTCCTCTCTGTGCAGTGACCGCCCTGTTCTTTCTCTGACTGTGCAGTGGCCACCCTGTTCTCTCTGACTGTGCAGTGACTGCCCTGTTCTCTCTCTGACTGTGCAGTGACCGTCCTGTCCTCCCTGAATGTGCAGTGACTGCCCTGTCCTCTCTGACTGTGCAGTGGCCTCCCTGTTCTCTCTCTGACCTCGAGCACTGGAATGTGACTGAGTGATTCTCTTTTTCCAGTGCTGTGACACTGTTAGAGTATGGAGTCGACCACCCCTCAAGGACAGAGAACAGGGCCGATAATGCAAATCACGTAGCCAGGTTTATTGTTTCAGCTAGCTGGGGTCCACGTATCCGCCCGACGCAGTGGGATTACACAAGGACCCCAGCTCAGCAAGTTCTTATACCTTCATTTTGGCAGGTCAGCGTTACTCAGCAATCTCTATACCTACAGAGTACACATCTATTTTGTTGGTGTTGTTTTGGCTGCAAATCCAGCCCCCCCCCTCCCTGACAGTTACATTCCGGAGACCTAATCTTATTACTGAGATAATCTTTGACAAAAGCATCTGGTTTTTCTGCTTTTTTTGTTCCTGGAAGAGGCCTAGGTCACTCAGGAGGCCACAGAGCCTGTCATGGTGGTTCTCGGCTAAGTGGGTCCTGCCAGCACACGAGCAAGGGGTTGTTTCCAGCCCTGAGAACTAGTTCTGCAGGGCCAGAGTGGCAGTGCAGCAGGGAGGACACTGGCCTTGCACACAGCCACCGGGTTCAATTCCTGGAGCCCCGTGGTCTCCTAAGATCCTCCAGGACTCCCCGAGCACAGAGCCAGGAGTAGCCCCTGAGCACTGCTGGGTGTGGCACAAAACTGAAAGAAAGGAAGGAGGGAAGGAGGGAGGGAAGGAGTGAAGGCAGTTCTGTAGGTCGCTCTAGAGTGAGAATGAAAGTGTGACTTTCCGTGGGCCCTCGCTGCCCCGTGGCTGCCTTTCGGTGTGTCCTGGACCCGGTGCCGCCCCCTATCACCCCCTTCCAGAAGGCGTTGGCGGGCCCCTGTGCCCGCTGAGCGGTGGCACGTGCCTGGGCGCAGCCCCCCTCGGGGTCTGCAGACTCACAGTCTGTCCCTTTCTGCACCCTGCAGGCCTTCGGCCAGTCCTTCTCCGTCCACCGCAAGGTTGCCGAGGATGGCGAGACGCGGGAGGAGACGCTGCTGGCAGAGTCGGCGTCCAAGGAGGCCTACTACCTGGGCAAGATCCTGGACATGCAGGCGGAGCTGAAGCAGAGCCGCGCCGTGGTCACCAACGCGCAGGCGGAGAGCGAGCGGCTGGCGGCCCTGGTGCAGGACCTGAAGGAGGTGGGAGCCTGCGAGCGTCGCCCCGCGGGTCTCCGGCTCTGCCTGAGGGAGTGGGGCTGCCGTTCCCGTGTTCGTGCAGCAGAGCGAGTCCGTGTGGGGCCGCCCGGGAGGCAGGAAGGGCTCAGACCCGCCTGGCCGGGCGCCCGAGGACTGAGTCAGAGCCCCGTGGGCTGCCCGGTGCTTTCAGCTCCAGGCACTTTCTCTGGGGAAGGAGACCCGGGGCCTGGCCGGGGGTCCTGAATCAGCTGGAGGGGCTGCGGGGGGCTCGGGGCTGCAGCATCCCCGTGGCCACAGGCCAGGCCAGGCCAGAGGGCGCGGCCCTGCGGGGCGGGCTCCTGAGCTCCTGCCCCTCGGCCGGGGTGGGGGCACACCTGCTCCCCCCGGCCCCCACAGGTGTCTGGGCACAGCGTGGGGGTCCAGCACGCAGTGGGCTCGGGGGACGGCACCGAGAGGGGGTGCAGGGCCCTGCCGCAGTGCAGCCAGGGGCGAGTCGGCTCCCCACCCCTGCAGGCGGGCCGGGCCGGGGGTGCTGCCCTCGCCCAGGACCCCGCAGCCCGGCTCCCGGGCTCTGCCCCTTCCTGCCCGCAGCAGCTGCGCAGTGAACAAAGCGGAACCAAAGGCACATGCCGTGGGTCGGTCGGGTGGTTGGTTGCTGGGCCAACCCCGGTGGTGCTCAGGGCTCCCCCTGCCTCTGCTCTCAGGCCTCAGGGCCGCAGGGGTGCTGGGGACCGGGCCGGGGCCCGCGGTCTGCACTCTGCACCTTCTCGCCGTCCTGTCTGGCCTCCGAGAGGCGGCAGTTCGGAGCCGCTCCAGGAAGCTTCTCTGCGGAAGCTTCAGCTGGACGTGGCCCGGTGGTGTGGCTTCAGCTGGATGTGGCCCGGTGGTGTGGCTTCAGCTGGACGTGGCCCGGTGTGTGTCGGGCGGGTGTGGCCAGCAGGAGGGCCAGCGGCTGTGTCCCGCTCCCAGGGGAGGGGCTCTTCTCTTGAGCTGCCCGCCCGCAGCTGCGCCTGCGCCTGTCTCTCCGTCCTGCCCGTCTGCGTGTCTGTCCCTTCGCCTAGACCACACCGGGCGATGAGCCGGGGTGGGGGACGCTAGGCTGTGGGGGTCTCCGTGGTGGAAAGGGAGACGGGGTGCTGGAGGCAGGAACGCCACGAGCGAGGCAGGGGCTGGGCGGCCCTGTGCTCCGGGTGGACTCGGCGCGTCCTGGTTCGGTTCTTGTAGCTTGTCTTCAGTGTCTGTGGGTGCGGTGGCGCCTTGCTCAGACCAGCCTCCTGCCTGCCGGTGCCGGGCTGTGTCCCCAGTGCCCCGAGAGTGAGAGCACACACTTGGGGGGGATGAGGAGAGAGAGAGAGAGAGAGAGAGAGAGAGAGAGAGAGAGAGAGAGTGTGGCAGGGGAAGCCCCGAGGCAAGTGTGTATGTGTGTGTGTGTGTGTGTGTGTGTGAGTGAGCCCTGAGGTGACTCTGTGTGTGTGTGTGTGTGAGAGAGAGAGGGAGAGAGAGAGACAGAGAGTGTGTGTGTGTGCGCATGTGTGTGTGTGTGTGTGTGTGTGTGAGAGAGAGAGAGAGAGAGAGCGCCCTGAGGTGAGTGTGTGTGAGAGAGAGCGAGAGCCCTAAGGAGAGAGAGAGAGTGTGTGTGTGTGTGTGTGTGAGAGAGAGAGAGAGAGGGAGAGAGACAGAGAGTGTGTGTGTGTGTGTGTGAGAGAGAGAGAGAGAGAGAGAGAGAGAGAGAGAGAGCGCCCTGAGGTGAGTGTGTGTAAGAGAGAGCGAGAGCCCTAAGGAGAGAGAGAGAGAGAGAGAGAGAGAGAGAGAGAGAGAGAGAGAGAGAGAGAGAAAGAGTGTGTGAGAGAGAGAGAGAGAAAGAGAGAGAGCCCAGAAGCAAGTGTGTGTGGGGGGAGCCCCGAGGGGAGTGTGTGTGTGAGAGAGAGACAGAGAGAGCGCTGAGGCGAGTGTGTGTGTGTGTATGGGGGGGGGGACCCCCAGGGGAGTGTGCGGGGTCTGTGGGGCTGGGAGCAGGGCCTGGAGCCGGGACCTGTGGGGGCATCCCGGAGCGTCAGTGCCGGATCCCGAGACCCCAGGCAGGCGTGTGCAGTGGGCAGGCGGAGCATGGCCTCCGGGGCACTGCCAGAGAGGAGAGAGGCCGTGCCAGGCCAGCCTGGTCAGCCGCGAGGGGGCTCTGGGGAGGGAGCAAGCCCACGGGAACCGTCTAGGAGGGGCCGGTGACAGAGGCCCTCCCGGAAGCTGTCTGAAGGCAGAGGTGACCGGGACCCGGCTGGGGGGCTAGGGGCCGTCCACGGGGCCGGCGGGTTTGGAGAAGCCGGGGAGTGGCCGTCCACTCTGCTGCTGATGGGGTGGCCTAGTGGGCGTCAGCCACGAGACACGAGGGTCTCCCCGAGGCAGGGAAAGGCTGGACTCAGGGGTCCTGGGCGCCGTGGCCCATTTGCCGCCGCTGGTTTTCGGTTTCAGCCTCTGACCGCCCCGGGTGCACACTCAGCACTTTCCGGACCCCTCGGCCCTTTCCTGTCGCCCCTGCCCACGGGGCGTCCGGTTTCCAGGGGGCGGCCTGACTGAGAGTCTGTGGGCATCTGACTCTCCCTGGGGAATCCACAGCTTCACCTGCCGTCAAGGACCTGGGGCCGGCCCCTTTCGAGAAGGTCACAGACGCTCCGTGCAGTGCCGAGAGCATCAGCTTCCCGCTCTCTGGGCGCCTCGACCTCCCTGCTGAGCTGGGGCTGCCTGGGTGCCGCCCCCTGCCCTCCCCCCACCCGGCAGTGGTCAGACGTGGGTTTGGACGCCCTTGGGGGGTTCCGGCCAGTCTGTTGGCGTGAGTCTGGGTGTGTCGCTCTCCCCGGGGCTGGCCCGGCTCTACCACGTCAGTGGCTGGTTCTGCGGGCTTGAGCGTTTCTTCCTGTTCGGGAGGCCCCTCCCAGGCCCCAGGACGGCCCCCCGCCCCCCGGTGGCTGACCAGCCCGGCAGGCTGAGCATCGGGGCCTGGAGGGCGGCACCCGGGCTGCAGGGATGGAGCCCGGCCCAGTGCATGCCTCCGCGTCCTGCCCCTGAGCAGGGGTGCGGCCGAGCGCGTGTCCAGTGGGAGGGGGCGTCTGGGCAGCGGGCGGCTCCCAGCTTCCCCACAGAGCAGGGCAGACGTGCCTGAGCCCGGGTGCCCGCCCTCTGCCGCAGGAGGCGCCTTCCTGGACGCGGCCTCCCGCTCGGAGGACACCGTCCGTCTGTCCTGCGTGAGGACTGGGGACCCTGAGGAAGGCCCAGACCGTGGCCGTGTCCAGCCCCTGCCCGGCGGCCTCGAGGGCAGCAGCTGGGCGCTGACGCTGCTCTAGCCGCTCGCAGGGCCTGGGCTGTCGGTCAGCGGGGAAGGAGCCGGGGCTGGCCGGCGCGAGCCGCACCCCTGTCCTTCAGTGGGGCCGCGGCAGGCAGGGAGCTGGGGGACGTGCCCTGGGAGACCTGCCCGCCGCCGGGGTGCGGCCTGAGCCCCGGAGTCGTGCGTGCGGAGGGAGAGAGCAGCTGCGGCTGGCCAGGCCTTCGGAGCCCTTCGCACACTGACACTATCTGCTCTGGGAAACTCTAAGAAATTACTGATTTTTCGGTTGTTGTTGCAATGAGTTTTCTTTGTTTATTTTTATTTCCTCTGTTTATTTTTGTTGTATTGATTTTAAAAATTGGGGGCTGGAGCAATAGCACAGTGGGGAGGGCGTTTGCCTTGCACGCGGCCGACCCGGGTTCGATTCCCAGCATCCCATATGGTCCCCCGAGCACCGCCAGGAGTAATTCCTGAGTGCAGAGCCAGGAGTAACCCCTGAGCATCGCTGGGTGTGACCCAAAAAGCAAAAAAAAATTTTTTTTTCCTCCTAACACTTTTGGTGGGGAAGGGTCCTGGGGCCCCTAGGGGCTCCCCACGCTGTGCTCCACCCGCACTCCGCCCTGTGCAGCCCTGGGGTCCCCCGCTCATGGCAGGGATCATGGGGTGGGGAGCAGACTGGGTCCCTTCCCGCACCACACACGGCGCCCCAGCCACTAGGGGGCAGCCCTGAGCACGGCCGCTGGGCCGGAACGGACAAAATCCTGGTGTCCCCTGCTCCCCTGCCCCGGCCTCAGCCGCCCCTCCCCTCAGCCCCTCCAGACACACAGTTAACACTCAGTCACATTCATCGCCGTGTATTACGAGTGTTCTGCTCTGAGTGACTTTCTCCTAATTTCCTTTCAGCTAAACTGGGCTGGATCCCCCCTTTCTGTTGTTTGTGTTTTGGCCTTGGGCCGTGCCCTGTGGTCCCTAGGGGCTACTCCTCGCCCTGTGCTCAGAACTGACCCCCGACGGTGGGGGAAACCCTGGTCTCTTAAAGGCACGTGCTTCCGTTCCCAGGACGGCGGCCCCGCGTGCACCCTGACCTGTGAGGGGCGCCTGGTCCCCGCCGAGCCCCAAGGGCTGTCTCCCCCCCCTGGGGTCTGCGCCTGGGGTCTGCGCCTCCCTCCGAGGTCAGCCCGTCTGAGCAGCCTGGCTCCCCTCCCCCCCCCCTGCCCCGGGAAGCGCTGCGTGCTCCCGCGAGGAGCGCAGGCAGGCGGGCCCAGGCCCTGGTTTGCCTTCTCAGGGCGACCCTCAGTCCGAGAAGGGCCACGCCTGTCCACTCCGTGGGCGCCGCGTGGACGCCGCGACGATCACCAGCAGGCGCTGCAGACCCGCACGCGAGGCTGTTGGCCCTCAGTCCAGCAGAGTTGCCCCGCCCAGACGGCTCCAGCCGCTCCTCCGGGACGGGGCTCTGCCTCCCCCAGCCCGGCCCTGCGCCCTCCGCCCCTGCCTGCCCACTCGCGCCTGGCCCTGCCCCCGCCCACACCCGCCGCCCTGCGCCCTTGGAGCTGCCCGCGCGCCTGGTCCTGCTGCTTGCTGGCACCCAGGCCTGGGCGGTGGGAGCCGGACCCTCTGAGCGGCCGCAGCGCAGGGGCGTGTGGAAAGCGGCTCAGAAGAGCATCAGGAGCGGAGACCCCGCCCAGCCCCACCTCTGCACCTGTCAGCGTGAAGGTCACGGGGAGCGGACGGCTCGGCCTGGACTCGGAGGGGGACCGCCCCGGGCCTGGCTCTGGGCACCGTGGGGCATGGCCCCTGTCCGAGCCCCTCCCCGCCCCGCAGTGTGAGGACTGGGCTTCCCAGGGCCCTCGGACTCGCCCCGTCCTGCTCACATGGCGCCCTGGTCCCTCTGGGCCCTGGGCCTGCGTCTCCCTCTCAGGGGTGTCGGCTGCTTCTTGGGAAATGTTCCGCTTGGCGTTGGCTGCTTTATTCCACACACAGTGCTCTGAAGAGCCTCAGGCCCTCCGCGGCTGATGCGGTGAGAGCGACAGTAATGGCAGTGATGTGCGAGAACAGCCGGGCTGAGCGATGGCACAGCGGGCAGGGCGTTTGCCTTGCACGAGGCTGACCCGGGTTCGATCCCCAGCATCCCATAGGGTCCCCTGAGCACCGCCAGAGGCGATTCCTGAGTGCAGAGCCAGGAGTAACCCCTGAGCATCGCCGGGTGTGACCCAAAAAGCAAAAAAAATGAAAAAAGAAAAAAAAAGAAAACACCTGTAACCCAGGCGGGCCCTGGCAGCCCGGGGGCTCACGGGGCAGGCAGTGGGGGGCTCTGGGCGTGACCAGTGCTGCTCCTGTCAGGCACATGTGTGGCCGAGGAACAGGCCGAAGCCTGAGGCCACTGTTTTCTCGCCAGCTGTAGGAAAGTGCCAACAAGCAGTTGTCTCAGGGAAACCACAACCTGTCCCCACGGGTCCCTGGAAACCTGGAGCACTGCAGCCCGAGTGCAGCCCCACAGAGATGCTCCCTGTCCTGCCCCGAGACCGTGTCTCTGGTTCCCAACTCCTGTTTGGAGGGCCCTGCTTTCTCGCCATGTCCTCTGGGGTGTGGCGGACGGCTGCTCACTCTGCCGTGTCAGGCTCACCCTCCGCTAACCGTGTTCCCTCCGGGGTCCACTCCCAGGACCGATGGTGGACGCCCGTGGGCCTGGACTTCCATGGATGCCTTTCAGGAGGGGCCACGCTTAAGTCCTTCAAGGTTCTGCCCTGTTAATTTCTGTCATGCAAACTCCCCGTGGCCAATACGCCAAAAACCGTGACAAGTCTCACGATGGAGACGTTACTGGTGCCCGCTCCAGCAAATCGATGAGCAACGGGATCACAGTGACCTTTATCTTTATTTCCAGTCTAATTCTGTTGTGTTTACTCTTTGCTAAATTAAGTCACCTGGATAGCGTAGCTCATTATTTTTCAGATTTTCGTCTCTCCTATTGTCCCACCTTGGGCCTCCTCTTGATCGTGCTGGTCTTCCACAAAGTGAGATTCGCTGGTTTTTACAGTGGCTTTTCAGTGTTGGCTGTGTTTCGCAGGTTGGCAGGTGGATTGCTTTGAAAAGCTTTCCTGACTTTGCAGTTTGTTTGGTTACTGATTCTAAAGAATCTCATGGCCTGTGCGCGTTTATCCGGCTCTGACTGGGTCCGAGGGGCGTCGTGGTGTGCAGCGAGCTCTCGGGGGGTGGGGGCGGCTGTGTCCTGCGCAGGGCTCTGCCTCCGGCCCCCCTGCCCCCTGCCCGGTGCTGTCGGACCCTGTTCCCCTGGTCCTTCCGTCCCAGAGGGGGTGCGCCAGGCCGTC
Organism: Sorex araneus; assembly: GCF_027595985.1. NCBI lineage: Eukaryota > Metazoa > Chordata > Mammalia > Eulipotyphla > Soricidae > Sorex > Sorex araneus. The sequence goes on from NC_073311.1 coordinate 66,738,829, forward strand.
CTGCTCTGCTGGGCCTTTGCCTCTTTCCCTTTGGTGGTTGTGTGCTCTGTGTTGAAGCTGATCGTCCCCGATTAGCGACTGCCGTGGCCTCTGATAAAGTTTCTCAAATGAGCCGCGACTTTCTCGGGTAGGAATGTGCATCCGCTGCATTATGTTGTATCATGTTTTATGTAAAAATTGTTAAAAAGAAAACGGTCTGAGCCCTGGCAAGCAGCACAACTCAGTGAACAGTGAGGTGGGGGACGGGGGGCGGTGCAGGAGAATCCCAGGGAGACTCCAGTGAGGAGGGTCACCCGCATGCTCACCAGAGACCTGCACTGCAGGGAGACGCTGCCACGCTCAGCTTGTCACAGTCACACACACACAGACGCACACACACACAGACATGTGCACACACATGCACACAAATACATACACATACACATGTGCATACACACATACACATGCGCACACACACATACATACACACATGCATGCACATGGATACATACATACACATGCACACAATACACATACACGCACACACAGACACACACATACAAACATGCACACACATACACACACGCACATACACACGTGCGCACATGCGCACATACATGCACACACGCACACACACACATACACACACACACACAGCCTTTCCCCGGCGCGTCCAGGGCCTCAGCTGCACACTCTGCGCGTCTTCTGTGTCCCCTGTAGCGTGCCACCCGGTGGTGCTATGCTCGGGGTCAGCGCCTGTACTGGGGTCCCGTGCCCAGATTCTGGCCAGGTGCAGACACGCGGTTTCCTCCCTCAGGCCTGTCTGCGCCAGAGCCGCAAACCTCCGCGGCTGCTCCTGCCTGGACCCCTGAGCCGGCCTTGCCGCCCCCCCCCCCCCCCCGGGCCTGCTCTTGGGATGGCCGCGGCCCCTGCTGCGTCCTCTCCCGTTCACTCCCCGCCCACCCTGTGCGGTGTCGTGGCCTCTTGGCCACGCGCCCTGCTTGGCACCGTCGGCCCTCCCCGGGCCTCTGTGGGAGGGGCCCCACGCGTGCATCCCGTGTGCAGGCCCGTCTTCCGGGGGCCGCAGAGCTCCTGGTGAGGCTGCAGGGGAGGCTTTCCGGGGCCTGTCACCGGCGTCCACCCGGGGCGCCGTGTCCCCTCAGGGTGCTGGTTGAGGCTCGGGGTCCAGGGCTGGCGGCGAGGCTGCGTCCCTCCAGCCAGTGTCCTGCAGAGGCCCCGGGCACAGCCCTTCCCTGGGGGTCTGCGGGGGAGGCCCCTGGCCCTGGCCCTGCTCTCCCCGGCCCAGGGCGCGGCAGGGAGGGGGCGTCTCATGGGCACCCTCGGTTCCAGGGCAGCCGCCGCAGAGCCCCAGGTGGGTGCCCAGGGCGCAGGCGAGGGGCGGGAGGGACACAGCCAGCTGGAGGGGCCCCTCCGAGGGGACGAGGGTGCTGCCGGCGGGGATCCCCCACTTGGGTCCCCCCCAGCCGCCGAGGCTCTGCCCCTCCAGCCCACATGCCCCCGTCCTTGTTGCCAGCCCCACGTGTGGCCTGTCCCATCTGTGCCTCCACGCGTGATCACTTGGTCACTCCCGACAGCTGGCGAGAGGCGCTTCCAGATCTCTGCGGCGCACTCGCCTGTTTCCTTCCTGCCACGTGCCCGAGGGCCGGCCCAGGGCCCGGAGAGGAGCCTCACGGCGCCAGCAGGAAGCGGAGCCCGGGCGGGAGGACGGTCACCTCTGCGTGTGCCCCTGTGCTCCAGGCAGGGAAGCCCCAGCTCCAGGGCCTTTGCGCGGCCCGCGGCCCCCTGGCCGAGTGTCTCCGGCAGCACCGCCCGGGCCTCCCAGCACACACGCATGTGCCCGGGCTGCGCCGTCCTGAGCCTCCGCCCTGCACTCGGACACAAGGCACTCCAGGGTTTGCCGCGCCCAGACTTCACGTCTGTGCCCGTGTTGATGGCGTGTGTCTGTCGTTCCAGAGCAACGAGATGGTGGAGCTGCAGCGGATCCGCATGAAGGAGGAGATCCGGGAGTACAAGTTCCGGGAGGCCCGTCTGCTGCAGGACTACACGGAGCTGGAGGAGGAGAACATCACGCTGCAGAAGCTCGTGTCCACCCTGAAGCAGAACCAGGTGTGGCGCACGCAGCACGCCGTACACGCACCACACGCAGCACGCCGTACACGCACCACATGTACCACACTGTACACACACCACACACAGCACACTGTACACACACCACATGTACCACACTGTACACGCACCACACGCAGCACATTGCACACGTACCACATGTACCACACTGCACACGCACCATATGCATCACACTGTACACGCACCACACGCATCACACCATACATGCACCACACAAACCACACTGTACACATACCACATGCACTACACCGTACACACACCACACATACTACACTGTACATGCACCACACAGAACATACCACATAGGCACACTCACCACATGCAGTGCATCGTACATGCACCACACCGTACATGCACTACACACACCATGCTGTACATGCACCACATGCAAACATACCACATAGGCACACCACACGCAGCACACCATACATGTACCACACGCACCACACCATACACGCACCACACACACCATGCCGTACATACGCCACATGCATCACATCATACGTGCACCACACACACCATGCTGTACATACACCACACGCATCACACTGTACATACACCACACGCACATGCACCACACTATACACACACCACAGCACCACACGCATCACACCATACATGCACCACACTCAACACGCTGTATACACACCACATGCCACACTATGCATACCACACATACCACACCATACATGCACCACACACACCACACTGTACACATACCACATGCACCACACACACTATGCTGTATATGCACCACATGCAACATATCACATAGGCACACCACACGCAGCACATCATACATGCACCACACCATACACGCACCACACACACCGTGCCGTACATGTGCCACATGCATCACATCATATGTGCACCACACACACCATACGCATCACACTGTACATGTACCACACGCACTATGCCATACATGCACCACACACACATGCACCATACTGTACACACACCACACGCATCACACCATACATGTACCACACGCACCAGATTGTACATGCACCAGACACACACCACATCATACATGCACCACACACACCACACCGTACATGCACTACACCGTACATGCACTACATGCACATCATACATGAACCAGACACAAAACATCATACATGCATACCACACACCACACCATACATGCACACTACATGCACCACACTGTACATGCACACCACACACCACAGCATACATACATACTACACCACATCATATATGCACAGCACACCACACATGCAACCAGACATACCACATCATACATGCACACTACGTCATGCATGCACACCACACACCACATCATACATGCACACCACACACACCACACATGCATGCACACCTCACACCACACACAGCACACACATATAGGGCACACATTCCATGCACTTCCTACATCATACACATACCCCCAACACGCGTCCAGCACACCCTGCACACATATGGTGCCCGTACCACACTTTCTCCCCTGGGATGGTGTGTGCGAGCGTCTGGCACCGCTGTGTGGGCTGGTGTCGAGGCCCAGACGGGTTTAAGCGGCTTCCCGGTGAGGGCGACCTCAGCCTGCAGCTCTGCAGCTGTTCCAGGAGGCGGTTTGGCTCTGATCTGTCTAACCCGACTGCTCCTTTTTTTAAGATTTTATGACTGGATCACTGTGAGACAGACCCCTACAGAGCTGTTCATGACTGGGTTTCAGTCTTACAGTGTTCGACACCACCCCTCCACAGGGCACACTTCCCAGCACCCGTGTCCCCAGCTTCCCTCCCGTCACCCCCACACCCCACTCCCCACTGCCTCTGTGGCAGACGCTTTTCTTCTCTCTCTCTCTCTCTCTCTCTCTCTGTCTCTCTGTCTCTGTCTCTCTCTCAACCTGACAACTTCTACGTGTGGGTCTTGGGGCTGGGGAGGTGGCTCAGTGGGCAGAGCACATGCTCGGGATGCGGGAGACCCAGGTTCAGTCCCCAGCACGGCCCTGGTCACCAGGCGCCGCTGGAGTCAGATTGAGCACTGCTGGCTGTGCCCCCAACAAGATGACAAAGATAAGCCAGTCGGTGTAAGTGGTCCCCTTTCCTGCCCCCCTCTGTTCTGAGCTCTCTGTCCCTCTCCCTCTCCCCTCTCCCCTCTCTCCCTCTCTCCCTCCTCCTCTCCTCTCTCCCCTTCTCTCCCTCCCTCTCCCTCTCTCTCCCTCCCTCTCCTCTCTTCCTCTCTCCTCCTCTCTCCCTCCCTCTCCCTCCCTCTCCCCTCTCTCTCTCCTCCTCTCTCCCTTTCTCTCCCTCCCTCTCCCCTCTCCCTCTCTCCTCCTCTTTCCCCCTCTCCTCCTCTCTCCCCCTCCCCTCCCCTCCCTCTCTCCCACCCCCCTAGGTCACGCTCCAGTGTTCCAGAGGGGCCCTACAGTCAGAGTCTGTGAGAACCAGCGGGCTGAGGGTACCTGCCTCTGTGCCCCCTCCCCGCGGGCAGGAGCAGGAGGGAACGCAGTGCTCCTGCCATACCCCTCGAGTCTGTGGTGGAGGCGTCTCTCCCTGCCCTGGCACTGGGTGCTGGGACCTCGGTGCTCGCCGTGTGCTGGGCTGCCGGAGCGTGGCCCTGGGCTGCCCCCCGGGCATGGCGGGTGTGAGCTCAGCTTGTCTCTGAGACACTGTCCAGCCTCGGCGCTGTCCAGGTGGTCTCTGCGGCAGGGTGCTGGCGCGCTCTGACGCTGGGTCTCACCCCTCCTGGCCTCGGCCACGTGAGCCAGGCCTGCCCCCGCCAGAGAGGCCAAAGGAGGGCAGGCGGGGAGGAAGGGGTGCCGGGGCCGTGGTTGGGGTCTGCCCCAGGCCTTCAGAGCCTCCGAGGTCGGACTCACGCCAGCGTGGAAGTCAGTGTCAGGGTCGCGTGGGTCAGCGTCCCGGCCCCACCCGTGGGGCTCGGCCGGCCCTTCTGGGAAGGTGGACGCTCGCCACGTGTGGGAGGCGTCTTGAGCCGGGCAGGAGCGGCCCTGGAGGGAAGACGCAGAGGAGCGACCCCCAGGAGGGCACCGAGCAGGGTCTGGGTGCTGCGGTCTGCAGGGTGCGGGCACCTGCCCGGGGAACAGCGGCTCCTCCGCTTCCTCCCAGCCCCCAGACCGCTGTGGCGACCCCACCCCCAGAGATGCTCCTTTCTGCTGCACTTCGTAGGAGAGTGACGGGGACAGCCTGGAGGGGCTGTGAGCGGGGTATGTCCAGCGTTCGGGCAGTGCCCAGGGCCGTGTTTCTGCCCGGCCAGGCACACGGACCTCCTTCTAATCACTCGCACCTCATAAGGAGAGTCCACGAGACCACAGACAGCTTTGCATCTTGAGAACGGAATTTGTGTTGCTTGTACTTATTACAGTAGAACGCATTTGTGTGTGCAAGTGTGTTGTCTTATTTTGCTTACAGAACATCAAAAAGTATATCAGTTATAGGTGCTGGAGAGATAACACAGCAGGTAGAGCCTTAGTCTTACTTGTGGCTTACCTGGGTTCGATCCTCGGCATCCCAGGTGGGCCCCTGAGCACCGGTAGGAGTGATTCCTGAGTGCAGCGCCAGGAGCAAGCCCTGAGCATCACCAGGCGTGGCCCCAAAACAAAACCAGGAGCATATCATCAGTGATAATGTACCTGAGATATATGCATATGCATACTTGTGGTGTGCACATGTGGTCCATGTGTGTTGGCACACTGCATAATACAGCTATGATACACATGTACCAGGCAAGCTAGTATAGGTGCACAGAAACATATATGTGTTACCGTGTCGATGTCATGTGTGTGCCATCTGTGGGAGTGCATTACATCAGGCCACCTCACATACATGTGTGTACTCCAGGGCACACGCCTAAGGTATGGAGTGGATGTGGCTGTGTATTGCAGTGTCCCGTGACGTGAGACACACCGTGAGTCACAACATACACGCGTCGGCACGACCTGCTGCGTGGGTCACGTGCATCGCGATAGGCCCGAGCGGCCCCGCCTCAGCCGCCCCTCTCGCGCAGGTGGAGTACGAGGGCCTGAAGCACGAGATCAAGCGTTCGGAGGAGGAGGCGGCGCTGCTGAACAGCCAGCTGGAGGACGCACTGCGGCTGAAGGAGATCGCGGAGCAGCAGCTGGAGGAGGCGCTGGAGGCCCTGCGGAGCGAGCGGGAGCAGAAGAACAGCCTGCGCAAGGAGCTGGCGCAGCACGCGGCGCCCGGCGACCACCCGCTCAGCCTGGCGGTGGACGGGCTCAAGCTGGCGGACGAGGGCGCGGAGCCCAACAACGACGAGCAGCTCAACGGGCACCTGCACGGGCCCCTGAAGCTGCCCGGGGAGTTCCGGGCGCCCGCCCTGCGCAAGGCCGAGTCGCTGCTCAGCGAGCTGAACATCTCCGAGATCCAGAAGCTGAAGCAGCAGCTGGTGCAGGTACCGCGGGGTCGCGGGCAGGGCGCTCGCGGCGCGCGGCTTCAGACACGGTTCTGCGGGGAGGACCCTCCGAGGCTGGAGGCAGCACAGGCCGTGTGGGGTCCTTTGGGTGCCCGCGTGCATCTCCCTTGGGCCGGTGGTGGGCTGGGGCCCTCGGCTCTGCAGGACTCTCTCCCGTGGTGGGTCTGGGACGGTCGCTGGCGTCGGGGGCTGTGGGGGAGGCTCCAGCTCGCAGATGCTGGGCTGAGGCCGTCTTGGCGGCCGCGTCCCCAGCGTGCACGGGCCGGCACTCGCCTGCCCAGAGTGCACAGCAGCTGCCCGCCGCTCAGCCGGGGGTCCGCTCCAGTCCGGGTGTGGGCCAGGCTCAGCCAGCTGTGCTGTCCGGCTTCCTGCCTGACCCACACGAGCTGCTGATAGCACTGTGTGTGTGCGCACGCGTGTATGTGTGTGTGTGCATGTATGTGCATGCATGTGTGTGTGTGCATGTATGTGTGTGTATATGCGTATGTGGGGTGTGTGTGTGTGTGTGTGTGTGTGTGTGTGTGTAAGTGCAGGGGTGCGGCAGTGCCCCCACCTGGCCTTGTCAGAGCCAGTGAGGGCAGCCGTGGGTGGCCGAAGCAGCTCCTGTCCCTGAGTCCCCTGCAGACGTGGAGCTGACAGGGACAGAGCCAGGACCGCCCGGGGCGTGGCCTGGGAGTCACTGTGGCCACTGGGAAATCGCCGGGTGCCGGGCCTGGGGGGCAGTGTTGCCGGCGCCAGGCGCCTTGTCCGTCCAGGCCAGGGCTGGCCGGGCCCAGACCTACCACCGGGCCCCGCGGGATCACGTAGCTGCAGCCGGGCACCTCCTGGGCAGCTTTGGAAACCCCCTCCCAGATCCAGGGGCAGCTCTCTGCCCGGCTGGGGGGTCCCGAGCCACACTCTCTGGGGCTCCCTTCTCCACCCCGAGGGCAGGGGCTGGCACTGGCCCCTCTGCCTGCCGGCACGAGGCCGGCCCTGAGCGGAGGCGCCCTGCAGAGGGAGTGTGGCTGGAAGGAGGTTCTGTCCCCGCCGGCTGGCACCAGGCCTGTGCCAGGCTCCGGGCTGCAGGAAGCTGCGTCTGCCGGCGGGGGACAGGCCCCAGAGGGACCCCGACGGGCAGGTCCTTCTGGGTCACAAGGCCAGTTGCAGGTTCCAGATTCAGCCAGTCCCACCGACTTCCATGTGCATGAAGACACGCAGCCACGCGTGTGAAAGTCGGGCTCGGCTGGAAGCAGCACGTGGCAGAGGGTGTGCCCTGGCTTTTGCCCCCAGCCCCAGCCTGCCAAGGCCGTGCCCAGCAGTGGTCACAGGTGGGAGCTCACGCCTGTCCCCTCCGCCAGCCCCAGGGCGCGGCTGGACGTGAGCGGGGAACCATGGGCCCGGCTGGACTCAGTGTTTCTTGAGAGTCCAGGCCCCCCGCACGGCACTGGGAGAGCCTCACGGGGCCGCTTCAGTCGGCCTCGGGACGCCTCGGGCCCCTGGCGCTGACTGAGAGGCTGGGCTGCCTCACTGGCTCTGGGGGTGCCCAGGGGGTGCCCACCGCCCCAGTTGGTGGCGCCTTCCTGGTTCTCCGGCTCGTGTGGTGTTGTCTGAATGTCCCACCCGGCGTCTCTCCCCGGAGCACTGTCCACTGCTCACTCTAGACTCGCTGGGTCCAGTGCTGGTCCTCGCGGGCAGCTTCTGGGTCAGGCTTCCTGGCAGCTGTTGGTCTGCGGTTTCCGTGTAGCGGTTGTTAGTTTTGGTCTCAGAGGAACACTGACACGTAGGATGCATTTCTAAGGGCCCCAGAGAGCTCCCAGCTGACTGACGGTGTGTGAGTGCAGTGTGTGAGAGACAGACGCACACGAAGACCGACCCGGACATAAACACACAAACACAAACACACACATATGCATGCACACACATACACACAAATACACACAAACATGCAAACACATGCACTCATGCACACGCATACCCACATGCACACACATGCACACAAATACACACAAACATGCAAACACATGTACACACATGCACAAACACACACAAATACATACACACACATCGCATGTACGCATGTGCACACACAAACACGCACACACACACATGCACGCACATGCACAGACACACACAGCCTGCTGTGCTCCCTGAGCGTCCTGTGCTGGCCTTTCTTCGTGGTGCTTTGCCAGGACGCGGACGTGTGTCTGTCGGCAGGGAAAGGGCGGCCGCCTCGCGGCCTGGGCGCTGACTCCCGCACGAGCAGAGGCAGCGGGTGGACGGAAACAGCCTCTGACGGTTGTGTGTCGAAAGAAATGGGTCTGGGGCCGTGGGGAGAGTAGCCTGGCTCTCCTCGGGCGCAGCCCAGGGTTCGAGCTGGAGTCCTGCTGGCTGCGCCTCGCCGTCTGCTGGGTCACGCTCCTTCCCCTGCGCCCTCGCCAGGCGCCCCCCAGCTCCTGCTCGGCCCCTCAGCTGCCCAGCTCTGTCCTTTCTCCCTGCCCTGGACGGTCCCCCTGAACCTCCGTGAGTCCAGCCCTGCCCGGACTGCAGCTCAGGCAGCTCCGGGCCCGAGTCCGTCGGCCTCACTGACCCGCGGGCAGGAGGCCCGCCCAGGGGCCTCAGGCGCCAGAAGCAGCGTGACGAGCCGGGCTCGGGTGACGGCGCCTCCCTGGGGCGCGCCTGACCTGGCGGCGTGGTGACGGCAGCTCGCCCCGCGGGGGCCGCCCACCCACGGTTTGTGCGGGATGTCCGGGGCCGAGAGTCCACACTGCCAAGTGCTACTGTGCCTTAATGATCCCGACTCAGGCATTTCACTCCCGGGAGCTCAGAAGCGCTGGGGGCCAATGTGGAGTGTGGGGGCGGCCCCTTCCTTCGGACGGGCAGACCCGCAGCCCAGCTTTGTCCCCTGAGCAGCTCTCACGGTTTTATTGCTCGTTTATTTTTAACAGTTTGTTTTTGATGATTTTTTATTGAATTAAAGAACAGTGACTTACAAAGTCATTGCTGGTTGCACCTACCCCAGCCCCAGGGTCAGCGACCCTTCTCCAGTGCTCACACCCCATCCTGCACACGTGCGCGCACACACACACACACACACACAGAGCTGCCTGCCCAATGCTCCCCCATCCCAAACACACATACACACACACACACACACACACACATACACACACCCCTGCCTGCCCAGTGCTGCCCCATCCTTCCCCCTACACATACACACACCTGCCTGCCCAGTGTTCCCCCATCCCATACATACACACACACACGCGCACACACACACACCTGCCTGCCCAGTGCTGCCCCATCCTTCCCCCTACACACACACACACACACCTGCCTGCCCAGTGCTCCCCTATCCCAAACACACACACACACACACACACACACACACACACACACACACACACCCCTGCCTGCCCAGTGCTGCCCAGGCCTCGTGTCCACAGTGTGCTTGAGTCTGTGTCTGGCTGTGTGGCTGCGTCACTGTCCCACAGGAGCCGAGAGGACGGTGCAGGTGTGGTCGGTAGCCGAGCCTCTCTGATGCCTGGACTGATGTAGTTACTTTTATCGGAAGACACTGAATTTATAAACCTGCAAAGACTCTTAACTCATAAATAATTCTCTCTATGGAGGGAGAGAATGTTTTATTTTATTCCCAGGTAACGGTATGCTTTCTGCTCATATTTATTTATTTATTTATTTATTTATTTATTTATTTATTTTGTCTTTTTGGGTCACACCCGGTGATGCTCAGGGGTCACTCCTGGCTCTGCACTCAGGAATTACTCCTGGTGGTGCTCAGGGGACTATATGGGATGCTGGGAATCAAACCCAGGTTGGCCACGTGCAAGACAAATGCTATCCCTGCCGTGCTATCGCTCCAGCCCCTCTGCCTATTTTTAATGACAGAATAGAGACCCGATATTCTCAGTTCATAGTCATACCACCTGTATAGTAACAAAGCCAGTGTTACTCAGACTAATGGCTAGTTTTAAAAGTTCCCATTTGAAATGCTTTGTAAACTGTTCTTATAGATCTAAGACTCCACATTCTCTGCCTTTTATATTACAGACTTTCAAATTGTTGCGGGTGTATTTGGGGGATTAAGTGCTTATCCTAAGGCAGCGGTTTCAGTAGTTGGTTTTACTTAATTAAGCGGCTGGGCGCTGGGAAAGAGAGCCGCCTCTCCCTGCCGGGGACACGGGTGCCCCAGAGCCCAGGGGAGAGGCTGTCTTCGGCCCCTGCTTCTCTTGAAGCCGAATCCTGTTTCAGGGTGTTACGGGACTGTGGAGTGTCTGAGACGCTTTCGGCTGGCGTGAGTGTGCGAGGCGTGTGGGAGAGCGAGCTGGGCCCATGTGCATTGCGTGATCCCTCCGGAGGGCCCCCACTCAGGCTCAGTCGGAACCGGGGGTCTTGGCCACGATGCCGTCCCAGGCCCGGGTCCGTCCTTGCGTGGATCATCCGTGCTGTTCCCTCGAACGGTCTTGTCGGTGCATCTGGGAAGGCGCCACGTGGCCAGGGCCCAGGCGGGGCCGGGGCCGGTGGTCCCGGGTGTGGCGCCAGGCTGTCCGGACCCTCACGCCCTCTCCCCCGACAGGTGGAGCGGGAGAAGGCCACCCTGCTGGCCAGCCTGCAGGAGTCGCAGACGCAGCTGGAGCACACCAAGGGCGCGCTGACGGAGCAGCACGCACGCGTGCACCGGCTCACGGAACACGTCAACGCCATGCGGAGCCTGCGCGGCGAGCCCAGGCCCGAGCCGGATGGGGAGAAGGGCCAGGAGCCGGACGGGGAGGCCCACGACTACGAGGTGGACATCAACGGCCTCGAGGTCCTGGAGTGCAAGTACCGGGTGGCCGTGACCGAGGTCATCGGCCTCAAGGCCGAGATCAAGGCGCTGAAGGAGAAGTACAACCAGGCGCTGGAGACCTTCAGCGAGGAGAAGAGCCGCTACGAGGGCCGCGTGCAGTGCTACGCCGCGCAGGTGAGCGGCCTGGAGAAGGCGGCCCGGGACAGCGGGGACAAGGCCGAGCGCGCCGAGCGGGAGCTGCAGCGGGTCAGCGGCCTGGCCAGCGAGAGCCACGGCACGCTGAGCGCGGCCCAGGACGAGCTGGTGACGTTCAGCGAGGAGCTGGCCCAGCTCTACCACCACGTGTGCCTGTGCAACAACGAGACGCCCAGCCGGGTGGTGCTCGACTACTACCGCCAGAGCCGGGCCACGCGCAGCGGCAGCCTCAAGGGCCCCGATGACCCCCGGGCGCTGCTGTCCCCGCGCCCGGCCCGGCGCGCCGCCGCCTCGGACACGCAGGCCCCCGCCGAGGCGGCCCCTGGGCCGGGCGCGGAGCCGGCCAAGACGCCCAGCGTGTCCCCGGTCCTGGCCGCCCCGCCCTCCTCGCCCGTGCTGGACTCCAGCGACCTGCGCAAGGAGCCCATGAACATCCACAACCTGCACGCCATCGTCCGCGACCAGATCCGGCACCTGCAGAAGGCCGTGGACCGCTCCCTGCAGCTGTCGCGGCAGCGGGCGGCCGCGCGGGAGCTGGCGCCCGTGGCCGACAAGGACAAGGAGGCCCTGATGGAGGAGCTGCTCAAGCTCAAGGCCCTGCTGAGCACCAAGCGCGAGCAGATCGCCACGCTGCGGGCCGTGCTGAAGGCCAACAAGCAGGTGACCTGCCCCACGTGGCCCAGGCGTGGCTGCCCTGCTGGTGGGGCTCCAAGCGGGAGCTGGTGGGGGATGGAGAGGGGCAGATGGCCCGGCCCGGCGCACACCTGCATCTCAGGGTGCCCGGGGCTGCTTCATGCGAGCCCCCAGCTGAGCCCTCGTGCTGGTGACCAGCAAGTTTCCCGTCCAAGTGCTCGTGTGCCGGGTCCGTGGGAAGCCGGCAGCGCAGTGCTGGTGCCGGTCAGCTTCTCTGGGAGGGACCCAGAGCCCCGGGAGGGGGCCGGGGCCCCACCCTCCCCCTGCTCCCCAGAGCCGCTCGGGGGCCCGGTGCCGTGCCGTGTGCGCGTGATGCCCAGGCGACGCTGGCCCCGAGGACGGGCTCCTGCCGTCGGCCCTTCTGGAGACCCATAGCCGTCGAGCGTCCCTGACGCCGCCCGTGCCCCGGGGCTGAGGCCCCCTTCGTGGGTGGACGCCCTGGCCACGCGCTCCCTGACTCGATTCCCCCGAGGGCTGGTGTGTGGGAGGCGGGACCCGCACCGACAGAGCTGGCTCGGCCGTGCGGGGGTCTCGGTGAGCCACGGGCTTCCTGCCTGTGCTTCTCCTGGAGCCAGCGCAGCCCCGGGGCCTCGGGGGTGCCGGGACCTGCAGGGCAGCTCTGGGCACACGGCAGTCGGATGTGCCGGGCAGAGCCGATGGCACGGGCCCCCCCGCGGCCCTGGCGCCCCGCCTGCCTCCACACACACCCCCGGTTTCTGGCTGTGCTTCCCCGTTGGCCGCTGCGTGATGCGACGCGTCATGTGCAGTTCTGCGGGTCAGCGTGTGCTGGGCACTGCGGGCCGCCCCTCTCACAACCGAGGTGGCCGCTCTGCTCCAGTGCAGGAGGCTGACGCCCGGCGGTGGCTCGCTGAGATGCGCCCACACAGCCCCTGCCCCCGCAACTCAGAGGCAGTGGAGGGTCCCCGCGTGTCCCCCGCGTGAGCTAAGAGCTGTCTCTGCTCCAGACGGCCGAGGTGGCCCTCGCCAACCTCAAGAACAAGTACGAGAACGAGAAGGCCATGGTGACGGAGACCATGACGAAGCTGCGGAACGAGCTGAAGGCCCTGAAGGAAGACGCCGCCACCTTCTCCTCGCTGAGGGCCATGTTCGCAACCAGGTACGTGTCCCGTGCGTGAGGGACCCCGGGACACGGCTCAGGCGGCAGCACACGGCAGGCGCAGGAGAGCCGCTGAGAGGGCTGGGCGTCCTGCAGAGCAGGTGCCGAGTCAGCGTGCACGAGCCAGTGTGCTGAGCCTTACATGTGCACTGAGCCCGTGTGTGCTGAGCCTTACGTGTACAGAAACCCGTGTGGACTGAGCCCGTGTGTGTACTGAGTCTCATGTGTACTCAGCCCCATGTGTATGCTGAGCCCATGTGCTGAGCCCCATGTGTGTAATGATCCCATGTGTGTGCTGAGTCCTGTGTGTGTGCTGAGTCCCATGTGTGTACTGAGCCCGTGTATATTGATTCCTGTGTGTGTGCTGAGTCCCGTGTGTGTGCTGAGTCCCGTGTGTGTACTAAGCCTGTGTGTACTGATCCCTGTGTGTGTGCTGAGCTCGTGTGTGTACAGAGTCCCGTGTGCACTGAGCCCGTGCGTGCTGAGCCCCGAGAGGCTCCCATCATGTGCTGCAGCGGCTGGGCGTTTGCCTCCACCGTGGGGCTTTGTGGGCAGTTCAGGCGAAGGCCTGGGCTTGTTCCCATGTCGCGGGTCTACCCAGGGCGATGACAGACAGCAGCTCCTGCAGGGAGAGAGGTGGCCGCCTGGAGGGGCCAGCGAGCTCAGGAAGCACAGACCACTGGGCCGTCCTGGGCCGGAGAAGTCTGGGCGGATTCGCGGGTTCGGGTTCCAGCCAAGCTGCGGTGGGAGGCTGGCAGGAGGCGGCTCCCCTGGCCGTGCTCGGGGCTGTTCTGGCTCAGAGCAGGGAGGCGTGGGGGCAGGGACGGGGCCGAGGGCTTAGAGGGTCTCCCCTGCCGGGAGCAGGCTGTGGGCCGAGCGGTGGGAACGGTGCCCCCAGCACCCACAGCCCGCGAGCCCTAGCGCCCCGACCCCTGCCCCGCCCCAGGTGTGACGAGTACGTGACGCAGCTGGACGAGATGCAGCGGCAGCTGGCGGCGGCGGAGGACGAGAAGAAGACGCTGAACACGCTGCTGCGCATGGCCATCCAGCAGAAGCTGGCGCTCACGCAGCGGCTGGAGGACCTGGAGTTCGACCACGAGCAGTCGAGGCGCAGCAAGGGCAAAGCGGGGAGGAGCAGGCTCGGCAGCCCGAAAGTAAGTGGGGCGGCGCCCGCGCCCACCGCCGACACGCGGCCCCCGCCCGCGCCGGGCCCGCCGGGCGCCCGGCCGCCCCGGAGAAGGTCCGCGTGCCGCGGCCTCCCCAGCCTGGTGCCGGGGCCCGCCTGGAGCTGACGCCCGCCGCGGGTGGGGGCGGCCTGGGGGGTGACCCCGCTGGCCAGCGTGCCTCGACGCCCGCCCCGGCCCCCTCTCCCGGGAGAGGGGCACTGACCGCTGCTCTCGGGCTGGGGTCCGTGCCAGAGGCCGGCGTGCCCACAGGCGGCCCCCGGCCAGCCCAGCCCCGAGCAGGGCTGTCTGCGGGACGCTGCCGGTAGGGAGACCGCGGGGTGTCAGGACGGGTCAGTGCTCGGAATGCTGCTGTGTCTGGCCAGGCTGGGGAAGGTAATTAAAGTCCAACTCTTTTGTTTCCTATATGTATTTTCTTGGATCTCCTGCAAGACAATTCTCACCTTCCCTTTGTGATCAGAGCCGTCCCGGGACCGCGGGGGCCTCCTACCGCCCGAGTTTATTAAGAGGGCCCCCTGCCCCCACGTCCACAGACCCAGTGCCCAGGGGCCCTCCCCGGAGCCAGCTCCTCCAAGGGCGTCGGCTCGGCACGGAAAAATGCTTAACCGTGGCGCCAGCAGGTAAACAGCCCCCGGGTGCATGTGGTGTGAGGAGTGAGGGGAGAGCGGCCCCCTCCGAGGCGCCGGACCACCAGCCCCGGGACCACCTCTGCCCCTCCCTCTGCAGGGCCAGCCAGCAGCCGGGCGGGGGCCACCGGGACAGGTCTGGACAGGAAGTAGGGTCAAGGTCAAGGGGACACGCCTGGACAGGAAGTAGGGTCAGGGCCACGGGGACACGCCTGGACAGGAAGTAGGGTCAGGGCCACGGGGACACGCCTGGACAGGAAGTAGGGATGGGGCCACAGGGACACACCTGGACAGGAAGTATCGGTCGGGGCCACGGGGACACACCTGGACAGGAAGTAGGGTCAGGGCCACGGGGACACGCCTGGACAGGAAGTAGGGACGGGGCCATGGGGGACACAGCTGAATCCTGCTTGTGACCGGCAGTGGGGGCAGTGGTCAGGTTCTGTCGGGCCCTTTTCTCCCGAGCAGGAGTGTCCTGTGGAGGCTCCGGCGCTGCCCACAGCCTGCCCGCGTGGGCCCAGGGCCCCTCCGGGCACTGCAGACTGAGCACTGTCCAGGCTGGGGGGTGAGGTCAGGCCCCTCCCGAGTGTCCTTAGCAGAGCTGTCCTGGCCACGGCCCCCGTCCCGTCCCCGCCTCCCTGTCCCTGCAGACAGCCCTGACCTGTGCCGTGGCCCCTGCCGTGCCCCGAGGGGAGCCCCCAGAGCGTCCAGGAAAGTCACTTGGTCTCGCCCCACCTCCTTCCCATCCGCCTCCCCTGAACCTCCCTCCCTGCCGGTGAGGCGGGGCTGGGACTGCCGGGTGACGGGTCACGGTGGCACCAGGGCAGCGTGGCCGGGAGGAGCTGCTCGGCCTGCCGTGTGCTCACGGCGTCTCCTGCCCCGGTCCTGAGGCCCACGCCGGACCTGCCCACGCCCCTCCAGCAACGGGGGGCCCCACCTCTGCAGACAGAGCCTGGTGTCCCGCGCAGAAGGGCCCCTGGGTGTGGGCACGGGGCAGGGCCACGCTCGCCGTCTGGGGCTGGGATGCACGTTTCACACCATCTCACGCGTCTCATGTCATCAGCGTCTCGCGTGTGACCTCTGACTGACTGGGCGGCGTCGCCCCGGCTGGGCGCACGGGAACAGGCCCGTGGCCCTGCCTGCAGTGGCCGCCAGCGGCTCGTGCAGCCCGTGGGGAAGGGCCCCAGGCCCAGCCCTGGCCACTGCCCTCTGGGCTCTGCACAGTCTGTGCCTGGCCCAGCCCGGCCTCCTGCTCCCGTCCACCTTCGCTCGCCGGCGTCTTTGCTGGACTTGCAAGCCGGCATCTGGCGGGAGTTTCCTCTGCCCTGTGCGCCAGTGACCGCCCTGTGCGGCTGCCCGTGTGAGCGAGGAAACGGCCCTCCACGTGTCCACACCACAGTTCCTCCAGCAGCCCGCTGCCACCGTCCCCAGGGAGCAGCGTGGGTGGCCCACACGCCCGGCCCTCCCGGGGCTCTGGTGTGGGCAGTGTCCGGCCCGGCAGCAGCCCGGTGCCCGCTCCCCCTGGCGCCCAGGCCAGCCTGCGGGAGGGATGGCGCAGACTCTGGGACAGACGCAGGCTGGGTGCTGGGGTCAGAGGGCACGTCCCGGGGAGGTCAGCACAGGCCACTGGGCCTGCGGAGGAGCACTGGGGTCTGCAGGTGCCCCCCGCCCCCGTCTGTAGGTGGAGTTCCTGCTCTTTCTCTGGGGTCAGCGGTCAGGGCAGAAACAGGCGCAGGCCAACCCTGGGACCGGAGCCCGACTCACACCCAGAGACTTGCCCGAAAATGAGGATAGAGAGGACGGGGCGGCTGGAGCATGGGCCACCTACGGGGTGGACACCAGGCCTGAGTGCTGGGGAGTATTGCTTCCATCCACCTCCACCACCACCACCATCATCTCCGTCTCCTCCACCACCATCACCTCCATATCCACCATCATCTCTGTCTCCACCATCACCATCATCTCCGTCTCCTCCACCACCATCATCTCCATCTCCACCATCGCTGTCTCCACCACCACCACCTCCGTGAGACTCACGCCTCCACCTCCGTAGCTGCCCGCCCCGTGCCGTCACTGCCCCGCCACCACCTCTGTCTTCGCTCTGCCTCTGGGCCGCCATCTGCTGAGGCTCCCATCTCCTGAGAGGACCAGACCCTCTGTCTCCTCACTCTCTCCTGCTCGGCCCAGCTTGACGGTTCTGCTGGCCTAGACATGGCACGTCCTCCAGCCATGTACCCACCACCCTTGGCCCCCGAGCCATGAGCTGCAGCCCCTCCCAGGGTGGCGGGCAGGGCCTGGGGGGAGAGGGCTATGTCATTTGCCACCAGTTCCAGCCCGTGCCGCAGGCAGACGTCATGGTGACCGTGGTGACGGGGGCTGGAAGACCCCCGAGTTGGGCAGTATGGCTCCTTCTTCATGCCACCCCCTTAAAATCTTTGCTTTTAGTCTTTCTTTGGGTTACTCCTGGCTCTGTGCTCAGGGCTGACTCCTGGTTCTGTGCTCGGAGTCACTCCTGGCTTTGTGCTCCGGGACCCTATGCAGTGCCAGGGCTTGGCCAGGACTGGCTGCATGTAGGCAGCTGCCTTCACCCTGGTAGTAACTCTTTGACTCAGTTTCTTATTCTCCAAGGAAAACACTGAGTTAAGCACTTGTGAGTCATAAGGACGCAAACGTTACCCAAGGCGGTGTCCCTGCTGAAGAGGAGGAAACGCGCCCCGCCATGCCCGGAGCAGCCCGGTGCGGGGGCCGCGGGCTCCCGGCTGCGCTTGCTGGTTCCCCGGCGCCCTCAGCCCCTCAGTGACTGAGAACAGCGGGGCTGTGCTGGCGGACCGAGATGCTGTGGCTTGTCAGTGAGCAGCGGGAAGGTCCCCGTACCCCGGTCGGGGCTTCCTGTTCTGCGGAGCCGGGAACCAGCAGGAGCCACCTGGCGGGTCCCACGGCCCGTGTCCAGGGGCCACGCTGGGCTCCGGGGACCATACGTGGCAGCAGCGGAACCTGGTCGGCTGTGTGCAAGTCAGCCCCTCTCCCTGCCTCACCCTCCTTGGGGTTGAATGACCTTTGTTCAAGGGCTCCTGGTCCTCTCTGGCCGGTGCTCTCACCACGTACACCACGAGAGGGCAGCACCCCCACGTAAAGGGAGCAACTCCAGCCAGTTGCTGTGCGACTAAACCCAAACCCTTGCTCTGCCAGGGACTCTCGGAATACTAGAGAGAAAGGGGTCCACCGATGGCGACTCGGCGTTCCCAGAGGGAATCACTGTGCTGACTGCGGGGGTGGTGCTTCCTTTGGACCCTGCCCGGTCCGCGGGAGGGCGTTTCCGGTTCCCCTCAGGCCAGGCCTCGGCAACCTCGCTCTCTCCCTCTGGGCTCGGCGTCGCGCTGGCCTCCTGGGCCGGGCCGGGCAGTGCGGCGTGAGCGGCCGCTTCCTGTAGGGACGGCAGGTCTGCGGTTCCGGGCCAGGGAGGCCTTGGTGTCGGCCGCGGTGTCTGAGGAGGACGCTGTTGGTCAGGTCTCCACGCAGTCGCTGAGAGTAACTGGCCTTTAAGGTCTAACTCTAGTTTCAACATTTTTACACACGTTTTGCAGAAGCAGAATGCATGCACGTCTTCATCTGTTTGCTTTTTTTGGGGGCCACCCGACAGTGCCCAGGGGTTACTCCTGGCTCTGTGCTCAGGGATCACTCCCGGTGCGGCTCGGGGGACCATATGGGATGCCGGGGGTTGAACACAGGTGGGCCTTGTGCAGGGCAGACTGTGCTCTCACTCCAGCCAGAATGCGTGCGTCCTCACCGCGTCTGGGCTTGACAGCCGCCAGACAGACTGACTCAGGCTTGACTGATTCAGAACAGACATGCGCACGCACACACGCATGCAAACACGCACACATGCACATATGCAAACATGTGTGCACTCATGCACATACATGCGCACAAACGCACACATGTGTACACACATGTGCGCACATGTGCACACATGCATGCACACATGCATGCGCACACGCACACAGGTGCACACAAATGTACACGTGCACACATGCACACAAGTGCACACAGCTGCATGCACACACATACACATGCACACACCTCAGAGCACAGGATCAGCTCCAGGTGCCAACCCTGGCAGAGCTGCTCCAGGTGCAGCCTGGCAGCAGCGAGGAGAGGAGGGCCCCTCGCGGCCAGCAGGCCAGGGTACCGCCACATGGCTGTGCCACACGTGCTCGATTCCCGTGGTGGCCCCAGCGTGGGGCGCGGCCCTGCACTCTGTGTCCGGGACCGTGGCCGTTTCCCCCTCTGCCGTCAGGGCTGCGCTTCCCACCCGCCCTCCGGAGCTCAGAACGGCCGAGTCAGGGCCGGCAGCGCGGCTGAGCGGCCAGACCTCCCGCCTGGGTGGCCCCCACAGGCCCCACTGGCTTCCTTCAAACGACGTGAAGGGGGGAAGCTGCTCCTCGACTGGCCGGGCGGCGGGGCCGAGCCCTCGCTGTGGTCCCGTGTACATGTCTAATTTATCAGTTTCTCCTAGATTGTCAGCAGCCTGCTGCCCCCGTACCGCAACAGTGCACACAGCTAGCCGGGAGCCCAGCCTGCCCGCCACACAGGTAACACGCCGCGTGGCCTGCATGCCCCCCCACACACACACCTGCCCACAGGTAACACGGCCGCGTGGCCTGCATGCCCCACACACACCTGCCCACAGGTAACACGGCTGCGTGGCCTGCATGCCCCCCACACACCTGCCCACAGGTAACACGGCTGCGTGGCCTGCATGCCCCACACACACCTGCCCACAGGTAACACGGCTGCGTGGCCTGCATGCCCCCACACACACCTGCCCACAGGTAACACGGCCGCGTGGCCTGCATGCCCCTACACACACCTGCCCACAGGTAACACGGCCGCGTGGCCTGCATGCCCCACACACACACCTGCCCACAGGTAACACGGCCGCGTGGCCTGCATGCTACCCACACACACACACCTGCGCACAGGTAACACAGCCAGATGGCCTGCATGCTCCCACACACACACACCTGCCCACAGGTAACACAGCCACGTGGCCTGCATGCCCCCCCACACACCTGCCCACAGGTAACACAGCCAGGTGGCCTGCATGCTCCCCACACACACCTGCCCACAGGTAACACGGCCGCGTGGCCTGCATGCCCCTACACACACCTGTCCACAGGTAACATGCCGCGTGGCCTGCATGCCCCCACACACCTGCCCACAGGTAACATGCCGCGTGGCCTGCATGCCCCCACACACCTGCCCACAGGTAACATGGCCGCGTGGCCTGCATGCCCCCACACACCTGCCCACAGGTAACATGGCCGCGTGGCCTGCATGCCCCCACACACCTGCCCACAGGTAACACGGCCGCATGGCCTGCATGCCCCCACACACCTGCCCACAGGTAACACAGCCGCGTGGCCTGCATGCCCCCACACACCTGCCCACAGGTAACACGGCCACGTGGCCTGCATGCCCCCACACACCTGCCCACAGGTAACACAGCCGCGTGGCCTGCATGCCCCCCCCACACACACACCTGCCCACAGGTAACACGCCGCATGGCCTGCATGCTCACACACACACACACCTGCCCACAGGTAACACGGCCGCATGGCCTGCATGCCCCCACACACACCTGCCCACAGGTAACACGGCCGCGTGGCCTGCATGCCCCCACACACACCTGCCCACAGGTAACACGCCGCGTGGCCTGCATGCCCCCACACACACCTGCCCACAGGTAACACGCCGCGTGGCCTGCATGCCCCCACACACCTGCCCACAGGTAACACGGCCGCGTGGCCTGCATGCCCCCACACACACCTGCCCACAGGTAACACGCCGCGTGGCCTGCATGCCCCCACACACCTGCCCACAGGTAACACGGCCGCGTGGCCTGCATGTCCCCACACACACCTGCCCACAGGTAACACAGCCGCGTGGCCTGCATGCCCCCCCCACACACCTGCCCACAGGTAACACGGCCGCGTGGCCTGCATGCTCCCACACACCTGCCCACAGGTAACACGGCCGCGTGGCCTGCATGCTCCCCACACACACCTGCCCACAGGTAACACGGCCGCGTGGCCTGCATGCTCCCCACACACACACCTGCCCACAGGTAACACGGCCACGTGGCCTGCATGCCCCCCACACACCTGCCCACAGGTAACACGGCCGCGTGGCCTGCATGCCCCCCCCACACACCTGCCCACAGGTAACACAGCCAGGTGGCCTGCATGCTCCCCACACACCTGTCCACAGGTAACACAGCCAGGTGGCCTGCATGCTCCCACACACACCTGCCCACAGGTAACACAGCCGCGTGGCCTACATGCTCCCCACACACACACCTGCCCACAGGTAACACGCCGCATGGCCTGCATGCCCCCCCCACCTGCCCACAGGTAACACAGCCGCGTGGCCTATATGCCCCCCCACAAAACCATACCTGCCCGGCAGGTAACCATAGCCCATGTCTGCTCTGCATGCAGGGACCCCACACACACCTGCCCTACAGGTAACCCCACCCTGCATCTCCCCTGCATGCAGGGACCCCACACACCTGCCCGACAGGTAGCCTCACCCTGCGTCTCTCTGTGCCCATGGCCTCCAGGTGGCCTGCAGCAGCCGGGGTGGGGACAGACTCCGCAGACTCCGGGCGGGTCACTGGGTCTGGGCAGGCCGGTGATTCTAGGCGCACGCGGCAGGAGGGCGTTCTGGGCCGAGATGCCTGGCTGCCCACGCCCTCAGCACCCGACCCGAGGCGGCCCCTGTGGGCCCCTGCAGGGACGCGGACACAGATGGCTGGAGACATCTGCATTCTGCCTCGGCAGTTTCCGGGAGTGTGTCTGGCCTGGGTGGGGGTGGGGGTGCTGTGCCCAGCCCCCGAGAGACGGCGCCAGGAGTGGCCCCCAGCAGAGAGCGAGCACTGTGCCAGGGCCACCGGGAGGGGCGCCCCAGCCCACTGGCGGCCACCGGTTTCTGAGGGTGCCCATGTTCTCCAGCTCCAAACCCCGCTGGGGCAGACGCCTTCCGCTGCACGCCGCGGGGCAGAGGCGGGTCCTGCGGGGCTGGGCTTCACCCGCTGCAGGGAGCCGCCGCTGCGGGCGGGTCCTCGAGTCACACTGCAGAGGCCCGAGGTGGGGGCACGGCCAGAGGGGACGCTGGGACCCGCCTGGGCTGAGCGCAGCGCCAGGCCCCGCCACAGCGCGCGGACACTGGAGCTGGCCTGGCCGGCGGTGTGAACGGAGCCGCCCGGCGGTGTGGACGGAGCCGCCGCCCCCAGGCTCAGGCTGGGTCCTGAGGTCTGCAGAGGCTGGGCCGCGTCCTGCCCGCCGCCCCCTTTCCGAGAGAGCGCAGAGAGTGCCCCTGCTCGCAGCCGGGTGCCCACTGCCCCTGGGGTCCCAGGGCCCCGTGCATGGGTGTCCGGGCCCTACTGCATCCTGCCCGGCCGGCCCCGCCTCTGACCCGCTTTGTCTCTTGCAGTGCTGAGCCCCGGGAGGAGCCCCGGCCACGGCCGCCCTGTGCCTCCCTCCGCTGCCTCCAAGCCTCCTCGCCTCTCGCCTCACCTCCGCCACTGCCGCGGGCCGCGGCGGCCGCCCTGGCACTGCCCCCGAGCCAGCGGGCCGCCCTGCTCGCCCTGGGACCGCAGCTGGCCCAGCCCGCCCGCAGAGTGACCGGGCACCTGGGACGAGGCGGGGCCCAGACCCCCGAGGCTCAGGACCCTGCCAGCGGCCCACCCAGCAGCTCCTCGGCGGCCCACGTGTCCTGACCCAGTCCTCCCACCGCTGCCCGTCGGCTCGGACGCGGCGTCCACGCTCTGTCGGCAGCTGGACCGGTGCGTGGACCCGGCATCGTGGCTGGACTCCGTGGGGCCTCCTCTAGCCCGGACGACGGAGCCGCACACGGCCCTCAGACTGCTGCGTGCTCGTGGCGCTCACCGCCACCCTGGACTCTGCGCCCTCCGCCCGGGCCACCCTGGACACTCGCGTGCTGCCCGCGGACGCTGGTGCTGCCCTGCGCGTGCGCGAGCGTGCGTGCGGGACATTAAAGGAATAAGTCTGCGCGCAGGGAAGCGTGTTTACTCCACGGCGGAGGCCCCGCCCCAGGGTGGTGGAAGTGGGCATTTGGCTGTTGCTGAGTTGTGCCAAGAGTCTCCCTCCCCGTGGCACAGAGCCCTGAGCGCGTGTCTCCTGCGGGTCAGCACGCACGCGCTGCGGTCAGTGGGTCACTCTCAGGCCACGTGTTCCATGTGCCTTGGCTGCTCTCGCTGGGACCAGGACCTGCTGGCGGCTGTGGCTCAGAGCTGTTTGTCTGCACGTGGCCTGGCCTCAGGAGAGGGGCTGCGAGACCCTGCCCGGCCCGCGGCCTCAGCGTCTCGGCTCGGCCCCGTGGGGGAGGGAGCAACCAGGGGTCAGCAGTCTGTGGGGCCTGGCCAGCAGCCGGGTCTGACTGACCCCTCGGGTCAGCAGGGGATGCAGTACATGTGTGCCGTGTGAGCGGGTCACACAGGAAGGTGCCGTGTGAGCGGGTCACACGTGCTGATGCCCTGTGAAGGGCTGGCATAGTCCATTATCCAGGTTCAGTAAAGGAAGCCCCTTGTTTTGTTTTGTTTTGTTTTTCACTTTTTGGGTCACACCTGGCGATGCTCAGGGGTTACCCTGGCTCTGCACTCAGGAATCACCCCTGGTGGTGCTCGGGGGACCCTATGGGACGCTGGGAATCGAGCCTGGGTCAGCCGCGTGCCAGGCAGACGCCCTCCCCGCTGTGCTGTCGCTCCAGCCCCAGGAAGCCCCTCTGCCCTCTTTACCCTGCCCTGCTCTTGGTCCCCAGGGCCAGGTGCCTGGGCTCCCTCGCTGCGAAGGGCCCTGGGGGACAGTGGCCTTTCCGTGCCCCGGGATGGCCGCTGGCCGCTGGCGCCGCCTCCGCCAGCCTCCTCCGTTTCCCCCTGCGAGGAGCAGCGTGAGACGGGGCAGAGGCCCTGCTTGCTTGGAGACACTAAGTCACGAAGATGCTCACTCCAGCCCTGAAGCAGGGACGCGGGGAGATGGGGCCTGACGCTCAGCTCGGGATTAGACACCAAGTCACGAGTCCGGCGTAGACCGAGCCCTGACCGACAGGCTGGAGTGAACACGCGTGGCCGTGCCTGGGGGACGCCCTGAGGGAAACGCGGCGGGCGGGGGGGTGTCAGGGGGCGGCGGGGAGGAGGGAGGAGAGAATTCAGAAGTGCAGAAAGACGAAGCGAAGACTGGCCGGGGAGAAACCCACATTCAGAAACAGTCCCAGCCAGAGCCCGGCCCGCTGAGGGGAGCACTGCGCATGGAGCCCAGGCCAGAGCCACCTGAGACAGCCCCGTCCATGCACTCCTGATGAGGGCACCCTCAGCAGCGTGGCTGGACCCCACTCTGTCCTCAGCACCTCCAGGGGGCACCCTAAGCACAGTGCTGGGACCGCCCCTGCGCACCTTGGGGTGTGATCACCCAAATAGGAACGGTCAAAGGGAGAGGGAGGGACGGTGGTGGCCAGTGGCTGAGCAGAGGGGCTGGCCAGCACCGTCAGGGCTGTGGGGGCCGGGGGGGGGAGTGTGGTGACGGGCAATGACAGCGGGGGGGAGGGGGGAGGCGTGACTGTCACGGAGATGGTGTTGGTGGAGGCAGCGATGGGGGAATTTAACTTATAATTCTGGAATTCCAAACCCGCGGATCTTTCAAGATTCCAGGTGGGTTCAGATGTGATCAGTCGAACCCTGTCCCTGTGGCCAGCACCGGCAGCCACCCCCTTTAGTCTTCATGCCATGTGGCCGGGGCACGCCGAGCCCTGTCTCTCGTTCCCGCCGGATTCACCGTGTCCCTGGTGTTGCCCAGAATGTTCTACTCCAGAGGCTGCAGGCCTGGCGCCTGGGCACGGGAGAGAAGGCCGTGCACCCGGGGCTGAGTCCTCACTCCGGCCTGTCCCACGAGCGTCTTCCTGTCCTGGCAGAGGCATCGGCCCCCGCATGCTCCTTCCCGGCCCCCTTGAGCCCAGCGCCCGGACACAGACATTTCTGCGGGTCTG
Organism: Sorex araneus; assembly: GCF_027595985.1. NCBI lineage: Eukaryota > Metazoa > Chordata > Mammalia > Eulipotyphla > Soricidae > Sorex > Sorex araneus. Next base: position 66,764,032 of record NC_073311.1, read on the forward strand.
TGTGTTAACAAGGACGCCAGGAGGGGGCGCTGGCGCTGAAGGCCCTGAGGGAACCAGGCCCTCAGGGACAGAGTGGCTGTGAAGGATCCTCGTCTAGCTGCAGAAGGAAGGGCAAGGAGCGTCTCCAGAGAGGAGCGGGCGCTGTGGCAGCCCCGCTGCCCTCCCGCTGGGCAGCCTGCGTGCCCGGCCTTTCCCACGGCCCTCGGGTGCCACAGCAACACTCCCGAGACTCGTCTTGGCTCTGGCACCCAGCGAGCCTGTCTGGTCGAGAGCCCCGGGCACTGCCTTCGTCCGGGTCCTGGGAGCTGCGGGGCCGGGCGTCAGCCTGGGGGGCTTCTCGGGAGCGAGGGTCGGGGCCGCCCTCAGCCTGGCTCCCCGGCGCGGCCTCTGTCCCTCCCTCGGGCCTGGCCCGGCCTCAGAGTATTTTTAGTCCCTTTCTCCGGGGTTATTTACAAGCTGCCCTATTTTAGCCGGAGCCCGAGCAGCGGCGCTTCCGGCAGGTCCCACGGCGCTCCCGGACTCGCTTCCTCCGCAGTGCCCGCTGCCAGCTCCTCCCGGGACGCACGGATCAGTGAACACGGGGCAGAGCCAGGAGTGACCCCTGAGCAGCGGCAGGCGGGCTCTAAGCGAGCAGACAAAATGCTGTCTGAGAATTAAGGTTGAGACGTCAAAAGAAAAAGCCTCGTCGTCTGACAGATCCTTATGCAGTGGTGGCAACACGACAAAAAGGAAAGTTTCAGGGGCTGGAGCGATAGCACAGAGGGTAGGGCGCTTGCCTTGCACGCGGCCGACCCAGGTTCAATTCCCAGCATCCCATATGGTCCCCTGAGCACCATCAGGGGTAATTCCTGAGTGCAGAGCCAGGAGTAACCCCTGTGCATTGCCGGGTGTGACCCAAAAAGAAAAAAAAAAGAAAAAAGAAAGTTTCATTGTTTGGATTGACATATGGCTTTGCACCTAGTCTTAGAGGAAAATCAGTGATTTTAACCTCATCGCCTTAGAACTGTTTTAAAGTCGACGGTCTCACTGTTGGCGCCCATTGAGCAGGTTCTTTGGAGACTCTGGTGCGATTTGTCACCTGCTGTTCTTGTTTCACAGTCACACGGATGTGCTTCTGAGTCGCCCTTCCTCCGAGCTCTGTCATTCCTGGGGTGACTTGCACGTGGCCTGGTTATTGTGGCCGTGACACTGTACCAACATTTCTACAGAGTTTGGGGTCCCGTGCTGTGCAGTGAGGTCACTGGACTAAGAGCCTCACTTGCCACGTTGCTGATCATTTTCAGAAGCAGAGATCTCTGAGGAAGCTTCTCCAGAGAGATCTCTGAGGGAACTTGTCTTGAGAGATCTCTGGGGAGCTTGTCCAGAGAGGTCTCCGAGGGAGCTTGTCCAGAGAGATCTCTGAGGGAGCCTGTCCACACAGGTCTCTGAGGGAGCCTGTCCTCAGAGGTCTCTGAGGGAGCCTGTCCGCAGAGGTCTCTGAGGGAGCCTGTCCGCAGACATACTCAGGGTTCTCGCGGGCTCTGGCCATGGCTCGTGTGTCTGTGGGCTCGCAGTGCTGAGTGATCGTGACCCGGGCTCGTGGCTCGTGTGACGGCTCTGCCCCCAGGCCGCACTCTCTTCAGAGCCCACTGGGGGAGACGAAGCTCTCACCAGGAAGTTAACAGGTCGTCCTGGTTGTCTTGCCGTGGCTATCATCATCTGAGCGGCCTTTCTGTGGCATTTTGACCCGTGCTTCTGGGAGCTTCTCCGAGCACTCTGGCCACACCTGCCCCCGCTGACCTTCCCGCAGGCCTGACCCACTGTCTCTGGCCCTATCTCTTTGTTCTCTTTCAAAGAGTATGTTTTGGTAGAGGGAACTTGAGCCGAATTAGATTAGAAATATGTGACCTGAAGTAAAATGCCCGTTTCATGAAAAGGAAACATTTTAGCGAAGGAGAAAGAGATAAGCAAGGGAACCTCAACCCCGAGGTCCTGTCCTGTCCGGAGCTGTTCTGCCTTGGGAGAAAAACAGTGTCACTATTCCCAAAGGCTTCCGGGACAGCCCCTGCCCCAGCGTGGCCCTGTGCGGCCGGAATTTCTGAACTATGACAGAGATCAGGTGATACGAGATGATAGGAGCCGTGGAAGGGAATCCTTACACTATCAGCAGCAGACGTTTTAATTAGCGGCTATTAGAGGAGCGCCAGGCCCCTGAGGGCCCTTCGTGGGTGAGTCCCTCTGAAGCTGGCAGTGACCCAAACGCCTGGCAGGTGCCATAGGGAAAGGCCGAGAGCTTTAGCAGAGGCGTTAGAGCAAGATCAGGAAGTGGCTCCTCTCCCCCACTCCCCCCCCATCTCCAAAGACCCCCCCTAGGGCCACTCCAAAGAACGGGGTTTCTCGGGCGGGCGCTGGGTGGGCCTGTGCTCGGAGGTGGGCGAGGGGACGCCTGGTCCCTTGCTCTCCTGTGTCAGCCATGGACAGAGCGTCTGTTCAGCAGGACACAGCAAAGGCGGATGCAGGGGACACCAGCGGAATCAGGAAGAACGGGCTGGACTCTGGGGACGATGGGCTCTTGCAGGTGACGCAGAAACGTGTGGGACTTTGCTCTGGGTTTGCTCTTGGCACGGACGAGCTCTGTGATGTGGGGAAAGGATTCAACCTCTCCGAGCCTGAGTGTGAAATTTCTCATCTTTTTATCTGATTCACTTAGAGGAGGTTCTCCCCAGCCATGCTGGCGGGGGGGTGGCGGGGGGGCATTCCCAGTGGCACTTGGCCAACCAGACGGGCCCAAGGGTGCGGGGCAACTGCGCAGCCCCCGTAGTGCCCGCAGCCACTTGCCATGCTAGGGGAGCTCGAGGGACCAAGAGAGCTAGAACGCAAACTCCGTTTGCATAGTCTGCCAAGCATACGCTCTAACCACTGAGCCGTCTCCCTGGCCCCTCAAGTGTCTCATTATAAAGTCAAGGATAGGGTGCTCAGCCAGGCAGTCATTGTGAAGAAGAAAAAATGTAGCACACGAGCATCCTTGGTGCTTAGTTATTGTTTGGTGGCTAATATTGCGGCCAGCAGCAGTGCCCAGACGCTGGCTCCACGTGGACCAAATGCGTCCATCCGCTTTTCTGAGCATCCGGCTCAGAAAATGCTGCTGAGATCCAGGCTGTGTCCACAGTGCTCTGGAGGCTTGGCTGAGTCAGAAGACAGAAAGAGGAGGTTCGAGCCTGTGGGAGTCTGCATGGGGCATGTGTATGGACAAGGGGGGCAGACGGGACGCGTCAATGAGCCTCTTACTGCCCACGCCGAGACGGGGGAGGCTGTGAAGGGAAGGGGCAGGGGGCACAGACTGTGGGCAGGGGGTGGCTGGGCGGAGCCCCGGGACAGAGAGGAGTGTGGCTGCTTCCTCCATAGAAGCCCCCATAGCACGCACTGCCCAAATGCTCGGGGGGGTCAAACAGGGACCGACATAAAGCAATCACACGTCCAGAGCCAAACCACCTCAACTACTGTGAGCACGAGGAGTGACCGTGACCAAATATGCCCATATTTCATGGCGATGTTGCTTTAAGATCCCGGTATTTATTTTACAAGCAGATCCTGTGCCTCATGGGGCCTGAGGATGTGCCCTTTGTACTTTGCTCCAAAATGTTTGAGTTAAATAATTTTATTCAACAGACGTATTGACGAACTTATAATTGGCTCTAAAAATAACCCTCAGAAAGCTGGTTTGTAATAGTGGGTACAGCCTTTCTGCCCAGCACGCTCCTCCCTGAATGACCCTTTCATCTGAGCATTCCATAAAGCTCGGGCATTGTGTCAGCCAGTTCCCGGGAGTGACCCGTCCTACGACAAAGGTCAGGCTGAGGTTTGTGTGAGCCTGGGGAGGCGGCCACGGTCCTAGGCCTCTGCAGGGCCAGGCCCCTGACAGGCCGTGCCCGTTATGTCTCTGGTCACGGCTGGGCTGCGCGGGGATGCTCTCCCACCAGCGGACACCTCCGAACTTCAGGCGTGGGTCACCCAAGGACACTGAGCCACTCTGTCCTGCAGGTGGAGGCAGGGTTTGAGGGGCTCTCGGGACTTGGAGCACCGCCCCTTTCTCTCTCATAGGTCACCTTGAGGCCAGCAGTGCTCCGGTGGTCAGCACACGGACAGTGGACGCCCTTGACTCCTAGCAGCACTCGCCTCAGTGACCCCATGAGTTGCACCCACTGGGGAGTACACGGCCTGGCTTGCCGTGACCACCGGCGTGGCTCCAGGGCCTTGGGTCGGCCTCTGCCATTCAACAACTCTACGCCCGTGTTAGGTGCAGAGCTGGGTGAACTTTCCGGAAGGTTCGCTCAGGAGCAGTGAAGGGTGGGGCCTAACTCCAGTGTGAGGCCTTGCGGTCAGTCCCCTGCACACACTCCCCATCCACCACGACTGTGAAGGGCGTGTCTGAAGCCCTCTGTGGACCTTGCAAGGCAGAGACCGTCCCTCAGGCCCAGCGTCAAATGAGCCGGTGAGGCAAGTGGCTGGGGCCTTCCTGGACCACAGCTCCCCGGGGGACACGCAGGCCCACCTCTCCGGCCCCAAGGAACCCCCTGGCCCCTTGCCCAGCATCATGAGGTAGAAAATTGGGGGCTTAGCTTCTCCTGTTCCCACCTTCATACCCCGTCCTTCCTCCTGCCCCCCGTCTGCACAAGCTGGGTTGGAGGGGCCCTGTGCACGGCACTCTCTCACCTGCGCGGGAAGATCCTAGAAGCCCCCGGTGTCCCTCTGCACCCACTGAGCAGAACCCGGTCCTTGCCCTGTAGAGCACCGAGTCAGCAGGAACAGGTCCCCGCCCTCTGTCTGGGCTCGGCGGCTGGTGGAGGGGCCACAGCTCACTGCCATGGTGCCCCCACATTGGAACGAGTCGGCTCTGGTGTGAGGTAAGTGGACAGCAGTGTGGACAAGGGAGTAAGTGGACAGCAGGGTGGACAAGGGAGTGCCCCCACGTCCTCGAACTCTTCCCCCGGCCCATGGAGGGAGTGAGGCCACCCAGGCACCCGGCTCAGGCCGCCTCACCAGGGCAGAGAAGGTGCCCGACGCCGTGGAAACGCCCGCAGTGGTTCCCTCCCGGAGCCCTGGCAGGTAGCTCCAGTAGGCAGCAAGCCAGTCAGCACGCAAGCAGGGAAGAGGGAATTCGTTTAAATCAGGCACCGAGGGAGCTGCGCAGCATCTCGTTCCTTCAGCGTATAGGAGCACACGGGCATCTGTCCTCAAACAGACGCCACGTCTGCACCCTCCAGGTGCGTTTCCTCGGGGCCAGAGAGAGCACAGTGCCCGCTCGGGTTTTATCCTGGCACACATGCCTCCTGACGCCACTGGCAGTGGCCCTGTGTGGTGGGAATTCTCACTGTGAGCCAGGGGAAAGCCAAGAGGCATGTGCTGAGGGGCGGGAGAGCTGTTTCATTATGCGTGGACCCAGCGGGGCCCCCGCCCCAGAGCTGGCCGGACCAAGGGCAGGTACCCGCTTCCCCACACGGCCTGCGGGCTGGGCGTCTGCAGGCGGCTGGCGCAGGACAGGGACTCCCGCCGTGCTCTGCAGAGCAGGCTCTGGACACCTCAAGCACTCGAGCTCGCTGGGGGTGTTCCCAGGTTCCTGAGGTTCCCGAGGTTCCCGAGCCAGACTGGGACCTTCCCCACTGCACTCCGTGTGCCGTCTGTCACCCAGACTCAGCTGCCCGCCTGCCGAGTGTGTGTGTGCGTGTGTGTGTGTGTGCGTGTGTGTGTGTGTGCGTGTGTGTGCGTGTGTGTGCGTGTGCGTGTGTGTGTGCGTGTGCGTGTGTGTGTGTGTGTGCACGTGCTGCATGTGTGCGTGCCTCAGGCTTTAGTAATGACCCTGCTCACTGGGAAGGGCCTCTGGCCCCTGAGACCCACCCCCACTTCCACCTCCAAAGGTGCAGTTCCCTTTTATCTGTTTGTTTTGGGGCCACACCCAGCAGTGCTCAGGATTTATTCCGGGCTCTGTGCCCAGGGACCACTCCTGGCAGACTCAGGGGACCATTTGGGATTCTGAGAATCGAACTGGGTTGGCCGGGTGCAAGGCCAGTGCCCTCCCCCGAGTACTATCTCCCCAGCCCTGTCCTTTTTTAACTTCCTAAACTCAGTTTCCGCAGTAAGGATGTGTCAGATCACACCTGCAGGCGCAGGCTCCCGGGCTGTGTCTCAGACCTCTGGGAACTGTGAAAGCACAGTGACGCTTTCCACCCGACCCCTCGGCGTGCAGTGCAGCGTATGAACAGCCCTCGAACCCTCCCTGAGGAGCTGAACTGCCACAGTCCCTCCCGCACTGCTGTTTCATGAGGGCGGCTTTAGGGCGCACGGGGTATGTGTCCCTGAGTGCATGTGGCCTCCGTGCATGTACGTGGCCTGGGAAGATCCCACCCCAAAAAGGAAGAAGACCACAATCTCCTGGTGGTGCAGAGGCGGGAGTGCGCGCGCGGGGGGGGGGGGGGGGGTGTCGCAGGAGCTGCTTCCTGTGCGCAGGTGTTCCCGCCCCAGGAGAGTCGCTCTCCCTCTCCTCCCAGAGCCGCAGCCCTGGCACCGAGAAGATGCCCTCCGTGGAGCGAGCGACTTTCCTGCAGCAGGGCAAGCTCTTGGCCACACTCTCCGTGCACAGTCACGAGCTCCCTCCACACAAGGAGCCGCGGGGGCAGTCGGCGGGCCGGACAGTGGGTGGGCCTCCAGTGTCGGAGGGCCTCCAGTGTCGGAGGGCCGGGCGGCAGCGACCCCCAGACACCTGCCTGGGGGCGGGGTGGGACGGCCCACCAGTGCCCGCTCGTGGGTGTCCAGGCTGACTGCTGAGGCTCTGCAGGCCAGAAACCAGGCCAGGGGGGGTCTGGAAGTTGATTCCTGACGGCGCCAGGGGGCCGAGCCCGCCACGGGGGCATCCTCTGATGTGAACTGTGCCGGCGGAGGGCTGCCGGCCTCTCCCTCAGCTCCTCTCTTCCCTGCCTCTCTCCTGGCCCCTCTGTCCCGCAGCCAGTTTCCCGGGGCCACGGGGCGCCCTGAGGCACCAGAGGGCTGGCCTCAGGAGGAAGCTGCTTCCTCCCTGGTTTCCCGGGGCTGAAGGGGATACCGACTGACCACGTCCTTCTGGAAACCATTAGGGGTCAGGCCTGAACCCAGGGCCGCCCAGGAGCTCACACCCCCTTCAGTCACTCCCGCTCAGGGCCAGATGCCTTCCTGAGGCACCCCGGGAGCCACACTCGGGTGCTGTGTGGGCCGATGGCGCCCGAGCTCACCCTCCTGGGCTTTCCTGAGGCAGCCACAGGCCCCAGCGTCCATCCTGGGGGCTACCGGTGGCTCCGAGGGCTGGGGGAGCTCCGGGTCCGGCCCTGGCACCACGTCCTGCACCTCCGGGGGTGACCAAATGCAGCCACGTGGACGAAGAGGTGTGGAGTCCAGCCCCCCATGAGGCCTGCGGAAGCCCCTGCTCTGGGTCCTCTGAAGGCACGTCAGAGGCACTGCCTGCCCGTCACCGACCTCCACTGCCGCGGGACACTGAATCCCTCCTTCGCGGCCACGCAGAGCTCGTTGACTATTGACTTGGCTGAGGAAAGAAGACAGCTTGCCGTGAACGGGAGGCGAGCTCTGCCTCTCCCCGGTGAGGCGGGAGCGAGCAGTCTGCGTGGAGTGGGGCTCCTCTGCCCGCAGTGTCCGGCGTGTGGGGTCGCCGTCCAGATTCTCCTGGCTGTGGTGTTTCTCGGGGCCTGGCCTGCAGGGGAGGAGCCGAGGACAGCCAGCGCGGACGCCCCCGGACACGTTGCAGAGTCTAGAGCGGGGGCATGTGGCTATGAATGGGCCCGTGGCTGTCCCCAGGAGGGGTCACTGGGCTGGCTCCCTGCGGGGGGGATGAGGGCCCGGAAGCAGCCCGCACTGACTGCCATAGTGCTGTGGCGCCTTTCCCCGTGGTCTCGTGCGGCTGCCAGGGAAAGGGACTCGGCGCGGGCCTGGCAGTGCCAGTGTGGGTCGGGTGGCCCCGTCACTGCTTGCACCCAGCGCAGCCCGCGGACTCCTGAGTGAGGCGACGGTTCTTTAAGCCCCTGTGCTAGGAACTGCTCGTGTGTTCTCAGCTGACGCAGAATAAACTGCGCTTTCCCCGCAGTCCCCAGCCCGAGCAGCTGACCGCTCGCTCCAGAAGGGCTGAAGGGCAGGTGAGCGCAGGAGGCGGGTGTGCAGAGCTGGTGTGACCTGCGCAGGGCTGGGCTGCAGCTGAGCGAGCAGCACCCCAAGGCTGGGAGACGCCAGAGCCTGAGGGGCGTGGGCCCGAGGGTGGGCGGGGCAGAGCTGGATCTGGGCGGGGGCGGGTCTGGACCTCATGGGGCGGGGCGTGGATGCACGGGGCGGGGCCGGGATTCAGGGGCGGGGCCTCAACTCTCGGGGTGGAGATGGGGCTCACGGGGCGGGGCGTGGGCTCAGGACCCGGGGCAAGGACTCACTGAGCAGGGTTGGGGCTCAGTGGGCGGGGCCCGGACCCAGGGGCGGGGCCTGTCTTGGGGCGGGGCCCGGGCTCAGGGGCGTGGCCTGTCTTGGGGCCGGGCCGGCGGGGCGGGGCCTGCGCGCTGGAGGCAGGCCCGGCGCCCTCTCCAGGCGCTCCCCGGCGGGCGCCGAGTTCCCGCGGACGCTTCGGCAGGACGCGCGGCGCCGAGATGCAGGCGATGGACCTGCGCACCCGGCGGCCCCCGCGCAGCCCCGCGGCGAGTGTCGGACGCGTCCGCCCGGGCCCCGCAGGTAAGCGGCGGCGGCGCTGCGCGCCGGGCTTCCCGGCCCTTCTCCGGCCGCGAGGCGGCCCCGCCGTCCCGCCTCGCCCGTGGGGGCGGCCGGACACGCGCGCTCCTGAGTCCGCCTCTGGGGGCCGCGTCCGGGCGCTGCCTCCGACCGAGCAGCAGGGTCACCTCGGGGGGCTGGCCGAGGGCTCAGGTGACCGCACTCGCCAGGGCGCCGCGCAGCTGCGCAGGAACAGTGTGACAGGAGCAGAGAGTGGCCCGGGACAGTGTGTGTGGGACACGGGACGGTCCCTGTGGGACACGGGCAGTCTGTGGGACATGGGGAGTCTGCGTGTGACACGGGGATGGTCTCTGTGGGACACGGGGACAGTCTGACATGGGCATAGTCTGTGTGTGTGACACGTGTCTGTGTGGGACACGGGCACAGTCTGTGGGACACGGGGACAGTCTGACATGGGCACAGTCTGTGTGTGTGACACGGGGATGGTCTGTGTGGGACACAGGGACAGTCTGTGGGACATGGGGACAGTCTGACATGGGCACAGTCTGTGTGTGACACGGGGGCGGTCTGTGTGGGACACGGGGACAGTCTGTGGGACACGGGGACAGTCTGACATGGGCACAGTCTGTGTGTGTGACATGGGGACAGTCTCTGTGGGACACGGAGACAGTCTGTGTGGGACATGGGGAGTCTTCGTGTGACATGGGGACAGTCTGTGGGACACGGGGGACGGTCTGACATGGGGACAGTCTGTGTGGGACACAGGGGCAGTCTGTGACCCGGGGACCGCCTGTGTGTTCTGGTCTGTGGAACCAAGCCTCGTCGCAGTGCCATCTGACAGTCCGCATCACACCTATTTGCAGCTGAGGAAATGGAGCCGCAGAGGTTTTGTCTCTTGCAAGAGCTCGCAGGGAGGTGGTGGGATGGCCCAGGCGTCAGAGGTGGTGATGGCTCTAAGGGCCCACTGGCATGAAGCATGGTGGCATCCTGGTTCCCTCTCACCAGCCTTTACCTTTCACTTGCTTCTTCCTGGTGTGGAAAGCTGATCTGGGCATCTGACCTACTGAGGGGGGTGTCTGACCTACTGAGAGGGTCTGACCTGCTGAGGGGTCTGACCTACTTGGGGGGGAGTCTGATATATTGAGGGAGGGTCTGACCTACTGAGGGAAATCTGGACTACTGAGGGGGTCTGACTTACTGAGGGGGCGTCTGACCTACTGAGGGGTATCTGGTCTACTGAGGGGCACCTAGCTACTGAGGGGTGTCTGACCTACTGAGGGGTTTCTGGCTTACTGAGGGGGTCTGACCTACTGAGGGGGTCTGGCTTACTGAGGGGGTCTGGCTTACTGAGGGGGTCTGGCTTACTGAGGGGAGTCTGACCTATTGAGCTTATTGAGGGGGTCTGACCCACTGAGGGGCTTCTGGCTTACTGAGGGGGTCTGACCTACTGAGGGGCATCTGGCTTACTGAGGGGGTCTGACCTACTGAGGGGGTCTGGCTCACTAAGGGGGTCTGACCCACTGAGGGGCATCTGGCTTACTGAGGGGGTCTGACCTACTGAGGGGGTCTGGCTTACTGAGGGGGTCTGACTTACTGAGGGAGTCTGGCTTACTGAGGGGGTCTGACCTACTGAGGGGGCGTCTGGCTTACTGAGGGGGTCTGGCCTACTGAGGGGGTGTCTGACTTACTGAGGGGGGCGTCTGATCTCCTGAGGGCTTTGCTCCTGCCACTCACAGGAGCTGCTTCCCCTCAGTCCTTAATTCCTGAACAAATGTTTGCTCAGCCTCTGGCCCGAGACCATTTTTCTCTCCCCGACTTGATGGTGAGTTGGGTTACTCTGAGGTCCTGGCCTGACAATTTGGGGTGAGGCTGGCTGTATTCCGGGGCCTGGGTCTCTCTGACCTGGGGTTGGTGTGGCCTGCAGTCCCTGGCTATTTCCCAGGGCCCTGCCCCGAGCCCTGCCCTGCCCTGCACCCTTCAGATTGGCTGGGCTCTGGGTCCTGGGCATGGAGCTGCCCCACTCGAGCGGCATCTGTCACAGATTCCTGTTTGCTACTGGGGGCTTGGGCCGTGCGCCCCCTTATCTCATCCTTGGGAACCCCCTTTCTTCTCTCAGTCCTGTGATTTGCTTCCTGGTGTGCGTGGCAGAATAACTTCTCTCTGGGCGCCGGGCAGTCTGGGACTTTGCTCAGGGCCTGGAAGTGTGCCCTTCCTTCTCCTCACCTCTGGCCACACCCCTACCAGGAGAAGGGGACCAGCACGTGTCAGGGGCATCTTCCCTCTTGGGTGCGGTCAGAGGCTCCCAGGGCAATGTACACCCTCAGGGGTGAGGGATGGGGCCTCTGCAGAGTCCCACAGAGTGGCCTAGAGGGTGGGGTGTTGGGTGTATGTGAGTGTAGTTGGGGGTATGTGAACTGGGATGCATGAGTGTGTTGGTGTGTTAGTTGGGTGTGTGTGCTGGGTGTGTGCATATGTTGGGTGTGTAGGAGTGTGTGTTGGGGTATTTGGGGGTTTTATGTTGGAGTATGTATTGGGGTGTGTGTGAGTATATGTATACATTGGGTGTATGTGAGTGTTGGTGTGTGTATATATTGGTGTATGTGTGTGTGTGAGTATACATTGGCATGTGTGTGTGTTTGGTGTGTGTATTGGGGTGGGGTGCCCTGTGGAGGTTTGCCTTCCAGAGGGTGCCCCGACCTCAGGGAGCTTTTGCTGCGTGTTTGGCTGATCTGCCTTTGGAATCTTCTGGAAGAGCGTTTTTTCTCACGCTTTGTTTCCATCCATCACCGGCCCCTCCCCCTAGTTTCTGAAAAGTTCAAGAGGCTGATTGAAGAAAATGAGGGATTTCTGGAAAAGTTTAAGGGTTTGTCTTCACTTTTCCAAAAACATGCCCCCACAAAGAGGTGGAGGGGAAGCACCCCTTCCTTACTGTTTACTCTGTTTTCCCTCTGCTGGTGTTGAAGCAGCTTTTTATTGTAGGCCTGGAACCTTGACACCAAGAAGCCTGGGCCCGGGAACCCTGACTTGCAGCACACATTCCCAAGGCCTGTAGCCCTCATTTGACCGAAAGCTCCCCCGTCTCCTCTGGCCAGAGTGGCCCCCACCGTCGCTGTGTGCTTGGACTTCCTGCCCTGGCCAGCCCCAGGATGTGGGAGGCAGCCTTGTCCAGTGCGGCCCTTCCAGAGAGGTTGGGTGGAGCCACCACTTGGGCCTTGGCACCTGCCCCACCTCCCTGCTAGCCGGCACATGCTGAGGACACACCTGGGATAAGCACCCTTTGCCCCTGCCAAGGCCATAGGGCTGCTCCCAGTGCAGTAAACTAGGAGAGGGAAAGTGTGTGTGTGTGTGTGTTTGTGTGTGAGCGTGTTTGTGCTTGAATGTATGCGGTATTTGTGTGAAGTGGTTATATGTATATATGTAGTGTGCATGGAGTGTATGTGTGTAACCATAAGTGTGATATGTGTGTATATGTGGTTTGTGTGTGGAATATATGAGTATGTAAATGTATTTGTGTGGTGTGTGAGAGTGTGGGTGTGTGAGTGTGTGTGTGGCACATGTATGGTATGGTATATGTGTGGTTTGGAGGGTATGTGTGTGAAACTATGTATATGTGAGTATATGTGTGCTATGTGCGAGTATATGTGTGGTATGCAGGTATATGTGTGTGAATATCTGTGTGGTGTGTGCATGTGTGTGTGTGAATATCTGTGGTGTGTGTATGAGTATATGTGTGGTGTATATGAGTGTATGTGTGGTATATGTGGAGAGTATATGTATGTGTACGGTATCTGTATGTGTGTGGTGTGTGTGTGTATCTGTGATGTGTGAGTATATGTGTGGTGTGTGAACTGTATGTGAGTATCTGTGTGGAGTGAGTGTATCTGTGTGGTGTGTGGAGTGTATGTATCTGTGTAGAATGTGTGTGTATCTGTGTAGTGTGCATCTGTGTGGTGTGTGGAGTGTATGTATCTGTGTAGAATGTGTGTGTATCTGTGTAGTGTGCATCTGCGTGGTGTGTGATTGAGTGTGGGTTTGTGTGTGGTGTGTGTGCACGCTGTGTTGCTGTGTTGGGGGGGTGTTGCACTCACCCCTGGCCCCTCTGTTGGGTTTCCCCCAGCTCTCCGGGCCTGGGCACCAGGTGCGGGAGGCCCCGTGTGGTGTGAGTGGGCCCTGCATGCTGTCTCTGCGCTGGATCAGTTCTCCTCTCTCCCCCCCAGCTCTGTCCTCCCTGCTGAAGCCCTGCTGAGCTGAGGAAGCGGCTCCCCTAGAGTGAGTGGTGGGGGGTCCCTCTGGAGTCAGGGACAGCAGGGCCTGAGGCTCTGGCAGCTGAGTGGTGCCTTTCCGGCTGTCTGCTCTTGACTGCGTCTCAGAACACTCCTCTGAGCACTGCCTTGACCACCCCTGGGCCCAGAAAGGCTGTCAGTCCAGAGGCTCAGGCCAGCAGTGGCCACTGTGAAGGCCATAAACACGGGACTGGCTCCTAACACACACAAGGAAACAAGTAACACAGTACCCGTACGTAGAGGTGATGAATGTCCAAGTAACACAGTACCCGTACGTAGAGGTGATGAATGTCCAAGTAACACAGTACCCGTACGTAGAGGTGATGAATGTTCAAGTAACACAGTACCCGTACGTAGAGGTGATGAATGTCCAAGTAACACAGTACCCGTACGTAGAGGTGATGAATGTTCTGGATCCAAGGCTAAGTGCATCCCTCAGCTCCCTCCAGGAAGGAAGCTCCGGGCCCGCCAGCATCTCTGGCTGTGCTGGGCCTGTGGCCCGTGGTGGGCATGGTGGGGGGTGGGGAGCGGGGTTCGACATGTCAGGGCTAGAGCAGGCGCTGCGTGCTGGAGGGCTTCACGCAGGTGGTGTCAGCCCCCGAGCCCTGGGACAGGACTCTCCAGGCCTCCCCTGGGAGAGCTCAGGGCGGGGCGGGCACTCCTGACCTCTTGCCCTCTGTGTCACCGTCCCTTGCCCGCAGCAAGGGCGCTGCAGCCTTGGCCTGCACAGGCCCTGCGTGGGGCCAGCTCGGACCCGTAGGACGCGCATCCCGAGTTTGGACGAGCAGCAGGAACTGGCGCGAGGGCGCACAATGTGTGTTTTACCAGCCGGCTTCATTGGCATGCAGGGTGGACGCCCAGAGCTCCCAGCCAAGTGCCAGGCTGCCTCTGAGAGCGGAAACCTGGTGGTGTCCATGTGGCCGCTAGGCCCTGAAGGGGCCAGTGTGTTCACACTCTGCCTCTCTCCCTCTCTGGCTCCTCTCCTCCTCCCTCTCTCTCCCCTTTTCTCTCTCCCTCTCCCTGTCTCTCTCTCTCCCTCTCTCTCTCCCTCTGTCTTTCTCTCCGTGTCTCTGCCTCTGTCTTTCTCCCGCTCCCTCTCTCTCCCCCTCTCTCTTCCCCTCTCCATCTCCCCCTCTCCCTCTCTCCCTCTCTGCCACCAGTCCGGACCCCAGGATGCCAGGTGGGCAAGGACTTTCCTGCCCACTGCCCCCAGGAAGGAGCACTGCTGCGGAGAGCTCTGACCCACTGGTGCCCATTTCCTGCTCTCGGCTGAATTACACTGCAGGGGTGGACAGTGACGGGTGCTGTGCGGCGTGTCTGCGGGCTTGCCAGGGTCTTTTCTGAGCAGGTCGAGCCTTTGTCCCTGAGCAGGAGGCCCCCTGGGAGGCCTGTTGCTGCCGCGTCCAGGTCACGCGCTGCTCGGCTCGAGAGGCCGAGAGTCCCCAGGCCACAGTGAATGTGAATGTTCTCAGGTTTCCGGAGCAAACGTCCTGGGACATAAGCGTGTGGCTCAGTGACTCCGTCAGTCCGTGGTCTGCAGAGACCCCAGCGGGCTGTGGGGGGCGGCTTGGAACTCGGGAGAAGGCACGGACTCGAGCCCTGCCCCAGAGATGGCTCCCTGAGCTTGGGCCGGCGCAGGGCAGCATTCCGTGTACCCTGTTTCCCTCTGGGGAGACCCAGGCTGGACTGGGGAGGGAGCCCAGTGCCCACCACATGGGCAGGGCAGGAAGTGGCTGTTGTGTCCCTCCTGCAGTTCCGGCTCTGCTCCTCTGGCGTTTCTCGGGGGACAGTCCCGGGGCCGCTGGCCTCCCACATGAAGCTGGCAGAGGCCCCGTCTCCCGCCACGTCTCCATCCTCCCCGTTGGAGACCACAGCAGGGCCTGAGTGTCTGGTTACGGTGCGTGGACAACCAGCGTGGAGGTGGCTGTCCCTGAGGGACTCACTTTACTTCCTCTGGAGACTTGCTGTGAGGGGCCTGGACCCCACTGAGAGCGACTGCAGTCCTCAGCATTTGTAGCCTGAAGCTGGTGTGGAGGAGCCAGTTTGTGGAGGGGGAGGAGCCTGAGGGGGTGCTCCCAGGGAGGAGCCTGTACAGTGCTCTCAGGGGAAGAGCCTGTAGGGTGCTCATGGGGAGGAGCCTGTGGGGTGCTCACAGGGAGAGGATCTTGTGGGATGCTCCAGGGGAGGAGCCTGTGGGTGCTCATGGGGAGGAGCCTCTGGGGTGCTCCGGGGGGAGCCTATGGGGTGCTCTGGAGGAGCCTATGCCTATGGGGGTGCTCACAGGGGAGGAATCTGTGGGGTGCTCACAGGGAGAGGATCCTGTGGGATGCTCTGGAGGAGGAGCTGTGGGGTGCTCCCAGGGGGAGCCTGTGGGGTGCTCCCCTGGGGAGACTGAGGAGGTGCTCTGCGCTGTCCTGGACCCCTCCCCTCCTCACCCCCTGTGACTGCTCCTTCACTTAGATTCCCGTGTCCAGCCGGGGTGGCCAGTCCACACTGAGGTCCAGGGTGTCTAGCGAGGGGAGCGACACTTTGCCTCTAACCTCAGTGTCCTGCTCTCATGCTGGTTGGCCACTTCCTTGCGAAGGGTCCACACCTGGGCTGGGTGCTGGGGTCCCGGGCGGCCTGGCAGGTCTGGTGCACCCACCTGCAGGTGAGCAGGCACCGCAGGGCTCATCATACACTGCAGAGTAACACCACCAGCTGTCTCTCGGCTCATCATACACTGCAGAGTAACACCACCAGCTGTCTCTCGGCTCATCATACACTGCAGAGTAACACCACCAGCTGTCTCTCGGCTCATCATATACTGCAGAGTAACACCACCAGCTGTCTCTCGGCTCATCATACACTGCAGAGTAACACCACCAGCTATGCTCTTGGCTCATCATACACTGCAGAGTAACACCACCAGCTGTCTCTCGGCTCATCATACACTGCAGAGTAACACCACCAGCTGTCTCTCGGCTCATCATATACTGCAGAGTAACACCACCAGCTGTCTCTCGGCTCATCATACACTGCAGAGTAACACCACCAGCTGTCTCTCGGCTCATCATACACTGCAGAGTAACACCACCAGCTATGCTCTTGGCTCATCATACACTGCAGAGTAACACCACCAGCTGTGCTCTCGGCTCATCATACACTGCAGAGTAACACCACCAGCTGTGCTCTCGGCTCATCATACACTGCAGAGTAACACCACCAGCTGTGTTCTCGGCTCCTACACTATGGACTATCACGACTGGCTGTGCTCTTGGCTCGTTGTACAATGCGGAGTAACACCACCAGCTGTGCTCTTGGCTCATCATATACTGTGGAGTAACACCACTGACTCTGCTCTTGGCTCATACATTGTAGGCTGTCACTGACTGTGCTCTTGCTTGTTGTACAACGCAGAGTAACACCACTGGCTCTGTTCTCGACTCGTCGTACAATGTGGGCTCTTGGCTTGTCGTACAATGTGGAGTAACACCACCGGCTATGCTCTTGGCTCATGATACACTGCAGGATAACACCACTGACTGTGCTCTCAGCTTGTCATACACTGCAGGATAATACCACTGACTGCTCTCAGCTTGTCATACACTGCAGGATAACACCACCGACTGTGCTCTCAGCTCATCATACACTGCAAAGGAATACCTCCAGCTGTAGTCTCGGCTCTTTGTACGCTGTGCGGCCAGACAGGAGAGCGTTAGACTCTGGTCCTGGCGCCCTCTCCATTCAGGTGCTCTTGCTTTGGACTTGGTCCATCGTGGTAGTGGGTTCTCGCCCGGGCGTGTCTGGGGCCCAGAGAGATGATTCTGTGCGGCTCGACTGCAGGGACTCAGCAGAGTGTGTGGCCTCCCGCTCTGTCCCCAGGAGCAGAGAGTGCCACTGGCCAGGAGCTGAGTGAGAACATTAAGAAACTCGGTCTGACATTCTTCAAAGAAATGGATCAAGCAATCCTAAAATTCATATGGAATAACAAACGTCCAAGGATAGCTAAAACAATTCTTGGGAAAAAGATGATGGGAGGCATCACCATCCCCAACCTCAAACTTTACTACAAAGCAGTAACAATTAAAACAGCATGGTACTGGAAAAAAGGCATAGCCGCAGGCCAATGGAACAGGGTGGAATATCCCTACACACAACCCCAAATGTATGACCATCTAATCTTTGATAAGGGAGCAAGAGATGTGAAGTGGAGCAAGGAAAGCCTCTTTAACAAATGGTGCTGGCACAACTGGACAACCACATGCAAAAAAATGGGTTTAGACCTTGACCTGACACCATGCACAAAAGTCAGATCAAAATGGATTAAAGACCTCAACATTAGACCACAAACCATAAGGTACATTGAAGACAAGGTCGGCAAAACCCTCCACGATATTGAAGATAAAGGTATCTTCAAAGGTGACACGGAACTAAGCAATCTAGTAAAAACAGAGATCAACAAATGGGACTACATTAAACTAAAAAGCTTCTGCACCGCAAGAGATACAGTGACCAGAATACAAAGACTATCCACAGAATGGGAAAGGATATTTACACAATACCCATCAGATAAGGGGTTGATATCAATGGTATATAAAGCACTGGTTGAGCTCTACAAGAAGAAAACATCCAACCCCATCAAAAAATGGGGCAAAGAAATGAACAGAAACTTTACCAAGGAAGAAATACGAATGGCCAAAAGGCACATGAAAAAGTGCTCTACATCACTAATCATCAGAGAGATGCAGATCAAAACAACCACGAGATACCACCTCACACCACAGAGACTAGCACACATCCAAAAGAACAAAAGCAACTGCTGTTGGAGAGGATGTGGGGAGAAAGGGACCCTTCTTCACTGCTGGTGGGAATGCCGACTGGTTCAGCCCTTCTGGAAAACAATTTGGACGACTCTCAAAAAATTAGATATTGAATTCCCATTTGACCCAGCAATACCACTGCTGGGAATATATCCCAGAGAGGCAAAAAAGTACAATCGAAACAACATCTGCACATGTATGTTCATCGCAGCACTGTTTACAATAGCCAGAATCTGGAAAAAACCCGAATGCCCCAGAACGGATGACTGGTTGAGGAAACTTTGGTACATCTATACAATGGAATACTATGCAGCTGTTAGAAAAAAGGAGGTCAAGAATTTTGTAGTTAAGTGGATGGGCATGAAAAGTTTCATGCTGAGTGAAATGAGTCAGAAAGAGAGAGACAGACATAGAAAGATTGCACTCATCTATGGTATATAGAATAACAGAGTGGGAGACTAACACCCAAGAACTGTAGAAATAAGTACCAGGAGGTTGACTCCATGGCTTCGAGGCTGGCCTCACGTTCCGGGGAAAGGTCAACTCAGAGAAGCGATCACCAACTACATTGTAGTCGAAGGCCATGTGGGGGAAGAGAGTTGCGGGCTGAATGAGGGCTAGAGACTGAGCACAGCGGCCACTCAACACCTTTATTGCAAACCACAACAGCTAATTAGAGAGAGAAAACAGAAGGGAATGCCTTGCCACAGTGGCAGGGTGGGGTGGGGGGGAGATGGGATTGGGGAGGGTGGGAGGGACACTGGGTTTACTGGGGGTGGAGAATGGGCACTGGTGAAGGGATGGGTTCCCAAACTTTGTATGAGGAAGTATAAGCACAAAAGTGTATAAATCTGTAACTGTACCCTCACGGTGATTCTCTAATTAAAAATAAATAAATTAAAAAAAAAAAAAAAAGAAACTCGGTCTGAGGAAACGGGGCTTGCTTAGAGCTCTGCCCCGTCTCAGGACTGAAATTTGTCTCTGGTCTCCCCGGAGTAACCTTGGTGTGTCCCTGAGGCGGCAGATTCGGATCCGCCCCCCGCCGTGGCTGGGGGAAGTTGATTTTCTCGGCCCTTGGTTTTGGAGTGATCATTGTCACTTTCTGGGAAGCACGGCTGGCTCCTTTGCGGGGCTGTGCCTCCTCCGACCCTCTTTCATCCCAGCCTCCTCTGCGTCCAGCACCCCGCAGATAGTGGTGTCCTTTGTCAACAGTGTGGCAGGTGCCCATCCGTCCTACCCGCCTTCCGTTTGCCATTTCACCTGTGGTTGTGTCTTAGACCCGATCCTGTGGATTCTTTATAATTCTATAAAATAGTTCACAACATTTGACTGTGGTTGTGAGCTACTATTCTAAACACACATGTCTATTTCTTGACATGTGAAACTCTGTTTCTGTAACGTGGACCATCGGTTTGCTGCGTTTGTTACCAACCTTTCCTGTGGTGGCCTAGCACTGACTAGACCTGCTGCTGGGGTTCCCTGGCCTTTTCCGTTTGCATTTTTTATTGTACCACATCGTAGTGGATTGTGGATCTTTGATTTAACTTTCGCATCTGGTTTGGTCAGTTGGATCTGATATCGCTTTCTCCTGTGGGATCCAGTTTCCCAGCCCCATATGGGAGCTGGACTATTCCCCCAGGAATAGGTGCTCGAAGACGCAGTTCTCATACCTCAGCTCTGTCCTCAGCTTAGAATCTGAAAGTGAAGTGTTCGTTTCGTTGTGGTTCAGGGTTATTCCAGCTATTCGGGGCTCTCTTTAAAGTTCTCGTGAATTGCAGCACGTTTTAAAGATTTCTGTGGGAAAACACCATTGGCTGTCAATAGGGATTGCCTGGCTTCTTCGGTCTCTCGGCTGGTGGCTTGCTAGCAGCTCTGTCTCAGCCGGGATGGGACTGTGCTTCCATTTACTTACGCTTTCTGTCATTTCCTTCAGTGATGTCTTGTTTTTACTGAGCTAAGTGAAACGACATAGCAGCCCCTCAGTTCTATTAGATCATACTCTGTTTATCCTCGACTACCTCCTTAGTATGTTAGTTTTGTGGTATTGTAAATAAAGTCAGTCTTCCAACTCCTTCCTTGTGACTCACTGTACAGAAATGCAGCTGCCTTTGTGCCCTGCATTTCCAGATTCTGGCAGTTTCCACACCTTTGTGTGTGTGTTTATGTGTGTGAATCTGTATTTGTGTGTGATAATCTGTATTTGTGTGTGTGTGTGTGGTAATCTTTGTATGTGGTAATCTGTATTTGTGTGTGTGGTAATCTGTATTTGTATGTGTGGTAGTCTGTATTTATATATGGTAATTTGTATTTTGTGTGGTAATTTGTATTTGTGTGTGGTAATCTGTGTGTGTGAATCTGTATTTGTGTGTGGTAATCTGTGTGTGTGAATCTGTATTTGTGTGTGATAATCTGTATTTGTGTGGGTTATCTGTACTTGTATGTGTGCATGGTAACCTGTGTGTGGTAATCTGTATTGTGTGTGGTTATCTGTATTTGTGTGTGTGTTTGTGTGGTAATCTGTGTGTGTGGTAATCTGTATTTGTGTGTGTGGTAATCTGTGTGTGTGTGTGTGTGTGAATCTGTGGCTTTCTCCATGTGTAGCTTCTCACCATCTGCAGACAGCTGAGTTTGGTTCATCCATTTCGAATATTTATTTCCGCTGTGTTGCTCCCACTGGAGCCTTGTTGCCCACCAAGGCCAGTGAGCTGGCTCGCTGCTGACCTCATGGAGTGTCCGAACTTCCCTGTGGCTCAGGCTGTTGTCTGTTGTCTGTATACCTGCTGCTGACAAGCTGCTGTGGTTGTCATTGGTACCATGAAAGGATGTTGACTTTTGTACTGTTTTTTTTTTCTTTTTGGGTCACACCTGGCGATGCTCAGGGGTTACTCCTGGCTCTGCACTCAGGAATTACTCCTGGCGGTGCTTGGGGGACCATATGGGATGCTGGGAATCGAACCCGGGTCCACCGCGTGCAAGGCAAACGCCCTACCCGCTCTGCTATCACTCCAGCCCCTGTACTGTGTCTTTTTCACCATTAGGTGACCAGTAACCGTTTGCCTCTGCCCCGTGTTGTTGGTGACGTGTGTGCTATTGTGTCCACTAATATGTTTGTTCACTGGCTCGTCCTCCATCTCTCTCTGGCCACTGCTAGACCGGACAGCAGGCAGGTTGCGGTGTTTCCAGGGCTCGCCCAGTGGCTGTGCTGTCCTGTCTAGCACCAGACAGCTTCGTGGTGCCATCGCATGCACTTGGTGGCTGGCGGGGAGCAGGGCGACATGTAGATCCACAGTAAGACAATTCATTTCTTTACTTCCCATCAAGAGTAACTCCCATTTTTCCCTTCATAAACGGAGTGTGGGCCCAGGGACACCCAGGCCAGTGTGGCCAGCCGTTGGTGAAAGGGCTTTCCGGAAGCAGTCGCGGGCCAATGGCAGACAGCTGTCTGTCCTCCACACTGGGCACAGGTTCCAGGGAGAGCCTCGAGCTCTGCAGTTCCCGTCACAATGGCTCCCACTGTCTCTGCAGCAGGTCAGAGTTGCACCCTCCCCCACTCACCCCTACTCTCCTCACTCTCCACTCACCCCTGCTCTCCCCACTCTCCACTTGCTCCTACTTTCCCCACTCTCTCCACTTGCCCCTACTCTCCCCACTCACCCCTACTCTCCCCACTTTCCACTCACCCCTAGTCTCCCCACTCACCCCTACTCTTCCCGCTCTCCACGCACCCCTACTCTCCCCACTCTCCACTCACCCCTACTCTCCCTACTCTCTCCACTCGCCCCTACTCTCCCCACTCTCCACTCGCCCCTATTCTCCTCACTCACCCCTACTCTTCCCACTCTCCATTCACCCCTACTCTCCCCACTCTCTACTTGCCCCTATTCTCCCCACTCTCCACTTGCCCCTACTCTCCCCACTCTCTACTCGGCCCTATTCTCCCCACTCACCCCTACTCTCCCCACTCTCCACTTGCCCCTGCTCTCCCTACTCGCCCCTACTCTCCCCACTCTCCCCCACTCTCCCTTACTCACCCCCCTCTTCCCAACTCTCCCCTACTCCCCAGCTCTCTCCAGCATTCTCCCCCATTGTCCACCAGAGAGAGGCCCGTGAGCTGTGTCAGATGCAGAGTCTGACAGGACAGGGAGAGACCCGGGAGCTGTTGAGCCGTGTCAGATGCAGGGTCTGACAGACAGAGAGAGGCCAGGGAGCTGTGTCAGGGCTTACAAGAGGCCAGGGGTACCAAGGCTCTATTCTTGGCTATACACGACTTGCCTCCGCTTCTGGACACTCCTCTAAGGCTCTTCACACGGGTGCTGTCTGGTCCTCTCAAAGCTCTTTGGGGCCAGAGCCATAGTACAGCAGGGAGGGCGTTTGCCTTATACACAGCTGACCTGGGTTTGATCCCCATTATCCCCTCTGGTCCCCTGAGCCCCGCCAGGAGTAATTCCTGAATGCAGAGCCAGGAGTAACCCCTGAGCATCGCCAGATGTGACACCCCTGCCAAAAAAAGCAAGATCTGGAGTTGGATTGATAGCACAGTGGGGAGGGTGTTTGCCTTGTATGAGGTTGACCTGGGTTCAATTCCCAGCATTCTATATGGTCCCCTGAGCACCACCAGGAGTAATTCCTGAGTGCAGAGCCAGGAGTAACCCCTGTGCATCGCTGGGTGTGACCCAAAAAGCAAAACAAACAAACAAACAAACAAACAAACCAGAAAGACCTTTGGCAGGCCAAAGGGGGTGATGCATTATCTCTGTTCTGCCCCCGGGGCCATGGCATGGCTCAACAGACAACAGGTCTGTGACATGCCTCACACACGCCTCACAATGCCTGCGACATGCCTGCTTGCTCCTGTGATGTGCTGACCCCTGGCCCCCTGCGCTGCTCTTTGCACCGGAGTCCCAACACCCCCAGGTGTGCTGAACCCCACAGCTGCGGGCTCCCCAGCCCTGCAAGTGGGAAGAGCTGGGCTGGCAGGAGTGTGTGTGGGTTCCGGGGGCCCCACAGGCCCCACCTCCAGCCCGCACTGCGCCTGCTCCCAACACACCACCGTAGGCCGGCAGACGGCAGGGTGGGCCACACGAGCTGCCGAGAGAGTCTGTGGGCACTGGATGGGGGCGTGGTGGCGGGCAGCTTGTCCCGACATTCTCCCCAGACTGTTCCCAACAGCCCCAGATTGTGCATCTGCGCCCCCTGGACTGCCTTAGAGCAGCGTTGTTGGAGCCTCAGGCCTGGAGACCGAGCATCCTGTCAGTGGGCGGCAGGAACCTCTGACGGCTGCACCCCCTGGCCAAATGGCCCTAGGGAGCCAGGGCCACCCAGAGGCAGGTGTGTGCACAGCTGTGACGTCAGCTTACCCAGAGAAAGAGGGGTACGTCGTGGGCATGGCTGTGCTGTCACTGATCCACACAGAGGCGGACTTGAGGCGCAGGACGCTCTGACATCCCAGTGTCCCTCCAAGCCAGTTCCTGTCCCCCACTTCCCATCCCTCTGGTGGACTCAGGTAAGGGGCTCCTCTGGCCCGCGGACCCCCTCCAGCTTTGCTGCTCATTCCGGGGGGTCACACCCCAGCCCCCTGCTTGCAGCCAGCCTGTCAGCCAGGACACAGTGTGACCAGCCACCAGGGTTATGTGGGCCTGATAGTGGAGTCTGGCGCTGTCCTGGCTGCCGGAGGAAGCAGCTCTCGGGGGATGCGACTCGGAGAGACCCCCGTGGCCTCTCGGTCCGGGCCTGTGCACGGAGGGTAGAGACTCGGGAGGGGCCCATGCGGTTATGAATGGAAAATGCTTCCAGTTCAGTGGCAAAGTGAAGGCGTGAGCGGTCCCAGGGGGGCCTCCATCCCTCAGTGCTCAGAACAAGGCCATGGGGGTGTCTACTCCCTTTCCGAGACCACCTGCTCTCTCCATGCCCAGAAGGTTCTAGAATGCGCCACACACCACGACCCATCTATTGAACAGAGTGAGGTAGAGGTGCTGTGTGGGTGGTGGTGACTGCTGTGTCCACTCATCCGTCCTCTGCGAGAGGGTTGGGGGGGCAGGAGCAGGGAAGGGGTGTCTGCCGTGACCGGCCTCCCTCGGTACCTCCTGCCCTGCCATCTGAAACCAGACCTGGGAGTAGGGTGTGGGGACAGTGACCTTGGGCCGTGGCAAATGTGAGGTGGCCCCTTCTTGCAGGTGCTGTCGCCGTGAGACCCTCCAGGCAGTGGGTGTGGGGGTCCCAGAAAAAAACAGCCGTGCCGAGGAGAGCGGAGGAGAAGCCTCTGAACAGACAGATGCTGGAGCAGTGGGCCTGGAGTACATGTGCACGTATGTGTGTGCATGGATATGTGTGAGTGCATGTGTGTTCCTGGTGTGTGTATGCATGTGTGTGAGTGAATATGAGTGTGCATGTGAGCCTGTGCACGTGTGAGTGTGCATGTGTGCCTGGTGTGGGTGTGTGCATGCGTGTGTGAATGTGCATGTGTATATGAGTGTGCCCTGCATGTGTATAAGGTAAGAATGCACATGCACACCTGGTGTATGTTTGTGTGTGCAGCTTGGGATCGGGTGGCAGTGGGGTTCCTTCATGCTCTGATCTCCCGAGATTGGGTTCTGGGGAAGTGACTGTGTCCTGAGAGTAAATGCTAATGTCCCGCCCTATGCTCTGGAATGCTTGTCAAAAACAAGAACGAAAAAGCTCCGACTTTCTTTTTACTGATTTTACTGAAATGGTTCCCAGGATTATTTAGACTCAGATACAGAAATAATGGAAGAATTTCCTATCCTTTCCCCTTTCTTGCCTCTGCCACACACCCAGCAGACCTTGGGGGCTCCTCGTGGTTCAGTGCGTGGGGCTTCCTCCCTGGGTGCTGGGGATGGAACTTGGGCTCCCCCACGCAGCGCCATCGTTCAGACCTTTGACCTTGTCCTGTGCCCTCTCCAGACTGCGGGAGGCCACGGATTTGTGTTGAATCCGGGTGGGAGGTTTTCATAAATGCACGCTTTGCTTTTCTTACCTTTGCCTGCAGCGTGTTCTGGGTATTGGAGGGACCCGGGCTTGTCCTTTCATCACTGGCTGCTGTTCTAGAACCTTCCCTGACCCTTGCCTTCTGGTCACTCCTGGCGGTGCACTGAGCAGCACTGAGCCTCAGCACTGTCGTGCCAGCGCCGGTGCCGGGCTGCGCGGCTGCTCTGCCTCTCGGGTCTCGCTTGCGTTCTTCAGCTGGAGCTGCGCGTGGTGTTGGCCCGAGTCTCGGGACCTGGGAAACTTCTGAGCGGCCGCCTCTGCCCACCCTCACTCTCCTCACAAAACAAGGGCCCTTGTGAGTCTTTGTGTTTCCCTTCCTCCCTGGGTGCGGTCACGGGGTGTTAAAGTCTTCAGGAAGGATCTGGTGACCCCGATTCTGTCTGGGCTGCCCTGACCTACTTAGCTGCTCTTTGTTGGTGAGGCTGGCACTCCGGCTGCCAGCAGGGAGCACACCCCCACCTCTGTTTTCTCGCAGGCTCAGGAGGGCAGGAGGGTGCCTGGACCTCACCTTCGTTCTTGCTGCTCTCTGCCGCCTGCAGCAGCGCCCGGGACTGGGATCAGAGCAGGGGGCTCGGCGCAGGCCCCTTGCTCTCCTTCTGGTTCTGTGTGGAGAAACATCCCGTGCATACTACTCAGAGAGGGGCTCTCTTCCCTTACTCTGGGCAGGGCAGCGGTCGCTGTGGAAGTCCTGCAGACCTGCAGAGCGCGCAGACCTGTGGGCTCCTTTCAGACGCATTGTCCTGCATGTATGTGTGTGTGTGCGCGCGCATGTGGGGATATGCATGTGAAAGTGTGCATGTGAGGGTGTGCATGAGGGTGTGAGGGTTGTGTTGAGGGTGTGCATGCGTGTGTCTGTATGTCTCGTGTGTGTGCATGTTTGAGTACATGTGCGTATGTGCATATGTGCATGAGGGTGCGAGGATTGCACGTATGTGTGTAAGGATGTAAGTGTACATGTGAGGCTGTGTGCATGTGTCTGCATGTTGTATGTGCGTGGAGTGTGCATGTGTGGGTGTGCATGTGACCGTGTGCATGTGCCATGTGTATCTGTGTGTCTCGTATGTGAATGTGTGTCTCGTGATTTATGTGTGTCTCTCTTGTGTGCGTGTTCTGTGTGTGTCGAGTTGTGTGTGTCTTATTTGTGTGTCTGTGGGAGTGTGTGTTGTGTGTGAATGTGTGTATGAGTGTGTGAGTGTGAGTCTGTGTGTGTGTGAGTCTTTGTGAGTGTGTGCATGCTCCTGGAATTGTCTTCCAGAGGCTTACATTTCTTCCTCTGCCTGAGCAGCAAGTTTCTGTGTCTTGCAACCGAAAGCACCGAGCACTGTCAGGAGAGGAGACACTTTCCCTGGGGCAGGGGTGGCCCGCAGGAGCCCCACATGACAGGAGAGTGTGATGTGCAGCATGGCCACGAGGGGGCAGCGGAGTCCAGCTCACGCCAGGCCTGGTGGGCAGGTGCTGTGCCAGGTGGGTCTGACAGGCCAGCAGACTCCTTTGCCCTGGAGTTGGTCTGGGCCGCAGCTTTCTGGCTCCCTGGCGGAGGCCCCATAGCTGTCCCGAACCAGGTGCTGGCATGGAAACCCTAGCTCTTCCAGAAGCATCTCCGAGCCGCGCTCCTGGACCTGCAGGGACTGGGCGGGGACATTCACAGGACGTCTCAGCAGTCTGCGCTCGAATAAACTCTGCCGTGTGCTCTCGGCTCTGGATTCTCATTCCTCCCACGTGCCAGTGTGCCCAGGCAGGATGGCGAGTGAGTGGGAGGGGCGCTGTGGGCGCTCTCTTGGGTCTGCCCCAGACGGACAGCCTGAGGCTGGAGGGCGCCTCTCCTTCTGGACCTGGTAACAGAGGGATTCCCGGGTCACTCGCCCTCTGGGACAGGACTGCAGGGACGGAAGTCGGCACGGCTCATTTGTCACATGGGGGGAACAGCCACATTTGTGGCTCTTCCTCCGTGAAGGCCTGCAGCCCTGTGTGAGCAGCTGGGATGGGGGTCTGAGCGTGTCCCGGGGCATGTCTGAGGCCCGTGTGGGCAGCTGGCCCAGAGGGTTCTGACGGCTCAGGGTCAGTGGGTTTCAGTTCCTTCTGAAAACCAGTGTGCATTTCAGGACTGGAGGGACAGTGAGGGGCCAGGCACCACCTTTCCTGCAGCCGACCCAGATTTCTTCCTGGCCACCACACGCGGCTCCCCCTAACAACCACCAGGAGGGACCCTGGGTGCCACCGGTGCAGCCCCGAGCACCCAGTGTACATGCTCAGTGCTCAGGGAGGCTGGGAGGGGGGGAGTTGGTGCCCTGTGGTGCCGGGGAACTGAGGCCGTGGGGAACCCTTTGGACAGTGAAACCAAAACTGGCTTCTGACGTCACTGTGCGTATGTGCAGCTCCCGTGGGTCAGAGTGGCCCGTCTGCGCACTCGGCTGTCTTCCTCCTTTCCTTGTATGTTTGGTTTCTCTGGCTCGGAGCCCATGGTGCTCGGGATCACTTCTGGTGGCGAGGGGGAGCAGTTGGGGGTGGGCTTCTGAGCTGGGCACAGCACCCACCCCCCGACTGGGCTCTGGGAGATGGATTCACTTGGTCTGCACTGCAGAGGCTTGGTGTGAAGGTCTCCGCGCCCACGGGAGTGCCCCTAGCTGGTGGGCTGCTCTGCCCCCTGATTCAGGACGAGTGCCGAGCCGCGTCCATCCTGGGGGGAAGCTGACCCCCAGGATGTGGAGCGTCTCTGGAGGAACCCAGGATGGAGGAACTCAGTGGGGGCAAGGGCTTGCCCGGCACTGAGTGATGCCCGCAGTCTGGGCCTTCCGGGCTGTGCCTGGAGCGTGGACACCTTCCCTGTCGCCGAGTGGGCTTGTTCTCTCTGGGCAGCTGCACAACACCCGTTTGTTCGAAACAGCCTCCCATGCTGGGAATTGGCGTGTAGGACGGGGCAGGTGGCCAGCAGGCCCACGGGGCCAGTGTGCCCTCTATACTCGTGACGAGGCATTCACCTGAGCACTTGAGACAGGGCTCAGGCAGTCAGGAGCCAAAACTCTTTTCGCTGTACTTGAAGTGTCCATTGAATCACCCGGTGACTACTACCCAGCGCAGGTCTAAAGTTCAGGCATTTCTCTTTCTTTCGAAACAGTTACACTTACAGGAAGTTGCAAAAATAGCAGCGAGCAGCACAGTTCCCCCAGCTCTGCTTTAAGCTCTGATAAGGCC
This sequence comes from Sorex araneus, assembly GCF_027595985.1. Classification (NCBI taxonomy): domain Eukaryota; kingdom Metazoa; phylum Chordata; class Mammalia; order Eulipotyphla; family Soricidae; genus Sorex; species Sorex araneus. The sequence goes on from NC_073311.1 coordinate 66,792,041, forward strand.
AGCATGGCCACAGCGCCGGAAGTGGACATGGGCACTGGGTGGATTTGCATCAGGGAGCCGGGTCCCCGAATAGTTTCTGTAGACACCACCACTGCCAGGACGCCGAGGGAGCCCTGTACACCGCCCCTCCCCCCGCGGTGGTCCCGTGCCCCTTTCCCGCCCCATCCCAAAGCACCGTCAGAGCCCTGTCCCAAGCTCACGGCCCAGGACTGTTCCATTGAAACCACCTGAACATGTCTCACGGTGGAAACGCCACCATGAGACAGTAGCAGGGGCCCGTGGCCACGTGTTTCTCCTTTTCTTGTAATGCTTTGGTTTTGGGGCCAGTCCCAGCGAGCTCAAAGGCTACTCCAGGCTCAGAGCATTCAGGGACTGAGCCCGGGCTTCCTGCAGACCTCAGCAGGCCCCTACTCTTACTGGGTGCCACCCGTGTAACCGAACTTTCACAGGTTTCATCCAATCAGAGCTCTCCAAATAGAATACTCAATGCAGAGCGTGTCTTCTCTCCTTCTCAACAGTCTTTCCCACGAAATAGACGGAATCCTGACGGAATCCTGACGGAATCTGATGGAATCCTGACGGAATCCTGATGAAACCCTACTTCACAGGGTTCCATGATGGCTCATTTTGGGACTCATGGCCAAGACCATACATACACAACATACACACACCCATGTACTCATGTACACATACATGTGTGTATATATACACCTATAGTCACCCACGCACATCCATACATATATGCATATACTTATATACACATACACCCATACACATGTATATACCTGCACATAGCTCGGCTGTTGTTTGTCACTGTTTGGGCTCCCACAAGCAGGTCCCCGTTCCCCTTTGGTGTCAGCGACCGGCCTCCCCGTGAGTGCAGTGACCGCAGCTACGTGCGTCTGGCCGGCCCCGTGCTGTGGCCATCTCAATTCAGCCCAGGTGAGCTGCAGGCAAGACTCCGCAGTCGGACCAGGATGTGACAAGGCGCGGGGATTCTGGCTCAGGCTAATCTGGATGGGGAGGGTGGGGGAGACACAGTTGCTGATCCCCAGCTCAGGTGTCGGCTCGCTGCCACCTGGTGGCTCTGACCTTGGTGGGACTGTGCGGGCCAAGACAGGTGAGCGAGAGGCCGTCCTCGGCCCCTCTGCCGGAGCGTCTGGGAACGCCTGGGAACGGGCAAGGACGTTTCCTGTCACTGTCCAAGAGACCTCCCAGACCCCCAGGACCTGTCCTCCATGGGGACAGGACCCAGCCCCGCCCCCATTGTGTGGTCCCTGTCCCCCCCACCCCACCCCCAGTTTTCTAGAACTGTCCATTTTGAAACCCTGCCACGGCATTTTGAAAGGCGCCTCGAGGCTGCTGAACCACTTGGCCAGTTAGGAAACGACAGGCACTTCCCCTGCTCACTTCTCTGCAGGCCTGCCCCGGGCGTGGGCGACCGCGCTGCAGCCGTCGGCGGTTCCTCTGCACGGAAGCCAGCATGGTCGCTCCCGGGAGGACGCACGCCGCTCCCTGCCGCTGGGAAGGAAGCCTGCATGGGGGGCTGTGAGTACCCGCGCTCGTCCCTGGGGCCAGGGGCTGGGCGCAGACGCTGGCTCTTGTTACTTCCCTCTCGAGCACCACAGCACCAGCTCAGCTGGGAGGCTGCGTGGCACCCCTGCACCCCATGGGTTTGCCGTGCCCTCACCTGAGCCGCCCTGTCCTCCTGTCCCCTCTCCCGCTTCAGCCCCCGAGTGTGAGGCGGCCTGTGCGTGTGACCCTCCTCCCCTTCGCTCCCACGTGTTCCAGTGCAGGTCAGTCGTGGCTTCTGGCTGGCACTCAGCGTGAGGCCGTCCCACTTATTGAGGGCTGCCGGCAGGTGCCCGTAAGGCGGGAGGGCAGCACCGGCTAAGCCCTGGCCGCCGCCGAGGCTGCTCTGCCTCTGGGCCTGCGAGCGTCTCTTTCTCAGCCCCGCTCACTTCCCTTCGCTGCAGGTCTCTGAGCAGAAATGTCCTTGTCACCGTGGAGGCCCGTTAGGAAGGAGCATTCGCTCACCCTGAGTCTGTCTGGGGCCTTGGGTTGCTCTGGAGTTTGGGTTCTGCGTGACTGTGTGGCTCCTGAGTGTGCTCCGCACCTGCCCGGGAGGGCGAGGCCCCGTGGGCTGCCTCCTTGGCCGACACTGTTGGTAGAACCGTCAAAGCAGGCGCTGAGGCAGGTTTCATTTCATTCGATTTGTGGGAGAGGGAGGGAGGACGTTCTTCCTGCGGCCCTGCCCTGGGCGCCTCCGCCCTGGGCACCTCCGCCCTGGGCGCCTCCGGCCGCTCGCCGCGATGCTGGGGGATTGTGTGGGGCCAGGGATCAGACCCGGGCTCAGCACAGGCATGCGCCCTGGCCACCTTGCTGCTTCCAGCCCCTGCACCAGGGCACTGAACGTGCGTGGGATGGAGGGTCCCCACGCCCATAGCCTCGAGAGCTCTGCCAGCCGCCCGGTGCTGGCACCATCCAGGGGGGCAGGAGGACGGCGTCCACAGGCAGGCCCTGTGAAATGTGAAGTCCTGCTCCACTGTCCGGTCTGCGGAATGGCCAGGCTGTGCCTGTCAGGTGGAGGTGGCGGCCTGCGGGCGGCCAGACCTCCCACCAGGCCACTCAGGCGTCCTCTGGCCATCCGTGTCTTCTCATGGCACGGGATCCTATTTCACTGCGGACAGACGTGACCTCTGGGGGTACTCCGTCTGTGTCTCAGTCCTTCCTGGGAGTGCCCTCAGCATTCCAGACGGTATCTGTTTGAACTCACCCCTTGCCGTTTTTTTTTCAGACATTTGACTGCGTGCTGGGGGCCGAGGCGGGTCCTGTGTTTCCCTGTGATCTTCCTCTGCTCCGTGCACTCCCACACCAGTGGCTCCACGCTTCCCGGCTTCTTACGTGGCAGGGTGCTGCCCTTGGTCGGGAAGAGGCCCTGGCTGGAGGCTGGAGTGATAGCACAGCGGGTAGGGCGTTTGCCGACCCGGGTTCGATTCTCAGCTTCCCATCTGGTCTCCTGAGCACCACCAGGAGTGGTTCCTGAGTGCAGAGCCAGGAGTAACCCCTGGGCATTGCCAGGTGGGATAAAAAAAAAAAAGGCCCTGTCTGGCCACACATGGGGTCCCTCCCTTCTGCCCGCTGACCTCCCATAAATGCCCATGCCCACTGGCACTGACTGAGCTCTGCTCGCCTGAGACCCCTTAACCCACACAGGCCCTGAGAGCATTTCCAGAGCATCCCCACAAGCTTTGTTTCTCCTCACCTTTACATCTGGGGGGCAGGTGCAGGGCTCAGTTCTGTACCCATGGGAGGGCGTGGTGCCATGTGTTCTCGGGGATCACAGTTGTGGCCACTCTCTCAGTCTGCCTTGTTCTTCCTGAACCACCTCAGTCCCCGGCTTGCCCGTATCCACAAAAGCCACCGCTCAGTTCTGCCCCAGGGCCCATGCGTGCCCCTCCGTTTGTGGGGGGCCTGGGGGACCCCATAGCTGGGAGGAGGGTGGGTCTGGCCCCTCCACCCTTGTCTCCTTTCTGCCCATCTCCATGGACCCAGACAGCGGTTGGGAGTGGGACAGAGATTGGTGGGTGCCCACAGCTGCACCCCATCTCCCGGGGTGCCCACTTGGCACATCTCAAGCAGCAGCTGATTTCCCAGTGGGCACCGAGGAAGGAGTCCTCAGAGGGCTTGTCCCAGCTGTGGTAGACTGAAGGCTGTGGGAATGTGGACCTGGGAGCCAGAGGGCCCAGGGCTCCATCCCCAACCCAGACACCTCACCAGGAGCAGCATGCACACACGCAACCGTACAACACACACGCTCACACACAACCCCACAGCACACACACACTCACACGCAACCCCATAGCACACACACACAACCTCACAGCACACATACTCTCAATTGCACACATTCACACACAACCCCGCAACACACACAACACACAGCACACACACACAACCTCACAGCACACATATTCACAACTGCACAGTAAACAATACAACCCCATACGCGCATACACAATGCATAGTACACACACTCATACACCACCCCACAGCACACACACATTCACACACAACCCCACAGCAGACATACACAACTGCACAGAAGACACACAACCCCACAACACACACTCACAAACCCCACTGCATACACACAACCCCACAACACACACACACAACCCCTCAGCACCCACACACTTACACACAGCCTCCCCTGGGACAGCATCCTGTGTCTCAGGCACCCTGAGGAGGGTTTAGCGTGGGTCCCTGGGTGCGAGCCTGAGTCTCCCTCTGGATGTGGCACTGTGGGGAGCAGCTGGGAGGGGGCAGAGGTGAGTGCTCCCTGCACGCGTGGCCCCGGATGGTTCTTACTCTTCGGCCCCGGCCTTGCTCAGCTGAGTCGTGGCAGGAGGAATGGGGGCGCCCGCTCCAGCCTCCCAGCACCCCCTGACAGTCTCAGCACAGGTGGGGCAGGGATACGTCTGCCCTTGGCTTCGCACTAGGCCCACCACACCCACTGCCCAGGGGTGAGGCGATAAGTGACCTTTCTCTCCGCGCCTGGCACCTCCTTGTCTCGGGAATGTTTGCGGACCTGTCCTGTGGGGTCCCGTGACCATGAGTCACATCTGGTGCCTGACACGGAGGCTGTGGACACCATGTTGCAACTCTTGGACGTGACTCTGGGTGCCACCATGGCCCTCAACTCTGCAGGCGCCCTGGGAGCCCCACAGTGGCCTCTGTGTGCCCAGCACCCAAGCATGTGTGTGCGGGTCAGCCGAACAGAGCCTCAGGACGGCTTTGGGGACACGACGTGGGGGGGCCTGTGCTTGCCCCCTTGTCTCGAGCCCCACCTCAGGCTCCTCGGGATTGAATGAGGCTCAGCCTGTGGGTCTGTGTGCAAGGGGGTCCCAGTCCCGGCCCCCTACACCGAGTTTAAGTGAGACACCCAGAGTGTTTCAGGGGTCTAGCTCACGCTCCCTGTGGGGCTGCTTCATGAGGGTGCAAAGCCCCCCCACTCAGACTTAGGTGACCTGGGGGCAGTCACTGAGGGTCGGCCCACCTGTGTGAGCCTTAGGTGACCTGGGGGCGGTCACTCAGGGTCGGCCCACCTGTGCCTGCTGGTTGTGTGAACAGGGTTTGGCCTTGGTCCCCACCTGTGGACAGAGACAGGGAGCTGGGCTGGGGGTCAAGGTGGTGGGAGGGCTGGGCTGGCTGGGGGTGCTGTCCTGGGTGTGACATCTTCGGCAGGGAGACCGTTTCCCTCTGAGGGCCCTGGGGCATTGAGGGGTCCAGGAGGGGGTGCTAGGGCTCAGCACTGGGCCCTGGATTCCCAGGGCCCGGGAGCAGGACTGCTGTGGGTTCCCAGGGGCTCCTGAGGAGAGGGAGGAACTTTCGGCGGCGGGTTGGGGGCATCACGGTCTGGGGGTGTCAGTGGAGGATCTGGAGTTGGTCCCGTAAGCGTCACTGTGTGTGGTGCTGCTGGGTGGTCAGACTTGGAGCCAGAGGGACCTGGTCCCAGCAGGGCGGCGGCCTCGTGCCAGCCTCCTCCCCATCGGCCCCACAGACGCCAGCACAGGGCTGTGTGTGGCCACCTCGCTAGGTGCCGGGACGCGCCACTCCACTTCTTCATTCTTCCGCCCGGGAATAGAACCGTGTTATCTGCAACGAGACGGCAGTTCTGGCCTTTCATCTGCATCTCGGTTCTGTTTCCACGGCGGCGTGACAGTGGTGGCCGGCGACCCTTCGGCCCCGGGGGCAGAGCGGCAGCCCGGCAGGGTCTGACTGAGGGTGGCTGCTCTGTGCCCCCTTCCCCCTCCCCATGGCTGCTGTCTTGCACAGACAGGGTGGGAAGCGCAACTTCCTGCCGAGTCAGCAGGAACTGTAACCCCAGGGGAACCGGGCCTGGAGGTTGCTAGTGCGAGGTCAGTTACGCCTCTGGGGAACTGTATCTGTCTGCGCCTCCCCCACCGTCCGAGCCGGCAGACACGGTGGGAACGGAGCCACACAGGCTTGGGATGGAGATGTGGGACGTGGCTGGAGCAGCTGCTTCCGAGAACGTGTCTCCCTGGGGAAGGGACCCTCCTCGGGCTCGGAAGACTCCCATGGGGGCCTGGCGCCGTGGGAAGCTGAGGGTCCAGACCCTGCACTGTGTCTGTGGCCTTCCGGGCTGCTGGCTGGACCCCGTGCGGCCAGTAGGTATCTGGTGACCTTTGTCGCCGGGAGCCATGGGCTTTGTGCTTGGGGTGGAGCCGGCCTGTGGTGGGCCTGCTGCCGGCTGACACCTGCTCCCGTGCGTGCTCAGCGGCGCCCGCGGGATTTGCAGGCGGCACAAAGACTGGAATTGTTGTCCAATGAATGGCAGTTGCCCCCACCAATCGCCTGCCAGGCTGGTTGCCATGGCAGCCACCATCTGCTCACTCCCCGCGGAATGTGATTCCGGGCTGGGGCCGGGGCGCGGGGCGGGCGGGGACGGCTGCCGTGGGCCGGGCCCCTGGGCGCTGGCCGGGCCGGCTCCGGGCACCAGCGAGGGCACTCCTCCTCTGCCCTCCTGAAAGGCGCTGCCAAGAGGGGCTCGTCCAGCTGGTCCACGGTGAGTGCCCCCGTGTGGGGTCCTGGGTGTGGGGCTTTTCTCCTTGGGGGCAAGGAGAGGGGTGGCTGGCCCTGTGGGGAGGGGGCCCGGCCCCCCAGCTCTGGGAGCCGTTGGCAGCAGCCCTGTTGGCCGCACCCCCGTGGCATGTGGGGTCTGAGGAACGGAAGGTTCTCCGCAGTGCTGCACGTGGCTGCAGGTCCGAGCCGGCCCCTGGCAGGGTAGTGGGGCGTGGGGTCAGGGCTGTACCCACGTTCTCTCGGAAATCTGCCCATGGCCACAGCCCTGCCAGCCCTGATGGGGTCTCGGGGAAGCTGCGGTGGGCGCTGTCACCCCAGGCTGGCCCGCCCCTAGCTGTGCCTCGTCCAGGTGGGAGGCGTCTGCCGCCGGCCGCTGCCCACGCCTCTGCCCAAGTTTCCAGCCGAGCTCAGGATGCTGGCCACACGCCGCGTCCACATGCTCAGCTGCCCGGAGGAGGACCAGGGTCAAGGGTGCCCTTTGTCTCCTTCTCCGGGGCTCTGCCGAGCGCGCGGCTGCTGGGAGCAGGGAGGAGGTGTGGCTCCTGGCCCCGAGGTGGGTCCCGGAACAAGGCCGTCGTGTCCTTTGTGAGCCAGTGCGTCCTTCACCCCCAGACGGAGGGAGCCCGGGCAGATGGTGAGAGGCAGGAAGAGCTGGCCTGGCCCTGCCGCTGCCCTGCCCCAGCCCCGCGCTCCGCCCGCCGGCCACGCCGTTCTGACATCTTCCTGCACCGGAAGCTGCACACAGTACCGGCAAGGTCACAGCCATAGCTGGCACCGGGATGGCCGCGTCCTGCCCACCCGAGCCCGCAGGGCCAGCCCGGGGCAGCTCCCACCTGGTTCCTTGGTGTGTGCTGGTGTGGGCGTGTCGGAAGCCGGTCGCAGATCAGGGCAGGACCAGACTCAGCCCCGAGAGCTCCGGGCGCCCCCGCCTGTTCTCGAGCATCTGGTCTGGGCTGCGGTGACCCTCCTTGCGCGTCCGGCGGGTGACATTTCCACAGGAATGCCAGTTGTTGGCAGGAAGGAAGCTGGGAGGAAGGGAGCAAGCAGGCAGGCGGGGCGCAGGGTTCCTGAGTGTGGAGGCTGGGTGCGGGGTGGTGGGCCCTGCTCTGCCCTGCCCTGGCAGAGGTGCCCAGGGGCTGCTGGCCCAGGACTCACTGTTCTGTGGGAGCTTCTGGTGTAGCCAGCCGTGGGCTATGGGGATACGTCAGGGGCGTGCTGCAGGGCGCCGGGGGTTCTGCTTTGTGAGAGGGGCAGGGAGCACTTGGGGGTACACATGTGACCCTAATCCCGATCCCGGGGTGCATGTGACCCCAATCCCGCTCCCCGGGGACTTGTGACCCTAATCCCACTCCTGGGGGGCGTGTGACCCTAATCCCGCTCCCGGGGGGTGTGTGACCCCAATTCTGCTCCCAGGGGATGTGTGACCCTAACCCCGCTCCCAAGGGGTTGTGTGACCCTAACCCCGATCCTAAGGTGCTTGCACGAACCTTTGCTCCATCCACCTGCTGGAGATGGGGGCAGGAGTGCTGGACCTGGACTCTGGTGGGACTGGGGTGGGCGGCCGTGGCCCTGCTGTGTCAGGACTGTATCCCCCCTCCCCGCCATGGTACCGATGCTGGATCTCGGGGTGTCTGGGCTTCCTCCGACATCCCCAGCCCGGATGAACGATGGTTGGAGCCCAGCACCCTCAGGTGATCTCTGAGACCTGTGCTCCTATCCCTGTGAGCCCTCGGTTGGCACCCAGACGGAGCAGATGGGCTCTGCCGTTTTTGACTCTGCCTCGGCCTTGGGGGCTCAGCGGCCGCAGAACTGGGCCTATGGGGGCTGCAGAAGCCTCAGGATCAAGCCCTGCTGTGCTCTGCATGGCCGTGGGGGTGTGTGGGCACTGCTGCCCTCCATGGCCACACCTCTGGACACAAGTCAGACTGGCCTGCTGTGAGGCGCAGTGTGGGTCAGTGGTGTAGATGCGCCCAGGCCAGCGCCACACCTGCTCCTGCCCTCTGCCCTGGTGTCCAACAGATGTCCTTCTCTTTGCAGGGCACGGGCACTCCTGCCCACCCTCCCCAACTCTGCAGGTGTGCCCCGGCTCCCTCCCTCCCTCCCTCCCTGCTTCCCTCCCTCCCTCCCTCCCTCCCTCCCTCCCTCCCTCCCTCCCTCCCTCCCTCCCTCCCTCCCCCCACCTTCCCTCCCTCCCTCCCTCCCTCCCTCCCCCCACCTTCCCTTCCTCCCTCCCTCCCTTCCTTCCTTCCTTCCTTCCTTCCTTCCTTCCTTCCTTCCTTCCTTCCTTCCTTCCTTCCTTCCTTCCTTCCTTCTTTCCTCCCGCCCCCCCTTCCTTTCTTCCTGCCCTCCCTGTTTCCCTTCCCTCCCTCTCTTCCTGCTTCTATTCCCTCCCTCCCTTCCTGCCTTCCCTCCCTTCCTTTCTTCCTTCCCTCCATCCCCCTCAGTCCCTTGCTTTCTGGTGTCCATATTTCATGCTGTCCTCATTCCTGTTTCTTTTCTGATTCTGGCCCAGACAGACACTTGGGAGATGAGACACGTTTTCCTGGGGAATACACATGGGACCTTCTGGGTCTTTGGTTTGTTTGTCTTTTGGGTCACACCTGGTGATATTGAGGGGTTACTCCTGTTTCTGCACTCAGGAATTACTCCCGGTGGTGCTCGGGGGACCATATGGGATGCCGGCGATTGAACCCCAGTTGGCTGCGTGGAAGGCAAATGCTTAGGCCTGGCTGGAGGGTCCTCGTCAGGGTGTGGGTCTGAGCCCGTGTGTGAGCGCTTTCCTGAGAGACGTGAGGAAGGCCGTGGGTGGCTGCAGGGCCTGTCCACGCCGAGGCCGGGGCAGGCGCCTCCTGTTGAGAGGTGGCCAGAGGTGGCTGGTTGATACTCCCAGGAGGAGGTGGACAGATGGATGGACAGACAGGAGGGAAGGGAAGGATGGACAGTGTGTCCCTGCAGGCAGCATGTGAGCTGACCGCCCCTGCCCATCAGACCCTCCTTCCTGGCTGTATTTCTGCCCCTGGTGTCACCTTGCCTGTGCCCTCTGAGGGGGCAGGGACACCCCAACAGGCCTCCAGGGACACAGTGGAACTGGAACAGGTCACACCTGGAGAAGTGGCCATGGCTTTGCACTCTGATGCTCGGAGGACAGGGAGGGATAGGAGGGCTCCAGGGGTGGGGTGCCATGGGAGTTGGGGTCTGCCCCCTTTCCTGTGGCGCAGAGCAGGGCTGGGCCAAGTGTGCAGTCAGCTCACCTGGAGGACTCGGCTCCCGTGGCCCCCCTCAGAGCTTGCAGGTTCCTGCAAGGGCAGAGGGGCCAACCAGCCTGGAGGGCACGGATGTCCTGCCCACCCAGGACTGGCCTTTCCCTCTGAGGCTCTGTCCCCTCCCATCCCCACCTCTGTTCAGCGCACCACTAACCACTGCTGGTCTGTCCCAGGTGTGGCTGGGTGCGGGGGCCAGGGTATGGCTGGGCACAGGGTCCCGGTGTGGCTGGACACAGCATCCTGGGCATGGCTGGGCCGGGCACAGGGTCCTGGATGTGGCGCCTGCGAGTGTGGCCGGGAGCTGTGTGAGCCTTTGTTGTGTTTTGAGAAACACTGTAAGAAGTGTGGGCACAGCAGACTTGTGACTCAGTTTTCTCCCACAATGCCCGGCAGTGCGGTGAGGGTACCTGACCCCAGGGGCAGCTCAGCTCTCCAGGCACTCTGCCCAGCTGCCAGGTTGCAGCAGAGACCAACATGGCGAGTTTCCTGAGTGTCAGACAAAGCAAAGGACATTCGTGTCACTTAATCTTTAACACATTCTGAGGCAAACAGAACTCATCCACATTGAACCGGTAAAGTTCACGTGTGACCGAGCCATTAACTGGGCTTAGCACTCTGATCCCCCACCTTTGCTCTTCGTTCTGGCTTAGATGTTTGTGTCCTTTTGCTGGAAAGTCATGGCATTAGCCCAGCAAATAGACATTTTAGACATGCGACTTACACATTGCAGTCACAGAAGGGAGCATGGAAATGATAGGTTTTGTGGTGGCTGAAGCGAGAGGTAATGAGTAGCTGTCTCTAGAAGCCCAGGCCAGCCAGGAGTGGGCCAGGAGCATGAGCAAGAGCCTTGGCCTCCGTCCAGCGGGGCGGGTATCTGCCCTGCACATGCCTGACCCAAGTCCCCGACAATATCGGGGGATCCCTGAGCACAGAGCCAGGAGTGGGCCCTGAGCACCACCGGGTGTGGCCCCGGCCAGGAGAAACCTGAGGCCAGTGTGACAAAGCAGCCGCACCTGTCCGCCTGCGGCTGGACACACACAGGGGCTCTCCCGAGACGCCCAGTGCTGGGTGCCTGGGTGGGCACCCCTGGGTGGCTGGGTGTGCTCCATGCGGGCCCAGACAGGCCCTCTGTCAATGAATCACTCCTGTCTCAGCAGAGAAAAGGAGCATGGGACAGTGCGACCTCCAGGCGAGGGCCTCGAACCTTGCAGCCCTGCTGGACAGCTCACCCCCTCCTGCCCGCCGGCCCGCTGAGGCACCCACCTGCAGTCGCTGGCCATGGGAGGCCAGCCACATCCTTATACAACAGGTGTGGCTGCGGGGTCCGAGGCCTGGTCGCCGGGGTCAGGCCCACCCAGGCAACGCACTCGCCCCTGTCCACTACTGACACCTGCTCCCTTTCTCCCTGGGGATTGGCCATCCCATGTACTCATACTGTCCACACACAGTCCACAGCTCACTGTTCACAGTTCATTCTCCACTTGTGAACCAAAAACTAACATTGTCCACATTTTACTGTCCGTATTTCACTTCTTCACTTGCAGTGTTCACGTTTCACTCTCCACCCACACTGCCCACTTTTCTGTCTATTCACATGTTTCTCTTCCACTTAAACCGTCTGCTTTTCTTTCTCACACACACGTCTCACCACTCAGAGCACCCCATTTTCTCCAGTCGGGGAGCACCAGCACTGAGACTCAGCGTCTTTGCCGCGGCTCCCCACCCCATGCACCTTCTCCTAGGAGAAAAGAGCAGCCCCTTGTACTGGACAGGAGGGGGCAGGCGGTGGCGGCTCTGCCCTCGGCCCCTGCAGTGCCTCTTGCTTGCCCGCCGTGGTTGTGGCGGGCACGTGCGCGGGCAGGTGGGGCAGTAGACTGGCAAACAGACCTCAGGCCTCTGCTGCCATGGACGGGCTGACTGCACGCACGGATGTTCCCCGTTTGCTCTCTGCACATGCCCGAGCATGAGGGATGGTGCTCGCTCTCCAGACGCTCTGTGCCCCGAGCGGCAGGTGCCAGGCTCCAGGAAGCCACGAGGAGTGAGCTCAGAAGGCGTGTTGGCAGCCTTGCCCGTCCAGGGTCCCGAAGGTGGCAGGACTGGGGGGAGTGCAGAGGGGCCCACGAGGGCTGCAGGGCTGCAGAGCGTGCAGAGGGTGCTCCAGGGGCCACACGTGCTGCCGTGCCGGGCCGTGCAGGAAGGAGTCCTGTTTGCCACTGGAAGCCAGTCGGTCTTTCTGAGACAGGTGCAAGCTGGCAGCCCCGTGGGTGGGCAGGTGCCGTGCCCAGCCTGTGAGAGATGTGACCCAGAGCAGGGAGGTCGCGAGAGAGGCATGTGGGCTGCCCTCCGGACTGCTGCTGGACCCATTCTCTGGACTCCGCAGTGTCGAGAGGCCAGGCGAGTTCAGAGTTCTGCGTCAGGAGAGGGTCTGCCACGGGAAGTGCTTCAGTACTTCCCACCTTCTCCCAGCTTTGGGGCCCGTGGGGTGCCTGGGCCTTGCCAAGGGGTGAAAGTGCAGCGAAAGCCGGGCTTCTGGGCTCCCGTGGAGCTTGGGGAAAGTATATTCATGCAGAGCACCCGGAACCTTTCCAGTGAGAGGAGTCTGTGTTTGTTCTCTTTCTTCAACGTATTTACCCCAGTTCTAGGTCACTGAGGCAGTGGGAAGGGTAAGGCCAGAGGGGCACGGGTGCGGATCTTAGTGAAGCAGAGCCCCACAGCTGTGCCAGCTGGGCTCCTCCCGCGGCTCTGCTCTGCTCCCCATGTCCCTCTCGGGCCTCTCATGGGCAGCGCTACCCATCTCCCATCTCCCCAGCAGGATGGGGGGCCTGGGGCTGCATGCCCACAGGTGCACATGCAGCCACGTGGCCACCTGCACTGATGCAATGTGAGAGACACCAACCCAGCTGGAGGCAGTGGCTATGTGGCCACTTGGACATATGATCACTGCAGGAGACCCCCCCCACTTGAGATCCACCTTGCTGGCCTGCTCTGGGCTCTGCTGGCAGGACGTGTCCAAGGAAGCCCCCAGGGAGGAACAAGAAGGAAGTGGATAGGGCGGAGGTAGTTCTATGGCTGCTCAGGAGTCACGAGTGTGGCCGCTCCAAGGCCTCCTGCTCTCCCCCTGGCTGGGTCAGGTGTCTAGATCCTCATTACCATCATCGTCATTATTCTGGTTCCTGGGCCACAGCCTGAGGGGCTTAGGGCCTGCCCTGGCTTGGTGCATGGTCACTCCTGTATCAGGAACTGTGTGTTGCTGGGACCACAGTTGATTTCATTTGTTGTTTTGTGATATTATTCACTCTGCGCTGTGCTCAGGATAGGGGTGGGGCCCAGCACACACACACGCTCTCCGTGGCACCTCTCCTGACCCCTGGAATTATCAAGGGGACAATTCATGTTCAAAGTCACATGTGCCTGATCTCAGAAGTCCCCGTGCCTGAGCATGTACCTCTAGACCACCCTTCGGGGACCCATGCACAATCCACTATTGGGGTGTGGACCCCAGAACCTTCTGAGCCTACTCACACAGGCAACGAGGCCAGTTTCTGTGTCCATGGAGTGACCTTGTCCAAGGTCAGAGTCACCCTGGGGAGAACCTGGCTGGACTGGGCCACTGGCCTGGCCTCTCCCGGCGGATGGCGTCTTCTTAGGGTACCATGGTCCACTGCCCACTACGTGGTGGGGTGTGACAGATGGAGTTTTTAGGATCTGACTGCTCACCACTGTGGGAAATGACCCACCACAGGCAGATGGTGGGGATGGGGAACTCGGGTGGGGACCTCGAGGTCACAGTTTCTTTAGCATTTGATCTTTTCTCTTAAAAGGCGATTCTAATCTCAGGCTTGTTTTGGTGAGAGCTTTTACAGTCAGTGACTGTCACAGCTGTTTCCTCACGATATCATTCTGTTGCTCTGCTGTTCTGGAGGCCCCAACTGCCCAACTGTGCTGGTGCCTCACAGGAGGGTGGTGTCGGGACCAAACGTCCTGCAGGACCTGTGCCCCGGCACTGGCTGTCACTCTTAAAGGAGCACACAACTTCCTCTAGGATCAGGGCCTGGGATCTGCAGGCTGGATCAGGGCTGGGATCTGCAGGCTGGAATCTGCAGGCTGGGATCAGGGGCTGGGATCAGGGCTGGAATCTGCAGGCTGGGGTGGGTACTGGGTTCGGAGACAGCTCATGATGCATCGGCATGTTGCCCCCATGCCCAGCAGCAGGGCTGACGTTCGCTACCTGTAGAGAGATCAGGGGCCGTCTGAGGGACTGCACAGGGGCCTGTGAATGGTGACCCAGGGCCAGAGTCTGCATCGCCCCTGGGACTCCAGAGAGAGGGCATCTGAGGGGTGTGAGCCAGGCACCCCTGGAAGCAGACTCTTAGCAGGGGGGGGACCAGGCTGGGATCAGTGTTGGAATCTTTCCCAAGACCCCTGGCAGCATCAGGAGTTGGCGTTTGCACTTCTGTTGTAAAATAGTCCTGTACTCCAAGCCCACACACCTCTGTTCAGTGCTAAGTTTCTAAGCTTCTGAACTCACTTTAGGCCTAACACTAAAAAATAAGTGAAGTGACACTTTCCAAGGCATCACGGCAGATGTGAACATGGGAAGGACTTTAGGGTGTACCTTCGCTGGGTGGGATTGAACAGCCACAGTACCTGCGTCCCCTTGGCGGCCAAGGGCTGAGCCAGCAAACTGACTCCCTACCCTTCCAGCTCAAGTCTGAAATTCGTCACCTGGGCCCTATGGGAAGGGGTAGATTGAGTCACATTCTTCAAAAGCATCATTGTGTGCACATGCTGTCATCCTCAGCTGTTTGTGTTTACAGACTGCATGCAAGTGTGGACACCTGCCCACGCACATGCATGTATACCCAGGCATATATATGCCCATGCACGCACTCGTGCGCACACATGCGCACACACACACACACACACACACACACACACACACACATATACTTCTGCCTTTCACGCCAGGAGGAATATCACTTCATGATTTGTAGGTCGCTCCAGAACACTTCCCGACCCCCTCTGAGTACCTGTCACCCTGTCCCCAGGCCTCTGTACTGAGACCCCCTCCCATCCCCTACCCCTACCCCCGCCTCAGGGCTGTTCCTCATCAGTCAGTGTCTGAGATGGGTTTGGGGATCTCAGAGGTTTCTGAGCTGTCCCCTGTAACCCACGTAGTGCTTCTGGGTCTTGTTGATTTATTTGAGTCTGCTGGGGACCTGGGGGCTGGGGGGCACCTGGGACTCTGCACAGAAGCTCCTAGTTCTGCCTGTCTGACCTGGTACACTGGACATGGGGCACAGCCTGATGCCCCAGTGGTCACAGCACCTGTGCCAACTGTGGAGTGGATTGGTCAGCATCTGACCCTGCGCTGTGCAGCCTTTTCTTGTGGTGAGAACTTTGTTTCTGTTGGGGCACACGGGCCGGTGCGTGGGCTGGAACTGGCCTTGGATGCCGCAGTGTCCAGGAATGTTCACCTTCTGCTGCTTCCATCCCTGCCGAGTTGGGGCATCCCAGGATTGGCTGAGAACCAGAAAGGGAACCTCCAGCTCCCCATGCCACCCCACTTTGCTCATCTCCAGTTTTAACTGTAAAATAAAGGACAGTCATTCTGGGTCTGGGAGAGGGTCAGGTGGTCAGGTTTACACAGGCTCTGCATGCTGGACTCTGGAGCCCACCCTCTGCACCATGAGGGCCCCCCCGCCCCCGCTGCTGCCCACAGCTGAAACCCAACCTGGCCCCAGCACGGAAGTCGGCATCTGCTGTGGGGCCCCAGGCTGCATGCGGTCATGTCTGTGGGGTGGTGAGCTTGGCCCAGCCCCGCCCCATCAAGGCAGCTCCTTCCTTCGGGCCTCAGAAAGTCCTTCTGCAAACCACGTAGTCATTCAGAGATGGGAACAATAGTTTGGTTCCTGTGGAAATTTATGGAAAGGGTTTGTTTTCTCTTCTTCCTTCCCAGTGACCCTCGGCAAAAACACAGTCTGGGAAGGTAGTAGTGAGGAAAGGGGCTGTGATGAGGCTGTGGAGAAAGTCAGGGGCAATGCCCCCAGAGCCAGCTGGTCCTGCCAGTTCTGGGGAACACAGGGATGAAACTGGGCATGGTCCTGTGGTTCTGGAGGCACAGAAATGGGACTGGGTAGTTCTGCTGGTTCTGGGGCATAAGGATGGGGCTGGGCATGGTCCTGCCAGTTCTGGGGGGCACTGACCTCCTCCACTGCCCACGTAGCAAGACCAGGCACCTTGCCTCACACTGCCCGGGCAGCTGCCTTACATGAGTTGGAGTGGGGGCTGGTGAGGCTGTCCCAGGCCTCTCAAAAGTGTGCATCTTATTAAAAACATCAGGAGTCATTCCACCATTCAGGTGAGGAAAAGTGTGTTCATTCTCTAGCAATGCTTGTTTTTTTTTTTTCTTTTTTGGGTCACACCTGGCGATGCACAGGGGTTACTCCTGGCTCTGCACTCAGGAATTACCCCTGGCCGTGCTCAGGGGACCATATGGGATGCTGGGATTTGAACCCGGGTCGGCCGCTTGCAAGGCAAACGCCCTACCCACTGTGCTATCTCTCCAGCCCCCTAGCAATGCTTGTTTTTTAATAGAGAGGTTTCCTTTTTTTTTTTTTTTTAAAGTAAGATACAGATTAGAGAGATAATGCATGGGATAAGGAACTTGCTTTGCATGTGACTGATCTTGGTTCCATCCTGGAACCACATGTCCCATGGACACTGCCAGAGACAAGCACTAAGCACAGAGTCAGGAGTAGAATTTGAATACCACCAGGTCTAGCCAGATCCCACCCCTGCAGAATAACCTGAGTGAGGACTTTGCTGGTGCCAGGCCCTTCTGATGCTGGTGCTGAAGTGTGTGGTCCGGTGAGCATGAGAAAACTGGAGTGGAGACTCAGAGTGGACACTGTGCGCTTCTGTCATCCAGAAACCTGGTTTGGGAGAGAGTGTATGTGTGTGTTGGGGGCAGGGGGAGTACTGTCTACTTGTCAGCACCGGGTGTGTGGACTGTGCCTAAACACTAGTCCCATAGCAGGTACCAGTACTTGCATGCTCTGGCCCGTGCTACTCCCTGCCATACAGGAGAGGCCCCCAAATGCCCAGCAGTCAGTCTGGGTAAGCTGTTCCAAACAACAGTCAGAAGGCAGCTCCATGGTCCCCATAGCTGGTCCCAGTGCTTGTGTGCCCTGAGCCCACGCTATCTAATTCGGCACAAGTTAATCTCGTCCTCCACCCCTAGATAGAACTCCAGAGATTTCCCTGGCAGCAGAGCAGACGCACCCCCAGACTACAAAAGGAGCCACATTACAGAGCACAGAGCCCCGCCACGGGTAGTGGGTGAAGATTGTGATCCTGAGGACTCAGTAACATCTACGTACAGTTTTTCTGAAAAGGACTTAAGAGTGGAAATGCTTAGGGTATTTAACGAGCTTAGAGAAACAATGGACCAGTCAGCCACGTGAGGATATGATAGCAGAAATGAGAAAACTACAAATAGAAATGACAGAATTTGGTGGGCAAAACGAGAAACTCACTGGAAGGCCTCGCCAACAGAGTAACAGCCTTTGAGAGCGGAATCAGAGAGCTCCAAATGAGATGCAGAAAACCTCCAGACAATAGCAGAAGATGTAAAAGAGCCTCAAAATAAGGGAGCAGCTAACAGAGAACTTTGGGTGAATTCAAAAGGAACAAATTAATAATCATAAGAGTCCCAGAGGGACCTGATGCAGAAGGAACAGTTAAAACATCGTTACTGAGAAGCTCCCAGAGCTGGAAAGTGCAGGCACCCAGGAGGCCTGAAGGGTCTAAAAAGAGCTCCAAGTAAAAATACAGGACATGCCCTAATCAGAATGACAAGAACCATAGATAGAGGTAGAATACTGAAAGCAACAAGATCAAAGGAAATTATATCCAATGGAGAATCCCTAAGACTTGCAGAACATTTACTAAGTGATACCTTTTGGACCTGAAAACAGTGGTGGGGTATAGTGAAAAAATTCAATGAAATGAACATCTCGCCAGAAATACTTTAGCCAGCCATACTTTCATTCAGATCTGAAGGAATAATACACAAATTCACAGATAAACAACAACTTAGGAACTTCATAGACTCAAAAACATCTTTCCAAGAAGAACGAAAGGGGCTATTGTAAGACAAAATGAGTCCCCCAAACATGCCAAACTCCTACAAACAGATGGCACAAAACTCCATGACAATATTATCTCTCAATGTCAGTGGGCTAAATACACCAGTTAAGAGACACAGAGTGTCAGGATGAATTAAAAACCTGAATATGCTGCTGCAAGAAACACATTTGAATAGTCAGAGCAAACATAGACTCACAGTCAAAGTTGGAAGACAATTCATCAAGCAAACAACCCCCTCAAAAAGGCTGGGGTGGCCATCCTAGTATTATGTGACAGACTTTAGGCTGAAAACGGTTATAAGAAACAGTGAAGGTCGTTTCTTTCTTTTTTTTTTTTCTTTTTGGGTCACACCTGGCGATGTACAGGGGTCACTCCTGGCTCTGCACTCAGGAATTACCCCTGGCGGTGCTCAGGGGACCATATGGGATGCTGGGAATCGAACCCAGGTCGGCCACTTGCAAGGCAAATGCCCTACCCACTGTGCTATCACTCCAGCCCCCAGTTTCTTAATGCTCAAGGAATATGTACATTAGGAAGAACTCATACTCCTAAATGTATATGCATCTAATGAGTGACAGCAAAATATTTAAAACAACTGCTAATAGATTTCAAGGAGGACATTGCTAGCAACACAAATAGTAGTTGCTGTCACCTCTTGCTAGATCAACTAGACTAAACTCAATAAGGAAATACTGCTTTGAAGGAAGAAATGGAAAAGATATAGGGCTTTTCATCCCCCCAAACTGAATATACATTCTTCTCCAATGCACATGGACATTCTCCAAGACAGACCGCATGCTGGGCCACAAAACTTATCTCCACAAAGTCCGGAGGCTATTAGACCATGATGCACTGAAAACAGAGTTAATCGCAAACAAAAATGGAGAAATAACTCTAACTCCTGGGAATTAAACAGCTCACTATTGAATAACCAGTGGGTCAGAGAAGAAATCCGGGAGGAAATCAAAAGATTCCTGGGAAGAAATGAGAATCAGGACACAACCTACTAGAACTTGTAGGACACAGAAAAGCAGTGTTAAGAAAAAAGTTTGTAATTTTGCAGATATTCATTAGAAGAAAGGACCCACATAAATAACTTGACTGCACAACTTAAGAAACTGGAAAATGAACACAAAAGGAACCCAAAGTAGGCAGGAGAAAGGAAATAATAAAAGAGCAGAAATTAATGAACTGGGAAAAAATCCAAAAGAGCTGGTTCTTGGAAAAAAAAAAACAAGATCAATAAACCACTAGCAGGAGTCACAAAGAAAGAGAGGGAGTGAGCCCTAATACCCCAGTTCAGAAATGAAAGTGGGAGTGGGGGACATCAGAGCAGACACCACAGAAATTCAAAGGATCATCAGAGATTACTTTGAGAATCTTTATGCCACAAAATGAGAGAATCTAGGATAAATGGATAAATTTCTGGACTCCTAGAACTTCCCAAGACTGAACCAAGGTGATTTGGAATACCTGAACATACCTATCACTATTGAGGAAATAGAAATGGTAAACAAATCTTCCCCAAAACAAAAGCCCAGGTCCAGATGGATTCACGAGTGTATTCCTCCAAACCTTTAAAGAGGACCCACTGCCAAGCTTTACAGGCTTTTTCAGCAAATTGAAGAAACATAAACCTTCCCAAACAGTTTTGATGAAGCAAGATCACTGATATCAAAAGCAGACTCCATGCAAAAAAAGAGAATTATAGGCCAATACTCCTGATTAACACAGATGCAAAGATCCTCACAGATAGTAAATAGAATACAACAACTCATCAAAAAGATTATATACCCTGACCAAGTATTATATATCATGACCTTGCATACTGGGGATGCAAGAATGGTTTAAGACATGCAAGTTGATCAATGTAGCACATCATATCAATAAAAGAAAAAATCATATGATCATATCAATAGACAGAGAAAGCATTTGACAAAACCCAGCACCCATTTATGATAAAAAATCTCAACAAAATGGGAATTGAAGGGACTTTCCTCAACATAGTCAAAGCCTGAAGGAAACCATAAGCCTGAAGGAAACATTATAATCAATGAGGAAAAAAACTAAAAGCCTTCTGTCTACAATTAGGCCCAAGACAAGGTTGACCACTCTTGCCACATCTATTCAATATAGTATTGGAAGTACTTGCCATAGCAGTTAGGCAAGAAAAGGGCATCCAAACAGGAGAGGAAGATTTAGTCTCCCTATTTGCAGATCACATGATATAATATTTAGAAAATATATTAAAGACATTGCACAAAAGCTCCTAGAAACAGTGTATTTGTATAGTAAAGTGGCAGGCCACAAAATTAATACACAAAAGTCCATGGCTTTCCTATATGCAAATAGTGACAGAAAAGGAAGAGGTATTTAAAAAGCAATTTTGTTCACAATTGTGCCTCAGAAAACCAAGTACCTCAGAATCAGCTTAACTAAAGAGGTGAAAGACCTACACAAAGAAAGCTACAAAAGACTACTTAAAGAAATAAAAGAGGACCCTAGGAAACGGAGACACATCCCCTACTCATGGGTTGGATTAATATTATTAAGATGGCAACACTCTCCAAAGTATTGTACAGATTCACTGCAGTCCCTATAAGGACACCCATGATATTTTCCAAAGAAATAGATCAAAGACTCTTGAGATTCATATAGAACAATAGCTAAAGCAATCCTTGGGAAAAAGAAGATGGGAGGCATCACTTTCCCCGACTTCAAACTGTACTACAAAGCAGTAGTAATTAAAACAGCATGGTATTGGAATAAAGCACACCCCCAGTCCAGTGAATAGAGTTGAATATCTTGAGACAGACCCTTAAGTATGTGATTATTTAATCTTTGAAAAAGAGTAAAATGTATGAAGTGGATCAGGGAAAGTGTCTTTAATAAGTTGTGCTGGGAAAACTGGTCAGCTATATGCAAAAACAAACAACCAACAAACCCTCAGACCTTTCTAACACTAGGCACAAAAGTCAAATAAAAATGAATTAAAGACCTCCATATTAGACCTGAACCCATGATATACATAGAGGAAGGTAGGCAGAACTATCCATGACATTGATGCTAAAGGCATCTTCAAGGATGAAATTCACTGACCAAGGTGGAAGCAAAAATAAATGAACAGAACTACATTAAACTAATAAGTGCCTGCACCTCACAGGAAATGATGGCCAGGATACAAAGACAGCCCACGAATGGGAGAAATTATTCAATACTCATCTGATAAGGGGTTACTACTCTATATAAGGCACTGGTAGAACTTAACAAGAAAAAATAACCAACCCCATCAAAAAATGGGAGAGGCAATAAACAGGAACTTCCCTAAGAAGTAATACAGGTGGCCAAAAGGCACATGAAAAAAATGCTCTGTATCACTAGTCATCACAGAGATGTAAATCAAGCAACAGTGAGATATTGTCTCACACCACGAAGACTGACACTGGCATCAAGAATAAAAAGAACAACCAGTGCTGGCACAGATATGGGGAGAAAGGGACTCTCATTCACTGCTGGTAGGGATGTGGACTGGTCCAGCCTTTCTGTAAAACAATGTGGACATTCCTAAGAAATCTAGGAATTGAGCTTCCGTTTGACCCAGCAACTTCACTTCTTGGAATAAACTCCAAAGGCCAAGAAACACAATGTACAAAAGACATTTGCACCATTCCTAGCCACACTACCCATAATAGCCAAAATCTGGAAATAACCCAAGTGTCCAAGAATAGATGATTGCTAAAGAAACTATGGTGCATTGTACACAACGGAATATTACTCGGCCATAAGATAAAGTCATGAAATTTGCTGCTACGTGGAGGGACCTAGAGAGCACCGTGGGTGAGGTTAGCCAGAGGGAGAGAGACGCATACGAAGTGAAAGGAAACATAACAGCGGAATAACAAACACCCGGAGACAATGGAAGCAAAGAACATGAACTCTGGGATTCAGGGGAAGGGCCCCTGGAGAAGGCTGCGGATAGGTCAAGATCAGGGGAGGCTGGGCAATGCCTCTGGTGGACGGGAGTGTTCAACCGGGAGGAGGAGGTGGCACTGATGGGGTAAAGTGTCTTGTATGAAACCCTCTCACGCAGACTGTGGGTGGGAGCAAGTGGGGCAGTGGTGGAGGGACAGGGACACTGGCGAAGGATACATGTCGAAGCACTGCATCCCTGAAGCCCAATCAGGAACAACTTTGTAACGTCACGGTGACAAACAAACCCTGAACTCCTGAACTATGGCCCTCCATACCCACGGCCAACCGGGGTTTGATCCCCAGCACCCCATATGGTCCCTGATCCATTTCTGCGTGCAGAGCCAGGAGCAAGTCCTGAACTCCACAGTATGTGCCCCCCGGACCCAAGTAAAGGGAACTTTTAACACTGGGCTAAAAGGAGAGGTTGGGGGAGAAGAGGCTTGCTTTGAAGATGTGTGTAAAAATAGTTTGGTACAAAAACATTCAGGCCCAGCCTGGGCCTGGCCTGTGTTCAGGAATGTCCGGCTCCCCTCCCCCAAGAAGGCCACGGCGGGGAACTCAGGAATCAGGACCCGTCGGTGACATTCGTCAAGTAGAACTTGGTTTTCACCCTTACTCTCCCCCACCTGCTGCTCCACCTCGACAACGTTGCTGAGAGCACAGGTTGGGTGGATGTCCACACACATGGATGGGGGCATCACGGGGGCGCTTGCTCCCACCTGCATGAACACCTGGGTGCTCACTCCTGTTCATGCCCACACCCGGTATCTGCATCTGTGACACGCTCACACCCGGCATACCCAGCATGCTCACACGTGGCCGTGCTCACACCTGATCTGCACACACTTGGCCACGCACCAGTTCACACGCACTCTGTGGTGGCCAGCAGGTGCTGGGCAGCATCAGGGATCAAACTGTCAGTCTTGGGCTTGCGAGGCAGGTGCTGTTCGCCACTGAGCCATCCCTGGCCCTGAAAAGTGTTCTTCTAAGCTAACAGGGGAATTAATTTAATTCCAAGTTGTTCATTGATTTTTAGATTCTTATTAGAAGAATGAAGAGTGTGAGATCATTTAAGGTCACTTTTGCTTCATCTTGTGAAGACAGGAATTAACTCCTTGGTAGAAAAAAAACATTGATCTTTACTCCATAATTGGTAGCAAAAAAATCAGAGAGTTTGGTTATTTTTCCTATTCCTGCTCCACTGAACGAAGTCAGATGCTGACATTGCCTCGGTATGGCTGGCCTATCGTTTTATTGGGCTTGTTTCGAGAACATTCCCAAAGCCAGCTTTCCCCTTAGAACAGGGAAACTTTCAATCCTACTCATCGATGTGCCAGGAGCTTTAAATAAAAATGCTGGGCTGACAACTTATCCCTCCCACCTCTTGAAAACCCTATGAATTAGTCCCTCGGGGCTAGAACGCATGGCGAATGCAGGTTTCACTTCCTTTCATCTCCCTGAGGAGATGGCAGTTCCCGAAACTCAGATGTGGGTGACGTCAGGAAGTACGTGTGGATGTGGGGCAACCAGAGGCCAGTGAGGACCAGCATGGCCGGGGGAGCCCCCGCGTACCTCCCTCCCCGTCTACCCACAGGTCCCGGTTCTCCCTCTAGTCAGTGTCCCTGTTCTCAGGCAACGTTTGCACGGGAGTGAGCGAGCTCCGTGCTGACCGCAGCGCCTGGGGGGCTGCAGGCTGGCCTAGGGCTACACCTGCCTCCTGTTCACGGAGCTTGGTTGGGGCCGATGGCCTTGGAGTGAAAAGCAAACTCTGCCTCGGTGGGGTTCACGCATGTGGATGGGGTCTGCAGGGAACTCGGCTCGGGGTTCTGCTCTCCTGGCCACAGACGCGCTGCCTGTGAGGGCTGTGTGGGAGTTGGGACCCTCTCGAACTCCGTCTCCCTGGGACCCTCTCTCGCCGGAACCCCCTTTCCTGGGACCCCCTATCCCAAGGAGCACCCTCTCACCGGGACTGCTCTCCCCAAGACCCTCTCTCCCCGGGACCCCTCTCCCTTGGGCCTCTCTCCCTGGGACCCCCTCTCCCAGGGGGCCCTTCTCCCCGGGACCCCCTCTCCCCGGGGGCCCCCTCTCCCAGGAACCCTCTCTCTGTTCTCATGGGTTCTGTCAGGCTCACATATCCCTCATATGCAAGCACCCAGGTAGTCGCGGCCTCGCTGACAATCAGGTGGGGGCAGGTGCTCCCCAGCAGGGGATGACCACATGGAGACTCATGTGCAGTGTCCAGAGCTAAGCAGGGCTTGGCCAGGCTGCAGGTGGGTCCGTCGGAAACATTTAGAGCTTCTCCTGGCAGCCCGGGGCGAGCTGGGCAGAGCAAGAGCCGGAATCTCTCCAGCCGGCTGACCCCAGGCCAGGACTGGGCTCCCGTGGGCCTGTGGGGAGCTGGGAGCAGGTCCCCGTGCAGACACGCAGGAGGGTGAGCCGTGGACACGTCCCATCTATGACCCCATGCAGACATGCGGGAGGGTCAGTGGCTCTCAGCCTGCGCCCTGGCCAGGTCTTAGCTGTAGCCCTGGGCAGTCTGTGAGGGCCGCGCCCTGGAACCGTGGGCAGTTGGAGGCTGGAAGGAAAAGCCCTGGCTGCTGGCCCCTTGGAGCCCTCGCGGGAGCTGCACAGGCGGCGGAGGGGCCGGAGAGAGGAACCAGGCCGGACTAGAGCTGCTCTCGGCTGGAAGTGGCTTTGTGGCTCCTTCCCCGCCCTCGGGGGTGTGGCCCAGAGACTGAACAGGGCTGCGGAGCGGGGCCCTCAGCCAGGTATGTGCAGGGTGTGGGTCCTGCTGGGGGCTGTGCTGCAGGGGCCTGGCCAGTCCTGTCTCGGCTCTCCCAGAAGCCCGTGGTTGTCCTGGGTCCCCCTTCCCTGGCTGGGGACAGAGTGAGAGTGCATTGGGGCGGAGACATGCAGACAGGCCTGAGGGGCTCCGGGGCCTCCCCAGGCTGCTCGCTCACCCGGCAGTGGGCACTCGGCTGGGGCAGAGGGACAGTCTGAGGCTCAGGGTCAGACTCGGGCTGAGGGTCAGGGTCTGAGGGACAGGCTGAGTGTCAGGGACAGGGTCTGGCTCGGGCTGAGGGTCAGGGTCTGGCTCGGGCTGAGGGATAGGCTGAGTGTCAGGGTGAGGGTCTGGCTCGGGCTGGGGGTCAGGGTGAGGGTCAGGGTGAGTGTCAGGGACAGGGTCTGGCTCGGGCTGAGGGTCAGGTGAGGGTCCCACTCAGTCTGAGGCTCAGGGTCTGGCTCGGGCAGGGTCGGCTGTGTGTTTCCCAGAGGCTGCGGCTATGTGGGCGACGGTGGGCTCAGAGCTGGCTGGAGGCTCGGGGTGGGATGGGTGTTGCAGGGAAGCTGCTGGGCAGTCTGGACCCACGTGACAGGAAGTGTGCTGAAAGAGGCCGGGGCCGCAGCCTCCATCCTCTGCAGTTTCTGCTCTGCAGGCACGGACCGGCAGCCTGCACTGTCCCTGGGGCTGGGGCCGGGGTGGGGGTGGGGTTCTGCCACTGGCTCTGAGTCTGCGCTCCCCGTCCTGTCCGGCCAGAGTCTCAGCAACCGGCGGCCCCTGGCCTGCACCTTGCAGGGGTGTTTCTCCCTGGGGGAAGTTCAGGCTTGGGGTGATCTCTCCACTGCCACGTCATGAAGATATTTAAGGGCAGAAGAAACTGTCTCCTTTCTCCATCCCTGCTGGCCCTTCCCACCTCAGACGGTCAGTCCGGGAGGACCTGGGGTCGGGGTCCCCCGTGACAGGCCTGACCCTCTGTGCCACGCTGTGAGGGGAAACGGCTCTGTCCTGAGAGCCAGAATTGCGTCTGTGTCTGAAGGCCTGTGAGATGCCCCTGAGAGCCGAGGGCAGGGGGCGTGTCTGGGGAGTCACGTGGGGGCAGGTGTCCACCCTTCCCGGGTGCTCGGGAGGCCACCTGTGCCCTGAGTCCTGCTTTCCAGGGCAGGTGGGGTCGTGGGCAGCGTCTCCAGGCCCAGCACTGCCCCCTGCAGCTGGTGGCTGCGCATCATAGGAGT
The DNA here is from genome assembly GCF_027595985.1 of Sorex araneus. Taxonomy (NCBI): domain Eukaryota; kingdom Metazoa; phylum Chordata; class Mammalia; order Eulipotyphla; family Soricidae; genus Sorex; species Sorex araneus. The sequence continues at coordinate 66,818,047 of NC_073311.1, forward strand.
GACCAGGCCAGGAGTTCAGGGGAGTCCCCCAATACCCGTCCTGACTGCCCCCCGCCCCCACTGGAGCCCGCATGCTCCGGGACCCCAGCCGCAGCACGAGCTCTGTCACTCCTGGCCTGGCCTTCGCAGATGTGCGGAGTCCAGCGAGGGTGGGGCGAGAGAGGGCAGAGGGGGTACAGGCTGTGGGGGTGCAGCCTTGCCTCCCCGTCCTCCCTCTGTCTCTGTCCTGCTCTCGGGTCATAGAGAGAGGAGAGGACGCAGTGTCAGAGCTCCCGGGGCTCCCTGTGTGGCTGCACCTGCTTCCTGCCCGTGTGGCCGAGCGCGGGAGACAGCCCCGCCCTCTGCACTCCTGTGACGGACGTGACCTCCGGCAGCTGAGCCATGGCCACTCCGTGCCTTGTTTGCTCACACGACTTCGCCAAAGTTGGCTGTGCTTCACCATAGAGTGGAAGGTGACACTGAACCTCCAGATGATTATGGGCTGTGGTCTCAGGTGCCTCACGAGCACGGCGCGTGGATGAGCTGGAGGGCCACTGACCTCTGATGTGGCACAGCACGCCCTTTGCTTTTCCTTACTGGCTTGGGGCCACCTGGCCTAGGGCTCACTCCCCGGGGGCTCAGGATCTCTCCACAGGTGCGGGGTTGAACCAGACCAGCACACCTTCCCCTACTGTGCTGTCTCCAGCCCGGCACACCCTCTTTCTGGTGCTCCACAAGAGTTGCTGATCCAGAGTGGAACAGCAGTGCTGTTGAGAAGGAACACAGTGGCCCTTCTATGGGTGCCGTGCTGGTGCTGGCGTGCAGGCCGACAGCCACCTTCTGTCCCTACAGCCCTAACTGTTCTATGCTTGCACCCAAGTTAGGGCTGTGTTGTCTCGGCCCTCTGCAGCCATGGCAGGACAGTGTCGAGGGGGACCCAAGCTTGGTTGAGCCGAGTTTCTCCAAGTTCAGATGAATGTGTGTGAGGCAAGGTGAGGGAGGCAGGGGTGACATGTACCAGGACTTCTAGAGACCCACGCACCAGGGACCCACATCCTGGAGGGGATGTGAAAGAGGGGTACGTGGATTTGGGGGATACAGTCAGAGGGGTATCTGGATTTGGGGGGCAGAGCAGGAGGGTATGTGGGCATAGGTAGGTTGATGTTGATGCCAGTGCTGATGCTGACTCTGATCCTGATGCTGATGTTGATGCTGATGCTGATGCTGATGTCGATACTGATGCTGATGATGATGTTGATGCTGATGTTGATGTTGATATTGATGCTGACAGTGTCACTGATGCTTACATTGATGCGATGTTGATGACACTGATGTTGATGTTGATGCTGATGCTGACATTGATGCTGACGATGATGCTGACGATGATGCTGATGTTGATACTGATGCTGATATTGATGCTGATGTTGATGCTGATGCTGATGTTGATGCTGATGTTGATGCTGATGCTGATGTTGATGCTGATGTTGATGCTGATGTTGATGCTGATGTTGATGCTGACATTAATGCTGATGTTAACGTTGATCCTGACATTGATGCTGAAGCTGACGTTGATGCTAATGTTGATACTGATGCTGACGTTGATGCTGATCCTGATGATCCTAACGTTGATGTTGATGCCGACGTTGATGCTGATGTTGCAGATGCAGATTCAAAGGCATGTTCTGCTGTTGCATCCTCCTGTGCGCATGCAGTGCTGTGGGAAGGCTGTGGAGGAACAGGAAGGGTGCTGCCATCGTGGGTGAATCCTTACTTTCCTAGGGACTAGCAGAGACCCACACAGCATTGGGAGAACTAGAGATGAGCTTACCTGGCTCCTGGCTTGTGTTTGAAGCTCCCTTTTCCACTCTGTCCTCAGCTCAGAAACGGTGGCTGACCTAGCAGCCACGTTGTCTCTGTGAGTTTGCTGTGGGGGGTGGGGGGGCTTGTGCCAAGGTCTGTTCCTTCTCTCTGAATGCAGCCAGTGAAGCAGAGCCACGAGACACGGCATTGCCCCACCCTTGTCACAGGCTGACATTTCCACTGGAGACCCTTGGGGGTTACAGTTCCTCAGGCCTCACACGCCCTCAGACACTGTGCATGTCAGACAACGTTCCACGGTGTCCCCCACGTAAATAAGCGTCAGAACTTCCATCTTCTGGCCCCCAGTCTTACCAGTCCTGCCTGCTTTATCCTCAAATGCACTTTTTGGCAAAACAACCAGCGTGCCGGGGAGGGCCAGGCGGGCCAGGAGCTGTGCAGGAATGTCTGTGGCAGCAGCTCAGAGGGAGGCTGGGAGGGTCAGAAAAGCATCCCGGGGAGGGGTGGGGATGTGACTATTGCGGAGGCTTGGGGCAGGCCACCGCAGGGATGCCGTGTCCGGGTGTGAGAGGACAGATAAGCTGCTCCAGGCCTCTGGCCGCCTCGCTGCAAACAGTGGCCTCTCCCGGCCCTGTGACAAGGGGCCATTTGCCCTGCCTCTGGGACTGTGTCTAGACAGTGTGGATGAGTGGAAACGGTTGGGCAGTGCAGGGGGCAGGCGTCGTGAATAACTCATACAGCAGATGACACGGAGTAGTCGAAGCGTCGCTGGGTGCTCAGGACAAAGCCAGCCTCTGCGCTTCTCGTTCCTTCCTGTCAGTCTTTATTCCAGTGGTTTAAAGTCAGCACAAAGCTGTGATGTTCCTGTGTCAGTATCTGTCACGGCCGAGTCCCGCCCTGAGTGGTTACGGTCCTCTCCCTTGGACTCAGGTAGGAGCCCCTGAACAGCTCTGGGCTGAGCACTAGCCACTGGGCTGCTTGGAGAGACTCTGGAGCAGCCCCGAGCCCCACAGGAAGTGAGGAGAGGAGACCCCCCCAAGCGGCCCAGGTGGGGGCACTTCCCCATGCGGCTCTGCCCTCTGTGAGCCCTGCCAGGGGGGGACACACGGTGACTTGGGCATGATGGTGACACACAGGGACACACGGTGACCTAGGGGGCTTGATAGTGACACTGGGGGGACACACAGTGACCTGGGGGCATGATGGTGACACTGGGGGGACACATGGTGACCTGGGGGCTCGATAGTGACACTGGGGGGACACATGGTGACCTAGGGGGCTCGATAGTGACACTGGGGGGACACATGGTGACCTAGGGGGCTCGATAGTGACACTGGGGGGACACATGGTGACTTAGGGGGCACATGGTGACACTGGGGGGACACACAGTGACCTGGGGGCACGATGTGACACTGGGGGGACACATGGTGACCTGGGGGCTCGATAGTGACACTGGGGGGACACATGGTGACCTAGGGGGCTCGATAGTGACACTGGGGGGACACATGGTGACCTAGGGGGCTCGATAGTGACACTGGGGGGACACATGGTGACCTAGGGGGCTCGATAGTGACACTGGGGGGACACATGGTGACTTAGGGGGCACATGGTGACACTGGGGGGACACACAGTGACCTGGGGGCACGATGGTGACACTGGGGGGACACATGGTGACCTGGGGGCTCGATAGTGACACTGGGGGGACACATGGTGACCTAGGGGGCTCGATAGTGACACTGGGGGGATACATGGTGACCTAGGGGGCTCGATAGTGACACTGGGGGGACACATGGTGACTTAGGGGGCACATGGTGACACTGGGGGGACACACGGTGACTTAGGGGGCTCGATGGTGACACTGGAGGGACACATGGTGACCTGGGGGGATCTATAGTGACACTGGGGGGACACACGGTGACTTAGGGGGCACGATAGTGACACTGGGGGGACACACGGTGACCTGGGGGCTCGATAGTGACACTGGGGGGACACATGGTGACTTAGGGGGCACATGGTGACACTGGGGGGACACACGGTGACCTAGGGGGCTCGATAGTGACACTGGGGGGACACACGGTGACTTAGGGGCACAATAGTGACACTGGGGGTACACACGGTGACTTAGGGGCACATGGTGACACTGGGGGGACACACGGTGACTTAGGGGGCTCGATGGTGACACTGGAGGGACACACGGTGACCTGGGGGGCTCTATAGTGACACTGGGGGGACACACGGTGACTTAGGGGGCACGATAGTGACACTGGGGGGACACACGGTGACCTGGGGGCTCGATAGTGACACTGGGGGGACACATGGTGACTTAGGGGGCACATGGTGACACTGGGGGGACACACGGTGACTTAGGGGCACGATAGTGACACTGGGGGTACACACGGTGACTTAGGGGGCACATGGTGACACTGGGGGGACACACGGTGACTTAGGGGGCTCGATGGTGACACTGGGGGGACACACGGTGACCTAGGGGGCACGATAGTGACACTGGGGAGACAGTGTCGCCATTGCCCATGGCGGAGCCTGGCTGTTGCTGTGGGAGGCTGAACTCTTAGCCCCCAGGCCTGTATCTGGGTGCTGGGTGCCCCCAGGCCTGTATCTGGGTGCTGGGTACTCCCAAGCCTGTATTGGGGTGCTGGGTGTTCCCACACCTGTTCAGGGTGCTGGGTGCTCCCAGACCTATGTCAGGGTACTGGGTGCTCCCAGGTCTATCAGAGTGCTGGGTAATCCTAGGCCTGTATCGGGGTGCTGGGTGTTCCCACGCCTGTTCAGGGTACTGGGTGCTCCCAGACCTATGTCAGGGTACTGGGTGCTCCCAGGCGTGTATTAGGGTGCTGAGTGTTCCCAGGCCTGTTCAGGGTACTGGGTGCTCCCAGGCCTGTATTGGGGTGCTGGGTACTCCCAGGCCTGTATCGGGGTGCTGGGTGCTCCCAGGCCTGTATCGGGGTGCTGGGTACTCCCAGGCCTGTATTGGGGTGCTGGGTACTCCCAGGCCTGTATTAGGGTGCTGGGTGCTCCCAGGCCTGTATCAGGGTGCTGGGTGCTCCCAGGCCTGTATCAGGGTGCTGGGTGCTCCCAGGCCTGTATCGGGGTGCTGGGTACTCCCAGGCCTGTATTGGGGTGCTGGGTGTTCCCATGCCTGTTCAGGGTACTGGGTGTTTTCAGGCGTGTATGGGGTGCTGGGTAATCCTAGGCCTGTATTGGGGTGCTGGGTGCTCCCAGGCCTATATCAGGGTGCTGGATGTCCCACGCCTGTTCAGGGTGCTGGGTCTCTGTGGTGCTGGGGATCAAATTAGTCCTTTCCCCTGCTGGCTCCACAGACCCCGGTTTCCTTTTTTAAGTGACCGGTGATATGTAGTACAAGCTGCTAACCCAGAACCACGAGCTTTTGGCTTATTGGCCCACGGAGCATGGGTGGTTGGGGGGCAGAGTTAAGCTAAAAATACCCAGTGGGGTCATAAACCGGAGCAGGCCACAGGCCCGCTGGGTCCCACAGCCCCCGCCCACGCCCATGAGTGCCGTGACTTCCACTCTGCGCTGACCCGCGGCCCAAGGCAGACACCCCTTGGCCGGGTCATGGAGCTGGCCCGGGACGGCCCTCGGGAAGGGGGGAGCATGGCCGGGGACGGCCCTCAGGAAGATGGGAGCACGGACGGGGACAGCCCTCGGGAAGGTGGGAGCACGGCCGGGGATGGCCCTCGGGAAGGGGGGAGCACGGCCGGGGACGGCCCTTGGGAAGGGGGGTCACGGCTGGGGACGGCCCTCGGGAAGGGAGGAGCACGGCCGGGGATGGCCCTCGGGAAGGGGGGACACAGCCGGGGACGGCCCTCGGGAAGGGGGCGGGCACGGTTGGGCAGGTTGTGGAGTTGGGCTCTTGCTGCTCCGTACCCAGTGCTGGCTCTGTGGGCCTTGGGTGCTGGGGGACGAGTCCCCCTGAGTGGGAGGATGGGGAGGGCAGGGAGCTGCCTCGGTGAGAAACCTGAGGTGGGTGGGCTCAGCCTGGTTTGGAGGGTGCCCCCCCCCAGGGGGCTGGGGCTCCCCTGGGCCCGGGTGGGTGCTGACCAGGAGCGGGACGGAGCCCTCTGCAGGGTGCCTGGCCAGCAGCCCACCGTGCCGCCCCACAAGGCCCCCTTGGGGGCTGCCGTCCCCTCTGCATGCTGGGCCGCGTCTGTCCCTGCCCCGCCCTGGCGAGGCTGCGGCTCTCTGCCCTCTCAGGGGCTTCCTCCAGGCCGTTTGGCCTTAGGCTCCCCCTCAGGACCAGCCTCTGGCCTCGCACTGGGACGGGGCAGTGGAGTCAGCCCTGGCCTGGCTCCTTTAGTGACCCCCAATCCAGGTCCCTTGGAAGGGGACGCTGGGGTCAGCGTGTTGTGTGCCCAGCTCCAGTGAGGGGTCGGACCATTGGGACGTGAGGGAGGGGTGTCAGCCACCAGAGAGGGGGCACTGTGCATGTGGATGATTCCAGGAGCGGGGTCTCAGGCTGTGGTAGTCGTGGTGTTGGGGTCCCCTGAACACGGGGGTCTCTCGGGCTGTGATAGTCGTGATGTTGGGGTCCCCTGAGTGCGGGGGTCTCTCGGGCTGTGGTAGTCGTGGTGTCGGGGTCCCCTGAGTGCGGGGGTCTCTCGGGCTGTGGTAGTCGTGGTGTCGGGGTCCCCTGAGTGCGGGGGTCTCTCGGGCTGTGGTAGTCGTGGTGTCGGGGTCCCTCTGGTGGTGAGCTCAGGGCTGCTGTGTTTGGCGTGTCCAGCCCACTGTGACCACTGCTTGCTCTACCCTCAGCCACTCTCCGAGTGGACAGGGCTGCACTGGGGGCCCAGATGTGCAGGTGGAGGGACGAGGCTCTGAGAGGCCCTGGCTGCCCCCAGCTACCCCACAGTGGAGGTGTCCGCATGAGGCCTGACTGGGCGGTTGGCGCCAGGGGAACACGGCAGGGCTGCCGGCATGGACAGGCGGCCCCAGCCCCACTGCAGCCTGGCCATGTGGGTGGCTGCACCAAGGGGAACCGGTTTTTCTCGCCAGGGTGCCCCGTGGCACCTGGGTACAGGCCCAGCTGGGAAGGAGCTGGTTGGTGGCCCTAGTTTCTGCCCATTGGCTGTGACAGGCGTGGGGTGGCAGGACGCCTGTTGCCAGCAAGTGTGGGACACTTGGAGGACCCTGCAGAAGGCCAGAGCAGGAGGCCCCACGCCCAGTAAGTGCCCCGCGCCCCCACTGCCTGTCCCTGCTGCTGACCAAGGAGAACTGGGTCGAGAGGAGGGAAGGGGAGGGGAGGGGAGGGGAGGGCAGCATTTTCTCCTGGAGCCCTGGGGCTAGAATCGGCTGCTGGGGGACTCGGGGGGGGGGGGGTCTGGGACAGTGGAGCCTCCCCATGTCCTTCCCTGCAGCCTGGCCCCTGCATTTCCCTGCTTTCCTGGTGGCCCGGCGGGGACACAGGTCACCCTTACCGAGGGGGATGGTCATAGGTGCCCAGTGTCCCCAGAGCTCAGACCTCAAAGGGAGGCACCCAGGGGAGGCCGCTGCATGTGCTTCCTCCCCTCCCCCACCCCCTTCCTTTCACACCTCCCTCGATCCCCTCCCCCACCCCCCCCTCCCCTCTCTCACCCCTTCCCTCCCCCTCATCCCCTCTTCCCGGCCTCTGCTCTGGAGCACCTGCTTTTGCTGAATCTCAGCTTGCTCCGGCCCTGATGGGACCCTCAGAGAATGAGACTCTTGTCACCTGCGCCAGGGTTGTGACCCCAGCATCTTCCCTCGTCCCCACGGGGCCTGCTGGGGGTGGGGGCGCCATGGTCAGTGCTGGAGGACATCTGTCCGGGGACAGGATGTTCCAAATGTCCGGACTGTGGGCGTGACAGGGGTCACACGGCCGCGCATGTGTGCGGTGACCCTTTGTGCCAGAGTCACAGACCGAGACAGCGGTGCCCTCGGGGCCTCAGAGGACCTTCTGAAGGTCACCTGGAGGGCTCCACTGTGCCCTGTGGAGGGTCCCAGCACGGAGGCGCCTAGTGCCCCCTGGGGGTGGGAGTGGGGGGTGCGACCAGGCCCTTGTCTGAGGGCCAGGGCGCATGGGGTGTCCTGCACTTCTAAGGGGCCGTCCTGCACTTCTAAGGGGCTGTCCAGCCTCAGGGCCACGGAGGCTGTGGCCTGAGTGTGCGGGCTTGGGCGTGGGGGTGGCCCCCGAGAGCAGAGCTGTGTATGGGACGGGGCCGGGGTGTTCCCTGGTTTTTCTCTCTCGGTTGCAGCACGTGCCGTGCAGGTCTGGGCTGGCCCCTTCCTTGGTCCCGCGGGTGCCCCTGATGCGCTCAGGCAGGCAGGAGGGCAGGCCAGTGCGTCAGTTCAGGCTGGGGGCCAACGGAAAGACCCTCCACACGTACATGTTGGGTGGGCTGATCAGGGGCAATGTGGTCGCCTGGCCAACCCTCCAGCGACAAGTGTCACCGTCCACAGCTCCAGCTGCTGCTCATAGGTGCTGGCATGGGACTGCGTGGGACTGGGAGGGGCGTACACAGTCCAGGGGAAGGGCGAACACTGCTCCTCTCACCTGTCCTGAGGGGAGGGGCCCAGGGTGGCCCAGGGCAAAGACATTCCTGTGCTGATGGGCGTTTCCTGAGCCTCTCCTGGGCGTTTCCTGAGCCTTTCCTGGACATTTCCTGAACCTTTCCTGGGCATTTCCTGAACCTTTCCTGGGCATTTCCCGAGATTTCCTGAGCATTTCCCGATCCTTTCCTGAGCCTCTCCTGGGCGTTTCCTGAGCCTTTCCTGGACATTTCCTGAACCTTTCCTGGGCATTTCCTGAGCCTTTCCTGGGCATTTCCTGAGCCTTTCCTGGGCATTTCCTGAACCTTTCCTGGGCATTTCCCAAGATTGCCTGAGCATTTCCCGATCCTTTCCTGAGCCTTTTCTGGGCATTCCCTGAGTGTTTCCCGAGCATTTCCCGGGCATTTCTTGAGCCTTTCCAAGTGTTTTCTGAACGTTTCCTGAGCGCTTCCTAAGCGTTTCCCAAGCGTTTTCTGAGTAGGCACCACATCAGGACCAGATCTGGGTCTCGGTTCCCCACTGTGCTGTTGGCGCCCAAGTCAGCCCTGACTCCAAATGTGGGGAGTGCAGGTGGGTAGCAAACGACAGTTCTGCATCTGACAGGTGGGTGGACGCTGTGAGCAGGAAGCTCTGTCACACTGGCCCGTCAAGGGCTTCCTCTCCCGTGGCCAGGCCCTTCCCGCCGGGCAGTGAGATGGAGCTTTGGTTCTGTGCCTGTGTCCTTCGCGTGTCCTCTGCATGTCCCTGTCCGCTGGGCTCCAGTCCAGAGTCTGGCTTGAGGCCTATTTCACCAATGGGGGCCCAGTGCCAGGAGTGCTGATGTGGGATTGGGGGTTCCTGGGCAGCCTGTAGACCCCGACTTGTGAGGCCCCGGGAAACAGGCGCCTTGTTCTTTATTCTGGACGATGGAATCAGGCTGCGTTATCTGAGTAACAGGGTGTGCCCGCCCTTGAGTGCACACAAGGTCGATGCCCCCCCCTTACCGGGCTGCTTCGAGTGCTGGGGGCAGCTGCAGCCCCGCGGTCACACGGTCACAGGCGAGCCCTTCCCGGCCCACAGTGGCCGTGACGTCCCACTGCCGCTGCCTCTCCTGCACCCCCACCGGTTCTGAGGGACAGACTCAGCCCCTGGCAGCTGCCTGGGGGTGTGGGGGAGTTGCAGAACCGTCTGCCACCTCTTGTGGGTTTCCTGAGAAGGTGACAGGGTCACCAAGACACAGCTGGAGCTCCTAAGCGTTTCCCCAGCGCCCCCTAGGACTCCCTAATGTGAGTGCCGCCCCCCCCCCCAACACACACCCCACCCCATGCCCTGGGCAGGAGGCCTGGACGTCAGCCTGGGGCTGAGGGCGTCTCTCCACCGAGCCCAGCTCACCTTCACCTGACATTGCTTGGGCTTATCTTGTTTAGTAAAGCCTTAAATAAAACATTGGCTGCTTTTTAGCTCTGCTGCTTCTTGTTGATGATGTTTTGGTTAGCTAAAATGGAAACTACTTCCTTTAAAAAAAAAAAAAACAATTAAATCACTGATACACAGTTACAAAGGTGTTAGTGTCTGGGTTTCCAGCACCCCTCCCTTCAGGTGCACTTTCCCAGACAGATGCCCCGGTTCCCTCCCACCCGGCTTCCCTCCCCCAGGCCTGCTTCTACAGACTTTTCTTCTCTCTCTTTCCTCTTGGGCATTATGGTTTGCAACACAGGTGCTGAAAGGTTATCATGTATATCCCTTACTATTAGCAATTTTTTTGGATTTGTTTTTAGCTTGGGGGCCATATGCGGTGATGTTCAGGGGTTACTCCTGGCTCTGTTCTCAGGGAATCACTCCAGGTGGGGCTTGGGACTCCACAGGGGCAGCCGGGGATTGAACCCGGGGCCAGGTGCGTGCAAGGCACCTCCCCGCTGTACTCTGGCCCCAGTGGAAACTGTTTATTAGCAAGTGTTGTTTCCTTAAACAACAGGCAGACTTGCTGAGTGGTTGTGAGTTACCTTATGGGGAGCAGAGGAAACAGTGGCTGGGCTTCCTCCCAGCAGCAGGAGAGGGAAGGCTCCGGGCGAGCAGAGGAAGCACTGGCTGCGCATCCTTGGGGCTGTCCACTTCGGCCAGCATCGGCTCAGTGGAGTGTGCGGACCAGTGTGTGTGAGCCTCTGGGCTCCATTCCTAGTGACACCCAGAGAAATGGGAGCTGAAACTCTGACACGCAGTGGTGGCTGTGTCAGAGGCCACCCTGGCCGTCGGCCTCACGCCAGGGCAGCTCGGGGGGACTCGCAAGGGCCGAGTGCAGATGTGACGGAGACATCCTCCGGGAAGTGGGTCTGACCAGCGTGTGTGTGTGTGTGTGTGTGTGTATACGTGTGTGTGTGTGTGTGTGTGTGAGAGAGAGAGAGAGGGGGGGTGTGGGGGGAGGGAGAGACAGACAAAGACAGAAAGACGGAGAGTGTGTGTTAATGTGTGTAAGGGGGGCTGGGAGACTAGCAGGCTGGACAGGGGTGCACTCACATATGTGCATGCCTGTACCTGTGCACACACAGGCCTGCATGTGTGCACAGGTGTGGACACTGCCTGTGTGCACGCTTGTGCGTGTGAGCAGTGCCCGTGTGCACTTGTCCTCGGCTTTCTTGTCCATGCGTGCGTGTGTGTGTGTGTGTGTGTGTCTGTGTCTGTGTGTGTGTGTGTCTGTGTCTGTGTGTGTGTGTGTGACCGTGTTCCGAGCCCTCGGGGCACCACCTTCCCATCAGGATGCTCGACCCCGCCCTACCCAGGCCTGGAGCACGTTCCCTGCAGCCGCAGCCGCTGCCCGTGTGGGGCCGGGAGACCCGGCCACTCACCGCCTTCTTGCTCTGCAGGCAGCAGTTCGTGTCCACAGCTCACTGTCGAGCCCCCGTGCCTGAGAGGCGGCATCCCTGCTCTCGTTAACCGGAATGCAGCGGGGCAGCAGGCTCAGAGGCTAAATGGAAACCCACCAGCAAGACTCCCCGCGGCGAGCCCAAAGCCACAAGGTACAGGGGCGTGCTCGGAGCACATTCCCAGGGAGACCCCTGCAGAATGGGCGTGCGTGGGCTCGCCCAGGAGGGACAGAGGGGTCCTGGTTGGGGCCAGGGGCCTGCCTCTGTCTGCAGAGCCTCAAATACCCTGCTCTGCTGCTGCCACACTGTGGCTGTGAGGTCATTTGCTCCAAACTCCGGGCCTCCAGCGCAATCCCAGCTCGGGCATTCTCGGCCCCCGGACTCGGGGAAAGTCCATTTCTGTCCCCTCTGCCTTGCGTTTCTTTCGGTCTCCACCTTTTCCTGCCAAGAAAGTGCTGGAGGAAAGCATGGGCTCCACCTCAGTCCTGTGTGGTCAGGGTTTCTGGAAGAAATAGAAGGCAGCGTGCATTGGAATCTTCCAGATGGGAGGAATGCTTCCTTCCCTTCCTGCTGAAGGTGTGGTGGTGTCTGGGCCAGCCACGTCACTGAGGCTCACACAGACTACCTGAACTTCTGCTGTCTGCCCCGATGTGTGTCCTCCCTCTGACGTTGGCAAGAATGTGAGCAAAGACGCCCACTGAGGGTGACTTAAGCATTTTTACTTATAAATACAAGATTCTGTCTTTGCTTATTACAACTGAACTGGCAAAGACCTGCAGAAAGCATGTTTGTTTATTAAAAAACACACACAACTTTTGATGCCATTACCCAGATCCGAAAGGTTGGGATCTCATTAGTTTAAAGCCTGTTGGAAGAAGAGAATTACCCTAAGTCACTGTGCCTGAGGTTGAGGGGGACGAGCCGTGACAGCAGCACCTACCCAGGCTGCTTGCAGGGGTGAGCTGATGCTCTCGGGAGGCGGCTCGGCGAGTACAGCACCGTGTGCGGGGGCCACGGAGGGTCCCTGCAAGCTCTGTGCAAGTGAAGCTCGGTAGATCCCCATGTGCCCCCTGCGTGAGACTCAGTAGATCCCCATGTGCCCTCTGTATGAGTCTCAGTACATACCCGTGTGCTCCCTGTGAGCCTCAGATCCTTGTGTGCCCCGTGTGTCTCAGGAGATCCCCATGTGCCCCATGTGAGTCTCAGTAGATCCCCGTTTGAGTCTCAGGAGATCCCCATGTGCCCTGTGTGTGTCTCAGTAGATCCCTGTGTGTGTCTCAGGGGATCCCCATGTGCCCCGTGTGAGGCTCAGTAGATCCCCGTTTGAGTCTCAGGAGATCCCCATGTGCCCTGTGTGTGTCTCAGTAGATCCCTGTGTGTGTCTCAGGGGATCCCCATTTGAGTCTCAGTAGATCCCTGTGTGCCCCATGTGAGACTCAGTAGATCCTGTGTGTGAGTCTCAAAAGATCCCTGTGTGTCCTGTGTGAGTCTCAGTATATCCCCATTTGCCTCTCAGGAGATCCCCGTGTGCCCCGTGTGAGTCACAGTAGATCCCCATTTGACTCTCAGGTGATCCCCTGTGCCCCGGGTCTGCAGCAGCCCCCCAGTTCTTGCCCACAGCCCGGGGTGTGCATGCAGCCAGACTTGCTGGGAAACTGCTCGAGAGCTCGCTCCCCTCGCTGGGTCTGGCTGGCACGAGGGAAGGAGCAGAGCCTGGGTTCCGGCACAGGTCCACCCAGAGGCCTGGTGATGCCCGTGTCCCTCTGTCAGGACACCACGCAGGGATCCGAGGGCCTGTGAGATGTCCGGCGTGCTCGGCCATGCTGCCAGACATCTGGGGGAAGGCGCTGGCTCTCGAGTCTGACTCTCACCCAGCCTCATTGTTCTGCTGGAGTGGCGGGCAGTGTGGCGGGCCCACTTTGTCTTGCGTGGTGGGATAGCACCTAGGCAGAGAGGCGGGGCCTGGGTCTCTGATGCCCACCCACCCCCCCACCCCCGCCTGTAACTGGGCCCTGTGAAGAGCCCATGTGCATCTTACAGGCGTGTTCCCACCGGGACGGAGCAAAGGCCCCTGGCCACGGCCCCGGGTCAGCTCCACACGAGCTCAGCAGGCTCCTCCCAAGGTGCCCGTGTGGCGCCACCTGAGTCCGCGTCCTTCTCTTGGGCAGTGCCTCCAAAGCCTTTGCACCTGCAGAGTCCTCTCCGCTCTGCGCGCACAGCCCCGCCCAGAGCCGCGCCCGGCATGGAGCAGCTGCGGCCCAGCCCGGTCCGCGTGCCGCAGGACAAGCCCAGCAAGGTGTCGGATCTCATCAGCCACTTCGAGGGCGGCAGGTACAAGGGCCGGTGGGGGACATGAAGGCTCGGAGGCCCTGCAGGCAGAGACGCACTGGCCGGTGCGGTGAGGGGGGGCGATCGGCCACCGCTGAGCCCCGTGCTCGCCCCACGGTCCCTCTGCGTGGTGGCCATGTGGCGACCTTTGCGGCCTCCACTCTCGGGTGCTGGTGTCTCCCCAAGCTCCTCGCTCAACCCCCGCTCCCTTGCGTCCTCAGGGAGTGTGTCTGCACACCCTGGTCTGTGTCCACGCTCCCCGGCTCTGTGTCCGTGCTTCATGGGTCTATGTCTACTCTTCCTGGGCCTTTGTACTCTTTAATCTGTGTCCACTCTCCCTGGTCTGTCCACTCCCCCTGGTCTGTCCACTCTCCTGGGTCTGTGTCCACTCTCCCTGGTCTGTCCACTCTCCCTGCTCTGTGTGTCCACCCTCCCTGGTCTGTCCACTCTCCCTGGTCTGTGTCCACTCTCCCTGCTCTGTGTCCACTCTCCCTGGTCTGTGTCCACTCCCCCTGGTCTGTGTCCACTCCCCCTGGTCTTTCCACTCTCCCTGCTCTGTGTCCACTCTCCCTGGTCTGTGTCCACTCCCCCTGGTCTGTCCACTCTCCCTGGTCTGTCCACTCTCCCTAGTCTGTCCACTCTGCCTGGTTTGTGTCCACTCTCCCTGGTCTGTGTCCACTCTCCCTGCTCTGTCCACTCTCCCCGTCTGTCAATCCCCCTGGTTCTGTGCCTGCACTCCCTTGCGTCCCCGAGTCCCTCTCTCTCGGCTGGTCCTTTGCTGCCCTAGTGTGGACTGGCCAGACTGGACTTTGCTTCTCTCGCCATGTGGTGCCTCTTCTCGTGCTGTTCCGAGCCCGGTCAGTGCTGCGCCGTCGCTGGTGCCAGGTGCTCGGGAGGGCAGAGCTGCAGTGGGCGAGGCTGGCTGGGGCTGGCACCCAGTCAGATGCGTGTCCCCAAACCGGAGAAGGAGCGAGCTCCCGGGGCAGCCCCCAGTGCCTCCCCTGACGTGATTCCCGGGAGGTCGGCGTCTCCTGAGGACTAACCCGGGGGACGTTCGCACTGTCCCCTCCGCTGATGGTGCTCCTGGCCCCACCGTGGGCCCCGTGTCCCTTCTCTGAGCTCGCCGAGCTCAGCAGTGTCACTGGGGTGCTGTGTGCTCACGAGGCAGGACCGTGCCGTGGTCTCCATGGAAGAGGAGCCGCCCCCCCAGCCCCCGCTGCTTTTGTCCTCAGTGACCCTCAGTTGCTTTGTCTTGGAACTTCTGTCACCCATTACATACGGTTTCCCCCAGAAAGGTCTTACTACCATCTGTCCCCAGGGGTCTGTGACTGGATCTCAGGCGCAGCACTGGGCGGACGTTCTCTCCCCTGCCAGCTCCCGGGAACCCCACCCAAGGCCAAGTGTCGCCAGGAAGGGCCTGAGGAGACTCGAGGGGCTGCTGCCCCCGACACACGTGCCTCTGGCCACTTGGGAGGCCACACCCAGAGCTGCCCCTGGCCAGGCTGTGGAGAACCAGTATTGGCCCAGCAGTGACCCTCAGGTGCTCCCACAGGGGGTCCAGTGGCCGTGTCTGTCTCGAGATGGTCCCCCTCACCGCCAGTGTTGTCCCCATTTGGGGTGTCTCGCCAGCTCGCCCACGACCGCAGGACATGCCCAGACCCTCATAGGGCGGCTTGGGGTCCCGGGCAGGTCTGCGTGGCCCCGACCAGGCCTCCAGCACAGGGCAGAGGCCCTGCTCGGCTGTGCCTGCACCCCCATGCCCCACCGTATCCCCCACCCCCACCGGACCCCACGGCCCCACCGTGTCCCCCCCTGGTCTCCTGCACCCCCGGGCCGCAGTGCGCCCCTGTGCCCCATGCCCCCACGCTCTCCCATGCCCCACCGCCTCCTGTGTTGTCTCTTTCAGCTCATTGTCGAGTTACAGTGACGTGAGGAAGGACTCGGCGGTGACGCTCAGCTCCCCCAGGACTCCGGGCAGGCGGGGGGTGATAGCACCCCCACACAAGGCCCCCGTCCAGTTCCCGCCTCCTAAGCAGGGACATGACGTGGAGCCCGCGGCGGCGGCACAGACTTGCATGGCCAATGGGGTGATGGCGGCGCCCGGCCCAGCGCAGTGGGAGGTGCAGAGGACTGCCCTGCCCTGCCCCGCGGTGCCGGGCCCGGGGGCTGAAGCCTTGGCCCGGGGGAACGTGATGAACGGAGAGAGGGGACAGATGGCGGCCAGTCCCGTGTCCCCCAAGGTCCACGAGGACACTGGTGCTTTCCGCGGAGACCCAGGGCTGCCCCCCAAGAAGGAGGCCTGTGCGGAGCCCCAGACAGGGAGACCCCAGGGGGAGAGCCCAGTGCAGCCAAGCAAGCAGAACCAGCAGGACCAGCAGAACCAGCAGGACCAGCAGGACCAGCAGAACCAGCATAACCAGCATAACCAGCCCGACCAGCTGGACCAGCAGAACCAACAGAACCAGCCCGACCAGCTAGACCAGCAGGACCAACAGGAGGAGAAGGAGGAGGAGGAAGAAGAGCAGCAGCAGCAGCAGCAGCAGCAGCAGCAGCAGCAGCAGCTAGAACCCCGGGACCAGCAGAACCAGCAGAACCAGCAGGACCAGCAGGACCAGCCCCACCAGCCTGAGCAGCCCCTAGAGCTGAAGGTATGCAGGAGACCCCTCATGCTTCATGTGTGCTCCCAGGTTTCCCCCGACAGTGCTCAGAGAGTTCAGGGGATCGCTGGAGGGGTCCTGCTGTGTGGACCTCCTCCCTGACACCCCAGGCGGCGGGGAGCCTGTGTGCTCCGGAGCGCGCGCTGTGGTCCAGGGCATCTCAGAGCTGGGCGGCAGCTGGTGCAGAAACCTCTGCCTGAGCCTGTGAGGGGGTGGCCCCCGCACCAGCAGAGTCCAGCGGAAGGAACTGCCCAGAAAGTGTGAGCGAGGGCCCGGCCCAGGGCCAGGCCCACGCAGGAAGTCATATGTAGGAAATGCCACTGAGTGCACCAGCCCCCGAGTGCTGGGCAGGTCCTGGGGAGGAAGTTCGTGGCTGGACCCGCTTGGCACAGTTCTGCCGCGTGCAGGATCTAAGCCCTTAGCCAGAGCTGAGCGAGCCGGGCCGGGAGGAATCCCAGAAGCCCTCGGCTCTCCACATGATGCCCGGAGTGCCAGTGACTGGGTGTTCTCAGGGTTGCGGAGTTGCTGGTTGCAAAGGCAGAATATGTGCCCGTCATGTTTCCCTAGAGCAGAAATCCACCTCGTCTCTGAAGATGGGAACTAGCCGTGGTTTAGTCTCCCTCGTCATTTAAATAGAAATCTATGTGGGAGACCTGAGAATTGAAAATTGTGACAGTTTGGGGGACATGGGTAAATGCCATCCAATTCCTAAGTCTTTTTAATATTTTCTTACAATGTCACATTACCCTGAATGGAAAATCAAACGGATAGAATAGAGCAGAAAAGGATAGATGGTTGAATGGCGGATGGTAGATGTGTGTGGGTGGTAGGTGTGTGGGTGGATGGATGGATGGGTGGGCGGATGGTGGGTGGGCGGATGGGTGGATGGGTGAGTGGAGGAAGGATGGATGGGCGGGTGGGTAGACGAGTAGATTGGTGAACGGAGGATGAATGGAGGAGTGGTAGATGGATGGTGCGTGGATGGATGAATGGATGAATGGATGATGGATGAATGGATGGGTGGGTGGGTGAGTGGGCAGGTAGACGGTTGGGTGGGTGAGTGGGTGAATGGGTAGGTGAGTGGTGGATGGATGGATGCATGCATTTGGAGCTGGAAGTGAAATCGCCCGACCCTGCAGTTCTCGCTGTGTCTGACCAACTTCCCTCTGCCTGGCTCAGGCCCGCGTCCCTGTAGTCAGTGAATCTGCCTTAAAGGCTGAGCCGCTCACAGGCAGGGAAAGTGCCGAGGAGGAAGTGGGTGGTGAGAGTGAATCATGCTTGGCAACCGCTGTGAAACAGCAACAGGACACTGCCCAGTGCCCGTCCGCCAGCACCACGAGGTGGGTGCTGGGGGCTCTGCAGGGGCTGGCCAGCAAAAGAGAAAGTCAGAAGTGGGAGCCGGGACTGGCTGCGCCCGTGACTTCTGGGATGTGGCCTTCCTCAGACACTGGTCAGCCAGTAAGAGTCTCCCCCCACCCCCGGGAAGTGGAGGGCTGCTGGGGGGGCCAGTACTGTGTCTGCCAGGCTGTGGGATGGCCGTGGCATAGGTCCGGCCTGGGCTCGCCGGTCCTTGTGTGTCTCTGGCTCACACTGAGTGGCACATTGGAGAGGGCCTGGCCAGGCCTGCCACATCCTTCCTCTGCCCCGCCGGGGGCACAGAAAGAGGACGGGGGCCCAGAGGAAGGCAGGCCCCCCCTCCACAGAGCTGAGCTGGCGGTCCTGGCGGTGCTAACATGGAGACGTGAGCTCTACACCTTATTTATTTATTTATTTATTTTTGGTTTTTGGGTCACACCCGGCGATGCACAGGGGTTACTCCTGGCTCTTCACTCAGGAATTATTCCTGGCGGTGCTCAGGGGACCATATGGGATGCTGGGATTCGAACCCGGGTCGGCCACATGCAGGGCAAACGCCCTACCCGCTGTGCTATCGCTCCAGCCCCGTGAGCTCTACACCTTAGAAACAGGAGGAAGTCCCAAACTGGAGAAGACGGGCTGGAGCACTGGCCGGGGCTGCAGGGACCCAGCACATGGCACCAGGCGTGGCCCCGATGGTCCCCTGAGCACTGCCTGGGAAACTGTACACAGAAGTGAACAAGCGGAAGAGACAAAGGAGAGATCCACGGTTACAGCATCTCAAGTCAGGGGCAGCCAAGTGGGAGTCGCTCTGCATGAGCCGTGAACTAGCGTGACCTCGGGCCATGGCAAGACTGGGGGTGATGGTGCTTGGTCTCAGTGGCCGGCGTGGTGATGTCAGTTGGTCGCAGTGGCTGGCATGGTGATGGTCATTTGGCAGCAGTGGCTGGTGTGGTGATGGTCATTTGGCAGCAGTGGCTGGTGTGGTGATGGTCAGTTGGCAGCAGTGTCCGGTGTGGTGATGGTCAGTTGGTGAAATGGAAATCTGCTGCTTCAGAAGGTGGGGACAGGCCAGCAGGGTTCTCCCAGGTCTGGACAGGAGAGAGGGTACAGGAAGAGGCATGCGGAGGAGAGGGGAGGAGGAGGGTGTGCAGAAGAGAGAGGGGATAGACAGGGAGGGGTGTGCAGAGCAGGGGGATGGCGATGGGGGTTGTGCACAGGAAGGGCTGGGGGCCCTCACGGGACCCTGCACTGCCACAGCATCTGTCTGATGACTTGGGTTACCACGGGGGCTTTGCCTGGCCGAGACTGGACTGATGTCCAGCACCTGCGGCCCCAGCAGAGCCGAGGCCCCAGCAGTGACGAGGTCCAGCAGAGCCGAGGCCCCGTGAGAGCCGTGGCCTGTCTTGGTGTGCAGCTTTGTGGAGCAACTTTCGTGGCACTGGCGGCTGTGGCAGGCGCTCACCGGCAGTGCCCGTGCCCAGGCTTTTGTTGTGAACCTGGCTGCTCCTGGTCTGGCCGTTCCCTCTGACCTTCCTCTGCACGTCCACACAGACATGCAGCTTTCCAGAACTCGGGTTACCCATGGCCCGTCTCTACCATCGGTGGTACCAGCTCCGATAACGATCAGAACCTCGGGAATAGCGATTTCCTCAATAAAACAGATTTAGTTTCACCAGAAATACAGGGATTACATCCTGAAGCGGAGGCGTCCACGGGGTCATTGTTTTGGAACTTCGTGTTTCCTCTTCCGTGATTCCCAGCCACTTCTTGCTTCTGGGCGTGGGGGCTTGTGGCCGTGGCAGGTGCCACTCACCACGCAGGGCACGGGGCCCACCCAGGGCCCACTGCACTCCGTCGAGATCCGGGGGGGGGGGGGGACTGTGGTGCTGACCCGTCTGCCCGAACCTTCCCCTCGAGGCCTTGGATCTTCTGCTGTTCGCTTCCGGAAAACACAGCCAGCCGCTGAGATCTTGATGAATTTGCGCCTGTGAGCTGAGCACCCACCAAAGAGGAACCTGCGGCAGTCCCGGGAGGAAGAGCTGTGGAGGGGCAGGCGGCTGTGGCCTGCAGCAGGGCCTCAGGCTGGGTGGCGGGGCGTGCAGCTGGGGACTGTGCAGCTCCGAGAGGGGAACTGAGAGGTGGCCGGGGGGAGGCCCCGGGGCACTCTGGGGCAGGGGGCAGGCGGGCGGGAGGCAGCTGTGTGCTAAGGTGAGGTCAGGGTGTGGGCTGGGGGGCAGCCTGCAGGGGGGTCGTATGTGCAGTGGGGGAGGGGGTTCTCTGGGGGCTCCTGTCTGCAACGGCAACGGCCTGCAGGGGGCTCTGTGCGCACGGCGGTGGGGGGTGGTTCTGCAGGTGGCTGAGGCCCAGGACATGCAGGAATGAATTCTGATCTTCAAGGACCGCCATCATGTGCGGGAGCAGTGTCCTCCCAGACACGGGAGCCATCGCCTGTTGCTGGGGAAACACTGACTTAGGGGCTGGGGTGTCCTGCACGCGGCCGACCTCCCGGTCCATCCCCTGCACCATATCTGGTCCCCTGAGCGTCACCAGGGAGACTTTAAAAAGCCAGCGACCCTCGACCCTGTCTGAGGTGCTCAGAGAGGCCTGAGCAGCGTCGCCACCCAGTGCAGGGCCCGCTTCGTGGGTGCAGCAGGAGGCCAGCAGGGAGGGGACGATGCCGCCTGAGGTGACTCGTCCTGACAGCTTTGTGATGGTGGTTTAAATTGCTCCGGGAGCACGTGGCCTTCCTGGCGCCTGGAAGAGGACATTCCAGCTGCCACGGTGGCCCCTGAGAGGGCAGAGCCAGCCCCGGCGGGAGACGGCCCAGGCAGACAGCTTCTGCTCCGCGGGCGAGAGCGGCCAAGCATCAGACTCGCTCATCCCGCGAGACCCGCTGACTGTGGCCCACGCGACGTCTCGGAGCACCATGGTAAGAGCTTCTAGCCTGTGTCTCAGGGAGCCTTGCCCCGGCGAGGAGCCATGCGTCCTGGCAGAGAGGACAGCGTGTAGGCCGGTGGCCGAGGGCCTATCTCGGGAGTTCGCTCGGCTTCTCCCAGAGCCTGCAGCGCCTTTGTCAGCCCATGTCAGGTGGCACCCGGGACAAGGCGCTTTGGCTCCCTGCCTCACCTGGGTTCCATCTCTCCCGTCACGTCCACGACCCATCCCGGCTCCACCCCTCTGGGTGGTGGACAGCCAGTGGGCAGGGAGCAGGGGAGAAGAATGACCCCCAGCTGTGTCCCCCACATGGGGCTGGTGTCGAGGTGGCCAGTCCTGGTCATGATCACATGTGGCGCACGCAGCACCTGTCAGATGACTGTGGTGACAGTTCGTTAGGGACTGTCCAAGCTGTGGGCGTGCGGCTGACAACTGGCGCCTCATTTGTGTGAGGCCTGGGACCCACCCCCAGCACCCTGGCGAGAGAGAAAGGGGCCAGAAGGGAGCTGCTGCTGCATCTTACACTTCCTGGGTTCCTGCTCGTTCATCCCACTGACATTCCCAGGACAGAGTGGCCTGACGTCTGCACTGGGCTGGAAACGCTGAGTATGTGGTGGGGAAGAGTAAGAATTGGTTCCCTGTGAACATCCTACCGGCCGCTACTGCTGTACTGCTCTGGGGACTTGACACTCAGAAGACCTGGGCTCTGTGAGCTTCGGGTTGTGGATGAGTGTGAGTGTGTAAGTGTGAATGTGGTATATGAAGGGGAGTGTGTGTATATGACTGTGTAAATGTGAATGTGCGTAGTGTGAGAATGTAAATGTGTCTGTGTGAATGTGTGAGAGTATGGCTGTGTGTGAATGTGTGAGAGTGTGATGGTGGCACCTGTCCTACAGAGTTGTAGGACTGGTGAATTTACAGGAGTGCAGGAGGGCCGACATGCTGGTGTTGGATCACCCTCCAACAGCGCCCACTGGAGCCTGCGGAGCTTTGAAGCATGAGTGGCTGGTCTGGTGACGCAGAGCTCACTTTTGTTCACCTGTGGTGATGTGGCCTGGCAAGAGCCCTGTTCCAGAGGGCCATTTGTGGGGCAGTGGGGCCATTGGAAGGAACTCCTGAGTTTGTGCCCTGACCAAGCGCCCACTGTGCGTTCCAAGTAGCAAAGGCCTGACACTCAGCAGGCAGAAGCTTGTTTCTTCTCAAACTTGTCCTCAGACCTGGTGGGCTGTGGTGATGGGTGTGTGGGCATGAGTCTGTCGTGGGGTCTGTGTCACAAATGCTGTGGTGACTGAGGGGTATGTGAGCATGACTGTCATGGACGTTGTGATGACTGGGGCATGTGAGAACAACTGTCACAGGTACTGTGTTGTCTGAGGGGCATGGGGGCACAACTCTGTCGTGGGTACGATGGTGACTGAGGGGTGTGTGAGCATGACTCCATCTCAGGCACGGTATTGACTGTCACAGCTCTGTGGTGACTGAGGGGTGTGTAGGCACGACTGTCACAGGTGCTGTATTAAACGAACGGTGTGTATACATGACCCTGTTACAGCTCTGTGGTGACTGCGGTGTATGTGGACACGACTCTGTTATAGATCTGTGGTGACTGAGGGGTGTGTAGGGACAACTGTGTCATGAGTGCTGTACTAACTGAGGGGTGTGTGGACATGTCTCTGTCATAGGCACTGTGGTGACTGAGGGGTGTGTAGGGACAACTCTGTCGTGAGTGCTGTACTAACTGAGGGGTGTGTGGACATGTCTCTGTCATAGGCACTGTGGTGACTGAGGGGTGTGTAGGGACAACTCTGTCGTGAGTGCTGTACTAACTGAGGGGTGTGTGGACGTGTCTCTGTCATAGGCACTGTGGTGACTGAGGGGTGTGTGGACGTGTCTCTGTCATAGGCACTGTGGTGACTGAGGGGTGTGTGGACATGTCTCTGTCATAGGCACTGTGGTGACTGAGGGGTGTGTGGACATGTCTCTGTCATAGGCACTGTGGTGACTGAGGGGTGTGTAGGGACAACTCTGTCGTGAGTGCTGTACTAACTGAGGGGTGTGTGGACGTGTCTCTGTCATAGGCACTGTGGTGACTGAGGGGTGTGTGGACACAACTGTCATAGTGCTGTGGTGGCCGAGGGGTGTGTGGATAGACTCTCATAGTGCCATGATGACTAAGGGCCATGTGGCACGACTCTTGCAGACTCTGTGGTGACTGAGGGGTGTGTGGACACAAGTCTGTCACAGTGCTCTGATGACTAAGGGGTATATGGCCGCGGCTCTGTCACAGTGATGACTATACAGCCATGTGGGCACGGCTGTCACAGGTGCTGTGCTGACAGGGGCATGTGGACACAACTGTTCTAGCTCTGTGGTGACTGAGGGGTGTGTGGATGTGACTCTGTCACAGCTCTGTGGTGGCTGAGGGGCATGTAGACACGACGCTGTCATAGTGCTGTGGTGACTGAGGGGTGTGTGGGAAAGACTCCGTCATAGTGTTATGATGACTGAGGGGTATGTGGACATGACTCTGTCAAGTGCTACCATGACTAATGGCCGTGTGGGCACAACTGTCACAGGTGCTGTGATGACAGGGGCATGTGGACACAACTCTGTTCTAGCTCTGTGGTGACTGGGGTTGTGTAGGCATGACTCTGTCGTGGGTGCTATACTAATTGAGAGGTATGTGGACACGACTCTGTCACCGTGCTGTGGTGACTGAGGGGTTGTGGGCATGACTCTCTCATAGTGCTATGCTGACTCAGGACTGTGTAGGCACGACTCTATCATGGTGCTCTGGTGACTCAGGGCTGTGTGGGCACGACTCTATCATGGTGCTCTGGTGACTCAGGGCTGTGTGGGCACGACTCCATTACAGTGCTCTGGTGACTGAGGGGTGTGTGGGTATGACTCTTACAGCTCTGTGGTGACTGAGGGGTGTGTGGGCATGACTCTATCACGGGTGCTATGCTGAGGGGTATGTGGGCATGACTCTTACAGCCCTGTGGTGACTGAGGGGTGTGTGGGCATGACTCTATCACGGGTGCTGTACTGAGGGGTGTGTGGACATGACTGTCACAGCACTGTGGTGACTGAGGGGTGTGTGGACACAACTGTCACAGCGCTGTGGTGACTGAGGGGTGTGTGGACATAACTATCACGGTGCTGTGGTGACTGAGGGGTGTATGGACATGACTATCACAGTGCTGTGGTGACTGAGGGGTGTGTGGACACGACTGTGATAGCGCTGTGGTGACTGAGGGGTGTGTGGACACAACTGACAGTGCTGTGGTGACTGAGGAGTGTGTGGGCATGATGCTGTCACAGGCGCCGTACTGAGAGATGGGTATAACTCTATTGCGGATGCTCTGGGCTATTGGAAGGTGCTCACCAGAGCAAGGATCTGAGGGGATGTGCGTCATGATACTTGCCCATGGCCAGTCAGGACTGCTGGGCCCCACCTGTGTGCTGGAGACCGGGGAAGCCACCGGATATGAGTCTGGGGCGGACTTTCTGCAGTGGAACAGATGGAAGCAGAAATGGGTCCCCCCAGACAAAGCTCCTCGGAAATATTCTGTCTACTCGTCGGTGTCAGGGTCGGGGTGCTGGTAGCCAGAGCATGGCGTGTTTGTCAGCCATCTGGGACCCACACAGAAAGGCCGGTGTCTGTCTCTGTGAACCCAGATGGGCCCAGAGCTGACATGGAATGTGTCTAGAGGATGCTTGGAGGAGAGGCCCGTGACTGGGCTGGGTCAAACCAGTCCTGAGGCTGAAAATGGCGGGAGGGGGCCAGGTCAGCCGCAAACCTTGGGGAACCTTGGGGCTCGATGCCTGCATGTTCCTCCTTTCAGTGTTGCTGAGACCACACATCACTCAGATGGGTCCCACAGAATCAAATGTTCAGTCATTTGGGATTCTGGGTTAGAACCAACAGGCCCTTAACACCATGCACAAAAATCAGATCAAAATGACTCAGAGACCTCAGCCTCAGACCCGAATCCATAAGGTACATGGAAGAAAATGTAGGCAAAACCCTC
This sequence comes from Sorex araneus, assembly GCF_027595985.1. NCBI lineage: Eukaryota > Metazoa > Chordata > Mammalia > Eulipotyphla > Soricidae > Sorex > Sorex araneus. The sequence goes on from NC_073311.1 coordinate 66,842,539, forward strand.
CACGGTATCGAAGGTAAAGACATCTTCAAAGATGAAACACCACTGACCAAGCAATGGAAGCAAAGATAAACAAATGGGGCTATCTTAAACTAAGAAGCTTCTGCCCGTCAAAGGAACAGTGACCATGATACAAAGTCAGCCCACGGAATGGGAAAGGATATTCACCTAATGCCCTTATGATAAGGGGTTAATATCAAAGGTATACAAGGCACTGGTGTAAACTTTACAAGAAAAAAAGTCATCCAATCCCATCAAAAAATGGGGCGATTAAATGAACAGAAACTTCTTCAAAGAAGAAATCCTAATGGCCAAAGGCACATGAAAAAAATGCTCTTCATGATTAATCATCAGAGAGATGCAGATCAAAACAACAATGAGATACCATCTCACACCACAGAGAACTGACCCACATCCAAAAGAACAAAAGCAACCGGTGTTGGCGTGGATGTGGGGAGAAAGGGACTCTCCTTCATTATTGGTGGGAATGTCAACTGTTACCGCCTTTTTTGGAAAACAATTTTTTTTCCTCAAAAAACTAGAAATTGAGCTCCCATATGACCCAGCAATACCACTTCTGGGAATATACCCTGGGGGCCCAAAACCACACAGCAGAAACACCATCTGCACTTCTCTGTTCATTGCAGCACTATTCACCATAGCCAGAATCTGCAAACAACCTGAGTGCCCAAGAACAGACAAATGGACAAAGAAACTATGGCATATCTACACAATGAAACACTAGGAAGCTGTTAGGAAAAATGGAGTCATGACATTTGCATATAAATGGATGCACATGGAGAACATTATGCTGACTGAGTGAAATGAGTTAGAAGGAGGGGGACAGATACAGAATGCATTCACTTGTGGGATATGAACATACACACACACACACACACACACACACGATTAATATCCAAGGCCAGGGAAAACAAAGGCTATAAGGACTGGTCAGTGGTTGGAATCTACCACAAGTGTGTGTGGGGTGGAGGGTAGGTAAGATAGAGAAGAGACCAGTGTGACAATAATAGTTGGAAATGGTCACGCTGGACAAGATCTGAGTGTTAAAAGTAGGTAAAGGGATACACATGGTAACCTTTCAGTATCCATATTGCAAACCACAATGCCCAAACGGGGGGGGGGGAGAGAGAGAGAGAGAGAGAGGCAGCGGGGGTGGGGTGGGGTGGGGTGATGGGAGGGGACCTGGGGACACTGGTGCTGGGAAACACACTGGTGGAGGGATGGTGTTGGAACACTGTGTGACTGAAAGGCAACCATGAACAGCTCTGTGAGGGTCTCTCACAGTGAGTCAATAAAAAACCTCTTGGAGGGGGAAAAAGAGAGCCAGCAGGACTTCGCGCTCAGCGAGTGGGGCAGAGGCAGCGCAGTTCATGGTACATGAGAAGGTGACAAACGCCCAGCAGACATCTGTGTGGTGTGAGCTGCCTCCTCCCTGAAGCCCTCCATCCCAGCAGAGCCTTGGGGCGTTGTGGGGGCGCGAGCTGGGAGGGTCAGTACATGCTGGGAAACCCTCATGGTTAGGTTTGGGCCTGGAGCCGGAGCACGGCGGGCAGCCTGCTTGCTCTCCATGCGGCCGACACAGGTTCCATCTCCAGCAGCCCACGTGGTCTCCAGGCAGGTGTGATCCAGCCCTGAGCACAGCCAGGTGTGGCCCAAACACGCCCCTCCCCAAGTAAATGTTTAGGTTTGGGTTTTGCAACATGGAGGGAGGGTGGAGGCAGGTGGGTGCTGGGACGAGAGGGTGTCCTGTGGGTTGTGCTGGCGGCACACTGGCCCAGTCTCGGGGGCAGCCTGAGGGTCTAGGCATGGACAGAGCAGAGGCAGCGGGGGTGAGGACAGCTCCGCACGGCCCTCACTGCTGTCCTTCAGGTCTGAAGCACTCAGGTGCCTGAGAAACTAGAGCACACTGTCTTGGTCCAGCCCAGGCTGGGATGTTTGTCACCTGAGAGGCAGGCCCGTGCGCTAGTTCCCCACGTGTGAATATTCTGCTTTTAGGAGACGGATGAGCAAAAGCTTCACAAGATAGCCACCGAACTTCTGCTCACCGAGAGAGCTTATGTCAGCCGACTCAACCTCCTGGACCAGGTAACGCTTCCCCTTCCCACTGTTTGTGACTCTGAGTACCTGGGCTGCATGTGGACCGGGCAGTCTGGGGTCCCTTCTTGGTTGGGAAGGCAGCGTCCTGTGTCCCGAACCCTGTCCGGAGACCAGAGGGTGATGAAGTTCACCCCAGAGCTGCCTCTGCACCTCTGACTGGCATGGGTCAGCGCTCAGCCGACTGACGCAGGAGCTGGTGAGACAGGCCCTCCAAAGGACAAAGAATGCATCTCCCGGCCCTAGGCACCCAGCTCTCCTTGTCCTACCCACCACGGGGAAAGCGAGAGGCGTGTGGGCAGCGTGGTCCCTGCCCTGTCACAGGCGGGAAAACCCGGAGTTGGGCGGGTGGCACAGTCCAGCTCCGGTGGGCCTGCCTGCTGCCTGTGAGATACTTGGCTGGAAGCTGCTTCTCACTGGAGAAGTGTGGGTCCAAGTGTTGGTGAGAAGGGCTCTTCAGCGTGCAGCACCGCAGCAGGAGCCAGGCAAGCAGGGTGCCCAGCGGGCTCCAGCTCCGACACCACTGAGGACCCGCAAAGAAACCCCAGTGGAGGGGGGACCACCCCCACCCTCTGGGGGCACTGTGTGGGCATTCTGGCCAGAGTTCTGGACACGGGATGCAGACGCTCACTTGCCCTTACTCGCTTGGGGCGCGTGGATGTCAGGTGTTTCCCTGCAGAGTGTTCCCCTTGCTCGGGTGTTTCCCTACAGACTGTTCCCCTTGCTCGGGTGTCTCCCTGCAGACTGTACCTCTTGGGTGTTTCCCTGCAGACTGTACCTCTTGGGTGTTTCCCTGCAGACTGTTCCTCTTGCTCGTGTGTTTCCCTGCAGACTGTTCCCCTTGCTCATGTGTCTCCCTGCAGACTGTTCCCCTTGCTTGGGTGTCTCCCTGCAGACTGTTCCCCTTGCTCATGTGTCTCCCTGCAGACTGTTCCCCTTGCTCATGTGTCTCCCTGCAGACTGTTCCCCTTGCTCATGTGTTTCCCTGCAGACTGTTCCCCTTGCTCGGGTGTCTCCCTGCAGACTGTTTCCCCTTGCTCGGGTGTCTCCCTGCAGACTGTTCCCCTTGCTCGTGTGTTTAGCTGCAGACTGTTGCCCCTTGCTCGTGTGTCTCCCTGCAGACTGTTGCCCTTGCTTGTGTGTTTCCCTGCAGACTGTTCCCCTTGCTCATGTGTCTCCCTGCAGACTGTTCCCCTTGCTTGGGTGTCTCCCTGCAGACTGTTCCCCTTGCTCATGTGTCTCCCTGCAGACTGTTCCCCTTGCTCATGTGTCTCCCTGCAGACTGTTCCCCTTGCTCATGTGTTTCCCTGCAGACTGTTCCCCTTGCTCGGGTGTCTCCCTGCAGACTGTTTCCCCTTGCTCGGGTGTCTCCCTGCAGACTGTTCCCCTTGCTCATGTGTTTAGCTGCAGACTGTTGCCCCTTGCTCGTGTGTCTCCCTGCAGACTGTTCCCCTTGCTCATGTGTCTCCCTGCAGACTGTTCCCCTTGCTCATGTGTTTCCCTGCAGACTGTTCCCCTTGCTCGGGTGTCTCCCTGCAGACTGTTCCCCTTGCTTGGGTGTCTCCCTGCAGACTGTTCCCCTTGCTCGTGTGTTTCCCTGCAGACTGTTCCCCTTGCTCATGTGTCTCCCTGCAGACTGTTCCCCTTGCTTGGGTGTCTCCCTGCAGACTGTTCCCCTTGCTCGTGTGTTTCCCTGCAGACTGTTGCCCCTTGCTCGTGTGTCTCCCTGCAGACTGTTGCCCTTGCTTGTGTGTTTCCCTGCAGAGTGTTCCCCTTGCTTGTGTGTTTCCCTGCAGACTGTTGCCCTTGCTCGTGTGTCTCCCTGCAGACTGTTCCCCTTGCTTGTGTATTTCCCTGCAGACTGTTGCCCTTGCTTGTGTGTTTCCCTGCAGACTGTTGCCCTTGCTTGTGTGTTTCCCTGCAGACTGTTGCCCTTGCTCGTGTGTCTCCCTGCAGACTGTTCCCCTTGCTTGTGTATTTCCCTGCAGACTGTTGCCCTTGCTTGTGTGTTTCCCTGCAGACTGTTCCCCTTGCTCGGGTGTCTCCCTGCAGACTGTTCCCCTTGCTCATGTGTTTCCCTGCAGACTGTTCCCCTTGCTTGTGTATTTCCCTGCAGACTGTTGCCCTTGCTTGTGTGTTTCCCTGCAGACTGTTGCCCCTTGCTCGTGTGTCTCCCTGCAGACTGTTCCCCTTGCTTGTGTATTTCCCTGCAGAGTGTTCCCCTTGCTTTTGTGTTTCCCTGCAGACTGTTCCCCTTGCTCGTGTGTCTCCCTGCAGACTGTTTCCCTTGCTTGTGTGTTTCCCTGCAGACTGTTCCCCTTGCTCGGGTGTCTCCCTGCAGACTGTTCCCCTTGCTCATGTGTCTCCCTGCAGACTGTTTCCCTTGCTTGTGTGTTTCCCTGCAGACTGTTCCCCTTGCTCATGTGTTTCCCTGCAGACTGTTTCCCTTGCTTGTGTGTTTCCCTGCAGACTGTTCCCCTTGCTCGGGTGTTTCACTGCAGACTGTTCCTCTTTCTCAGGTATTTTACTGCAGACTGTTGGATGAAGCAAACCGAGGCTCGTTTCCCGTCGAGGTGGTGAATAAAATCTTCTCTAATATCTCGTCCATCAATGCCTTCCACAGTAAATTCCTCCTTCCTGAACTGGAGAAGCGAATGCAGGAGTGGTAAGGTTCTGGGAGGGCTGGGACGTCCCTGCAGGCCCTGCTTCTCGGGCCCTCCCAGCCCCGCAACAGTGTTGCGGGGTCCAAAGGCTGTCGGGAAAGGCACAGGTCTGCTCTCTGTGAGCAGACACAAACCAGGTGATCCGGAGCCTCACGGGCTGGGCCCCAGGTGCCGGCTCACAGGGCCGGAGCACGTGTGGCTGCCCGGAGCACCAGCCTGCATGGCCATGCCCACGCTCCGGGATGGAGGGGGCTGGGGAAGTGGCCTGTGCGTCTCGAGTCTGGCAACACTCTTTCTAGAAGAATCTCAGCGGCATGTTTCTGCACTGACTCCAGGGAGACCACCCCGAGAATCGGCGACATCCTGCAGAAGCTGGCGCCCTTCCTGAAGATGTACGGGGAGTACGTGAAGGGCTTCGACCACGCCACAGAGCTGGTCAAGAGCACGATGGAGCGCAGCCCCCAGTTCAAGGCGGTGGTGGACGACATCCAGGTGCAGTGGGCGGCCTGGGTGGGCGGGCCCTGAGTGGCTCTGAGGAGGCGCTGCAGTGATGCTCCTCTTTTCTTTTCTTTCCTCATGCCCGAGAGTGTCCCCAAATCTAGATCATGCATTTGACATGGCCACAGTGGTTTCTGATCTACTCCCATCAACAGTGCTCACACTGGGCCGGGGACATAGTACAGGCCTTGGGGTGCTGCCCTGCATGTCCCTGGCCTTCACTGGGTCCCCGGAACCTCACCTCCTCCCACACACCACCCCGCTCAGCTGAGGGCCGGGAGAGGCCCAGTGCTGAGGGTCTAGCCTCTGATAAGGTCCGAGCACTGCAAAGCTCTTCCCTGTGTCCAAGGAGGTTCTGGGGGGCCTCTGCTGTCCCTCGTCCGCACTCTCGCTTTCTGGGGGACTGGGCACCACAGCCGCCACTGCTGGCAACACGCGGAGCCTGTGCACCAGCCCTTTGCCTGTGTCCCGGCCGCATCTACGCACTCGCTTATGTGCTTCCTGTCCGCCCTTGGTCAGGGCTGGCTGCCCTGGGCTGAGCCTCCCGCGCGCCCCTCTCTCTCCGCAGAGCCAGAAGGTGTGCGGGAGCCTGAGTCTGCAGCACCACATGCTGGAGCCCGTGCAGCGCGTGCCCCGCTACGAGCTGCTCCTGAAGGACTACCTGCGCAAGCTGCCTCCCGACGCCCCCGACTGGGCCGACGCCAAGAGTGAGCCCCTGCGCCCGCCCGCAACCCGGACAGTCCTCCCTGGGCCCCACCCTCCCCTGGTGCCTGGAACCCCAGACAGTCTCCCTGCACCCCCACCCAGTGCCCGGAGCCCCCCGACAGTTCCTCCAGCCCCCGAACCCTGCACTTGTGCCTGGAGGGAGGGGCCACACCCGCCCCGGTCAGGCCTCTCTTGCCGTGTCACCTTCTCGCCGTGCCCTCTGCCTGTCCCTTGCCCAGCGCCAGCCTGCCACAGCCTGGCATCCGGAGCCTCCTTTGGTGGCCCACACTGACCTGGCAGGGTACCCTGGAGGTGGCTGTACCTGGCTGGTCACTTGCCTGCAAACTCTCAGACCTGACTCTGACATATGTCAGGCCAGAGTCCAGGGCCGGTGGTAAGATGTGACCCACGAGGTCAGGGCTTAGCCAGAGCATCCCTCTCCTGTCCCCAGCCTGCAGAGCTGACGCCTGTTCTTGGTTCTGGGGGGATTTCTTGTTGTGATGGGCAGGAGAACTCCCAGCAGCGTGTGTGTGGAGCCCTCCCAGCCCAGGGACCCTGGGGCCCGGTGTCCGTGAATCTGATGGGGGACAACATGCTTGTCCCACGGGTCACGCACAGGTGCTTCCCAAGGTGCCGGTTAGAAGGGATCCGGCCTCTGCTCTTGAGTCTGCTGCCCGGCTCTGCCGCTGGTCACTGTTCTCCACTGCCCGGCTCTGTAGCGTGGACACTCTTCTCCGCTCTCTCCCTTCAGAGTCGCTGGAGATCATCTCCACGGCAGCGAGTCACTCCAACAGTGCCATCCGGAAGATGGTGAGTCCTGGCCTGGGCCGGCCTGTCCGCAGGGGGTCACAGAGCACCGTGCTCCTCCCAGGGCCCGCTGCCCAGGGGAAGCCTGTCCCCAGCCGCTGTGCCCTGCCTCTCCCAGGAGAAGCTGAAGAAGCTGATGGAGGTGTACGAGATGCTGGGCGAGGAAGAGGACATCGTGAACCCCACCAACGAGCTCATCAAGGAGGGGCAGATCCTCAAACTGGCGGCGCGGAACACGTCCGCTCAGGAGCGCCACCTCTTCCTGGTGAGTGTGTGGGCCGCGCTCAGCCACCGCGTGGTCCTGTCCTCACCCTCCACGGGGCGACCCGCGTGGGTACACGTGTGGACAGGTCTGTGCATTCGTGTTCAGATGTATGTGTGTGGGCATGTTTGCCTGCCTGTGTCTGTGCGTGTGCATATGCACACATGTGTGAGCTCTGTAGCTGCTGCTTCATCCCTTTCAGCCACACGAGTCAGAGCTGTCACAGGTGCTGCTGTCTGCACCTGTCCTGCCCTTGTCTCTGTCTCGCTGTCTCTCCCTGTCTCTGACCCGCTGTCTCTCCCTGTCTCTGTCCCGCCGTCTCTGTCCTGCTGTCTCTCCCTGTCTCTGCCCCGCTTTCTCTCCCTGTCTCTGTCCCGCTGTCTCTCCCTCATCTCTGTCCCGCTGTCTCTCCCTGTCTCTGTCCCACTGTCTCTCCCTCATCTCTGTCCCGCTGTCTCTCCCTGTCTCTGTCCCGCCATCTCTCCCCGTTTCTGTCCTGTTGTCTCTCCCTGTCTCTGCCCTGCTGTCTCTCCCTCATCTCTGTCCCGCTGTCTCTCCCTGTCTCTGTCCCACTGTCTCTCCCTTATCTCTGTCCTGCCGTCTCTCCATCATCTCTCTCCCCGCGTCTCCGCTCTGCCTGTGCCCTGGTGTCTGCGTGACGTGCGTGTTCGTGGCAGCCCATGGCTCCACCTGCTGGAAGGGCTGTCTGCACAGTCCCGGCGCCAGGCCACCGTCGCGTGTCGTGAGCTAGCATGCAGCCCTGTCACGGCGGCTCCTCCTGCCCCGTGTCCCCCAGATTCGGTGTCACTCTCTTGGCCCAACGTCTCCTCTGGAAGGGGAACACAGTCGCGTGCCCAGGGATGGCTGCTCACTGCCGCTGTTCTGCAGGGCTCGGCCCATGGCCGCACCCAGGGCAGGCCCGTTCTCAAGAGTGGGGAGGGGCCCGAGAGACCCTGCTGGGGGGAGGGCACTTGCCTTCTGTGGCCGACCCCACTTCAGTCCCCGGCACGTGGAGGGTCCCCTGGCACCACCAGGAGCGAGCCCTGAGCACTGCGGGTCTGGCCAAGCCCCAGACAACCAAGGATCCAGGCAGAAGAGCAGGCTCTCTCCCGGGCCAGACTGAGTGCGAGTCACTCAGCACGCACACGTGTCCGTCAGAGTCAGAGTGACCAGTGCGGCCTGCGCTGTCCGTCAGAGTCAGAGTGACCAGTGCCAGCCCATGCTGTCCGTCAGACAGAGTCAGAGTGACCAGTGCCGGCCCGCGCTGACCGTCAGACAGAATCTGAGTGATAATTGATGTGGTCGCCCAGCCAATCGCTGGGGGCAGAGGGGCCGCGGAGACACTGTTGCCATGTGCCTACGGCGCCCTGCAAAGTGGGGCCAGAGTTTGGGCCGCGCCTGCTCTCAAGGAGAGGGACACACGGCCTGCTGACCTTGTGTGTGCACATGGGCAAAGGCTCCACCTGCCGTGCCCGCAGCTGCAGCCCCTCTGCTCCCGCACACGTGTGTACTGACATGTGCTCTGATGTGTGCTGTGTCCTATATGTGTCCTGACATGTGTCCTGTGTCCTCACTGTCCCTGACTGTGTCTGCCTGTCCCTTGACCATCCCTGACTATCCCTGACTATCCCTGTGTCCTGACCCTCCCTGACTATCCCTGACTGTCCCCTGACCATCCCTGACTCTCCCTCACTCTGTCCTGACCATCCCTGACTGTCCCTGACCATCTCTAACTGTCCCTGACTGTGTCCTGACTGTGTCCTGACCATCCCTGACCATCCCTGACTATCCCTGTGTCCTGACCCTCCCTGGCCCTCCCTGACCATCCCTAACTGTCCCTGACCATCCCTAACCACCCCTGACCATCCCTGACCGCCCCTGACCACCCCTGACTGCCCCTGACAGTCCTTGACTGCCCCTGACAGTCCTTGACGTCCTCTGGCTGTCCCTTGGCTGTCCCCTGACTGGCCCCGACATGTCCCTGCAGTTCAACAACATGCTTCTCTACTGCGTGCCCAAGTTCACCCTGGTGGGCTCCAAGTTCACCGTGCGGACGCGGGTGGGCGTCGACGGCATGACCGTGGTGGAGACGCACAATGAGGAGTACCCACACACCTTCCAGGTGTCCGGCAAGGAGAGGACCCTGGAGCTGCAGGCCAGGTGAGCGTCCCCTCGAGGGGGCCCTGCTGCCCCCCCCCCGGGCAGGGAGGGGTCCTGACTCGGGTGCTCGGGAGAATCGTGAGGGGACCGGGGGCAGCAGGAAGCGCAGCCCCACGCCTGAGAGGGTCTCCCTGCCCCCGCCTCACGGAGCCTCCCCGCACACGCGGTGAAACTGTACAGCTGCCCATGGCCTGACATACGGCTCACTAAAGAACTGTGATTTACAGTTACTGATGATTGGTTTTAGGCACACGAGATTTAGGCACCAGCCCCCCTCTGTCCCCCCACTGTCCACTTCCCCCTCCCACCTGCCACCTTGGCACATCCTAGAGTTCTGTGGCTGCAGCCGAGACTTCGTGGTCTCGGTGTTCAGTGCCCGCAGACCCGCGTGCCGGCCCTGACGGTGGGGAACGACCCTGACGTGGCTGTGACAGCGAGGGCACATGCAGCAGGTGCTCATAACAGCCCGGGCGTGGGCGCCCCACCTGGCGGGGGGACCTGGCTCCACCCCCGCCCTCAGGGAGCCACACAAGGCCCAGTGCAGTGTGCCCACGCCTCTGCCTTGGGCACGGCCACGCGGTGCCAGCCTGTGCTATTCTGACGCTCGCTCTCCCCGCACTCCCCGTGCTCCCCCAAGCCAGGCCTGTCACCTCGTGTTCATGCGGTGACGTGGCTCTGGTGTCTGTGCTCACTGGGATCCCTTTGTTTCAGCTCCGAGCAGGACAAAGAGGAGTGGATCAAGGTGAGCTGCTGCCTGTTCTGCATTCGCGGTACTCGGTCCCCTCCCTGTGCCCACACGGCACATGTGTGTTCCCTCGCCGTGCTCACACGGCACATGTATGCTCCCTCGCCAGTGTTCCCTCACTGTGTTCACATGGCACATGTGTGCTCCCTCACTGTGCTTACATGGGCACATGTGTTCTCCCCTCCCTGTGTGCACATGGCATATGTGTGCTCCCTCCCTGTGTGTACTTGGCATATGTGTGGTCCCTCCCCATGTGCACACAGGACATGTATGCTCACTTCCATGTGTGTACATAGGACATGTGTGTTCCCCTCCATGTGTACATATGGAACATGTGTGTCCCCCTCCTGTGTGCACATGGCACATGTTTGGTCCCTCCCTGTGCACACAAGGGGCATATATTGTCCCTTCCGTGTGCTGCTCACTTGGCACATGCGTGTCTCACCTGTGACGCCTGCAGGCCCTGTCCTCGGTGCGTGCACTGGCCCTCCTTGAGATGAGCCTGCAGCGCCGTCCTGCCCCCTGTCCACGCAGGCCCTGCAGGAGACCATCGACACTTTCCAGCAGAGGCACGAGACCTTCCGGAGTGCCATCGCCAAGGACAGTGACGGCCCCACCGAGGTCTCGGTGAGTCGGACCCGCCCTCTGCGAAGCTTTGCCTCTCCCCACACAAGGCCGCGTGCTGCAGGACAGCTCTGCCCACGTGCCCAGTCACTCTTCCCTGTGCCCAGGTGCACAGTTACTCTTCCCTGTGCCCACGTGCCCAGTCACTCTTCCCTGTGCCCAGGTGCCCAGGCCGGCCCCCTGTGCTCAGGTGCCCGGGCCGACCCCCTGTATCCAGATGCCCAGGTTGGCCCCCTGTGCCCAGGTGCCCGGGTCAGCCCCCTGTGTCCAGATGCCCGGGCCAGCCCCCTGTGCCCAGGTGCCCGGGCCGACCCCCTGTGTCCAGGTGCCCGGGTCAGCCCCCTGTGCCCAGGTGCCCGGGCCGACCCCCTGTGTCCAGATGCCCGGGCCAGCCCCCTGTGTCCAGATGCCCGGGTCAGCCCCCTGTGCCCAGGTGCCCGGGTCAGCCCCCTGTGCCCTCGCACTGTGCCCGTGTGTGCCTGCCCTGCCCTGGGCTCGTGCCCAGTGGGCGGTGCTGAGCTGTGGTGCCCTGCAGCACGCCGAGCTGGGGAAGAGAGCCCCACGCTGGATCCGCGACAACGAGGTCACCATGTGCATGAAGTGCCGGGAACCTTTCAACGCACTCACGCGGCGCAGGCACCACTGCCGGGCGTGTGGACACGTGAGTCCTGCTGTCCCGGGGGGGCCCGGCCTCTGGGTTAGGTGGGGAGCGGGGAGGGGGGACACGAGCAGACGGAAACCAGCCCCCAGCCAGGAGATGGTGATCAGAACCGACCGTTTCATCACTGACTGATCAAACTGATGAACATGGCCAGTCTGAAAGGGCAACAGTGCTGGTCAGTGTAGTCTGTGCTGGTCAGTACAGCCCATGTTGGTCAGCAGAAACCATGCTGGTCAGTATAACCTCTGATGGTCAGTATAGCCCTTGCTGGTCATATAGCCCATGTCGGTCAGTATAGTCCATGCTGGTCAGTATAGCCCGTGTTGGCCATTATAGCCTGTGCTGGCCAGTATAGCCTGTGCTGGTCAGTATAGCCCATGTTGGTCAGTATAACCCGTGCCAGTCAGTATAGCCTATGCGGTCAGTATACAGTATGCTGGTCAGTATAGCCCATGCTTGTCAGTATAGCCCGTGCCGGTCAGTATAGCCCGTGCTGGTCAGTATAGTCCATGCGGTCAGTATACAGTATGCTGGTCAGTATAGCCCATGCGGTCAGTATACAGTATGCTGGTCAGTATAGCCCGTGCTTGTCAGTATAGTCCATGTTGGCCATTATAGCCTGTGCTGGTCAGTATAGCCCGTGCTGGTCAGTATAGCCCGTGCTGGTCAGTATAGCCCATGCTGGTCAGTATAGCACATGTTGGTCAGTATAGCCCGTGCCTGTCAGTATAGCCCGTGCCAATCAGTATAGCCCATGCGGTCAGTATACAGTATGCTAGTCAGTATAGCCCATGCCGGTCAGTATAGCCCGTGCCAGTCAGTATAGCCCATGCGGTCAGTATATGGTATGCTGGTCAGTATAGCCCGTGCCGGTCAATATAGCCCATGTGGTCAGTATATGGTATGCTGGTCAGTATAGCCCGTGCTGGTCAGTATAGCCCATGTGGTCAGTATATGGTATGCTGGTCAGTATAGCCCGTGCCTGTCAATATAGCTCGTGCCGGTCAGTATAGCCCATGCGGTCAGTATACAGTATGCTGGTCAGTATAGCCCGTGCCTATCAGTATAGCTCGTGCCGGTCAGTATAGCCCATGCGGTCAGTATACAGTATGCTGGTCAGTATAGCCTGTGCCGGTCAGTATAGCCCGTGCCGGTCAGTATAGCCCATGCGGTGAGTATGCAGTATGCTGGTCAGTATAGCCCGTGCCTGTCAGTATAGCTCGTGCCGGTCAGTATAGCCCATGCGGTCAGTATACAGTATGCTGGTCAGTATAGCCTGTGCCGGTCAGTATAGCCCGTGCCGGTCAGTATAGCCCATGCGGTGAGTATGCAGTATGCTGGTCAGTATAGCCCGTGCCGGTCAGTATAGCCCGTGCCGGTCAGTATAGCCCATACGGTCAGTATACAGTATGCTGGTCAGTATAGCCCGTGCCTGTCAGTATAGCCCGTGTGGTCAGTATAGCACATGCGGTCAGTATACAGTATGCTGGTCAGTATAGCCCGTGCCAGTCAGTATAGCCCATGCGGTCAGTATACAGTATGCTGGTCAGTATAGCCCGTGCCGGTCAGTATAGCCCATGCGGTCAGTATACAGTATGCTGGTCAGTATAGCCCGTGCCGATCAGTATAGCCTGTGCTGGTGAGTATTCCCCTGCTGGTCAGTATAACTGTTCTTGTTGCTGTACTCCCTGTGGTCACTGCAGAGGGACAGGGCAGCACTCACAGTGGTGAGGACCAGGAGAGCCAGGGACCAGCTGTAGTTAGAAAGCTGTGACCTGCCTGGCTGTCATTTGAGTGGAGACCAGCAGGGCGTGGGCGGGGCAGGAGGGCCGGTGTTCACGCGGAGGGACGGAGCTGTGGGCCGCCCAGCACGCGTGGGCCTCAGGGCCTCAGGAAGGGCAGCTGCTGAGTATCCTGCAGGCGCAGCGCTGGCCTCTGCAGTGCAGAGGGACTTGATGGACTGTGAGGCTCTTGTTCCATGACTCTAGACTCGGCCCTGAGTGCTCTCGTGGTCACCCGGGCACAGTCGCTGTCCATGAGTGCACACAGGTCATCGGTTTAAGTCTGGCACGTGAGCCCCTGGCCTGTGTGTGGACAGGGCTATGCAGGCCATTTTGTGGGTCTGCAGCACAGGGCGGTGCCCGTCTTGTGGACAAGCCACGAGACGTTGACCAGGGCGGAGGGTCTCAGCAACACGGGGCCGGGACGCCCCAGAGGCAAGAGGCCGCTCTTTGGACTAGAAGAGCGTGAGATGGTTTTCCAGGGACACGTGGGGCAGCACCGAGAGTCTCGTCCCTGCATCAGCCCCGGCCCCGCTGGCCACTCAGGGCCGCTCTCAGGACCCACACGCGGGGCCGTGCGGACGGTCCCTGAGAGGCGGCGCTGGCCCCCTCCCGCCCCTCCCAGGTGGTCTGCTGGCGGTGCTCAGACTACAAGGCGCAGCTGGAGTACGACGGCGGGAAGCTCAGCAAGGTCTGCCGGGACTGCTTCCTGCTCATCAGCGGCTGCTCGGACGGCGAGGGCAGGAAGAGGAGAGGCATCCTGGAGGTGGGCGGGGAGAGCAGAGGCTTCTGGGGCCGGGCCAGCCGCCCCTGGGTCAGGGCTTGGCGGTGCTGAGGCCCCCACCGTCGTGAACGGGAAAGCTGCTCCCTGGCTCACCCTGCCGGTGTTGAAAGCTGCCACCCGTGTCCCTCGCGTGCTGGGGAAGGCGCTGTGCCAGTCCCCGCCGCTGGCCCCGGCCGCCGTGGGCGGGAAGTGCAGCTGCATGGGGGCGGCTCACGGCGCTCTGACGCCTATTCGGGATTAGCCCAGCCTGGGACTGTGACCACGGCTTTGGCGTCCCAAGACACTCTCGTGTGGAGTCAGTCTCGTCGGGGCCTCCACGGCAGAAGGCCGGGCAGCAGCAAGAGAGAAGCGGGCGCTGGCCGTGGTCCACACGGAAGGTCTGCGCTCCCTGTAGCGGGGTCTGCAGACACGGCAGGAGACCCAGCGTCTTGGTGTCTGTGTGGTCTCGCCAGGCTGTGCAGGACAGCAGCCGTGCACAGACGCCCCGTCTCACGCCTGTATCCCTCCGTGCCCCCAGATCGAGTCTGCGGAAGTCTCCGGAAACAGCGTGGTGTGCAGCTTCCTGCAGTACATGGAGAAGTCGAAGCCGTGGCAGAAAGCGTGGTGTGTGATCCCCAAGCAGGACCCCCTGGTGCTGTACATGTACGGCGCCCCCCAGGTAGGGGCACGGCCGGGACCTTCCGTGGCATCAGCGTGGCCGCAGGGTGTCTGGAATGCAGCATCCAGGGGAAGGCTCGTCCCCGGGGCCCCCTGCGTCGTTCCCTGTCGGGGCTCAGTGGGAAGGGCTGGGCGGGGGTGGGGGGCTGCACAGGGGGGAGGGCCAGGGGAGACAGCAGGAAGCAGGGGATGGGCAGCAGTGTCCAGCCGAGCGCACACCGTGTCCCCGAGCTGTGGCACCCGTCGGCCGGAGGACAGTGCGGGTGTCCAGGGACTGTTGAGACCCTTTGGCACTTGCCTGGAGCCCTGTTTGCCCGTAGTTAGCTTGGCGGTGGCTGTAGGGAAGGATCAACTGCTCTAATCAGGGCCTTTCAACCCTCCTCCAGGCCGAATGGCCCCGCCCCTTTTAGGGGCTCCCACGCAGTGCTCGGCGACTGGCCCAGTCCCAGTGATACTTGGTGAACCAGGCCAGACAGAGCATGCTCGGGCCACGGGGGGCTGTACCCAGTACTCAAGGATGGACTTGGGGCCCCGCGCGTCCATGCCCTGAGCTTCCCCCTCACGGTACCAGGAGTGAACCCCCTCAGACAGCTTCCACAGTGTTGCTCCCTGGCATGGCGTGTCTGCATGTGCGAATGTGCGTGCCTGTGTGTGAATGTGGGTGCCTGTATGTGAGTGTGGGTGCATGCCCATGTGAGAGTGCCCCTGTGTGGGTGTGCCTGTGTGTGAGAGTATGGGTGTACCTGTGTGGGTGTGCCTGTGTGTGGGTGTGCCTGTGTGTGAGAGTATGGGTGTGCCTATGTGTGGGTGTGCCTGTGTGTGTATGCCTGTGTGTGTGCCCCTGTGTAGGTGTGCCTGTGTGTGAGAGTATGGGTGTGCCTTTGTGTGGGTGTGCCTGTGTGGGGGTGTGCCTTATGTGGGTGTGCCTGTATGTGGGTGTGCCTGTGTGTGAGAGTATGGGTGTGCCTATGTGTGGGTGTGCCTGTGTGTATGCCTGTGTGGGTGTGCCTGTGTGGGGGTGTGCCTGTGTGGGGGTGTGCCTGTGTGTGTATGCCTGTGTGGGTGTGCCTGTGTGGGGGTGTGCCTGTGTGGGGGTGTGCCTGTATGTGGGTGTGCCTTTGTGGGTGTGCCTGTGTGTGGGTGTGCCTATGTGGGTGTGCCTTATGTGGGTGTGCCTTTGTGGGTATGCCTGTGTGGGGGTGTGCCTTTGTGGGTGTGCTTGTGTGTGGATGTGCATGGGTACCAGTGTGGATGTGCATGGGTACCAGTGTGCATGCATGTGAGAGTGGGTGTACGTGTGTGCATGTGAACATATGTGTGGGCGTGCAGGCGTGTTTGTGTGCGTGCCTGTGTGTGTGGTTTGTGCCGGAAGGGGGTGCTGGGTCCTCACGGCCCTCCTCCCCGTCCCTGTCCCCAGGATGTGAGGGCCCAGGCCACCATCCCACTGCTGGGCTACATGGTCGCCAACCTGCCGGGCTGCGCCGACCTGCCACACGCCTTCAAGCTGACGCAGTCCAAGTCCGTGCACAGCTTTGCCGCGGACAGCGAGGAGCTGAAGCAGAGGTGGCTGCAGGTCATTGCCCTGGCGGTCCGTGGGGAGATGCCGGAGGGGCCGGGCGAGCAGCCGGATGCCGGGGAGGAGCCGCCCGAGCCGCGCCAGAGACCGGAATGCTGAGCCCCAACACGGCCGGGCCCCCTCGCCTCCGAGCACTTTACATTGGAAGCACAGATCCCGGGTCGGTCCGTGGGGCCTGCGCTGGGCCAGGGTGAGCACCAGGGAGGGAGCCTGGCGCGGGGCGCAGGCGCTCCACCGGCCGTCGCGCCTTGGGCGGTGCGGGGCTCCGAGACCCGGTGCTGACGCAGGCGCCGTCCACCCTCCCAGGCGAGGCGGAGGGTGAGGGTGGGCTGTGTCAGGTCTGCGCCAGGAGGCGATGCTTGTTGTCACAGGAAGCCTGAGCTGCCTGGGCATAGAGCGATTGCGTGTACGTTGTATCACATATAAATATATGTACAGACTCTCCGTGCTCCCCAGCGCTAGGTTCCTATCTGCCTCTAATTTATTTTCAAATACAAAGCATGATTACCTTGGATGAACAGTGTTCTTCACGGGGATGTGGGGTGATGGTATATAACGGACTGCCGTCAGGGGCGTTGGTATCTTTGTAACGGGAACGTCTGTCCTCCTGTCTGTGACCTCCCCACAGCGTGTCAGCCGTGTGCGGCCGGTGCCTCTCAGCAGTGCCTCTCTCACGGTGCTAACATCCCAGGCAGGACCGGCCGCAGTGACGTCCAGCTCTGTCCAGGGGCTGTGGGGTCTGGTGCACTGGGGCCCTGGGACCCTGCCCCCTCGCTGACCTCTGGTAACACATGCACAGAAACATTCGCCCAAACTTGAACCAGACGGGTCCGGAAACTCTCCCCCGTGCCCGAGCATCCCCTCTCCTCAGCCCACGTGCGTGGGCACCCGTGTCCTCTCGCCTGCTCTCTACACGGACACTCCCGGGGACGCCTTTCTCCGGGACCCGAGAAGCCAAAGTCCCCTAGGCGGGTGGCCGTTCCCGAGCAGGACAGGGACCATCCGGGGGCTTCTGGAGAAGCGGCCCTCAGTGGACGGCACCGGGGGCCGTGAGGACTCTCCACCCCCCGCCACTGGGAGTTTCAGGTGGACGAGAGGCTCCTGTGGAGATGCAGAGCCGAGGTCATGCGCTTCCTCCCCCCCGGGGACCGCTGCACAGGGCGCCCTTCCCAAACCCGCTGTGCCCACACCCTCAGCTTGGGCTCTGCCTCCACACAGCCTGGGCTCCCTCTGCCCCAAGACTGGGACACTGAGGCAGCCCGTGGTGCTAAGACACCGTCGCAGCCTCTCTCTCCCCCCACCCCACAGGAGGCGGTGGCCATGGTCAGCCACACGGTTGGGGTCCCCTCCTCTGTGAAAGCAGGAGTCACCTCAGCCTGGTGAGGCTCCTGGCGCTCTGGGTCAGGAGACTGGAGGGAACGTGCCACTGCCTCTTGCTCCTACTTGCCACGTGTGTATGTGTGAGTGTGTGTGTGTGAGAGAGAGAGTTGGGGGGAGTATATGAACTATGTGAGTGTATGAACTATGTGAGCAGGAGTGTGAGTGTGAGCGTACATGAGTGTGTATGTGAGAGGGAGTGTGTATGGGTGGGAATAGGAGTGTGTGAGTATACATGTGTGCATGAGAGTGTGAGTGTACAAGTGTGTGTATGTGAGTGTACATGTATGCATGTACTTGTGGATGTGGGAGTGAGTTGTATGTGTACATGTGTGTAGGAGTGTGTGCATGGTGTGTGTATGACAGTGTACATGAGTGGGAGTATGTGAGTGCGTGGGAGTGTATGTGTATGAGTGTGGGAGTGAATGCACATGAATGAGTGGGAGTGAGTGCATGTGTGTTCGTGTGACTAGGTGTGTACGTGTGAGTGCATGTGTGCGTGTGGGAGTGTATGCATGTGTGTGAAAGTGGGAATGTTTGTGTGTGTGTGAGTGGGAATGTGTGTGCGTGAGTGGTAATGTCGTAATATTGTGTGCATGTGTGTGAGAATGTGTGTGAGTGTGCATGAGTGTGCGTGTGTGAATGTGTGTGTGTGTGTGTGTATGTGTGTGTGTGGAGCCTGCCTGGGGGTGAGGGTGCGGTGTGCCTGTTGTGCCCTCTGCTCTCGATGCTGCTCTGATTTTATTTCTTTGGGTGTGAGCTGAGGGTCCCACCCAGGGCTCCAGCTTGCTTCAGAGGAGATGGGCCCCTGGCAGAGCTGTGGGCGCGGGGGCCCAGGAAGCTCCAGAGGGCGGGCAGGCTGGACGCTGAGCTGGCCAGTAGGCAAAAGTGTCCTAGTTGTGCCAGAATCTCACGGGAACCGCCTTCCTGATGGCCCGTCCGTGGCTGCTGTATGGAAACAGGGTACCCCCTTCCCCCAGAGCCCAGGGCTGCCTGTCTGGCTCCTGCACAAAGCACACAGTACTCAGGGCGTGGCCGTCTGGCCGTCATGCGTGTCCCTCCCAGAGTGGACTGCGGAGAAGCTGCCCACGCTCCGCCACTCTGGGCTGCTGTGCCCTGTGGGCCCCGGGTCGCCCTCTCCCGCTTGTGGCACTGTCCTGCTCACGCACAGCGCCTGTGCCCCCCACCAGGCCACGTGACGACCCTGCACACGTGCGGGGTTTCGGTGGTGGCCACAGGCCCGTGCTGTGAGGGTCCAGCCGGAGGCAGACAAGTTCTCTTCTGCCACATGAAGGAACCAGTGCCGTCCTGGAGGCGGCGGCTGGGGAGCGGGCGGCGCGGGCCTGCCTGTGGCCAGGGCGGTTGCTCCCGGCACGGCCTGCCCTGGAGGGGAGCAGTGCGGGACTGACCCCCCGCCCGAGCTCCACCGTGGGAGACTGAGCACCGAGCCGGCCGGTTCTGTGGCAGACAGCGTGGAGTTCCCTGGGTGTGGAGTGTGCCTGGGGGAGTGCCCTCGCCTCAGCCCTGTCGGCACAGGGCCGTGTCCGTCCCCAGCGAGCATTCACCTGCCAGTGACCGTTGGCGGAACTTTGGAGTGTTAGAGTTTCTGATCGTTGACTCATCTGTGGGATAAGTATCTTGTGGGAACACGTGTGGTTCCAATGTGACCGTCTCCACAGCAAGCCCCCCCTCTGCTCTAGCTGTGAATGTAGAACCCTTGCAGTCGGTGTATATTGTGCGATATTCGATATTTGCTCACACGGCAGAGATCAGAGATGTTGTGAAACCAAGCACTTTAATAGTAAGCACTTGTACCTTGTAAATAAACATGTCACCCTTCACCAATTCCGCGGCTGTGATGTCATTTCACTGAGTGTGTCTGTTTGGTTCACAATTCGGGGGGCGGGGGAGTGGGAAGAAGCTGGGGGTGGCTGCACGTCTCCCCCAAGAGGACCCAGAGTCCGTCTCCAGCACCACGGGCAGGAAGAGGCGCAAATTCTAATGGTTTGGGTTGTTGCAAATGTTGGCAGTCTCAGAAAGAAGTGCTCCACTCACTGGTGGGCTCAGAAAAAGTGCTCCAACGCTCTAGGTGAGGTGGAGTCATGATACTTCATGCTGTCTCTAGTGCTCAGATGTAGAGCTGGCAAGGCAGGCATGGCTCGGCGAGCTCGTGGCTCACAGGGCTGAGTCCTGGGGTCCGTTAGCAGAAACAGCTCAAAGATAGAGTTGGTGTGTGTGGAGGGGTCCCCAGCTCTGTCTTCACTCCACACTGTGCAGCGGACCAGCCACCCCCACACAGGCGGGCCTCCCTGGCCCTCGTGGCCCTTGTGCCGCCCTGCAGTGCCCTGGGCGGGGTGGACACTGCCCTGGTGTACCGAGAGGCGTCTGCAGGGGTTCCCGGGCAGTCAGCTGACCCTGCACGTCCGCGAGAAGTTACTGTTTTGCTTCACACTTCCATCAAGTCTTACCTAGTTTTTGGATATTTTTGAGTTGCTTACAAGCCTCCCTATTACAACTTTCCTTTTTTATATGGGTAAAGAGTAAAAATTGTTTCCTCAAGAGGAAGGAGCCGGAGGTAGTCCAGGCTCTGGCGCTTGCCTTACCGTGGGCGGCCCGTGGTCACTCCCTAGCACCCCGCAGTTTCCCAGGGTGCCCCGAGCACGCCCACGTGTGGCCCGAGCCAAAGATATGTAAAGAAACGCAGCCTGGGGGGCCCGGGAGAGTGGCCGTGCCCGGAGAAGCCGGGTACGACTCCCACTCTGTCTCTCCCCAGGTTCCTCAAGCCTGACCAAAGTCACTTCCTTGTGAACAAGATACTCGGGGTCCCTCTAAAGCTAAGACACCGGCCCCGCCCCGTCCCGCAGCCGCAGTGCAGGCGCCAGGGCTGGCCGGGCACTCCTCAGCGCGGAGAGGCTGTGCTGCTGTGGTGGCCCGCGGGCAGGGGCCCGGGGGAGGGGGCCGTGGGGGCACAGGGAGCCCGTCTCGGGGCTTCTCTCCCAGGGCCTGTAACTCCGCACACCTTTCAGACAAAAATAGCAGCACAACAGGACCTCGGGCAGGGGGCAGGCGCCTCGGGCCGTCAGCAGAGGCCGCGGAGAGCAGCCCTGAGCCTTCGCGAGGCTTCCTGTTTCCTGAGGCCTGAAGCACTGCTGGCAGAGAAGAGGAAGCTGCCCGCCATGCAGCGAGGCTCCTGGGGACAGGCGAGCCCCAGGGCACCCAGCAGCCACCCTACCAGCCTCCAGCAGCGCGTGACACACTAACTAGTGACACAGCCGTGGGGACACGGCCACGGGGACACACCTGCACAGGCAGGCGCAGCTGCCCCTGCTGCTGGTCCCCACCGTGTGTGTGCCCGGCTACACGGGCTGCTGTGGTCACACACGCAGTATGTTTCTGGCACTGAGGACCCGACTTCCCAGCTGCCTCCTGAACCCCAGGGCTGAGCCCACAGCCCGAGCCAGGCCCCAGCTCTGGGTGCCGGCCAGATGTGGGGTCCTGCACCCCCACCCTGCCCCACTGTGCGCGGTCAGAGAGGAGAGGACTGGGAGCGGGCATGGGGCACAGCGGAGAGGCACCTGTGCCCTGGACGCCACCCTTGGCCATTGTCCAGCTGGGAGTGCCACCCCCCTGAAGCCCAACCACCCCCTCTCCCTCTGCCCCTCCCCCTCCCTCCCTCCCTCCTCCTCCTCCCCCTCCTCTCTTCCTCCCTCTCTGGGGGAGTGGGGGCGGCCTCAGCGCCAACGTTTGGCAGCCCTTCCCGCTGTAGAAGGTGCCAAGTGCGAGCAAAGTGGCCCAGGGCGGCCTTGGCACCGTGACCGGAGCAGACACGAGCAGACCCTTGTGGTGCTGAGCCTCAGCCGCCTGAGGTCTGGTCACGAAGGCCCCTGCGGGGGGGGGGGGGGGGTGGTGGTGTTCCACCTTGGGTTGAGTCCTCTCTGGACAGGGTGGGGCGGGCAGAGTTCTGTTTCTGCGAGGTGCGAGTGAGCTGCCTACATCCTAACCTGGGCTACACCCTAACCTGGGCTACACCCTAACCTGGGCCACACCTTAACCTGGGCCACACCCTAACCTGGGCCACACCCTAACCTGGGCCACACCCTAACCTGGCCACACCCTAACCCAGCTACACCCTAACCTGGTGACACCCCAACCTGGAGACACCCTAACCTGTCTACACCCCAACCTCGGTTACACCCTAACCTGACTACACCCTAACCTGGGCTACACCTTAATCTGGCTGCATCTTAACCTGGGCCACACCCTAACCTGGCTACACCCTAACCTGGCTACACTCCAACCTCGGTTACACCCTAACCTGGCTACACCCCGACCTCGGTTACACCCTAACTTGGCTATACCCCAACCTCGGTTACACCCTAACCTGACTATACCCCAACCTCGGTTACACCCTAACCTGACTATACCCCCCAACCTTGGTTACACCCTAACCTGGCTATACCCCAACCTTGGTTACACCCTAACCTGACTATACCCCCAACCTCGGTTACACCCTAACCTGGCTACACCCCAACCTCGGTTACACCCTAACTTGGCTATACCCCAACCTCGGTTACACCCTAACCTGACTATACCCCCAATCTCGGTTACACCCCAACCTCGGTTACACCCTAACCTGGCTACACCCCAACTTCGGTTACACCCTAACCTGGCTACACCCCAACTTCGGTTACACCCTAGCCTGGCTACACCCCAACCTCGGTTATACCCTAACCTGGCTACACCCTAACCTCGGCTACACTCTAACTTGGCTACATCCCAACGTTGGCTACACCCACCAAGTGCTCGGGCGGCTGGGAGGGGCTTTCCGACAGGGCCGGTGACAGCTTCCTCCTGCCCAGCAGCAGCCGGAGTGTCCAAGGCTCGGCTCCCAGTGACACCGCAGGCAGGACCCTGCTTACACCTGGGGCAAGCTCAGACCCGCCAGAGCCGCCCTGCAGCCCGGCCCTTCCCTCGGGTCCGGGCTCGGCCTGCTGGGGCCGGGCGGGGCCGGGCCTGCTCAGGCCCAGCGTTTCCCACGCGGGACGGCCTATACCCCGCGGGAGGGGCCAGCGCATACGTCGTCGGGTGACCGGGTCGCGGGGGCGCGGCCGCTGCACCCCGGGTCCCTGCCGGAGCCCGGGCGCCGCGGGTGGGCTCGGGGAAGCCCCAGGCGGGCCCGCACCTTCGCGCTGTCTGCTCCGACCGCAGGCGGGGGCCCGGGGCCAGCGAGGCCGTCGCTCGCCCCGCCCGCTGGCCGGCGGTCACCGCTCCCGGCCCGGCCCTCGGACCCGCCTTGCGGGCTGGCCAGGTCCGGGCAGGCTGGGCGCGCGCTGCCCCGGGCACGGGCCGCGCGTCCTTCCTGGCCGCCCGGGGCCTGGGCCGGCGCCAAGGGCACCCCGGCCGGCCGCGGGGACCCGACAGCAGCCCCGGGAGCGACCCCGCACCCGGACCCGCGCACTGCCGGGCCAGCCTCGGCGCCGGGGCGCCGGTTAGGACTCCATCTCCCGGCAGGCTGTGCGCCGCCCTCCCGGACCCCTCCCCCCACAGGGCCGCTCCTGGACTACAACTCCCGGCAGGCTGCGCGCCGCCCCTCCCTAGCAACCGGCCTGGGGCGGTGCCCGGCCTCGTCTCCCGGCAGGCTGCGCGCCGCCCGCCCGGACCCCCGCCTGGGCGCCGCTCAGGACTCCATCTCCCGGCAGGCTGCGCGCCGCCCCTCCCTAGCGACCGGCCGGGGGGAGGGGCGCCCGGCCTCGTCTCCCGGCAGGCTGCGCGCCGCCCCTCCCTAGCGACCGGCCTGGGCGCCGCTCAGGACTCCACCTCCCGGCAGGCTGCGCGCCGCCCCTCCCTAGCGACCGGCCGGGGGGAGGGGCGCCCGGCCTCGTCTCCCGGCAGGCTGCGCGCCGCCCCTCCCTAGCGACCGGCCTGGGCGCCGCTCAGGACTCCACCTCCCGGCAGGCTGCGCGCCGCCCCTCCCTAGCGACCAGCCTGGGCGCCGCTCAGGACTCCATCTCCCGGCAGGCTGCGCGCCGCCCCTCCCTAGCGACCGGCCGGGGGGCGGGGCGCCCGGCCTCGTCTCCCGGCAGGCCGCGCGCTGCCCGCAGGGCCCCCGCCCGGGCGGCGCCGGACTCCATCTCCCGGCGGGCCGTGCGGCGCGCGGGGCCTGCCGGGAGGGCGGCGGGCCAATGGGCGGCGGCGCCGGCGGGGCGGGCGCGGCGGGCGGGCCGCCCCATTCATTGCGGCGGGCGGGGTCGGCCACCATGGAGGCGCTCATCCCGGTCATCAACAAGCTGCAGGACGTGTTCAACACGGTGGGCGCCGACATCATCCAGCTGCCGCAGATCGTGGTGGTGGGCACGCAGGTGAGCGCGCGGCCCGCGGCGCCGCGGCCCGACCCCCGCGGGCGGGCGGGCGGGCGGCCGGGGCGGGCCGGGGCCGGGCGGGCGGCCGGGGCGGGCCGGGCCGGGCCGGGGCGGGCCGGGGCGGCGGGGCGGGCCGGACCGGGCCGGGGCGGGGCGGGGCGGCCGGGCCGGGCCGGGGCTGCCAAGGGCACCTGGGGGACGCGGACCGCGGGCCCCCCCCCCCCCCCCGCCTCGGGCTCGCCCTGGCGCCGCCGCCGCTGGGCCGCCCGCGCCGCCGGAGGGGGGCGCCCGCGAGGCGGCGGGCGGGGGGCGGGCGCGGGCGCGGGTGCAGGTGCGGGCGCAGGTGCGGGTGCGAGTCCGGGTGCGGGTGCGGGTCCGGGTGCAGGCGCGGGTCCGGGTGCAAGCGCAAGTGTGGGGTTTGGGTGCAGGTGCAGGTCCGGGTCCGAGTGTGGGTGTGGATGCGGGTGCGGGTGTGGGATGCGGGTCCAGGCCCTGGTGTAGATGCGGGTCCGGGTGCAGATGCGGGTGCAGGTCCTGGTCTGGGTACAGGCGCAGGTACCCGCCCGGTTCAGGTGCAGGTGCGGGTCCCGGCGCGCGTTGCCCCCCTGCCCTTTCTGGGCAGACCGGCCTCCCGGGCTCTGGGGCTCCCCAGCACGTGACCACGGCCCGCGGCCGCTTCTGCTTCTGTCCAGTGGGCATCCGCGCTGAGCCCTTAGAGCAACGGGCGTCACCGACAGCGTCCCTGGCTCTGCCAGGCTCGGCGGAGTTCTGGTCACTCACCGCTGGGGACTGGAGACGACCCCTCAGCCCTGCACGCCCCTCCCACCCGTTGCCCCTGGTGGCGGCTGGGCCCAGCCGTGCTCCCTGCGGCTCCCGACTGCCTGCCCTTCTTCATTGGGGTGCCCACACCGCTGCCCCCCTCCCCCGTCACTCGAGCCTTTGTTTTGGGGCCACTCCCGCGCGCTCAGCAGCTACTTGTGGCTCTGCTTTGGGAGCCCGTCCTGGGTGCTGGGGACGGAACCTGGGGCTCCAGCGGCAGAGTATGGACCGGCCTCGGCGCTCCCTCCGCTCTGCCTCTGGGCCGCTCTGGGGTCTGAGTGTTGACCCGTAAGCGCTCTGAAAGGGCGATTGTTGCTCGCTCTAGAAGGTTCTGTCGTGAAACACGGGCCCGGCTCTGACTAGACTAGGGAAGAGCCTGAGGTGAGCCCTTGGGCTGGCGGGAAGTGTCTGCGTCCAGGGCCCCTCCTGTACGGAGCGCGAGGGAGCGGGCGGAGTGTGCTGACAGCCGCACTCGCAGCCCGCAGGGGTTTCGTCTGTGCAAAGCTCTGCTTACGGCCTGGTGGTCGGGTGTCGTGTCCCCCAGCTCTGTGGTCAGCTTTCTGCCGTCTCTGACTCACTTCCCTCAGCACAGTGCTCTCCAGCACACTCAGGGGCTTTGCCGTGCTGGCCGCCCTGTCCTGCGCCCGGCGCTGCCCTGGGCACAGGCCTCAGCGCAGTCACTGATTAGCTGAGACGTGAAGACTCGCGCCAGGACAGAACCGTCTGTCCGTGTCCCCACACACTGGCGCATGTTGGGGCCGGCAGGGCACGGGCTGGGGCGTGGGCTGACCGCAGAGCCCCAGGGGCAAAGCCCCAGGCCCTGCTCTCGGGTCGGGCCGGACCCCGTGTCCCTGCTCGGCGTGGCCCTGCGCGTCTCACGCACACGCACACGCACACACTCACACTCGCGTCTTCAGCAGCTCCTGCCTGGTGCCAGCCCTCACGCTCCCCAGTGGGCCCCGTGGCTGCGTGAGCGACAGCCCGAGGTCGGCGGGCCCGGCACTCGGTGGGTCGGAGGCTTCAAAAGTCGAAAGCACGGAGGTGACCGTGAGGTCACACGCGGCACTGAGGACCTCAGGGGTCTTGGTGACTGTCCTGCCCCGAGGTCAGCTCCCGGCAGCCTCGGTGATTTCCCAAATTGCCCACGTGAGCCTGCTCGGCGTCTGGAGTCGGTTCTGCTGGAATCCTGCTGGCCCCCCGGTCTGGTCTGGTCAGACGAGGCACCTTCCCTGTCCTCGGGGAAGGAGGTGATGTCTCACCACAGGCCGGGCTCCTCGGGCCCCGCTCACTGCTCACGGCTGTCACAGACAGTCACAGGCTGTCACGCACACGGCTCACTCTGCACATGAATAAACCATGCACACGGCTCACCCCTGCACACGTGGCTCACCCCTGCACACACCTTATCTCTGCACACACCTCACCCCTGCACACACAGCTCACCCCTGCACACACCTCATCCCTGCACACACCTTATCTCTGCACACACCTCACCCCTGCACACACAGCTCACCCCTGCACACACCTCATCCCTGCACACACCATATCTCTGCACACACCTCACCCCTGCACACACAGCTCACCCCTGCACACACCTCATCCCTGCACACACCTTATCTCTGCACACACCTCACCCCTGCACACACAGCTCACCCCTGCATACACCTCACCCCTGCACACGCAGCTTACCCCTGCAAGCACTTCATTGCATACAGTTCATCTCACACACAGCTCACTCCTGTATATCCCTCACCCCTGCACACAGCTTACCTGTACACACATGGCTCACCCTTGCATACAGCTCACCCCACACACATGGCTCACCCCTGCACACACCTTACCCCTGCACACACCTTATCTTTGCACACCTCACCCCTGCACACGCAGCTCACCCCTGCACGCACCTCACTGTGCATGCAGTTCATCTCACTCACAGCTCACTGCTGTACACACCTCACCCTTGCATATACCTCACCCCTGCACACAGCTTACCTGTACACACATGGCTCATCCTTGTACACACAGCTCACCTCATACACATGGCTTACCCCTGCACACATCCCTGCATACACCTCACCCGTGCACAAACGGCTCACCTCCACACACAGCTCACCCGTGCATACGTCTCACCCCTTTATCGGGCTCACCCCTACACACAGCTCTCAACAGCTCACTGCTGCAGGCATGCGTCGTGGTGGGCTGCAGGCTCACTCCCAGCATTCCACGTTTCTCTTATTTCTTGTAGCCACACCCGTGATGTCGCCTGTGTCGCCACCTCCCATCTGGCTGTTTCGGTGCCTCCAGCTCTGGGTGGGGTCCTGCCCGCGGGTCCCGGCTGCGTGCTGTGCTGGGCTCTGGGCCTTGCTCTGCCCGGGCTCCTGGGGGCGCCGTGGCTGGGTGTGGTGAGGGCTCCCGGCTCAGGCCCGTGTTCCCGCACCCCCTCCCCAGTCCCATGCCGGGGGGCTGCAAGTGCTGAATCATCCTGGAATCCCCTGCAGCCTGGGGAAAGGCTCGTGCCCAAGTGCCGACGCGGGCCCACAGGCCGGTGTCTGTCCTGTCTGTCCCGGGCTCCTCCGGTGGTGCCTGCAGCACCCACGGCCCTCCTGGGACTCGGCCCGGGGCCTGGCCGCTGCCCAGCCCTTTGGGGCGGAGAGGGTGGGTCCTCCACGGACTCTGGGTCTGACTCCTGCAGGGCCCGGCCACGGCAGCCTGGTTGGCGTGTTCCTGGGGAGTCGTGGTGGACAGTTGCTTTGTGCTTAAATGAGATTAATTCTTTGGCTTTTGGGGGTGGGGAGGGGCCTGCCGTTGGCTCTGTGCCCAGAGCCGCTCCTGGCCCCCTCCCCGCAGCCTGCACAGACTCCCCCATCACGTGGCGCCCGGGCCTTGGGCTTGGGGGGTGCAGTTCCCTGAGTCTCTGGTGCGTCCAGGGCCGAGGCCGCTCTGCCCTCCGCTTCCCGCACCGTCCGGCCTCTCCTGGCTCCTGCAGAGGCGGCTGTCTCGGGAGCTTCTTCCTGGTCCCTCTCAGCCCCCGGGTCTGCCGGCTGCCGCCACAGTCGGGAGCGAGCTCTGGGACCGGGACCCTGAGCCTTCCAGCCCCCCTCGCCGAGGGCTGTTCCCGACTTGGGGACCCCCTGTCATCCTGTGAGGACTTCAGGTCTGCTGTGGCCTGTGGGCGCCTCCCCCTCCCGCCCCCCCGCCCCCTCGGCCCTGCCGTGCCCGCCTCTCACTGTGTTTCTTGGCTTCTCCCAGGGCCTCCCTGCTGGTGCTCGGGCCCGAGAATGCCCGACCCGGGCCTGATGGGTGGAGAAGGGGCGTCCCCGTCCCGTCCCGTCCGTCCCCCACGCTGCCAGCCCTGCTGCTCCCGGCCTCACACTGCGCACGGCCATTCACGGGCGCATTCATCGCTGCATGGACGTGTCCACACACGTGCTTGAGCCCGTCCCCGAGCCAGCACCGCCGCCGTCTCTCTGCTCCGGGCCCTTCCCCAGGACCCGTGTCCGCGGCACCAGCCTGCGCTGCTGCTGCCTGAGGGCCTCCCTGGCCAGTCCCGAGCGTCTCTCCTCCCTCTGCTGGCGTGTCTGGGCGTCGGGGTGGTCCTGCCCCCTGCGCGCGCCCCGTCTGCTCCCTGTCGGGGCTCTGTCACCCCCACGGGCTGTGGCCCCCGCGGCCCGTCCCCCGCAGCACAGTGAGCGTCTCTCACTGCGGCATCTGCCAGAGGTTCTTTCCCTCTGCTCGTGAGTGACGGAAGATTCGTGCGCCTGCACCGGCCCCCGGGGCTCAATACCTGGGAGGGAGTCCAGAGAGGGGACGAGGGCAGGGTGCTCGTTTCCTGGCTTTGGGTGACTCGGCTGTGCTCAGGGCTCACTCCTGGCTCGGCTCCCAGGCGAGCTTGGGGACCGTGCGGGTTGTTGGGATGGGACCTGGGTGGCCACATGCAAGGCGAGTGCCCGCTGTACTGCCACCCCAGCCTCTGAAGTAGTTTCCTCATCTCTCCGTAGTCTCCCAGACACGTAGCTCTGGAGCACTGTCGTCCTGTTACTCATCGATTTGCTCGAGTGGGCACCAGTAACGTCTCCATCGTGAGACTTGTTGTTACTGTTTTTGGCATATCGAATATGCCACAGGGAGCTTGCCAGGCTCTGCCATGCGGGCGGGATACTCTCGGTAGCTTGCCGGCTCTCTGAGAGGGATGGAGGAATCGAACCTGGGTCAGCCGCGTGCAAGGCAAATGCCCTCCCCACTGTGCTCTCGCTCCAGTCCCAGAATATGTAGAATAGGAAAATAACACGAGATATTATTATTATTATTATTATTTGCTTTTTGGGTCACACTTGGCGATGCTCAGGGGTTAGTCCTGGCTCTGAACTCAGAAATTACTCCTGGCAGTGCTCAGGGGACCATATGGGATGCTGGGATTCGAACCCGGGTCGGCCTCGTGCAAGGCAAACGCCCTACCCGCTGTGCTATCACTCCAGCCCTAACCCGAGATATTATCTACAGCAACAGTGTACAGGAATTTACAGGAATCCTGGTGGAACATCTGTCCACAAACCCTAAGCTCCCGCTAGGTCGGGGGCCAGCAGCCAACCTGCCTGGTGGAAGGCGCCCCGGGCCATCTGATGGCTGTGGGCTTAGGACCGAGGAGGGAGGAGGCGTGGAGGGTCACAGGCAGGATGAGTGGGGGACTCTGCAGGGGTGAGTGAGGAGCCTGCAGGGGTGAGTGGGGGAACTTTGCAGGGGTCAGGAGGTGTCTGTGGATGGGGTAGTGGGGTTCTTTGCACAGGGGTGAGTGAGGGGTCTCTGCAGTGGTAAGTAAGGAGGGGTCTCTGCTGGGGTGAGTAGTGGGTGTCTGCATGGGTGAGTGGGGGTCTCTAACAGTGGTAAGGGGGGTCTCTGCATGGGTGAGTGGGGCACTCAGGGTTGGGGGGAGTGGGGACTTCTCTGTGCAGGGGTGAGTGCAGGAGCGAGCAGGGTGGCACTTCCCCCTGCTCCTGGCTGGTGGCGGCTCTCCCGGGGCCCTCCCTGCGCCTGGCACCCCCTGCCCCGTGCAGGGTGCTGGCGAGTGGGCCCGGAGTGCGCGTGGCCGCCGGGCAGGGCTGTGCTCTGCCGCCACAGCTGGGGCTGAGGAGTGCGCGACCCGTGTCACTGCAGCTCAGGGCTGTCCTCTCAGCAGTGCTCGGCCCCGGGCCCCTCCAGGGCTGCTTGGCGGCTGGAGGGTGCTGGCGAGCGCCAGGCGTGTGCCAGGCATGTGGGAGGCGTGTGCCAGCTTCCTAGGCACCCGAGTTCATTAGGAAATGTGTGCTGGGGGCTGCGGTGTGGGGCCAGCCGTCCCATCGGGTCCGAGCAGGCCCACGCGCGTCCTCCGGGTCTGGCCAGGGGGCGGGTCGGGTTGTTTTTCTGTCCTGGCTCCCGGCTGTCCCGGCCTTTGCTGCGCGGCCGGCTGCCCGTGGTCTAGATTAGGTGTCCCCGCCTGTGTTTATTTCTGGGTCGCCCCTTCCTGCCTGGCCTGACCGCTGTCGCTTTCCGGAAGGATCCTGTCTCCGCTTTTCTTCCTCCCAGAGTCCTCTGAGCCCTCCGGCCTCATGGCTCGTCTGCACGTGGGGGGGGCTGCCCCCTGCTGCGTGCCGCGCCCGGGACAGACCCGTGCTCTCAGCAGCGCCGCCCCTCTGACCAGAGACCCCGAGTTTGTTCCGGGACGGGGGGCTTGAGGCACAGCACTCAGGGGCCCTGCAGGGTGTCGGGAGGGAGCGCGCAGGAGGCAGGTGCCCGCCCGCTGTGTCTCGCCCGCGCCGCGCCCGGCACCTCACCTCCTTGATGAGCTGCCAACGGGCTCATCCTCCTCGTTTCTCTCTCCTCTGACGTGTCACTGCGTGTGCACCAGAGTTTGGTCGGTGATTCTGCACCCGCCACTTTTTAATTCAGAAAATGCCGGGAGCAAAGCCTCAGAGCAGCCCAGTGAGCCGTCAGCGGGCAGTGGGTGTGTGGGCGGGGGCTCGGGTCCAGCTCCGGGCCCAGTGAGGTCCCTCGGCCTGGCGGGCACGGCCACACGTGTGGACACGGCAGCAAGAGGGTGTGCTGGGGCGTGAGCACACACCAAGGACGCTGGCCTGTGGATAGCAGGTCCCTGTGTGGGGTGGACACTGCTACCTGCTTGGGGTGGACAGTGGGTCCCTGTGTGGGGTGGACAGCAGGTCCCTGTGGGGTGGATAGCAGGTCCCTGTGGGGTGGACACTGCTACCTGCTTGGGATGGACAGCGGGTCCCTGTGGGGTGGACAGCGGGTCCCTGTGGGGTGGACAGCGGGTCCCTGTGGGGTGGACAGCAGGTCCCTGTGTGGGGTGGACAGCGGGTCCCTGTGGGGTGGACAGCGGGTCCCCATGTTGTGTGGTCAGTGGGTCCCCGTGTGGGGTGGACAGCGGGTCCCCCTGAGGGTGGACAGCGGGTCCCCGCATGGGGTGGCCAGCGGTCCCTGCTTGCTGCTCGCGTGGGTGCTGGGGGCCCGGGCTGTGGCGGGTCTTCCCTGCGCTGGGCGTCCCCCCGGCCGGCCGAGGCTCCCTGGGGGTACTGACCGTGTCCTTCCCCTCCAGAGCAGCGGGAAGAGCTCGGTGCTGGAGAGCCTGGTGGGCAGGGACCTGCTTCCGCGGGGCACCGGCATCGTCACCCGGAGGCCCCTCATCCTGCAGCTCGTGCATGTGGCGCCCGAGGACAAGCGCAAGACAGCCGGCGAGGACAACGGTGCGTCCGGCGGGCTGCCCGGGCCGGAGCCGCTTCTGCTCTTCTCTTGGCCGAGTCAGGGCCAGCCCCTCCCCCTGTTGGCGGCCCTGCGCCCGCCCGGGTGCAGCTTTGTGTCTCGCTGGGACACGGCTCCCTGCCCAGACCCTCCCCTCAGAGCCGAGGGCCAGGGAGCAGTGTGCGGGAGCGGTCAGTGTGCGGGAGCGGTCAGTGTGGGAGTGGTCAGTGCGGGAGCAGTCAGTGTGCGGGAGTGGTCAGTGCAGGAGCGGTCAGTGTGCGGGAGCGGTCAGTGTGGGAGCGGTCAGTGTGCGGGAGTGGTCAGTGTAGGAGTGGTCAGTGTTCGGGAGTGGTCAGTGTGCGGGAGTGGTCAGTGTGCGGGAGTGGTTAGTGCGGGAGCGGTCAGTGTGCGGGAGTGGTCAGTGTGGGAGCGGTCAGTGTTCGGGAGTGGTCAGTGTGCGGGAGCGGTCAGTGTGCGGGAGTGGTCAGTGTGGGAGCGGTCAGTGTGCGGGAGTGGTCAGTGTGCGGGAGTGGTCAGTGTGCGGGAGTGGTCAGTGCGGGAGCGGTCAGTGTTCGGGAGTGGTCAGTGTGCGGGAGCGGTCAGTGTGCGGGAGTGGTCAGTGCGGGAGCGGTCAGTGTGCGGGAGTGGTTAGTGCGGGAGCGGTCAGTGTGCGGGAGTGGTCAGTGTAGGAGCGGTCAGTGTTCGGGAGTGGTCAGTGCGGGAGCGGTCAGTGTGCGGGAGTGGTCAGTGTGCGGGAGTGGTTAGTGCGGGAGCGGTCAGTGTGCGGGAGTGGTCAGTGTGGGAGCGGTCAGTGTTCGGGAGTGGTCAGTGTGCGGGAGCGGTCAGTGTGCGGGAGTGGTCAGTGTGGGAGCGGTCAGTGTGCGGGAGTGGTTAGTGCGGGAGCGGTCAGTGTGCGGGAGTGGTCAGTGTGGGAGCGGTCAGTGTGCGGGAGTGGTCAGTGTGGGAGCGGTCAGTGTTCGGGAGTGGTCAGTGTGCGGGAGTGGTTAGTGCGGGAGCGGTCAGTGTGCGGGAGTGGTCAGTGTGGGAGCGGTCAGTGTTCGGGAGTGGTCAGTGTGCGGGAGCGGTCAGT
This sequence comes from Sorex araneus, assembly GCF_027595985.1. Classification (NCBI taxonomy): domain Eukaryota; kingdom Metazoa; phylum Chordata; class Mammalia; order Eulipotyphla; family Soricidae; genus Sorex; species Sorex araneus. The sequence goes on from NC_073311.1 coordinate 66,874,948, forward strand.
GTGCGGGAGTGGTCAGTGCGGGAGCGGTCAGTGTGAGGGAGTGGTTAGTGCGGGAGCGGTCAGTGTGCGGGAGTGGTCAGTGTGCGGGAGTGGTCAGTGTGGGAGCGGTCAGTGTGGGAGCGGTCAGTGTTCGGGAGTGGTCAGTGTGCGGGAGCGGTCAGTGTGCGGGAGCGGTCAGTGTGCGGGAGTGGTCAGTGTGGGAGCGGTCAGTGTGCGGGAGTGGTTAGTGCGGGAGTGGTCAGTGTGGGAGCGGTCAGTGTGCGGGAGTGGTCAGTGTGGGAGCGGTCAGTGTTCGGGAGCGGTCAGTGTGCGGGAGTGGTCAGTGTGGGAGCGGTCAGTGTGCGGGAGTGGTTAGTGCGGGAGCGGTCAGTGTGCGGGAGTGGTCAGTGTGGGAGCGGTCAGTGTGCGGGAGTGGTCAGTGTGGGAGCGGTCAGTGTTCGGGAGTGGTCAGTGTGCGGGAGTGGTCAGTGTGGGAGCGGTCAGTGTGGGAGCGGTCAGTGTTCGGGAGTGGTCAGTGTGCGGGAGCGGTCAGTGTGCGGGAGTGGTCAGTGTGGGAGCGGTCAGTGTGCGGGAGTGGTTAGTGCGGGAGTGGTCAGTGTGGGAGCGGTCAGTGTGCGGGAGTGGTCAGTGTGGGAGCGGTCAGTGTGCGGGAGTGGTCAGTGTGGGAGCGGTCAGTGTTCGGGAGCGGTCAGTGTGCGGGAGTGGTCAGTGTGGGAGCGGTCAGTGTGTGGGAGTGGTCAGTGCGGAAGCGGTCAGTGTGCGGGAGCGGTCAGTGTGCGGGAGTGGTCAGTGCGGGAGCGGTCAGTGTGTGGGAGTGGTCAGTGTGCAGGAGCAGTCAGTGTGCGGGAGCGGTCAGTGTGCGGGAGTGGTCAGTGCGGGAGTGGTCAGTGTGGGAGCGGTCAGTGCGGGAGCAGTCAGTGTGCGGGAGTGGTCAGTGCGGGCGTGCCCATGTGGGCTGTGAGAGACAGCAGCTGCCCGTTGGAGCGGCTCCTGTGGCGTCTGCGGCTTGTCCCCGCTCGCGATTGCCTGGCGCTAGGTGCCTAGTGTCCAGTGGAGGCTAGGCCCTTCCGGCCAGCGGGCACTGTCCCCTGGTCTGCCCTGACTCCGGGGCCGGGACAGCTGTCCGGAGCGTCCATGGCCTGGATGTTTGTTGGGGGTTTGGGAGCTGCCCCTGGCGCTGAGGGCGTCGACCTGCCCCGTCCAGCCCCAGGAGGAGGGACCTGGGGCGGGGCCTGCCCGGGGCTGTTGTCCTGCCCGGGGCTGGCTCACCCCTGGGCACTGGGCACGCGGCCGGCCCCTCCCAAGGCCCCTCCCGTGGCTGAGGGAGGCGGGTCCTCGGGAACTGCTGGCCTGTCCCGGCGGGGCACAGCTTTCCCCCCGGCCAGGGTCTCCCTGAGGCCGAGTCACACTCTGGGCAGCATAGCTGGACCTGGAGCTCCGTGATGCCCCCTGGCCCCTAGACCCCCTGGCAGAGTGCGGGGAGAGCTGAAAGGGGAAAGGAACTTCCGGGGGCCACACCAGGGCCCTGGGGGCTCTGCGGGGGAGGGGAGGGGTGCACCCAGGGCTCGCCCACGTGAGGGCCGGTGCTCCTGGGACCTGTCTGGGTCACTGTCACGACTGCTCCCTCCCCCGAGCCCCGTCGCCCGTGGCAGCGGGTCGGGCGCTGCGGGTCTCTGCCGGCCGGGCGGGCGGGCTCTGAACTCTGCTCTGTGCTTCTCTCTGACGCAGACCCTGCCGCCGGGAAACACTCAAGACCCCCCAGCAAAGGTCTCCCCGCGGGCCCGGCCGGCCGCATGCCTCCTGCTCCTGCTCCCTCTGCTTCTCGGCCCTCTGGGCGCTGGGCCGCCCTGCTCCGGCCTGGCGGGGCGGGCTCAGGGTGGGGCCTGGCCGGCCAGCAGGAGGGGCCGGGCGGGCGGGGGCTTCTGTGTGGCCGCCTGTCTGCACACGGCCCGCCCAGTCCGGCTGGCAGGGGTCCTGGCGTGAGTGCGGTGCAGAGCGCACAGACGTGAAGACTCAGCCGCACGCGGGGCGCTCGGGGCTGCGTCTGTCCTTCCGGCCTGGGTCCAGGGTCTGGGACAGCCCAGGGCAGGTCCGCGGAGCTTCTCCCGCTGGACACAGCCCGGCCTGCACCCCGCCCTCCCCTGCGCGCTCCTCTCCAGAGGGCACCAGGGTGCAGGAGACGGAGGGCAGGGGGCACCGCAGGGGGGAGGGAGATGGGCAGCTGCAGGCCTGAGGGGGAGGGGGCTGCAGGCAGGAGATGGGAAGGGGCCCGGCCAGGCCCAGCTGCCGAGGGAGGAACCCGGGCGTGGGCTGGGCCAGGACGGCCTCACGGCCCCCAGACCCTCCCTCCCCTCGCTGCCGCCTCAGCCCTGCTGTCGCCTCGCCCTGTCTCGGCTCTCTGTCCTGTGCTCCTGAGCTTGCCCCCGCCCCGCTGCTTCTGTGCCTGAGGTGTTCGTGGGGGTCAGATGCTGGGGCCCCCCGCGGCCCCGCGCCTGTCTGGGCCTGACGCGGCCGGGCCGACCGCCGTGTCCCTCCTCCCGCTCACGGGTTTCTCTTCTTCCAGGGGTCGAGGCGGAAGAATGGGGGAAGTTCCTCCACACCAAGAACAAGGTAACGAGTGAGCGGGGAGCCGGCCGCGGTGTGGCCGTCGGGGCTGACCGGGAACTCTCCTCAGGCTGGACGTCCTGACTCGGTGTCTGTGGTCTTTAGCTTTACACAGATTTCGATGAAATTCGACAAGAAATTGAAAATGAGACAGAAAGGATTTCGGGGAATAATAAGGTAGGCGTCTCCTCGGAGCGGGGGTCTGCCCCGCAGCGCACCGTGTCGCCCGAGGTGGGCTCTGAGCCAGCACCCCGGGGCCAAGGCTGGTGTGACGGGGCCGTGGCTGGGAGCCGGGGTGGCTCCCCGGGGCTTGGTGTCGGCGTCCACGCACGGCCAGCGGGGGGCCCTCTCGTGTGGCTCGCGCGTGTCAGAGCTGCGGGGCGCCGGCCACGCGAGGCTCGGTTGGTGTCTCACGCGTCTGATTTGGACCCCCAGGGCGTGAGCCCCGAGCCCATCCACCTGAAGATCTTCTCACCCAACGTCGTCAACCTGACACTTGTGGACTTGCCGGGAATGACCAAGGTGGGCGCTCCTCAGGCCGGCAGTGGGGGTGGCCAGGGTGTCACTGGGACCCCAGAGCTGTACTCTCCGTCTGCAGATGGTCTGTGTCAGCCGCCGCTGCCCTCCTGGTGGCCCCATTCTCAGCGACTCTGCCCAGTACTGCCCTGGGAGCACTGCCAGGGAGCACCTTGGCTGGCTCCTCCCTGGGCCAGTGTATGCCCCCAGCTCCCTTCAGCTCTGTCCTCGGGCCTCCCCGATGACTCGGATGAGCATGGCCCAGCCCAGACCCCTGCCGGGCCTAGCCGCCTCCTGCCCGCGTCCGCCCTTCCTCACGGAATCCCAGTGTCTGGGCCGCGCTGCGGGGCCATTGCACAGACCACTTGCCTGTTCCTGGTCCCTCAGCCCAGGCGGGGCCCAGGGCTCGAGCTCGTGTGTCCCTTTAGGTGCCTGTGGGGGACCAGCCGAAGGACATCGAGCTCCAGATCCGGGAGCTCATCCTCCGCTTCATCAGCAACCCCAACTCCATCATCCTCGCCGTCACGGCCGCCAACACGGACATGGCCACCTCCGAGGCGCTCAAGATCTCTAGGGAGGTGGACCCGGACGGTGAGTGGCGGGTGGGTGGGGCTCCAGGCTGGCCAGCGCCGAGTCCCTCCGTGTCCCGGTGTCAGCGGCTCTGGAGATGGTCATTCACCTGTTCACTGCCCAGGAAGTCTCGGCCGTGCGGAGTGGACGTGTCCACTTACGCATGGGCAGAAGGGCGCAGAGACGGAGGCGTGTCCTCGAAGTAGCCACGTGAATGTCCAGCTTTGCTCCTGCTTCGGGCCACTGTGTGCCCGCAGGGCTGGGCAGGGCCGGGCAGGGCCGGGCAGGGCTGGGCAGGGCTTGATAGGGGCGGGCAGAGCCAGGCAGGGCCGGGCAGGGCCAGGGCACCCACGGCCAGCCCCCTCTTGCAGAGGACAGCCAGGGTCACCGCCTGCTTCCGTGTGGAGGAATGATGTTGGTATGAAAAGGGAGTGCAGAGGCAACTGCACTACGTAATGTGCATGTGTTCATAGACTCGTGTGCACACACATGCACATGCCTGCACACACACTCTCACACACGCACAGTTTGTCTTCTGTGGCCTCGGGGATGGGACCCAGGCCGGTCTCCCGCCCGGGGCGCCCCTGCTTTACGGCAGGGTGCCCATGTGCCCGGTGCTTTGAGCGGCAAGATCCACGTGTGGGTGTCTGAGGTTCCTTTCATGATTTGGTCCATCTGGTGCGGGGCCGTGCGGGGCCGTGCGGGACCGTGTGGGGCCGTGCGGGGCCTCGGGGCCCACTCCCGCTGGGGCTCAGCCGAGTGCAAGGCCAGCGCCTCCCTGTGGCCTCTCACTGGAGACAGCTCTGCTCTGCCTCCTGGGAGACCGGGTTGCCCGTGCACTGATGACCAGGGAGGTGACCGGCCACTCCACCCGAGAGGCGGGTGGACAGAGCCCACGAGCTCGGGCTCGTGGTCCACTTCAGTGATATTCTCGAAAAGACGAGGCTCCCGACCGACGTGTTGAGCAGCACAGGAAGTCAGGGTCAGGGAGGCCAGGGATGGACCGTCCGTCTCTGGGTCCTGTGCCAGGTGGTCCGCAGTTGTCGGGCCCAGAAACTGTCTGGTAAGAGTCGGTCGAGACGTGCTCAGTGCGTCCAGAGAGACAGCAGTACGTGACGAGCTTGAAAGTCAAGTGTAAGGTTCAAACACGGTTAGGGGCGTCTGGCGGGGCAGGGGAGGCGTTTGGGCTGAGCGCGGCGTTGGTCCGTGCTTCACTGTCGGCCCCTGTGCCCTGCAGGTCGCAGGACCCTGGCTGTGATCACCAAGCTCGACCTCATGGATGCGGGCACCGATGCCATGGACGTGCTGATGGGGAGGGTCATCCCGGTCAAGCTGGGCATCATCGGGGTCGTCAACAGGTCAGTGGGGGAGGGGCGCCGAGGGTCTGCAGCACGTGTGGGGCCCACCATGGTGTGCTGCCGTCCTTGGAGCCGCTTCCTGGGCCCTTCTAGAATCTTCTTTGCTAGCTAACGATGTGCTCCTCGTGGCTGGAGTGGTCAGACTGCGGGAGAGTGTTGGCCCTGGGTCCTGCAGCACCCCCTCGGCTGCCCCGAGCCCCGCCAGCAGTGACTCGTGAGCACTGCCGCTGTGAGCCCCCAAAAGTGGGGCCAGACCTCTCACGGGGCAGTGGAGGGTGCTCGCTGCTGGCCGCTGCCCCTCTCCGCGGGCCTGTCTGTGGCGTGCGTGTGGCCGTCCTGGTGCCACCGTGAGCAGGGCGGGGCCGCTTGGGTCCTCCCTACCGGCCCTTGTGCGTGTGGGAGAGTTGGCCAGGCTGGAGGTCGGGGCACTGGCCATGCCCGGCAGCCCTGCAGGCCCCGGGGCAGCACGCCGTGACCTTGTCCGCCGTCTCCGCAGAGCCGAGGGAGTGCGCAGTGCCCACGCCGCCCGCTTGTCCCCACGGCACGGGGGCGTGTGGCGGACGCGGGTCCCTCAGCTGCCCCGTGTGTTGTGGGCCGCAGGAGCCAGCTGGACATCAACAATAAGAAGAGCGTCACAGACTCGATCCGAGACGAGTATGCGTTCCTGCAGAAGAAGTACCCGTCCCTGGCCACCAGGAACGGGACCAAGTACCTCGCCCGCACCCTGAACAGGTGAGCCCGGCGAGCAGGCGGCATCCTGGGCCCTCCCGGCGAAGGTGCTCAGACCGTCCTCCCGGACCGGGCCCCTGGCAAGCACGGGGTCAGTGGGTGACCCCCGAGGAACGGGAAAGTCCCTTCTTCCTTTTGTTTTGTCCTTTAAACTCGAAAGGCTGGGACCAGAGGATATAACACAGCAGGGACGGGGGTAGGGGGTTGTCGGTCCTGCATGTGGCCGACCTGGGGTCGATCCCAACTCACATACGGTCCTTGGTCACCGATGGGTGTGGCCCAAAGGCTCCAAAACAAGGAAGGAAGGTTGGTGGACATGGGGGTGGCGAAGTGACTTGTCTCACACTGAGGCAGTCACAGCTGGGCCGAGGTCAGCACGGAGTCGGGCCGTTTCCGTCTGTTCCTGGCCCCCCCAGTTTGGGGGTGGCAGGAACGTGTGCGAGCCCGAGCGCGGCCCCCATGGCCCCCGCGGGCTGTGGGCGCGGCTGAGTGGCCTGCCCCGCAGGCTGCTGATGCACCACATCCGCGACTGCCTGCCCGAGCTGAAGACCAGGATCAACGTCCTGGCCGCCCAGTACCAGTCGCTGCTGAACAGCTACGGGGAGCCCGTGGACGACAAGAGCGCCACCCTGCTGCAGCTCATCACCAAGTTCGCCACCGAGTACTGCAACACCATCGAGGGGACGGCCAAGTACATCGAGACGTCGGAGCTGTGAGTGGGCCGCCGCCTCGCTGTTGCTCCTGGGGTGCCCCCAGGGTGCTCAGGGCGCTCCGGCTCTGAGCTCAGATCAGTCCGGGCGGGCTGGGGGAAGACCCGGGTTGGCTGTGTGCACGGCGCGTGCCCGGCCAGCCACGCGGTCTTCAGCCCGTAAACGACATTTTCACGTGGAAGCATCTGAAAAAATCTCGCCCTTTAGCTTCCTGACGTGTGGTGTGTAACAACTCATGGGAGGACGGGCGCGAGAGCAGGGCCGCCTTCGTGCCTTGCCTGCGTCGCTCCGTTTCTCTCTCGCCTCTGGGCGCCTCTGCCCGGCTGCAGCTGCTCGCTTGCCCTTAGACGGTCTGCACCAGCCGTGCTGCGGATAGTCTGGTTCCGGCCACCTCGTGCCGGAGGTCCGCTGGGTCTCACGCACACTGAGCCTCAGGCTGGGTCCCGAGACAGCCCTTCCCGCCACCTGTGCTCCGGGCCTGGCCCTCCTGGGCTGCCGTGCAGGGCCTGCTCTCCCGGCAGTGCTCGGGCTGCGTCGCCCTGCTCTCCGTTCCAAAAAGCTTCTCGATGAGCAAATACTCGTGCAGGGAGGCCCCCCGCCCCTGCCCCCTCCGTGTGTGTGCAGGTGTGCTTACCTGTCTGATGTGTGCCAGGGTGTCTCTGCACATGTCTGCATGTGTGTGGGCATGTGTGTCTGTGCGTGTGTACGTGTAAGTGCATACGTAACTGCATGTGTGTATGCGTGTGCCTGTGTCTGCATGTGAGTGCATATGTGTGTGCTCGTGTGTGTCTGTGAATGTGTGCATGTGTGACAGTGCGAGAGCTTGTGTGCATGTGATCACGTGTGTCTGTGACTGCATAGAGCAGCCTCCGTGACCAGCATAGGAGGGACACGGCTTGCTGGGGATTCGGGATAGGTGGTGGGTCGGGCTGTTAGCCATGTGCCACCGGGCAGGGGTCTCAGGGACCCTCTCCGAGGAGCGCCTGACGCCTTCGGGAAGGACACCTGTTTGTTCTGGGCCTTCCTGAGGGTGCCCTGGAGAGCACAGAGCTGCAGGGCCCCAGGCTCAGCCCGTCCCACCCTGCACCCCTGTACCCCCTCCCTGCACCCCTGCCCAGCCCTGCCCAGTCACAGCTGGTTGCCTGCAGGTGTGGCGGTGCCAGGATCTGCTACATTTTCCACGAGACCTTTGGGCGGACCTTGGAGTCCGTGGACCCGCTGGGCGGCCTGAACACCATCGACATCCTGACGGCCATCAGGAACGCCACGGTGAGTGCGGTGCGGGTTGGGGGAGGCGCTTCCTCGCCGGCCCCCGCCCCCTGGGCCCTGAGCCACGCGCCGTCCCCTGCAGGGCCCGCGGCCCGCGCTCTTCGTGCCTGAGGTGTCCTTCGAGCTGCTGGTGAAGCGGCAGATCAAGCGGCTGGAGGAGCCCAGCCTGCGCTGCGTGGAGCTGGTGCACGAGGAGATGCAGCGCATCATCCAGCACTGCAGCAACTACAGCACGCAGGTGCGCGGCCAGGTGCGCTCGCGGGCGCAGGCCCAGCTCCGGGGGGCTGCGGGGCGGGCCCCCGTGCCGGCCGACCCGCTGACGGCCGCTGCGTCTGCCGCCAGGAACTGCTGCGCTTCCCCAAGCTGCACGACGCCATCGTGGAGGTGGTGACCTGTCTCCTGCGCAAGCGGCTGCCGGTCACCAACGAGATGGTGAGTGTGGGGTGCGGCCAGTCGCCCGGGCGCTGCCTCCCTGGGGTGTCCCTGCGCACGAGGCTGCGGCCAGCCCTCAGTGGTCCCGACGGGACGGGCTGTCCCCGCCCCCTGGCCCCACCCTCGCCTGCCTGCATGCTGCCTTGGGCTGCTGGGAGCCGGGGTGGCCCCACAGCCAAGAGTCAACTGTTGGTGGGGAATAGCAGCTGGCTCGAGGCCAGAGGGGAGCTGTGCCAAAGCTCTGGGACTTGGGTTAGCGCAAGGCACCAAACCGCTTTCCCTCCCGGTGGCCCGTCCCCTGAGGAACACTGGGCTGCATGTTCCAAAGGTGGATCCGGTCCCTCAGGCCACTCGGGCCACTCTTGCCATCGTGCATCAGCCGTAACATCTGCGGGAGTCACCGAGTGTCCCCGCATCTCTGCCAGCCGCGTCGGCCCCGCCCTGGGCCACGTCATCACCGAGTGTGGGTTCCGAGTTTGGTTACTCCGGGATTGTTCCAGGTCCATAACTTGGTGGCCATCGAGCTGGCGTACATCAACACAAAGCACCCCGACTTCGCAGACGCCTGCGGTCTGATGAACAATAATATCGAGGTAACGTGGCCTCGGGGGTCTGCAGGACGTGTCCCCCAGGGAGGCCGAGCACAGGGAAGGTGGCGGCACGTGTGGGCATCGGCAGAGCTGAGCCTGAGCTCGAGCAACTCGTGTGGCTGAAGCTGAGTCAGACGCCGATGCTGGTCTGGAGGCTCCGTCTCGGCCTTTGGGGACCCCCGTGTCCCAGCCCCCAGGGTCGACCCCAGGCTTCCCCGTGCAGGCAGCTGCTCCGGCCTCGTTCCTGCAGGGAGGGCATCTCCCTCAGTGTGGACTGTCCTGCTGGGGCCCTGGGGCTCCCGGGACTCAGGGCACACGGCAGGCGGGAGGGCGGTGCCGAGACCCACTCAGCTGAGAACTGGGCGCTCCAGGGCACGTTGGAGAGGCCAGCGGCCTACCCTGAAGGCCGCCAGCCCCCGGCCTCCCCCGCGCTCAGCCGCTGAGACGGGTGTTTCCCGGACAGCGGCCTGCGCTGAGCCTGCCCAGCTTCTCTGCTCCAGCCCTCGAGATCTCGGTCACTGGCCCTGAGGGGACCGGTGAGGCCTGGGCGGGGGCTGGCCCCGTGGCTTCCGCGGCCAGGCCCTGACTGTTTGTTTGGCAGGAGCAGAGGAGGAACAGGCTGGCCAGGGAACTGCCTTCAGCCGTGTCACGAGACAAGGTGAGCAGTGAGCCCGGGGCCAGGCGGGCTCCAGACTGTCGTGCAGTGGGGGGCTGCTGGGGGGGACGGGGGGCCTGGGGGTTTGCGCCTCGCCAGGCTCCAGCCAGGACGCACCGTAGGAGGTAGAGCAGCTCGAGAGCCAGCATCCAGGGGGTGGCAGAGCCGCCCCGGCCAGAGGGCCCATTATGCGGGAGGGACGGTGCCTGGCACAGCCCCGGCCACTGCGGCGCGTGGTCACGGCGGGCGCCCGGCCGCGTGACTGTCTGCGTTTTCTGCCCCCAGTCCTCTAAAGCTCCCGGCACCCTGGCACCCGCTCCCCAGGAGCCCTCCCCCGCTGCTTCTGCCGAGGCCAACGGCAAGGTCTGTTGTGCGTCCGCCGCCTGCATGCTCCCGCCGCGCCCTGGGTGCTGGCCCGGCCAGCACGCGCCCCTGGGACGCGCATGCCAGAGGCGGCTCGCCCGCGCCCGCCGCACTGTTAAACTGCACGCTTTAACCCGTCTCTTAACAGTTAATTCAGGACAGCAGGAGAGAGACTAAACATGTGAGTCTGGAACATCAGTGTCGCCCTGCGGTTCTCCCTGAACCCGCAGGCCGTGTCTGTCCTCTCGTCTGCCTCCCCTGTCCGCTGTCCCCACTGGTCACTGGCCGCCTCTGGGAAGGCCGGGTGTGGCGGTGCTCCCCGCCCGCCCCACGCCTGCGAGCCCAGCTCTTGTCATGGGGTGTGGCTGCCTCACGGCCTATCGGGTCTTAGCACGGCTGGACTCTCACGATTTCACTGGATGATTCTTCCCTTCTGGCTAAGTGGCCTTTAGCGTAACACGGACATCCCGAAGGCAGCCTGCCTTGATTTCCCCGCCCCGCTGCGACCCTAGAGGCAGCTGTGTGGGGCTCAGATTCAGTGTCTGGTGGGAGACTGTAGGGTCAGGGTCGTTTGCCCAGATTCTGCCCATTGTGTGTTGGCTTCCCCACGGCGGGATGGGCGTGACCCAGCCCCCAGCTCCTCTGGTGGCGCAGATCTTGGGTGTGTCCGCAGGCTTGGGAAGGACAGGAAGGGGCCACGCCGGCCAGGACGGAGCGAGGGGCCGGCTGCCTGTCTGCTCTCCTGGCAGGCACCGAGTGCAGACTCCCTTTCTTCCAGGCGGTGCCGGGGGCCGGGGGCGTCGGGGATGCAGCGCAGGAGCCCGCGGCCGGCAGCTGGAGAGGCATGCTGAAGACGTCCAAGGCCGAGGAGCTGCTGGCCGAGGAGAAGTCCCAGCCGCTCCCCATCATGCCGGCCAGCCCGCAGAAGGGCCACGCCGTGAACCTGCTGGACGTGGTGAGGTGTCGGTGTGTGTGTGTGTGGGGGGGGCAGGCCCCCAGCACCGCTCACCCCGCGGCCCATCCTCTGCCAGCCTGTCCCCGTGGCCCGGAAGCTGTCCGCCCGCGAGCAGCGTGACTGCGAGGTGATCGAGCGGCTCATCAAGTCCTACTTCCTCATCGTCCGGAAGAACATCCAGGACAGGTGAGTGGGGCAGCGCCGGGCGCCGGGCAGCGGGGCCCACGTGCACGGCCAAACCGTGCCCACCCCCGTGCCCGCAGCGTGCCCAAGGCGGTCATGCACTTCCTGGTGAACCACGTGAAGGACACGCTGCAGAGCGAGCTGGTGGGGCAGCTGTACAAGTCCTCGCTGCTGGACGACCTGCTCACCGAGTCCGAGGACATGGCCCAGCGCAGGAAGGAGGCCGCGGACATGCTGAAGGTGGGCGCCCGGTCGGGGCTGCTCCCGGTGGGCGGCATGCCGGGGAGACGCCTCGGGGCGCCACCGACACGTCCCTCTGTCCCCCCGCAGGCCTTGCAGGGAGCCGGCCAGATCATCGCCGAGATCCGAGAGACCCACCTCTGGTGACGCCACCGCCGAGCAGCGTGTATTTATGGACTCCGCGCCGCGGTGAGGAGCTGCTCGGCCCGCGCTGGCCGCCCCCAGGTTTACTCCGTTCGCACAACGAGTCACATGTAACCCAATAAACGGCTCTTTCTAAGGTTCCCGCACACACACCCAGTCTGTCCCGCCCCACGCGCCCCGTGGGCACTCAGCCTCCTGCCGACCAGGTGCAGGACGAGGCGGGTCAGTCCGACCCACGGCCGCAGGCTCCAGCACCATCACCACACTCGCCAGCTTTACACCAGAACCGAGATTTATTGGGGGGCTGATTGCCTCAGCCTGAGTCTGAAGGAGAAGCTGGACTGTCCCCAGCAACGCTGACAGTGCTGCAGAAAATGCTGGCTTCCAGGCCAGGCCACGGGCTGGTGGCCACCCCTCCCCCCAGAGCGTGACTGTCATGGTCCTGTATGTTCTCGCTGTGTAAATAAAACTGCCGTGAAGTGACAAGTGTCACAACCGAGTCTCCCTGGGTCCCTTGGACACTGTAGCCGGGCGGCCACCCTGGCAGCTGTGGACCGTCCACTCCAGCTGCCCCACAGCTCAGGCCTCCCTGGGACACTGACACGGCCACAGGGCGCGGTCCTGGCTCTGTGGGTGAGGCGGGGACACGGTGGGCGGGGCGGGGACGTGTTCAGAAACCCCGACACAGACACGATTCCCACCTCACTTCTGCGGCTCATTCCCCATTTCCAGGACAAACCAGAGCGCGTGGCGGTTCTCGGGCCCCCCTTCCCGTGAGGCGGGGGGGGGGGGGGTCCGTCAGAGCTGCAGCCACTTGATGACGTAGACGTTCCTCTTGCCCACCTTCAGCAGGGACAGCCCGTTGCGGAGGATGTGCTGGCCCAGGACCAGCACGCTCTCGGGGCTGGTGACCGGCTGGTGGTTGATGCTGACGCCGCCCTCTGTTATCATGCGGTACCTGCGCGGAGAGACTCCAGCTAGGGCCTGAGCTGCGGGACCGGGGGTTGTGACAAACACGAAGCTGACTTGGGAACATGCCCCGCTCTTGGGTCTGACGGGCCCTGGTCGACAGGCCTCAGGGCTGGATGCAAATGGGGACTAACAGGCGGGCAGGACTGCATGTCACACGTGGGTCACCAGCAGGAGCGCACGGCACCTCGGCGGCGGACGCACTGCCTGGTGGGAAGGCAAGCAGGAGGTGGGAGCACAGGGTCCCCTCCCAACAGCGACCCAGGAGGGCGCAGGCCCCCGAGGGGCCGGACTGTTCCAGACCCCGCAGAGGCCTCAGGCAGGGGTGGGGGCGGCTGTCCTCACCCTCGGGGACCATCGGGGATGGCCTGGGCTTTGCGGCAGGTGTCCAGGACGCTGGTGCCTGGGTCGAGAACCAGCTCAGAAAACGAGGCTTCTCTGAACAGCTCCTTCAGCTCCTCCTCCGACATGGCCTCCAGGGCCTCCACGCTGCTGTGGTAAAGGGCCTTCGTGCACCTGCCAGCAGGGGGCGCACATCAGCCTCAGGCACGCACAAATACTGTCAACAGGGTGTAGGTCAGTCCTCACATACACGCACAGAGTCAAACACCTGCTAACAGAGGGCACAAGTCTCTCACACACACATGAGCGCACATGCACACATGTAGACACGCATGCATGGATGCACACGTGCCTGCTGACAGGGGGCACATGAACCCCCCCCAGCTGGAGCAGAGCTGAAGGTCTCCCACCACCGGCCAGCCCTGCTAGAACGAGACTCCACACGCGTGACAGACTTGCCAATGACGGCACCCAACACGGAGAAGCCAAGCGCGTGCGGGCGAGGAGCCGGCTGGCACTGCTGGCACCGCCCCCCAGCCCGAAGATGACCGACCCTGGGAGTCAGCCGTGACCCTGAAGCCCCCACAGCCGGAGGGAGGACAGCAGAGGCAGCCAGAGCGGGCGGCTGGGGGCCACTGGGGGAAACCTGAGAGCGAGTGTCCGTGCAAGGACGGCACCTCACGGCGCCGGGGCGGGCAGCAGCCACACAGGAAGCGGTGAAGCCGGCCCGACCCCCACAGGCCCCTCTCTGGCCATGAGGTCAGGTGCAAGCCCAGGAGCAGACAGCCCCGCGGGGCAGCGGACAGGGGACAGAGCAGAGACGCCGCGAGCCGGGGGGCAGCACCGGGCCGCTCTCACCTTTTGGCAGAGTCCAGCCCTTCCTGCCCGTGCACCAGCTTGGTGACCTCGGCGGCGAGTCGCTTCTGGGGCTCCCGCCTCTCCGGCTGCTGGCGGTGCAGCTCCATCAGGTGCTGGATCTCGGCGAGCGGCAGGAAGGTGAAGAGCTTCAGGTACCTGGGCCGGCAGAGGGCCGCTGGGCACACGCGCTCGCTCTCTGCGGCCTCAGTGCCCGCCACTGGGACACTTCTCACGCAGGGACAGACACCCTCCCACGGAGCATCTGATCCCAACTAGCTGAGACAGGGGCTGGGGGCGCCAGGACTCACTTCTCCACCATGTCGTCCGGCTGCCTGACGAAGAACTGGTACAGCTCGAAGGGGGATGTCTTGTCCCGGCTCAGCCAGACGGCGTTGCCCGCGGACTTGCCCAGCTTGGCCCCAGTGGTGCTGGTGATGAGAGGCACGGTGATTCCGAACACATCCTCCCCCGTCATCCTGCGAGAACAACAGCCCTGGCTGCACCCACAGCCCCCGCGACATCCCACAGCTCCCCACCGGGAGTTCACGGCAGAGCAGAGGGGTTCAGTGGGCCCAAGGAAGAGGCCGGGGGAAGCGCTTGCTCCGCAGGATGCGGCACCACCCAGGACCCCCAGAGCCTCACCCGAGTGACCCCGAGCACCGCGGGGGGTGAGAAGGCGGAGGGGCGAGGGGAGGGGCGGAAAAGGGGCTGGTGAGAACGCTGGCCTCGCGTGGCCCCGCGCGCTGCCCAGCCCCAGCCGTGACGCGCGGCGGGGCGGGGCGGGGCGGGGCCGGCGCCCACCTGCGCACGAACTCGTAGCCCGACACGATGTTGCCCAGCTGGTCGGCGCCGCCCAGCTGCACGCGGCAGCCGTGGGTGCGGAAGAGGTGGTAGAAGTCGTAGGCCTGCAGCGCGGGGTAGCAGAACTCGGCCAGGCTCATGCCGCCCGGGCCCTGCAGGCGCGCGCGCGCCGAGTGCCGGGACAGCAGCGTGCCCATGCGCAGGTGGCCGCCCGCCGCCGCCAGGAAGTCCACGAGCGGCAGCGCGTCCAGCCAGGCGGCGTTGTCCAGCACGGAGAAGCGGCCCCAGGCGCGGCCGTCGGCGAAGAGCTCGCGGTGCCGCGCCGCCAGCGCCTCCAGCCCGGCCCGCAGCGCGCGCGCGTTCGCGGCCACGCGCGCCGCGTCCAGCGCCGGCCGCTCGCGCGTGCGGCCGCTCGGGTCGCCCAGGCGCGCCGTGGCGCCCCCCACGAGCGCGATGGCGTGGTGGCCGGCGCGCTGGAAGTGGAAGAGGCCGAGCAGGGTCAGCAGGTGGCCCACGTGCAGCGCGTCGGCCGTGGGGTCGAAGCCGCAGTACACGGTCTGCGGGCGCGCCAGCAGCGCGGGCAGCTCCGGGCCCGCGCCGCCCGCGGGGAACAGCTCCTGGAAGAGCCCGCGCGCGCTCTGCTCCGCCAGCAGCCCCCGGCCCGCCTGCGTCGCCGCCCCGCGCGCCCCCCGCGCCCGCCCGGCCCGGCGCAGGGCCCGCAGCACGGGCGCCGCCATCTTGGCGCGACGGGGAGGCGGGCCCGCGCGTCACTTCCGCCCCGCTACGGGAGCCGCGCGGCGGAGAGGCGGGCCGGGTGCGTCACTTCCGCCACGCTGAGTGGGGCGGGCGCATCACTTCCGCCACGCTCACCGGAGAGGAGGGCCGTGTGCGTCATTTCCGCCACGCTGAGCGGGGCCGACGCGTCACTTCCGCCCCGCTGCGGAGGCCGAGCCGGTTGCTAGGCGACGCAACGCGGCCTGGCGGCGCGCTGCTGCGCATGCCCGCAGTTCGCAGCGCCCCGCCTCGCCGCGGGGTCGGAGAGCGGAGCGGGCGTCAGGGCGCGGGAGAGGGTGGTCTCCGGGAGCACTGCGAGCTCCTGCCGCCCACCCGCAAGCTGGCCCTGGGGGAGGGACGGCCGGGCCGGACGGGGCCTCCAAGCATGCGTGTAGCCGCGGACCGGACACTTCCGCTCACACACGGGCTCCCGGTCCCCCCCCCCCGCCGCGTGTGCCTCGAGCCCCCACGAGGTTTCAGAATCGTGATACCGCGGCCGCCTCACTCCCTGCAGGGGTCTTGGGGCGCCTCAGCCTTCGCCGGGGTGAGGGCACTGCTGGGCTTTGGGCCTCTGCGCACACACCCCGGCCCCCGCAGACCCCTCCTGAACTGTAGGACCAAGTTCAGACCTTTGGGAGTGACCTGGGCGCAGCAGCAGAGGAACCGACCCCTGCACCACCCGAGCATCGGCTGGCCCGTGGGGGGGTGGGATGGGGTGCAGGGGTGTGGGGTGGGGTGCAGGGGTGCGGCCCACCACACGCTCATCACTTAAAGCTGCTGTGCGGGCAGGCGGCTCGGGCCAGTCAGCCCCGGGGGATTCTCCCCGCAGAGCCCTCTGTGCCCCTCAGTCCCCCCTCGTCCCTGTCAGCCCAGCGTCTGTCCTGTGTCCTCTTTCTTGCTCTGAGGCCCGGCCAGTGGCTGTACCTGCCCCTGCTGGGCCGAGTCCAGCCTGTTCTTGGTCCTGAAATAGACGGCCCGCCCCCTCCTGTGGCCTCAGAGCCATTTCACGCTGACCCGACCCGGCCCTGTCGCGGGCCTGCAGCGGGGACACACGTCCCGCGGTGCGGTCACTCCCTGCCCGTGCTGGGCCTCCGAGCTGCGTCTCCGGCGGGCCTGGTTTCAGGCAAAGCCCTGGTGGCTGCTGCTGTGTCCCGGCCCCCTGACAAGCCCGACACAGCTCCCGCTCTGCGGCTTCTGCAGACGGTTTCTGCCGTCTCCCAAGGGCCCCGAGGAAGGCCTCGCCGCAGCAAAGGTCCAGGGGCCCGAAGAAACAAGGATCGACAGACAGGGGCCGTCAGTTTGGAAAGCGGCCCCAGGACGCTGCACCGGCCCCACCTCGTTCCCCTGCTGTGGTCTGATGGCGGCTCAGCCGGGACTTGCGGGCTGGGGGCTCTGGCAGGGCCTACAGTGCCTGCCCCGTGACCACTGTCCTCCCCTGATTCGCTCTGCCACGTGACCTAGAGGCTGTGGCCCGCCTTGGTGGCTTTGTCTCGGCCATACAAATGTGCAGCCCATGAGCACCAGGGCCTTAGATGCAGGAACCCGGCCCCGCGTTCCCCGGGTTCCGGTAGTCACGGGGCGATTCCAGGGCGTGCTGCGTGTGTGCGTGCAGAGTTCCGGGGCCAGGGGGGAAGTGACATCCGTGAAGAGCCCTTCCTGCGCCAAGCGCCGTAAAGACCCGCGCACACGTTCACGTTGGAAACGAGAATTTATTTTCTATCACGTGTCTTGTTTCTGGTCAAAAGTAGACGAAGGCGCTTTCGCCTCTTCCTTGCGACAAGCACAGCAGGAATACTCCGAGGGGGGTCGTGACAGCACCGGCCCTAGCCCTGTGACACGCCGCAGCCGAGCCCCACGGAGCCTGCGCCCGGCCCCGCGGCCTCCTCAGAACCCCCATGCTCCAGCGGCCACCCCAGTGCCCCCCCCAGTGCCCACCCCAGTGCCCACCCCAGCGGCCAGCTGGTGCCTAACAAGCTCCCGCTGTGAGGAAGGGCCTGAGGAGAGCGTCTCGCTGGCATCCTGGGCTCCCTCGAACACCGGCAGACTCGGGCTGGGGGCACAGACTGTCCCCGAGCTGAGGCAGCCCCAGGCCTGAGACCCCTCCGCAAGTGGGCCGGGGGGACCCCCTCCAGGAGCCAGGCAGGGACCCCGCGAGCCAGATATCCCTGAGCGCCAGGAGAGGGTCCGGTCCACCCCAGGTATAGTCATACTCGCTTGGCGGGGTGGGCTGAGGGGGGCTGATGGGCTGACAGGAGCTGAGGGGGTGAGGGGCTAGGGGGGCTGTGGGGTGAGGGGCCAGGGGGCCTGACAGGAGCCGAGGGGGTAAGGGCTGAGGGAGTGAGGAGTGGGGGGCTGACAGGAGCTGAGGGGGCTGGAGGGGTAAGGGGGGCTGGAGGGGTGAGGGGTGAGGGGGTTGGAGGGGTGAGGGGTGAGGGGGTTGGAGGGGTGAGGGGGGCTGGAGAGGTGAGGGGGGCTGGAGAGGTGAGGGGGGCTGGAGGGGTGAGGGGGGCTGGAGGGGTGAGGGGGGCTGGAGGGGTGAGGGGGGCTGGAGGGGTGAGGGAGGGGTGAGGGAGTTGGAGGGGTGAGAGGTGAGGGGGGTTGGAGGGGTGAGAGGTGAGAGGGGCTGGAGAGGTGAGGGGGGCTGGAGGGGTGAGGGGGGCTGGAGGGGTGAGGGGGGCTGGAGGGGTGAGGGGTGAGGGGGCTGTCCCGCCCGCTGGGGTTCGGGCTCCTTGTGTGTTGGCCCAGAGAGTCCCACTGTGGACGGGCCACAGGCAGCAGCTCCGGCCGGGACACCTGCATCTGGGCCACTGAACCGGAGCCGGGAAGGGGAGAGGAGCGGGGGCTGAGCTCGGGGGTCACAGCTGCTGTCATCAGCGGGGACGGGAGCAATGGCGGCCCCCGCGGCCCCGCCGTGCTGCCCCTCAGTCCTTCAGGGAGTGGTACGCTTTGGCGGTCCGGCTGTTGACGAAGTCCGTCTTCTTGAACTGGGCCTGCAAGCGGACAGGGCGGCCGTGGGCACTCGGGGCCGCCCCCAGGGCCCGCGGGCGCGACCCGGCACTCACCTTCCTGTAGGCGCCGTGCAGCTCCGTGTGCGCCCACAGGGAGAACAGCAGGGCCGAGGCCGCCCGGCTGGCCTTGTTGGACACGGCGCTGCCGGGGCAGAGGGCCGAGCTCAGAGTGTGTCCGCCGCGGCCCCCCGCCCGCCCGGACCCCCCGCACGCCCGGGCTCCCGGCGGCGGCTCAGCACGGTCTGGGCCGGGACTCACGCGTCGTCGGCGCTGATGGCCATGAGCTTGGGCAGCGCCCCGGAGCCCAGCAGGTCGCGCGCGTGCTGCAGGCTGGTCTGCACCAGGTTGCTGAGGGTGTAGCAGGCGGACGCCGTGGTCTCGATGAGCAGCTCGGTGCTGGGCACGGCGGCCGGCAGGACCGACACCAGGTCGGGCAGCGTCTCCTTGGCTGCGGCGAAGCAAAGCGGGATGCTGGGGGTCCTGAGGGGTCGCAGGACACGTCCCACAAGACATCCCGGAGTGTCAGGCGCACACGCCCGGCCTGGGGGCCCTGCTCGGAGCCGCGGGCCCACGGACGGGGCACGCCAGCGCTGGGCAGTGCTTCCTGCCGTCTGGCTCCCAAAAGCATCGCTCCAAAACGAAACGCTTCGTACAGGGACGTTCACTCAGGAGCTGCTGACAGCCACACGGGACCGACAGGGCCCAACAGGGCTGAGAGTCACACGCCCCGATGCTGCCAGGCGGGCAGGACCATCTCCGGCGTCGCACGAGAGGCCTCGGCGTTCTCGCCGGTACGAAGAACACGTCGCTGCCAGCGTGAAAGGAGACGCACGGCAACCGGGAGAAGCGCTGAGGCGCGGGGGAGCTGGTGGGGCCCCCACAGCTGCCGGGAACCAAGGCACAGCCACAGAGGAGCGGCGGGCCCAGCTCGGGGGACGCGTCACCCCACCAGGAAGGCAGGCCAGCGGGTGGGAGTCGGGGGCAGCACAGCTGGGCACAGGGGTGGCAGCCCCGTCCGGCACCTCGGGATAGTCGCAAGGGGGAAGGACAGAGTGACAGTGTCACTGCATGTGGCCCTGCCGTAGGTTCCTTGAGCTCTGGACAGTTTCAGGAGGGGCCTCAAGGCTGAACGCAGACTTGTTCTACACGATGACTTTCCACGGCCGTGTCGGCTCTTTCCCCAGACACCCACTCACTGGCAGCGGGAACGCCCGTTTCCTCAGGTCATGCTGCAGCCGTGTGCACACATGACCCAGCCGTGTGCACACACGACCCTGCTAAACCCTGCGCCCACCTCCCTGGTCCCGGCACTGGCTCTGCCCTCTGTCCTCTGGCTCCTGAGACCAAGAGCCTCGTTCTTGCCCAAGTGCTCCCTGTCAGCACACAGGCCGGACGACAGAGGCTGCTCTCGGATCTGACAGGACACCTGTCTGCTCTGGGGTTGACAAGACACCCATCTACTCTGGGGTCCGACTGACAGGATGCCCCATTTTCTCTGGGTCCAACTGACAGGACACCCACCTGCTCTGGGGTCTGACTGACAGGACACCCCATCTGCTCTGGGGTCTGACTGACAGGACACCCATCTGCTCTGGGGTCCGACTGACAGAAAACCCTGTCTGCTCTGGGGTCTGACTGACAGGACACCCACCTGCTCTGGGATCTGACTGACAGGACACCCACCTGCTCTGGGATCCGACTGACAGGACACCCGTGTGCCCTCAGGTCTGACAGGACACCCGTGTGCCCTCAGGTCTGACCGACAGACCCTGTCTGCTCTGGCAGTGGCGGCCACTGGGCGCTGCACGCGACTCACCAATGTCGTCCTGCAGCGGGAGGTTCCGTGAGAGGTTCCGCAGGAGCGAGACAGCGGCCCGGCGCACGCTGGGCTCCCCGACGTGCAGCATCTTGCGGGCATGCTGCAGGCCGTTCTCCCTCTGCACCACCAGCTGTGCCACGGCTGCCGGCATCTGTGCGGACACAGGGTTGTGGCGGGTGGCAGGAACCGCAGCTCCACGGCCTCGAGTCTCTCGGGAGGCTGCACCTCGCCCTCCGCCCACACCGCACCCCGTCTGCACGTGTGAGGGAAGACAGCCTCGCCTCAGCGGGGTGGAGAACTCAACCCCGTCACTCGCCGTGCACAAATCCCAAATCCACGGAATGCCCGTCCCGAAGGCGACAGGAAAGCCAAGTGCACTCTGCAGACACATTCGGTCTGAACCTCGGATGGCACCTGGCCCGGGGACCGTGCTCGAGCCGTGTCCCCGCTGCGTCCCACACCTGGTCTCGGCTCCCCGGGGCGGGCCCCGTGCTCACCGGGCCGCTGCCCGCCGTCAGGTTCTGGAGGGCCCCCAGGGACGCCTCCTGCGTGTAGGTGCGGGAGCTCTTGGCGATGAGGGACAGGTACATGCGGATCACGATCGAGTGCCACAGCCACTCCACGCCCTTGGGGCTGCTCTTCTCCTCCGGCATGGGCAGGGCCTGCCACTGCTGGACACACACCGCAGGTGACGCATGGCCAGGCCAGTCTCCCCTGTGGCCCGCGCCGCAGGACCCTGGGACCTGGGATGGAGCACTAACCCACCCCCCCCCCGCCTCCCTGCCCTGCGTGGACGCGGGTTTCAGCCCAGCTCTGCCTGGCGGAGGGCAGGGACGGGAGGAGAAGGAATAGCCAGAGGGAGGGAGGGAGGAGGGGGTGGGGGAGGAGGAGGGGAAGAGAGGGAGGAGCAGGAGGAAAGGAGAGAGAAGGGTGAGAGGAGGAGGGAGAGGGGAGGGAGGGAGGGAGGGGAGGACGAAAGAGCAGGAGTCCTGGGGAAATCAGGAGGAAGGGCGGAGGGAGAGGGCGGCCTGCAGGCAGCGCCGGGCCCGGGGGTCTCTCCGTGGGCGCCCCGCCCCGCCTACCTCCTTCACCTTCCGGCTGCGGACCCCGAAGCAGCCCACGCTGCGGCCGCTGTCGGGCGGGGCGCTGCGCTGCGCGGCGTAGATGCTCTGGGCGTGGGGGTCGGGGAGCTCGGCCTCCAGCTGGTACGAGAGGTTGTGCAGCACGCACACGCAGTTCTCCGTGGCCTGCCGAGGCACGCGGGGCGCGGCGTGACCGGGAGCAGGAGCAGCGGGCGGGGCCCTCCGACCTCCCGGGGCCCCCGAGGAAGGCGCAGGGCTGGAGCCGGCGCCTGAGTGGCCGTGAGCCCCTGGCCAGGCCGAGGCAGCACCCGGTGCCCCTGACATGTCCCTCGGCAGAGGGGGACCCCGCCTGCAGGGGCGGGGCGGGGCGGGGCGGGGCGGGGCGGGGCGGGCGGGCAGGACCTTGTCGTCGGGCTGGTAGTCGGCGATGGTGCCGCGCACGTAGTGGACCAGGGAGTCGATGAGGCCCTCGCTCCTCCTCATCACCTTCCTGCCTTCCGGCCCCGCCGAGCTCATGTTCCTGCGAGACACGTGGGCTGAGCCCGGCACGGGTGGCCGTGGGCACCGCCCCACCGCCACTGCCTGCCCCTGAGGGGCCCCAGACGGCCCGCGGGCGCTGGCTGTGGCACTGCCCCTCCCTCTCCCCAGCTTCCCTCACGCTTCTTCCTCTGCAGGTTTCCTCCACCTCAACCACCTCAGTGACTCAGGCCTGGTGAGGCCGGAGCCGGGAGAGCCGTCCCGTGGTCAGCGTCAGGACGAGGAGCCGCCAGGGGCCTCTATGACCGAACATCAGCGGGAACAGACATCGAGGTCACAGCTGCCGCCTTCCTCAGACAAGGCAGCCCACACCTGCCCACACTGTGCACACACAAGGGACCCCACCCCACAGGACCAGAGGGGCCAGGGATGGACACAGCATCCGGCCTGCTCAGAGATCACACTTGCCAAGAGCAGGGACGGATCTGACAGTGATGGGTCACAATAAGCAACCACAGTCATCGGTATCGATGACTCAGCAACCTGCCAATCACAGCCATCAATAATCAATAACTCAGTAAACCTGCCGATCACAGCCATCAGTAATCAATAACTCAGCACACCCG
This sequence comes from Sorex araneus, assembly GCF_027595985.1. NCBI lineage: Eukaryota > Metazoa > Chordata > Mammalia > Eulipotyphla > Soricidae > Sorex > Sorex araneus. The sequence goes on from NC_073311.1 coordinate 66,897,022, forward strand.
CCGATCACAGCCATCGATAATCAATAACTCAGCAACCTGCCGATCACAGCCATCGGTAATCAATAACTCAGCAACCTGCCAATCACAGCCATCAATAATCAATAACTCAGTAAACCTGCTGATCACAGCCATCAGTAATAAACAACTCAGCACACCTGCCGATCACAGCCATCAGTAATCAATAACTCAGCAACCTGCTGATCATAGCCATCAGTAATCAATAACTCAGCAACCTGCCAATCACAGCCATCAGTAATCAATAACTCAGCAACCTGCCGATCACAGCCATCGGTAATCAATAACTCAGCAACCTGCCGATCACAGCCATCGGTAATCAATAACTCAGCAACCTGCCGATCACAGCCATCGGTAATCAATAACTCAGCAACCTGCTGATCACAGCCATGGGTAATCAATAACTCAGCAACCTGCCGGTCACAGCCATCAGTAATAAACAACTCAGCACACCTGCCGATCACAGCCATCAGTAATCAATAACTCAGCAACCTGCCAATCACAGCCATCGATAATCAATAACTCAGCAACCTGCCGATCACAGCCATGGGTAATCAATAACTCAGCAACCTGCCGGTCACAGCCATCAGTAATAAACAACTCAGCACACCTGCCGATCACAGCCATCAGTAATCAATAACTCAGCAACCTGCCAATCACAGCCATCGATAATCAATAACTCAGCAACCTGCCGATCACAGCCATGGGTAATCAATAACTCAGCAACCTGCCGGTCACAGCCATCGATGACCCAGCACACCTGATCACACAGGTAGTTCACAATGACCGATCACACCTGAGGTCGCAGGGCAGCGGGAAGGGCCAGCGGCAGGCCACTGCCTCAACACCAGGGAAGACAGCTCGGGTTAGACGCGCCACCAGCCTGGGCCAGATTAAGGCAGAGCAGATTCACGGCTGCTCAACCGACCCGTCCCTCACTCACTGGCCCGTGCTCGGTCAGGGCTGACTGTGCACTCGGGGCTCGGCCCTGGCAGATGCCGGGGTTAGTCCGGGTGGGCTGTGTGCGGGGCAGAGCCTGAACCTTGTGCTGCCTCTGGCCCCTCGGAGACTGAGAAAAGTCCCTCCTGCGAGTTTTGGTTCCGTCTAGTTCTCAGAGCCCCTTTCTGCTCGCGTTTCTTCAGACCCAGCAGGCTGCTGCCTGACAGATGGCGAGTTGGCTGACAAGCCGCAGAGAAACCCATGTGCTGCAGTTCCCCCCAGAAGCGGTCCCTCGAACCCTGGGCAAACAGCAGCTCCTCCAGCCCCCAGGACAGAGCCCGCCCAGGGGGTCACTCGGGGCTGGCGAGGTGGGGGCGGGCACCTCCTGAGAGCGGGGCAGGCGTGTCCGACTCAGCCAACACGTCCCCCGTGACCCTCCGACCTTTCCAGCTGCTGGAGCCGCGCCACGTGGACGTTCCGGCCCGTCGCCCGCATGCCTGCACGGGTCAGGGTGTTTATTCTGGGCGAGGGGCCGCGGCGTTATCCAGGCTGGAAGGGGCTTATCAGGCGCTGCCCCCCGGAGGTGCAGCTGACAGGAAGCGCCAGGGCGGGCCCGAGCGGCATGTTTCCCGCCTTACTCAGCACCCAGAAATAGGAACCGCAGGTCGGAGAGGCCCTCCAGCCGCAGGACACAGGGGCGACCAGAGCGAGGTGCCCACGTGGTCACGCACAGCACGTGGGGGGACTCGGGGGTCCTCGAGGCTGCCTTCACGCCTCCCACCAGCTCCTTCCTGAACCAGAAACGTCAGGACCTTGTTTTGTGCTTGTGGCCACATCTGGTGTGCTCAGGGCCGGGGCAGGGGCCCCACCAGGCTGCTGGGGCTGGGTGTGGGCTCAGAGACGGGTCCTGCAGCCGGTGGGAAGGCTCTGCGGCCCCTGGGCCCCCGCCTCTGCTCCCGGAAGGGACCTTCCAGGGCCTGGAGCAGGGTGTGGGCGGACAGGCCCCTGCGTGCCGAGGGGGCCCCGACACTCCTGACCCCCTGCTGGTTTCCAGGCCGAGGGTGGGGGGAAGGCAGGGGGGCCCTACTGTTTCTCAGCACCCCGTTTCTTAGTCCCGGGCTGGGTGCCAGCACCCGAGGGTCCCGGGGAGCAGAGGAAGCCGCCGCCCCACGCCCGCACAGCTGCGAGAACGCCTCAGCCCTCGGCGCTTATGAAGCATCTGTGCCCACCGCGATGCCGCGGGGAGACCAGGTCCCCGCCGTGGCCGTGCCCACGAGCGTGTGCCGGAAGCAGAGCCGATCCATTATCCGCGGCGCCCACGCGCGGCTGCCGGCGTGCCAAACAGCGAGCGCTTAAATAATTCACAGACCCCCAGGCTCCAGCTGGCGACGCTGCTGTCCCTGTTTCTGGAAAGCCGCTCCCCGCGGAACCGTGTGGTCCTGGCCGGCAGCCTGAGCCCCACACCTGCAGGCTCCCGCCGGGTCTGCCGCGACCCACCCCCGACACCATGCGGCCCTGGGAAATCCCACCCCTCTCCCTTGGCGGGCCGGCCGAGTTATTTTCCGGAGGTAAATGACCGGATTGAGGTTGCGCGCTCGGAAGCTCTGATCTGCCTTCAGACCCGTGTTCCCACCAAGAGGAGAAACGCTAATTTGCTACCGGGGAGAACGATCTGATTCTTTAGACCCGAGTCCTCACCCACGCGCCCCCGTCTGCGTGTTCAGCCCGAGGAAGGAGCAGAGGCAGAGCGGGGGAAGGCAGGGGGAGGGGGGCCTGGCAGCACGGGCTGGCCTCAGCCCTCCAGACGAGAGGGGGCGTGTCTGAGGAGATGGAGGGCGTCAGGGAGAGTCCCCGAGAGGCCACGGAGGGCACCTGCCTTGAAACCTCCCCCCACTCCCCCCACAGTGCTCACCGGGGGCCCCGGCTGCTCTGCCATTTGAAACCCCCAACACTGCACCCGCATGGATATTCTAGAACACAAGCTCAGAGGCCTTGTCTGGGTCTGACCACAGCCGGATGTCGCCACTGTGACCCAGAGGGTCGGGACTAAGATGCTGTGTGCAGGACGGCTGGTTCTACGGCCACTGGCCCCAACACAGCCCGGCTCTCACTGTGCTGAGTCCACATGCTCACACACACACGCACACACATGCACATGCACACATGCACACACGCATGTGCACACGCTCTCACGCACACGTGCACACACACATATGCACACACACGCACACACACCATGTGAGAGCGGCTGAGTGGGCGTCACGGGGTCGTCCTGCGGCCTGAGGGAAGGGCCAAGAGCTGGACAGGGAGCCAGTGCTGGCCCAGGGCTGCAGCCCGCCACGGCCCTTGTGCCCCATGACCTGCCGTGACCCCATGGCCCCTTGTGAGCCCCGAGGCCTCCCAGGCCCTGTGCATCTCCCCTGAGCGCCCACATCCCCCGTGTCCCCATGTCTGTGCGTCCCCCTGTCTATGTCCCCACGTCTCTGCGTCCCCGTGTCCCCCGTGACCCCGTGTCCCCCATGACCCCGTGTCCCATGTCCCCGTGACCCCGTGTCTCCCAGGGCATCCCTGAGGGGTCCCTCCACTGGAGTGCAGCTGACCTGTGCCCAGCTCAGGACGGTGCCCCTGGACGCGGGCCTGTGGGACTCACCAGGCACACACGGCTCTCGGGCCTATCATGGGCAGGGTCTCGGCACCCCCGCGGGACAGAGCTCAGGGGCCGCGGCGGTGTCCCCCCTCCCAAGTCTCCGAGGGCCCCGGGCGTGCCAGCAGGCGGGCTCACCTCAGGCAGCCCGTGACGTTGTAGAAAATGTCCAGGTCCAGCAGCCCGTTGGCCTTGGGGTAGTCGCCCTCGGGCCAGCCCGAGAAGGGCACCACCACGCTCTCGGTCAGGGTGGCCAGAGCCTCGGACACCAGCAGGTGCTTCAGCCGGTCACTGGACGACAGGTTCCACAGCAGACCTGCGGGGGGTGGGGGGCTCAGGCAGGACCAGCCAGGGAGGGGCAGGCCGCACGGCCAGCAACTCAGATGCATGCACACACATGCACACACATCTATACACACACACATTTACACACACACGCACATATCTAAGCACATGTTTACACATGCATGCACATACACACATATACACCTACACATGCACACACATCCACACACATCTATACACACATACACACATCTACACGCACACATCTACACGCACACATCTACACGCACACATCTACACACATCTACATACATGCACACACATGGAGAGAGGGAGGGGGAGGGGAGTCACAGGGTGGGGGAGTAGACGGGATGGGGGTGGGGTGGGGCGGGGAGGGCAGCTCCAGTGCAGGACAGCAGTTCACAGGGCAGGGGCCGCCCCCGGTTAGCCCCAGAGCTGACAGGGGCCGTCCCATCTCTGTCTCCCTGGGCTGTGTGAGGGGACACAGGGCAGGGCCCGGCTGGAGGTTCTCCTGAGGGGCCCATGTGAACGTGCAGGTTGGTGGCTGCTGAGCGCTCCCTGCCAGCACAGCGGGGTGAGGAGAGCAGGCAGGGGTGAGGAGGAGAGCAGGAGGGGGTGAGGAGGAGAGCAGGCAGGGGTGAGGAGAGCAGGGAGGGGTGAGGAGAGCAGGCAGGGGCGAGGAGAGCAGGCAGGGGTGAGGAGGAGAGCAGGCAGAGGTGAGGAGGAGAGCAGGGGGGTGAGGAGAGCAGGCAGGGGTGAGCAGAGCAGGCAGGGGTGAGGAGAGCAGGCAGGGGTGAGGAGGAGAGCAGGGGGGTGAGGAGAGCAGGCAGGGGTGAGGGGGGGGGGAGCGGCACCTGTGATCTGCTTCTTAGTCTCCAGGTCTCCCGTCAGCTGGAGCACGTGCAGCAGCCGGGGGACCCCGTTGAGCTCGGCCACCTCCAGCTTGTTGTCGTTGTCTTCGAACACCAGGTTGCGCAGGGCCCCGCACACGGCCCGCTGCACGTCCTCGCTCGGCACCTTGAGCAGCTGCAGGAGCCGCGGGATGCCGCGGAGCTGGTGCACCTGCGGGCCGGGGCAGGGGTCAGGCGGCTCCTGGGGAGACGGGCGGGGGTGGGGGGGCTGCGTGCTCACACGCTGGGCCCCCAGAAGGCCTGGGAGAGGCTGCAGGGATGGGGGCACCCGCTGAGGGCTGGCGAGGCTGCAGGGAAGAGGCGGGGAGGGGAGGGGAGGGGAGGAGGGGGGGCGGGAGACGGGCGGGAAGCGGGACAAGGCGAAGGTGTGGGCGGGCGGCAGGAGGGGCCCGGGAGGCTGGGACCCCCGACAGGGCCCCAGGTCTCAGAAGCAGCATCTCCCCCGGACGATGTTCATTCCGCCCGGCCTGGGCCGACAGACACGGGTCTGAGCGACAGGGCGGCAGGACGGGGCAGGACGGCGGGAGGACGCCGCGCACACAGCCCGGTCCGGTCCCCTGCCAGGAGTGGCCCCGAGCACTGCTGGGCGGGCCTCGCACCCACACTGGCTCTGCAAACAGACGCCTGCGGCGGCTGGACACAGCCTGGGGGCTTGGCCCGGGGCGTCCACGCCCTGCGGAGACGCGGCAGCGGGCGCTGGGCACCTCCCTCCTGCTGCTGCGTGCACGCGCGGCGGTGCCTGAGGGAGCGGCGGAGCACGTCTCACCACACAGGGACACGGAAGCAGCCGCTCGCACACGGCTGGGCAGGACCATCACGCCAGCACACGGCCCCGCAGCGCGGCCACGGTCAGGACAGGGGCCGGGGGGGAAGCGTGACTCTCGGCTTTACCGGGAGGCCGGGCCGCTGCGGGCAGGGTCGGGGGCACTGACCCCGGCAGCCCCTCTCGGCATGAAGGCGTCCCCCGCCTCTCCCAGGAGAGAGGGCCAACTGTGTGAGGCGGCCGACTCCAAAGTCCACCAACGGCAAACGGAAACACCCGCAGGGTGTCCTCGTGCAGCCCGCACACGCCACACAACACACAGCACACAACATGTGCACACCACACATGCACACGCCACCATACACATATACCACACACATGTCCACACACACCACACAACACAACACACGCAATATGCACACGCCACACATGCACAGGCCACCTTACACTTATACCACACACATGTTCACACATACCACACCTCCACACACCATACATGTACAACATGCACATGCCACACATGCACATGCCACCATACACACACACCACACACATGTCCACATACAGCACCACACACCATACATGCACATACCACACAACACACCATGCAATATGCACACACATGCACATGCCACACATATACATTCATCACACATGTCCACACCTGCAACACCACACACATATGACACCATTCATGCACACACCACACACCTGCACACATCATACACAATACACATATGCACACAGCACATACATGCACAACCACTGGCCACAACATGCACACACCAAGCACACCACACCCACATGTATACACACACAATGTGGATCAATATAAGATCTAAGCAGAGTGAGAGTCCAGACCAAAGAGCACGCAGACAGACGGCGTGTTCATCTGCAGTGACAGGGACTTCAGGGCCGTCTGAGCAGCAGGGGCACGGGCTGGCACCGTTGGGCGCGGGCGGGCTGGAGGGAGCACGCGTAGGTGACAAAGGCCTGAGGCCAGGGGGGAGCCGGGCACACCTGCTCTTGGTGGTGACGGTGGTTCAGAGACACGTGGGACAGTATTGAGCTGTGCCATGGCAGACAAACAGGGACTGTGCAGGGTCAGCGCTCACCCAGCACGCGCTGGTCCTGCTGAGACCACGGCACCCCCCAAGCCAGGAGTGAGCCCTGAGCACAGAGCCGGGAGTCAGCCCTGAGCACAGAGCCAGGAGTCAGCCCTGAGCACAGAGCCGGGAGTCAGCCCTGCGCACCTGGCGGCCCCCACCCTCAAAAGAACCAAGCAAATGCTGAGCACTTTGAAAGACCAAGGCTGACGCCCAGCCAGGACTCCCACGACGAGTCCAGCGCTGGCGCGTGCTGCCACTGGTGGCTCTGTCCCGGACGGAACGGCTACCCCCCCCTCAGCCTCTGGGGGGCGCCCTGGGCCTCTGGGCCGGCTGGCGGCGGGAGCAGCTTCCTGGAGCCCTTGTGAGCTGAGCCCCGTCGCCTACCCCGGACCCTGTGGCCCTGCGGGGTGCCCGGGGCACCCGACACGCCTGCTCGGGGCCCGATTGGGGACCTCCATGCCCGTGGCAGCCAGGAAGGCCCACCCAGGAGCCCACCCAGGGGCCCACCCAGGAGCCCCCGCTGTGGGGGAGAGGGACAGCAGGGGCCGTCCAGGGCAGACAAGCCCAGACTCTGCAGGAGCCGGGGCGGGGGCAGCAGGCGGGTACGGCGGGGCTGGGGGGAGGGGGGCGTGTGCAGGGGTGGGGTGGGCAAGCCGCGGCCGCCCGTTTCCCGGAGACACGCAAACACTTGCAGCCCTGCAAAGGGAGCAGACGGCGGGAGCCGTGCACGGACTCGGCGGCGCTGAGCAGCTCCAGGAAACAGAAGTGGGAGAACAAGTACCGCGAGTGGATTTGTGGGGACGCAGGGCCCTCCCGCGGGGCTCGGGCAGCCAGCCCCGTCCTGACCCCCGGACTAGCCCTCTGGCCCCCGGAGGAAGCGGTGAGAGGAGAGAGAGCCTGCCGGTCCCGCTCCACCCACCGTCCTGCCCGGGCACTCAGGCCACGCCCCCGCGCCTGCTGACCCCCACCAGGAAGCAGGTCGCGCTGCGGAGCCTGCAGGGGGACGGGCACTCACCTTCCTCCGCGCCTCCGCCTTCTGGAAACTCTCATGCTGGATGAAGGTGGCCGCGGCCGACAGGCGGCCGGGCGGGCAGTCGGCGTCCAGCATGCCCACGGCACGCTCCAGGGTCAGCTCCACGTCCCCCCCACTCCTGGAGAGACGGACGCGCTCAGCACCCCCTCCCGGCGGTCGGCCCGCGCTGTGACCTGGCCACGGCCAAGGGGCGGGGGTGGGGTCCTGCCCCTCCCTGCTGCCACAGGGGCGGCAGGCCACGTCCTGACAGGGTGAAACCAAGGGTCTGGTTGTCCCCGGAGCCACTGTGCCACCGCGGGGCGAGAAGGGCAGGCCAGGCTGTGGCCCGGCACCTCAGTACCACAGGCACGAAAGCCGGCGACGTGTCACCTCAGCCACGGCTGTGAGCCGGGAGACGCAGAGGCCAGGGCGGCTGTGCAGGGCAGAGGCCGGGAGGGGCTCTGAGGACACAAGACACAGACAGACCCGCACTGACCTCCACCCTCGGAGGAGCTCCTGGAGTCTGCCAAGAACAGCCTGGCCCCAGTGTGTGCGGGAGAGTGGGTGTGAGGAGGGCGTGAGGGGCTGTAAGAGGGGTGTGCATGGGTGTGAGTGTTCATGGGTGCATGGCTGTGTGTGGTGAGCGTGAGTGTGAGTCTGTGTGCCTCGTGTGAGCAACCACAATGTGCGAGTCTGTGAGAGAGCGAGCATGATTCTGCATGTGTGTGGCAAGCATGAATCTGCATGTGTGAGCGAGGTATGAATCTGCATGTATGAACGAGCATGAGTCTGCATGTGTTTTTGTAAGTGTGCTTGAGTGAGCAAGTGTGAGTCTACGTGTGTGAGCAAGTGTGAGTCTACGTGTGTGTGAGCATGAGTTTGTATGTGCTTGTATGTGTTCCTGTGTGTGCCAGTGTGTGCACGTATGTGCCAATGTGTGCCCATGTGTGCCAGTGTGTGTGCACGTGTGTACTAGTGTAAGTGCACGTGTATGCCATATGTGTGCATGCGTGTGCCTGTGTGTATGTCTGCACCGTGGCAGAGGACGTGCCCTCTAGGCCCACAGGAAGGAAGTGAGGCTCACGGGAAGCAGCTAAAGCCCAGCCCAGCCTGGTCAGCCCCCAGCCCTCCTCTCCGTCCCCGTGGCAGGGTCAGGGACACTATGGGGCAGCACAGAGGGCAGCAGGATGGGGGAGTGCGGCTGGGACGGGACAGTGGCCGGAAGGGACAGGGACAGTGGTCAGGACGGGACAGCGGCCGGCTCTGAGGGGGACTCACCCGGGCTGCGGCCCCGAGAAGGAGCTCCTGTCCAGGAGCACGCGGCCTCCCCCCACGGCGGCCACCTGCCCGGCAGTCAGGTGTGTCCTCCGGGCCCCCGCGTCCCCGGGGCTGGTGGTGCGCACGGAGCGAGCACTGTGGAATGAGCTCTGGCGCCAGGAGGCGCGGGCAGCCCTGCTCTGGGTGGCCCGGCCCAGCGGCCCCAGCGGGCGGCCCGCGCCCCCCACGGCCCCCAGGTTCTCCTTGTCCAGCAGGTCCCCGGTGCTGCGGCTGGTGGGGGGCCGCGGGCAGGTGAGTGCGCAGCCGGGGAGGCCGTCGGGGGCCCAGGCGGGGCGGGGCAGGGGCCGCTGCCAGGTGCCCGAGCGGGACGAGCTGCCCAGGACCTCGGAGCGCGCGTAGCGGACGGACCCCCAGGGCTCCCCGGGCGGGCGCTCGGGGCTGCGGTCGGGGGACACTTCCAGGCGGCGCAGAGGCTGGCGCCAAGCGCGCTCCTCCGCCTGGCGCTGCCAGCCCAGCCCCGAGCCCCACGTGGCCATCCCGTGGCTGCCTCGTCCGTCCCAGGGGCCCAGCTGCTGCATCTGCGGGAGAACACGGGGTCCCAGGTGAGGCGAGCCCCAGGACCCAACTCCCGCTGGCCCCCGGAGCCCCCCGCACCCCAGCCCAGCTGAGCCCCGCCCGCCTCACCTTCGGTGTGTCATAGACTCTGGGCCCGGGGACGTGCCAGCCGCCGCCATCACTGTCCAGCAAGTGCAGGTTGTACACGAACTCGGGGACGCTGCTGGTCCGGTGCAGGCTCCCTGCAGGGCGCGGGCGGGCGGGGTGAGGCGGGACCCACGACACTCTCTGGGGAGCCACGGGCCGCAGGGTGGGGGCGGGGGGCCAACGCGGCACACAGGGCTCCTGTCCCCTCCCCCACCATCTCCCCCTTCCCGAGGCTCCCCTCCCCCACTGTGCCAGCCACTTAGGACTGTCCCTTGCACTGAGAACCATCCCGACATACTGAGGTCCTCACACCGAGGACCACTGCAGGACATGAGGACTGACCCCCCCCCCCCCCACACACAGTGAGATCGTCCCCTCACACAGGGGTCTGTCCCCTCACAACGAGGACGGGGACCTCACACTGAGGACCACTGCTGGACACTGAGGACTGTCCCCTCACAATGACGAATGAATCCTCACACTGATGACCACCTCCTTACACCGAGGACAGTGTCCTTATACAAAGGGGAGCCCCCTCAAAGTGAGGACAATCTCCTCACACTGATGACCATCACGTACATCGAGGACTGTCCCTGTATAGAGGGCCAGCCCCTCACACGGGGGATCAGCCCCTCACACTTAGAACTACTCCCACATACTAAAAACCGGTCCCTCATACTGAGGACCATCCTCTGAGGACTGTCCCCTCACACTGAGAATCGTCCCTTCACAATACAGGCCACCCACCTCACACTGAGGATCGTCCCCTCACACTGAGGATCATCCCCTCACACTGAGGATCGTCTCCTCACACTAAGGACCTTCTCATCACACTGATGACCACCCATTACACTAACGACCGACTCCTTACACCGACAATCATCCCTTCATACTGAGGATAGGCCCTTACCAGTGAGATCCATCCCCTCACACTGAGGACTGTCTCCTCAGAGAAAGGACTGTCTCCTCACTCTGAATACAGTCTCCTTACACTGTGACTTTCCCACACACTGTGCACTGTCCCCTCACACTGAGGACTGTCTCCTCACACTGAGCACCACCTTCTCACACTGAGGCTCTTAACACTGAGGATTGTTCCTGCACACTGAGGATCGTCTACACTGAGAACCACCCACCCCTTCACACATAGGCCCATATCCTTAACGCCGAAGGCCATTCCCTTACACTGAGAACCAACTTCTCACACTGAGGATAGTCCCTTCAGACTGAGGTCCATTTTCTCACACTGAGGACATTCCCCTTACATTCCCCTTACACTGAGGATCGATCCCTCACACTGAGCACTGTCCCTCACAGTGAGAACTGTCTCCTCACCCTGAATACAATCACCTCACACTGATGACTGTCCCCACACACTGAGGACCATCTCTTCAACACTGAGGACTTTCCCCTCATGCTAAGGACCATCATCACACACTGAGGACAATCGTCACAGAGGACTGTCCTTTCACACTGAGGACCGTCCCCTCAGACTGGGGACCAGTCTCCTTATACTGAGGAAAATCCCCTCACACTGAGGAGTGACTGTTCATACTGTAGACTGTCCCCTCATACTGAAGACAGTCCCCTCACATTGAGGATCATATTCTCACACCGAAAACTGTTTTATCACAGTGAGGCTCCTTATGTTGATCCTGCACTCTGATGACCGTCTCTGCAAACTGAAGACCGTCCCCACACACTAAAGATTTCTCCTCCACACAGAGGACTATCTCCTCAACTGATGGCTTTCCCCTCACACTGAGGATCATTCCACACACTGAGAACTTTCCCCTGACAATGATGACTGTCTCTTCACACAGATGACCGTCTCTACACAGATGACCATCTCCTCACACTGATGACCATCTCCTTACACTAGGGCCATCTCATCTCACTGATGACCACCCCTTATACTGAGGACTGTCCCCATACACTGAGGACTGAATCCTTACACTGTGAACCATCCCCTTACACCCAGGATCAACTTATACTGAGCACCATTTTCTCACACTGAGGATTGTCCCTTCACAATGCTGACCATGTCCTCACATAGAGGACAATCCTCACACACTGAGGACCATCTAATTACATTGAGGATCGTCCCCATACACTGAAGACCATCTTCACACACTGAGGCTCCTAACACTGAGGACCGTTCCCACACTGGGAACCATCCCTGCAGTGAGAAAGTCTTCCACTGAGGACCATCCCTTCACATACAGGACCATCTCCTCACACTAAGGAACTTCTCCTTACACTAAGGTCCAGCTCCTCACACTGATGACCATCCACTCACAATGAGGACTGTCTCCTCACACTGAGAATTATCTCATGAGAATTTCTCATTAGACTGAGGAAACAAAAGAATCTCTTGGAACTGCAAAAGTGAGTCACTCTTTGGTTAAAACTCTACTTACTTCCCTTCCAGCTGCCTTTTTATGAGGGGCTCGGATCAGGGTGGGGCAGCAAGGGAAGGGTTCAGCAATGTGCGAACCACACCTCACTCTCTCGTCTCTAACTTCCCTTAGGCCACTCCTGCACCTAGTCAATATTGATTTTGCTGCAAATGGACATCTGTGTCTGGGGACTCTTCCTTCACCCCGTTTCCCGGTCCTCATCATGAGTGGATGCCGGGTCCTTCCTGCCTCCTTTGACAGGATCGTGATGTTTCTGTCTTCCTCTGCTGACAGAGTTGCGTGAACTCTTTGTGTGTGCTGCGCCTCCTGAGCAGAGCCCCCTGGCTCACAGTCACGACACGCTGGCTCTGTTGTTGGGTCTGGCTCTCTGCTGGGCTGTCTGCCCTGCGTCCCTGGGGGATGTCCGTCTGCAACTGGTTCTTGCTTTTTCTTTGGTGGGGGGTAGGGGAAGCTGGTTACATTCAGGAGTTACTCCTGGCTCTGAGCTCAGGATCACTCTCGGTGGAGCTCCGGGGGCATATGGGCAGGGCTCAAACCCGGGCCAGGTGTGTGCAAAGCAGGTGCCTTTCCACTGTCCTCCTCCTGCCCCAGAACTCTCTTCCAAAAGCTCCACAGAGGCTGTCAGGAAAGAGTCCTGCTCCCTCAGTACTCCCAGGAACTCGAGGGGCTGAGGGAGTGAGACACTTCTGGAAGCCTGGGGACGTCTTTTCTGAAGAGGACTATGGACAGCCAACTGGGGAGCAGGGAGTCACCCCCAGGGGCACATACATGGGCCTGGCTGCGGGGGCCCCAGGGAACCGAGGCTGAGAAAAACCTGGTTCCCTCCCTCTGCCCCCAGTCTCCCCTGAGCAGGGCAGGGGCACGGCAGGTGCGGCTGAGTCTGGACAGGCAGCGTCTGCCCGCCCACAGCCACCCCCCGCCCCCCGACTGGGCAACCAGCAGACGTTTCCAAAGCGCCAATCTGCTCCCTGGCCCCTTAAGCGCCTTGCCCCCAGGGGGCCCCTGCGATCTCGCCTCCCACCCGCAGGAACTGCAGCCCCTGAGCTGGGGCCGGGGCGGGCTGGGGTCTGAGAAGTCACAGGCGCACAGGGGAGGGTGCGGAATGCCGCTGGCAAGATAACAGCAGGAAAGCACAGCGGTGTGTGTGGAGGCGGGGGTGCAGGGTGAAGGGGGACGACAGGGTGAGTGCAGGGCCAGCTCCCTGCCCGCCACCAGGCGCCTCACCACGGCACCCCTGCCTGTGTGCTGAGCTCGCTGGGTAGATCCGGGTGAGGATGGGGCACGGTCCAGGGATGGAGATGGGCGTGAGTCAGGGTGTGGAAGTGGGCGTGGACATGAGTATAGATGTGGGCATGGGTGTGGGTGTGGGCGTGAGTGTCAGTGTGGGTGTGAGTGTGAGTGTGGGTGTGGGTGTGGGTGTGAGTGTGAATGTGAATGTGGGTTTGGGTGTGAGTATGGGTGTTGGTGTGGGTGTGAGTGTGGGTATGGGCGTGAGTGTGGGAATTGGCGTGAGTGTGTGTGTGAGTGTGGGTGTGAGTGTGAATGTAGGTGTGGGTGTGAGTATGGGTGTTGGTGTGGGTGTGAGTGTGGGTATGGGCGTGAGTGTGGGAACTGGCGTGAGTGTGAGTGTGGGTGTGAGTGTGGGTGTGGGTGTGAGTGTGAATGTGGGTGTGGGTGTGAGTGTGAGTGTGAGTGTGAATGTGGGTGTGGGTGTGAGTGTGAGTGTGGGTGCAGGTGTGGGTGTGAGTGCGGGTGTGGTGCGAGTGTGGCTGGGGTGTCGTTTCGAGGACTCGCCCAGAGTCGGGGTTGGGCTCACCCAACACAGAGCTGACGTTCCCAGCCCCGCCGAGTCATGCCCCGTCACCCACCGCACAGCGGGCCCAGCCCGTCTCGGGACCGTGTCCAGGAGTCCCTGCTTGCCAGCGAGCGGACAGGCCTGGCCAGCCAGAGTCCGTCCCCACCACGCTCGTGGCGCAGGGCCAGGGCGCGAGCGGCCTGTTCTCACACGTCACAGGAGGGCCTCTGGGGGAGAAAATGAGCAACCCCGCTGATTAACACTTGGAGATCCCTGGAACAGAGGCGCCGCGAGCTTGTCTGGAGGTGAAGACTCTCGTCTCCCCCTGAGAGAACCCGTGAGGGAACCACAGCCGCCGATAAGCAAAGCACTGAGGGACGGGGGCAGTGACAGCGCGTCCCCCAGCTGAGAGAGCGGCCTGTCCTATGATGGGCAAAGGGCACCGATAAGGGCCACACGCAGGCCTGCGCCTGCGCCGGACACACAGAGCGGGCAGAGGCGGATTGCCGCCTTCGTGAGCTCCACTGTGTCAACATTCTTCTCCCTTTGACTGTAACCAGAGACGTCTTAAACACATGGGTTTGTGAGCGGACACACACATGTGCACGCATGCACACACCAGCACACGCGTGTGCATACTTTATTCTCCTGCATCCATCTGCTCCCCCGAGCTGCAGCTTCAGCTCCGGCAGGCGGGGGCGGGGGGAGCGGAGCCTGGATGGGGCCGGGAGTGGACAGACTCGCACTGACACTGGGCACGCACCCTCCCCCACACACACCTGCCTGGTGAATGGCCCGGCGGCCCCAGTCACCGCATTCCTGAGATTCCTCCCAGACAGACTAAGAATCTCTCGGCTCGGACACTGCGAGTGTTCCCACAGCACATGGCTTTCCCACCCGGAGCCGCTCTCCGCGCCTCCTCCCCTCACCACAGATGCGGGAACAGCTTGGCCCCGGCTCCCCGCGAGCCCGGCGCCTCGGCTCTGCGTGGCACGTCTCCAGGAGCCCCACTTCCACCAGAATCTCCTCTGCTGCTTTTTGGGAACACCATGTGACAGCTTCAAACGGGGCCTCCACGCGGGGGCCGGGGGCCGTGCACAGAGCACTGTCAAAGTGGCACAACAGAGCGAAGGTCCCAGCCAGCCTCTGCGGCGAGCCAGGCGGCACCTGAAAGGGGAAGTGTGCGAGCCGGCAGCCCGGAGTCACGCTGTGCGCTGGCCCGGCCGACAGAGGGGCGACGGGCCACCTTAAAGCGTTGGGCACAGTCTAAAAGAACAGCCCGTCAGAGCAACTCACAAAGCACAACTCCCGCCCGTCCTCTGGCATTCGGGAGAAGGCGCCAGGGGAAGCGCCCGACACGGATCGTGGGCGCTGAGCCCCTTATCTCCACAGCCCCAGGTTATCTGCTGCCTCCCCGGCACAGGTATGCCAACAATTCCAGACCTTGGGTAGGCCAGGACACACACGCACACACACTCACAGACACACACTCACACACACTCACACTCACACAC
Source organism: Sorex araneus (assembly GCF_027595985.1). Classification (NCBI taxonomy): domain Eukaryota; kingdom Metazoa; phylum Chordata; class Mammalia; order Eulipotyphla; family Soricidae; genus Sorex; species Sorex araneus. The sequence continues at coordinate 66,912,430 of NC_073311.1, forward strand.
ACTCACATACACTCACATACACACACTCACACATTCGCACACACTCACACATACACATACACTCACATACACACACTCACACATTCGCACACACTCACACATACACTCATATACTCACACACATTCGCATTCACACATAGACACACACTCACACACAGACACACACAGACACTCACACACACTCATACAAACACACATACACTCACAAACATACAGACACACATACACGCACACATTCATACACACAGACACAGACTCACACAGACGTATACACTCACACACTGACACCATACACTCACACACACTCACACATACACACATTCGCACAGACACTCAAACACACTCACACACATACACTCACATACTCACACACATTCACATTCACACACAGACACACACTCACACACAGACACAGAGACTCACACACAGACGTATACACTCACACACACTCACTGACACACATACACTCACATACACACACATATAGACAGACTCATGTGTGCACTTACACAGACACACAGATTCACACACGCAGATGCATACACTCACACACACTCACAGACACACACACATACACTCACACACAGACCCACACACACACAGACACACACACACACACACACTGCCTTGGGAGTACAGGGTCATCCAAACTCGCCCACAACTCTGTTCAGCGTCAGGCGTGAGACCAACCAGGAAGCCACAGAACAATGTTCTTCCCTGACCTGCTCACGGAACTTTCACTGGAACCTTTCACTGGACAGAGAGGCCCTCGGAGCCCGGCCGCAGGCGGGGGCTGGACGCATTCTGGAGTCTGGGGAGCCGGGTTTGCAGCAGAGGGCACAGGCTTATCTCAGACCGCCCTGCGGCCGGCTGGTGCCACTGACACAGGCCAGACCCTTCCTCATCTGGGGGGCCTCAGAGCCCAACCCCTGGGGTCAGACACCCACGGGCCGCCGCCTCAGCGTGCACGCAGACCCGGGACTCCTGTGCGGCCTCAAGCGAGCACATGCAGACCCCCGAATCCACAGGCAGACCCCTGAATCCACATGCAGACCCCGGAATTCGCACGCAGACCCCCAAATCTACACGCAGACCCCCGACTCCTGCACGCGACCACCTAGGCGCTTAGGGCAGCTTGTGCTCCTCGTGGCCCCTTCTGCGTGCCCAGACCCTGCTCTGCAGCCAGCCGGACCCAGGTTTGGTGCTGGGCGCGCACACACCTGCAGAGGGAACCCCGTAGAGAACGTGGGCTTGGGGCGAAGCCCCCAAGGGCGCACGCACCCGGGGGCAGCCGGCTCTGTTCTGACGCCCAGGGCAGCGCGTCCCGATGGGTGCGGGTCAGTGTGAGACCTCCAGCACTGGCCTCGGGTGCCCTGAGGACGGACCGAGCCGGGCTCCAGGCCCAGGAGTGGGGTGGGGGTGGGGGCTGGGCTGCTGGGCGGGGCGGGGGCCATCCCCGCTGCCCTCGCCCCCTGTTCTCCGAGGCCAAAGCGGAAAGCCACGGAGACCGGCTCCCGGCCCAGCCACGGCACGGGGGTCCGGGGCAGCCTGGCCCGCGGCACTGGCCAACGACCCGGCGGACGCCCCGCAGGTGCCGGCCGGGCTGGACCTTCGCCGAACCCCGCCGAGCCCCGACACTCCCCGAGACCCCCCGCGGCCACTCGCGGGCGGCGCGACCCCCGCGCCGCGCCGCCCCGCCCCGCCGGCCCGCGCGCAGGTGCAACAGGTGCCCGGACTCACCGGCCCCGCCGCGCCCGCGCCGCGCCAGCGTCTGCCGCACCTGCTCCTGCACGCGCAGGCTCCGCGCCGCGCCCGCCTGCTGCAGCCGCGCGTCGGGCGGCAGCGCCAGGCTCGAGCTGTCCAGCTGGCCCAGGATCTGCTGGCCCAGCACCGTGCGGATGTAGCCGCACTCCCCGGGGGACAGGGCCAGCGCCATGGGGCCGGACACGCGCCCGCCCGCGGCCCCGCGACCTGCGCCCGCGCCGCGCCGGAGCCGGGGGCCGCGCCGGCCCCGCCCCCCAAGGCCCCGCCCCGCCCCCTAAGGCCCCGCTCCTAAGGCCCCGCCGGCCCCGGCCCCGCCCCTGCCCCTAAGGTCCCGCCCCGCCCCCTAAGGCCCCGCCCCTTGAGGTGAGCGGCCCGCCCGGCCACGCCCCTGAGGTGAGCGGCCCGCCTCGTTCCGCCTCGCCCCGCCTGGCCCCGCCTACTCTTGGCCCCGCCCCCGAGGTGCGCAGCCGGCCCCGCCCCCGCTCTGCCGCACCTTCCAGGGGTCAAGGCCCGATCCGGCCCCGCCCCGTTGCCACGCCCCCTACCGAGGCCCGCCCAGTCCTAGCCACGCCTCCTCCCGCCCCGGCCCCGCCCCGACCCCGCCCCGCCCCGCCCCGCGCCCGGCTGCTGGCGGCCCGCCTGGCCCAGCGTCCCCAGGGCTGGAGGGTCGGCTCGGGCCGGGCTCGCGGGTTGGGCCGGAGGCGGGCGCGGGGCGGCGGGGGCTGGGTCCGCGCTGGGCGGGGCGGCGGGTCCCGGACGGGTCGGGCGCGGAGGGCGCGTGGAGTGGCCGGGCTCGCGGGCGGCCCCGTCTCCGGCGCGGGGGTCCCTGCTCTGTGCCCAGCTGGCGGCTTTCGTTTCCCGCAGACACACGCGCTATTCGGCCTTCCCGGGGCGCCTCGACCTCTGCACTGGGTGGACGCTGGCCTTGGGGGTCTGCAGCTCAGCCTCCCCCGCGTGCGCCTGCAGACACAGACCGGGGGCCCACTGTGGACCGCGCCCCGCCCCCCACTTTCCTTAGCCCTGGGGGTGCAGACACGGCTCTGATGAGGGGCTGCAGGCGGGAGGGTCTGAGGAAATGGGCCTTGTGTGGCCCCCTGGAACGCCAGGGACGCACTCAGCTCAGCTGCACAGCCACTGTGCTGAGGATCGCTGCAGCCCCCAACCTGGCTCTGTGCTTGGACAGGGCTCTGTTCTCGGCTCTGTGCTCATCCCATCCCCACCCCTCAAGGGGGACTGCAGCCCCCAGCCCGGCCCTGTCCTCAGCCTGGGTGGTGGTGGCAGCCTGTGACGGTGCAGCTGGTGGGAGCCGCTGCTCTGGCCCAGAGTGAGAGGCCTGAGGTGGGGCCTGCCCTCAGCTCAGCTCAGCTGCTGAGTGCACCTGTCAGTGCCACACACGGTCAGGTGCTCACGCACAGCCACACATGCTCAGTCATGCATACCCATGCGTGCTTCATACAGTCAGACACTCCCATGCTCAGTCACACACACCATGCTCACAGTCACACTTACACATACACACGCTCACAGTTACATGCATACACATCCTCACACCCACACCTGCAGCCACAGGCACACGTACACATGCTCGGTCACACATGCACACTCCCGTACAGCCACTCGAGCTCATGCGCACCCAGGTACATACACAGTCACATGCACATTCACACGTGCCCGCTCATAGTCTCACTCTCATGCACACTCTCCCGCTGTCCCTCACTGCCCCTGCAGCCCCCGGGGCCACGGCCTCATGTCCCGTGGCCATTTCCGTCAGGCTGGCTCCTGTTCTCCAGGCCAGGGCACACTGCTCCGTGGCGTGGGCGCGTGCGTGGGCGTGTGCGTGGGCGCTGATCGGGCCTGTCTGTTCCCTGGCACGGGCAGGCGCCACGGCAGCTGCGCTTGTCAGTCAGGCCCTCGGAGCAGCAGATACCGCTGCACGGAAATGTCCCCCGAAGAGCCATGTGGCTGTGCCTTCAGGAGGGAACAGGCGGGACACGCGCCCTCCCTTCTGAGTCACTGGTCCCGTGGCTCGTTCAGGGACGCTGGGCGTGGGCTCACCCTGGCACCGTGCGCCCAGCGAGCCTCCACTCTGCCAGCCTGCCTCGGTCCTGCCGCTGGGGGAGCTGCCGGCCAGTCCCCCTCCTGAGCCAGCCCCTGACCAGGAGCAGGGCGTGGAGACGTGCCCAGACACCCTGGGTGTGGCCCCCAGCCCGCCCCATCCACCCGAGAGGAGCCTGCAACAAGCGACCCTGGGGTCTGGCAACACTCCACCCTCTGCCCCATCTCTCCTGGTGGCGCCGAGCTAACAGGGGCCGTGGGGGCAGCCTCTGTGCTGGCCCTGCCCCTCGGCCAATATTCAGGGAGTCTCAGCTGCTACATTTTAACAGCCGACAATTAAGCCACCATGAATGGCAGCAAAACTTTGATTCATGTAAAAATACAGACACTGATACATTTGTAGCAGCGTCTTTTCCCAGGAAACATTTTCCTGTTACTATCTGCAGGCTATTAATAGCGCACTCTCTCTTATTTAGGCTTGTTTTGTTCCTGAATTAGTGCGGGACCTGCACCTCCTCCTTTAGCTAAGGGGTGTTGCCAGGCGGGCCTGGGCCCACACCTCCCCAGTGACCCTGTGCCCTGCTGTGTGTGCAGGGCTGGGGCTGGGCAGGGAATGTTCCAGCTCCTGTATGGAGCAGGATTTGGGGAGGTGGGTCTGAGACACAGCCCTCTGCATGACCCCTGGCGGGGGAGTGTGGGGCCATGTGGTGCAGACAGGAGCAGGGCTGCTCAGCTGGTTGGGCAAGGAGGGCCCTGCAGGTGGACACTAGGTCCACCTAGCGTCCACCTGCACAGCTGCAGGCTAAAGAGGTGAGCCGGGGAGACTGGGGGACAGAGGGCGCTGGGGTCATGGGGAGACCCCTGCTCTGAAGCACAGGGGGCTGAGCCCCAGTTTGCAGGGTGCGGTGGGGAAGTGTGTCCCGTCCCAGGCCTATGGCAGGGGGCATGGCCGCACCCGGTGGCTCCCTCTCCTGGCCACCGCCTGCAGAGGAATCCGCTGTCCCGGAAGGCCCACCAGTGCTGACCTGTGGACCCCACGAGCAGTCTCTGCTGGCGTGGCAGTGGGACGAGACTGTCGCCACGTCCAGGCTCGGTACACGCGGGGCTGGTCAGCAGTGCTGGGCGCTTCCCCGGGGATCTGGGCTCAGAAAGGCAGCAGGGCCCAGACTCCGGGGGACTCAGGTGCTTGGAGGAGGAACTGTCCGCAGTGGCCCGGGACCCCTGCCCAGGGCCTGCGCCCTCCGTCTCCCACCCCACCCCCTTCGTTCGTTTTTTATTTCCCAAACACAGCAAGGCGAGTCAGGCAGGGCCAGCTGTGCCCGCTGTGGGATGGGTGAGGCCTGGGCAGAGCTCCCACCCAGACAGCTCCTGGGAACAGCAAGCAGGCCAGCTCTGAGGGGGGAGGGGAGAGAGGAGGCAGGCAGGAAGGGGGAGGGGAGGAGGAGGACAGGGAGGGGAGGGGGAGAATGAGGCCGGGAGAGGGAGGAGAGGGCATGAGGAGAGGAGGGGGAGGGGGACAGGGAGAGGGAGAGGAGGAGGAGGGGAGAGGGAGGGTGGTGGTCTGGTCTCTGATCAGTCTGGTTTCAGGCGTCTGCGCATCTCTGGGGTCCGAGGACCGTTTGCTGGTGGCTCGGAGGCGGGAGAGTCCATGGGAGGAATGACGGCCCCTCTGGGTGGCCAAGATCCTGTTTACCCCAGTAGGAAACGCACGGGAGCACTCAGGGCAGACAGGCAATTGGGCGGGAGGGGGGCGGCGCCTGTGCCTCCCGGACCCCCGGCGCCCCCCAGGCTGGACAGACCCCCGACCAGCCAGACCTGACCCAACAGCTGCGGGAGTGAGCAGGGAACGCGTTGCTCTCCTGCCACCCACAGCTGCCCAGACGCTTGGGAAGGACTTAGGGACAGAGGAAAGGAGGGATGGGTGGGCGGGGGGGGGGGGGCACAGAGGGGGCCAGTGTCCCAGGAAGGCCAGGCCCTGACTCTGGGCACTCCGGCCCGCACGAATCCCGTCACGGGGTCAGCACCGCGGGGACAGACCTACACCAGCCTGAGGGCCACACATGTGGGGGCGGGTCACGCGCAGGCCTGGGACCCATCCCCATCCCCACGGACACAGACACGGACTCAAGAGCCCCGACCCTGTGAGGCGGGAGCCGTGGGACCGTGTCACGACAGGATGCTGCCTCTGCCACACAGCGTGGCACTTTGTCTGACACTCTCCCTCTCTCTCTCACACACACACATGCACGCACACACTTCCATGCACACACACACATGCGCGCACACGCACAAGCACACACATACACATGCACACACATGCACATGCACACACATATGCAGACACACACTCACATGCACACATTCACACACACATGCACACACATTCATTCACACAGTAACACAGTCACACATGCACACATGCACACGTATGCACATAAGCACACACACACACACACACACACGCTGTGTGTCATGTGACCTGATGCTCCTTTCTCTCCTGCTTCTCTCGCACTGGCTCTGTGTGGAGCCAGAGTCCTGGGGTTTCTTCCCCGTCCGACTGTTCTAGCTTCACTGGAGAAGGAGCACTGGCCTCTGAGCAGAGAACCCTGTGGCTGGGCCATGACACTTGCTCTTGCCGCCGCCGCAGTTCCCATGAAGGGAATCTCGCCACTTCAGCAGGTGGAACTTCGAGAATTCTGTTTTCAAGCGGTTTTTACTTGGGTTTCGTGCTTCGGGCGGGCGCTGGCCCCTGTGCAGGGCCGTGCCGGGCTCTCGGCCGTCTCGGCCCTGCGCCACTGGTGCTGCCTGGGCCCGTTGAGGGTCAGGTGCCCGGGGGCAGCTAGGTGGGAGACCTCGTCGACGGTGAGTCTCACTGCTCGTGTGCTGTTATGTTTCGTGGTAAGCAACACCCAGACACACAGGAACCCTGCTGTGTTTGCCAAAGGAGACGGCTCAGAGGAGGGTCCTACGGAGCCCCCGGGCGCAGCACAGGGCGAGAACCGTATTTCCCAGACGAAGGAGAAACAGCAGGAAACGGCTCCCGGCTGGCCCCCAGCAGAGCCGCCAGTGCCCAGACATGCCAGGGAACCACAGCTTTCCAAGGGAGCGCACGGCGGAGCACAGCTGGGCAGGGGAGCACGGAGCCAGGGAGCACCTGAGCCGGGAATGCAGGCCAGGGAGCACCTGAGCCAGGGGAGCAGCCGGACCAGGGAAACACCTGCGTGAAGGGAGCACCTGACCTGGGAGCACTCACCCAAGGTGAGCGCCTGGACAGGCGAGCAGGCTCAGGGGCTGGCAGGGACAGCTGGGGAGGGTCCTGGCGAATGCAGAGGGACACGGCTCTTCCAGTAGGGCAGGAAATGCTTACGGGGATGAATGGAGTGTCAGGAGCTGGGGAGTGGGGTGTGGGTGTGGGGTACAGTGGTTGTAGGGTGTGTGCGTGGGATTGTGTGGGGTTGGGTGTAGGTGTGGGGGCATGGGATGTGTGTATGGGTTGTGGGTTTGGAGAATGGGGTGTGGGGTTGGGTGTGGGATTATGTGGGGCTGTATGTGGGGTATGGGGTGTGTGTGGGTATGGGGTGTGTGTGGGGTGTGGGGTGGGGTGTGTGTGGGTGTATGGTGGGGTGTGTGGGGTGCGTGTGGGGTGTGTGTGTGGGGTGTATATGGGGTGTGTGTGGGGTGTGTATTGGGTGTGTATGGGGTGTGTGTGGGCTATGTGGGGGTGTGTATGGTGTGTGTGTGGGGTGTGTATATGGGGTGTGGGGGGTGGGGTGTGGGGTGTGGGGTGTGTATGGGGGTGTATGGGGTGTGTGTGGGGTGTGTATTAGGTGTGTGGGGTGTGTATATGGGGTGTGGGAGGGTGGGGTGTGGGGGGTGGGGTGTGTGTGGGGGTGTATGGGGTGTGTGTGGGGTGTGTATTAGGTGTGTGGGGTGTGTGTGGGGTGTGTATGGGGTGTGTGTGGGGTGTGTATGGGGTATGTGTGGGGTGTGTATGGGGTGTGTGTGGGGTGTGGGGGGGTCTGTGGGGGTGTGTATGGGGTGTGTGGGGTGTGTGTGTGGGGTGTGTATTGGGTGTGTGTGCAGTGTGTGTGGGGTGTGTATGAGGTGTGTGTGGAATGTGTATGGGGTGTGTTTGGTGTGTGGGGTGCGGGGTATGTGTGGTGTGTGTGTATGGGATGTGTATGGGGTATGTGTAGGGTATGGGGTGTGTGTGGCCTGAACCATGGCCAGTGAGTTTGGGTCCCCCAGTCTGGGGCTGGGGGCTGGGCGGAGCACTCTCCCCCGAGCAGTGTATCGAAATGGGCCTTGCCCGGTGTGCACCGCTGTGCCTGCTTGTTTGCAACCCGCCCTCCCGCCGCGCACCCCTGCCGTGGCCCCCTCCCCCCGACCCCCCCCAGCTAGCCCCCGCTAGAGGCGCCTTCGGGTCGGCTGAGCCATGAGTCTGCCACGAGGTGGCGCTGTGGCAACGCCCAAGTCCTCCCGGCCCTTTCCCTGGCGCTGGCCTGTGGGCCCAGCAGGGTCCGGGCATCTGCAGGGCCGTCGGTGCCGCCTCTCCGGCCCCTCCCGTGACGCGCCCTCCTCGCCAGAGTCCGAGAGGCCGTGCCGGGCCCCACGGGAGCACTCGCACAGGCCCGCACAGGGGTGGCTCCTGCCCAGCGTCCCTGGGCACTGCAGCCGCCCTGCCGGGGTCAGGCGGGCCCCTGGGACATCACCACGGTGCCGGTGCGAGCGTGGAGGGAGCAGGGGGCGGGCCCCGGGCTGACGCTCGGTATGGATGAAGGCTGCCGCGGCCCCGGTCTGGGCCCTTGTGGCTCCCACACTGGACGATCCAAGAGAAGCGGTGCTGGGGGTCCGCGCAGAGGAACTGCGGGGCCGGGGGAGTGTGTGGGGCCAGCTCAGTCCCTCGGGCCGAGAGGGGGTGTCACCAGCACGCCCCTCGGGCCTGTGCTCCAGGTCACAGTGTCGGGTGGCCCGCACAGCCCTGGGCTCGCGGCACTCCCGTCTGGTGACCTCTCGCCCGACCTCCCTGCTGGCCGTCGGGACAGGGTTGGGCCCCCTGGCGAGTTTCCCAGGGCAGAGAGTCAGTGGCGGCTCCCGGTCAGGGTGACGCGGGGCCCGTGGCAGAGGGACCCTCGCGGCTGAGCCCCGGCCTCCCTCTGGGCCCCGGGGTGCAGGGGCTCTGGCTTCCGCTGGGTCCTTGCCTGCGTGCTGCCCCCGCTCCTCTCACGGGCTCTCGCCTCTTCCTGCCGTCACTGCGGCCAGCGGGAGGCGCGCCCAGGGCCAGCACAGGGTCCCTCGGTCTGACCACCCCTCCCTGGCGGTTCCTGGGTGCCCGGCCGCAGGCTCAGGTCTGTCCTCCCTGCACATGAGCGGGGCGGGGCCAGGCAACAGGGCGGGGGCCGAGGCCACACCCCCGGGTCTCTCACGGGCTCAAGAAAACAAGCGGCCCAGGGTAAGGCAGGAGAGCGGGCCATCGGCGCCACGCGGGCCTGCAGGGTGGTCACAGGTCCCTTCGGGTCCCGTTATTCCCCGCCCCCCAGTCTGATTCCGGGGCACAGGGACCCAGCGTGGCTTTGCCCCGAGACGCGTGGCGCAGGTCGTGTTCCTGCGACTGCCAGCCCTGTCTGTCTGGCACACTCGAACCCCACTTCTCCGACACACGCAGAGAACACGGGCCGGCCAGCAGGGCCAGCGCATGGACAGCCCCTTGCACTGCGGCAGTCAGGAGCGAGCCGGGAGCTGGCCGAGGGCCCCGGGGCTCTGCCGCGGTGGCCGGGTGGTTTCCTCGAGAACCGGCTGTGCTCAGCGGTGTGGAAGCCGGCGCCCGCCCGCCCGCCCGCCCGCCTCCTCCATCCAGGATCTCCTGGACGGAATCCAGCAGAACGAACTTGGCAACGAGGTTCCCGCTGTGCTGGTCTGCGCTGAGGTGGGGACAGCATGGCCAGCCAGAGCTGGAGGACGTTGGCCCGACTCCGGGCAGCGTTGGCGCTTTCCCGCACTGTCCGGTGCTCTCGCCGAGAGACTGTCCTGGCGTCTCGCCACGCCACCTAGCAGACCGGACAAGGGTCTGTGGGCCTGAGTCCACTGCATCCGAAAGCCTTCTGGGGGCCTTTGTGCAGATGTCCCCCTCGTCCTCGTCATGCCGATTCCCCATGTGGCTTCCCTCTGTGGACACGCCGTGTCATGGCCCTCCGGCCTCTTCAGGGTGACCAGGTGACCATCCTAACGGACAGTTACACCGTGAGGGAGCAGGGGCCGCTGCCTGTCAGTGGGGGGTCTCCAGGCTCCACCTGCAGGGGCCGGGGGCGTTGCCTGAGGGGAGAGGCCCCTGCCCACCTGCTCCTGCTCCCATGAGGGTACAAGACCAGCAGCATGGGGGCTCCCGGCAGACCCCATACCAGATTCTTTCATCAGACAATCCTACATACGTGCACACACATGATCACACACAGCACAGAACCCCACATCACACAGTGCATGACAAAACACAACATGTACACATGACCACAGCCGTGATTACGCATGCACATATCAAACACACACCACGATCACATATGCACACACAAAAAACAAGATAAATAATAATGCACATGATTGTGTGTAGACACAAAGCCATGGTCACACATGATCAAGCACATGTTCAAACATATTACACACAAATCACATATATGCATACAACCTCACATGATCACATGTGCATATACGGCCAGGATCACACAGGTATGCATGGTCATACAACGAACATACATACACACAACAAACATACACAATGAAGCACAAACAGCATAGCAACACTTATACACATGCACACAATCATGCATGATCACACATTACAGCCCAGTGTTCATTGTACATGAGCACACGATCACACTCGATCACATGTGCACAAGGCTAGACACACAGCCATGGCAGGATCACTGTGTACACATGTACACACGTGCACTCCTGCACAAACACCACACTGTCCCCTTCGTCAGCCTGCTCCCAACCCGGCCCTGTGAGGGAGTGTGGGGAAAGGAACGGTCAGTGGGCAGAGACTGTGCCTTGTCTCAGCAGCGCTTGGGGCAGTCTGTGGCTGCCGGAACCTTCCAGGAGAGGGACACCCTCGGCCAGAGGGCAGGGCCAGAGGGACAGGCCCGGGGGCAGGGCCAAGGGAGGCTGAGGATGTGGTGTGGGCGGCCGCTCACCTCTGGGGGGCGCTGGGCTGGGCGCCTGCGGGTCTCTGTCCCACGTGCCCTGGAGCCGGCCTTCCCGGGACAGTGTGGGCAGGACCGGCTCTGCCCCTTGTTGGAGAGAGACACCGGACACGTGAGCGTTCCCAGGGCCGGCCCGGGCCATGAGGGCGGGGTCTCTGTGCCGGGCGGCCTCTGCCATCTGTCTGTGCCGGGCCCGGCCCATCCAGAATCACATCCTGCCCCACGGAGGGGAAGTTTTATTTGTTCTCCAGAAAGAGACAAACCCACACCCTTTGATTATACTCTGCCTGACACTGATTTATTTCACCAGCAGATCCGCCTTTAAAAATAGAAAGTGAATTATCCGCCTGAGCAGCTTCCGGCCCCTCCCCACTCTGCAAATGGGGCGAGGGCTGGGGATGGCTGCGGGCGCGGGAGGCAGGGGGGCCCAATGGACACACCTCAGGGGGACACTGCCTGGCCGAGCCCCTCGGGGGACAGAGACCCCGCGCTGAGGGCGGCGGGGGCAGGCGGGGGCAGGCGGGGCCTTTCTGAGGAGCCGGCCCCGGGCCACACCTTTGCCCAGGCCTGGGCGGTCACTCCCAGCACACAACCCCGGGCTGGCAGGGTTGGGATGTCCCGGGGGGGTTTCGGCTGCCCCGAGCAGGGCGTGTGAGGAGCCGGCCTGGGGCTGCCGGTAGGGCCGTCCGGTTCCTCAGCGGCGGTGAGGGACCTGAGGGGAGCGGCCCCGGGAGGGGTCCCCGTTCTGGGCCTTCCTGCGGTGGGCACGTGGCCAGGGGGCCTCCCTCGTGCCTGCAGACCAGGGGCCCTTGGGGCCGCTCCTGCCGGGGCTGGGCCGGGGCCGTGTGGCAGGAGCCCACAGATCCCCGCGCCCACCCTGTGCTCTGCACCCGGGCCCCAGGACCGGTGCCGGTGTGGACCTCAGGGCCCGGCCCCGGCACTGCTCTGGGCCAAGGCCCCACTTCCTGGTCACGGGCTCCCCCGAGCACGTGAGAGTGTGAGCATGTGTGTGTGAGGTGTGAGTGTGTGAGAATGTGAACAGGTGAGAGTGAGTGTGAGCGTGGATGAGAATGTGAGTGTGTGGGCATCTGAGTGTATAAGGTGTGTGCGGTGGGAGTGTGTATGTGTAAATGAGCTTATTAGATGTGAGTGTGTTGTGTGTATGTGAGTGTGAGCGTGTGAGAATGTGTGAGTGCAGATGTGTGAGGTGTGTGAGTGTGTGAGAATATGAACAGGTGAGGGTGTGAGTGTGAACGTGGGTGAGAATGTGTGTGAGCATCTGAGTGTGTAAGGTGTGTGAGGTGGGAGTGTGAATGATCTTGCTAGATGTGAGTGTGTGTATGGGTGTGAGAATGTGAGTGTGTGAATGTGTATGTGAGTGAGAGTGTGAGCATGTGGATGTGTATAAGTGTGAGGTGTGAGTGTGTGAGAATGTGAACAGGTGAGAGTGTGAGAGTGAGCATGGGTGAGAATGTGAGTGTGTGAGCATCTGAGTGTGTAAGGTGTGTGAGGTGGGAGTGTGAATGATCTTGCTAGATGTGAGTGTGTGTATGGGTGTGAGAATGTGAGTGTGTGAATGTGTATGTGAGTGTGAGAGTGTGAGTATGTGGATGTGTGTGTAAGTGTGAGGTGTGAGTGTGTGAGAATGTGAACCGGTGAGTGTGAGCATGTGAGTGTAAGCGTGGGTGAGAGTGAGTGTGAGGTGTGAGTGTGAGTGTGTGAGCATGTGTGCTCTCTCTCCCACCCAGCTTAGCCCTGCTCTGTCCCCAGCGCGGCACACTGGCCCCACACGAGTCTCCACGTGGGCTCTGGCGGTGGCTGCTCCCATGGCAACAGGTGCGTCTCCATGACGACGCGGCTCCCTCTGTCCTCACCTGTGTGATACAGGACAAAGCCGGGCTGTGTGAGGGGACAGCAGGGACGGTGGGGGTGGGGTTGGCACATTCTCATCCTTGGCTCCCAGGGAGAGCCCACAGCTAGAGCGCCTGGAAATGGGGCTGTGTCCTGCGGGAGGCAGACAGGGTGCAGCTGGGAGACAGCCCCTGAGCGAGGGCAGCATGGGCCCAGCTGAGGAGAGGACAGGGCCTGTGAGGGGGATGGGACCATGAGGGGGATGAGACCGTGAGGGGGATGGGGCCTCTAAGGGGGATGGGCCTGTGTGGGGGGTGGGCCTGTGGGGGGGATGGGCCTGTGAGGGGGATGGGCCTGTGGGGGGGGTGGGCCTGTGAGGGGGATGGGCCTGTGGGGGATGGGACCTGTGAGGAGGATGGGCCTGTGAGGGGGATGGGCCTGTGAGGGGGATGGGCCTGTGGGGTGGATGGGCCTGTGGGGGGGATGGGCCTGTGGGGGGGATGGGCCTGTGAGGGGGATGGGCCTGTGGGGGAATGAGGCCTGTGAGGGGGATGGGCCTGTGAGGGGGATGGGCCTGTGAGGGGGATGGGCCTATGAGGGGGATGGGCCTGTGAGGGGGATGGGCCTGTGAGGAGGGTGGGCCTGTGGGGGGATGGGCCTGTGAGGGGGATGGGCCTGTGAGGGGGATGGGACCATGAGGGGGATGGGCCTGTGAGGGGGATGGGCCTGTGAGGGGGATGGACCTGTGAGGGGGATGGGCCTGTGAGGGGGATGGGCCTGTGAGGCGGATGGGGCCTGTGAGGGGGATGAGCCTGTGAGGAGGGTGGGCCTGTGAGGGGGATGGGCCTATTGAGTCCTGCAGACCTGGAGCAGCATTGGCGGTCGGGTCACTCTGTGTGAAGAACACGGTTTTTCAAGGAACAACCAGATTTGTCATCCATCACGGCGCTCCTGTGGCGCCAGGAGTGAACCTGAGGCAGGAGTCGCCCACGGGCGCCCGGGCTCCTGGTGGGAGCTAGAACTCCAGGCAGGCCAGCGGAGGGACCCCCACGCCGCCCCGACATTGGCGCCAGTGATCCCACGGTGGGCGCGGGTGTCCACCGCATGGAGGGTTTCTCTCAAATTCCCTGAGTGAAGCTCCGCGCGGCGGGGGACTGGCCGGCAGCTCTGGGCGTCCTCGCCCGGGGCCGGAGCAGGGCTCCCTCATCCCAGCACTGCGCCTCTGCCTGGCGCTGGCTTGTCACCTCAGGCCCAACTCCCGGGCCAGGAAATAAGTGAAAGGATCTTGGTTGCTGCCGTCCCCTGAGCCAGGGCTTGGCCCTGAAGCTCCGCCGTCTGCCCTCTCCCGCCTCACGCTTCGGGTCTGTCCACTGACCCCTGCAGGCCTCGCCCCGCGTGGGACTTAATTTCAAGTTTCTTTGAACCCGAGAGACTTAGTGTGGCAATTGACGAGGCTCCTGACACAGTCCCGAGTGACGATGAACCTCACAGTCGACCCGCCAGGGCCCCTGAGACTGGAGCTGGCCTCAGCGTGCCCACGAGCTCCCCCGTGGCACAGGCTGGATGCCTTATTATGTCCAAGGGAGCCTGTTCTCACGGGAAGGCTAATCTGTGAGTCTCGTTCGGGCCGCGGCAGGGCTGTGAGAATGACACAGCCTGTTGGAGCATGGGGACGGGCGCGGGAGCAGAGAAGGCCCGGCCTTGCCAGGCGGCCCAGCAGGGAGTATCGGGGCCAAGTTGGCAAGAACAGGGTGTCAGCACCAGGCATCCGGCCTGAGCCTCACTCGACCCTCTAGTCACATGAGCCCCAGACACAGAGACTGTCACGTGCGCTGAGCAGGTCACCCTACCCGCAGCACCCGGCCTTGAGTGGGGTTGGGCCGGGGCAGAGCAGAGTGGGAGAGCCGATAGGCGCGTCGTGCTGAGCTTCCCGAGTCTGGGCCTTCCTGTGAGCCGAGAGCCCTGTCAGATGTGCTCAGTATTTGGCAATAAGCTGAGCAGCCATCAGCTGCTCCCGGAGGGGGCTTCTCAGCACGCCCACCATCCTCTGCCCCACGTCTGCCGGACCCGGTGCACGGCGTGTCCAGCCCGCTCTGCTGGTCCTACTGACCAGAGAGTCCAGCTGATGCAGTTCCAGCCTTTGCCCAGGGAGGCCCTGGAGGTGGCGCGGAGGGTGAGTCGGGGAGACCCAGGGCTGTGCGCTGCCTCCTCGCGTTCTGACGTGAGTCTGCCTGCGACGGCCCCCGCAGTGCTGGAGAAGTGGGTGATGTCAGGCGCCACAGCGGCCCCGAGGCGGGCTCGAGTGAGCAGCAGTGCCAGCCCGTGGGCTCCTTCCCTCGCTCTGACCCTTCTCCCGGGCCGTCATGGCAGCCTCTGGGAGGAGCTGTTACTTGGCTCTTGGAAACCACTTTTTTTTTTTTATTTCCTTTTTGGGTCACACCCAGCGATGCTCAGGGGTTACTCCTGGCTCTGCACTCAGGATTCCTCTTGGCTCTGCACTCAGGATTCCTTCTGGTGGTGCTCGGGGGACCATCTCCCACGCCTCCCACACCTCACACACCCCACATGCCTCACATTTCATATACCCCACACACCTCACACACCCACATGCCTCACACACCACACTCCCGCACCCCCAAACCTCACACGCTCCACACACCTCACACACCCCAACACCATACACACCTCACACACCCATGGGATGCTAGGAATCAAACCCGGGTCGGCCGCGTGCAAGGCAAACGCCCAACCCGCTGTACTATCGCTCCAGCTTTTTAACCATTCTGACTTGGGTTTTCTTTTTTCTTTCCAGAACGCAAAGTTAGCAAGAGTGTGAAACCGTTTCAAGAGCCGAACCCAGAACCTCACGTTCCCTGAGCCCCACCCACGTGCCTTTTTCTTCTTCAAAGAACTTCAAAGAATTTTGAGAAACTCTTGTTTCTCAAAATAATTTCCAACGGATCTGGGAAAACCATGGCTATTGTTTAACTGTTTTGTTTTCCCTCCTTCGGGGACCGCTACTCGTCTGTAGACTGAGTTGCCTGCACTCGCCCCGCTGCAGCCTTCGCTCCGTCTTGTTTTCCTGCCAGTTCGGATCTGTCCTGTTGCTCTGCCTTTAAGCTTGATGAACTTTTCCTCAGCAGCACTGAATCTATTTTCAATTCTGTGCCCTGAATTCTTCTGGAGTCAGTCAGGATTATTGGAGGCTGTTTCTACGCTGTCTTCAGCCCTCGTGCTGGTGCGCTTTTTACACAGCGAGTTCCACGTTTCATATATTGTGCTTCAGTATCAAGAAGATCCTCCAAACATATTTAGTTGCTAAGTGAAGTTTGTTTCAGAAATCAGTTAAATATTAAGGTATTTATGGAATATAAAGCAAACAAGCAAACAAATCGAATCAAACCAAAATGAACCACAACCACAACATGTTGAGAACAGTATGGTGGTCTCTGAGGGGCAAAGGGAGAACGAGGCGGGTGGTTGAGTGGTTGGTTATGGTGCTGGTGACTAGGACCTCTAGTGTGTGGTATGTGTGTGGTGTGAGGTGTGGGAGGTGCGTGTGGTGTGTGAGGTGTTTGTGGTGTGTGAGTTTTGGGGGCGTGTGTGTATGAGGTGTATGAGGTTTGGGGGTGTGGGAGTGTGGTGTGTGAGGTATGTGGGGTGTGTGAGGTGTGTGAGGTATGTGGGATATGTGAAATGTGAGGCATGTGGGGTGTATGAAGCATGCGAGGTATGTGAGATGTGTGAGGCATATGAGTTTTGGGGATGTGGGGATGTGGGGTGTGTGAGGTGTGTGAGGTATGTGAGGCGTGTGGGGTATGTGGGTATTGAGGCATGTAAGGCATGTGAGGTGTGTGGTGTGTGTGGTGTGAGGTGTGTTAGGTGTGTGGGGTGTGTGAGGTGTGTGGGGTGTGTGAAATGTGAGGTGTATGGGGTGTGTGAGGTGTGTGGGGTATGTGAAATGTGAGGTGTGTGAGGTGTGTGAAATGTGAGGCATGTGGGGTTCGAGGTGTGTGGGGTGTGTGAGGTGTGTGAGGCATGTGGGGTGTGAGGCATGTGGGGTGTGAGGTGTGTAGGGTGTGTGAAATGTGAGGCATGTGGGGTGTGAGTTGTGTGGGGTGTGTGAGGTGTGTGAGGAATGTGGGGTGTGAGGTATGTAGGGTGCGAGGTGTGTGGGGTGTGTGAGGTGTGTGAGGTGTGTGGGGTGTGAGGTGTGAGGGGTGTGAGGTGTGTGGGGTGTGTGAAATGTGAGGCATGTGGGGTGTGGGGTGTCTGGTGTTAAGGTGTGAGGTGCATGAGGGTGTATGAGGTGTGTGAAGTGTGGGGACTTGTTCTGAGTAGGTGTGTGGTGTGTGTGGTAGGGCATATGGTGTGTGAAATAACAGTTGTCAAAGTGTTTTAAGTTGGTATGTATGGGGAAAATGAAGCGGTTTGTTCATCTAATTTGGCATTAGATGAACAAACCGTGTCTGCCGTGTCTGCCCATGTCTGTCGTGTCTGCCGTGTCTGCCCATGTCTGCCCATGTCTGCCGTGTCTGCCGTGTCTGCCCATGTCTGCCGTGTCTGCCCTGTCTGCCGTGTCTGCCCATGTCTGCCGTGTCTGCCCTGTCTGCCGTGTCTGCCCATGTCTGCCCATGTCTGCCCATGTCTGCCCATGTCTGCCCATGTCTGCCGTGTCTGCCCATGTCTGCCGTGTCTGCCGTGTCTGCCCATGTCTGCCCATGTCTGCCCTGTCTGCCCGTGTCTCCCGTGTCTGCCGTGTCTGCCGTGTCTGTCCGTGTCTACGGGACTGTGCCGCACCCAGGGATGGGGCAGGTAGGGTCACTGTGGACAGGGGGGTCCCGGCCTTCTGCTGACCCAGGAGGGACATGGCTGCTGGCAGCCCACATGGCCCTACCCATTCCCCGCGCCCCGGGGCCTGCTGGTCACGCAGAGAGGGTGTGACTGGGTGGGCGGGTGGGGACAGCAGGGCCGGACATGCGAGGGTGGGGCCAGTGGCTCTCAGGTGACGAGGGACATTGCAGAAATGGGCCTCTGTGGCATTGCGTGACTGACCCGGGTTCTGTGAGGCAGTGGGCTGTGCCAGGGGCAGCTGGAGGAGCCTGGCCCTGGTCACGTGGGGAGATGAGGCAGCGTTGTGCTGGCCTTCGTGGGGGAGCTTCTTCGGCAGTGGCTGCTGGGCACTGAGGTGTGTGTCCTGCTCCTGTCCACAGCAGCAGCCTGGCTGGCTTAAGCCCAACATGTGCTCGGCCGCTGGAGACGGCAGCCGGGATCCCTGGGGTGCCCAGACCAGCCCTCCCCGAGTGCCCAGACCAGCCCTCCCCGGGTGTCCAGACCAGCCCTCCCCGGGTGCCCAGACCAGCCCTCCCCGGGTGCCCAGACCAGCCCTCCCCGGGTGCCCAGACCAGCCCTCCCCGGGTGCCCAGACCAGCCCTCCCCGGGTGCCCAGACCAGCCCTCCCCGGGTGCCCAGACCAGCCCTCCCCGGGTGCCCAGACCAGCCCTCCCCGGGTGCCCAGACCAGCCCTCCCCGGGTGCCCAGACCAGCCCGCCCCCGGGTGCTCCCACCGCCTCTCGCTGTGCTCCCTGCCCCCTGCGCCAGGCCCTGGAGTGAGGGCGGCTGAGCCGGGTGCCCTCTGAACCAGCTGTCACTCCAGCTCGCGTCACCAGGCTCCGTGCTCTTCCGGTCACTGGTCTCCACAGCGAGGTCCCGGAGGGGGTGCGGCAGGACTCAGACCCCGGAACGTGAGTCAGGAGAGGCCCCGCCTGCCTGCCCCTCGGGCAGCCTGTCTGTGGAGATTAAGGCTCAGCGGAGACGCGGGAGGCCCGGGAACGGCTCTGTGGAGATGAGGCCCAGCTGGGCGCCGCTGTTCCATCAGGGACCAACCTTGGCTCAGGCCGCCCGCCCAGGCCGCCCCTGCCCTGTGCAGCGCTGCCCTGTCCGGCCACTGGGCTGGACACACAGCCCCGGGCTGGGGTGTGGGCTGCAGGATCGGGCCTGCCCCATCCCTGAGCCTGGGCTCCTCCGGAAGTGCTCCTGGGCTAGCCTGCTCCCTATGGACTCTCTCCCTCCCCGTCTCATGCCTCTGACAAGGGACAGTCCTGTCCAAACTCCCTCCTGCCCGGGGGTCTGGGCCCTGCCCCCGCCCTCCACCGCAGCCTGGCGCAGGGCACGTGGACGGTCAGGGGCACTGGGAGTCGGGGGAGACTCCCTCGCGCCAGCCCTGGAGCTGATGAGGGCCCTCCAGAGCCGGTGCCCAGTCTCACGGAATTGATGTTTTCAGCACAGAAATGAAGACGCCTCCTCCAGGAAGACCGCCTATCACCCCTGTGGGGCTGTCACACCCATTCTGGGACTGACCAGCACACGGGCGTCTACACTGCCCTCGCAGGCGTGCTGTTGAGGCAGGCAGGCCGCTGAGGGAAGGCCCCCACCTCATGGCAATGAAATTCCTGGGAAGTGACAAAGCCCCCAGGCCTAAGGCTGACCCTCTGTGGACCCAGAGCGAGACCTGATAAGACCCTCCCCAGGAGCCCACCCTGAGGAGACTGGCCCCCTCCCCACAGAAGGGGCCTGAGGGGAACTACTGGGCTCCCTTGATTCCTGCCTTTAATCCGATTAACCCTCGGCTAGCCCAGACCGAGAAGGCAGGACTCACCCGCCACAGAAGACCCAGCAGGAACAAGGATCAGAAAAGGAGCTTTCAATAAGAGATCACAAACATGTTGTTAAAGGTCGAGCCTTGTGTGCTTTTATATATGTATATATATATATACATATATATATACACACATATACATCTGTATATATATCTGTAAAAATGCATAAATATACATCTTATATATACATCTATCTATATATATCTGCATATATATCTGTAAAAGAAGAAAATTCCCTCTAAGGTTGGTTGCCTCCTAGTTTGAACCCCATCACACGTGGTGCTATACTCTTGGAGTATGGGTAGGGTGTGTCCTATACAGCAATGTTCACACTCTTTCCTCTAAGGATACTTTTTATAGCATTTTCAGCAGTTTTTCATAACAAACAATACAAAATATATTTTTTCGGTCTGCTTTGGGGCAGAGGCTGGGGTTCGGGATGGAAACATCCCAAATATGGTGGTGGGAAGGTGTCGTGGTGGTGGGATTGGTGTTCGAATATTAAATGTGATCAAATATTGTGAACTACAGTTTTTTATGAAAAGGAGTTCTCAAAGAGGACCGTTGACCAATTCCAACTCTATCCCCCTGGCAACAACCCCAAAACAGACTCTTATCTGGCTAGGAAGCCCCAGCAGGGGGGGGGGTTGGAGACCCCTATACAAGCTGCCTTGGACAAAGGAAGTCGCACATGTGCTGCCTGGGCTCAGGTGTTGCCTGTGCCCACGTGGCCAACACACGCGTCGCCCGCCCCCCCCCTTGAGGTGAGGACTTTCACGCGTCCATATCTAGCGCTGGGGTGTGTGTGAGGCTCTCTCCGCCCTGGGAGACCCCCGGGTTCTCTCTTGAGTGCGTTACTCTCTTGCTTCCTTTCCCTCCGTTTCCTTCCTAAGCCTCCAAACAAAACCTGTTTTACTTCACTCCATCAACTTCTGAAATTCTTCTCTGGGAGGCGACACGGGAACCCGTGACCCTGGGCGAGGCCTGCGACTGACTTTGCTGCAAAGAGCAGTTGGCGGGTCGGGTCCGAGCGTGCAGGGCTCACCGCAGGCTTGATCCGTCCAAGCCTTGCCAGGCGTCCGGGAGAAAGTGACCGTCTCTCTCCCCTCCGCCTCACATCAGCCACCCGTGGGGGGTCCACCCACGTCACGGTGTCCACCCCACTTCTCTGGGCGCCTGCCCCGCCCTCTCGGGTGTGCTGCTCCCACCCGCCTCCCCAGTGCTGACCCACCGAGCCCGCAGCGCTTTCTCTGCCCATACCCTGAGCCTCAGGCCCTTCCTCAGAGCCAGAACATGCTCCAAGCGTGGAGAGGTCGGGCAGGGGCTGCTGGGCGGGCGAGAGACGGGAAGGAGCCGGGAGCCTGAGCAGGAGCAGAGTCAGGGCTCCCGGGGGACGCTCCCCAGCACGGCAGGAGCCCGGGGCCCCTCCCAGGATCCCGTCCACCAGGCAAGCGTGCGGGGCCCCAGCATGCAGCGTGGCTGCACCCGGGATGCTCGGGGACCTTGTGGTGCTGGCCGCACACTGGGGCCGGCCACATGCAGGGAGGCGTGTGGGCACCAGGACGGGGCTGCCTCGCCCACCTCCTCCCTACCCTCCTCTGTTGGGGAGGGGTGGCAGCAGCTGCAAGCAGGAGGTGCAGCGGGTCCCGTCTGCCCGTGCTGGTGTGGTCGAGTCCAAGGGTGCTGCGTGGTGCGTCCAGCCGTGCCGGCGTGGTCCCGTCCAACTACGCAGCCCTGGTTCTGTGGGCCTGGTGGCTCCTGCAGCCTCTGCTGGGCGCCCGGCAGGAAGTGCCCCTTGCATGAGACCGGGGACCACCTATCTGGCCAGTACTTCTCCGACTGCCCACTAGTCATTTCCTCTGGCCCGTCTCCATGGGGGAGGTGCCAACCCTCAGGGGTGGGTGCTCTGGCCTGAGCGGAGCTGGACGGGGGTGACGGACCAGCCCTGGTGCAGGGTGGAGGCTGATTATTGGAGATGCTGGTCCAGCGTCCGGCTCAGAGCTGACACACGGGCCCGGGACATGCCCAGACGTGGGGGCCAGAGGGACGGGCCAGAGGTGGGGTGGGGGCACCTGCCTGAATTTGAACCCTGCACCCCGTGTGGTCCTTGAGCACTGCTGCTCTGGCCTTCCATGGTGGTGCGCGTCTCTGGCTGCCAGAGAGGGGTGCAGGGTCCAGGCTCGTGCCAGGCCTCTTGAGACCTGACTTGGCTTCAAACACGCAGTTTCTGTCTATTGAGAAAGGCCATGCTAGGTGCTGGACCAGCTCCAGGGCTCACAACTGCCATGTCCACACCAGCGCTCACAGCTGGACACCCCCCAGGGCCGGCATGACCACCCCCACACAGCGGGCTGCAGCCCCCAGGCCCTCTTGGGGAATGAGGCTGGGGGTGGGGCAAAGGTCTAGATTGCTGGTGAAAATATGCACATGTTCCCTCTTGAGGACACGTTTGATTCTTTCTATGTTGATTAAAATAGTATGTTACGCTGACATGACTGTTTAAAATGATGTACTATATATATACATGTCTGTCACACGCTTATCTTTGTGCATGCTGCCTCATTTAATTCTTTTTTTTTTCTTTTTGGGTCACACCCAGTGATGCTCAGGGGTTATTCCTGGCTCTGCACTCAGGAATTACTCCTGGCCATGCTCGGGGGACCCTATGGGATGCTGGGAAATCAAACCCGGGTTGGCTGCATGCAAGGCCCTACCCGCTGTGCTATCGCTCCAGCCCCTCATTTAGTTCTTGTAACAATCATGCAGCCAGTAAGTAGGACGTTACCCTTCTTTACAGGCGAGAAAGCAAAGTGGGGCTTATTTCTGGAGGAGGAGCATGAGAAGTTGGGCATCGTGTGGCTGAGCTGGTGGCTTGGGGCTCCCGGGACCCACCGGACCAGCCTTGGGCAGCAGGGACTATGGCTTTGCTCCTCAGGAATGTTCTAGAATCTTCTCACTGGTCTCCAGGCGGTTACAGGACTCCGGGATGATGACAACGAAACCTTAAGTCGTACAATTAAGCCGTATTTTAACAAAAGGAGAAAATAGCGCTTGTTTGAAACGCTCTTCCCTTAATTACTGCTCCCGGGATCAGGGCTTCAGCGGGAAAGGCGCGGCTTTCTCCCGAGTCTGCGGGGTGCCGAGGCCAGCCACGCCCCTGAGCCGCACAGCCCCCCGTGGCCCGAGGGAGATGCGCCTGCTCCGGGCCACGTGTTCCGGCCACGTGTGGCTGCCCAAGGAGGACGGGTCCCTGCCGGCAGCCTTTCAGGGGGGCTCTCGGGGGTGCCGGGACCCTCCCAGCATCCTCAGCCAACGGGGCCAGGGCTGCTAGCAAGGCGAGGTGCTCGGGGACGCTGACAACCGAGGGTCGCGCGGTCCCGTGCCCACATCAGCCACGGTGTGGGAGGGGGCCGGTCAGGCCTGGCTCAGTGCTAGCCAATCGGCCTGAGTCTGGGAGAGCCCCCAGAAGGCTCGAGTCCTGCAGAGTCCCCTGAAGGTTCTAGGGTCCCGGGAGGTTCTGCGGAGTACCCAGAAAGTTCTAGGGTCCTGGGAGGTTCTGCGGAGTACCCGGAAGGTTCTAGGGTCCCAGGAGGTTCTGCGGAGTACCCAGAAGGTTCTAGGGTCCCAGGAGGTTCTGCAGAGTCCCTGGAAGGTTCTAGAGTCCCGGGAGGTTCTTCGGAGTACCTGGAAGGTTCTAGGGTCCTGGGAGGTTCTGCAGAGTCCCCAGAAGGTTCTAGGGTTCTGGGAGGTTCTGTAGAGTCCCCGGGAGGTTCTAGGGTCCCGGGAGTTCTGCAGAGTCCCTGGAAGGTTCTAGAGTCCCAGGAGGTTCTGCAGAGTCCCCGGGAGGTTCTGCAGGACTAGGGAGATTCTGTGGAAACTTTCGAAGGTTCTAGAATTCTGGGAAACCACTTCTCCCTCTTGTCCTGTTTCTTTGCTTGTGACCAGCCTCGGTCCTTTGCCCACAAGCTGTGGGGCGGGGACGGCCTCTCGATTCCTGGCCTCTGCCCAGTTCCAGCTGGACCTTGGGGATCTCCTGGTCCTGAGGTGCTTCTTCTGTGGTCGTGACCTCCGGGGGGGAGGACGCACAGTGGTGCTGACCCCACCCCGAGTAGCTGCACTTCTGCTGGACAATGGGGGAGGGTGACCCACGCTGTGGCTGGTGTGTGCTGGCGTGATCCGTGCTGATGTGTGCTGGCGTGACCCCCAGCCATGGCTGGTGTGTGCTGGCATGACCCACGGCCATGGCTGGTGTGTGCTGGTGTGACCCATGGCCATAGCTGGTGTGTGCTGGCGTGACCCATGGCTGGTGTGGGCTGGTGTGTGCTGGCGTGACCCGTGGCTGGTGTGGGCTGGTGTGTGCTGGCGTGACCCGTGGCTGTGGCTTGTGTGTGCTGGTGTGACCCATGGCCGTGGCTGGTGTGTGCTGGCGTGACCCATGGCTGGTGTGTGCTGGTGTGTGCTGGTGTGACCCATGGCCGTGTGTGCTGGTCCCTGCACATTTCTCTGTGTGTCTACGGAGCGCCACATACGTGCTCCCCCACCCCCTGAATCCAGCTCTCCATTCACCAGAGCCCCCGACTCCCCAGGGACTGTTCATGGCTCGTCACGTGACTGTACGAAGGACAGACGCACTGACAAGTGATGTCAGCAGAACTGATTTGGGGACCATGTTGGTCCTTGATGGGCAGGTGGGGCAGACAAACCTCCCTCGCTGCACACTGGGCCACGGGGTGCCACGTCTGCAGCCACACACGGGGGAGTCCAGTTGGCTCCTGGCACTGACCTCTGACCCCACCTAACCCCGCCCCTCCCCAGCCCAGGTGCCACTGGTCGGTGCCCGTGAGTGAGTGGACAGGTCCCGGTGACTGAGACCTCAGGCCTGACCCCTGGCTGGGCAGGGCCACTGGAGTGGAGCGCCCGGGCTTCTGCAGTGACCCTGGGAGAGTCCCGTCCGCCAGGAGGCTGAGCAGGTGTGCCAGGCTATTCCTCAGTTTCCCCACACAGCTGCTGGCTGGCTGCCTGCCCAGAGGTGAGTCCGTAAATCCGAGGCACCTGGTGGCGACTGCTGGGTGGGTGGGCCCCAAGGTGGGAGTGGCACCCACTTGGCAGGGGTGCGGCAAGCAGAGGCAGGATGGCTCACTGCCTCCTCCTCCAGGCAGGCCCCCTGCTGCCCCCTGTGGCGCCTCTGCCCTCTCAGTGCCGCTGTGGTGTCGATCCTTCCCGGAACTCCTGTCTCTGACCTGCAGCCCACAGCCGTGTTCTCGGGCTATTTCCTTCCAAGTATTTTCTGTCTTTCTTCTGTTTCTTGTCAGGCGGAAACAGACCGTGATCGTTTGCGAGTTTCCTTCCCCCGCCCGCGGTGTGGCCTTGGCGCCTGTCCTGCCATGCGGGAGACGGCTTCCTGCTGCTGCTCTTCCCCTCTGCCCCCAGCCCCCGCCCTGGCTCTTCCCGGAACACCCGCGCCTGCTGAGGGGCGTGTCCGGGGCTCGGGCTGATCTCCCCGTCAGTGCTCGAGGGGCACCGATTCTCCTCCCGGGGGAGCTGGTCCAGCTGGTCATGCTCCCGGCTGCACAGCCGGAGCGGGAGGCGTGTGCGTGCATGTGCATGCGTGTGCGTGTGTGTGCGCGTGTGTGTGCATGCGTGTGCCTGAGTGTGCATGCGTGTGCGTGCGTGACCCTCCCTCCGCTGGCACCCCTGTCCCCCGGGGGATGCTCTGTCCGGGCTCAGGGCCACGCCATGGCCCGACTCCTCCTTGGCTACCGAGACGCAGGGCCGGTGGGAACTGACCCTGCACGCTGCGAGTCCCTCCGCTCCACTCAGGAACAGCCCCCGAGGGCCCCCCCGGGGCAGGAGGCAGCGGCTCTGGCAGCTGTGGGCAGCCTGCCGGGCGGGCCAGCGGGGCCCTCCAGGGACGGCAGTGCTTCTGCGGGGCTGGTGACGGGCCCTCTCGCTTCCGTCCTGTCCCTTGTACATGCCCGAGTGTGAAGCCGGGAAAGGCGAGGTTTCTGCCAGAGGAGTTATTGTGCCACAGGGTGAGTCCCGTGAGCACTGAGATGTGAGTGTCCAGACCAGCTGAGAGCATCCAAGATGAAGGGGACGTGGGATGGCGACCAGGCCATCAGGTGCTGCCCCCGCCCGCCAGGGCGCCCGAGGTCTGGCCGAGTGACACCCACCCACTCAGCCATGAGGGTCCACAGCCCGGTATGCCCCAGGCAGTGACCGAGCCTGGGGAGGGTCCGGGTGGCCCCTGGCAGGTCCCTCCGAGGCCCCACGCCCGCCCGTCCACTCACCGTCTACTCGCCGGCCCAGCTGCGGCCTGGGCGTGTCCCCGCAGGGTGTCGGGACACTGTTCTCGCTGGCCCCGGGACACTGCCGGCGCCCAGCTCTCTGCAGACGGGCACGTCAACGCATCGCCCAGCCCGGCTGTTGCCCGGGTTTCCTGAGTGTGATGGGGTGCGGGGGCAGAGGGCAGCAGCAGGGGCACAGCCCGGGCGTGACAAGACCGGCCGGGTGAGCTGGAGCCGCCCCCGGGACCCCGCTCGCTGCCGCGTCCTCGTGCTGGTCTTACTCTGGTCAGTTCCTGGGGCCGGCTGAGGGCCTGGGAAGCCACTCACCCCCGCTCCCTCTCGCCGGGCTCTAAGGAGACGACTCTGGGGAGCGCGAGCTGCGGAGCCCGGGGCACCAGCCTGCCCCCCGCCCACCCCTGCGGGTCCCTGGAGCACCAGGCTCGTCCCTGCGCAGCTCCCGAGCCCAGTGCCCGTCCCTCTCGCCCCGGGTGGCTCCTCGCGGCTCCAAGCGCCCGTCCCGCCCGTGTGAGCGTCTTAGCGGTGCCGAGAACAGCCAGGGGCTGACAAGGCTCCCGGAGGATCTTCCGCCCGCGGGGCTTCAGGTCACACACGAGAGCCCGTTGCCTGCACCCTGGAGCCCCGTGTCCTGCAGACGCCCAGCTCACAGCTCCCGGGGGCTGCGGTGTCTCCGCGCCCCAGACCTGGAGGCAGGGGTCCCCCGAGAGTCTCCCCGAGTGCTGAGCTGCCCGGCCTGGCCCGCAGGCGCAGGTCACTCAGGCCTGCCCGGCCTCACCCACACCCCGGGTCTCTGTTCCACCCCCGGGGACGAGCAGCAGCCCACAGGCTGCTTCGGATGCTCCGTGTTCCCTGTCCATGCCCCCAGGGCCCCCTACCCCCACACCCGGCCTCCTCCCCCTCCTTCCCTCCTTCCATCCCTCCCTCCCCTGCTTCCCAGGCTGAGGACTCAGCCCCTTCCCCCCCGGGGCTGGACCCTCCACGCTCAGAAGTGGCTACATCTGTGGTGGCCGTTTCGCCCATGACCTCTGACCCAGACTAGCTGCTTCTGGCCTCAGCTGTGTCCCTCAGGAGTGTGGGGCCTCTGAGTGCCCGGGGGGCTCCTCAGCCCGTCCCAGTGTGGCCGGCTCACGGCTCTGCAGGCAGTGTCCGGGGGAGGAGGCCGTGACCGGGCGTCCGGGGCTGACCTGGTGCCCAGGGTAGGGTGGGAAAGGGCCTCGGCTCTCTCTCCTGTGACCCCCAGACTCTCTCCTGTGACCCCCAGACTCTCTCTCCTGCAGCTCGCCCAGGGACTCTTTCAGAGGAAAAAATACCCTACCTGCCACAGTTTTATGGTATAAAATTCGTTAACTCAGAAATCGGCATATAATTAAACATAATGGCAGTGAATGCTGCCTTGCTCGGTGCTCTTAAATGGGCGCAGACTCCTTCAATCTCATCCTGGTGCTTAGAAACGGTTTATTTATTCCTGGCGCTAATTCACACGCGTTTAGCAACACGTGCTCTGGGGCAGGGAGGGAGCCGCATTGGCTCAGGCTGTGAAGCTCCTTCGAGCAGGTGTTCAGAGTTCTGAATTGTGTGCATCTGCCCTCGGCTGGACACAGCTGGGCTGGTGTGACCGAGGGGTCCGCCGGGGAGACTGAGCTGGGGTCAGCGGGAGGAGCCCGAGGTCTGAGCACTGGCTGGGAAGGACACAGCTGAGTGGGAGCAGCCCTCTGCTTGGTGGACAGCACGGGGGACAAGGAGGGCCACTGCAGGGCTGTATTCAAGGACAGGCCGGGCCGTTGGCAGCTGTGTGGACACTCCCTAGTACAGGAGGGGGGTCAGCACCATGATGTGGATACTCCCTGGGACAGGAGGGGGTCAGCACCATGATGTGGACACTCCCTGGGACAGGAGGGGGTCAGCACCATGATGTGGATACTCCCTGGGACAGGAGGGGGTCAGCACCATGATGTGGACACTCCCTGGGACAGGAGGGGGTCAGCACCATGATGTGGACACTCCCTGGGACAGGAGGGGGTCAGCACCATGATGTGGACACTCCCTGGGACAGGAGGGGGTCAGCACCATGATGTGGACACTCCCTGGGACAGGAGCAGGTGGTCAGTGCAATGTGTGGGCAGTTTCATGGCATAAGCAGGGGTCAGTACCTCAGAACCAGGCCATGGACAGCTCCTAGGTCAGCACCAGGCCATGGACAGCTCCCAGGTCAGCACCAGGCCATGGACAGCTCCCAGGTCAGCACCAGGCCATGGACAGCTCCAGAGTCAGAACCAGGCTGTGGACAGTGCCAGGGTCAGCACCAGGCAGTGGACAGCTGCAGGGCCAGGCCCTGGGACCCGTTCCCCGCTGCCCGCCCTGCGCTGTGTCCAGGTGTCCGGCTGGCTGCTGTCCGCCCCCCAGAATCAAGCAGCAGCCATGCCCCGCGGGCTCGTTCACGGGTGCTGCAGCTGGCAGTGGGGCCTGGGGTCCCGCCCATTCTGGGGTGCGGGCTCTGCCCCCTGCGCTGCAGCACCCCCGGGGCAGCCCGGAGAGCGACTCTGTGAGCCTGTGGCCCCTGGCTGGCCCTTGGGGGTGGTCCCTGTCCCCCCCAGGAACACTCGGGCTCCTGCTCGCAGACTGCAGGGCTTCATGCTGAGGGAGAAAGCGTCAGGGGACTTGACTGGTGTGAGGCCTGGCGGGCTGCCTGGGGACGGGCACCTCGGGCAGGCGTGCGGGAGGCGGCCGGCAGTTCCCGGGTCCCTCTGCTCCTCCGAGGTCATCTCCCCTCACCGTCGGCGAGTCCGTGTCCCTGGGAGTGAACAGCTGGCCGGTGACGGCCACGCGTGGCGTCTCTCACGGACTCACTGAGAGTCCAGCTCTGAGCGGCCCCGGGCCCCGGGCGATGGCCGCCTCCTGGGGGTGACCAGTCCTCTCTGCACGCACAGCCAGGAGACCTTTTCAGGCGCTTTCAGCAAAAACCAGGAATCCAGAATTAACTTAAAACGCGTTGCTGGGCGTCGTCGGTGCAGGCAGAGGCACGGGGGGTGTGGGCACCTTGGGGCTGCCCGCTCCTCACCCAGGTCACAACACCGACCAAAGCACAGGCGACCCGTCCCGGGGCCGCGCCCCCAGTGTGGCAGGGAGGCCGCCAGGGGCGTGGCGCCGAGCGTTACCCCAGCGAGAGACTTTCCCCGGCGACATGGTCGGTTCCTGGGAGCACGGCTGGGGCCCAGGACGCGGCCTGTGACATGCAGAGCGCCCCACAGGACAGTGACCGCCAGACACAGGCCCACAGGTATGCCCACTGTGCAAGGACTGTTCCCTGTGCCCGATGCCCGCTGGTGGGCCTGGGTGCAAGTGGCGGGCAGCATTTGCGCTCTGTGGAATGTTCTAGAAGAAACTGAATCCCACCCGACTTCTCTCCACGGAGGCCCCTTAAGCCCCTCCTTTCCCCCTTGAAAAGACTGTCCAGGACCAACATGACAGTGGCAGTTGAAACGGCGTCTGGGCGGGACCTGAAAGCCCCTTTGACATGCCCTCTGACCCTCTCTGACCAGAGACGGCCGAGTGGACTCGAGGGTCACGTCTGTACCCCAGACGGACCCGGAACCGTGAGCGGTGTCAGCCTCAGGAGCAGGCCCACCCGTCTGCACAAGAAAGAAATCAGGCTGCGTGCGAGGCGGGCTGGGACAGACGGGGCAGCCCGGAGCTCAGGAAACTTCGGACACTGCAGGCCCCTATAAGGGACTGGCTGGCGTTCTGTGTCCACCAGAGACCCTGACACAGTTAGTCCCTTTCTCTCAGCCAGACTCAGCTGAGGCTGATCCCGACCTCAAACCACGGCCAGGTGCTAAGGCCCCAGCCCCCAGGCAGGACTCCCCGGCCGGGTCAGAGTGCGGGGGGCGCCCACTGCAGGGAGCCTGGGGAGGAGCTGGCCGCAGCTCCCACACTGCCCGCTCCCCGGCACGGGCGCCCCCAGCCCTGCACACGTGGACTGTGAGCCACAGACTGGGCGG
The DNA here is from genome assembly GCF_027595985.1 of Sorex araneus. Taxonomy (NCBI): domain Eukaryota; kingdom Metazoa; phylum Chordata; class Mammalia; order Eulipotyphla; family Soricidae; genus Sorex; species Sorex araneus. Next base: position 66,942,258 of record NC_073311.1, read on the forward strand.
GGAGGCCAGGACACAGGTGGCCAGCACGGACTGGTTCTAACTGGTCCTGTGGACAGGTCCGTGGCCCGCCCGCCCCTGAGTGGAGCAGCACGAGGGCTATTTTATTCTTAATGTTTTCATAGGAAAAATGTGACGTTAGGAACCGTGACTTACTCTGTTCTTCACAGCTGAGCTCAGGCAGCCAGTCCCAGCCCTGACCCCCAGTGTCCCAGCCCTGACCCCCAGTGTCCCAGCCCTGACCCCTGAGTGTCCCTCCCTGACCCCCAGTGTCCCGCCCTGACCCCCAGTGTCACGCCCTGACCCCCAGTGTCCCACCCTGACCCCCAGCGTCCCGCCCTGACCCCCAGTGTCCCGCCCTGAACCCCAGTGTCCCGCCCTGACCCCCAGTGTCCCAGCCCTGACCCCCAGTGTCCCAGTCCTGACCCCCAGTGTCCCGCCCTGACCCCCAGTGTCCTGCTCTGACCCCCAGTGTCCCAGCCCTGACCCCCAGTGTCCCAACACTGACCCCCAGTGTCCCAGCCCTGACCCCCAGTATCCCTCCCTGACCCCCAGTGTCCCAGCCCTGACCCCCAGGGTCCCAGCCTGACCCCCAAATGTCCCAGCCCTGACCCCCAGTGTCCCAGCCCTGACCCCCAGTGTCCCAGCCCTCTACCATGTCCCCAGACCCCCTCCTCCTTAGCAGGCACATTCCTAGGTTGGGTTATCGTGGCTGGGGTCTCCTGCCCTGGGTGTCACTGGGTCGCAGGTCACAGCTCACACCCTCTGCCCCATTGCCTCTGCTCCTCCCCCTCCCCGCCCTCCTCGCCCTCTCCTCTGCACTCCAGGCTGGTCCAGCCCCGCCCGTAGACCTTCGTTCCCCGCCAGTTACTCCGTACGGTCACCGCATCCTGAGCTTGTCCCTCCGAGTCACTCAACGTTGCGTCCCTGTGGCACTCAGCGATTCGCGTCCTTTTGTCCATCCATCCGGCCGTGTGGCATTCCGCTGTGTATGCGCACAGCTCGTGACCCCGGGCCTGACGGGCATCTGGGCTGGTGTATCCTTAGCTCTCGTGAGTGCCGCCATGGGGAGGGGCGTGGACGCGGCCTTCCGAGTGTCTTTCTGCTCTGGGGGGTGTTGGCTCACAGGGCAGCTGGGTTCCGAGCCTGCTAGAACCTTCCGTGCTGCCTTCCCCTGGGGTGGAAGCGGACAGCGCCCCGCAGTGGTGGGAGGGAGCTCCTTTCTCACCCACACAGACGGCCCCAGAGTTCTTGACCCCTGGTGTGAGACAGTTCCTCACCGTCCTGCCTGGCGTCCTCACGGGGCCACAACTCTTGGCCCTGTGCTGGGAACACGCCCGCTCACTCCCCCCCTGCGGGGTCATGTGCCCGCGCAGGCTGGAGTCTGGGGCAGGACGGCTCGGGCCTGGCTGTGGCGCCTGGCCTGGGAGCAGGGACAGCCTGACCCCGTCATGTCCTGACCGCCTCCTCCTGAGCCCCACTTCAGCTGTTCTTAGATGTGAACGAGCTCGTGCAGACGACGGTGGGGAGGGAGCCCCGCTGACGTCTGCACCTGTGTCGGACAGCCCCGCCCGGAGTCACTCAGCTCGTCTCAGTACTCGAGGGGGTGTCGAGGCGCTTGGCCCAGAGCGGGGGGCAGGACGCCCCGAGCCACACAATGAAACCCCCCGGCCACGCTGCTCGGGTGGTCAGTGCGGGCACCCAGCTCACTTGTCAAGTCGGAGAATAGAGCCGTGTGATTAGGAGGCCCGTGTCCGGGTGGCTGTGAAGGGTTAGTCCTGCAGGGAACGTGAGCGATTCAGACACCCACCGTGTGGTTTGGGGAAAACTGCTTCGAATCCCACTCAGAATTGATCAAAACCCAGCTGCGGGCAGGTCAGAGTTGCTGTGGAGTCAGCGGCGGCCCAAGGGGGCAGCGGAACCGAGCGAGGGGGCCCGGGGCCTGTGGCCTGGTGTCCTCCGGGGGCTGGGCCTCCCCCAAGGCCTGTCCAATTGTCACACATGGGCCCTGGCGTGGACTTTCTCCGTGGCTCTAAGTGTCTCCAGAGCCAGGCCCCTCGCTGGGGGGCTCACAGGTGAGGCCCCGCCCTTGGGGGTCGCTGCTCTGCTCGGGGGTCTGGGGCCCCTTGGCTGAGGGGTGACTGCGGCTGGGGGAGGGGTCACGGCAGCTCCTGTTCTCTGGACACACTTCCGGCTCTCAGTGTCCCCAGAAACTTCCCAGGCCCCTTCCCCTGCCGCGGCTCTAGACCCTCCAGGGGCGTGGGGGAGGCAGCGGGCATCTCTGCACGGACGTTCCCCTCGGGGCCGCTGCCCCGCCCTCGCCGCCGTCCTGCTTCCCTGCGGCTCTCCTGCCGTCCCACCGGCCTCTCTTCTGTGCATTTTCTCGAACCATCTTTATTTTATTTTGGATTTGGGGTCCTACCTGGCAGTGCTCAGGGCTCACTCCTGGCTCTGTGCTCAGGGCTCATCCCAGCAGTGCGGGGCGGGGACGGGGGGTGTTGAGGACCGGAGTGCGTCAGCCGAGTGGAGGGCAAGAGCCCTACCCACTTCTCTGACCCTCTGGACTCATATTGTGAAGGAATGTGCTGGGAGCAGGCGGCCCAGTGGGTCGCAGCCACGCCTCCTGCTGAGCCTGCTCGGGGGCACCGCTCGTGCTCACAACTGTCCCTGGGAAGTTCTGCACTCGGGCCGGGCCAACTGCACAAGACGAGTGGCTCCCGGCTCCCTGCCGTGGTGCTCAGGCTGCATGGGGTGGTGCCAATAGTGGCTGGGCTGTCTCCCTCAGCACCGGGGCGACTGTTCCCTGGATCCTGCATGGGAGGGCCCAGCATGGCGCTGGGTGTGTGTGTGTGGGTTGGGTGTGTTGAGATGGGCGGGGTCTATGGTGGGAGTGATGGATCACTCCGCCTTGTCACGGGTGCCAGTGCCGGCGTCGAGGAAGACGCGGCAACAGCGTCTCCAAATGAGATGCGGCAACAGTGTCTTCTTCAGACGTAAGTTATAATCACTTTATTGTTCAAAATACATACGAAACAGTAAAATTAGATTTCAAGTGCTTTTCCATTTTCTCTTACAAAAGTAGTCGGAAACTGCACACTTCGTAACGACTGAGGTTTTGTTGTCACATGATTCCTCTGAACCTGACGCGGACGCTCACGCATTCTAAAGGGGACGCAAAAATACTGGGATATAAGACCTCCGTGAAAGGCGACTGCAGAACATGTGTTCTAAGGAATACAAGTATGTGCTGCGGAAGTCACGAGTGGCTGGCCTCCGTGTTCAGAAGCCGGAAACACAAACCTCAAAGTAACCTGAAATTCCTGTTCTACAATACGAAGTCAGAGATACTGATTTGAACCATGGCGAGGTAAGAATACAACACAAAGTTCAGCTTAAAGGTCACCTGTGGACAATGACTGAAAGACACAAAGAAGCCAGGTACTGAGGACTGAGTCACCCAATGTCACGCAGGACGCGAAGACGGCACCCGCCTGCGAGTTTTCCCACGAGGCCGCGTGCTTTGGGCGACCAGGAGCACAGGACGGCCTTTCTCTGGGGCCTGTGCCATCGTGCCCGCGATTCTCCCGTGTCTGGTGGGAGAATCTAATCACTTCTCTCGGCTGGGGGGGGGCTGATATAACGTTAATGCGAATGCTGACTCGGGTTGGCCGTTTTGTTTGAAAACTACGAATGCGAGTATTTTACATGTTGAGCCTGTCTACCTGCGTCTTTGTACAGCGTCTACAGAGTTATCTACACTGGCGTCTGCCGCGTGCCGGGTCACCGGGGGCTTCTGCGAGACGGAGTAGAATAAAGCCACACTGAGAGTTAGGTGGAGGTCGAACATGCAGCTTGTACAGAGGGTGATTCTGTGGCCGAATTTTACACAATCTTAGGAATTTTTTCCGCTGGTCTGTTGTTCTCTAGCAAAATCACAGCCCATTTCCTGTATTCTATAGTACTAATTGAGAGAAGGGAAAAGGAACCCAGCGTACGGGACTTCCAACGAAGACTATGCCCCACCGATGCTCCATGTGCCACGTGCTCTTGTGTGGCGCTGAACTGCCCAGCTCTCCTCATGTGTGGTGGCGGGGTGGCGGCCACCATCCCAGAAGGGCCTTGCTGCTGGGTCCTGCCGCTGGGCTGCTCCCTGCCGTGGCTCTCACCACTCGAGGCCGAGCAGGGCGGCAGCTCGTTCGGGAGGAAAAATTTGCAGATAAACACCACCAGCATTTCTGGCACAAACAGTGGCACCCTGAGTCTCATGGGAGCCTGGGGGCCACCCCCTGGTGGGCTGAGGGGACAGAGAGTGTCACTCCCACAGGACGTCCGTGCGTCCTGCTAAACACGAACGTTGCTTGCTCTGTGCTTGGGGAGACCCCAGTCCCTGCTCGGGTCCTGTTTCTCACTTTCGGGTCTGGGTCTGTCACATGACTTGCTGTGGGGTCGCTTGTGCCCGGAGGGACGGGACGGGAGAGAGAAAGGCCTTTCTGCTCGCCTGAGGAGACTCCTGGACCCGGATGAGTGGCCGGTGTCCGCATTCGCGTCCTCTCGGCCAAGTCACCGCAGACTGACCACGGCCGGGCACCTCTGTGCGCTCACGTCACTGTTCCATGCTATGAGGATGAGACGGGACAAACCAAGGAGAAATCTCACGGAACACGACACTCTCGCCTGCAGCAGCCGTGCCGGCCACGACGCTGGGAACAGCCTTGCGCTGGACCGGCCGTTCCCACGTCAACCTCGGTGGGTCTTGCCAGGTTCAGGTGAATCGGCCCTGAGCCACATCACTGAGTGATTGCTATGTGCGGGGGTGGGGGGTGGGGGGGATAGACTCCCGCCGGGGCGGAGGGGAGCTGGCCGCTGGCACGGGGTCGCAGAGTTGGCTGTGGCATCCCCGCCACTTCCTGCCTGTCTCCACAGGCAGCGGGGCCTTGGCTGAGCTGTGAAACACGGACCGGCCCGCCCTCCCCGACAGCCCGAGCTGCCTTGGAACGAGCCACGCAGACTGGCTCCTCCCCAGCTCGAAGCCCAGAGGGTGCGGCTGGCTCTCGAGTGGGCCTCGGTGGTCTGACACGTGGGCTGGGGCGGGGGCTCCCGGGCAGCCGGGAGAGCGGGTGCCCAGGAAGCTGCTGGCCTTGGGGGGACTCGCGCTGAGCCGGCTCGAGCATGGGGGCGGGCAGTGACTGCTCTCCCGGGTCTCACTAGCCGAGGCACTGAAGGACGCCCAAGGGGAGGTCCCGCACTGCCCCTGGCTGGGCCCGGCTCCCGCATGCCTGGGACCCGCGTCAGCTCGGCTCGGGGGTCTCGGGTCCCTGCACAGGCCTGTGGCTGCCCCTGAAGGCCGATGCCCGGCGTGCCAAACACCTCGGTGGTGCCGTGAAACACCGGCCCCGCGTCACGGCCGCCTGACCAGGAAAACCCTCCCGGAATCAGGGAAGGACTGTTTGGGTGGGCGTCAGAGTCCCCGCCCCGGGCCACACGGGGGAGTCAGGGCAAAGACCAAGTGAGTGGAGCAGCCCCCTCCCAGTTGTCCACGCACCGGCCAGGGACCCCTGGGGACCACGGCCACAGCAGCCGCCAGCAGCCCCAGGACAGCGGGCAGGTGTGGGGGGCAAGGGCAGGAGTGGGGGGACGGGCAGGTGGGACAAGCAGGTGTGGGGGGGCGCGGGCAGGTGTGGGGGGTCGTGGGCAGGTGTGGGGAAGGCACGGGCAGGTGTGTGGGGGCGTGGGCAGGTGAGGGGGCGTGGGCGGCTGCACATCGGAGCCACTTCCTGTAACACCAGCCCAGCTGGCGAGTCCACAGCCCACTACAGACACTGGCTCTGCCAGGACCACGCGCGGGTCTAGGGGGAGCCCAACGTCCTCAGTGAGGGAGCACGCCCACGCCAGCACTCAGCCATGGGGAGGGGCGCCCACGCCAGCGCAGGGTCAGGGGAGGGGCGGGGACAGCCGGCCCCTTGCTCTAGTCCGGGACGGGAGCCGAGTCGCTGCCGAGGAAACCCTGTTCCCGACGGTCCTGCACTCCGGGCCGGGGAACCTCCTGCCTTCCACTGCTTGGATCGGAGTCTCCTCTCCGGGCTTCCGACTGGCGCTGACCCGGCTGGTCTCAGGCCCGTCCCGGAGGCCGCCGGGGGTGAGCACTGTCTGTCCTGAAGGGAGCTGCGCTTCCAGGACGTCCGTCTCCCGACAGTCCCTGCCCCCTCCGGGCGCGCGGGTGCCGGCTGGGCCGCTGCTTCCGGAGTCGGCTCCTGCTGACGGCTGAGGACAGACTCTCCACGGCCTGTTTCTGCGGCGGGGCGGGAAGCTGGTCGTCCTCTCTGGGAAACGAGGGGGCGGGCCCAGCAGCCGGGGGGCCGGGGGCCTCCCGGAACAGCCGGGTACGGGGGAACACGGGTGGGCTGCGTTTGGGGTCCCCGTCACGGCCTGCGCGTCACTGAGTCAGCCCCGGCCGGCCCGGGAGGAGGGAGGCCCCACCCTGGCGCCCGAGGGAACCTTCTGGGGACACGCAGGGCCTGCAGGGGACAGCGGGGAGAGCCGAGGGGTGGGGAGGGAGAAACCGCCTGGGGCCGCCCCCGCTCCGAAGGGGTCCCCACCGCTGCTCTGCTGTCTGGCTGCTGCTGAGTGACCAGGTGGGGGCGGGGCTGGGGCGGGGGCCACGGTGCCCAGGGCAGGTCTGGGTCCTGCCGGGCCGCACGGGTCGGGCCGTGTGAGGGTGACCGTGACCTGTGCCACCGCTGCCCCCGTCTGGGCGGGCTTCTCGCTGGAGGGGTGTGGCCTGCGCACGCAGACAGTCCTAGGAGGGGACGGGTCCGGCGAAAGGGGCGCCTCTGGGGGGTGCGGGCCAGGTGCTCTGGTTCCGGCACGGCGTGGGGAGCGGCGGGAGCAGGTGGTGGACGAGGCGGGGGCTTCGGTCTGGGACGTTTCCACGACCAGATGGACCCTCACGTCTCCAGCCGCAGGCGGGCGTCAGGGCGTGGACAGGGGCCTGGGCGAAGGGCAGGAGCCCTGGCTGTCAAAGCTGGAGGCGCGGCCTGGGAGCTGGGGACGAGACGGTCACCCTGAGTGCCCGGGGCACCGTACCACCCTGCCTCACAAGGACGGGGGCAGGCGTCTCCGGGGCCCCCTCAGGGACCCAGGCACAGCGACGCGGGGAGAGGCCGTGAGGCCTGTGTGTGGACTGTCCACACCCAGAGGGCCCTGGCGCCCTGCTCACTGGATCCCTCCACAGGGGCCGCAGATGGACCAGGGCGGGGCTGCGCCGGGCAGAGGGGCGCTCGGGCGGGGACGCCTCCTCCCTGGGCCCCGACATTCTCCGACTGGTGTCGTAACAGCCAGTCCCAGCAGAGAAGCTCCGAGGGGTCTTCCCCCGGGGTCGGCCCTGTGGAATGACCTGGGGCCGGGCCACGGTTGGCGGGCAGGGGGCAGGTGGGCGAGAGCAAGGCAGGGGTGTCTGCTCTGGTCTGCAAAGCAGCGAGACTCAGGCACGGGCAGCCTCTGTCGCAGCTTTGCAGCGACTCACCCGGCTCCCAAGGGACCGAAAGTCTCGCTGGTTGTCTGGCCGCTGCCCCTAGGGTCGCAGTGAGAAGGTCGGGTGTGGGAGGCGCTTCCGCCAAGCACAGCCCTGTGGGCCGGGGCCCGCCAGAGGTGGCTCAGGTCTCACCCTGGGGCTACCTTCCTCCTCCTGCCTCTCCTGCCGCATGAAGAGCCCACGTTTCCCCACACACCGGCTGTACCCCGAGGCCCTCCCTGGGCAGCCCGTGGGGGGGGGGGGCTGTGCCGAATGGAGCCAGGGATCCCTGCACACGCGGGACCCTGATCTGCGGGCTGTGCACATGGGGCCTCTCTGCGGTGTGTGCTCACGTGGACGGCTGATCCCAAGATCTACACGTGTGTGAACATACTATCCTGTGGTCTTGCACGAGTCTGTGGCCTGTGCCTGTGTGGAGACACTGATTCTGTGGGCTGTGCACATGTGGTCACTGAACCCCTGGCCTGGGCGTGTGCGGACACTGATTTGTTGGTCTATGCTCATGTGGGTCACTGATCCTGTGGTCTGTGCATGTGTGGGCGCACTGATCCCGTGGTCTGTGCACATGTGGGCGCACTGATCCCGTGGTCTGCACTCATGTGGGTCACTGATCCCCTGGGCTGTGCACATGTGGTCACTGAACCCATGGTCTGGACATGCGTGTGGATACTGAGCCGTCGGTCTGTGCTCATGAAGGTCACGTGGTGTGTGCACATGTGGTGCTCCCGCCCCAGCCCCCGAGCAGCAGACACCTGCACGCTTTGCTCGTGGCTCCCAGGGGGCCGTGGAAGGCAGGCGAGCGGCTGTGCTGACGCCCGGCTCTCTGGGCTCCTGTGCAGGGCCCTGAGGGCGGGCAGTGGTGCCGGGGCCTGTCTGGGGGACAGGCAGGCGAGGGTGACGGGTCGTGCAGGGGACTGTGCCCGGCTCTCACCTCCTGCAGATGGTGCCAGTGTGTGATGGGCTTGCGGTGGTAGGCCAGCATCTCGTTCCAGTGGTCCCGCCCGAGGCCCTCGGCATCCAGCCCTGTCCTGCACACGCCGATGACCTCGTTGTGGCCGACCCTGCGAGCAGGTGGGCAGATCAGCCGAGAGCGGGACCGGGGCCGGCTGTGTTACCCCGAGGCGGCGTGAGCACAACTCAGATCTCACTGCCCGCCCGCCCACCCCGGCCCGGAGCACATGTCGCTTGCTGGGCAGCTCCCCAGGGCCCGCTGGCACTGCCCAGGGGCGTCACCCTGGGCCCGGGCACACAGGGGTGGATGGAACTCGGCCGTGTGCATCGGGGACTGGCTCCTGGGGTGCCTGTGCCACGCGGGGCAGCTGTCGTGAGCCCCAGCAGGCTCTGGAAGGCCCGTGGCCAGGGGGTGGGATCCCACCTGCGGCCCCTCGCTTGGGAGTCCCACTCGCCAGGGGGGCTGGAGACGGCCCCTGCAGAGCCCGGACTCGGGGGCACAGCGGGGGCCCGCCCCACTCTGAACCTGGTGCGTGGTGGCCCCGGGTCGCAGGCGTGGCCGGGGCCCCTGCAGCAGGCAGTGGTGGCCTCGACCCAGCTCTGCCTCCCGGCATGGTGTCTGGGGGCCTCTGTCCCTCCGGGGTGCCCAGAGGAGGCACCTGTGGCCGTGCCCCCGTGTGCTCCCACTCCGTCTGCGGCCGACCGAGAGCCGGGGCACAGCTGGGAAGGGGACGCCGTGGCCCCCCACCGCGGGGGCTGGCTCGGGGGACGTGGCCTTGAGGCCAGCGGAGCTCAGGGCTGTGCACGGACACTGTGTCTTCTCTGCCTGTGCCTCCTGCTCTGCTGGACGTCAGGCAAGTACTGGGCACGGACTGGGCACAGGGTCAGTGGCCACTTGGGCTCAGAGATGCAAAGAGCAAACGGGGATCGTGTGGGCTAGGAGCCGAGGGGGGAGTGCAGTAGCCGGGTGGGCTGTGGTGGGGCCATCCGGGGTCAGTGGGGCAGCAGGGGGTCAGTGGGGCCAGCAGGGGTGAGCGGGGCCAACAGGGGTGAGTGGGGCCAAGAGGGGGTCAGCAGGGCCAGCAGGGGGTCAGCAGGGCCATCCAGGGTCAACGGGGCAGCAGGGGGTCAGCGGGGCCAGCAGGGGTGAGCGGGGCCAACAGGGGGTCAGCAGGGCCAGCAGGGGGTCAGTGGGGCCATCCAGGGTCAGCAGGGCAGCAGGAGGTCAGTGGGGCCAGCAGGGGGTCAGCAGGGCCAGCAGGGGGTCAGCGGGGCCAGTGGGGATGGACAGTGGCGGGAGTGCACGGGTGGGCGCAGGGCTGGGGGCAGGTGAGGCTGCACACGGGCCCAGGACAGCCTGAGTGGGCACCTGTCCCCCCGGAGAGGAGCTGCTGCCCTGGGCGTGGGCCTGCCCGGGGGCGCGTACCTGTCGTAGTCCATCACGGCAATGGCCAGGCTGACCTGGTCCACGCTCTCCGGGGGGATATCGAAGACGATGGCCTCGTTGTACACGGGGTTCAGCGTGTTGCGCTTGGTGGTGGTCTTCCTCTTCTTCAGCCGCCGGCCCTCGCACATCAGCGACACCTTCACGTAGGGGTCTGGGGGCAGCGCCGCGGGGTCAGTACGGGCAGCCACTCCCGGGGTCACGCCCCTGGGCTGCCGCGGGGCTTCAGAGAGGGGGCCGGGGAGACGGGGTGTGGGCGCCCCCGGGCCTCCCCCTACCTGAGGCGCCCGTGATGTCCATGGCCTTCAGGTTCCGGCACTTGATGACGGTCAGCGTCATGCGGCCCGCCGTGGGCAGGTAGCACAGGGAGAACATGATCTCCCCCAGGTCCACGCTCTCCTGTGGGGACAGGCATGGAGTGGCCGGAGCCAGACTGACCCCGCACTCACCCCTGCCTGCCCCGGTGTGCACTCTGCCGTCCATGCGAGGCCCAAGAGCAGGACAGCCCGCCTGCCACGCGTGACGACCACGGCGCTGTGTCCTGAGTCAGGGTGGACACGCAGAGCCCCGCGGACGAGGGTGCGTCCAGCCTGCCCTCGGCCGGGAGGGGAAAGCACCAGCAGTGCGTCTGCCGCGCGGCCCGGCCCTGCTGTCCCTCCCTTCCTGGGTTCCCGGGAGGCGACTGTCCAGGCCCACGCCGCAGGGGGCTCGGACAGTGGCTCAGACGATGACCGTCCCTGCGAGCACGGGGACACGGGGGCCCAGGGAGAGGAGGGACACAGCGGCGGGCGTCACCTCACGTGTTCCCCACCAGAGCCGAGTAGCTGCACGCCTCTTCCCGCCACGCCACACCACATGTGGCCACTTCCCGCGCCTGCTTCCCTCTACCCCGTCTGTCTCACGCACACAGCGCCAGGATCCAGGTGGAGCCCCAGCGTCACAAGCAGAGAGAAGTCTGGGAGTTCAAATCGGAGGTGTGCGGGTTAGGGAGGCCAGCGCGCTCCTGCCCAGTCGTGGACACTTCCTCCCTGCCGCCTGTGCCCTCATCCCGGCCAGCTCCCGTCCTGCCTCTCTGTCCTCGTCCCGGCCAGCTCCCGTCCTCCTGCCCCTCTGCCTGTGCCCTCGTCCCGGCCAGCTCCCGTCCTGCCTCTCTGCCCTCGTCCCGGCCAGCTCCCCGTCCTCCTGCCCCTCTGCCCTCGTCCCGGCCAGCTCCCGTCCTGCCTCTCTCCCATGGCCCCAGTGCTCACCTCTCTCTCTAACAAGCCCAGCCCAACGACGAGACGTGGTCCTGTGGCTGCCAACTTCCCAACCACAGCCTTTCAGACCGTCTCCCTGGCTTCCCGGCCGCCCTGCTTACGCTGTGGGTGGCTATCAGCTGGACGAGGGTCAGAGCTGGCGGCCAGATGCAGGTGTGGGAAGTGCAGGCACCGGGTTTTTGCTGAGGACACGGCTGTGGGCTGCCCCTCTCCTGTGAGGCCCGGGCGTGCCCCTGCCCGAGTCGCGAGACCAGCAGTGGACACGGGGACCGGCTGACACCAATGACTCAGAAACCCCCTTCAGAGAAGCCTGGGGCAGGGGCTGCTCCCTGGGCAGCGGGAGGGCTCCCGGGCTTCCATCACTCTGGAAAACAGGAACAGCCTGTTCTCTGGTTGGTGCGTACAGCCAGACTCTGGTGTTAAGTACAGGCTGACCGGACATGAGCACAGACTGCAGGAACAGGCTGACTGGACATGGGCACAGGCTGTAGGAACAGGCTGACTGGGTGTGGGCACAGGCTGTAGGAACAGGCTGACTCTGGGCGTGGGCACAGGCTGTAGGAACAGGCTGACTGTGGATGTGGGCACAGACTGTAGGAACAGGCTGACTCTGGGCATGGGCACAGGGTGTAGGAACAGGCTGACTGGACGTGGGCACAGGCTGTAGGAACAGGCTGACTGGGCGTGGGCACAGGCTGTAGGAACAGGCTGACTCTGGATGTGGACACAGGCTGTAGGAACAGGCTGACTCTGGGCGTGGGCACAGGCTGTAGGAACAGGCTGACTCTGGACGTGGGCACAGACTGTAGGAACAGGCTGACTCTGGGCGTGGGCACAGGCTGTAGGAACAGGCTGACTCTGGACGTGGGCACAGGGTGTAGGAACAGGCTGACTGGACGTGGGCACAGGGTGTAGGAACAGGCTGACTGGACGTGGGCACAGGGTGTAGGAACAGGCTGACTGGACGTGGGCACAGGGTGTAGGAACAGGCTGACTGGACGTGGGCACAGGCTGTAGGAACAGGCTGACTGGACATGGGCACAGGCTGTAGGAACAGGCTGACTCTGGATGTGGACACAGGCTGTAGGAACAGGCTGACTCTGGATGTGGACACAGGCTGTAGGAACAGGCTGACTCTGGGCGTGGGCACAGACTGCAGGAACAGGCTGACTGGACATGGGCACAGGCTGTAGGAACAGGCTGACTCTGGGCGTGGGCACAGGCTGTAGGAACAGGCTGACTCTGGACGTGGGCACAGGCTGTAGAACAGGCTGACTGGGTGTGGGAACAGGTTGTAGGTACAGGCCGATTCTGGACGTGGGCACAGGCTGTAGGAACAGGCTGACTGGATGTGGGCACAGGCTGTAGGTACAGGCCGATTCTGGACGTGGGCACAGGCTGTAGGAATAGGCTGACTGGATGTGGGCACAGGCTGTAGGAACAGGCTGACTCTGGATGGTGGGTACAGACTGTAGGAACAGGCTGACTCTGGATGTGGGCACAGGCTGTAGGAACAGGCTGACTCTGGACATGGGCACAGGCTGTAGGAACAGGCTGACTCTGGGCGTGGGCACAGGCTGTAGGAACAGGCTGACTCTCGATGGTGGGTACAGCCAGAGCCTGGACTTGGTTATAGTTGGACTCCAGTGCGCACAGCCAGACTATGCATGGCAGGTACACTCAGATTCTAGGTGGTGGGTACAGCCAGACTCTGAGTGGGGGGTACAGCCAGGCTCGGAATGGAGGGACCCTAAGTGCGTAGTCTCTTTTGGGGTTGTGTCAGTTCTATCTGTAAACGGTCCTGGCCAGTTCTGGGAAGAAAACGCAGATTTAAGCAGCTGATGGTGCTAACCGGCTGTTCCTGTGCAAAGCAGCGAGTGTGTGGAACAGCGGGGCAGGGGCAGGGCCACCGACTGGGGGAACCGAACCGACGGAGCCCGGCTGAGCCATCCAGAGTGAGGCGCACGGGCCAGCAAGACGTGCCTCGCACATGCTGCCTCAGGTCCCTGTGGCACTGCACGGCCTGAGCCCTGCCAGATGTGACCCTCCAGGCACCTCCGAGACCCCCAGCTCCGTGGGCCCAGGCAGTCCACACAAGGACCCAGCAGCCGGCTGGGTGAGGCTGCCAGGAGGGGCCCCTTGGAGCCCCCACCCCGGAAGGCCCAGGGAGCTCAACCTGCCAATTCACACTCACGCCCCAGCCCGGCTGTCTCAGCACACGGCATCGCTCCCGACTCCCACCGGCCCGGGCAGCTCTCCTGGCCCAGCCGCCGCCCCTGCTCCCCATGGGGGGGAGTCAGGATTCCACTGGGGGTCCCTGCGGGGATGTTACCCTCGGCAGAGTGTCCCAAAGGCCGTCTCCCTATCACTCGCTCAGGACCCGCTGGCCGCTGGCGGAGCGTCGAGCCCCCTGCGGACACCGTAAGCGAACAGACCAGGGCTGGAGAGCCGAGGGCTTTGGGCTCAGCCAGGAGGGTTCGGGACAGTCGATGCCAACTTCTCCTGTGCAACATCTGGCTGTGTGTTGGCGCTCGCTACACTCAGCGCACCCGCTGAGGAGAGCCAAGGGCACCAGCTGCAGAGGCAGGAACCCGCAGCCCGGGAACCCGCGTGGACGTGTACTGTGTGCAGACACACTCTCGTGGGGAGGTGGCTGGGCCAATGCTGGTGGCCAGGGGAGCAGGAAGGAGGGGGCGACTGTTTTCTCAAGCTCGGCGAGGGGAGAGGGACGGCCTCAGTCACCCCAATCCTGTCACACCCTCATATACACTGCCAGCCACCTCGTCCACACTGGCGGACATATGCTATCTACACTGACCAGCAGACTCCTTACACTGCCGGCCGCCTCATCCACACTGGCGGGCATATGCTATCTACACTGGCCAGCAGACTCCTCGCACTGCCGGCCACCTCGTCCACACTGGCGGGCACACCTCACCTACCCGGAGGGCCTCCTTGTCCATGCCAGCGGGCTCGCCTGTCCACACTGCAGGGCCAGACCTCACCTAGACTGCGGTGCAGTCCCTGCAGACAGTGTGGCGACCCGCCAGCGGTGAGAGCCCAGGACACGGGCTTGGGAAGGGCCGGCCCCGAGGCGCGGCCCTAAGGAGCGAGGCACACGGCCCCGTGGCACTGAAACAGTCTCCCCGTCTTGGAAGCGTCTCTCCTTCAGAACTACGACATCTCAGGCTGATAGGTCAAGACACTCGGAGGTTGAAACATCAACACTTCCGCTTAACAAGGTTTCTCTGGAGCTCAGCCTGCCACCCGAGTGTCTCCAGCTCCACTTCTCCGAGTCTACCCTGGCGACCTATCTTGAGTCAAAGATCCCAGCCTTACATGAAAAAAAAAAAAAAGGAAAAATAACAGGTCTTGTTTTTTGTGGGGGCCACAGCTGTCGTTGCTCAGGGCGAGTCTTGGGGGCCCTGGGGGTGCCAGGGATTAAGTCCAGGTGGTGTCGTGCAGGGCAAGCATCTTGCCCACGGCACTGTCTCTCTGGCCCAAGAACAAGAGTTTGAAAATAAACATTTTTGACTAATTCAAGCACCCCGTGGTTAGGAACGAGACCGGAGATTTAAGTATCACGTACTAAGAGAATGAGAAGGAAATGGGTGTGGATTTTTAAATGAATCAAAGCACAGTTATTGAAAAATACGCATCGAAAAAAGTGCCAACGTTATACACCACTGACAGCATTGTAACCGAACTCCTTTCAGTACGGCTTTCTACTCAGGGTGAAAGCTTTATTTATCTGCTGGGCCACACCTGGTGACGCTCAGGGCGTACTCCTGGCTCTGTGCTCGGAAACACTCCTGGCAGGGCCTGGGGGACCCTATAGGGCCCCCGGGAGGGCAGTCACCCAGGTGGGCTGTGTGCAGGGCCGTGCCCACCTGCGGTCCTTCCTATGTGGCCCAGAACAAAAACTTTGAAGATGAAACAGTCTGTGCCACCCTGGCGTCACCACTCAGCCCCGAGGCAGGAAACTGCGTGTCTGGCACCTGCGGCATGGGGGGCGGGGGTGGGGTTCTTGATCTGCTCTAGAACTTCCCCGGCAGCATGGGGAGGGTCCTCAGCGCTCTGCTCGGCCCAGACTCACCGTGGTCGCCCCGTGGATGTCCTTCCACACGGAGGCCTCCCGCGACAGGTCCGAGACCTCGAACAGGTTCTCGAGCACCACCTCCCCGATCATGTCGTGCCTCGAGAACCGGTCGAAGTCGTAGACGCTGAAGTGCAGCTTCCGCTGGCTCAGCTGCTCGTAGGCCACGGGGAACCGGAAGGTCTCGTCGAACTGGGGGTTCAGCGTCTTCCTGTGCACGCGCGTCTGGAACTTCCTCTTCCTGTCGGGTAGCAGGTACATCTTCACGTAGGGGTCGGACGTGCCCGTGAAGTCCTTGGCGGGCAGGTCCAGCGCCTGGATCATGCGCACGAGCAGCAGCTGGTTCTCGTAGTCGTACTGCAGTGCGAAGTGCAGCTTCCCGCACGGCTCCGCGCCCCCCGGCCCCGCGCCCTCCGAGTCCACCGACTTCTGCTTGTACAGCTCGGGCTTGATCCTGCCGATGCTCGTGGAGGTCTCCCCCTCGGACTTGATCCTGCCGATGCTCGTGCTGGTCTCCCCCGGCTGCAGCACTGGCTCCGCGCCCGGGCCGAAGTCCATGCTGCTCACCTGCTTCTGCCGGGGCAGGTGCCTCCTGAAGGAGTTGTGGCTGCGCGGGCACAAAGACACGCACATGTACACAGGCGTACGCACGCACAGGTGCACACACATACACATTCACACGCGTGCATGCAGATATGTACACATGTGCACAAGGCACACATGTACACAGCCACACACATGTGCATGCAGACACGTGCCCAATGGCACACATGCAGACACGTGCATACATATGCAGACACACACAGGGACATACATGCACACAGATACATGCATGCACACACAGGCACACATGGATACACATGCAGACACACATGTACACACGTGTGAAGATGTGCAATATATGCACACATGAGCACACACAGCACAATGCACAAATAACATACATGCACAAATAACATACATGCACATATATACATAGGCAACACAAGGCACATGTGTGTACAACAGACAGGGTACGCACGCACATGTGCACACATACACATTCACACATGTGCATGCAGATATGTACACATGTGCACAAAACACACATGTACACAGCGCCACACATGTGCATGCAGACACATGCCCAATGGCACACATACAGACACGTGCATACATATGCAGACACACAGGGACATATATGCACACAGATACATGCACGCACACACAGGCACACATGGATACCATGCAGAAACACATGTACACACGTGTGAAGATGTGCAATATATGCACACATGAGCACACACAGCACAATGCATCCATGCATAAATAACATACATGCACATATATACACAGGCAACACACAGGCACGTGTGTACAAGAGACAGGGTACGCATGTGCATGAAACACACATGCATACAGACACAGGATCATTAGCCAGGTGCCTGGTGTGTTGTGCCCTGCAGAGAGCCCCCCACCCTAGGTAAGGGGGACCACTGCCTGTAACACACACACACACACACACACACACACACAGAGCTACGCTGGGAGCCAGAGGCCTCAGGCCGTGGAACGGTGACGCCGCAAAGACACGACATGGACCTCAGGGGCCCCGGCTCTGGGCACAGAGGTGCCCGGCAGGCTCACAGCCCCCAGCCGGGCCCGCGGGGCTCAGACCGAGGCTCCTACCTCAGCTGGCACTTCCCGGCCAGGCCCCATGTGGCCTCGGGTAGGAGCACCCAGACCGAGTCTGCTCGTCCCTGGCACTGAGGCAACTCAGGAGCTTGTGCTCAGAGGGAGGCGGATGGCGCCATCTGTCTGTCCGTCCGTCTGCTGCAGGGACTCGGCTCACGAGGTGGAAGGTTCTAGCTCTGGGCAGGGTGTGGCTGTCCTGGCACTGCACCCACCATCACTGTTGTGTGAGGGTCAGCATCTGCTTGCGCCAGGCCGGGCCTCCTGCTGCCCGGCACAAGCTGGGGCCTGGAGACGCCGCCTCCAGGCTGGCTGCCTGGCTGTACACTGCTTTCTGCCGGGCTCTGCCTGGCGGCTCCTGAGAGGCCATAAGACACATCGGTCCCTGGTCCTGAGTCAGCACTGACGTTATGAGCCCCCCCACCCCCAGAACTCGTGGCTGTCCCTGCAGGCCCTAGTCCCCGTGCGTCTCTGCACAGCTCACTCTGGCCTTGCTGCTGGGGGGGCGGGCACTGACCCCTGAGTGGACTCTCATCTGCCTGGGGTGGCTCAGAAGACACTGGGTGTGTCCAGGTGAGCACCTGGCCCAGGGCTACCCCGGGGTCCTGCCCGCTGCCCAGCGCAATCCGCGGCGGGTGCAGTCCTCCCTCGGGGGCTGAGGACAGTGTGGCCCTGGGCAGCGGCTGGCCTGGGCGGTCCTCTCTGGCCTGGGCACCTCGCCCGCTGCTCTGCAGGTTCAGCGCCCCTCGGGCCCCGCCCGGCCTTCTCCCTTCCTCCTCTCAGACCCCTTTCGTCCGGCGAGACCAGGGCCCATGTCCCCGTGGCCGAGTGGCCTCGGGGCTCTGGCCTGTGACACAGCGTGGGGCAGCGCCCACCCTCTCTCGGGCTGCTGTCTGGATCCTCCTGTCACCTGTCACCAGCACATCAGCGCCCATCCCCCGGGCTCGGCTGAGGGGTCCCAGAGCCGGCTCTCCCCACGCCCCGGACACGTGGCTACCCCCACATCCTCCCTGATGTGGGAGGGTTGGCCGAGAAGTGCCCCGCAGGGTCAGACACAGGTCGTCCAGCTCTCACCCCGGGGACCCCGAGAGCGTGGCCCTGGGCCCTGCTTGGGCAGGGGCTGCTGACCGGGCACCGGCCTGGCCCCCCGAGACCAGCCGTGCTGCTGGGCGGCCCTGGACACAGGCCTCTCTCGGCCCCGTGTGAGAAACAGGCGACAGCACGGTGCGCTCGGCCGCACTGCCACCCGGCTCCTTTCCCGTGGCTGATGCTAAGCGGCATCCTGACAGCACGGTGCACTCGGCCGCACCGCCACCCGGCTCCTCTCCCACGGCTGATGCTAAGCGGCATCCTGACAGCACGGTGCACTCGGCCGCACCGCCACCCGGCCCCTCTCCCTCGGCTGATGCTAAGCGGCGTCCTCACAGGCGTGCCAGGGGCACGGCCCCCGCGACGCTCCCTGCAGTGTGACCTGCTGGCTGGTCCCCACCGGGAAGGGTCTTGCTGAGGTGCTGGTGGAAAGGCGGTTCCGAGGGAGACGAGGTCGGGCTCCCAGCGGCAGCGCCGTCCCCTGCTAAGACCAAGAGCAGCCGAGGCCCTGGGGTCCCCGCGAGTGCTGACGGGGCCTCCGGGGGCCCCTGCACAGTCTGTGCCCCCAGAGCTTGAGGGTGCTGCATCCGTGAAGAACCTGCCCCTCTGCACAACCGTTTTCGGTTCAAGCCTTTCTCCTGTGTGCGAAGCCCCTTCCAGAAGGGTCCAGGAGGTGACACTCCACTTCTGCCCGCCGTCCTCGCCCTGGGAGCTCTGGAGACCCCCGGCAGTGGGAGCCAGGTGCTCCACTCAGGAGGCCCTGGCCACAGGCAGGCACCGAGAACAGTGAGGAGCACGGTGCCACCATCGCCACGGCAACACCGTCTCACCCTCGGCAACGACAGTCCGAGGGGCTGGCTGGTCGCTGACCACCTGCAGCCTGGGACGGCCCAGGGGATGGTCCTGTCCACACGCCTGACAGAGGCCTGCTGATCCGCCCGCCCCCGCCCCCGCCCCCGGGGGTCCTTCACTGCTGGCTCCTGACCAGCTGCTGCCCTGCCCACACGCCGTCTCCCGGGTCCCTGAACTGGCCACCTGAGGTCGGCAGTGGCCACGATGGCCTCTGGCATCCTCGGGACCAGACCCTCCCGGGCACCTGGCGCAGCGACCCCGTCCCTCTCTCTGTGCCCGCTCCTCCGCCTGCTCCTGCCCAAGCTCAGACCCTCCCGGCAAACCAACGGCCCCGAGGACATAAACTTCCCGTTCAAGCTGCCTCGCCCACCCCGTCTGTCCACCCACCCCGCAAGCCCCTCCAACCTACGCAGCCCGTCCCGCACGTCCTCTGGGGCTCGTGTCACTGCCTTCCTCGGGGACACGCACGACCCCCTTTCCTCTGAGACCTGCGTCATCTGCTTTCCTCTCTGAGTCACGTATGATCCGCCTTCCTCTGGGACACGCGTGATCCCTGGATGCTTCCTGGGATCGAGAGGAGCTTTCTGTTCCGCTCGGTCCTTGTTCGCAGGGCCCAGCTCCTCCG
This sequence comes from Sorex araneus, assembly GCF_027595985.1. Classification (NCBI taxonomy): domain Eukaryota; kingdom Metazoa; phylum Chordata; class Mammalia; order Eulipotyphla; family Soricidae; genus Sorex; species Sorex araneus. The sequence continues at coordinate 66,961,770 of NC_073311.1, forward strand.
GGAGGGAGAGGTGGCGGAACCGCCTCTTCACGCCAAGAGGAAGGGGCCGGGGCAGCGTGTGCCCCGGGTCAGAGCCCTCGGTGGAGGGGCCCGAGTCCTCCTGGATGCCCGTCCACCCGAGCGCAGCCTCAGGGCTGTCCTCGGGCCCGCAATGCTCCGCGGGTCACCGAGCAGTGGCCCGAGACTCCTGAACGTCGGGCCGCTGGCGGGCGGCATGCCTGGGCACTGCCGAGCCTGTGGGCAGCAGTGAGACGGGCCGACCACGCGAGACCACCGCAGACTTGGTTATTCTAAGGAAGGTCAGCTGAGGGGCAGTGGGGGTAACAGTTCAGTGTCCACAGTGAACCTCAGCGCATCTCAGGTCACGTCCCGAAACACCCACCTGAGGTGGCCGAGCGGCCAGGGGCACGCGACCAGGCTGAGCTTCAGGCCCTGAGTGACAAACTGAAATGGCCAGAAACACATGGGCCGGCCCCCAGCCCTGACCACACCGAGGAGAGTCCCCGCCCTGGCCACAGGGTCACCAGGGGCCTGGCCAGGCGCTGCTGCCGTCCCGGTGCTCTGCGGCGGGGTGGCTCCACCCTCACGCTCCTTCCGTGTCCTGCTCCCCGCGTCCCGCACCGTCCACACGGCCTGAGCCTGGCCTCCCCTCCTCTCCTAGGGCACCTCCTATCAGGACTTGTGGACACGCACACACACATCTCCACACACGTGCTCACACACACACGCGTACACACACATCTCCACACACATGCTCACACGTGCGCACACATACATCTCCACACACAATGCTCACACGTGCGCGCACACACACGTGTACACACATCTCCACACACATGCGCACACACACGTGTACACACACATGTATACACACACACAGTGCCGGGCTGCCTCACCGGGACGAGGATGTGGGCTCCGTGGTCTGCCTCTGCACACGCGCGTGTCTGATCAGATGCTCCTTGAGCGCCGTCTGCACCTCAGCCGGGATGTCGGGGGACGTGTGGCTGATCTTGATGGCCGGCTCGGGCGCCCTCGGCTCCGCGGCCCCGTCCTCGGGGGTCTCCTTCTTCTCCTCCTCCCTGTCCAGCACCTCGGTGGGCGTGCTTGGCGGGACGGCCCCCGCGGGGGCCGCCAGGGGCTTGTTCCTCCAGCACGGCCAGCACAGCTTCCAGAAGACGAACAGGGAGACCAGGAGCAGGGCCAGCCCGCAGAAGCTGACCACCACGGCCAGCAGGCTGATGGAGACATCTGCGGGGACCACCACGACACGGGTCAGCGCGGGGGCTGGGGAAGCTTCTCTGCACACCGCCCCGGGGTTCTGAGCTGGGGGCCGTGGGGGTGCAGGCGGCTCTGAGCTGGGGCTGGGGTCCATGGGAGGCTCTGAGCTGGGGCTGGGGTCCATGGGAGGCTCTGAGCTGGGGCTGGGGGCATGGGGGGCTCTGAGCTGGGGCTGGGGGCCGTGGGGGCCTCTGAGCTGGGGCTGGGGCCCGTGGGGGCTCTGAGCTGGGGCTGGGGTCTGTGGGGGGCTCGGAGCTGGGGCTGGGGGCCGTGGGGGCTCTGAGCTGGGGCTGGGGTCTGTGGGGGGCTCTGAGCTGGGGCTGGGGGCCGTGGGGGGCTCTGAGCTGGGGCTGGGGGTCATGGGGGCTCTGAGCTGGGGCTGTGGGGGGCTCTGAGCTGGGGCTGGGGGCCGTGGGGGGGCTATGAGCTGGAGCTGGGGGCCGTGGGGGGCTCTGAGCTGGGGCTGGGGCCCGTGGGGGGCTCTGAGCTGGGGCTGGGGTCCCTGGGGGGCTCTGAGCTGGGGCTGGGGGCCGTGGGGGGCTCTGAGCTGGGGGCTGGGGGGGCTCTGAGCTGGGGCTGGGGGCCGTGGGGGGCTCTGTGCTGGGGCTGGGGGCCGTGGGGGGCTCTGAGCTGGGGCTGGGGCCCGTGGGGGGCTCTGAGCTGGGGGCTGTGGGGGGCTCTGAGCTGGGGCTGGGGGTCGTGGGGGGCTCTGAGCTGGGGCTGGGGGTTGTGGGGGGCTCTGAGCTGGGGCTGGGGCCCGTGGGGGGCTCTGAGCTGGGGCTGGGGGTCTGCCTGCTGCTCGTGTGCCAGGAGGGCTGTGCTTGGCCGTGTGCCAGGCCAGCTTCCCGCCCTGTGCCCTGCGGCCCCCGTGCTCTAGGAGGGCGACCTTCTCGCCCCCAAGCTGCCGACACTCGGGCGTGACCCGCGTCCCCCGTGCCAGTGGGGCCCGGATCCACCCCACTGGCTGGTCAGATCCACGGCTGGTCCCTTCTTCGTGGCAGCTTCTGGCGCCTGCGGGCGTGTGGGGTGCAGCCCCGGCCCGCCAGCACGAGGACCCCCTCCCCCGGGGGCACGTCACCCCCCTGGCCGGGGCCCAGGCACTCAGGGCTGCCGTCCACCGTGACGGCCGTGGGAAAGGCCCGAGACGCTCGCTGCTGACCGCAGGCTCAGGAGGCCGGGGGGAAGCCGCGTGTCCAGCCGCACGCCGGGTCCCTGGGAAGCAGCTGCAGAGACTCTCCCGGAGCCCAGGGCGGTGGTGAGCGGGGGGCTCGGTGGGGAAACTGAGGGACAGTGACCTCCCGCAGGGCACTGCGGGCCCCGGAGTCTACACTTCTCCCCGTGCCCGCCTGCCGGGCCGCGGGCAGAGGGCCGGGACATCCCTCCTGTCGCCGTGAGGGCTCTGAGGGCGGCTCCGTGGACGGAGCATGTGCGTGCGTGTATGTGCGTGTGCGACTGTGTTCGAGAGTGTGTGCATGTGTGCGTCCATTTGCTTGTGGACACGGCAGTGGGCTGCAGCCCCGCGTGGCTGTGGCTCTGCTCAGGCTCTGGGAGCAGCGTGGGGGCTCCATGGGGGGCCCAGAACCCGCGTGGCTGGAGCGGGCGCCCCCGGAGAGGCAGTGCTAGAGGCCAAGGGCCCGTCAGTGTGTCCACATGGCTGGGCCCAGCCAGAGAGGGGAGCAGGGACGGGGGGGGGCAGGATGGGGCTCACGGGGGTGCAGGGAGGAGCCGCCCGGGAGGGACGGTGTGGGCAGCTAAGCAGGACATGGGCTGGGGCTGGGACCCCAGGGGGGCAGGGCCCAGAGCCCTGAGCTTCCTGGGCCACGTGTGCCCAGGTGTGGGCAGAGGTGCCGGTCCCCAGGGGGAGGTCTGTCCCCACCCCAGGCCGAGACCCTCCCTGCTGCCCGCCCAGTGGGAGGGGTCAGCTCAGGCATGGCAGGGGCAGGGTTGAGGGGGCTCAGGGACCTCGATCCCCGGGAGCTGGTGCCGGCACTGGGGAGGGGACAGCCGGGAAGCAGCTGCGGCTGCTCTTACCTCTCAGCCCCCCGAGACGCTCCCGACAGACCCACGCTAGAGACCCCCAGGGCTCTCCTGCCCCCTGTCCGCTCAGCCTGGCTGGGGAGCACGGGGAGCAGGGGCAGCAGTGAAGGGATGGCCGGGCCCTTGCTCTCGCCCGTCCTTTCTCTTGGGTGTCGTGTTGCATGGCGCTTCAGACCCATTCCCCAGGGCCGGGCAAGAGGCCGTGAGGGAGACGTCCTGGGGCGGGGGGGTGGGGGGCCGGCGCCCAGCTCTGGGAGGCCAGGGAGAGGGGTCTAGCAGGGGCCAGGGAGGGGCGGAGCTGGTGACCGACTGTCCCCGGACGCCTGCAGGAGCCGCCCTGGGCGTCCTCCCGGGAGCCTCTGGGAAGGACAGAAACGAGATCAGGCTGCAGGATAATCAGGTTGACGCTCCTTGGCTCCAGTCCGACTCCACCCAAGCCGGGGCTGCGCGAGCGTCCCCGACTGCCTCACCCGGGCACCGCAGCCGCCCCAGACCACACACTCAGCACAGGCGGACGCGCCCGACACGGGCAGGAACTTCCAGAACACCACGCTGGGCGGCGTGGGCTGCCTGGGCCCCCCTCCCCTCTCGCTCTCCGCTCACCTCGGGGTCCCCGCGTCCCCGCGCCCCAGAAACCTTCATCTGCCCAGGGCGCCCCACCCGGCCTGCACGGCCGCCCTCACACCGGGAACCCTCCGGACGACTCAGCCCCTCGCTCTCCTGCTCCAGCCAGCCCTGGGCCCGACACTGGGGGCCAGCACGGCCACTTCCTCACGTCTGACCCTGGACTCGAGCCCGTCCTGCTCGACACACCCCCGTCCCCTCTTCCCTGCTCAGTCTTACTCCTGGGCTGTCCACCGCAGCCCCGCGGGCGCATCCTGTGAGCTGAGGCAGCCCCTCAGCAGAGCCCGGGGGGCGGCTCCTCAGGCCGCCCAGGGGTGCCCGTGCTGGGAGCTGCTCTCTGAACCAGCTCCAGGCCGTGGGCAGGACCCTGAGGGACCGTCTGCCTGTGGCCTGGGGCCTCTGCCCGGGCCACTCAGCACCGTGCCCTCGGGGTCCAGGCACGCAGTTTAGTGCAGGAGCCAGACGGGGGAGGGGCCGCGTCCCGGAGCAGCTGTCCAGAGCGTGGACAGACACCGGGCAGGCGAGGCCTGTGTCTTCACTAGCACTCTGGCAGACCCTGCTCACTGTGGGAACAAGAGGGGCCCCGGGGCCGGCCCAGCAGCCGGGAGTGCTCCCTCAGCCTGCCGCGCTCCTCCCCTCCCGGCTGGACGAGGCCAGCGGAGACTGGGCCGGGCTTCCGGCGTCTCGGGCCTGCGTGAAGTTCCCGTCCCGGCAGGAGAGGCTGACGGCTGGGAATTCTGGCCAGGTTCCGCCCGGGACACGTGACGGGGGGCGCAAACGGGCACCCCTCCTGTGCAGGGCCGATGAGCACTTTCCGAAGGCGCGAGGAGAGGCCTCCCCCGCGCCCCCGCCCCGAGCAGCAGCGCACACAGTGACCCACTCTGCAGTCCTGGGCCCGGCCTGGCCGTGCACCCTGGGCCCCGCTTCCCAGAGCTGGGCCTCCTGCTCTGGTCCTGCCACAGGAGCACGGGCCGGACACAGGCTCCTGTGGGCATCTGTGTGCCCCACCTTCAGTCTGTGCTCGGGTTCTGGCGGGGGCCGAGGGGGCTTTTCCATGACGGATGAGCGAAGGAACGGCCGCCCTCCAACAGCCTCGGCCTACTGGCTCCTCCATACTCGGCAGAGCCAACGCAGACCGGGAGAAACACGAGTGTGATTCCAAGACACAATCACTGCCGTGGGGAAGCCGGCTAAGCGAGCCACGGGAACGCCTTCCTCGGGCCGGACTCTGTCCAGACCCTTGGTGAATGGCTGCAGATGCCCCACAGAATCTTTGCAAAGCTACAGCGTGGAGTAACGTTCACAACACAGGACATGGTGAGGTGCAATGAGGCAGAAGCAGGAGAACCAGATTTCAGGGGCAGGCGTGCCCGTGAGCTCTGACACGCGTGGCCACGTCTCGGAGGGAGGTGAGCTGACACCTGAGCACTGCGCAGCCGTCTGAGGCGGGAGGAAGCCAGGCCAGAGGGCCTCGTCCTCTCCAGCTGTCCTCTCCTGCCCCGTGGCCCAGGGGAAGCCCGTCTTTGTGTCGTGTGTCCACAGTGTAAGAAGCCCCGGTGGGCACTCGGCGAGGTGAGCACTCGCTCCAGAGAGACGGAGGGGCCCACGCCTCGGCCGCCTCACACCAGGTGCTCGGGGGCACGTCACACAGCGTGGCCATCGCCCCACCGGACAGACAGCTTGGGACAGGCTGCGGTGCTGCACTCACCCACGCGGGGGTGGAAGGGATTTTTTTAGACTTTGTAGTCAAATTTTTATCTCAAATGAGAATTGCGAAGAAACGCAGAATCAGAAGGCTGACGGCAGAGCTTGGATACGTGAGCTGAGGTTAAACAATAAACTGGCACGCGGTGAGCTAGTGGGGCGGTGACCAGCCCTGCAGCCTGCGTTCAGGCAGCCCCCGCTCCCCAAAGCCTCGGGGGGGGTGTGACCCTGGGCCGGAGGGACCCCAGAAGCAAGCCTGGCCCCGGGGCTCTGACTTCGCCGTCGCTCCGAGCAGTGGCGCCCAGGACGTCCCGGCTTTCAGCCCGCTGTCCCCGAGATGGGGCAGGAGGGGCAGGGCTGGAAGGCTGCAGGGTCGGTGGGTGTCCTGGGCAGCGGCCAGCGGCCTCCCACCTTCCCGGCCTGCTGCTTCCCCCCTGCAGCACGGCGGGCTGGCAGGGCTGAATGCCCCTCCTCGTCCGAGTGAGGCGCCTGCACGGCCAGCAGCTGCCCACGGCGCTGCGCTCTGGCCACGCTGCAGAGCCTCCCGGTCTACCTCGGGACCCTCAGGACAGGGACGCTGGTGCCGGGAGGGGCCACGACCACACTGCAGAGCAATGGGGCGAGGGGCGGGCGCCCGATGGGGACAGGGGTAAGGACGAGGCCCCCGGGGCTGCTGGCCTGGGATCTCTGGGACGGAAGGACCAGGGGCCACAGGTGGCCAAGGAGGCTCCAAGCGTCAGACCCCGGTGGGGCAGGCATCAGCACCACAGCCTGAATCCCGAATTTGGGCCACTCTCGGGTCCCAGACCCCCCCCCCAGGGGCCCTGCTCGTGTTAGACCGAGTCCCCATGTGACCAGCTGGGTTCCCAGGGGATAATCGTAGGCGCTAGCGCCACTGTCTGGGGCAGAGACCCTGGACGCTGTCCTGCCTCAGGGGCCCTGTCCAGCCAGCCTGGGCCCGGGATACAGCCCTGGGTGTGTGAGCCTGCGGGGTGGGACCCGCACCCCGGGGCTGGGCTGCTGATGTCCTGCAGCAGACCCCCAGCCTCCCTTCTCCTCTCCCCACCCCCCCTCGCCGCCCCTCCCTCGCAGGCTTCTGAGGTCAACAGCAGCTGGGGGAGGGGCCAGGTCGGCCCCTGGGGCCCCTGGGCTGTGGCTTCAACCGGGCCGGTCCGGTCTAGGCGTGCGACCCCGCGCCCGACTGTCTGTCCCTGTGTCCCCGCGTGTCCCTTCCTGGCCGCTGGCGCAGCTCCGCACCTGTTGCCTGGCGACCTCGGCTCTGGCCCGCAAGGCCGTCCGGCAGCGCAGCCTGGCGCCGGGACCCCGCAGGGCGCAGGGCTCGGCCGGCCTCTGGCTCCTCTCCCGCCCGCGCGCCCCCACGCACCCGGGCAGTGCGCGGCTCGGGACGCGGCCCCGCGCCCGGCGCGACCACCACGTGCGTCTAAGCCTCTCTGCGCCCGCTCGCGGGGGCCCCGCACCCCAAGCCAGCAGCTCCCGCCACAGGTGGCCGCGCTCCCCGGGGCGCAGGGCAAGGAGCAAGGGGCACGGGGCAAACAGCAAGGCGCAAGAGCAGGGCGCAAGGAGCAGGAGCGCGGGGCTTGGGGCGCGGGTCCAGGCGCTGGGTCGGGGCGCGGGCCGGGTCGGGGCCCGGGCGCGCATTTGGGGCGCGTGTCGTGGCTCGGGGTAGTGGCGCGGATCGGGGCCGGGGCGCGCGTTTGGGGCGCGGGTCGTGGCGCGGGGTCGGGGCCCGGGCGCGCGTTGGGGCGCGGGTCAGGCCGGGGCGCGCGTTTGGGGCGCGGGGTCGTGGCGCGGGTCGGGCCGGGCGCGGGTCGTGGCGCGGGCCGGGGCGCCTCACCTGTGCCGCCCGGGCCGGCGCGCTCGGGCGGGAAGATGCCGGCGCAGCGCTCCCACTCCACCTGGCCGGCGAAGCAGAGCTCGGTGACGATGTGCAGCGCCTTCTGGCACAGGCTGCTCACGCCGTCCTCGCGCCGCAAACTCATGGTGGCGCCGCGCTAGCCGCAGGCCGGCCCCGAGGCGCCCGCAGCCATCGCCCGGGGCGCGGACCCTCGGGGCGCGGGCGGGGGGCGCGGAGCCGGGCCCGGCGCGGCGCGACCCTCTCCGGGCGCCGAGTGCGCGGGCCGCGGGCGGCGGGGTGCGGGGCTGCGGGCCCGGCGCGCGCGGCCAATCGGAGCCGCGCGCGGGAGTGCGGGGGGCGCGCGGGGCGGGGGGAGCGAGGCCCCGCCCCGCCCGGCCCCTCCGACTGTCGCTGACCCGCGGGCCGCTGGCCGCGGGGCCGACCCAGAAAGTTGCCCGGGAAAGAAGGGGCGGGGGCGCGCGGACCCCGCGGGCAGCGGCCAGTCCCGCTCGCACGACCCGGCCCGTGCAGCCGGTGGGCGCTGCGCCCCGGCTCCGGCTCGGTCTGGGCGCCCCTAGCCAGCCGCTCCCCCTGCCCCTGCCGCCCTCCCCCTCCGTTTCTCTCCTTCCTGTCCTCCCTCCCGCGCTCCGGGGTCCAGAGTGACCTGGGGGAGGGGGAGCCTGGGACACCGGGGGAGGGGAGCGCGCCGTGGTGGGCTGGGGCGGAAACTCAGCTGTGAGTAAACACCATCAAGGACGTGCCTTAGCGAGAAGATCCAAAACAGCAGAACAGCAGCGCGGCTCGGGTCTGTCCCTCCGCGCCGGCTACTTCGGGCCGGCGGGGGCAGCTCCGGAGGTGGCAGGAGCCCCCACTAGGTGAGCACTCATTAGCTGAATCATTTTGACCTGATTCATAGGACAATGGGCCTATCAGGGTCCTATTTTTATCCGAATTAAGACACTCAGACCCGCAGGCTTCCTCTCCTCCTCTCTGCATGGACTGGGTGGGTTTCAGATCTCCGTGACTCCAGAAGCGCTTCTCTGGGCGCTCCCCTTGCTCAGCCGGCTGTGGGGGCGGGTGAGTAATCCTCGAACCCGGGCTGTGATTGCCTCGGCAAGGTCTGGCTGAGCCGCTTCTGTCTCATTTCTGAGTTAAGCACATTAAGCCAAGACGAGGGAAGTAACAGCTCCTGGGGCTCCCGGCCGGGCGCCTCTGAGCAGCCGCGTGTCCGTCCATCTCGACTCTCTCTGCAGTGCTCCGCTTTCATCTGAGTGGGTGCTGTGTGGATCTGAGGGGGTTCCTTTCCTCTAGACAGTACACAGCCCACTAGGGCACTAGGGTGGCACTGCACTTGGCCACACGCTGCGTTCAGGACCTGCGAGTCGACAGGGCGAGGCACTCGCCTTGCACCTGGCCAGCCGGGGTCCCCCCCACCCCGGGCCCCCGGGCTCCTGAGCACGGCTGGGTGGCCTGGAAGTAGCAGCTGCAGCCACGGCTGAGCTCCCGTGCAGAGGGCTGCAGGCAGCCCTGCCCCTCTCCTGGCCCTGACAGCCGTGGGCAGGGGGCCTGGCCCACCCCTCGGGCCCGGCTCAGGGCACAGAGACCGGACACCCGGCCAGGGCCCGCCCAGCCGCCCGGGCATCGCCTGCAGGGCAGCAGGGGCGGGTGAGCCCCGGGCCCCGGGAGGACCTTCGGAACCTTCCGTGCTGATGCACAGCACCGCCCCCCCCAAGGGCTCCTGACCCCCCACACCCTTGGCAAACTGGAGGAGAGGGAGGGGTGTGCCCTCACTGGGCGCCCCGAGTCAGGCGGGCGTCTCGTCCATGGCGCTGACCCCAGAGAAGAGGGGCAGGGGCTCAGGACAGGCTCCCCCTAGCTGGGAGAGGGCGCCCCGGTTCCCGAGGGTGCTGCTGGCCTAGGGCGCGGGGGCACCAGGGAGCCTGTCTGCAGTGGGCATCGGCGCTTCAGCTCCGGATGCTCAGGGGGACACAGGCTCAGGGGCCTCTGCAGACCCGCTCACCCACGCCGCCGTCTGTGACGCTGGGGCCACCGCGGCCATCCCGGCGGCCGTGCCCGCTGCAGGACTCTAATCCTGACTGTCTGCACCCGCCTGCCTGCTGGCTCGAGCCCGTGTCCAAGCCACAGGGTCAGAGGCCCTGGGGGCGGAGTCTCCTCAACTCCCGCTGGGCCGAGCTGGACAGGGCCGTGGGATGGACAGTGGGTGAGCTGGGGCTGGGCACGGGGTGGGGCTGGGCACGGGGTGGGGCTGGGCAGGGTGTGGGGACGGAGACCTTAGGATCCTGGAATGCTCGTCTGCCTGACTCCGGGTCCGAGTATTCCTCGGACACTTCTCCGTCTTTGTGCCTGTTCTTCTCCCGTCTGATGAGTCTGGCCCCTCCGTCCGTCCGTCCACTTGCGGCACAGGCTCTGCCTCCCTCCCTCCCCTCGGGTGCACAGGGGGCACCTCTGCGCCTGTGGTGGTAACGAGGCTGCCAGGAGCCCGCGCTCACGCCTTTGTCCCTTCGGCCTGTGTCTGTGTGGCCGGGTCCCCACCGTTGCGCATGGGGTCGCTGCAGAAACCTCTGAGAGTGGTGGACGTGAGCAGCGCTGACCGGGGGCCTCCCACCGACCTGGGTCCCATGCCCGGGCTGCCTGTGTGTCTCCTCGTGACACTCGTTTCTGATCCCCCTGAGCTGCTTCTCCCTGACGCAGCGTGAGGAGCACCTCCGTGGCTGCCCCGAGCCCGTAGTCCGACAGGAAGTTTGTGTGCGAGTCCCAGTGATGGACACGCTCCACAGCCACCGCTCACGCTCACTCGCCCAACAGAGATTCCCGCCATGAGCCCGCGGTGCAGTGACGCCAGTGAGATGTTCTCATTTCCCCAGCCGCGTTCTGTCCTGGAGGGAAGTTGGCCCCGGTCCTTCTGTGTGGTGGGCCAGAGCTGGCCCCGGTCCTTCTGCGTGGTGGGCTAGAGCTGGCCCCGGTCCTTCTGCGTGGTGGGCCAGAGCTGGCCCCGGTCCTTCTGCGTGGTGGGCTAGAGCTGGCTCCAGTCCCTGCCACTTCCCGGGGACTGATGACGAAACAGGCTCCCCTGCAGAGACGGAGGGGGGGGGGCCCAACAGAGAGAGGCCCCAGGGATGCGACTTGGGCTGCACGTGATAAATGACTTCTTAGTGATAATAATGATCCCATAATAATTTAGATTTGTTAGCTTCTGCTCAAGCAGTTGTAATATTTTTGGCGCCAGACATAGAAGAATAAGGGCTTACCGAGTGGTGTTTTCATACAGAACGACGCCCCTTTAAGACTCAGTTGCTGGTAGTGCGACGTGGTCAGGTATTTTCCAGTCCTGTGTTCTGACAATTAGACCTTGAATAAGGAACCAGATGGACCAGTGGTTTCACGGCACAGCACCTGGACATGTGGGGTGGATGGGAGACCTGGGGTCCAGGCACCCTGACCAGTCCAGGGGAGAGCTGGGCAGTGGGGTCCACGCCTGCCCACCAGCTCTGGCGTCCCTCCAGGGAGGGGGGTGTGAGTCCAGTAGGAAAGATGTGGAACAGTCTCTTTTGGCAGAGGGCAAGGTTTTGTAGGTAGGCAAGTCTGAGGGACTCCATTTTATTTTATTATTATTATTTTGCTTTTTTTGGATCACACCCGGCGATGCACAGGGGTTACTCCTGGCTTTGCACTCAGGAATTACTCCTGGCGGTGCTCAGGGGACCATATGGGATGCTGGGATTCGAACCCGGGTTGGCCGCGTGCAAGGCAAATGCCCTACCCGCTATGCTATCACTCCAGCCAGAGGGACTCCATTTTAGAAGGATCAGTTTGCCAGAGTGCAATGAGGTCACAGCAAAGGAGCAACGTTTTTTAAAAGTTAAGCAAGAATTCACTAACAGAGAGCAATCCAAAACAAAATCAAGTGGTTACGGTAACTTTAAGCAGAATAAAGTCATTAAGAAGAAAATCAAGGCCAGAAAGCAAGCAGGCACATGCCTTGCATGTCGCTGAGCTGGGTTCGGTCCCCAGAACCCAGCTGGTTCCTCAAGTCTGCCAGGAGTGATCCCTGAGCACAGAGCCAGGAGTCAGCCCCGAGTACCGCTGTGTGTGGCTCCCAAATAGAAAGAAAAAGAATAAAATTAACAAAAGAGGTACAAGATGTAAACCTCAGAAATCATAAAATGTTGGTAGAATGTAAAGATCTTAATAAATACTATTGCATATTCATGAGTTAAAAAAAACAGTTCTCCAGGGCTGGAGTGATAGTTACCGCAGCACGTAGGGCGTTTGCCTTGCATGCGGCTAATCCAGATTCGATTCCTGGCGTCCCAGCTGGTTCCCCATGCCAGGAGTGACCCCTGAGCACGGAGCTAGGAGTAAGCCCTGAGCAGTGCTGAGTGTGGCCCCCAAAGTACTCCTAGGCTTAATGGCATCCACACAAAATTTCAACTTTGCTGCAGTCCCCTGAAATGGCCCTGGGTTTCCCAGGGAGTGCCAGGCTCTCCGAATAAACAGGCCCGGGGATCAAACCTCCTTCTTCAGACTCACTTCTCTGGGAGCCAGCTGGCGAGGATGCCTCCCGCCCTTGCTCGCCGCGTGAGCGGGCTCGGTCTCCACATGCAAAGCAACGGAGTCAGGGCAGGGGGGCTCAGAGGCGGGAGCTGGCGTGGAAGCCTCTAGAACATGGCCCAGCAGTGGCCTGGGTTTGACGATTTCTCAGTCATGGCACCGGAGCCTCAACTGGAAAAAAATAAACAGATTGGACTTCGTGAAAATCAGAACTCTTATGTTTCAAAGAAACCATCCCCAAAGTGAAAAGGCCACCCACACATTTGGAGAAAACCATGCCAAACATATCTATTAAAAGGGACTTTTCTCTAGAAAATAGAAAGAACTCCTCCAAGCCAGCGAGAGAAAACAGATGGCCCCATTGGACACCTGGGCCAGGGACTTTGATGTATATTTCAGCTGTTTCTCAGAGAAGATATGGAAACGGTCAGTCAGTTTACCACGGCTCCCCAGCCGCGTCCCGAGTCGGACCCAAACACCAGCGTCCCTCGTGGGACACCCAGGGCCCTCCCTGCCCGAGGCCGGTTCTGGGCCTCAGGGGTGTGCCCCCCTGGAAAGCAGCTTGGGGTTTCGTGCCAGAGCCCATGATCCATGGAACCTTCCAGTGGCCTGAACTGTCCCCAGATACACACATGTGGCTTGGAGCTTGCAGCCCTGTGGGCTTCAGCCATGGAGTCCCCATCAGGACTGGACAGTGGCCAGATGGGCACGGAGAGATGGGGGGATGGGGCTGGGACAGAGACGGGGGGTTCTCGGGTGGGGAACGGCTTGAAAGATAAACGCGTGGAACAATGTGCACTGGCCGCCAAGGAGGGGGCCGTCAGACAGCCCCAGGTAGAGGGAAAGGGAGCGACAAGGTGACTTCGAGTACTAGGTGCGGGCGGGGGGGGTGGGGAGCTGTGCTGGATCCGTCCAGAGAGATGCTGCGTAGTTGACGCTGCTGATTTTTGTCCCCAGAAAGTGGCTGAGAAGGGTTCTGAAGTATGCAGTCTCCCGGGAAAACAGGACAAGCCAAAAGGTAGAGTAGAAGGAATGGAGCGGGAGAGACAGTAAAATTGATATAAGGACAGAAAACAGCCAGGCGGACTCTTAATGTCTTAACCACCAGGCCAGCTTCGCGGGAAGCCGAACACACGGAACTCCCAGCAGCCCCCGAGCTGCGCTGAGTCCAGGAGGCCGTCAGGAGGGGGCAGGTGCAGCGTGCCCCCCCCCCACCTGCCAGCCACACGGCGCCAGGCAACGCCAGTGCCCAAGGAGCAGCAGAAACAGCCGGATCCAGCGGGCGCTCGCAGGGGCGAGTCCGGGAGGGCGTGGGGCTGGAGTGCTCCATGCATGGAATTCTACCGCCAGCAGTGTTGTAAATCCCGGCGCCTGGAATAAAGCAGAACTTTAAATACAGCGGAAGAGGCTTGCTTCGTTCCCGGGAAGGTGCAAACAGTGAAACAGGAGAGTGGCAGAGACAGCAGGAGGGGATGCCTGGTGCGGGCCGACCCCAGCCCGGTCCTCTGCACCCCCCAGGCGAGATCCCTGAGTGCAGAGCTGGGGGTCACCCTGAGCATCGGGTGAGGCTCAATCCTGAGCCCCGGAAATAATAAGAGGAGGAAGGTGGGCTAGTCAGTCCAGCAGGCTCCTCCCGCAGGGCCCACCTCTGGCTGCGGGGGGCCGGGGTGGGGGGTGGGGGGCAGCCCCCAGAGCTGAAGGTCCTGGGAATGGGGAGAAATGTGCAAGTCCACGAATACGCAGGTTTAGAAGGGGCCAGCTACACCGTTCTCCAACTTTGACAAGAGTCTTTAGCATCAAACGACAAGTAATTAATCATCCTTTGTGCCAGATTAATTGTTTTCTGGGCCCCGGATGCTCCCGCAGAATCCTGGGGAGAAAGTGCAAGTTTGTTTAAAAACAGCCGAAGGTGCCGAGGCGAGCGGGAGGGCGTCCCAAGAGAGGCTCTGCCTTTCTCCGTGCCGAGGCGAGCGGGAGGGCGTCCCAGGAGAGGCTCTGCCTTTCTCCTCACAGACGTGCCCATCGGTCTCGTGCAGGGGGGACAGGGAGCCTGAGTGAAACGCAAGGTGACAGCTTACTTTGGAAACGGCACTAGACATTTCGTTTAGAGATTTCTGATAATTTAGCCAGAAAAACGTATTCTGCTTAAGGTGAAAACCATCGTATTGAACATGAACAATAACTGGGGACACGCTGGCATGAGGGTACCCTGGGCAGTGACTTCTCAAAGCTCTTTCAGGCAGGGCACCCTCTGTCAGGAGATAGTCGTGGCGGTGGCACTGATGAAAGTGACTGGCGTGTGGGACTCAAGTTCAGTCTCGACCCGGGCGTTCGTTTCGGAAGAATGGGCCTCGCCTCAGCACGTGTGTGCACGGGGCCGGCCGCCCGCAGCCACACTTCATCTGTCATGGCGGTGGCACTGATGAAGGGAATTGGCGTGTGGGATTCAAGTTCTGTCTGACCCGGGCGTTCCTTTCTGCAGAACGGGCCTCGCCTCAGCACGTGTGTGCGCGGGGCCGGCCGCCTGCAGCCACACTTCATCCGTGGCATCGTCTGCTGATTGTCTTTGCCGCCACTGACCCCGGGGCCCAGAGCTCTGTCCACTGCAGCTGGACCGCGTGCCCACGGGCCCAGAGGGGCTGCCCGAGGTCCGGCACAGCGGCGCCCGCAGTGGCTCCGAGGACAGAGCCGTGACCCCCACCAGGCCCCTCGCGGCCCCACACCGTCACCCTCGGGCTCTGGGGGCCCCGGGAGCAGGTGCGGGAGATGCTCAGGGGTCTCGCCCAGGGATGACAGAGTGTCCCCTCCTCTGCCCACCACTGGCTCCGGGCAGCCCTGCCTCAGTGGCACCTTGGTCTTTCGTCCCGGTGAAAAGTTCCTGTTTCCCCTGGGTGTGGCCCCAGGGGGAGTGGGTGCCCCGCCTCGCCAGTCTCCAGAGCAGAGTGCGCTGCCCGTCCCCGTCCCCCATCCCTGTCCCCGTCCCTCGTCCCTGTCTCTGTCCCCATCTCCGTCCCCCGTTCCCGTCCCTGTCCCCGTCCCCCGTCCCCCATCCCTGGTCCTCGTCCCCATCCCCCGTCCCCCGTCCCCATCCCCATCCCCCATCCCTTCTCTTGTGTCCCGTGTCCCATACCCTGTGTCCCGTGTCCCGTGTCCCATGTCCCATACCCTATGTCCCGTGTCCCATGTCCCGTACCCTATGTCCTGTGTCCTGTGTCCCATGTCCCCCGTCCCATCTCCTGTGTCCCGTGTCCCATGTCCCATACCCTGTGTCCCATGTCCCATGTCCATACCCTATGTCCCGTGTCCCATGTCCCATACCTTATGTTCCGTGTCCCGTGTCCCATGTCTCGTGTCCCGTGTCCCGTGTCCCATACCCTATGTCCCGTGTCCCATGTCCCGTACCCTATGTCCCATGACCCGTGTCCCATGTCCCATACCCTATGTCCCGTGTCCCATGTCCCGTACCCTATGTCCCGTGTCCCGTGTCCCGTACCCTATGTCCCGTGTCCCGTGTCCCGTACCCTATGTCCTGTGTCCCATGTCCCATGTCCTGTGTCCTGTGCCCTATGTCCCGTGTCCCATGTCCCATACCCTATGTCCCATGTCCTGTGTCCCATGTCCCATGTCCCGTGTCCTGTACCCTATGTCCCGTGTCCCATGTCCTGTGTCCCGTGTCCAGCACTCCCGCTGTCCCCTGTCCCCGAAGCCCCCAGGTGAAGGGCAGGGACGCGGCTCCGAGGCAGTTCTGGCTCCCTGGGGCCGACCCGGTTCTCCCAGGGGAGCCGCGTCAGGTCGTCCCAGACCCGCCTTCCCTCACAGGCCCAGGAGTCGCAGGGGCCCGCCTGTCCCGGGCCTCCCGGCTGTTGGCTGTGGCCTGCTGCCCTGGGCTCAGGTCTGCGCGTCCCGTCTGCTCCCGGGGAGGCGTCCTGTCCCTCCGTGCCCCAGCGCCCAGAGGGCGTCCCTCAGCCCAGCCCACGGGGCGTGTCGTCTCTCAGGAGACTGTGCGGCCTGAGAGGGCAGGGCCGGGGGCGTGTCCACTTGAGGGGCCCTGGGAGGCCGGTCTGTGTGTCCGGAGAGAGAAGCTCCTGGGTCTCGGCAGCCGTGCTGGGAGCGGCCCCACGTCCCCCACGCAGCCGCGGGAGCCCCCACACGGCTGCCGACCCGCCTTCCCGGGCCCTGCGCAGAGACCCGGGGGGACGAGAGTGAGGTGGCGTGTGTGGCCGTGTGCGGTGCGGCAAGAGCGCGTGTGTCTGGAGCACACGACTGTAGCTGTGTTTGCGGGCAGAGAGGCTAAGTGCGGACACGCGTGTAGGCATGTGATTGTCGGTGAGGTACAGACGGACACACACACTGACACCCGCATCCACATCCGCGTCTGCGCCAGGGCCCGTGTATGCTGGTGTTGGATGCTGACCCGAGTGCTGTAGGCTTCTCAGTGAGTGGGCCTTTCCCTCCCCCGGAGAAGCTACAGTGCTCTTGCGAGCACCCTAACCCCTTGAGTTTACCTTTAACCTTTCCTCTGGGCTTGACCTCTCACTGTTACATCCCCAAGCCAGTCTTGGTTATGAGCCAGAACTTTCTGGTAATTCTGGATTTTGTATTTGTAGTGAATTACTTACTATTTCCCCTAGAGCCTTTCCATATTTTACTACAGAGCAATGTTCTTTGCTTAAGCACAGAAAGACTGTTAATGCTGTGCTCCTAATATTTGGGAGTTGATTGACTCTGAGATATATCTACTCCTGGGCATCTGTCATAGTTACTTGACTCAGGCTTCAGATGCTGAGTTCCTAACACCTCAAAAGGGAGGTCCCGCCGTGGGACTGGGATGGACCCAGGGCAAGGGCAAAGCTACCCTGGCATTGAAACGGGACAGTCTAGAAAGCACAAATGCATGGTCTTGATGCAAGCTGTTATGGCTTAAGAGACAGGACCCCCGTGGGAAAGGACAAGCTGAACTGGCCTGAGGTCTTAGTCTGGGATTTACGGTAAAAGCCTCGCTGGCTCTCAGAGCCCAGAGAACTAAGTGTTGGGATCCTCGTCTCTTACTGCGTTTATCCAAACTGCAAGTATTACTAAGACATGAACTGAATTGTTTAGCATCTACAACTACAGGGGAAGAGAAGAGCACTGTGGGTGTCCCTGGGAGACAGAGTCCTCGAGTCAGTCCCCCCGAGACTGGCCTCTGCTGAAGCCTGTCCCTCTGAGAGTGATGGGTCACACCTCATGCAGCCTGTCCTCAGCCCCTCCCGGGGTCTCTGAGTGTGCCGGCTGCTCTGCATCACACGGGCCTTTTTCACCATCAGCCTGTCTCTCTGTGCCTCTGCTGGAGAAGCCGAACTCACGCATCGCACGCCCACACTTGGTGAACTCACAGGAGGGGACTGTGTGTGCTTCATGCTTAGCTCACGCATTCCGAGTGCATGTAAGGGGATGCTTCTTTGGATAAGGATGCAGGCGCCGTCTTCGCTCTCTATGTCACGGCACGTACACGGAGCATGCGTGCCCTGGCATGTCCAGTGAGTCCATGTGGGAGCCGTGGCGCAGGAGTGACGCGTGGAGGGACTGCAGGGATGGGGACTGTGTCCGTCTCTGACCAGCACCCGTGGGTGTGGAGGGACAGGAAGGCAGAGCCTCTCTCTGCTCACAGCTGTCCCCGGAGCTGGGGGAGCGCCAGTGACATGGCGAGTGAGAGGGCACAGCAGCGGTGGCATGTCCAGTGAGTGGACACGGGGGCTGTGGCATGTCCAGTGAGAGGTCACAGCAGCAGTGGCATGTCCAGTGAGTTGACACAGGGCCTGTGGTCCACCTGGACAGGGAACAGAGACCCTTAGCAAGGCACGACCAGACACTGAGGAATCATCCGTGATAGGGCCAGGTGGGGGAGGTCCCATGGAGGGCTCCACACGAGTCACTCCAACCAGGAACGTTCTGGAACAGCCGAGAGGCCAGTGGTCCCCAGGCTGGGAGAGGGAGGGAGAACGGGCGGGGCAGGAGCCTGGCGTCCACCATGGACTCCGGGTGAAGAGGGGCCAGGCGCGTTCTGTTCGGGAAGGGCCCCTGGGGGACGCGTCCAGATGGCCGAGAGTCTCTGCACGGCCCCGCAGTGCTCGGACCCCGGAACTGCTCGGAAGAGGGAAGTCGCACGCGGATGGCGGGAGGGTGGGGAGGGCCTGGGAAAGGCATTTTCCCCGCCAGCAGCCCTCTGAAGAGCGGCCAGAAGATGCCGGAAAGGAGCGTGTGGCCCTGCGGTCGGCCCCCTGGTTCCCTGGGACTGTCCTCCCGGTGCTGCTCTCACGAGGCTCCCCGAGCCCCGTGGACAGTCGGATCTGAGGATAAAGACACGGGAGGGAACATTCAGTCACTGACAGCCGCAAACACCGAGCGGGCGGAGACTCCGTCAGCACCCGCACGGGGGGCGGGCGGCCCCGCAGGCCTCACGTGGCTGGGCCCGAGTTCCCAGTCTCAGCCTTCAAGGAGACGCACGTGTGGGGGTGAGACTGAGTATGAGTGTGTGTGTGCGCGTTTGAGTGCATGCATGTGTGGGCGTGCCCATGTGCCTGAGTGTGTGAGAATGTCAGTCTGTGTGAGTGTGATTGTGTGTGTGCAGCTGTATAGAAAGGCTTCCCCGTGGGGAACGTTCTTTCCCTGCCGTCCATTGAGTCAGTAGCCTAAGCCTTGGCTCGTTATACACATAGACACACGCGCGCACACACACACACACACACACGCACACACATGCACACACAGGCACACACACATGCGTACACACATGCACACACGAGCGCACATATACACACGCACATGTACACATATGCACACACACACGAGCTCCCCTGCCCTTTGAGGCCACTTGGGACCAGGGCAGAGCTCGTCTTTGTGACTGGGAAGCAGCTCTGAAGACCTGTTGATCTTACCTTGCTCTGAAGATGAGCAAAGGGTCAAACTCTGGGACACCCATGACCCCCCCACCCCCACCCAGCGTCCGAGACATGGGGCACGGGTCACCCTTCTGTCCCGGACTCCCTGGGCCTCCACCAGATGGGGCAGGACCTGGCTTTCCTATCAGAAGCGACTGGGCCGTCCCATGCTTGCGGCTCTGTCAGTCCCTGTTACGAGTGTTGGAGTCTGACGTTCAGGGGCTGAGTTTCCATGGGAAGAAGTTTTCTCTCCTCCGAAGTAAATGTCTCTCCTAGTCAGGATCTATGCAAGGACAAAGCAGTAAGTCAACAAGCATTCATAATAAGATGTTTTACTCAAAGAATATTTGTCAATACATCAGTATAAGCACTGTCATCCCATTGTTCATCAATTTGCTTGAGTGGGCACCAGTAACGTCTCCATCGTGAGACTTGTTACTGTGTTTTTTTTTGTTGTTGTTGTTTTTGTTTTTTTTGTTGTTGTTGTTACTGTTTTTGGCATATCGAATATGCCACGGGTAGCTTGCTAGGCTCTGCAGACCAGTATAAGATGTATATTAAAATGAACACTGTTAAGGAAATGTCAAAATATGATTTCAGCAGGGTCAGGCCTCTGTGACCATAATAAGCCCTAAACAATAAGATTCTGATGACATAATCTAAGAATATAGGAGAAAAATGAAACCTACCTCACAAGGACTGGAGCGATAGCACAGCGGGTAGGGCGTTTGCCTTGCATGCGGCAGACCCGAGTTTGATTCCTCCATCCCTCTCAGGGAGCGCGGCAAGCTACCGAGAGTATCCCGCCCGCACGGCAGGGCCTGGCAAGCTCCCGTGGCATATTTGATATGCCAAAATCAGTAGCAACAGGTCGCACAATGGAGACATTGCTGGTGCCCACATGAGCAAATTGATGAACAACGGGATGACAGTGTGACAGTGCTACCTCACTTACAAATAAAGCACTTATTAATAAAAATTAAAATAGGCCAATATGCCTGATTAGGAGGATAAATTTAATTAAAAATGTAACATCAGCAAATACCAAAATCAAATAATTAATATGCCATGAATAAAGACTTGAACGTGCCAGATAACTGATAACTGTACAGATACTAGACTCTGATTATAATCAGTTGCTCATAAGTTAATAGGCTGGAGATAACATATCGAATGCCTGGCAGAATCGGGACAGCGTAATGCACACGGTTACATGTTCAGAATATGGTAAAAACTCCGTGTATTGAAGCATGTGACACAGTAAGACTGTGTAGGAAAGGAAGTACGTGGCCTTTAGTAAGGAAACAGACCAGAAACACTTTGGGCCTGTAAGTCAGCAGCTAGAGCCGTCGGGGACATGGGGAAGGGCAGGGACAAGGCGCTCGCTTTCCTTACGGCCCGCTGGGTACGTGACGCTCGACTCAGTTTCTGTAGGAAGGCTGGGGACCCCGAGAAGGCCCAGGGAGAGCCGGTGTTTCAGACAGGGGCTTGTCCCCGAGAGATGGGGGGGGGGGGAGGCTGAGCCCGCCGAATTCTGACAGGACAGCTGATGGGGCCGGCCCGGGAATCCGGGAAGGAACAAACCTCAGGGCCACGTGCACTGTCTCCGTCCGGAAGATCTCGGCGAGGCTGGTGAGCCAGACGTCGGACGCGAGCACAGAGGGATCGAGGCTAACTGGGGGCTGACGGCCTCGCAGGACAGTGTCTGGCCCTCTGCAGCCATCCATTGGGCCCAGGGCGGGCACCTGGACTGAGATGCGGTCCACACACGTGTGCACAGCCCACAGTACGCATGTGCAGAGTTCACAAGCACACACACACAGCCCACAGCACATGTGTGCACAGCACATACCACGTGCATAGCCCACAGCACACACATGCACAACACACAGAACATACACGCACAGCTCATAGCACATGCGTGCACAGCACACAGCACATGAGTGCTCAGTACACGAGCACATACATGCACAGTATACAAGAACATGTGTCAACAGTACACAGCACAAACATGCGTTCATGCAGACATGCACTTACTCATACATAGCAACACATATACTCATATGCACACAGGTATACAATGTACTGACACAGACACAAGTACATATATGCATGCACTCACAGACACACATGCACACAGGCACGCACATGAACTCACAATACACGCAGAGGTACACAGGTACACACGCGCGCACACATGTGATATAGGTATACAGCATACACATGCACACAGATGTGAACATCCCCCACCTACATGTTTACATATACACATGCTCACATGCACACAGGAGTGCGCCCCCCACACCTGCATGGACACACACAGGTATGCACATCTGTAGGTACATATGCAAACAGGTGTGTCCACACCTGCCCAACACACCTGCATGGATGCACACACACACACACACACACACACACACACACACACACACGCTCTCGCACACTGACTCACTGGAGCACCAGAAAAGGGCCCCCGTCAGCGGTGAGGACAGGGATGCCCTTAAGGGCAGTAGTTCTGGGACACCAGCCAGAGGCAGCGCGGCCTGACTGACGAGGGGGCCCACACCCCGGCCCCAGAGCAGAGAGACCCCAGACCGCTTTGGAGGTGCCCTAGGGGGTGGGCTGTCCTGTGTGACAGGGTGACCAGATGGGCCGGGAACGGAAACAAGGACGGCTGTTAATCTTCTTCACGACCGCACTCTTGTCACCCCACTCTCACAGCCCCGTCTCCCAGACAGGCGGGACTCAGGCTGAATGCGGCAGCTGACGCCCCGTCCTGCCCCCGTGAAGCGTGTTTCAGAGGAAGATTGGCAGCTTCAGATCACCACCTCTGGTTTCAAGCACCAACAGGTCAGCGGCTGTGGCCGTGGGTGGTTGCTCTTGCGTTTGTGTCGAAGGACGAGTGTGTGATGTGTACTGGGCCGGGCGGAGCTTCTCGTCCTGGGCCTTGCCGTGACTCGGCTTCCAGGAGCAGGAGATGTGCTCCCAGCCCAGGAGGAGCGTGGGAACCTGGTGTCCACCTCTCGAGCCCGAGGGGCGTGGCACGGCTGGGCTGCTGGGGACTCAGCAGGACCCAGGGCGGGAGCTGGGTGAGTCTCGTCTCTGGGAGGGGACCTGAGTGTTGGTGACGCCGAGGCTGCCGGGGTCTCTCCTGCCCTCGTGGCTGTCTCTGTCTCACCTTCACCCGCTGCCTCCAGAAGTGCTCGCTGGAGCCCTCGGAAGTGACCCGAGTGTGCGAGGGACGGGACGGGACAGGGCGGCGGTGGAGGGTCTGTGGCCTTTTGCTGGTGGAGGTGCAGAACATTGCGGTGATTTTTACGAAAGAAGCACTGTCAGCGCTGTTGTCTCCATGTCACCTTAGCTGCCATAAAAATAGGGGGTGGGGGGCTGGAGCGAGAGCACAGCGGGGAGGGCGTTTGCCTTGCACGCAGCTGATCCAGGTTTGATTCCCAGCATCCCATATGGTCCCCTGAGCACCGCCAGGAGTGATTCCTGAGTGCAGAGCCAGGAATAACCCCTGTGCATCGCCAAGTGTGACCCCAAAAGAAAAAAAATATGGAGTGGGGCGGGTACAGTCATGCTAAATGCAACAGTGAATAATGGCGCAATCTGTGCTTTTGGGTGAGTGTTTCTATGTCCTGGGTGGACTCTCTCGAAAGTCAACGTGCTGGGTCGGACGGCAGCTCAGTTCCGAGTTCCCGAGGCCCCTCCGTTGTACTGTTTCCGCTGGGGTCGAAGCAGAGAGCTTGTCCCCAGCAGACGGCGAGGCTCCTTTTCACCACATCCTCACCAGCACAGGTTGTTCCTGCCATTTCTGACATGTGCCGTTCTCACTGGCGTGCAGTGCGTCTCACTGCTGTCTTGGTTTGAGTTCCGCTGATGGTAAGTGATGCAGAGCACGCCTTCATGTGCTTGTTGGTCTCTCCCGTTTTCTTCTGAGAACTGTCTGTTCATTTCCTGGGATTTTAAAAAAATTATTTTTAAAATTTTATTTATTTATTTTTGCTTTTTGGGTCACTCACACCCGGTGATGCACAGGGGTTCCTGGCTCTGCACTCAGGAATTACTCCTGGCGGTGCTCAGGGGACCATATGGGATGCTGGGAATCGAACCTGGGTTGGCCTCATGCAAGGCAAATAAATGCCCTACCCGCTGTGCTGTCGCTCCAGCCCTGTCCTGGGATTTTAAAAATAGTGTTTTTGAATTTTTTTTTTGT
Organism: Sorex araneus; assembly: GCF_027595985.1. NCBI lineage: Eukaryota > Metazoa > Chordata > Mammalia > Eulipotyphla > Soricidae > Sorex > Sorex araneus. The sequence continues at coordinate 66,984,976 of NC_073311.1, forward strand.
TGAGTAATTTATTTTGTTGAGTAATTCTTTGTGAGTAATTTATCTATCTTGGTTTCCAACCCTCTATCTGGTGTGTTGAGTGCAAATATTTTCTCCCATCCAGCTAAGTTTTAGCTCATGTTTCTTTTGCCATGCAGAAGCTCTCTACTTTGATGTAGTCCACTTGCTTATTTTTAATTTTGTTGCTGAGGCCAGTGGTCTGGGATGGTGCAGATGACTTTGAGGTGAAATCCTGGAGCGTTCTGCCTGTATTTTCCTCAATACTTACAGCTTCTGGTCGGCTCTCAAGGGCTTTGATCCACTTTGAACTGACTTTTGTGTTAAGTGTGATTTATGGACCTAACTTTAATTTCTCGTGTGGTTATCCAGTCTCCCGCACGGCTTGTTGAGGAGCTAGCCTTACTTCACGTCACGCTCTCAGCTCCCTTGTGGAAAATTAACTGCTCATGTATGTGGGGTTTTACGCTTGGGCTTCAGTTCTGACCCACTGGCCAGAGGGCCTGTCTTTCTTCCAGTACGTGCAGCTTAGATCACAGTAGTGTCATAGTAACACTCAAGATGAGGTTGTGAGATGCCGCCCAAGGTCTTGCTTTAGTGCAGCTCGGCTGTCTGTGGCCCTTTCTGATTACATACAGATTCATTCTCTAGGTCTGGGCAGACGTCGCCTGAATCTGGCATGGATTGCACTGGATCTAGATATAGTCTAGGTAGAAGAGTCCTTTAACAATACTGATTCCTCCCATTCGTGCGCACGGGGTATTCCCCTTCCTAGGGTGGTCTTTTGTCTCTTAAGTAATTCTATTTATTTATTTATTTATTTACTAATTTGCTTTTTGAGTCACACCCTGCAATGCACAGGGGTCATTCCTGGCTCATGCACTCAGGAATTACCCCTGGCGGTGCTCAGGGGACCATATGGGATGCTGGGATTCGAACCCGGGTCGGCTGCATGCAAGGCAAACGCCCTACCCGCTGTGCTATCACTCCAGCCCCTCTTAAGTGATTTTAAAGTTATCACGGTATTGATCTGCCACCTCTTTTGTTAAGTTGATTCCTAGTTACTTGATATTTTTGGATACTGTTTTAAATGGGATAGACTCCTTGACCCGCTTTCTCCTCTGATTTATTCTTTGTATATAAGAATGAAACTGACGAGGGCTGGACCGATAGCACAGCGGGGAGGGCGTTTACCTTGCATGCAGCTGATCCGGGTTTGATTCCCAGCATCCCATATGGTCCCCCAAGCACCACCAGGAGTAATTCCTGAGTGCAGAGCCAGGAGCAATCCCTGAGCATTGCTGGGTGTGACCCAAAAAGCAAAAAAGAAAAGAAAAGAAAAGAATGAAATTGATCTTTGTGTATAATTTCGTAACCGGGCACTTTGCTGTATATATATATATTTTTTGCTTTTTGGGTCACACCCAGCGATGCTCAGGGGTTACTCCTGGCTTTGCACTCAGGAATTACTCCTGGAGGTGCTTGGGGGACCATATGGGATGCCGGGGATTGAACCCGGGTCGGCTGCATGCAAGGCCTACCCGCTGTGCTATCGCTCCGGCCCCACTTTGCTGTATTGTTCTAAGGAGCTTTTTAATGAACTCTTTCAGGTCTTGTATATATATATCGTTATGTCATCTATAAATAGTGATACTTGGAGTCATTCTTTTCCTGATTTTTTAAAAAATTAATTTGAATTCAATATTTTGAAATGGAATAGCACACTCTTCAGTTTAGAGGCATTAATGGCGACGGAGGCGAGGCAGCACCATTTATTACATTCAAAGGCTTTTCAGGCGCGGGATCGTGAACTCGTCCGCCGTGTTCGTGTTGTCGGGGACACAGGGTCCTCACAGCAGCCCCGGCCTCTGTGTCCGTCTCCGTCTACCACTGACCGTGGGGTCCTTCCAGTTCAGCCTCTCGCCCCGCCTGCTCTGCTCCCCTCCCCGCTGTGGCCGGGGTCTCGGGCTTCGCTTCTGTTGGACACCGTGTTCTTGCTTGGCTTCCTTCTGTCCCACAGGTGGGTCCCCTCCCTGTCTCACGTCACCCTCGTTATACCAGGTGTGATGCCAGCACGCTCCCCGAGTCTCTGGCCCCACCGCGTTACCCGCCCCCTGTCGCCGGCAGCCGGGAGCCTCCGGGCGTGCCCCATGACTAGGTCTGCATGCCCCCTTGGAGCAGCGCTTTGGGGTCGCTGTCTAGGGGCAGAACTGCTGGGCAGAGGGCAGCGCCCTGCTTTGTTCTTCGCTCACACCCCCTGGACTTGCTGTTTCTGGCCCTCCCTGGGGCTCTGTGGACGCGCTGTCCCTCACCTGCCCCTCAGCTGTCTGTCTGCCTTCTTTGGGAAGTGTCCAGTCAGCTCTTACCATCTTCACGGGGTCGTTCACTTGTCGTTGAGTTTTGTATGTTCTTTGTACGTCTTGGACATTAGCCCTGGTGTCCGTTTTCGCCGGGAATATTTTCCCATGTTGTGGACTTGAGCGATAGCACAGCGGTAGGGCATTCGCTTTTCACACAGCTGACCCGTGTTCTATTTCTCCGTCCCTCTCGGAGAGCCCGGCAAGCTACCGAGAGTATCCCGCCCGCAAGGCAGAGCCGTCAAGCTCCCCGTGGCGTATTCGATATGCCAAAAACAGTAACAACAAGCCTCACGATGAGAGACGTTACTGGTGCCCGCTCGAGCAAATTGATAAACAATGGGATGACAGTGACAGTGACAGTGACAGTGGTCTTCAGTCCACTCCGAGTTCACTTCTGTGCGCAGGGTAAGTGATGGTCCACTTCACTCTTTGGCAGGCGGCTGCCGACTTTACCAACTCCATTCACCGAGAAGACTCAGTTCCCATTTGAAGACTTTGGCGTTTCCCCACCATAGACTGAGTGTACGTTTATGTGACCGTCTGTTTCTGGGCTATTTTTTTGGCCCTGCGTCTACTTTCATCCCAGTAACACTCTGCTTTGAAGACCAGTTTTATATCTTAAATCAGCTTCTTCCCATCTTACTCTTTTCCAGATTACTTTTGACTATTTTAAATCTTTATTTAAAAGAGGCTCATGCCGAGCCTCACGCAGGAGCGAAGTCCCGTGGAACCAGGTAACTCGGAACTTTGTGACCTTGGGCTCTGGGCTCAACGGGACCCGGGAGCAAAGGTCCTCTGCCTGCTCCCCCCAGTCCCCGGCGACCCAGGGGTCACGTCCGTAAACCACCTCCGGCCAGCGCCACATAGTCTCCTCACGGCCACCCTCCAGGACTCACGGCTGCTTCTCCCGGAAGGGGGCATAAAATGAGGCCCCCATAACCATGCCACAGGACTCTGCACCAGGGGCGCCCCAGAGGGGAGCAGGTGAGAGACCTCCCCACCCCAAGGGACCCAGCCCGACAGCCAGTCTCCACAACCCAACTGCCGCCACGCTCCAGGCCACTTTCCCCACTCTCAGGTGGAGCCTCACGCGTGAGTGAACATATTCCTGGACACATCATAAGACACTCCCTGTCCATTTTCCATAAAGTCATAGAGGGAAATATATATACGTATATATATTATATACATATGCCTCTTGAAGAGCCCAGCAAGGTACCGAGAGTATCCCGCCCACACGGCAGAGCCTGGCAAGCTCTCCATGGTGTATTCTATATGCCAAAAACAGTAACAGTAACAGGTCTCATTCCCTGGGCCCTGAAAGAGCCTCCAATCATTGGGAAAGACGAGTATGAAGAGGCTGCTAAAATCTCAGGGCTGGGACAAATGGAGACGTTACTGGCGCCTGCGAGAGTAAATCGATGCACAATGGGATGACAGGGATACAGTGACACAGTGATTTTAAATCTTCATGGGTCCATATAAATTTTGCAATTCTGGTATTCTTTTTTTTCCCTTAAAAATGTCATTGGGGTTTTGATAGGGACTGTGTAATGCTGTGGTAGGGCAGGGTGTCATTCAGCAGTGCTGATCCCAACACACCAACACCAGAACAGAATATTTCCCTTTCTGATGGTCGTCCTCTACTCTTTCAATATGGACTTGCGGTTTTCAATGTATAAATCCTTCATCTCCTTTATTAACTTGATTCCTAGGCAGTGAATGATTTTTTCATAATTGCAAATGAGGTTGTTTTCTTGATTTCATTCTCTTCTAGTCAATTGTTCGCAGAGAGATATAGAACAGAATTTTTTAAAGTTGATTTTGTAGCTTTCTGCTTTATTGTATTGCATTTTTAATGATATTAATATTTTGTGGAATCTTTATGTTTTTCTCTGTATATTATCTTGTATATTTTCTGGGTATATTTTACCTCTCCTTTTTCCAATTTATATTCATTTTATTTGTTTTTCTTGCCTAATTTCTCTGGTAAGAACTTTCAACCCTGGGTTCGATACCAGTGGAGAGGATGAGCACCCCTGTCTGTGCCTCACCTTTGTGGAGAGAGTTCCGTGCGTCCCCACGGGGAATCAGGTGATGCTTTTGCTAGGTGCTGTTTGGGGTTGCATGGAGGATTTCCTACGGCCAGCACGGCAAAACCCAGCCAAGTTGCTCACATATTTGTGACTTCATCCCTGGGAACAAATTGCCTTCTGGAGATGAACAGAGCGGCCAGAGCGAGGAGGTAAATCTTCCCTGAGGTGACGGCTGGGCCCGCCCGCCGGCGGCCTGGAGCCTCATCCCGGCATTAAATGTCGGTCTCACTGATTTTCCACTCGACTATTTATTGTTGCTTTCCCTGCACTGACCCTGGTTTTATTTGTTTCTCTGGTTCCTCGGTGTGAGACGAGGCCGTTCATCCTCGCCTCCTTATGTAAGCACGCCGAGGAGTGGCTCTGTGTGGCTTTCCTGCCCGGAGAGCTGAGGGTGCGAGTGTCAGGCCTGTGGAGAAGCCGGTGACGAGTGGAATGAAAGGAAACAGCAGCGAGGGCAGGAAGACAAAGGGTGAACTCTGACACAAGGGGGACAATCTGGGAGCGTTAATGGGTTTCAGAACCACACTGCCTTCCCAGAATGGGTCAGAAGGGAGCAGAGAACCTGAGCAGATTCTCACAAGCAGGAGAGCCACACAATGAAGCATCAGACTTTTCGGGGGCCCCCCGGAGCCCAGGGCCAGCAAGCTTTGGCCGGTGGCTTGTCTGCTGAGCTGGGGGCCCAGGGAAACGGACCACTGCGGCTCCCGAGGGCCACCCCGGCTTGTCTGGGGCCAACCGAGGACCAGGGCCCTGTGGGCTGGGCTCAGAAGAGGCTTCTCTGCAGCTGCCCTGGCGCTGCCCGGCCCCGTGACTGCTGGGTTCTCTGACGTTTTGTGCCGCCCGCTTCTTAACTGAAGGCATTTCTTCCTCCTGAGAAAGTTCCTTCGGGCGCCAGTATCATTCGTGCCGTTTGCCACGCAGGACACAGGGCAGGCCCCCCGAGAAGAGTCGTGATTTATCGTGTCTGGCACCCACTCCACCACTGTAACTAACAGCAGCTTCTGCCTGGCTCTCAGCAGAGGGCATCGGAGCCCGTGTGGGGAAACTCCAAACTCTCTTAGAGAGTTTTCGGACCTGCTTTATAGCCGAGTCAGCACCCAGGGCCCCGCGGGACCACCACGCAGGGTCAGGCTGTCTGCACGCAGTGACGGGCCGGGGAGGGTCCTGCTTCGGGCCCGCCATGTTCACCTGCGGTGGATCACGCGCCTATTGTGTGCCGCTGACAATGGAATCACTCATTTATATGGATCAGAGAATCTAGATGTGATAAAAAAAATTTAGCAGTTCTTTAATAAACTGAGTCTTTCTGTCTCTACACACAATAAACGGATTATCCAGGCTTCAGAAGCTGACACTCTTTTTGTTCTCGGGTTCGTTAGAATCTGCGTGCCGTCGAAGCTCCCTGGCATTGTTTCTGTGTAAGTCAGAGGACGGAGACACAGTTCTTTTGTGTCATCCCACTTATTGCAGGTAGCGAGGCTCCTAATGGCTTAATAACGTGCTTCTGAGATATTCAATAAAGGAGCAGCCTTTTCACGTTAGCAAGGCGTTGAAATAGTTCTAAAGCAATATAAATGGAGATCAAAGGTCTTTTGATGACTTTGACATGAGTGAAGACAACAGTATAATTACAAGAAAGACAACCAAAATCATACTGAAAAATTACTGTGAGTTCATTACCATTTTAATGAGCACAGTTTAAGTGAAAGCAAAGTATATGATTATTTTCATTATTTCACTTTGTATCAATTTTAATGGATGTAAGAACAACTGATTTGTGGAATAATTTGTGGTAGAAATGTTAGTCTGGGGACTGAAGAGATAGTACAGCAGAGAGGTGTTTGTCTTGCACACACAGAGACCACCAGGTTTGATCCCCGAATCACATATGGTCGGTCCCCTGAGCACAGAGCCTGGAGTAAGCCCTGAGCACCACTGGGTGTGGCTCCAAACCAGAAGAACAAATCAGAACTGTTAGTCTCATTTTCTGCCCCTTCTCAGGATTTTGTGGGTGAGATGACCCCTTAGTTCCGAGTCTGTGACTTGGTTGCATCCGTGGGCAATTCAACTGGACTGTCCATGGGTGGGGGAGACCATCTTCGATCTTCAGTGTTTATTTGAATTTTCTGTGTCTATAGATTATTGATTGGATTCAATGTCCCATTCTTTATTTCCCAATGGCTGTACTTCCAGACAATTTTCCTTGTGGAGGAAACAATTCAGCTTACACAACTTTATGCCAGTCGAGAGAACCCAGCGACTTAAGTGTTATTTTTGTGCTGCATAAAATAATTTCCCTGGTCAAGATAGAGCAAAACAACCAAGTTTCCAACATATTTCTGACTTTATCCACGGGAACAAATAACTTTCTGGAGATCAAACAGAAGGCAGATCAAAGAGGTAATCTTTCTCGAAGTGATTAGCCGACACCAGCCCCCAGAAACACCAGATGAAACCGTCCAAATCAGCCTCCCACTGTGCCCAGGGTGTCCTCTGGCCTTTGGTGCCGGCTCAGGGGGCGCCTGCGGTGTGGCTGGATCCGGGGCTGGGGGGCGCCCTGCGGTGTGGCTGGATCCGGGGCTGGGGGCGCCCTGTGGTGTGGCTGGATCCAGGGCTCAGGGGGCGCCTGCGGTGTGGCTGGGTCCGGGGCTGGGGGCGCCCTGCCATGTGGCTGGATCCGGGGCTGGGGGCGCCCTTCGGTGTGGCTGGATCTGGGGCTCAGGGGGTGCCCTGCGGTGTGGCTGGATCCGGGGCTGGGGGGCGCCCTGCCGTGTGGCTGGATCCGGGGCTGGGGGGCGCCCTGCCGTGTGAGGTTCCTCCTGGCTCAGACTGAGTCGCCCCGTCAGAGACGTCCCCTTGTCCCCGCCCGCTCGGCCTCCCTGCCACCGGACAGCCGTGGCGTTGCTTGTACGTCTCCCAGGCCCACTGACCTTTGCATGCGGCCACGGCTGTTCGGTCTCTTGCTCGTTGTTCCCCGCTGACCTCCAGCAGCCCCAGCCCGGCTCCGGCCACGTGACCTGTGAGCACCCTCAGTGCTCCGTGTCGTTTGGCCGCGGTGTGTGTCCGTCCACCCACCCGGGGGCTCTCGGGAGCTTCCAAGCCTCGGCAGTTAGGAGAGAAGCCGCTCTAAGTGTCGTGTGCAAACGTGTGTGTGGGCAGGAGAGCCCAACTCTCCCGGGTCCCCGCAGCCGCGTTACTCCAGAGTGGCGGCCCCACCCGTCGGCAGAGAACAAGGGTCCGGCAGCAGCACCCCGAGCACCCTTGCCTGCTTGCGCAGCCGACGGGCGACTTCGCTGCTGTGTGTCCCTCACGGCATGCAACGCAGAGCACGCTTTGGGGCTTATGTGCCCTCCGTGCCTGTTTGGTAAGCTGCCCGTTAAAACCGGGGGATGGTGTTGGTCCCGGGAGCAGCTAGTGGTGCTCCTGGCTCTGTGCTCAAGGCTCACTCTGGTGGTGCTCAGGGGATATTCAGTGCCCGGGATGGGAGCAGAGTTGGCTGTGTGCAAGAAACGCCGAGGCCCGTACTCCCTCTAGGCCCGTGGCACATGTCACGTTTTGAGGGTTCTCTGTGGCTTTGACCTGACATGTGTCCTTTGCAAATGTTTTTTCTCAGTTGACAGCTTTTCAATAGTCTTAATTTTTTTTTTTTTGCACGTGGATGTTTTTTGTTCCATTTGCTTTATTTATTCGCTTGATTTGTTGCCTTTGCTCCTGCATCAATGGTCAGTAGCTCCCCGAGGGCTGTTTCTCTGCTCCCTCCACTGGTCTGTGTTCTTCCCCGGGACCATGCTGTCCGGATTTCTGTATTCCTGTTGTGAGTCTTATCTTGGCTAATCTCAGCCCTTCCTGTGGGCTGTTACTGTTCGGGGTATTCTGGGATTATTTTTTTTACTCCCTATGAGATACAGAATTAGTATGTTGATATCCATGAAATAGCAGAATGAGATTTTGATTGGAAATTTATTTAACCTATCAGTCAAGTTGGGGAAAGTTGACAATGTGACAATATTGAGTATTCCTGTTCATAAACATAAAAATTCTACATTATGGAGTTCTATGATTTCTTTCATAGGTTTTACAGTTTTCCTCATACAGATTTTATATATGCATGTGTATATGTGTATATGCAGTGTTTAATTTGGGGGTGCTGCTGTAAATGATATTTTGTGTTTTATTTCCAATTATGTTCGTTTTCAGCATCTGGAGAGTCAGCTGACTTTGTGTGTGAGGGCTGCACGTTTGCTCAAAAGGCTGTTGGTGCCGGCGAGAGCAGCTGTGATTTGTGGTGTTGTTTTGTGGATAGTCTTGATCAGATTGACAACATTTCTTTCTATCCTTACTCACTGAGGAATGGTTTTTCTGTTTCTATTGATTGAGATTTTTTAATATCACCAGAGGGTATTGGATTTTGTCAAATGCTATTTCTGTGTTTATTTATTTATTGTGTGATTTTAGTTTGCTGCTTTGATAAGTTGCATGAATTGATTTTTAAAAATTGTTGAACCAGGCTTGCCTACCTAGGATAAACACCGTTTTATACATTGTTGGGTTTGATTTGTCACTGCTTGGGAAGTTGGGGGTCAGTTCAGGTCAGACGTTGACTTGTACTTGTCTTGTAGTATCTGTGCAGTCTGGTCTTAGGCTGGGCCTGGCCTCGGACACTGGGAGACTCTTACGGTCCCTGGTGGCTCTTCGGACACAGGCGAAGGCAACTTCGACACAGCACGTGGCTGTTGGGCCCCGGGGCCTCGGGTCAAGCATTCTCTCCTTGCACAGACACATACTTGGGTCACTGTCACTGTCATCCCGTTGCTCATCGATTTGCTCGAGCGGGCACCAGTAACGCCTCCATTGTGAGACTTGTTGTTACTGTTTTTGGCAGATTGAATACGCCACGGGCAGCTTGCCAGGCTCTGCCATGTGGGCGGGATACTCTCGGTAGCTTGCCCGCCTCCCCGAGAGAGGCGGAGGAATCGAACCCGGGTCGGCCTTGTGCAAGGCAAACGCCCTACCCGCTGTGCTATGGCTCTAGCTCACGCTCTTGGGTGCAGGATATTTTCGTGTTTTGGCAATGCCCTCCTGCGTCTTTCACTCCGACACCTGTCAAACTAAGCAATGACTCAACAACCAACATGAGCGAGCAGCTGGGTCTTCTGCTTCCTCATCTTGATGGCAAATTAAAAAAAAAAAATGTCGCTGAAGCTATTCAAGCACTTGGAGCAGGGACCCTACGTGCAAAGCTGCTGTTGATTCTGACTCTTGTCCTGGCCCAGACCGAGCCCTGGGAGGCCCCAGTCAAAGCTATTCCTAGAGGGCATCTGACCTTGCGAGACGCCCCCAGGGGAGCCAGCGGCCTCACAGAACCCGGCAGACCTCGTCTCCCTCAGGCGCAGGGCTCAGGGAGCTGAGTGTGCCCGGAGCCATAATCCCCGAGTTGCCTTCAAAACATAGAACCACACAGGAAAAAAATAGCCAAAATGAGGTGGAAAAGAGTGGAGAGGAAGAAGCCTTTCAAATGCTGTCGGTCTCTGAGTCACTCCCGCGAAGACCGCCTCTGGCGCTGGCGAGACCACTGTAATTTTCTTTTAAGCTCTGCTCAAGTGGTCCCATACTTATTTTTATAGCTAATCTCCAATGTTCCTTTAATAGAACTATCAAATCAGGTTTTAAATTAGTGGTAATTTGTAAAATTTCAGGTGTGGAGGAAAATGAGGACGAGGTCCAGAAATAGCTGGACCCGGCTGGGCCCGGGCTAAGTGGCTGCTACTGCGTGAGGCCCCTTCCAGCCGCCAGCCCACCCTGCTCGCTGGGGAAGCAGCCCCATGCCCAAGAGCGGCTGCGGGAGACGGAAGACCCCCAGCCTTGCTGCCGTCCCTGTCTTTCCCGGCGTCCCCGAGTGAGCCACCGTCATCCCTTCAGACACGCCCAGTGGGTGGGGCCCCTCGGGACGCCCGTGGGCAGGAGCGGGGATTGGGCTGGAGTTATGGCTGCAGCAGGTGGACTCACGTGTGTCCAGGTCTGCCCAGTGGGCCGGGGCCACGCAGCCCCCCTGCTGGCTGTGTCTCTGTGGCGGCTCGTTCCCCTCACCCCTGCTGCACCGAGGGGAGGGGAGAAGCCCTGCAAGACTCAACTTCCCTGAGTGCAGCGGCCACGGGCCCCTGGCACGGGCTGAGCAGTGGCCACTCCTGCCCTTCTGGCCCTGTCCACTGCGATGTCAGACCCTGTGCAGGCTGACCCTTCCCCTGGGGACACGCAGGTGTTGGGCAGCACTGAGGAAATGGGGAGCACTGGGAGTTTGGGGAGCACACAGGTATTGGGAGCGCCCAGGTATTGGGCAGCACTGAGGAGAATGGTGGAGCATCCGGGCATCGGGGAGTATTTAAGAGTGGGAAGGACTCAGGTAGAGGGAGAGACGGTATCAGGGAGCCATTCAATATAGGGGCACCCAGAGTCTGGGGAGCACTAGGAATATGGGAGAGCACTTGGGCATCAGGGAGCACTCAGAAACATGGGGAGCACATAGGCATCAGGGAGCATTCAGGAGCATAGGGAGCACTCAGGAGTTTGGGGGAAGCACTCAGGCCCTAGGGAGCACTCAGGAGTATAGGGAGCACTCAGGCATCAGGGAGCATTCAGGACCATAGGGAGTACTCAGGAGCATGGGGAGCACTCAGGCATCAGGGAGCACTGACGAGCATAGGGAGCACTCGGGCATCAGGGAGCAGTCAGGTGTCAAGGAGCGTTTCGGAAGGAGTGTGGGGTGCATTTGGGGCTGGGGGAGCACCCTGCCCTCTGCAAGCCTCGGCACCCCCCTGCGCACCCCGTGGGCCTCGCCCCGGCGCTGAGTCTCCGGCTCGCACCCCTGCCCTCACGGCCCCTCCCCGAGCACTGTGGCCTCAGACGCTCGGGAAACTCGGACATTAGCAGCCACCGTGAACTGGCTCGTGAGATTTATGTAGGTTGTCACTTGTGAAGAAGATCCAAAGCGACGTTTTCCAGGGAGGCGCCTGAGGGTAGAGCCAGGGCCTCGCTCCTCTCTCCACGCCCACGTGCCTGAGAGACTCGCCCGGGCACAAGCGATGAGACACGAGCAAACGCGTCTACCAAGGGCCGGTCACGGTGCACCCGGATCAGCCCGCGGGGAGCAGCTTGGCGAGCAGAGCAGCGAGGGGAAGCCCTGGGCGCTCAGGGCCGCGGCGCGGGGTCCTGGCGGGCGGGAGGAGGTGGGGGGACGCGCTCACTGCGGGAAGCCGGTCCCGGGGTCCCGGGCCTTGGCTGCACGGTTTCTGCCCGCCGGGGTATTCTGCGGGGAGGCGTAACCCGGCAGGTGTCACCCGCACCTCTGGGACTGCTGCTCGCCCGTGGCTGTGCGTGGGTGCACGCGGGTACACACGCCACCGGCCACTCCCTTCACACGGGGCGCAGCTTCCGTGGGGGCTGTCGGGACCGTGGACAGGCCCCCCCCACCCGAGAGCCAGCAGACCCGAGACGTTCAGCGCCAAGACCCACAGGGCTGGCCTGGGTCCCGCTCCGGGCCTGCGCTCCTGCTCCCCTCTGCACGGACGGTGAGCCGGCCGGCCCGGCCAGCCCCGGGTCACTCTGCCCCAGAGAGACTGTCCCTCCGAGGACGGCCAGTGGGACCCGCTCTTTGGTAGGAAAACCGTGTCCTTTTCCCTTGTCCACGTGTGTTTCTCTGCGGACTGTGAGCCACCGGGTGGAGGGAGGCTGGCTTCACCGGGGGCGGGCTGCCCCTCTGCAGTGGACGAGGTGCTGAGGCGCAGGGGGTCGGTGCTTCTGCTCCGGCTGGCCGACCCTGCAGGGCTGCAGCAGGAGAGGAACAACCTGAACTCGGACGTTGCCCTGGAGGTTTCTTAGTCTCTGCCGCAGAGACTTAGTCAAGCCTCGTCTGGCCGCGGCACTTGGGAGTGCAGCTCTGGCCAGGAGCTCCCCATTCGAACCCTGCACGGGACGGAGGGGACGGGAGGGCCCATGGGCAGTGCTGACCCCTGCTGTCCTCTTCCGGCCTCTGCTGAGAACCGCCTGGCCCCAGGCCCGCGGCCCTGACCTCCTGGACTGGCTCTCAGACTCACCGACGGTCCAGCCTAGGCAGCTCCGTCCAGCCCAGCCACAGCTCTGGGGTGGGCGCAGGCTGGTCCCCAGCTCAGCACGTGTCCCTGAGGTGGTCACGGGCCCAAGCTTCCCCCCACGAGCACTGAGGGCTCTGCTCCCCAGGGGCCGCCCGCCGCAGAGGCCCCGGTCAGCAGGACTTCCCCGAGGCCAGGAACGGGCGGGGCTGCTCCCAGACGCCGTTTCCTTGTGCAGAAAAGAGGGTTTTCTCCCCTATTCTCCTGGCTTTCGAGGACGGCAGGTTGCAGGGACGGACGGACCTCCACGTGCCGACCCGACGTTGCATCCAAAACACACGCCTTGACTTTCCCAAATGTGCCCCAGACGTGCGCGCAGCCTGTGTGACGGACTAAACGGAACCCGCGTCTGTGGCCGGCGGCTGTCTGCCACGTTCGGGTGAGGAGGTCGTGTGCGGGTGGGGGGCCGGGGAGGGTCTGTCAGCCCCGCTGGGCAGGAGGGGCCCGGGCAGCCGCGCTTCCAACCCATTTCTGCTTAAATGCACATCAAGTGCATTTTGACACTAATTTTTCCTCCTGATTTCATAAAATGAAACATAACTTTTAAATATTTAAGAAACACTAATTTTTTTTAGAAACATAACTGCTTTCTCAGCTGAGTTTTACTGGAAAACAGTAATATTCTAACATCAATAAATTTTAATTGCCCGCCTCTCAAATTTATTAGCGGAGGCAATTTAAATGAAATTTTGTAGATTTATTTCATCAGATCGGGATGAACAGTGTGAGAAATCAAGCCTGGTGAGAAGCAGCGTGTAATTCTATCTTCAGTTTCTCAACACGTGGGGTCTGGCATCTCCCTGGCCTCAGCCCCGAGTGACGTGGGGTGCGGAGGGGCCAGAGTCACAGTCGTGTCTTCTGGGGTCTCAGCGTTGCAAACTGGGTGCGTGGCCCCGCCCCCAACCCCTCTGTCTGGGTGTGACAGGACGGCGGCAGAGCCCAGGGCAGGGCTGGCCCAGGCTGGGTCGCTCTCGGGGGCGACGGGGCCGGGGGCCGGGCGGGAGGAGAGCCTTGCTTCTGGGGTGGGGGTTTGCACTCGTGGTCTGTTTCAGTCACAGTGAAAAATTAAGACCTGGGAAGACCTTCCTGGAACTCGAGGTCGTCAGTGAAGAATTGTCGCCAGACTCAAGGCTGGGCCTTTGCTCAGACCCACTTGTCCCTGCGGGGGCCGGGACCAGAGGGCGGAAGGCCTGACCCTTGTCTGGCCGGCCGCCCCTGTCCTCCAGCTGCCCCGCCCTGGTGCCTGTGCTCTCCTCACACCCTGCCCGCCTGACTCTGCTCCCTCCTGCAGTCCGCGCCTGTCCTGTCACCGCTAGGACGCAGCCTTTAGAGCTATGATGGCGGCCGCGTGTCTGACAGAGCACAGTCTCCGGGCCTTGTGGACGGGAGATGGCAAAAATCATGGCGAAACTGACACCATTTCTCTCCTCGACTCCGCACTCTCTGAAACTCGGCTATCCACTCACGTGGCTTTGCTTTTTTTTCTCCAAAAGAAGAATAACTTCATGTAAAACACAAGCTCCGAAGTACAGGGCAGCTTCCCGGCAAAAAGAACACAGACGCAGTGACTGGGGCCCAGCGGGGGGTGGGGGGGACCTGGCCTTGCATGCGGCTGACTCGGGCAACCCGGGTTCGATCCCCGGCACCCCGTAAAGTCACACCTGAGCACCTATGAGCACACACAAGCACACAGACGCACATGGATAGCACATGCACACATAGATACAGGTGAACATGTGCTTAGAGACAGCGTGAACACAGAGACACATGCATGCATGAACACGTGCAGACATGGGCACTAATGCACGAGACACACATGCACACACGCACACACCAATGTGCGTACACACATGCAGGCACACGCATACACACCGGCTATGAAAGTGTCCGTGCTGGGTGCCCAGGGACCCTCCGGGGGCCTCTGGGCTGGCGCGTGACCCGGAGGCTGCCAGCCCCCTCCCTCCGGTCCTGCTGGCCCTCTTCACACCCCCCTTCCTTTTATTTACTTATTTATTTACTTATTTACTTATTTATTTATTTTTTGATTTTTGGGTCACACCCGGTGATGCTCAGGGATTACTCCTGGCTCTGCACTCAGGAATTACTCCTGGCGGTGCTCAGGGGACCCTATGGGATGCTGGGAATCGAACCCGGGTCGGCCATGTGCAAGGCAAACGCCCTCCCCGCTGTGCTATCGCTCTGGCCCTCATCGTCCTTTTAAATATTTCAGAGAAGCCTTATTATTTTAGAAACATAATTGCTGTACAGCTGAATCTTACTGGAAAAGAGTAATGTTCTAACATCAATAAATTTTAACTGCCAGCCTCTCAAATTTATTAGCTGAGACAATTTAAACGAAATTTAAATGAATTGGTGAATTTCAGTGAGTGGTCATCTGGCTGTGGAGTCAGGGGCGCCCTCTTCCAGCTGCTGGCCCCCGGCTCCCGCCTCCGGGGACAGGCCGGCAGGGGACAGAGTCGCTCCCAGGTTTCCTTCTGTCCGCCCAGCAACCATTCCTGGCTGTCATTTCTCAGACATCGACTCTGCTCACACCTTCTGTACCTAGCCCTGCCCGGCTAGGTACAGGCATTTGTTCGTTTGTTTGTTCTATTAAGTCGTTTGCTTTCTTGTTGTCATTTTAGTGTTCTTTATGTGTTCCAGCGACAACCTCTTCATCAAAGAAGGGATCTCCACTCGCAGATATGTTTTCTGAGTGTGTTTTTATTGTCACTCTCTTAACTCTGCTTTTTGAAAGGAGAGAGGGTTTGCTTTGGGTTGGATGTAATCTGTCACGTTTCTTGTGTAGCTTAGCTTTGCTGTCTGAGCCAGAAAACCTTCTGTCAGTCAAATCAAGGTCACCGAGATCACTTTCCGAGGTTTGCCACAAGGTTTATGACATTAGGCTTTATATTTGTGTCATTGGTCCCCTTTAGAAATCCTTTTTAAATACAGGGATTCTTTTTGTGTGTGTAGAAACGTCTCGTTCCAGCTTTGTTTGCTGACGATGGCCCTGTCCCCACTGAGCTGTCTTCGGGAGTAAGTGACACTTGTGCGAGGGAAGGCTCTTGAGTCTGCATTGCTCCAGCCGTGAAGTTTTACTTCCTCTAACGCTACGCTCTCTCCACTGCTGAAGTTCCACGACCCTTCTGGAAATACGGTTGTGGTTTGGTTTGGGTTTCTGTTTTCAGGGTTGTCTCATGTGTTCCTGGTGCTTTGTATGCTTAGATACAGTGTAGCATCAACCAATTAAAATACAAGACTTCTAGGTCGCCAGCTGGATCTCTCTGGGTGTGTGGAGCAATCCCGGTGCCCAGGAGCCCGGCCACCCCTGCCCATGTCCTGGACGGGCCGAGTTTCTCAGTCCTCCTTCCTCTGATTTCTCTGGGCAATGACTGGGCACTTTTAGAGTACAGATCTTGTAGCTTTCTCCATAGAATTCATAACCAATCTTGTTTGTTTGTTTGGGGTTCGCTCCTGGCTCTGCACTCCGGGCTCACTCCTGGCGGGGTTCAGGGACCATTTGGGATACTGGGGATCCAATATGGGTCTGCCCAATGCAGGGCAAGTGACCCCCCCCACCCCGTACTGTCTCTCCAGCTCCAACAAAACGTTTCTTATATTTTATGTATTGGAAATAGCCATTGCAAGTACAACGAATGCCCCTCCCTGCCCTCCCCTGCGCCCCCCCCCCCCAACCTGCATTCCCCGTCGGGCCTACTGGGTATTTTTCATACACCCTGAAGAAGTTTCTACCTTGGTGATAGAACCGGAGCAGAGAGAGGGGGTCTTGTTCCTTGCTTCCCAGGCTGGGTGTCCTCACTGCTCACGGCTCTGACCAGAACCTCCGGTCACTCTTACGTGGAGGTGGCCGTGGGAGGCCGGCTGGACGCGCCCCTCTGGCCCCGTCCAGGGCTCTGTCACCGACGAGACAGACAGACCGACAGAGACAGTCCAAGCTCCAGGCAGCCTGATGAGCTCATAGGCTGGTCGGTCACTGCCCCCCCAGCCGGGCCCTGCTGACCGACACACCGCAGTGTCCGGGGAGCCGGAGAGGGGGGCTAGGGGGGCCTCACACAGCTGCCCACAGGCCCTTGAGGCGGGAGGTCGTGAGCTTCTCCTTCCTCGAGCGTGCTGCCCTCTGCATTCAACCGCAGGCCCCGAACTATTTTAGACTCTTCTTTCCTGCACGCGTCTTGGCTGGCCCTGTTATTTACTCTGTTCTTTTCTGGGCGCACGTTTGCTCCAGCTGATATATTCTAAAGGACTTAAACTTTGTTCCCCAGGGCGCTATCCTGACCTTGGGGCTTGTGAGGGGGCGCTGAGATGTAGCACCCGTGCATTACTCCTATAGCACACGGAAATGTTTTCACATCAAGTACAATGTCAGGGATGGAGTTTTCATCGACTCCCGCCGTTCCCGGTTTGCTGAGAGGTTTTAACTAGAGTGGAGTTTGGAATTTTGCAAATAAGATTTGCATTTTGCGGAAGTGGAATTCGTGTCCTTCCTTTATATTTTTGTATATGTTTATCTATACTATTTGGGATCTTATTTATATTTTCTTCACTTCCTTTCATTCTGCTAATATGGTGAACTGCTATCATTTTGAGACTGAGACCACCTTTGCATTTTTAGGATGTCGTCCTGTTATCATCATCTATGCCCTCAGCAAAAGTTTAGGTCTGGGGGCTGGAGTGATAGTATAGTGGGGAGGGCGTTTGCCTTGCACGCGGCTGACCTGGGTTCGATTCCTGGCATCCCATATGGTCCCCTGAGCACCACCGGAGAAATTCCTGAGTGCATGAGCCAGGAGGAACCCATGAGCGTTGCTGGGTGTGACCCAAAAAGAGAAAAAAAAAGTTTAGATCTGAATTTCTAAAAGCCATTGGGTAAACAATAACTCAGGAGACAAAGCCGCCCCCTCTGTCCCCTGAGGAACGAGCAGGAGACGATGCGTTTTGAGGCGCGAGCGTTCACTTACTCCTTGGGGATTTGTTTCTCCGACACGCTGAGTTTCTCCAGAACAGTCCCTTCTCCACACCTCAGCCAGGCTGGCTTGTCTCAGCAGCAAACTTTGCCTGTGGCTGAGGGCTGAGGAGAGAGAAACTGCGTCTCTCTTCAGTGTGATGTATCTTACGGGCATGAGGGAAGTCGGGGGAAGTCGTGAGCACAAGCACCCTCGGTGCTAAGTACACAGAAAGGAGGTTTAAAGTCGGACGCCTTCTCCCCTGGGACTCCCAGAGTGGCCGGGCCAGTGGGAAGCCTGCAGCGCTGAGCGTTTCTGAGTTTCTGATGACCCGGGACGGCTGCTCTGAGCTGGAGAAGGTGGCATGAGGGGGACCCGCGAGGCTGGGAGGAGGTGCGGGCAGGGCCCAGAAGATCCCACGGGTCAGGTCACTTCCTCCTGGCCCTTAGGCCTCCCCGGGCGAGCTGGGCTCTTCCCGCAGACTTGGTGGAGTTGGCCAGTGTCCTGGGAGGGGCGGGGGAGGGGCTGGCGTGGCCACGTGGCCTGGACTGTGACATCTGCCCACCTCGGCCCGCTCATCCCCCTGCTCCTCCTTGCCCGGGCACCCACCAGGGCCTGGGGCACCGGCTGCACAGACCAGCCTCGGGGCTGCTTCCAGGACCGTCCTGACCAGTGCCCCCCGGGGACCCGCCGCCTGGGGCCGCGTGAGCCCAGGACAGGGCCCTTCTCGGTCTGTGAAGGTGGAGCTTTGGTCACTGCAGCGCCGGCCCCGGAGGAAGAGTCTGGCCTGCCCCCGTCTGCTCCCCACTTGGCAGATTCTAGGCTACTCTAGTGTTCAGATTGATCTTCCGTGTGTACGATGCCCGTAATGATGGTTTCTCACGCCCGTGATTCAGCAGGACACCTGTCACCAGCGTCCTCCCCAGGGACCCCGCGGCCCTCCCTCCTGACCCCAGCTCAGTTGGGATTATCTTTCATGTTTGCTGAAGAGCTTTTCACTCGTGGCCATCCCAGACCACAGCGCTGTGGACACGTCCGGACTCTCGAAACATCCCGTTCCCAGAGCAGGCGGCCAGGGGCAGGCGAGCCAGGTGTGCCCTGCTGCCCCGCTCGCCCCGGGGCTGTTCCCAGAGCTCCGTGCCCTGTGGGGCTGGGCCTGCACTGTCCAGGCAGCGAAGGACACACCCAGCTGTGCCCTATGCAAATCGCCTCGCCTGTTTACAGTCTGGGATGAGGGAATAATATTTATGTCTCCCAAGGGGACGGCTTCCGAGGAAGGCGAGGACTGAATATCTGTCAGTGCTTTATTTGCACACGCGGGTCCTTCGCAAGGGAGAACGGATTAAATTAGGCCGAGCCGGCACCGGGTGCTGGCTAGGTAAGGGCACCTCAGGGCCCCGGGCTCACGGCTCCAGACCTCCCCTCCCCTTCCCCCCTCCCCTCCCCTCCGCTCTCCTCCCCTCCCCCCCTCACACACCATACCTGCTCTATTCCAGCTGCGTCTGAGCCCTTCCTCAGAGCCCAGCGCTGGGAAAGGTTTCAGCCCCTAGCCGAGAGCCAGACTGTTTATCTGGAAACAGGCTGTGGGAGCGGCCAGTGCTCAGGCCTGGGCCGCGCTGTAGAACGAGACCTTTTGTCCCGGTTCGCACTCGGAACCCCGACTCCCAGCCTGTGGGCTGAGAGGGGCGTGGGATTCCCAGACGCCTCAGCAGGAGACTGAGAAGGGCCGGCTCGGCCCCAGGCAGGACGCCGAGACCATCCAGCACACGCCGGCCGTGCCAGCTCGAGTCCAGGGCACCGCCTGTGGGCCCTGGTGGGTGCGGGGAGCTGGCTGGCTGCGGGGGGCTTCAGCATACCCCCTCGATCCTTCCTCCGTGACTCATGAGGGATAAGTAGGGAAACCAGGACAACGCGGTCACGTGGGAATCTGTCACAGTTAACGGGCCACGGTGCAAACCGCAGCTTGGCAGCGACCTGGCCACGGTCTCCTCAGCTCAGCTGTCCCTCTGCTGGCCGGGGGGTCCCGAGGGCACTCAGGGCCCCCTGCAGGGACATCGCGTCCACAGGGGAGGGTGCGGCCGGGCAGAGCGGCAGGGGGCAGCGGCCATGCGGGTGCCGAGGGGAGTGAGTGTGTGAGTCGCTCTGTGTCTGGGACTGTCCACCCCCCAGGGGCGGTGGCTGAGCTCATCCTGTCCAGCGCAGGGAACGCCCTGACCTGCTGTGTGCAGGTGCTGATGTTATGTCTCGGCTGTTAGAGTCTCTGTTTGTGTGTTCGGGGGCCGCCCCCGGCAGTGCTCAGGGCTGACTCCTGGCTCTGTGCTCAGGGATCACTCCCAGTGGGCTCGGGGACCCTATGGGATGCTGGGAATCGAACCCGGAGCTGGCCTTGCACATCCCGTGGCTCCCACCCGTGCAGTAAGCGTCCCACCCACTCTTCCAGAGATGCTGGGTGGGCACGAACGCTCTCCCTCAGCTGCCTCAGGCCCTCTTCTCACTAGAGTACTTAGGGATGAAATAGCGCTGGAGTACTGCCGTCCCATTGCTCATCGATTTGCTCGAGCGGGCATCAGTAACGTCTCCATTGTGAGACTCGTTGTGACTGTTTTTGGCATATGGAATACGCCATGGGTAGCTTGCCAGGCTCTGCCGTGCGGGCGAGTTACTCTTGGTAGCTTGCCGGGCTCTCCGAGAGGGACAAAGAAATCAAACCCGGGTTTGCCACGTGCAAGGCAAACGCCCTACCCGCTGGAATGGAATAGTTTTAAATAATCTTAAAAGCTTTAAAGCAAGTCCCTCTGTCTGCCAGTTGACTATTTGTCGACCTACAAACGTGATTGGTACATTTTCACATCGTTTGTTTTTGATTTGGGGGGTTGAGGGGGGCTCCGAGCAGTGCTCAGGAGTCCTGGGGCAGCTTCTAGGCAGTCTGGGCCTCGGCTGGGAAGGATGCAGCGCCCTCAGCCCTGTGGCGTGGGGATTCCCGAGCCACCCATCAGGGCCTCCAGGAGCCCCGGGGTGCAGGGGTGGGGCCTGGGGGCGGCCTGCGGGTCTGCACCCTCCCGCCCTGCCTCGGGCCGCTGCGTCTGCGGCTTTGAAGGCTTCTCTCTCCTGTCCCACGGCGGTATTCCAGCCGCGGCAGATGAAAGGGAATCACAGATGACTTCACCAATTATTTATTTCACATCTTCGAGTTTTGTTCAGACGGTTCTCAAGTTCAAAACAGGAAAGTCCCTAGATTTGCCTAGAAATAAGCTTTTAAGCAGCCGTCGTCACGCTTATCTACAGAGAGGCAGGCATCTGCCGCGCTGACCTGCCAAGGTCGTCCTTGCTAATCTTCCAGTGTCTCCGCCAGGGCTCGGGCGAGGCTCCCGCTGACCCCCATGGACCAGCTGGCAGTGATCGCCCTTCCTGCCTCACGACTGGGGGCGCAAAGCCGGGGGTGCTGCTTCCCCCAGCGTCTGCCTGGATTCCCTACCCGAAGTGCACGTGTTTGTAGATACCCTTCCCTTGAGAGCTGCAGGGCCGCCTGATTTTTAATTCATCGTACAGTCGTGCCTTGCCGTCACATCACTGTAGCTGGAAGATTAACTTTTGGCATCTGTAACATTTCCTCACCTTTTTGAAACCTGTGGGAACACATAGATATTGGTCATTCCTGACAATAAGAATATACTTTTCGGGGCTGGAGTGATAGCACAGCGGGTAGGGCGTTTGCCTTGCACGTGGCCGACCCGGGTTCAAATCCCAGCATCCATGAGCCAGGAGTGACCCCTGTGCATTGCTGGGTGTGACCCAAAAAGCAAAAAAAAAAAAAAAAAAAGCAAAAAAAAAAGAATATACTTTATATACTTTTCTTTCTAGATGAATTGTTTTCATATTTAAAGTGAACTAAACCTTTAGGTTTTGCTTTGAGTTACCTTTTGTATTTAATTGATTTATCTCCTTCATTAATTTGAAGTATCTAACTCGCTTGTCCTTTGCTTTTCCCCTGCTTCTTTTTTTTTTGTTTTAAATTCTTTTATTAAGTCACCATGTGGAAAGTTACAAAGCGTTCAGATTAAAGTCTCAGTTATACAATGCTCAAACACCCATCCCTTCACCAGTGCACACATTCCACCACCAAGATCCCCTGCTTCTTAAGAGGGAAACACCCCCCTGGCTCTAAGTCTGCCTCCGTTTTTAATAGAAACGGTTAAAGCTGGAAGTTCCCTTCTTGGCAATGCCTCGGTGGTATCCGTTTTGAAGTGCTGTGTCTTCGCCACTCAGGAGCTCTCTGGCTTTTCTCCAGTGTCTTGTGAGCAGGGTGGGGGGTCCATGTTGACAGCCCCTGTCGCTGGTCTGAGCTGCGCTGCTCTCTGACCGCGTTCTCTCCTCCTTCCCGTCTCGGCTGTGCCGGGGTGCGGGGGGTGTAGCCGCGTCCTCCCTGGCGCTGTTCTGGCCGAGAGACTCGCACACCGCTGTGTTTGGGACTATCCGAGTCCCCTCTCGCCCGCCCGACGAGTCTGGTCTGCTGGGTGCAGCCTCGATTGTGCGGACAGCCGGGGTGAGCCCACACACTCCCTGCGTGCCCGATGGCGCTCGCTGCCCTCTCTCTCTCTCTCGCCCCTCCAGCGCGGCCGGACGCCTTCCTCCCGGCCAGCGGCTGCGGCTCCAAGTGGCCCAGCCTGTGGGGCAGAGCACGGCCTTTGCCCTCGGGGGTTCTCCGCTCGAAGCCCCTTCGAAGCCCCTTCCTGTTCTGTCCCGTTCTTTGACTTGTATATCAAAAAACTTTGGTTATTTTTCCAGTTTGATTCCTCCTGACACGCTTAATAAGGGTGTTTGCTTCCTGCTAGTGTTGCCATGGAGACCATAATGAGCCCCTGCGACTCTTCGTGAGTGACTTAAAACAGTCTAATTGTTCAGATAGAACGAGAGAGCCCTCTGACGCGCTTCTCTGCGTCCATGCCACGTGCAGCGGGCAGACCCATGGGCTGCCGCCGCTTCCAGAAAGCCCGGAGAGGAACGGTGGAGGGTGTGTGGAGCCCGAGCTCCGTGTGTGCGCACCTGTGTATGCGTGTAAGAGTGAGAGCAAGTGTGCATGTGAGTGTGTGAGTGAGTCTGTGTGAGTGTGTCTGTGCGTGTGCAAGAGTGTGTGAATGTCTGTGTGTATGTGTGAGTCTGTGAGGGGGTGTGGGCACCTGTGTGCTTATGTGAGTGAGTGTATGCACAAGAGTCTGTGTGAGCTCAGATAGAGAAGGGAACACCCAGTAGAGGATGTCAGGAGGACCCATTCGGGTTGGAAGATGCGAGCTGAAAGTAGACTATGGACCGAACATGGGGCCACTCAATACCTCTATTGCAAACTACAACACCCCAAAGGAGAGAGAACAAAAGGGAATGCCCTGCCGCAGAGGCAGGGTGGGGTGGTGGGGATGGGGTGGGGGTGGTGGGAGGGATACTGGGATCATTGGTGGAGGTGAATGGGCACTGGTGGAGGGATGGGTACACGATCACTGTGTGAGTAAAATGCAAACACAAAAGTTCATAAGTTTGTAACTGTACATCACAGTGATTCACTAATAAAAAATTTTTTTAAAAAGTATGTGCGAGTGTTTGTGCTTCTGAAAATGTATCTGTGTAAGAGTATGTGAATGTGTGTAGAGTGTGTGAGTATGCCTGTGCATATGTGAATGCATAAGACATGTGTGCACACATATGCATATGTGTCAGTAGGTGAGAGTGTGTGAGCATGTGTGTGTATCTGAGTGTGTGAGAACATGTGAGTGACTGTGAGAATATGTGTGTGTGTAACTGTGTGAGTGTGTGTATGAGGGGAAGTGTGGGTGTTTGTGTGTGAGTGAGAGCATGGGAGAGTATGAGAGTGTAACTGTGAGAGTGTGCGTATGAGTGGGGAACTGTGGGTGTTCATGTGTGAATGTGTGAGAGTGTAACTGTGAGAGTGTGTGTATGAGTGGGGAACTGTGGGTGTTTGTGTGTGAGTGTGTGAGAGTGTAACTGTGAGAGTGTGTGTATGAGTGGGGAACTGTGGGTGTTTGTGTGTGAGTGTGTGAGAGTGTAACTGTGAGAGTGTGCGTATGAGCGGGGAACTGTGGGTGTTGGTGTGTGAGTGTGTGAGAGTGTAACTGTGAGAGTGTGTGTATGAGCGGGGAAGTGTGGGTGTTCGTGTGTGAGTGTGTGAGAGTGTAACTGTGAGAGTGTGCGTATGAGCGGGGAACTGTGGGTGTTGGTGTGTGAGTGTGTGAGAGTGTAACTGTGAGAGTGTGTGTATGAGCGGGGAAGTGTGGGTGTTCGTGTGTGAGTGTGTGAGAGTGTAACTGTGAGAGTGTGCGTATGAGCGGGGAACTGTGGGTGTTGGTGTGTGAGTGTGTGAGAGTGTAACTGTGAGAGTGTGTGTATGAGCGGGGAAGTGTGGGTGTTCGTGTGTGAGTGTGTGAGAGTGTAACTGTGAGAGTGTGCGTATGAGCGGGGAACTGTGGGTGTTTGTGTGTGAGTGTGTGAGAGTGGAACTGTGAGAGTGTGTGTATGAGCAGGGAACTGTGGGTGTTCGTGTGTGAGTGTGTGAGAGTGTAACTGTGAGAGTGTGTGTATGAGCGGGGAACTGTGGGTGTGAGTGTGTGAGAGTGTAACTGTGTGAGAGTGTATAAGCAGGGAAGTGTGGGTGTTCGTGTGTGAGGGAGTGCGACTATGTGTGAGAGAGCGTGGGAGTGGGTGGGAGTGTGTGTGTGTCACTGTGAGAGTGTGGGAGTGTGCACGCCTGGGAGCGTGTGTGCGCACCCCTAGAACTCCCTCTCAGCCCATCTCCCCTTCCGGGCGTGTCCGGATGTCTGAGGGCCCAGCCAGAGCCACCTCAGGCCCTCCCTCCATCTGGCCTTTCCCTCAGGACTCGTGCTGTCAGGGTGTGTCTCGGGAACGGGGCGTTGACCTGATTATCTGGGCATGCCACTCCCGGTTCCCTCTCCCGTGGCTCCTGTGTGGAAACTCAGCCGGCTGCCACTTCCCTGTTGTTGGGTCGGACTCGGCTGCATTTTGTGACGTTCTGAAGGGGCTCGTCGCTCCGGTTATTGAGGCTCTTGGTTCCAGGTTGGTTCTGGATCTTCCATCGAGTTTGGGGAAAACTGGTCTTCTTCTGTCTTGTTTGGGCATCGCACGTATGTCAGTATTGTCCTACGGTGCCTGCGGCTTCAGCGTGGGCTTTTCATGTGGATTTATCTTCAGTAATTATTTTATAGTTTCCAATTCACCGGTAAATCTCTATTTCAGGTTTTATATTTTCCATTCATGAATTTACGTCTGATTCTGTTCTCCAAGTGTTTATCCAGATCTGAATTCCCCATCTGTGTGTTTCCTGTGAGTAACTGTTCCCTGCCGTGGGCTGGGCGTGGTTCTCAGAGCTGCTCTTAGTGAGTTTGAGTCTTAGCCGCCGTAAGCTTAAATCCCCGCGCCTGTGTCCTCCGGCTGTTTTCTGGTGCCTGTGCGTCTCTCCGGCCCGGGTGACGCCCGTCTCTCCGGCCCTTTGGCTACTTGGACTCTGGGCCGGGCCAGGGAGCCTCTGGGTTCTCCCGAGCTTGGACAGCCTTTTTGGCCCCACTGGCCGTGTCGTGCTCAGCAAACATGAACGTGGCGGTTGCTTGCCCGAGACTCACCTCTTTGCTTTGCCTCAGCTCTGGGCCCCTTTGCTGGGCTCTTTCCCGAATCAGACGAGCAACAGGCCTGTGGTGTCCGTGCAGGTTTGCAGGCAGCTGGGGCCGCAGAGTCCGGCAGAAGCACCAAGCCCCTGAGTCTGCAGGTGGGAGGAGGAGGGGCCTGCCTGGGCCGGGTTCTAGCCCCGCAGAGCGGAACCCACCGCAGGCCGCCGTCCTGCCCACGCACTCACGCCCAGTCTGCTGGCCCCGGTGCTAACGTCCCCCCAGCCCGGCGCCCCTGGGCTCCCAGAGGCCTGAGCACTGGGGTGGCTCGGGAATCCCCCCCCACAGGGCGGAGTGCACTGCGTTCTCTGCACGGATGCTTCTAGAAGGTGCAGCTGTGGAGTTGGAGGTGGTGGGCACCAGCTCTGGTCTCCAGGTGCTGTGTGTCACCCAGCCCCCTCTGTGCTGAGATGTCCGGCTGCTCCGGGACCCCCAAGGCCATGCACGCTCGGGTCCCCAGGGGGTCGGAGCACAGACACGCCGTGGAGGGTCCCGTGGCCTTGCCCTTTTGCCGCTGGCCCGGGCCTGCCAGGTCTGCTTCGGGCTGCGTCTGGAGGGAGCCGGGAGCCGGGCCCGTGCTGGCTGCATCTGTGGGCAGCTGCGTGCTGTAATCGCGGGGACTGAGTAGCTGCGTCCCTGGAGGCCTCCCCCACACTAATGCAGCGCTGGGTAATTAGGTTTCAGCAACGTCGCGGGGATTCTTGTCTGCACGCTGCATTCTAGTGGCGCCTTCTTCCCAGGGGAGGCTGGGGGCCAGGACACACAGTGCGAGGGCGAGAGGCCTTTCCCCGAGGAGGGCGGGGAGAAGCCGGCGTCCTCCTTGGAGGGTGCGTGTGAGGGCGGGGAAGAGCGGTCCTGGCCCTCCTTGCGTGTGCGCGCATGTTCCGTGCTGAAGACTGGCTTTCCCTCCCGTGTGGCTCTCGTGGTCTGGTCATGGTTATGGCCAGAACACACCAGGCTACCGAAACAGTCAGACGGATTCCATAGTCTGGGGTTTCGTTAGTGCTACTAGCACAAGGCCGGAGCGATGGCCGCGTCCTGGGGGACGGACACTCCTTCCCGAGGCGGGTCTCTCCCTGGGCACAGGCAGGCGTGAGCGGAGAGTCGGACGCTGGGCGGGACGCAGGACTCTGCAGGCCTCGCCCTCCCCGGGCCGGGCACCCCGTACCCAGTGACCACGCCCGTCTCTGCCCTTCCCTGGGGCTGCACGCTGACCCCAGGAGCAGCTCCCCTCCCGCCGCAGATGGTACTCGTGGGGCCGCGTCTCTGCACTCCGGCCGTGCTCGGGGCTGGTGTGGTCGTGCTGGGGATGCCCCTGACCGAGGCCGGGAGCACCTGTCCCATCAGTGACGGGCACAGTTAAGGCAGGCTCCGAGCAACAGGCCTGCCAGTGGGTGTCCATCTCCTACCCGCCCAGCGGGGGGCCGAGAGCCCTGGACAGTGGGCGGCTCCGCCCCCGGCTCGAGGCGGGGACCCAGGAGCAGACCCAGACTTGGCTGTGTCTACCCGTCCACGGCTGGGCTGACCCGGCAGGGCTGGACGGCCCCCTGCCCTCCTCGAGCTAGGCAGCAGCATGGGGGCAGTGACCGCCAGGGCTCATGGGGACCCGAGGCCCCTGCGTCTTTCTGACCCTCAGGGGCTGGCCGGGGAGTGGGGGGACTCAGAGAAGCCCTGCCCCTCTCCAGCCCTGTCCCGCCCAGTCCTGCCCAGCCCAACCCTGCCCAGTCCTGCCCTGTCCAGTCCCGCCCTGCCCAGCCCTGCCTTGTCCAGTCCTGCCCTGCCCTGTCCTGTCCAGCCCCGCCCTGCCCAGCCCTGTCCTGCCCTGCCCTGTCCTGCCTAGTCCTGCCCTGTCCAGCCTTGCCCCTGCCCTGCCCTGCCCAGCCCTGTCCTGCCTCCTGACCCCAGGCAGGGGCGGAGGGGAGAGGGCGCCTTCTGGATAAGTGGCGAGTGGCCGGGCCCTCTGGCTGAGTTTCTGGCAAGGGGAGGTGGGTGGAGGCCAGGGAGGAGCTGGACAGGGCAATGCAGCCCAGGCCCGTGGCACTTTCCCGACTGGCCTGGCCGCAGGGACGTTCCGAGAGCAGAGGACAGCGGGACTGTCCCCGCCCCGCGTCCTCCTCTGGTGCCTGATTTAATTTCTGCTTCTTCCTCCGCTCAGCCCTGAGCTCCCCTGGGCCAGAGGAGGCAGCGTGCGGCCAAGTGACCTCCCAGAGGCCTGTCCCTCCCACGGCCCCCGGGGTGACCGTCCACAGCCCAGCGCGTGGCGACCGTCTCTGCAGGGAAGGTCCCGAGCCCCGGGGCTTGGCGCAGATGCCGTTGCCCCTCTCGTCCAGCCCCTGGTCCCGTGTCTCCCCGTGCCTGTCCCCTGCTCCCCTTCCCTTCCCGGGAGCCGCCAGCACCTTGGTCCGAGGCGTCTCTGTCCACGGCCGCCAGCCCGCAGCAAGCAGGACGCCGGGCCGCGTGTGCCCGAGCAGGAGGGCCCTGGGAAGGCTGCGGGCTGGGCACAGCCGTACAGGGCCTCGGAGAGGGAACCTCGGGCGGGCAGTCGCCGAGAGTGGGCGTGGCTCCTTCTTGGTCTGCACTGGCCAGGCTGGCCAGGCCCCGGGGGCTCGAGTGCCCCCTACTCTTGGTGGACACTGCTGATGTCCCTGGAAACTTCCGCGTCCACTGGGCCGGTGAAGGTGTCTGTGGACCGGGAGGTGCAGACGGGAAGCTGCCCTGGCCCTGGCCAGCCGTCTCGGTGTCCCGGCTCTGCCCCGCTCTGGCCCCGGGTGACCACCCACGGGCTGGTCCTGAACTCTGACCTTCACCGGGCGTCTCTACAGCCCCGTCTCTGATGAAGTGGGGCCCTCAGAGCCACTGAAGAGCAAACCGGACACGCGTCCGCACTGACCCTTAGTTTGCGGGCCGGGGCAGCTCCGGGCCTCCCGCCCACGCGTGTGAGCAGACGTCCAGGACTGACAGGGCTGATTCACTTCCCGCGTGTCAGCGTGCCGCCAGGAAGCTGGAGCCGGTGTGACGCCGAGACGCAACAGACCGTCCCTGAGCCCCGGCCTGACAGGCGCTAAGGAGGAGGGCCGCTCTGGTTTAAAATAGACTTTGACTGACATCCTGTTTTTCTAAAAAAGAATTTTATAATAATTAAAATATAGAGAGCAGACACATAACAAAAGGTGCTCTTTGAAGATACGTCGCGGGGGAGGGCCGAGGGCCGACACTCTCTCTGTTCCGGGGACTAAGTTCTGGGCTTTGCTCTGGCTCCAGCCGGCTCGGGCCGGTTCTCAGCTCTTGGTGTCTGCACGCAGGGGGCTTCACGGTCAGGTTTTACTTGCCAGGACCCCAGACTGCCCCCTTAGTGGAACCCTTTTGCTGACAAAATTGGACTGTGGTGTTTTCACCAAAATTGGGTGAATTTTAGTGGCTTTCATTGGTGTGGATTGACTTGGCCATTCCCGGGGGCCTGAGGGGACGGGCCCTCCCAGGAGACGCTGGGTGATGCTTCCTTTGCTGCCCTGAGGCCGGCGGGGGAGCAGGCAGACCCCCAGGCCAAGGTCGGGCCCCCCAGCCCCGTGGGGGTCTCGGCGCCCTCCCCTCTCTGGGCCGGGCTCCCCCGGGGGACGCTGTCTGCTCTCCATAGCTTGTTTCCTTTGTGACGTTTGATGCGGTTGAGGAGAAGCGTTTCCGCTGTGTCTGCTTCTGCCTCAACCTCCCCTGCAGCGCCGTTTCCGAGGGAGACGGGGCCCCTGTCTCGGGGCGGAGGGGTGGCACAGAAACGTTGGGCAGCGAGGAGAAGCCCCCTGACTCCTCTCCCTGCTGCGTGCTGAGAGGGGGTCCCCCTCCCTCGGGGGTGCTCCGGCCTCCTCGTCTCTCGGGCCTGCATCCCTGGGAGGCCCAGGTGCGGCCACGTCCTCCAGGGGGCCCCGTCCATCCCATCCTGGGGCGGACCCCCTGGCGAGTGTCCCACTGGCCCGATTCCTTCATGCAGACCCCGCTCGCCCCCGCCCCTCTCTCAGACACCCCGGGCCTCCCGCGGCTCCTTGACCGTCAGCCGGCGGTGCTGGGCCACGGGGCAGTTTGCAGCTGGCCTGGGCTGTGGCGGAGGCCGGGCAGTGGACGAGCGCAGGTCAGGGAGGGGGCGGTCTCCGCAGGTGTTCCCCCGAGATGAGACAGGAGGCGCCCGGGAAAGAAGGCTGTGTGCTGCTTCCCTTAGTGGGGGGCTTCTGCCCCTCCCACCCCCCGTGGCCGCTCAGCACTTGTTCCTGGCTCTGGGCTCGGGGGTCACTCTGGGCTGGGCTCGGCTGCAGGAGGCAGGCGCCCTGCCCTGGCAACTCCCTCCAGACCCTAACTGCGTCTCCGTGAAGGAGCGGAGAGTTTGCTGTCATGGAGACAGACACTGATGGCCATCGGCTGGGCGGCTGGGCCCGCAGCTTCCCGGGGAGACTGTGGAAATATTTCAGGGTTGTGCGTCACGGAGAGGGAGCGGAGGGCGAGCCCGGGGAGGAGGGAGGCCGGGTCTCCCCTGGATGCCCCCGAGGGGTGCCCAGGCTCCTCCCCAAGGCCGCTCCCCCCCCCCCCCCGCAGAGGCTCTCTCTGATGGACCGGGCGGGCCCGCGGCCAGCCTTCCTGCTCCCTGGCCGCGCCCTCCTCCCCACCACCCTCCCGTGGCCGCTGGCTTGGCGGGAGGGCTGCTCGCCACAGGAACAGAGAAACCGCTGCAAAGCGGGCCAAGAGGTGGGGGTGGGGGCAGGGGCAAGCGTTCTCTGTCGCCCCAGCACGCAGGCTCCTGACACAGTGAGCAGATCTGTGGACACTCGCTCTGCAGTGACCCGTCCTCGTGGGGGTGCTCCGACACCGGTCTGCGGAACCCGGGACAGAAAGGGATTCCAGCATCTTCCAGAACCATCTGAGGAGAGCTGCGGCCACAAGGGGCCTTGGCAGCCTCGAATCATGACTTTGACTCAGTCAGCAGTGACCTGCAGTGACGCCTTCTGTCCGACCATCTCTGGGGTCGGGCTCTGTCCAGGCTCTGTCAGAGCGCGGCCTGACATAGAGAGACGAGTGCAGGGGCGACCCCGTTGGCTCCCGCGGGCCCTTTCTGTCTCCTCAGAGGAGCCCCGGGACCCAACTGACTGCCGGAGTAGCTCAGGAAACACGGTCTGACGTGACCGTGTCCCCTCTGGTCCCGGTTCCCGGGAGGCGGGTCCCTCCTGCACGGCCGCGTCCCTGCTGGCCCGTTCCAGGCCAGACCACTGTCTGCAGCTCCGGAAAGCGGCTGGGAGGCCCCTGCTCCCGCGTGCGGCTCTCCTACTGGGCTCGTGCTCCCCGGAGCACCCAGCCCGCCGGGGTTGGCGTGGCAGCGCCACCTCCATACATCTTCCCGGGGCACCGGGCGGGCAGGAGAGAGCCGCCCACTGCCCCGTCCTGCCCCCAGCCAGCGACCGCCGGGGGCTGAGTCCAGGGGCTGAGTCCAGAGCAGCCACCCAGCCCCGGCTCCTGAGACCTCACTGTGGCCCCACGAGGCCGTGGCCGTCTGCCGGGGGCCCCCTCGGCTCCCCCCGCACGGCCCCCCGCCTGCCCTCTCTGTCCTCCCACACCACCTGGCCCGGGTGAGACCCGCCGCCAGCATGTGACCCGGGCACAGTCCCCGGGGCCTGCAGGGGGACCCGGCCGTCACTGTTGGGGTGCACGGGACGGCCCTCTCCTCACACATGGGACAGCAGAGTCTGCACTGGCTGGGGTGGGACGGGGGGGCAGGGAGGACCTGGGGCCTCAAGTCCCGACCTGGCTGGCCTTGGCTCCGTTCTCTGGCCCTGCTGCTGCGGGATTGTTTATGGGCAGACAGCCGGCTCCCGACCCATCCCCTCTCCCTCCTCCCCTCCCCCTCCCTCTCCCTCTCTCTGTGTATCTCCTCCCTCTCTCCTCCCTCTCCCTCCCTCTCCCTCCTCCCCTCCCTCCTCCCTCTCCCTGTCTCTCCCTCCTCCCCTCCCTCTTCCCTCTCCCTCTCTGTCTCCTCTCTCTCTCCTCCCTCTCCCTCCCTTTCCCTCCTCCCTCTCCCTCCCTCCCTCTCCCTCCCTCTCCCTCCTCCCCACCCTCCTCCCTCTCCCTCTCTGTCTCCTCTCTCTCTCCCTACCTCTCCCTCTCTCCCTCCCTCTCCCTCCTCCCCTCCCTCTTCCCTCTCCCTCTCTCTCTGTATCTCCTCCCTCTCCCTCTCCCTCCCTCCCTCTCCCTCTGTCTCCTCTCTGTCTCTCCTCCCTCTCCCTCCTTCTCTCTCTCTCCCTCTCCCTCCCTCTCCCACCTCCCCTCCCTCTTCCCTCTCCCTCTCTCTGTCTCCTCTCTCTCTCCTCCCTCTCCCTCCCTCTCCCTCCTTTTCTCCCTCCCTCTCTCTCTCTCTCTCTCTCTCTCTCTCTCTCTCTCTCTCTCTCTCTCTCTCTCTCTCTCTCTCTCTCTCTCTCTCCCTCCCCCCTCCCTCCCCCCACTCAGATCTCCTCCTGGTCACACCCCGGCTGCAGCTCCCGTCCATAAAACCTGTTTTCTTTCCTATCTGCACTCATGCACACACACACGCATGCACACACACACACGCATGCACACGCATGCATGCACACATGCAGCACCCATGGGTCCTGTGCACTGAGGCCTCGGTGGTTCTGCTGACTCACAGGAACGTCATCACCTTGAGTTGGGTCATGGGGGCGAGGAGGAGAGAGGCAGACTCTTTCTCCCGATCCACCTCTGCCCCCGCAGCCGGGAAGGCCAGGCCCACCCAGGGTTTCTGGCTCTTGATCCTTCTCACAGAAAAGAACTTCAGGAGGAGACGAGCACTGAAGTAAAAACAGGTTTTATTTGGAGTTTCTTGGGGAAGGGGAGAGGGGGGAGAGGGAGGGGGGAGGGACAGAGAGAGAGAAGCCGGGCTTCCTCAAAGCGGAGAGAGCCCCAGCCCCAGCTCCAGAGGGGAAACGTCTGCTCGGGCGACACGTGTGCTCGGCCACGTGGGCATGGCAGCACATGGGCAGGCGGGGCAGCATACACGCCCTTCCCTCGTCCAAGGGGGCCCTTAGAGGGTTTCTCCCAGCTGCCCCACGTGGGGCTCCTGTTGCTAGGGTGGTTGCCAAGGGGTAGAGTGGGGAGCAGTCGAGGCTCTTCTCTGAGACGCCTTCCCTGGCCTTTGTTCCCTGGTGAGCTTCTCTGGGGTGAGGGGTGGGGTCCAAGCTTCTCTGGGCCTGTAGGCCCAAGGGACTCTTTTTATTTTTTTCTTAATGAATCACCATGAGATACAATTACAGACTTACAAACTTTCGTGCATACGTTCCAGTCATACCGTGATCGAGCACCCATCCCTCCACCAGTGCCCATTCTCCACCACCAATGACCCCAGTGTCCCTCCCGCCACCCCCACCACCCCACCCCCGCCTCTGTGGCAGGCACAGTCCCTCTTACTCTCCTTTTGGGTGTTATGGTTTGCAATACAGGCACTAAGCGGCCATCGTGTTTGGTCCGTAGTCTACTCTCAGCACACATCTCCCATCCTGAGCAAATCCTCCAACCACCATTTACCTAGTCGTCCCTTCTCTATCTGAGCTGCCTTTTCCCCCAGCACATGAGACCGGCTTCCAAGCCGTGGAGCAATCCTCTGGCCCTCATCTCTACTGTCCTTAGGTGTTAGTCTCCTATTATGTTACTTTACATTCCACAAATGAATGCAGTCATTCTGTCTGTCACTCTCCATGTCCATCCACTTATATGCAAATTTCATGATTTCATCTTTTCTAGCAGCTGCGTAGTATTCCCTTGTGTAGATGTATTGAAATTTCTTTAATTAGTCGTCTATTCTCGGGCACTCGGGTTGTTTCCAGATTCTGGCTATTGTAAACAATGCTGTAATTGACATACAAGTGCAGATGTCATTTCTACTGTATTTTTTTTTGCATCTCCGGGATATATTCCCAGAAGTGGCACTGCTGGGTCATATGGAAGCTCAATTTCTAGTTTTTGGAGGAATGCCCATATTGTTTTCCAAAGGCTGGGCCAGCTGGCATTCCCACCAATAACGAAGGTGAGTCCCCTTCTCCTTGCATCTGCAGGAAGGCTGTTGCTCTTGTCAGTCTCTGTGGTGTGAGATATCTCGCTGTTGTTTTGAATTGCATCTCCCTGACGATTAGCAATGTAGAGCATTTTTCCCTGTGCCTTTTGGCCATTTGAATTTCTCTTTTGAAGAAGTTTCCTTTCATTTCTTCTCTCCGTTTTTTGATGGGGTTGGAGGTTTTTTCCTTGTCAAGTTCTACCACTTAAGGCCCAGGTGGCGTCTTCCAGGCTCCCGGCTCCCATGGTGGGCTCTTGGCTTTATTGCCTCCTAGGAATTCCTTTGCCGTGGGGCCTTTCCCGGGGGCCTACAGCAGCCCCCGGACACCTGAAAAACAGACAGAAGCAGCCACAGTGTTCACAGCACCCGCCGTCAGAGGGTGAAGGCGTAGAGCAAACGTGAGCCCCCACAAGTTCTGGTTTCCTGCCGGGAGGGCATTCTGGGCCGAGGGGAGCGTTCGTGCTGCGGACATGGGCCTGTGGTTCGGAGAGCGCCAAAAGCCGCCCCCAGGGAGCTCCAGACAGGCGGCCAAGGGCTGTGCCTGGGCGGGCGTGGGGGAGAGCAGCTGGACACGGGCCCTGGACAGCCTTGAGGGCTCTCTGCATTTCACACCGGGGCCTCTGTTCCTGCTGCCGGGGGAGCTTTACAATCACGGGCCTTGGCTGGAGCGGCCGGCCTGAGCTTGGTGTCAGAGAGGGATGGGCTGTGGGCGTCCTTCCGCACGGCACTGCCTGGAAATCCTCAAGGCCAGTGTGAAGCAGGTGAGGGTATCACCGAGGGCCTCACGTACCGGAACTAAGCTCAGGAATATATTGCTCAGGAGTGCCCTGTGCCCGCCCAGGTGCTGCAGGGGCTGGTATCCAGGGAAAAATTCTTTTTTAAAAAAAAACTTTTTAGGGGCCAGAGCGATAGCACAGTGGGCCTTGCACACGGCCGACCCGGGTTCGATCCCCGGCATCCCATATGGTCCCCTGAGCACCTCCAGGAGTAATTCCTGAGTGCAAAGCCAGGAGTAACCCCTGAGCATCGCTGGGTATGACCCAAAAAGCAAAAAAAAAACAAAAACAAACAAACAAAACCCTTTTTATTTTATAAAGTAGTTCACAATATTTGATTACATTTAATATTCACACACCAACCCCACCACCATGATACCTTCCCACCGCCATTTCGAGAGTTTCCATCCCAAGCCCTAATCCCTACCCCAAAGCAGAACCGAAACAATATAATATCTCCCTCTAAGGTTGGTTGCCTCCTACTTTGAGTCCCATCAAGTGTGCGGTGCTCTTGGGGTGTGGGTGGGGTGTGTCCTGGGAAGTGTCGCCTTCTGTGGCGTTTTCTATGCTGTCGTACCTGGCGGGTGAACTGGGCATGAGCCCTCAGCACACCCGGGAAACGAAAACAAAACAGACACAGATGGAGAGATAATGGCTTGTGTGCCTGCAGGTGGCACCAGCCTCTCAGTGTAGGGAAGGAGCCTGGTGGTCAGCCAGCGGCCCTGACCGGTCAGTCTGTAACACCTCTCTGTAATGAAAGCTTCAAACTCCTCACGGGTGTCTTGTGTTCGAATTGTGGACCCCAACAGTCCCCCAAGCCCTCCAGAAGTGATCTCTGAGCACAGAACCAGGAGTAAGCCCTGAGCACTGACTCCCCTCCCCCCCAAAAAGAGAGAAAAGAAACCAGGAAGGAAAGGAGATTCATAGTCAGGGGAAAACCGTTCTGTTAAACCGACTCAGAGGAAAGGCAGCTGACAGCTAGGAGGGCATTGATTGCTATTCTGATTTTACAAGTGTTCCGGAAGCTAATGGAAGGATGAAGGTAGAACTTAAAGACAGCCCTCTCTGAAGTTGGGAGATGACCATCAGTGTCCGAGGGAGCAGTGGGAGGGCGCATTTCCCGACCCCGTGCAGAGGGCAGGGGGAGTGTCCAGCGCTAAAGACAGAAGGGACGTTTCCAAGCCATGGCTGGCATTTCTGGCAGCTGAGGCTTGCATAATCAAAGACCAAAAGCAAAAGAGGAGGGACAGAAAACACTTTTGAAGAAATAATGGCTACGTTGACCTCAATTTGAAAAACAATAAGCTCACGGATACAAAGAGCTAGAAAACAGCAAAGCTTGTTCGAACACAAAGAAACCACATCAGGACGCACTGCAATCCTGTCACATTTGGGACAAATCAAAGCAAATGGGACCGTCAGCCGCCTGTTAACGGCCCCCTTGAGTGATCCTCTGGGTGGATCGAAAGCTGCAGGCCCTCTGGGCACGCAGAACAGGGCCAGAGAAGCCCCCAGGCCAGCCCGCCGCCCACCGCGGCCCGTGTGCTCAGGCCAAGCCCTGTGGTCACGGTCACACTCCAAGCCGGTCTCAGGGAGGATCGAGAAACCCCACAGTCCTTGAAAATAAAGTGACGTGTGTCTAATAGCCCAGAGGTTCAACAATAGGCACAAAAATAGAGTTCTCGGAACTGAACAAAAATTAAAACTCCAGCGTCGAGAAAGTGTGGACTCGGGGCCGGAGCAATAGTCTTGTGGGCGTTGTGCTTGCACAGAGCTGACCCAGGCTTACCCCCAGCTCCCCAGGAGGCCCGAGTACAGAGCCAGAAGTAAGCCCTGAGCACCCCTGGGTGCAGGCTGCAAGCAAACGTGTGCTCTGCACAGGTGCACTGGAGTGAGCTCTCGGGGGAAAATAGCACCGTGGCACTCTCCTCCCTTCCTCATCGACTTGCTCGAGCGGGCACCAGTGACGTCTCCATTGTGAGACTTGTTTCTGTTTCTGGCATATCGAATACACCACGGGGAGCTTGCCAGGCTCTGCCGTGCGGGCGGGATACTCTCGGTAGCCTGCTGGGCTCTCTGAGAGGGTCGGAGGAATCGAACCCGGGTCGGCCACATGCAA
The DNA here is from genome assembly GCF_027595985.1 of Sorex araneus. Classification (NCBI taxonomy): domain Eukaryota; kingdom Metazoa; phylum Chordata; class Mammalia; order Eulipotyphla; family Soricidae; genus Sorex; species Sorex araneus. Next base: position 67,021,194 of record NC_073311.1, read on the forward strand.
GGGACAAATGGATTAGTAGATTGTGACACAGCAGAGGACTGCAAGTAAACTGGAACCAGAGCTGAAGGGCAGATGGCGCTGAGATGCCCCCGGGGGCGGACAGACCCGTCGAAAGGGAACGAGGCAGGTGGCAGAACTTCGGTCCGTCCTTTTGACATAGTCGTGGCTGTGCCAGCCGCATCTCTAGCAAACTGCCGCCGTGAGGAAACGAAACGTGTGGTGCTGGGTGTGGAGTGGACGGCAGGGCCTGCTTCTGCCCAGGCCCCGGCAGACTCACCGTCGGGGCCCGGAGCCTGCCTGCCTGCCGGGGCTGCGAAGGGCGGGGCCCCCGCCACTGTCTGCATCCCCAGGAGCACTGCCACTGCCACGTCGTCTTGGTTTTTAGGAGCAAAGTGTGTTTCTCCTTCTACTTCGTACTCGGAGCCCTAGAGGTGCGATAGTCCCATTTACCAGAGCTGTAAGTGGCAGGGGAACCCCCATGTCCTGGAGAATCACAAGTGCCTCAGAGCTGAAGGGTCAAGTGGAGGTGACAGGCGTCCTCACCAGGTCCATCCAGCGGGTCCTGGCAGCTGTGAGCTGGCGAGGTTCTCAGAGCCGCTGCACTGGGCAGGGGGCACCCAGAGGCCCGAGTGTTTGCTCGGGGATGCACTACAGGGAGGCATTTGGGTGGGGGGGCAGCTGGGAGGGTCAATGGATGGAAGGGTGGGTGCATGGGTGGGTGGGTAGGTGGATGGGTGGGTGGGTGGGTGGGTGGGTGGATGAATGAATGGGTTCATGGGTGGGTGGGTGGATGGATGGGTTGGTGGGTGGGTGGGTGGGTGGGTGGATGAATGAATGGGTTCATGGGTGGGTGGGTGGATGGATGGGTTGGTGGGTGGGTGGGTGGGTGGGTGGGTGGATGAATGAATGGGTTCATGGGTGGGTGGGTGGATGGATGGGTGGGTGAATGGATGGGTTGGTGGGTGGGTGGGTGGATGGGTGGGTGAGTGAATGGATGGGTTGGTGGGTGGATGGGTGGGTGGATGGGTCGGTAGGTGGGTGGGTGGGTGGATGAATGAATGGGTTGGTGGGTGGGTGGGTGGGTTGATGGGTCAGTGGGTGGGTGGGTGGGTGGATGGATGGGTGGGTTGGTGGGTGGGTGGATGGATGGGTGGGTGGGTAGATGGATGGGTTGGTGGGTGGATGGGTGGGTGGATGGGTCGGTAGGTGGGTGGGTGGGTGCATGAATGAATGGTTGGATGGATGGGTGGGTGCTAGATAGAAGGGTAGATGATGGGTGTTTGGATGGGTGGATGGGTGATAGATTGGTGGGCAAGTGGGTGGGTGGTGCATAGCTGGTGGGTGAGTCGGGCACCAGTGGACCTGGACGCATCCCTTGTTCTGGCGGAAGGAGCAGCAACAGAGCAGCAGCCCCAGGCTCTGTTGCTGCCCCGTCCAGGGTCTTGACTCACAGTTCTGTGCTCTAACCTCTGGCGGGGAATCCTAGGGCCCTACAGAGCTGGGGGTCTTTGTCTGGAGGGGTCCCTAGAGCTGCCCCTCAAGGCTCCCTCCCCTCTGGATGACCCCGACAGCTGGTCCTGGCCCTGGTCCCGGTGCCTCCCACCTCCCGGCCCCTCACGCACAATTCCTCCATCTGGGCTCCCAGCTCCCCGCCTTTCCAACCCTGAGCCTGAGGCCCACCCTGGTTTGACCCCCAGCACCCCCCGGGGCCTCCTGAGCACTGCCAGGAGTGATCCCTGAGTGCAGAGCTGGGAGGAAGCCCTGAGCACTGCTGGGTGTGGCCCCAAAACAAAAGCAAAAACTAATTCCACATTTTATGAAAGCCTCGATGGTTTCTTTGATTTGCTGGTCCAGAAATCTGCTTCAGACACCCCCAAGGCCAAGAAAGACGTGACACTTGATGGTAGCGAAGAGCAGAGTGTCCCGGGCTGTTTCTCATCTTCACTCAGGGCGTGTGGACAAACCAAGCACCGGGTGTGACTTGGAAGCCCCTTGGTGTCGGCATTCACGGGCTGTGCCCTCGGGCTGCCACTCTGGACTCAGTGTTGCTGCAGCGCGGGAGGCCAGGTGAGTTCCCTGTTTGCTGAAGAGTCACGGCTGGTGGAAGGACACGGAGACCTGAAGTTTAAGTCGCCCCGTGATTGTGATTCTTACAACAGTGTAAGGCCGGTGTTTCCTGAGGGGCAATAAGGCTGCCTCTGATGTGCTTCCAGCTCAGAGGGAGCACGTCGCCCCAGCGCCGGCCCCTCCCACGGGTGTCTGTGAGGGACACAGACGCGCCCTGCGGCAGACGGGCCTCCAGGGAACCGAGCTCACTCACTTCCCACCCGTGCAACAAATGCTTCTCTCTGGGTTAATTATCTGGGGTCGTTTGCCCCTAGGGTCACTTTAGGAGCCGCTGTGGTGACTCTGTCAGGACACAGAGAGGCGCAGAGTCCGGCGTCCGGTCACCGCTGTGGTGACTCTGTCAGGACACAGAGAGGAGCAGAGTCTGGCATTCGGTCACCGCTGTGGTGACTCTGTCAGGACACAGAGAGGCGCAGAGTCCGGCGTCCGGTCACCGGAGTGAAAGACGCCAAGTAATGAGACGATGACCCTGTTTCCAACGGGTGAGGAGTTGGGGTCTGCCTTTGGCTGTGAAAGAGCACTGCCTGCCGGCCTCCCCCTCGCAGGGGACGCTGAGGCGGGCACGCCCGGGCACCCCTCTGCGTGGCCGCATGCAGAGAGCAGCAAAGCACCTCACCTCCACACCCCCATGATCGTGAGGCGGAAGCCCCGGCTGTCCCGGGATCGAGGGAGTGGGCAGAGGCTGCAGGGAAGGCCAGGCCGGGGCGAGAGCCTGTGGGGCCTGTCAGCCGGCTCGGCCCTGGCGTCAGGAAGCCTCTCTGGGAAGAACTTCGAGCCTCAGCCTCCCGAGTTCCCTCTTTCTCGGCTCCACGGGCCTCACTGCGGCCGGGGCGGCGGTTTCTGGCAGCAGCCGCGGGCATGAGGGTTCTCGGCCGCCCCTGCCTGCGCTCTCTGAGGCAGTGCGGGGTCTGGAACGTTCTCTCGTCGGCGCAGCCTTGCGTGATGGGGCCACGGAGACGACACAAGCGCAGCCTACCTGCACGCGTGAACAGCTGCTGGTCACGGTTGTGTGACACCTCGTGAGTTTGAGACGCTTTGAAGCACGGCTGGGACCCTGGAAAGGTGCCAAGAACAGGCCTCAGGCTTCTCCGTGAGCAGAGTCTGAGGCGTTACTGCCTCCTGGGCCGCAGTGACCGGCGTCCCTGACACCCTCCTTCCCCCTCGGGGCCGTGGACGGTCAGGAACGGCCGCCCCGCGGTGCTGGTCGGCGCTGGTCCCACTGTCTGTGCTCTAAGCCCCTCTCTGGTCAGGGAAACTCCACAGACCCCGGCCAGCAAGTGGGTGACCAGCCGAGCATCCACTGCTGCTGGACCAAGAAGAAACTGACTTAAAAACGTTTTTCAAGCTTTTCCCCAGACCCACAGTCTGTGCGAGCGAGGAGAGACTGTGCCAGGTGTGGAGCCCCGGGGCAGGACACGGCTCACGGCAGCTCACGTCTGTGGTGCCGTGGGGGTATGGACGAGGCATCAGGCCAGGGGGCCCCGCTCTGAGGAGCCACTCTGAGTCGGTGCTTGGGGCTGGGGCAGGCAGCAGCGGGGACAGCGGGCCCACCCGTGCTCCCACCCACTCACCCCTGCAGACCCCTCAGTCAGAGAGAACGAGCTGGGCCTCGGGGCCTGCCCGCAGGGGACACTGTGTCGCTCCCTCACGGGCACCCGTCCCCATGTCCCTCCCCGGCTGCGTGCCAGCCCCCACGGCCAGGGCCACGCCGCGGGGGGGGGCAGGGCGGCTGTGTGGTGGTGGGCTTCTGCTTCCCCACTCTGCGGTGGGCCGTGAAAGGCGGCCGCAGGACGAGCACGTCCGGGCGGTGAGTCAGCTCAGGGCGGGGACTCAGGTGGGACGTGACAAGCTGAGGCCTGGGAGCAGCAAAGGCGACAGCTGGAATTTGGGCTCTAAAAATACGCCTGGGCGAGGTGACAGTGACATTACGGCGGAGAACTGACGTGTCATTCAGAGCAGAGAGAGCGGCGCCGTGTCAAACATTCCTAAAAACTCAAGTCAGAAATCTAAAAATAAGGAGTGGGTGCGAGCGTGGTGGAAGCTTCAGCGTGCAGACGCTGCGCCGAGCTCCACCGCGGCACCGCGGGCTCCAGGCACGGTGGGACGGCCGTGAGGACCGGGTGGGGGCAGGGCACTGGCTGGAAGGGTGGGACCGAGAAGGACGCGGGAGAGGCTGGTCCTCAGCATTCGGCTGTGTTCGCTTTGCAGACAAATACATGGTGGGGGGAGCTGGTATGAGATTCCTTTATAGGCAAAGGGTACTCGCCCAGCGGTGCTCGGGAATTACTCCTAGCCCTGTGCTCAGGGTTCACTCCTGGCAGTGCTGAGGGTACCCCAGGCAGTGTGGGGATAGAAAAGGGCTCGTCCCCCTGCAAGGCGAGCTCCTCTCGCTCTCTCTGGTGCCCGGGAGGAAATTCTTCATCAGAAAACCCTTTCCGAATACCAGCTTGATAAAACTGTCACAGATGGACAAAAGTCCCAGCAGGCTTCAGGCGTCGGCTCCCTGGGCAGGGCCAGGAGTGCTCGGGGCAGGACTTCCTGTGACGACAAGGGACACGGCTCTGGGGGTCGGCTGAAGGTGGGCGCGTTGGCCAGCTGGGTGAGGGTGTCCAAGCTCTGTGCTCTGGGCTCTGGCGCACTTCCCTTCTCTGAAATGAGAACCTTCTACCTCTACGCAAGGTAGATCCAGTTTCTATTCCAGTAGTTTCCAGCTCATAGCATACAGTAAAATAAATAATTTAAAACTAAAATAATTTAGTGCGTTTGTGAATTTAAATAATGCAGATTAATGAAAAGTCAGCGTCTTGTTCAAATCTGTTTTTCAATAACAAAAAGATCAAAAGGGGTGGTGGTGGGTGTGACGGGAGTTCCGGCTTTGCTCTTTCCTGGTGACACCAGTAAATCAGTTCGAGGCAGGTTAGGTTCTCTTGGTTTCTTGTTCGGAAACAGCTGGATTTAAGTTACAGTAAGCGGACAAGAGGCAGGATTTCAGACCCCGCCCCAACAGTCTGCGTGGATCGTCTGTGCATCTTGAGCTGGTTGGAAGGTTCCCAGGTGACCAGAGCTGTCCCCAAACATACGGCGGCAGTTCCTGGCGGGCAAACGCTCCATCGGCTCAGGTGGTCTGTTACCTGGTCCCGTGAGCACAGTCCAACTTCAGTCCGATTTGTATTCAAAGAACATTTGCTTCTGTGCTGGTCACTATCATCTTTTAAAAACCGATCAGATCTCTTCTGGTTTTTTAAATTTGCTTCTTCAAAAATCTAGGATGACACCAAACTGCTATATGTAGGGAAGGCTTATATGAGTGTGTCTGTGTGTGTGTTTGTGTGCACGCATGTGTGTGTCTGTGTGTGTGTGTGTATGCATGCATGTTTTTGTCCTTCCTGCTGCTATACTGGTTCGATGCTCATGGTATAGAAGGAAAAGTCATAATAGCATAGTGAAGTCCAAGGATGTGAGGTCTGCTGCTTTGGGGTCCCTGATGGATTGGGCAGATGGGGTTCGAGAGAGCACATGACTCGGTGTCCTCGACAACTAAATGAGACTCGCCGTGACCCTTGCAGCCCTAGCCATGTCGCCTGATTCTCGCTCACACGCTCGGCCCTGCCCTTGACAGAGGCCCTTCAGGACTCTGCTTCTGAGGGGACGTGAACGCCAGCGCTAGCCCCGTACTCACCTCGGCCCTCTTCCCGAGGGAGGTCTCCACCTGCAGGATGCTGTGACAGAGTCCACTCGCAACCCTGGCCTGGTCACGGGCACAGACACTGGAGCACGGGCAGAGCGTGGACGCTGGATGCCTCAAAGTTGGAGGTGACAAGTCAGGAAGACACTCCAGGCTGAGAGATGAGACTCCCAGGGAAAAGGCCGGGGTCATAGCAGTTCTACAGCACCCGGGCAATAGTCCAGCCTTCCAGGTGAGGCCGCAGGGAGACTAAAATTCCTGCCATAAAATCTCAAGAATGGTCTCAGAATGGTCAACATAGTTTGCTGGTCACTTGACAGCCCGTGAAGCATCTCAGCCCAATTTTAAGCACACTCCTAGGAAGAAGCAAAGGTTTGAGCCTCTGCGCTCTGAGGAAAAATGGGAACATGAGGAATGCAAATCACTTGGGGAATATGGGAGTAAAAGCCGAGAGAATAAGTCCACAGGAATTAACGAGGATGCAGAAATAAAGCTCCCGGAAGAAAACAACATAGAAGGAGACGCCAAGATATGCCTCAGATTCTGTGCTTGACTGTCTCATCTGGGGCAACCTGGAGGGGGCAGGTGAGGGCCCCTCCACACCTCAGCAGAGCCCCGGCAGCCGAAAACCTCTAGAACTTAATCACCGCCTCTCTCCACAGGCCCGGACGAGCCTCACCCATGAGTGAATCTGCTGTGTAACCATATTTTAAAATTTAGAATTCCTGGAGCATGCAGCCACAACATCTCATACTTTACACCATGACTAAAGTACCATGAGTAGCACACCACGTTTGATGGGGCTTAGAGGAGAAGGCAACCAATCTCGTGGAGGGAAAAGATAGATAGATAGATAGATAGATAGATAGATAGATAGATAGATAGATAGATAGATAGATAGAAGCACAAGGTCGACCTTTTACAACTTTCTAGTAATGCCTTACAAAGGGCTTAATGGCTCCAGGGTGAAATATAACAATCTTCACACACTTTCCTCTAAGGAAACTTTTTGGGATCATTTTTATCAGATTATTCAGGATAAGCAATACAAAATAAATTATTTAGGTTCTGCTTTGAGGGCAGGTTTGGGGTCAGGGTGGAAACATTCAAAATAAGGTGGTGGAAAGATGTAATGGTGGTGGGATTAGTGTTCGAATATTAAATGTAATAAATCATTGTGAACAACTTTATAAAAAATTTAAAACAAAAACAACCAAAAAGAATTTAACAGAAAAATTGTTTGGATATAAAGATCAGACAAAGGTTTCATATGGCTGATCTTCTAAGGCAACAACACAGTCTTGGTGAGTAAGGGGTAAAGGTGTGGGCGCGGGCCCATTCTAATGGTGGCCAGCAGCTGACCCAGAATTACAATGGGAAGAAGTGAATGAGGAAGTCATTGACGGGGATTAGAGCAAAGTGAATGATACGGAGGAAGGGAGCTATACAGGAAAGCCAGCGTCAATAGTAAGTTCCCCAAACAAAGCACAGAGAAAATTAATTTTACAAAACACAACTGAATATGAGACGCTAAGGAGTTTCTGCAAAGTCTAATAGTCATGTGATCGAGAACCAGAACTGAGAGAAAAAATGAGATAAAAAGCACTCTTTGAAGAAATGAATTGAGAACTTCCTAGGTGGAGTGGAACGTATTCGCCGACACATTCTGGTCATTAAACGCATGCAGGACACACAGCCACACCGGCATGGTCCAACATCTGGTGAAAACAAGCAGGAAGAAGCTGAAAAGCATCCAACAAGTGATGTGTTTCCTGTGAGCCAGCAACGCTAGAATTCATAATTTAATTTTTAAAGTCAAGCTTTAACAATTGCCACTGACTTACTCTCCCCGTTCACACTGGGATGAGCACAGCTCCCTAGCTCAGTGCCTGGATACATCCCCCACACGACTTCTGGGGCCGTGGCATTGCCACACGCGCCTCTGCCCTGGAGGGTGAGTTTGCACAACAACACCGTGGTCAGTGTTTGAAGAACACTTGAACTGGTTGCTCTGGCCCTGGTCCCCCCGACAGCTTTTCTGAGAGTTTATTCCTGTGTGTTTGCTGATGCTCTTTGCTCGCTCAGATTCCACACGAATGAAACTGCCATCCCGGGCTCCTGTCCACTCCCTAGCAGGTCAGCTGGGCCCCCCCCACGCCCCCGCCAGGCTGTGCTGAAAGGCGCGATGCCATCGAGTTAAAGGCCAGGGAGAGTTCCCTGAGGGTCTGGACCACAGATTCACCATCCAGGACCGTCCACGTAATCGGGTGGACAGGACTGTGGTACTGGAGTGCGGCTTTTCATGCCTGCAGATAAACCTGGGCAAGCTCACGCCTGATCCTTTGGGGCGTCTAGTTTTAGTGCATTGGTGCTCCCTACTGCCCACTGTCCGTGCGTTGGTGCTCCCCTACTGCCCACTGTCCATGCATTGGTGCTCCCTACTCCCCACTGTCCATGCATTGGTGCTCCCTACTCCCCACTGTCCATGCATTGGTGCTCCCCTACTGCCCACTGTCCGTGCATTGGTGCTCCCTACTCCCCACTGTCCGTGCATTGGTGCTCCCTACTCCCCACTGTCCGTGCATTGGTGCTCCCTACTCCCCACTGTCCATGCATTGGTGCTCCCCTACTGCCCATTGTCCGTGCATTGGTGCTCCCTACTCCCCACTGTCCGTGTGTTGGTGCTCCCTACTGCCCACTGTCCATGCATTGGTGCTCCCTACTCCCCACTGTCCGTGCATTGGTGCTCCCTACTCCCCACTGTCCATGCATTGGTGCTCCCTACTCCCCACTGTCTGTGCACTGGTGCTCCCCTACTCCCCACTGTCCGTGCATTGGTGCTCCCTACTCCCCACTGTCTGTGCACTGGTGCTCCCCTACTGCCCACTGTCCGTGCATTGGTGCTCCCCTACTGCCACTGTCCATGCATTGGTGCTCCCTACTGCCCACTGTCCGTGCATTGGTGCTCCCCTACTCCCCACTGTCCGTGCATTGGTGCTCCCCTACTGCCCACTGTCCGTGCATTGGTGCTCCCTACTCCCCACTGTCCGTGCATTGGTGCTCCCTACTCCCCACTCTCCGTGCATTGGTGCTCCCTACTCCCCACTGTCCGCGTGTTGGTGCTCCCGACTGCACACTGTCCATGTGCCGGTGCTCCCTACTCCCCACTGTCCGTGTATTGGTGCTCCCTACTCCCCACTGTCCGCGTGTTGGTGCTCCCGACTGCACACTGTCCATGCATTGGTGCTCCCTACTCCCCACTGTCTGTGTATTGGTGCTCCCCTACTGCCCACTGTCCATGCATTGGTGCTCCCCTACTGCCCACTGTCCGTGCATTGGTGCTCCCTACTCCCCACTGTCCGTGTATTGGTGCTCCCCTACTGCCCACTGTCCATGCATTGGTGCTCCCCTACTGCCCACTGTCCGTGCATTGGTGCTCCCTACTCCGCACTGTCCGCGTGTTGGTGCTCCCTACTCCCCACTGTCCGTGCATTGGTGCTCCCTACTCCCCACTGTCCATGCGTCGGTGCTCCCCCACGGCCCACAGTCTGTGCTCCCCAGGCTGCCACTTGCCCTTCATTCACTGAGGCAAGCTGCACTCAGACTTTGGCGACCCAAACAAAGCACTGCAGTGCGAGGACTGAAGCGCATGAAATAACAAATATTAGAGCTGATTCTTTAAAACAGTGGTATAGCATTCACATGAGAGTAATAGCTGTGAAAATAGTACCAAAAGGGAGACAGAGTCACACTTCTGTGAACCTCCTGAAACGGAGCACTTGAAAACAGTAAAATCACTCACTTAAAAATTAAAACAATAAATTCTATTTTAAAAAGGAAGTTCACCGGGTTTATCTGAGTCCAATAGATTTTATGTTCCTGTCTGAGATAAAATGTATGAGTAAGTAGAAGTTGTTAATTTTGGATCCTTTCCTGAAAAAAAGCTTGAATTGTGAGTTATTTTCTATTTCACATTGAATCTTGAGGCCATAATCACTGAGTTAGAAGCATCCAGCAGAGCAAAAATCTCTGGACCTTTATGAGCAGTGCAGCAGCTCACAACATCATAGATTTCAATAACCAGCCTAAACTCCTAATTATGGAAATGTGTGCTTCACGTCTGGGGCCAGACTTTTAGATTTCCCGCACGACTGCTCTCCTTAGGGGAAGCGGTTTTCTTGTTCTGTTTCCGGGGCTCTATTAAAGTGTTGATTTTGTGCTTTGCAAATAAATTCTTACTCTTCTTAATCCCAGTACCTCTCTCTCTCTCTCTCTCTCTCTCTCTCTCTCTCTCTCTCTCTCTCTCTCTCTCTCTCTCTCTCTCACACACACACACACACACACACACACACACACTTCTCAGTGTGCGTCTGCAATTGGATGGTAAATGGGTTTCCTCTGAGGAGACAACATGAACCCATTATCCTGCCATAAACTATAATCTCTGCCTTCTTTATTTTATGTGTCTTCTCTTTATTATTCCTTTTGCTGCAGTTGAATCTTGTGCTCCCTTTTCCAATTGCTTCAGGAGGTACTCAGGGTCCTGAAAGCTTTGCTTTCACCTGTACAAAGGAGCATCCCGAGGTCACTGCAGCCCCTGGAGCAGAGCCCCTCAGCTGCCCTGTCACTCACCAAGCTGTCAGGTGGCCCGTGTCAGGGCTATGGACAGGGGCCCGGAGCTAACAGGGTCTGCAGGGGCACTGCCGGGAAGACGAGTGGAGCCTCTGGGCACGGCTCAGACGGAGGGAGACTGGCTGTGGGCGGTGAGGACAGGGGTGGGTGCAGGGGCGCGGCAGGGAGAGGCACCCTCTGGCTAAGAAGCACAGGACAGGGCGGGGGCCAGAGATGAGGTGCCCGAGGACCAGGGCATGTGGGAGTTTCCCTGATGGGAAGCCCACAGGAAGCAGAAGTAGGTCTTGTGGCCCCTGAGCTCTGCAGAGCCTTGGCAGAGCCTCGGACAGAGGTGGGTGCAGGACTGCCAGGAAAGCGCCTGGCACCTCGGGTGTGAGCAGGACTGTCCTGGTGAGGCAGCACTTGGTGACGGAGGGGATGAGGCCTCCCATATCTGCCCAGCTGGACATTGACGAAGGTGAGGGGACTGAGAGCTGGGCACCTATGGAGGGGAGGATGCCGGCCAATCACTGACACGGGTGAGAAGTTGGTCAGTTAGACCCTGACACAGGTGGAGAGACTGGTCAGTCAGACACTGACACAGGTGAGGAGACTGGCCAGTCAGACACTGATACAGGTGAGGAGACTAGTCAGACCCTGCCACAGGTAAGGAGACTAGTCAGTCAAAACCCTGCCACAGGTGAGGAGACTAGTCAGTCAGACACTGATACAGGTGAGGAGACTAGTCAGACCCTGCCACAGGTAAGGAGACTAGTCAGTCAAAACCCTGCCACAGGTGAGGAGACTGGTCAGTCAGACACTGATACAGGTGAGGAGACTAGTCAGACCCTGCCACAGGTGAGGAGACTAGTCAGTCAGACACTGACACAGGTGAGGGGTCAGTCAGACACTGATGAGGTTAAAAGACTGGTCAGTGAGACATAGAGGTGAGAAGTCCACGCTGGGCCTAGGGTGACAGTCTCACCCCAGATGGGAAATGGCGTACTGCTTGCACCCCGTACTGCCCTCTCAGACCAGGACTGTTTCTTGTCAGCTTCCCTCTGTCTGAGGTGAGCTCCGGCCTTGCTCTGCTTTCCCAGCTGTGCGCTCGGGCAGGGTTGAAGTTGCAGAGATTCTCTCTCTGGTGAGGAAGGCGGCTGTGCCTTCCGCTGCAGCAACCTGTCTCTGCGCGGCTTTAAATAGAACTGACCTTTCTGTAATTGCCTCATCCAGTCCGGCCTCCGCCACAAAGGGTGGGAAGCCCGTTTCCGGCCCACGGAGAGCAGGGCCCCGCAGGGCTCGGTCCTCGCACGGTGAGGAGGTCCGAGTCAGACGGTGTCTAGCCGGCGGTGGAGGCGAGAGCCCCACGGCCACCACGTCTGGACAGGCGGAGCACTGAGAGCCACGAGGCCACGGCTCCGTCCACCATGGCTGTCAGTTCACCGCCTGAAGGACACGTCCACTCAGATACTTTTAGTCAGCTCCTCAGCAGGACACTAGCCTCTCCCTGCGCGGAGACCCTATGGCCAGGCCACATGGGTGCCTGGGGTCTGTGTCGGGGCTGGGGGCTTGTGTCATGTCAGGGTTGGGGCCCGTGTGGGGCGGGGGCTCGCCGGCTGCAGAATGTGGCCCCTCAGGAGCTCTGGGCCTTAAGTTCTGGCCTTTCCCCACACGAGAAGAAACGGGGTCTTGGGGGGATTTGTAGCTGGGCTCGGCCTGGGCAGATGCCCCCCACCTGCACACGAGCAGAGGGGCCATGGCAGACCCTCCCGCCCAGCCCCCACCACTGGGGCAGTCGCTGATCCTCCGGAGCCTCTCACGGCCCTGGGGTCTACGCGGGGCCGAGCGAACAGACTCTGCTTGATGTGGGGCTGGACAGGGCCCAGTGGCCACGCCGGTGTCTGCTCAGTCCCAGACCCTCAGGGACCCGAGTTCAGGGGTCCCAGCTCTGCTGACCTCAGGCCCAGCAGCTCCACAGTCCGGGCCGGGCACTGACCTGCTGCCCACTTCAGCGACTCTCCAGGGGGTCTCCAGGCCTCCTGCACTCCTGGGAGACCCCCGGCAAGACACACTGTCCGTGGCCCTGACACTGCCCGTCCCTCATGGCCCTGACACTGCCCGTCCCTCATGGCCCTGACACTGCCCGTGGCCCCCAAACTGTGTCCCCCCAAGACCCTCCGCTCTCACCACGCTCCCTGAAGCCCCCGTGTCCCCGACGCGGCTAGAGGTGCCCACTGACAGCCCGGCGTCTTCCCCGCAGTCTGGCCAGAGAGCTGTTGCCCCCCTGCCCTCCCCCCACCGGCTGCTCTGGCCGGCCTTTGCCCGTCACTTTCCTTCCCTCTGGGCGGGTTGGGGCTGAGCCCTGGGCCCAAATAGCCCAGGGGAGCATGCCAGCTGCCGCTGCTCCACACGCTGCCCGTGGACCCCGTCATCTGAACAGACATTTAGGCCCTCGAGGTGCTGTCCCGAGAGCCGCCTCAGACGCTGCCCCGGGTGTGGGGGAGGGAGACGGTGCCAGCCCCGACCCTGCACACGCTGGCGGCTGCGGGTCCGAGCACATAGCCCGGGCCCAGGCACTGCCATGAGTGAGTGTGGGGATGGCCAGGCTGCCCCTGTCCCCGCGCGGCCCTTCAGTGTCCACAGGCCCCTGACCGCTCTCAGGGCCGCAGATCTGACCGGCCCCCGGTGACTGCAGCTCTGAGGGGACAGCAGCTGCCCCTGTGACGGGCTGAGGGGCAGGAGGGAGGGTGGCAGGGGAGATGCTGGGGGGCTCTGAAAGGCCTTGGAAGGTTGGCTGCAAAAGGCTCTGGAACACCCGGAAAACACAGAAACACTCTGGAAGGCCACGCAAGACTCTAGAAGATTCTAGAAGGCCCTGGAAGACTTGGGAAGACCTGGAAGTTCCTGGAAGGCTCTGGAAGACCCTAGAAAGGGCTCTGGAAGGCCTTGGTGGGCAGGGCACCCGCAGAGCCCCTGTGTGCGTGGGCAGCACCCAGCACGCCAGCACGGGCCGCGCGCTGCACCAGCGTGGCATCAGAACCATCTCTCCACGCCGTGTTCTCCTGGCTGTGGAGCAGCGTCAGGCTGGAGAAGGTGGCGTGAGGCTCCCAGCTGCCTTCCTCTCTGCCCTCGAACCCTTCCCAGGGGCCTTTTCTGAGAAAGCGCTGCGGTCCCTTCTTATCTGCTCTGTCCCCTGCTGAGGCTGCCCGAGTCCCCCGGGGCTGCCTCCTCTCCCCCGACTCAGGTCCGGGAGCCCCCTGGGTTGCAGCCTCATGCTCGGGAGTCCCGAGCACTGAGAGAATCCCTCACTGGGCAGCTGCCACCCGGGGGGCCGAGGGGCCAGCCCTGGTCCTCTCCCTGCAGCCGCCAGGCCCGACCCGTCCTGCGCGTTCCCGCCCGCTCACAGGTGTCGGTTTGATTCCAGACACGTTTTTCCAGGTGAAAACATGAGTCAGGCCCCGGTGTTTCCGGGGCGCCTGCGGCTCCTGCTGGCCGAGGCAATTACGGCTTTACTCAGCCGGGATCGCGGGCACGCTGGAATTACTGCGGGGGACCGCCTTCGGCACAAAGGAGCAAACACGCATTGTGCGACTCCGGGCCGGCAGCGGGGCAGCCTTTGTTCCCGGCCCTCTCGGGCCTTTGTATAAAAGATAGCCGTGATTCAGAGGCTTTCTGGTCGCAATCAACGTGATTCGCACTAATTTATCCAGAGCATAACTCGGCACTCTTGTGAGCCCTGTAGACCGGCTGCTCTTCCCTGCCAGGCTGGACGCAGAGCCGGTGACTCAGCAAGGACACCTACGGGCGGGCGGGCACGAGGGCCGAGGGCTGGCAGAGGGGCCCGGGGGTCGGGCAGGAGGGGCCGAGGGAGGGGCATGTGCTTTCGCTACGGATCAAGATTTCCGGTGCTGGCTTTGTCACGAATTAAGACTGAACCCCCTCTGGTTATATAACAGCTTTTAATGCCAAGTGGTTCAAGTTTCAGACAGAAGGAGTATTTTATAACCAATTTTTTGTTCTGTTTTGTTTGGGGACTGGACTGGAGTGATAGCACTTGCCTTGCTTGCGGCCCACCCGGGTTCAATTCCTCCATCCGTCTCGGAGAGCCCAGCAAGCTACAGAGAGTATCCTGCCCGTATGGCAGAGCCTGGCAAGCTACCCGTGGCATATTCGATATGCCAAAAACAGTAACAAGTCTCACAATGGAGACATTACTGGTGCCCGCTCGAGCAAATCGATGAACAACGGGACTACAGTGCTACAGTGCAGTTTTGTTTGGGGGTCACACCTGGCGATGCTCAGGGGTCACTCCTGGCTCTGGACCCAGGAATTATTCCGGTGTTGCTTGGGAGACCATATGGGATGCCAGTGATCAAACCCAGGTCAGCCGAGTGCCAAGCAAGTGCCCTACCTGCTGTAGTATTGCTCTGTCCCATAATTTTTTTTTATTAGAAAATAGTTTTTGGGGGGGAAATAAAATCTGGGAAATACTGAATTGTGTAGCCAGGGAGGGCTTTATATAGACCTAACCCCAGGAATTCTCATTCACGGGGAAACTTTTGTGTTGTTTTGATTTGGTTTTGGTATTTGGGCCACACCTGTCAGTGCTCAGGACTTACTCTTGGCTCTGCACTCAGAGACCACTCCTGGCTCTGTGCCCAGGGCTGACTCCTGGCTCTGTGCTCGGGGATAACTAATGGCCCTGTGCTTAAGACTCACTCCTGGCTCTGGGCTCAGGGCTGATTCCTGCTCTGTGCTCAGGGCTCACTCCGGATAGCACTTCGGTGACCACACGTGATCCCAGAGATTGTCTTAAATCAGATTATCTCACTCAGAGCTCTGATCTGTGATTCTTGCCTCACTGAGCAAACAAAACCCCAACCTTGGCCTGGCCGTCGTGTCGCTGATTGTAATTGCTGTATGATGAGCTGGGGCAGAAGAGGCTGTGTGATGACAGGAAGTCGGCGAGCTGGTGTGCAGAATTAGGATGGAAGGGCTCGCTCCAGCCCTGGGCTCCAGGGACGCCTGGGTCAGTGAGCAGAACCATCTTAATGAGGGATCTATTTTGTAAATTAGAAAAGAAATTGTTGAATCCTGCAGAAATTTTAGTGCTGTGTAAAAAAGTAGGTGATAGCAAAATAACACAGAGTAGGCGCATATGCTGCCTGAGCCCATGTGCTGCTTGTGCCCACGTGGCCGAGCACATGTTTCGCCCGAGCACATGTGTCGCCCGCATCTCCCCTCTTGAGATGTACTTTCATGCTTTCATACTTTTGTGTCTAAAGCTTGGTCATGTGTAGGGGCTTCCTCCTCCCTTGGAGAAGCCCGCGTTCTCTCTTGAGCGAGTTATTTTCACTATTCTCTCTCCCACCTATCCCTTCCTCCTTCCCTCAGAAATCTGTAAATAAAATCTATTTACTTAAAAAAAAAAAAGCACAGAGTAAGTGCTAGTGACACTTTAGTATTTTTCCAAGACCTTATTTATCTGCATGTTTGTAAACCTATATGCATATATATAGCTCACACCCACCACACGCAATCAGTTTTGTGTAGGACACTTGTCATTTCCCTTCTTGTTCAGAGCACAGCCCAAGGATTTGCACTGGTTTTCCAGCAGTCTTCAACACCGAGTTACCTCCAGCTTTTGTATTCATCTGGACTCTTCGAGTAAAATAACATGATCAAACGAGATCAGTATTTTCAGTCTATTGATAATATCACTGCTACCCTCAAGAACACTTGCCCTCACTGCCTCTCGCCCCGCGATGGAGCTCAGAGGGGTCTCTACCCTCACGCCTGAGGAGTGTAAACCCTCAGGGACCCCGGAGCTTAACTCGTCTCCGGCAGTTTTCCGGAGAAGAGCCCTTTCTGTTTTTTTTTTTTTTTCTTTGGGTCACACCCGGCGATGCACAGGGGTTACTCCTGGTTCTACACTCAGGAATTACTCCTGGCGGTGCTCAGGGGACCATATGGGATGCTGGGATTTGAACCCGGGTCGGCCGCGTGCAAGGCAAACGCCCTACCCGCTGTGCTATTGAAGAGCCCTTTCTTTGGGGAGAGTTTTCATTGGCTAAGAAACCTGCTTTAAAGGGATGCTTTTAAAAGTATCTGTCAAACAGTTACTGAGCTGTATTGATGTGAATGAATGAAAAACTGAATTTTCCCCACCCACGATTACAAGGCTGCAAGCGGCCTAACCCACTAGGCCCATTCTCCAGCCAGCACCCTCGAGGGCAGGCAGTGCTGTCCGTGTCTGTCTGCTCCGGAGCCCGGCACAGGGCTGCTGGCCTTCTGGTGACGGGCACCGTGAGAGTCCCAGCAACCCGCCGGAGTCTTCCTGACGTCAGGGGACAGGAGAGTAGGAGGAAGAGACGCTTGGTGGGGCTCGTTCATGCCACGTGTGGACTTGGCTCCGACTGGCCGCCTCTCCGGGCTAGTCGGCGAATGGACTCGGACCAGGTTGCTGACCAGGAAAGGACGGAGGGCCACTGTGGGAACGAACGTCCAGAAAAAAGGTCCCGGTCCGCAATCCACTCGTGTGTCTGTACATGGTTGGCAGTGTATAGGCGTGTGGTTGCCGTGTGTGTGAGATTGGTGGCACACGTGTGGTCGGTGATATGTGTGTATGGTGGTGGTGTGTGAACGGTGGGTAGTGGTTGGTGGTGTGTATTTGGTGGTGGTGTAGGTCGTTGGTGTGTGTGCGTGGTTGGTGTGTGTGCGAATGTTTGCTGGTCTGTGTGCATGTGTATTTGCCTGTGTGTGTGTGTGTGTGTGTGTGTGCATGTTTGCTGGTCTGTGTGTGTGCATGTTTGCAGTGTGTGTGTGCGTGTTTGCTGGTGTATGTGTGTGTGCATGTTTGCAGTGTGTGTGTGCTTGATACTGTGTCCGTGCAGTTGGTGGACTTTGGGGCCAGGGCTGTGAGATCTGAGTGTGAATGAACGATGTTTTGGAGAGGTAGCGTCCAGAGTGGCGAGCGGCCCGCGGGCGCACAGCCCCCTCCCCGAATGTGAGGAGAGAAGTTAGGCTGCCTCAGGGCCTGTCTTTGGTTTTGGACGGTTTTATCTAAGTGGACCTTTGACCTAACTCCATGACCCCTGGGCCTCACGGACTTGCTCACCCAACCTCAGCCCAGAGTCGGGGCGTTCTCAGCCCCGTTCCTTGTCCCGGGTTTGTCGTTTCCCTGGTTGCTGAGTGTCGGTGTTGAAGTGTAGCGAGGTCTGTCCGGGTGCTTAGAGTTCGGACAAGCTGCAGACTCATTTCCTCAGGCGGGCTGTGGGTTGTGTGTGCGTGTGCGTGTGTGTGTGTGTGTGTGTGTGTGTGTGTGTGCGTGTGCGCGTGGGCCTGAGCTGGCGTCAGTCTCCTCAGTTTGGGGCTGTGCCTTGGGCTGTGTCTGGTCAGAAGCCACCGTCTCGGGAGCCTGAGCCTGCCGTCAGCCCCGTGAGGGTCCTCGGAGTTTCTGAGACCTGCTCTGGGCACGTGGGCCTGCCCGGCCTGCCCCTCCCTGCAGCTCACGCGCTCTGGGCCCTGGACGCCTCCCTGGCCCGGGGACACGTCCCCTGGTCCGTTTTCAGTTTTCCTGTCACTGGTCAGTGTCCTTTCTCTCCTGCTTAAGGAGCTTCTGTAGCACCAGTACCAGGCTGTGGGAACTGGGGCCCCTTTCCTGCTCCCACCCAGCTGGAGGCAGCGGGGCTGAGGTGGTCTCTCGGGGCCGAGCTGCGCAGCCTCAGGAGGAGCAGGAGAAGCCGCCCTGGTCCTCTCAGTCAGGCGTGGCCAGCTCCTCATGCTGTCCCATGGCCGAGTTTGTGGTGTCTCCTGGCCCACAAGTCCTGCCGACTTTTGTGCATGTGTGTGTTTGTGTGTGTGTGTGTGACATCAGACATAGCTCATGCGTACTACCATGAGAAGGTGCCAGAGAGCTGGCCCGTGTGTGTGTGCGTGTGTGCATGTGTGCGCGTGTGTGTGTGCGTGTGTGTGTATGTGTGTGCATGTGTGCGTGTGTGTGTATGTGTGTGTGCGTGTGTGCATGTGTGCGCGCGTGTGTGTGTGTGTGCGTGTGTGTGTATGTGTGTGCGTGTGCCCATGTGTGCGTGCGTGCGTGTGTGTGCATGTGTGCGTGTGTGTGTGTGGGGGGGGGCACCGTGCTGGGCGCAGCACCCTCAGCAGCCTCTGTGGAGTCTGGGCTGTCTCTCCCCCCCTCCTCCCTCCTGTCTACACTCGGGGTGATGGAAGGGCCTTGCCGGCAACACTGCTCAGATGGGGCCCCGCTCCTGCTCCCACCCACCTGGGGAAACCGAGGCGAGGTGGTCTCTTGGTGCTGAGCTGTGCAGCCTCAGGCCCGAGGAACAGCAGCCGCCCTGGTCCTCTCCGCCCTCGCTCGCCCCACGGCTCTGGCGCTGGTCTGGCCTGACCCCCACGGAGCTCGTTTGTGGCGGCTCTCGAAGGCGGGTCCGAGAAAGCTTGTCCCCCTGGGTGTTGGGGGCACGTTGGTCCTGGGGTCGAGGCCAGGCCACACTCCCAGGGCCCTTGGCTGGGACCTGCCCCCTGCTGTGCTGGGCCGGGCAGGGACGGCGCTGCTGCCCGGGGCCACACGTTGCCGTGGCCTTGCGTCTCCACGTGCACCCGCGGGGCCTGCCTAGCTGAAGGCTGACGCCACCGCCGGAGCGTGCAGGGGAGTCGCAGGGGTGGCGGGGGCTGCTCTGGCCTCCTGCACCCCGGGGACGGTGTCGGCCCCACTGCGCGCAGGCTCTGGGCCGGGGGCCGTGTGGAGGGAGGGACACGCGGCCCCACCCCGCACCCCCACTGCTCGGGAGCCGCTGAAGTGGTGCTTTGGGCCTCGTTAATTACAGCGTTCCGGCGCCCGGCGTGGGGAGCGTGACTCAGCTGCTCCCACCGGAAGCCTTTCTGTTAGGTGACTCAGTTAAGAAATAATCTGGACACGTCCTGATAAAAAGGGAAATTAGAGCCAAACTTCACAGCCTCCACCCCCGGCCAAGAGTTACTAGAAACAGCAGAACTCCCCGCCCCGGCCCCTCCGTTCTGGGACCAGGACAGCCACCACTGACGTCAGGCTGAGGAGGAGCTGGGGGCGGGGCACAGAGCGAGGCCATTGTGGGTCGGGGGCAGCCTGGGGACCGTGGGGACCCCTTGGCTGAGCAGGTGCAACGGGAGGCCGGCGGGAGCCTCATGCTGGCCGCTCACTTCAGAGCAGACGAGGGGGCCTCCGTGGAGGCTGGACGCTCTGTGTGAGCGGAGTGTGGCCCTGAGCACAGGCTGCAGGGCCACCGAGCACTCCCTGCCGAGCGACGGGCCTGACCCGCCCTGAAGGGAGCGGCCTTGGGAGGCTGCACGGAGGGGCCCGAGCCCACGGAAATCTGAAGCCGAGGGGAAAGAGCTGGAGAAGTGTTGACGGGGCCGAGCGACCCGAGTTCTGGTTGTCTGGCGCTCACGCTCTGGCTGCCGCCGTGCGAGGCTGTCTCAGCACAGAACCGACAGGGACTGTGGCCTCCAGCTCTCACAAGCTCCCCGCCAGGGCTGTGGCTCAAGGCGTGTCCGGCCCCAGCTTCATCGCAGCTCGGTCGCGTGTGGTCCCTGGGGAAAATAGCGAATCATAAGAGCTTAAGTTAACGCGTGAAAGTTACTGTGAAAAAGCTCTAAGTAAAGCTACAGTATAAGAAAGCGGCAATATTTGAGGGAAGTCAAATCAGATGATTGTAACTTCTGCTTCTGAAATAACTCACACATGCACAGAATGACATTGATTATAAATCACACGGTGAGAGTAGTAGGCATGAAAGAATGCCACAAATAGAACTTAGTAAGCTCCTCTTCCACTCCAGGGTTTGCTTTCCTTTCCTTTCCCTTCAATAAACCTATTTCCAACTCTGAGGAAAAAGAGAAGAACACATACTTTAAGTGTAATAATGAAAAATAACATTAAATAAAGGACAGGCTAAATATATATGTCAACTCAATAAATGTAAATTATTAAACTGCCTCCTAATTAAAACTTTTTATGTGGGTTCAGAAAGATAATGCTAGATATTTGCATAAGTACATGTGTATCCAAAGAAAAGTACTCAAATTGAAAATAAATTAAAAATATAGGTCAATATAATTTTCTAAATGAGGTAAAATAATTCTCCTGACACATGATTAATATTAGAGAAAACTTAATCAAGATTTGAAGTATTAGGATATAATATATTATATGAGGAAATTAGAAAAAAATTTCTAATTTTCTCGTTTGCCAAGGCGTCAAAAATCAGATGGGCTGGACACGTAATGCGATTCAGAGATGACAGTTGGACTAGAGCTGTTACCGACTGGATTCCACGGGACGTCAAAAGACCAGTGGCCGCCCACCAATGTGATGGTCAGACTTCTTCGTCAAAATTCTGAATGAACAATTTGAGGCACTTCTTATTCCTGGAGTGAGCAGATGTCATTGGGCTACACTAGCATACAACAGGAACAAATGGAAACGTTACTGGCGCCCGCTCAAGCAAATCAAACATCAACAGGATAACAAGTGATACAACAAGTGATGAGGAAATTAGAATTTAAGTATAACTGTAGCACTGTCATCCCATTGTTCATCGATTTGCTTGAGTGGGCACCAGTAACGTCTCCATTGTGAGACTTGTTATTACTGTTTTTGGCATATCAACTACGCCACAGGGAGTTTGCCAGGCTCTGCTGTGCGGGTGGAATACTCTCGGTAACTTGCTGGACACTCTGAGAGAGACGGAGGAATCGAACCCGGGTCAGCTGTGTTGCAAGGCAAACACCCTACCCGCTCCAGTCCTGCTAGAAATAGTAATTTTATTTAAATCTAGAAACAGTGAGCATTGCTTTGTGGACTGAAGAAAGAAGTCTGAGTCTAGACTAAAAATTTAAATAAGATTCAGATTAGAGAAATTCTAACATTCACAAAGATTAATTTGGCATATTATACAAATAGGAGGAAATCAGTGAAAAAGGGGGAAAAAAGCAGGAAAAGAAACCCAGTTGCAAATCTTAGGTTATAGCAAATGACCCCTTCACTCTAACCTCAAAGACTAACCTAGTGGCCCACAGCCAGTGGCCCTGTTCAGAAACATGTTGTTGCCAGAGTACATAAAATGAGAACATAATGTGCTGAAATTGTTACTGCTAATGACAAGTGACACACACTTTATTCTGCCAATAAGCAAAGTCATAAATAAATAGCCCTTAGCATATTTGCCAATATTCCCTGGAATTTCTTTTCTCATCTTAGGTTATTTATTTATATTAAAAGAAGTTGGATAACCAGGTCTGGGTGGTTCAGAAGAAAATAATGGGAAGATTATATGCTAAAATTTATCACAAGAGGTCATAGTTTAAATCCATGGTGCAGTAAAGTAGATGAATAAATGTTTCAGAAAAATAAATATGTCAGAAGAAGGAAAGTCTGAAAGGAAAGAAAAGTAATGGGAAAATCTCAGGAGAAACATCCAGAAGAAAAACCTGAGTGAAATACATAGGAACCAGAGTTGGGGGAGGAATGTGAGAAAAGTCTGAGAAGCAAATTTCTGAGACAAGGTGGAAAAGAGATGTCTGTGGAGAAAATTTTGAGGGAAAACTCCAGAAGAAAACCATAGAGAAATGTGAATGAGGAGAAAGAAATGTCTGTCCGGAAGTAACTGAGGAGGAAAATTTGATAAGAGTTTATAAGAGAAGTGTATGGAGAGAAAATCCTGTGAGAAAACAGTCCAGGAGCAAAGTGACTTAAAAGAAAAGCTGCAAGGAGAAAAGTCTACAGTGATGAGTTCCCCAAGGAGAAACATCTTCGAGGAGCAAAGTCTATGAGGACAAATATCTACAGTGATGAGTTCTGTGAGGAGAAGCCATTGTTTAGAAAATTCTGTGAGGAAAAGGCCATCAAGAAGAGAAATCTCTGGAGAGAAAACAAATTGTGGAAAAAGTTCTGTGAGAATAAAGTATCTGAGTATAAAATACATGAGCAAAAAGTTCTAAGAGGGAAAAGGCCTGTGAAGAGAAAGTCTGAATAGAAAAATGTGTGAGGAGAAAAATCTAAAGCAAAAAATTCTGTGAGGAAAAGGCCTTCGAGGAGAATGTCTACCGGACAGTCATCGAGGGGAGGATCCTCAGAGGAAAGTCATAGAGGCAAGAGTGGGGAACAAAGTGACTGCATGAAAACAGTATGAGGTCTCAGTCACGGTACCTGGTATCTCTTGCCCCCTTAACTCTCCGGTTCTTGCAAGGCTCAGTCTGAGTGCCCAGAGGGATTCTGAGGGGTGGTTTGCATTCTTTGCTCCCAGTGGAATCGATCCCGGTTACACGCTCCCTTCTGGGGACAGTGACATGAGGGGACAGTGAGAGGATGGATGGGCTCAGTCACAGTGCCTGGTGCTGCCCCAGGTGCTGGTAGGGAAGACAGGGAAGGGATTCCCAGTGGCAGATGCCATGGAGCCTTGAGGGCAGGGGTCTGGATCGGTGCCCCGTGCCTCACTCTCTGCTGAGCAACCTCCCATCTTAAGTGCCTGATGGTACCTCCACTTTGGCTTCCTCCATGAGCGGGGGTGGGGATGGAGCCCTCGGGCAATACAAACCCGCCAGGCTCACAGGGAAGCTCCCTCCACTCCCTAAGCCCTTCCACACTGATTCCATTTTGCTAGAACATTCCGGTCTTGAGAGCCCCTGACTTGCCCTGAGTGGAACCTTCGGGGCTCCCAGAAGGGAGCATGTAACCGGGACACCCCACGGAAAAGCGACATTTCTACAGTTATTGACATGGAATTGACCAGTTTCCTTATTTCCTTGAGCGACTTGTATTTAACTAGCAGTGTTTTGATTAGAGAAAAAGGTATTTGTGGGAATTACTGTCAGTTTTAGAAAGAACAGGAAATTAAGAACCCTGTAGAAGAAATTCTCTAAGTCTGCAGGTGGTGATCATAAGCATGGTTCTCTGTCAGCTTCAAATAAGCTTTCTACCGATTTATTCACGTATTTCAAAGAGAAATCTAATCTCATTCTCCTGACAGTGACGAATTGACCTCTTCCAAGATGGCCGATCATTTCTTTAAATCTTCCCATCGTCGATGAACATCAGAGGAATTTTCACTGTGGAAAATGGATGGATATTAGTTCAAAGGTGATCTTTAAATAGGTTTGTCATAAAGAAAATGGTCAGCTGCGGTCAGGTTGGCTACTTGGGAATTTCACAGGCTGCCCCACATCAGTTGGGATATTTCTGTTTGATCTGTAGGTTTTGGAGTTTTGTTGTATTTTCACAAACCAAATGAGTTGACCTGTTTTGATGGAACTTTTCTTTCCACTCGACTACTTCAGATAGATCTTTTTTTTTTTCTTTTTGGGTCACACCCGGCAATGCTCAGGGGTTACTCCTGGCTCTGCACTCAGGAATTACTCCTGGTGGTGCTCGGGGAACCATATGGGATGCTGGGAATCATGGGAATTGAACCGGGTTGGCCGCGTGCAGGGCAAACGCCCTCCCGGCTGTGCTGTCGCTCCAGCCGCAGGCAGATCATCTTTAATGACATCTTTCATAGCTCTGGGGGGTCCACGTAGAAAGAGCTCCTGGCTTTGCTCTGCAAGGTGATCGCTGAGTAGCGAGTGGACACTGTTTCCTCTGGTCAGTTTGGGTGCAGCGGCCAGTGCTCTGGGAGCCCTGGGCTGCAGGAAGCGGACAGGCGCCTCCCGCCTGTGGCCTCGCTCCCGCTGACCCGGCCCTCCCCGGTGCGACCGAAATGCAGCGGCTTGGGCTGTCCTCGGACCTGGGCTCACGGGACCCACGTCCATGTCCAGCGTTAGATGGACTCTTGCTCCTTTAATGTTGTTGAACTCAGGCCCCCGGCCAAGCCGGCGGAGTGTAACTTGGCGTCCTGACGCCCACCTCGCGCCCCTGTCCCGCGTGGCCGGAGGCAGCAAGGGCAGGACGGAGCACGGTGCAGGGGGGCGGGGGGGGAGAGCGTCCCGGCCATGAGGACGAAGGGGCAGAGTGGCCTTTCCGTCCCCCTGAGGGCGTGGAGGGCGACAGTGACCGCTGGGGTGTGGGGGGTGTCGGGCTGCACCCGCAGGGCCGCCAGGCCGTGGCCTCTGTCCCCGGGTGAGGCGTGAGGGCTGCTGGGGGGGTCTGCAAAGTCCCGTGCGGGGTGGGCAGGGGCCACTCCAGGGCGCACCTGGCCGGGCACAGTTCCTCGGTGCTACCTTCATCCTGGGGCCACCAAGACCTGCACTGAAGGGGGGTCAGGTGCAGGGCTGGGGGGTTCAGGGTGGTGTGCAGGGCTGAGGGGGACAGGGCCGTGTGCATGGCTGACGGGGGTGGAGCCGTGTGCAGGGCCGAGGGGGACAGAGCCGTGTGCAGGGCTGAGGGGGGCGGGGCCGTGTGCAGGGCTGAGGAGGGCGGAGCCGTGTGCAGGGCTGAGGGGGACAGGGCCGTGTGCAGGGCTGAGGGGGGCGGGGCCGTGTGCAGGGCTGAGGGGGCGGGGCCGTGTGTGGGCTGAGGGGGTCAGGGCCAGGTGCTGGGCTGAAGGGGGCGGAGCCGTGTGCAGGGCTGAGGGGGGCGGGGCTGTGTGCAGGGCCGAGGGGGCGGGGCCGTGTGCAGGGCTGAGGGGGCGGGGCCGTGTGCAGGGCCGAGGGGCTGTGTGCAGGAGAGCGAGTGTTTGCTGCACAGCCTCCCGCCTGCTCGGTGCCCGGGGCTGCAGCGGGCCCTGCCCTGTGACTCGCCCCTGCACCTGCTGCCCTTGGCCGCTGTCCTTGGCCTCACCTAGGACGTGTGTTAGTGAGGCGGCTTCACGGGGTCACGGCCCTCCCCACAGACCGGGTCACAGGCTCGCTCCACCCCTGACCCCGACACTGCCCGGCCCCTGGCTGACCCGACACTGCCCCGGCCCTGGCTGACCCGACACTGCCCCGGCCTGGCTGACCCTACACTGCCCCGCCCTGGCTGACCTGACACTGCCCCGCCCTGGCTGACCCTACACTGCCCCGGCCTGGCTGACCCTACACTGCCCCACCCCTGGCTGACCTGACACTGCCCCGCCCTGGCTGACCCTACACTGCCCCGGCCTGGCTGACCCTACACTGCCCCGCCCTGGCTGACCTGACACTGCCCCACCCCTGGCTGACCCTACACTGCCCCACCCCTGGCTGACCCTACACTGCCCCGCCCCTGGCTGACCCGACACTGCCCCACCCCTGGCTGACCCTACACTGCCCCGGCCTGGCTGACCCTACACTGCCCCACCCCTGGCTGACCCTACACTGCCCCGCCCCTGGCTGACCCTACACTGCCCCGGCCTGGCTGACCCGACACTGCCCCACCCCTGGCTGACCTACACTGCCCCGCCCCTGCCTGACCCCGACACTGCCCCGGCCCTGGCTGACCCTACACTGCCCCGCCCCTGCCTGACCCCGACACTGCCCCGGCCCTGGCTGACCCTACACTGCCCCGGCCTGGCTGACCCACACTGCCCCTGCCTGGCTGACCCTACACTGCCCCGCCCCTGGCTGACCCTACACTGCCCCGCCCCTGGCTGACCCGACACTGCCCCGCCCCTGGCTGACCCTACACTGCCCCACCCCTGGCTGACCCTACACTGCCCCGGCCCTGGCTGACCCTACACTGCCCCGGCCCTGGCTGACCCGACACTGCCCCACCTCTGGCTGACCCTACACTGCCCCGCCCCTGGCTGACCCGACACTGCCCCACCCCTGGCTGACCCTACACTGCCCCGGCCTGGCTAACCCTACACTGCCCCACCCCTGGCTGACCTGACACTGCCCCACCCTGGCTGACCCGACACTGCCCCGCCCTGGCTGACCCTACACTGCCCCGCCCCTGGCTGACCCTACACTGCCCCGCCCTGGCTGACCCTACACTGCCCCGCCCTGGCTGACCCGACACTGCCCCGCCCCTGGCTGACCCGACACTGCCCCACCCCTGGCTGACCCACACTGCCCCGGCCTGGCTGACCCTACACTGCCCCACCCCTGGCTGACCCTACACTGCCCCGCCCCTGGCTGACCCTACACTGCCCCGGCCTGGCTGACCCGACACTGCCCCACCCCTGGCTGACCTACACTGCCCCGGCCTGGCTGACCCTACACTGCCCCGCCCCTGCCTGACCCCGACACTGCCCCGCCCCTGGCTGACCCGACACTGCCCCACCCCTGGCTGACCCTACACTGCCCCGGCCTGGCTGACCCTACACTGCCCCGCCCCTGGCTGACCCGACACTGCCCCACCCCTGGCTGACCCTACACTGCCCCGGCCTGGCTGACCCTACACTGCCCCACCCCTGGCTGACCTGACACTGCCCCGCCCTGGCTGACCCTACACTGCCCTGGCCCTGGCTGACCCCGACACTGCCCCACCCTGGCTGACCCTACACTGCCCCGCCCTGGCTGACCCTACACTGCCCCGCCCCTGGCTGACCCTACACTGCCCCGCCCTGGCTGACCCTACACTGCCCCGCCCTGGCTGACCCGACACTGCCCCGCCCCTGGCTGACCCGACACTGCCCCACCCCTGGCTGACCCACACTGCCCCGGCCTGGCTGACCCGACACTGCCCCGCCCCTGGCTGACCCTACACTGCCCCGCCCCTGGCTGACCCTACACTGCCCCACCCCTGGCTGACCCTACACTGCCCCGGCCTGGCTGACCCTACACTGCCCCGCCCCTGGCTGACCCTACACTGCCCCGCCCTGGCTGACCCACACTGCCCCGCCCTGGCTGACCCTACACTGCCCCGCCCCTGGCTGACCCTACACTGCCCCGCCCCTGGCTGACCCTACACTGCCCCGCCCCTGGCTGACCCTACACTGCCCCGGCCTGGCTGACCCGACACTGCCCCGCCCCTGGCTGACCCTACACTGCCCCGCCCTGGCTGACCCTACACTGCCCCGCCCCTGGCTGACCCGACACTGCCCCGCCCCTGGCTGACCCTACACTGCCCCACCCCTGGCTGACCCTACACTGCCCCGGCCCTGGCTGACCCTACACTGCCCCGGCCCTGGCTGACCCGACACTGCCCCACCTCTGGCTGACCCTACACTGCCCCGCCCCTGGCTGACCCGACACTGCCCCACCCCTGGCTGACCCTACACTGCCCCGGCCTGGCTAACCCTACACTGCCCCACCCCTGGCTGACCTGACACTGCCCCACCCTGGCTGACCCGACACTGCCCCGCCCTGGCTGACCCTACACTGCCCCGCCCCTGGCTGACCCTACACTGCCCCGCCCTGGCTGACCCTACACTGCCCCGCCCTGGCTGACCCGACACTGCCCCGCCCCTGGCTGACCCGACACTGCCCCACCCCTGGCTGACCCACACTGCCCCGGCCTGGCTGACCCTACACTGCCCCACCCCTGGCTGACCCTACACTGCCCCGCCCCTGGCTGACCCTACACTGCCCCGGCCTGGCTGACCCGACACTGCCCCACCCCTGGCTGACCTACACTGCCCCGGCCTGGCTGACCCTACACTGCCCCGCCCCTGCCTGACCCCGACACTGCCCCGCCCCTGGCTGACCCGACACTGCCCCACCCCTGGCTGACCCTACACTGCCCCGGCCTGGCTGACCCTACACTGCCCCGCCCCTGGCTGACCCGACACTGCCCCACCCCTGGCTGACCCTACACTGCCCCGGCCTGGCTGACCCTACACTGCCCCACCCCTGGCTGACCTGACACTGCCCCGCCCTGGCTGACCCTACACTGCCCTGGCCCTGGCTGACCCCGACACTGCCCCACCCTGGCTGACCCTACACTGCCCCGCCCTGGCTGACCCTACACTGCCCCGCCCCTGGCTGACCCTACACTGCCCCGCCCTGGCTGACCCTACACTGCCCCGCCCTGGCTGACCCGACACTGCCCCGCCCCTGGCTGACCCGACACTGCCCCACCCCTGGCTGACCCACACTGCCCCGGCCTGGCTGACCCGACACTGCCCCGCCCCTGGCTGACCCTACACTGCCCCGCCCCTGGCTGACCCTACACTGCCCCACCCCTGGCTGACCCTACACTGCCCCGGCCTGGCTGACCCTACACTGCCCCGCCCCTGGCTGACCCTACACTGCCCCGCCCTGGCTGACCCACACTGCCCCGCCCTGGCTGACCCTACACTGCCCCGCCCCTGGCTGACCCTACACTGCCCCGCCCCTGGCTGACCCTACACTGCCCCGCCCCTGGCTGACCCTACACTGCCCCGGCCTGGCTGACCCGACACTGCCCCGCCCCTGGCTGACCCTACACTGCCCCGCCCTGGCTGACCCACACTGCCCCGCCCTGGCTGACCCTACACTGCCCCGCCCCTGGCTGACCCTACACTGCCCCGCCCCTGGCTGACCCACACTGCCCCGCCCCTGCCTGACCCAACACTGCCCCACCCCTGGCTGACCCTACACTGCCCCGGCCTGGCTGACCCACACTGCCCCGGCCTGGCTGACCCTACACTGCCCCGGCCCTGGCTGACCCTACACTGCCCCGGCCCTGGCTGACCCGACACTGCCCCACCCCTGGCTGACCCTACACTGCCCCGGCCTGGCTGACCCTACACTGCCCCGCCCCTGGCTGACCCGACACTGCCCCGGCCTGGCTGACCCTACACTGCCCCACCCCTGGCTGACCTGACACTGCCCCGCCCTGGCTGACCCTACACTGCCCCGGCCCTGGCTGACCCCGACACTGCCCCACCCTGGCTGACCCGACACTGCCCCGCCCTGGCTGACCCTACACTGCCCCGCCCCTGGCTGACCCTACACTGCCCCGCCCTGGCTGACCCTACACTGCCCCGCCCTGGCTGACCCGACACTGCCCCGCCCCTGGCTGACCCAACAGTGCCCCACCCCTGGCTGACCCACACTGCCCCGGCCTGGCTGACCCGACACTGCCCCGCCCCTGGCTGACCCTACACTGCCCCGCCCCTGGCTGACCCTACACTGCCCCGCCCTGGCTGACCCACACTGCCCCGCCCTGGCTGACCCTACACTGCCCCGCCCCTGGCTGACCCTACACTGCCCCGCCCCTGGCTGACCCACACTGCCCCGCCCCTGCCTGACCCGACACTGCCCCACCCCTGGCTGACCCTACACTGCCCCGCCCTGGCTGACCCTACACTGCCCCGGCCCTGGCTGACCCTACACTGCCCTGGTCCTGGCTGACCCGACACTGCCCCGCCCTGACTGACCCTACACTGCCCCGCCCCTGGCTGACCCTACACTGCCCCACCCCTGGCTGACCCTACACTGCCCCTCCGGCCTCCCCGGCCCCCGGGCCGGCCCCAGACCCGCCCTGCGAGGGTGCTGGGTGGCTGCCCCCACCCTGGGTCTCTGCTGTCGGGGCGAGCCAGAGAGGGGCCCTGTGAGGACTTGGGGCGGGGGAATTTCTGTTCCAGCCCTTGGAGGGGTCACCACGCGCCCTTCATCTTGGCGACACCAGCTCGGCACTTTCCTGCCACCGCACAGGGACTCTCTCCCTGCGCCCCCTGGGGTCCCCTCTCCCCGCACCCCTCCCCTCGGGGACCCTCCCCCCGCACCCCTCCCTCAGGGACCCTCTCCCCGCACCCCTCCCCTCCGGGGCCCTCTCCCCGCACCCCTCCCCTCGGGTTTCCCCCCTGACGGGTGAGCAGTGCCCGCTGTGCCCTTTGCTAGGCAGGGGACTCGGGTCTCTCAGGCCTGGCCCGTGTCTCGCCGGCCCTGCTCTGGGCTGCCGACAGGGAGCTGGGCTCTGAGCAAGCTCCCGTGCTGACGCTGGCGTAAGCTCTCAGTGCTCTCAGTGCCCTGCTGGGGGTCTGTCCCAGACGCACCTCTGGGCGGGTGTCGGGCTACACGAGGCCCTTCTTGCATGTATGGCTGCAGGTCTCATGAAGCTGTAGTCTGTGTGGGGTAGACCGCTGTGGGGGGCAGTAAGGGAGTTGAGGGGGGGGAGAGAGAGAGGGAGAGTGAGGGAAAGAGGGAGGGAGAGAGGGGGAGAGAGAGAGGGAGAGAGGGAGAGAGGGGGAGAGAGAGGGGGAGAGAGGGAGAGAAGGAGGGAGAGAGGGGGAGAGAGGGAGAGAGAGGAAGGAAGAGAGGGAGAGAGGGAGGGAGAGAAAGAGGGAGAGAGGAAGAGAGAGAGGGGGAGAGAGAGGGAGAGAGGGAGGGAGAGAGAGGGAGAGAGAGAGGGAGAAGAAAAGCCCCTGCCATAGAGGCAGGCAGGGGTGGGTGGGGGGAGCCTGGGGACACTGGTGCTGGGAAATGAGCCCTGGTGGAGGGGGTTGGAACACTGTGTGACTGAAACCTGATCATGAAAAATGTGAAGAAAAATAAAAAAGAAAAAGCACAAAATTCAAACTTAAAAAGTGAGTGGAGAAAGTAAAAAAAAAAGAAAAAGAAAAAGAAACTTCACTCCTTTGCCTGCGCCTGTCCAGTCCTCCCAACACCATTCACGTTCCTTTTCTACTTTATCTTGAACGGGGCCAGAGCTGCAGTCCTGAAGGCCGCTGCCCGGGGGTCTCGGGCCCTGCCCATGTGGAGAGGGGCCGAGTCCAGCGCCCCGTGCAAGCCCAGAGTGTGTGCTGGCCTTGGACCTGTCTCCGGGCCAGTAAATCCAGTTCCCTCCGGTTTTGCCAAGCCGCAGAGGGCGCTGCCCTGGGGCCACGTGTTGGCCCTGCGTCTGCAGGAGACAGGGTCCGGTTTGGACGGGCAGCTCCAGTGAGACTCAGGGCCAGCGTCTCGGGGAGTCTGGCCTGGGCGCCGTAGGGGTCTGGGCCTGAGACGGGAGGGGGGTCCTGGTTCCCCGTGCCCGGAGCCGCCCTCTCGCCCCACGCGCTGCCCCTTGTGGCCCCCGGGGACGGTGAGCAGGAGGTGTCCCCATCTGGGAGACCTGGTCCCTCACCAGAGCTCGGCTGAACCTCACCCCTGCCTTTCCGTCCCCTTCACTGGGGGGTCTCGGGGAGAAGACTCGTAACTCCCGAGGCAAAGTGTGCTCCAGTGCAAAGTTTAATTTTAGGTTCTTATGTAAACAAAATTAAGTGCTGGCACATTTCAAAGCAATTATTTTTAAACTCTGTAAGCAGAGCCATAGAAAACGATCACCACGGAAAAATGAGGCACAGATTTGTTTAGATTTAACTTCACATCCCGAGTCAAAATAACTTTTTTTCCTATTTTCTCTGTGAAAATTGGAGACCTTTCAGAGCTGTCACAAATTTTTGCCAACATTTTGCTATTAGCTGCACATGCTGAAAAATGTCACGTTTGCCCGTAAGAATCTCCTCAAAGAGAACGCGGCCTTTGCCCGTCATCCTTCTGAGTCTGCCCGGCCGACGTTTCGTAACGGCAACAAACACGCTTATTCCACGGGTGAGTGAGCCCATTAATTAAAACTGTCTCATGATCCCCCGGGCCTGCAGAAAGCGCGTCTGTCTGGGCCGGGACCAAGCAGCCTGCTGTGAACCGCGGTGCAGCCTCAGCTACCGGGAAGGCTGTGCTCAGCCTGGCCCTCCGCCTTGACAGCCACAACCGGGGGGAACGTTCAGTGCTTATTGTGACACGAACTCCCCCTCCAGCGTCCCTGAGGCCACTGCGTCTGAGTGTGGGCTGAGGTGGTGAGCAGCCACACTGCCCAGCGGTGTCAGCCCTGATGCCGCGTTAGCGAAGTGGAAACGGTCTGGGACCCAGGGCGGCCCAGGACTGATGCTCTCTGCAAACCAGAGGGCCTGGCTGTGCACCCCCGTGGGACCCCGCCCCGCAGAGCCCGGCCCGCCAGGGCCCCTCTGCGAGCAGCTGTGAGGCTGTGTCCCTCACCGGCTCCCCTGGCAGTGCTCAGGGCTGGCTTCCCCAGCAGTATGCAGAGGGGGGGTCCACTGCCACCGACCCCGAGTGCTGGCCGTCGACTGTGTGTCCATGCCTCAGTTTCCCACCGTGCAGAGCTCAGGGCGGCAGGAATCGAGCATCTCCCCGTGGAAACCCCAGTATCAGGAACCCCCGAGTCTGGGGAGGGGGCGCCCGAGACCGTGAGCCCGGGCCGTGGTCCACCCCGTGGGTTCCCGGGGGCTGCTGCCCGCCCTGCTCCCGGTCTGTGGCTGCGTGGCTGACAGGTGCCGTCACCCCAGCGCCCGTCGGGGTGGAAGGGAGGCAGCCAGGCTCGCTCACGGGCGGGGTCCGGGTGGACCCTGCTGAGCTGGCTGCCCGCACCCCTCCCTCCTGCTTAGGTGACAGGGCCGGGGTGGGGGGAACTCGGGCTCTGAGCTCCTGTCGGAGCTCTGGGGGCCACAAGCCCACGCCCCTGACCCCCACGGGCTGCAAACAGCCTCAGCCCATGTCCCCGCCCCGGCCAGCCCGTCACACACGGCCAACGCGTCTCTCTGGAACCCGCTGAAGCCACCCGCCTCCCTCGGTTTCCCCGGACCCTGGTCACCCGCCAGAGCTGCCCGGGCCTGTGGCCCGCTGAGTGTACGGTGGCAGTATTCCCAGACGTTTCCCGGTGAGAAACTGAGTGAAGGAAGCTCAGAGTTCTGGTCGGAGAACAATCAACGCCCCTGGCCAGTCTCAAGCTGGAGAGATTCCGGCCAGTGGCCACCTGGGGCAGGTGCGGGCTGCAGTGGCCCATACTAGGGCCTCCCGGTGCCCGGCCAACCTCACGCAGGCTCTGCCCAGGACCCCGACCGCCCCTGGAGGAGGGGCTGAGTCCAGGGCCCGGTGCAGTTCTGGCTGCGGGATCGACTGCCCACTCCTGGGAGGGAGCCAGGAGCAGCGGAGCCTGGGGCGGGCGGGGCTGTCACCCGGGGCTTGTGATCAATAGAATTAGAAAAGGAATCGCAGAAGACAGCCTGGGTCAGGAGCAAGCCGTGGGCGGTGTGTTTACTCCCCGGTTCCTTAGTTAATTTAGCAAGTGTCCCAGCAGTATTTCTGGCTGGAATCTAATTATTCTGAAAACAGCATCATTTTCAGCAAAATAATTTCCGTACTTTATTCACTGAGCAGCTAATGAAGCTTTGTTTTCCCACCCTGGAAAAGGGGAAGTGGTACAAATTGATTTCAATAATAGTTAAGGTTCTTCTGGTGGAAGAAGCATAAATTGTCTCTGACTAACTTTTGCAAAACCACCAGGAACTACCAAGGTGCTGCTGGGGGGTCGGCGGCGGCTCCAAGGAAGGCTCCCGGGAGCCCGGAGCAGGGCGGGGGGTTCTGGAAGGTTCTGGGTGGTGCCCGCAGGCAGACCTGGGCTTGAGGGAGGAGGCAGGTGGTCTGCAGGGGTGCTGAGTCCCGGTCACCTTCCAGACCGGGCCCGACTGGACGCCCGCTCTCGCAGGAGGTGACCGGGCCGACTGGACGCCTGCTCTCGCACGAGGTGACCGGACGCCCGCTCTCGCACGAGGTGACCGGGCCTGACTGGACGCCCGCTCTCGCACGAGGTGACCAGGCCTGACTGGACGCCCGCTCTCGCACGAGGTGACCGGGCCTGACTGGACGCCCGCTCTCGCACGAGGTGAGGCGGCCACGTGGAGCCGACCACCATGAGCCCCTGGAGCCACGGCTTCGCCTGTGACTTCCAGACAACCCCCCCCACACACTCGCTCTCAGCCGCACCCCTGCGCAGCCCCGTCTCCACACACAGGAAGAGGCCGCGAGCTGGCCCCCGAGGTCGGGAGAGCACCAGCTCCCCGGTGGGGGTGGGGAGGAAAGTTCTAGCATCTTAGCCATCCCCAGTATTCCCGCTCCCCCGGGCGCAGAGACCCCATGTCCACGCGGTGCTTTGGGGACAGGACGGGCCGTGCAAGGGCGGCCGTGGTGCAGAGCCAAGGCGGCTCTCCGGGGCGCTCTGCGTGTGAGCTGCTCAGAGGACGCAGAACAGCTGTGCAGGGCCACGCAGGCCTGAGGGGGCCACGAGCGCCTGGACCCCGGCAGGACCCTCAGCAGGGAGGCCAGTGCTCGCTCGGGCGGTGCACGGCCCGTGGCGGAAGAGGGGTGTAGCAGGGACACAGGCCCGAGTCCACCTGAACAGGCCCGCGTCCACCTGAACTGGCCCGCGTCCACCTGAGCAGGCCCGCGTCCACCTGAACAGGCCCACGTCCACCTGAACAGGCCCACGTCCACCTGAACTGGCCCGCGTCCTCCTGAACAGGCCCGCGTCCACCAAGCACGGGGACAGGCCAGACCTGTGTCCACCTGAGCACAGGGGTGGGTCAGGCCCGAGTCCATCCCAGCACGGGGATGGGCCAGGCAGGATGCGGGCTGAGCTCGGACCCGTGCCTGGGCGGGGTCTTTGTCAGCCCGTCTCCTGGTGGGGACCAGGCTCTAGTTTAACTATTCACTCCCCCCCCCCCCCCGCCCGACTCAGCTGGTCGGGTGAGAAGACGCCCTCGCGGACAGGATCTCTGGCCTCCTTAAGCGCGTCTGCTCCGGCCCATGTTCTTCGAGGAGGCTCGGCCTGGGCCAGGACCCCTCCCGCCTAAAGAGTGTGAGGCTGAGGACGTGCAGCACAGGGGGCTCGGAGCTGGGCCTGCGGGGACTTGCTGCGACACCAGGCAGGTCGAGTCTGCTGCACTCAGCTCCCTCCCCACTCCCCCCTGCCCCAGGCAGGCCCTGCACCCAGCCAGGCAGGACGCTCTTCACGCCGCCTCATCCTCACAGCCGGGTCCCCACAGCCCCGGCACTGTTCGTGCCCACGAGCGTTTAGGGCTCCCAGATTCTTCCTTTCCTGGAGACCAGCCCCCTCTCCCTCCCTGTCCCCCGTCCCTCTCCCACCCTCACGGCCACTCTCTGGGGCTAGTTCAGTATCTGCCACCTCGGCTGTGACAGTCATCCTAGAAATTAAGGGAATGTTTTTTTCTTCATGTTATCTGGGTTTAAAACATCATTTTTAGATGTTATTCATCTGATAACGTGAGTCATCCGTGGATTATTCCTACTGCTTCATTTCAGGCAGCTTTTCAGAGTTGTGCTTTTTGGTGCTAATTCTGCAGGAGGCAGTTTTCAAAGGCTGAGTACAAATCACAAAGCATTTGCAAGTCAGGGTACAAAGATTAGGGGACAAACTCTGAGACATCCCCCGCTGAGCCACACCAGCAGTTTCAGGGGAGGGCACCAGCTCGCTCTAAGTCGCTAGAGAAGAGTTAGTGGGTGGGAACCGGCTTGTGTGGCTTGGGGTCACGCAAAGCTGGTTCCTGAGTCCTCGGGAGGGAGGGCAGCTGTCTCGCTCCAGCAGGCCGTGCCGCTCCTGGGTCACTCCCCACAGCCCTGAGCCAACTGCCCAGAGACCCGGGAGGGTCAGAGGAGACGGGAGACGTGTCCCCGGGGCCCCGCTCGCAAGGACGGTCATTGCACAGAGCAGTGTCCGTCCGTCTGTCCTCACTCCAAACCCTCTCGTCCCAAAGCCCCGGGGCCTCCATCCTCTTCCTGGGTCCTGCTCGCGCTGGAGCGCCTTGCCCCGGTCCGCCCTCCTCACATCCAGCCTCGGGTTCCTGCCTCCCAGCTTTGCTGGTTTACTGAGCACCTGTATGTCTCACGCCGGAGGTTCGAAGAAACGTCTCGGACACCACCGGTCTCTTCCAGAAAGCCCGTCAGCAGGATGGTGTGTGGGACTCACGCTCACACAGCTGTGGAGCAAACACTCGGTAGTGTCGAGCCACTGGGCTAGGGATGTTATCTGGAGCGAGTTTCCTGGGCAAGTTGGGAGGTCACATTTACAAAACACTGACCTAAGAAATTCTGAGATGAATATGGTTTTGAAATCACAGTGTTGTGAAACCCAGAAGAATCAATATGTGTTTAATGGGTGAATCCAGCAACCTCACTGGTTACAGTGAGGACTGTGTTTATCCGGGTCACACACTTGGTCTCTCAGGGCTGATCTTCATTTGAAGAAAGATCTTCCCAAAGCTTCCCAAATGTTTTGAAATGTTTCGCCGCTTTTATAGTTAAAAAGTAATGTTTATTTACTTTTTTTTACCAAACAAGCACATTCAGCTGAATTAAATTGTTTTCAGGCATTTTTTTTTTGTTTTTTGTTTTTTGCTTTTCGGGTCACACCTGGCAATGCACGGGTGTTACTCCTGGCTCTGCACTCAGGAATTACCCCTGGCGGTGCTCAAGGGACCCCATGGGATGCTGGGAATCAAACCCAGGTAGGCTGCATGCAAGGCAAATGTCCTTCTTGCTGTGCTATCGCTCCAGCCCGTTTCTGGTTTTTGTTGCACACACTTCGTAGTGGAGTAACAGCACCTTGCATGTAACTTCAAAAGCACTAAGACTTCGTTAATCTTCTTTGTCCTCTTATTAAACGCCAACTCCCCTGACTTCCCTTACAAGTCAATAACTCTGGACACACTGAATCTTAGCGGGAAGAGGACAGAGAAACTAAGTCCTCTGCTGACCTGCTGCAGCTGGGGCAGCCTGGCGGCCCTGGGGGTCGGTACTCACATGGACGCCTGTAGGTGTGACCTCACCGTGGCCCCCTGCCCCGTCTCGCCCCTGCTTGTCTGCTGTCTGCCCCAGTGGGCCCCTCCCGCACCCGCCCTCCGCTCCCAACTGTCCCAGACGCCCAGTGCTGGCCGTGCGGGCCCGGGAGGGGTCACAAGGGGACGCGGGGGCAGAGCCGCAGGCACAGGCCGTGACGAGATGTCCCTCGGCCGCCTCCTCCCCCGAGATTGGCTCCGTGCCAGCTTCCCGGTGGGCTGAGACGGGCCGGGGCAGCCCCCAGGCCTGCCTGACCGGGAGAGGCCCCTTGGGAGAAGGCGCCGTCAGGCTGTGACGGCAAAGTGCGAGGCTGACGCCCAGGCCGGGCTCTCTCCTAGGGCGCCTGACCCCGATTCCAGAATGTTCGGAATCCAGGCTCGCTCACAAAGGGGCGTGCAAGGGTCTGCTGGCTCCCGAGCCGGGGGCCGGGGGCTGTGGCAGACCCTCTGCCCGGCCTCTGGAGCACTGTGCCACATCTCCTGGGAAGCCTGCCACACGCGTCCCTGGGAACTGCCCAGACAGCGTGGGCTGGGACGCCCGTGACCGTCCCCGCGGGCGTGAGCCAGACGCCAACCTGTGGCCTCTCAGGACCTCCTCCAGGGCTGCTGTGCACCACACCCAGCCTAGCCGGTCCTGGGGTCCACAGGGCCTCCCCTCCCCTCCTCCCTCCCCTCCCTTCTCACCCTCCCCTCCCCTCTTCCCCTCTCTTCTCCTCCCCTCCTCTCTCCCCCTCCCCTTCTCTCTCCCCTCCCCTCCCCTCCCCCTCCTCCCTCCCCCTCCTCCCTCCCCCCTCCCCTCTCCTCCCCTCCCCTCTCCTCCCCTCCCCTCTCCTCCCCTTCCCTCCCCTCCTTCTTTAATTATTATTTTGGTTTTTTACCACGCCCGGTGGTGCTCAGGGCTTACTCCTGACAGTGCTCAGGGATCAATCCAGGTGGGCCTCAGTCTGTGGTCCCGGGTTGAACCCAGGTCAGCCAGGGGCAAGGCCAGCGCCCTCCCTTCTGTCCCATCACTCTGGTCCCTAACCCCCCCTTACTCAGCTGTTCCTGTGCTTTTCTGGGACGACAGAGCATAGAGACGAGCTACAGGACAGTTCCGACCCACACCACGTCGCTTCTTGGCTGTCAGGTAAGGACTGCGGGCTCACTGCTGCGTCTGGGTGTTCAAATTTCCCCAGGAAAAGCTGAGCTACTCAAGTAACCCGAGTCTTGGGCTGGAGTGATAGCACAGCGGGTGGGGCGTTTGCCTTGCACACGGCTGACCCGTGTTCAATTCCCAGCATCCCATGTAGTCCCCTGAGCCAGGGGTAATCCCTGAGTGCAGAGCCAGGAGTGACCCCTGTGCATCGCCGGGTGTGACCCAAAAAGCAAAAAAAAAAAAAAAAAAAAAAAATCAAATAACCCGAGTCTTTAAAACAGATTCTCTTTCATCACTTTATCACTGTCTTTGTTGGGCGTTGACAAACCATCCTCAGCTCACATGGGTGAATATTTTTTAAAAACCTGTCAGAGTCACAGTAGAGTCTCTTTTCCAGGTGCATTTGGAAAAGGTTCTCTGCATCACTCCCTACTCTTGATCCTTAGACATACTTCCATGAGAAATATCCATTGCAAAAATTACTTTGAGTTGTTTCCCGTGAGAAAAAGGCATTTTCCTCATCAGAAGTCAGAAAAATCATGAAAATGACCATTTTACATTTTACCAAATTGCTAAATCACACGGAACAATTTCGCCCGCTGTGCGACAACCTCGAGGCCCTGATTTTCCCACCAGGGCCGTGTGCACAGCTGCAGCTCGAACCCTGCTCGCTTCTGCAGCCTTGCCCCCTCCGTAGCCGCGGCCAGCGGCTCTGATGGACGAGGGCGGCCGGGGCTGACCCTCGCAGCTGCCGGGACTCACGGCTCCGGCTCATGATTCCCTGGGTTGCAGTTGACTCCGGTGCGGGTCAGTGTGTCCCGGGGGTCCCTGCTCGGCCGGAGGGGGGACGCAGCCCCCCAGCCCTTCCCAGTGCCCCGGCCGGGACCCCGCAGGTGGGCCAAGTTCAGCACGCCAGCAGAGCAGGCCCCGGCACCAGGGGTGAGGCACAAATGGAAAGCGGGGTGGGATCGGGAGCCGGGCCCTGGCCCACTCCCCCCACCCCGCACAGACCCCAGCAGCCTCGCCCCCGGTCTCGCTCTGTCCCCGCCCAGACCAGGACTCAGGGTCGGGGCGGGTGAGACCCCGTCACCCGTCCTTGGGGGCCTCTGGCTGCTGGGAGTGAGCGAGAGGCCACGGGCCGCCCGACCACCCTGGAGACCACGGGAGGGCGGGACTGTCTGTCCGGCAGGGGGCAGTATTCCGTGGGCCCCCCCACCCCTGGAGCCCCCGCCCCGACTCCTCGGGCGCCTGGATGAGGAGGCAGGAGGCAGGCTGGGCCGCCCGCCCACGGCGCCTCTCGCCCACACCAGGGCCACGTCTCCTCAGCAAGACCCACAGCCCCGTCTGCTCCTCCCAGCCTCAGTGCTCCTCGGTGCCGGGCAAGTGTCAGAGCCCTTGGCCAGCAGCCGGGCAGCTCGCCAAGGTGAGAGTTGGCAGCAGAGCACGACAGCAAGGGCTGCCGGCCCGTGGGGTCACTCGCACCCAGCACCGGCTTGTGTCTCGCTGTGGAGAATCATGAAGACCCGCTGACCTTTCGTTCCTCAAAGGGAACCGGCTGTGGGTGGTGCCGCAGACCCTCCTCAGGCCAGAGTCCAGCCCCGAGACCCCGCGTCCAGGCCCAGCTGTGTCTGGTGGCCCAGAGCGTGAGGCCCTAACAGGGCTTTTCTGCTATTCCTCGAGCGACTGTCTGAACTGTGTGAGTCAGCCCGTTGGAGACTAGCTGACACTCTTCTAATTACCCATTTCGGGCAGTTTCAATCATATCCTCGGTGCCTTTTAATCCCTGTGATTGGATTCAGGCTGGTGCTAACCCAGGCTGAGTGCCTCGCCACGTTCTGTTTCAAACTTCTCCCAGCGAGGATACCTGGAAGCACAACCGGGGACAGTTTATAGAGCACTTTCAAAGGCCAGCGACACTCAGGGACCAGGTCACTGCGAACAAACACGCAGGTACAGACCCATCTCTGTCAGGCACAGACCCATCTCTGTCAGGTACAGACCCATCTCTGTCAGGCACAGACCCATCTCTGTCAGGTACAGACCCATCTCTGTCAGGCACAGACCCATCTCTGTCAGGTACAGACCCATCTCTGTCAGGCACAGATCCATCTATGTCAGGTATAGACCCATCTCTGTCAGGTACAGACCCACCTCTGAGCAGGTACAGACCCACCTCTGAGCAGGTACAGACCCATCTCTGTCAGGTACAGGCCCATCTCTGTCAGGTACAGGCCCCTCTCTGTCAAGTACAAGCCCATCTCTGTAGGGACAGACCCATCTCTGTCAGGTACAGACCCATCTCTGTCAGGTACAAACCCATCTCTGTCAGGTACAGACCCATCTCTGTCAGGTATAGACCCATCTCTGTCAGGTACAGGCCCCTCTTTGTCAGGTACAGACCCATCTCTGTCAGGTATAGGCCCCTCTTTGTCAGGTACAGACCCATCTCTGTCAGGTACAGGCCCATCTCTAAGCAGGTACAGGCCCATCTCTGAGCTCAGTTCTGCTCCTGCCGGGCAGCTGATCTCCTGTCTGAGTTTTTAGTGGAGGTCCTTCCCCGGGACCTGGCCAGTCTCCTGGCCACGGGCCCCCAGATCTTGTCTCTGCTTGTCTGGGGGTGGGCTCTCTGCCAGTTCTCTCAAACATGTGCCTTTCTGGCTACAACTGCTTCCTGGCTGAAGACAGGAGGCAGCGTGGGGGTTGGGACGGCTCCTCTGCACGGTCGCTGTCTGAGGGTTCCGGGGCAGAGGAACACAGCACACATTAACCACAGGAACGTGGCCAGAACATTGCAGGGTGGCTGGGGCGATGCATTCTCCGAGTCAGCAAGTCACTGAGATTCCGGTGCACGGAAGGCACCTGGGGGGTCTCAGGGATGAGGCTGCTGAGTGTACACACCATCAGGCCCTCAGACTGGACACTGCTGCCTGCGACCCAGGGGGCGAGCAGTCTCGGTCATGGGAAATCCTCAGCAAGTTTATTTCACTGTGGGCAAAACGATCCATCCCCAAGCCCCAAACCTCCAACAGCTGGGTGTGAGCGTGGGCCCGAACGACAGTGTTTGGCTTGAAATCTGTCCGCCAGGAGACCGGCTGGGGACGGAGGGACCCTGGGCACACCGAGGCTGGCACCAGTGCAGGGAATGTTCCAGGCCTGAGATTATACCAACAACTTTGCAAATCACAGTGACTAAAACCACAATTTTATTTTTTTTCTGTTTTTTTTTAAAATTTTTTATTAGTGAATCTCTGTGGGGTACAGTTACAGATTTACAAACTTTGGTGCTTGGGTCTTAGTCATACAATGATCGAGTACCCATCCCTCCACCAGTGCCCGTTCTCCACCACCAACGGTCCCAGTATCCCTCCCCCACACCCCCTCCCGGGTTTTTTCCAGATTCTGGCTATTGTAAACAGTGAAAACACAATTTTAAACAGAAACCAAAACCAGATCCTGAGTCACACTTCATGGCCTGCAGG
Source organism: Sorex araneus (assembly GCF_027595985.1). NCBI lineage: Eukaryota > Metazoa > Chordata > Mammalia > Eulipotyphla > Soricidae > Sorex > Sorex araneus. The sequence goes on from NC_073311.1 coordinate 67,062,675, forward strand.
GAGACAACTCAGGGCGCAGGAAAGGCCCCAAACAGCTGACCCGGCCACTCTGCTGAGACTGAGGGTCCGGGTCCCACGAGTGAGGCTGGTGAGCTGAGCAGTCACGGGGCTGGACATGGCAGAGACGGGGGCAGGGGGCAGGTGTGGAGAGTCCTGGCGGGGGGAGCCCGGGGAGGGTCACCCACGGGCACCCTCTGGGCGGAAGGACACTGACCGGCAGCTGTACAGCACAGCCTGGGGAGCCCCTGGGACAGGCCGGGGATCAGCACCCTCAGAGTTCCGCCCCAGAAACCTGCCCCAAGGTTCAGGCTGACACGCTCGGGACACGTGACACTCCCGCTGCCCATAGGACCAACACGCCAGTCAGGGAAGGGGCAGAGCTGCCCACCAGTGAGCCCATGGCAGATGGGGCCTGGGGGAGGAGGGGCGGGAGTGGGCAGTGGGGGGTCTGGGGGAGGGGCGGGAGTGGGCAGTGGGGGACCTGGGGGAGGGACGGGAGTGGGCAGTGCTGGGTCTGGGGGGGAGGGGTGGGAGTGGGCAGTGAGGGGTCGGGGGGGGAGGGGTGGGAGTGGGCAGTGGGGGACCTGGGGGAGGGACGGGAGTGGGCAGTGCTGGGTCTGGGGGGGAGGGGTGGGAGTGGGCAGTGAGGGGTCGGGGGGGAGGGGCGGGAGTGGGCAGTGGGGGACCTGGGGGAGGGACGGGAGTGGGCAGTGCTGGGTCTGGGGGGGAGGGGTGGGAGTGGGCAGTGAGGGGTCGGGGGGGGAGGGGCGGGAGTGGGCAGTGGGGGACCTGGGGGAGGGACGGGAGTGGGCAGTGCTGGGTCTGGGGGGGAGGGGTGGGAGTGGGCAGTGAGGGGTGGGGGGGGGAGGGGTGGGAGTGGGCAGTGCGGGGCCTGTGGGCAGGAAGTTGGTGTTTCCCACAGTTTCTGTTGTCCTCGTGGAGGCTGCCAGACCCCCGGGCCCATCGCGTGTCCCAGACTATCCCCATAGGCAGCTCATCCCGAGCCTCTGGTTGGACGGAGAGAGGACAGCGCCTGCCGGGCATCAGCGTGGACGCGCCTTCATGGATTGGATTGACGGTGCAGGGCCAGGCCAGAGCTGAGTAAGGACAGTCACACAGCCACACAACCACAGATGCACAACTACACAGAACAGCCACACAGACACACAGACACACAGAACAGATGCACAGACACAGACACACAGACACAGACATACAGATGCACAGACGCACAGACACACAGATGCACAGCCACACAGCCACGCAGCCGCACAGAACAGACGCACACACAGCTGCACAGAACAGACACACAGACACAGATGTACAGCCACACAGACACGCAGCTGCATGGAACAGACGCGCAGCCACACAGCCACACAGACACGCAGCTGCAGAGACGCGGGGCTCCTGCCGCCCTGTCCCTCTGTGGCCAAGTCTCGGACCCTGTAGGATGCGAATGGAGAAACTAAATGGTTTCCTGTACTGGAGCTAAATCCCATGCCAGCGCATCACAGACCCCCGACCTCCCCTTACAGCACAGAAACGAGGGACGTACCAAGGAGGCGTCACTCGGTGGCTGTGGCCTCCTGTCTGTCAGGGGGGCACCCACTCTGCTCATCAGCACTTTGAGGGCCCCCCTAGCGGTACCTGGTCATCCAAGTGGCCCCGTGGGGCCGCAGCGGGCTGCCTCACGCCGAGACTCAGCGCCGGGCCCCCCCGCGGCCCTCGTCAGCACCTCCAGCTCCTTCATCAGGCGCAGGGCTTTCTCCTCCTGCCACGGCAAGGCCACGCACTGCACGGACAAGGGCAACCCCTCGCTGCCAGCAAAGACCTGCAGGGGAGAGAGCGGCACTCCCTGCCCCCTCTGCCGTCCACGGCATCCCGGGACACCGCCCTGGCCTGCCCCGGCTTCTCCAGGGAGGGGACCGGCAGTCGCGGACACGCATGCATCTTCCTGCACGTTCCGGAAAGCCTCCCCACCAGACCGCCCTGCAGACCGGGAGCCGAGCCCTTCACGCTCCCCGAGACCGTCCAGCACCTTCTCGCTGGGCTTTATTTGTCACGCTTCTTCTGTCATTTGCCCTCGAGCTCCCTGGGCATTACTCCCGTCGCATTTACCCCTGGCTGGGACGCCAACGCCAGCTCAGTCCTCAGTCTGAGGAAACCGGGCGAGGCGGCTTTTCCTCCAGAGCCTCGGGAGCAAGCTGCCACGCGTCCGCATGCGCTGGCACTCCCCCCACCTCTCCCGAGCCCCCACTCTGATGCTCCTGACATCAGCCGTCTGTCACCCCCATTGCAGGGAGAGGGACCCCAGGCCCCGCGCTCGCTCCCAGACCCCCGCAGGCCCTGCCTGCTCTGTGGTGACATGACGTGCGCATCAGGCACCACAGGGAAGAGTCAGTCAGCCCGGAGACAGTGGGCAGCTGCCAGCAGGGTCAAGCCAGCGGGTGCCTCAGAGACCCGGGAGCCCAGTTAAAGGCCCTGAAGGAAGCACGTGTCCGCAACAGTGGGTTCTGCGGCCAGGACGCCTGGCCGCCCTTTCTCTGTGGGAGGTCTGTGCCCTCCCGGGGGACAAAGGACAAGTGTCTCAGGGGTTCCTGTTTGGCAGCAGACAGAGCCAGTCCCGTGAGAGGCTGCCACGTTCTCTGCGGCCTCGCTGAGCCTGGAGGCGACTCGTTAGAAATATTTAAGAACCAAAACGTTTCTCTTGGTCAGGAGCGTCTCGATGTGGGAAACTGCGGAGAGATGATGAGAATCCCGACCAGCCCCTCCCTGGCCGCCTGCCGCCTGCTGACCCCATGGAGGAGAGGCCTGAGGAGACCTGCAGGGCTGGGTGGGCCCTGCAAACCAGCATTCTAGTTCCTCCAAAGGCCCTGACCAGTCACTTAGGAAACAGAACTAGGGTTAGGGGCGTCTTGTCCAGTAGAAAGAGGAAAGGCCCGATTCTTAGGTCCTCCTCTGTCTTGATGCCGAGAGAAGGTTCTAGAACACTGTTCTATGATTGATGATGTGGACTGCTATGCCTGGTGGGTGAGGGGAGGCAGCCAGGCCCCCAACGACTCTCTCCTGCAAACCACCCAGGCACAGATGCCATTCAAGCCTTCCTTGGGCCCTGTCCTGTCCCAGGCCCCCGGTTCCTAGGGAGACCCCACCCAGTCCTCAGGGACCCCCTCCTCAGAGACCCCCACTCTTCAGGAACCCCACTCCTCAGGGACCTACTCCTCAGGCACCTACTCCTCAGGGACCCCTCTTCTCATGGAGCTCCCACTCCTCAGGGATCCTCTCCTCAGGGACCCTCACTCCTCAGGGACCCCCACTCCTCAGGGACCCCTCCTCAGGGACTCCCACTTCTTAGGAGTCTCTCACCCGATTCAAAAATCCACCGTGGCGCGTACAGAACTGTAGCAGTTCTTCTTCGTCCTCCTCGGTCACAGTGCTCACGGGGACAGTCCCCGCCGGGAAATCCAGCAAGTTGTAGAGACTTATGTAAGAGGTCAGACCTGCAAAGCACAGACTCATCAGACCCGGACCCCACCCCCCACCCCACTTCCCTCCTGCCCCCCACCCTCTCCACCATCTGCAGCAAAGTGACCAGGGCCTCAGGCAGCCTTTGTCCTTGGGGAGAAGCCACAATCCGAGAAGCCCCTGGTGAGATGGTGCCGCCAACCCTCACACCTCACAGCTCCCCTCAGAGTCCTCAGCATTTACCCAAGCCCAAGGCACTCAGTCCTCTGTGGAGGTGGGAATAGCTGAATTTCAATGATCTTTGACAACGAGACATGGTACGGCTACTGGGCCCAGGCACCCACGCCAGCGAGAGCGACAGCCAGTCAGTGAAGGCTCACGTAGGTGAGAGGGCCGTGCCTGCTCTCCTAGTGAGAGCAAAGGACATAAAATCTCCCCAAGATCAGGGTCAGGACAGAGGAAGAAGGAGCCTAAGAGGGAAGGAAGCCCCGCGCTGGTCTTTGGTGGCCATGAAAAAAGTGGACAAACCAGCACAGATACCGGAACAAATGTGCTGAGTTCCCGGAGACCAGAGCCCACTGCTTTATCTACGTCAGTCAGAGATGACAACACTGTCCCCACACACCAGCTCACTGACAATCGTGTTAGTAGGGACGAGTCTAACAGTTTGCCGACAGAGAGAACCAGTCTGAGTCTCTCACTATTCTCTCACAGGCCGGTTCTCCCCCACTTAGTCCATAGACTCCGTGAAAAAGCAGGACCCCAACAAGTTACGTGGTCTTGTCACTTGGCAAACCAGTTTTCCAGCTGGCAAGAGCTACAAAGCCCCTAGCGTAGCCAGCCTACAACTGAAGTACCCAGTTGGCGTCCTGACAGAATTGTTTCGAAAGTTAGTACAGAGCAAGAGTCCTGAAGCACGCCTGGCAGGGCTAAAGAATGGGTCTCTGGAGGGGAGGAAAAGAGACACCAGTTGTCCCATGAAACATAGTGACAGGCCTTTGAAAGCGCAAAGCAACAAAACGTAGAAAAAAATCTTTTCAAGAAACAGCTGAAACCCTGACTTTCCTCTGTGAAAGTATTTACTCTAGACGATAAAAATTAAGATTTGATAAAAATTACCTTAAAATAGACACAGACCTGAGTGTAAAATGTATACAGAAATGTATACATGTTATACAGTTAGTACATTCTATATATTTAGTACATTTAGTACATTCTATACACTTAGTATACTTAAATGTATACACTTAGTCAAGAACTCCGAGAAGAAAACATAGCAGCGACTTCTTACAGTCAACTGGACTCAGGAAGCTCCACAGACCGCGCTGACAGAAAGCCTCCGGAGAAGCCTGTGCCCCCTCTCGAGCATGTGTGTCTCTCTCTCTCCCTGGACATTCTCTAAGGAATTTCTTTGAAACAAAACCTTGACTTTAAAAAAAACACTCCCCTTGGAGAGCGTGATGTCAGGAAGATGAAACGGCAAGTCACAGCTTAGAGAAAAGCTTTGCAAAGCCAGAGTTGCGAAGGACCGTTTCTGCGCCAAAGGGCCCTGAAGACTCAGTGAGGAGACAAACAACTGTCGTGGCACCGCGGGAGCTTCTGAAGGACGGATGACACCCCCCACACCAGGCCCCCTGGAGCCCCCCCCCCCGCCCCCAGGCGCAGGCTGCTTCTGCCCAGCTAAGCACCCCTGGCCACAGCCCCAGCACCCTCGCGCCTGGAGTTCACCCCAAGGGCCGGGGCTCATGCCAACAGCGGCCCACAGCAGTTTTGTCAGCCTCCACAAAACTCGGGAGCGACCACAGCGCCCAAGAAGGGGTGACGGTGTGACCCTGTTCCTGACGGGTGACTGGGCAGTAGAGGAGAATGAGCAGGACACAGGGGGCCAGGAGGGCACTGCAAGAAAGGAGCCCCAGGAGGCGATCAGCTCAGAGCGGGGAGGGGCCAGCAGACCCTGTGGCAGTGAAACCCTGGCCTGCTGTCCAGCCCCGACACCACGGGTCACCACCAGCACAAGCCCAAGGTCGCCTCAGAGCTGGCCCACGAGGGCAGGGTGCCGGAGGGGGTCTACCCTGTGCGTCAGAACCTGCTCCCCAAGCAGAGTGTCCGAGAGTGTGGACACTGAGGCCAGCGTCCTCCTGAACGGGGTTCCCATTCTCCCCTCCCAAACGGGGGGCCCAAATTGCTGCTCTCCGGCCAGCCTCCCGGGAGCTTCTGGAACATGAACGGGAAGGGCCAAAGGTCAGGGCACAAACTCTCAGGCCCAGGTGTCCCCTAGCCCTGCAGTGGTGGGGACCAGTGTTGGCCGAGGGACACGGCAGCAGAGCCGTCTGGCCTCCTGAAAGAAAAGGACGAGGCGAGAGAAGCAGGCTCTGAGGATGCCTGGGGACGGGTTCGAGCATACACGGCATGCAGGAGGTGGAGCTGTGGGCCGCCAGGCGGACACTCAGCGCCGAGAGCCACTGCCTGGCGTCTGGCGGGGGGCCCCTTACCAAAGGGATTGCTGCTGGAGAGGCTGGAGGCGGGGCATGGCGAGGGACAGAGCAGCACGTCCAGCTCCTGGGCCGTCCACTGGCGGATGACCTCATGCTTGTAGGCCTGGGAGGAGGAGGCCGGAGGGTAGGCGAGTCACTTTAGAGAGCGCGGCGTTTTCCCACGGCTGCGGGTGCCTGGGGGAGGGAGCAGCACGAGGACCAGGCACTGCCCACTCACACGGTCAACATACGGCCCGGCAGCCTGTCCAGTCGGACCCTGAGCAGGCCAGTGAGCGCCACTCACAGCTGGGAACTGAGGACTGGACACAGGAGCTCCCGGGGACATGGACACGATCCCTGGGCAACGCTCTGGGCAGCAGCCGGGCAGCACCGAGAGGGAGAAGCCCAAACAGAGGCACACACTCACCCTCATACCCGCTCACACTCGCGCTCACACCCGCACACACTCGCCCTCACACAGCTGCACACCCTCACACCCGCACACAGTCGCCCTCACACCTGTACACACTCACCCTCACACAGCTGCACACCCTCACACAGTCACCCTCACACCTGTACACACTCACCCTCACACAGCTGCACACCCTCACACCCGCACACAGTTGCTCTCACACCCACACGCCCTCACACCCGCACACACTCGCCCTCACACCCACACTTGCCTTCACACCCGCACACACTCACCTTCACACAGCTGCACACCCTCACACCCGCACACAGTCGCTCTCACACCCACACACGCCCTCACACCCACACTTGCCTTCACACCCGCACACACTCACCTTCACACAGCTGCACACCCTCACACCCGCACACAGTCGCTCTCACACCCACACACGCCCTCACACCCACACACCCCCTCATACCCACACACACTCACCCTCACACAGCTGCACATCTGCACACCCTCACACCCGCACAGTCACTCTCACACCCACACACGCCCTCACACCTGCACACACTCACCCTCACACCCACACACACCCTCACACCCGCACACACACTCACCCTCACACAGCTGCACACCCTCACACCCGCACACAGTCGCCCTCACATCCACACACGCCCTCACACCCACACACACTCACCCTCACACAGCTGCACACCCTCACACAGTTGCCCTCACACCTGTACACACTCGCTCTTACATGGCTGCGCACACCCACCCTCATACCCGCACACATTCGCCCTCACACGTCTGTGCACACTCGCTCTCTGCCTGCACAGACCGTCGCAGGCGCACACTCGCCTTCCTAGTCAGTGGCACCGACAGCGTGTGGTCAGTGCAGCTGCCCTCCCTGTGTTGTCGGCCCTCCTGATCATGTCTGTGGCTCTGTCCATGTCCTGCCGTGGCCCCACAGTGCTCATGTTGGCCCAGCAATAACATGTGTGTCTGTGAGTGTGCGCCTGAGTATCTGTGTGTGTGACAGAAACAGTCACTGGCCAGCGGCCACTGTTGTGCAGGAGTCAGTGTCTCTGTGCTCGTGGCCCCGGCATGCCCAGGGCTCTAGCTCCCAGGAATCAGCAGGGGGGAGGGACCTGCAGCCTGGTGAGCGGAGAGGAGCAGGCTGGGCCTGGGGGGCACCTCGCCAGCTTCCCGGGACCCTGCGCCAGGCCCGGTCCGGGGGAGACGGTCACGTACCTTCAGAGCCACCTGCAGCTCCCACAGCTTCTTCACCGACCTGCAGGCACAGCAGCCAGACTGAGGCGGGGCGGGTCACAGTGCGAGGGGACGCAGCCGGACAGCCCCTCGCTCGCCGCCCCCTCTGGGCTCCCGCTGCCCCGCAGCACGGCCCTCCCTGCTCTGCCCCGGGAACAGCTTTGTTCTGAAGGACGAGTCCCCAGAGTGGGTGGCAGGTGGCCCTCGCCCACGGCCCGCCCCACCGGGCTCGCTGGCACTGTGTCTGACGCTGTGCGGACTCACCCGAGGCCAGTGCTCTTCTCGAAGATCATGGCCAGCCGAGGGACCTGGAAGAAACCAGAACACGTCTCACTCGTAGGGAGCAGGGCACAGGGACACGGTCACTCCCTAGGCCATGCGGAACGCCGCGAGTGTCTGGGCTGTGGCAGCGCGTCACGGGCACCGACAGCTGCAAGGCTGGAAGGACAGTGCCCCAGACTGGCCCTCGTGAGGGGTCCTGCCGGGCACAGGGCAGGACTGGAGCTGAACATGAGCCATGGCGAGGCCTCGTCTGGCCCGTCCAGTAGCTCCACTCGGCATGACATGGCACAGCACACAGGGCACAGCACGGCACACGGGGCACAGCACACGGGGCATGGCACACGGGGCATGGCACACAGGGCACAGGACGGCACACGGGGCACAGCACACGGGGCATGGCACACAGGGCACACGGGGCACGGCACACGGGGCACAGCACACAGGGCACAGGACGGCACACGGGGCACAGCACATGGGGCACATGGGGCACAGTACATGGGGCACGGCACACAGGGCACACGGGGCACGGCTGTGCACACAGGGCACAGCACACAGGGCACAGCACGGCACATGGGCACGGCACACAGGGCACAGCACACAGGGCACAGCATGGCACACGGGGCACGGCACACAGCCGAGGGACCTGGAAGAAACCAGAACACGCCTCACTCGTGGGGAGCAGGGCACAGGGACACGGCACAGCACATGGGGCACAGCAAACCCGCTATAAATGAGGAGCCGTGAGGAGTTGGCTCGAGGCCAGTGGGGTCTGAGCACCCACAGCAGGTAGGTCTGGATACCTGCCCAGCCCCGATCATCTCCCCAGTGCCTGGGTCTCAGCCAGTCCTCAGCCACTGGGTGCTGGACGGCCACCCCTGGGGGAATGAGCCGCAGGCCTGCAGCCTGAGCTGAAGAGCCACAAGGCCCCCCAGGGCTGCCCTGACCTCCAGGGGGAGCCTGATCAGACGCAGCCCAGGGTCCCTCAAGGACACGCCTCCGTGTCCGTGTCTGTGGCCATCCTGCAAACTCATAGGCAGGCGAGGGAGTGCAAGGCCGGGCATGGGGGCCGAGGGGTGCTGGCCTGTCCCTGACTCAGAGACTCACGTTTCTGGGGAACAGCTCCTGGAGAGGAGGGACTGGCCCCAGCTGTTCCTGGTGTTAGTGCTCAAGAAAGTAAGGGCGAGGGGAGAGGGGTAGGGGAGAGGAGGGAGAGGGAGAGGGGCAGGCGAGGGGGAGAGGCAGGGAGGTGGAGGGAGCTCGGGCTCCAGCTGGCGGGACCACCGGGGACTGAGCCCCTGCAGAGCTGAGTGCCCGTAGGTGGGCGTGGACAGGAGTCACTGCCCACTGGGCTTCTCTCCAGCTGTGACACAGGTCTTGGACACCAGGAAATGTCTCCTAAGCTGACCCCTTCGCCAGGGCCTGCCCAGGCTGTGGGGAGTGGCCAGCATGTCCCGCAGGTCTGTGGCCATGGCACAGAGCCCCCAAGCCCCGGGTAGAGACCCCCACGCCCCCGTCCCTCGCTTGCCTTGAGCATGACCGAGCTCAGATCCTCCTGGGCTCCTGCATCTGCTGGCCCGTCCCAGCTCCCGGTGGGCAGCTGCCCGTGGGGGAGCAGGAGGGACCATGCCCAGCCTGTCCCCTCCTCAGGGAGGACCCTGACAGCGAATCCTGGGCCTGTGTCCACCCACGGCCTCACGCAGTGGGACTAGCCTCACCCCACGCTGCTTCCCCTGGCTCCCAGAGGCAAAGGTGTGATTCATTATTGCTCTCCGGCCCGAGACTGCCCAGCCTCCTGCCGGGCGGGAAGCGAGAGACGGCAGAGTCTGCCCAGAGCATCGCTCACGCCTCCACACGCGAGTAACGGGCAAGCACAGAGCAGCGATGTAGGGTATCATCGGCTTGTCCTTTCTCCCTTCCCACAAAGAGTTCAGGGTTACCTGGTAATAATCCCTAAACATTTTAAGGCAACAGTGGTATGTCCTGTTCTCCTTGAGGTAAATTTTAAAACTTTGAAGAAAACAATGATGAGGACAAGGAGTCAAATGGGGTATACCTCCTTTTTTTTTAAATTGTGCTCAAGTCATAGATCCAGGAAGACCAAAATGAGATCTGATATTAGTAATAAAAACAAGTTCAGAGCACTTTTATAAAATAGCTTGTAGCTGCTGAAGCAATTGTTGAACTAAGAGACACAGTTATAATACCAGGGAAGAAACCAACAACATAAACTGAGTCTGAGATGACATTAGCCGGCCCTGGCACATGGGCGAGTGAAGAAACCACTGTGGCAAGTTTCAGTGTTCATTGGAAGCTCTTTTCTGATATCAGAAATAACCTGCTTCATAACCATCACACACACAAGCAGAAGTATCCTGGTGACAATGCCTTCTGTCCCTCACCAGACTCAGCATCTGTCATGGCTGAGTGGGTGAGCACCCAGGAATGAGGTGTCTCTGTGACTCCTGGGTCAATAAGCAATTGCTGAGTGGGAGAATAACCTCGTACCCACTGGCCCTGAAGCCATTTTCCCAGAGGTGGTATCTCACGAACTAGAAGTAGAAGTTCACTTCCCCAAAATAAAACTGTACCAGCCTGAGCCTTTGAATAACCTTCCTTGGAACTGGCATGTCATCACAGGTTCTGATAAAAAGCCTGAGGTTTGGTTGTCCAGACTGAGTTCCTGCAGATGGCCTTGGGAATTGAGACTAGAAACTAGACAAGGCTTTCTCCACCTCTGGCCTGACTGAGGGCTCTCGGGGTAGCTGGGCCCTTTTACATAAAGTTCTGCTCGGTTTGCCAGCACAAATTCACCAACAGACACAACTCTTTGATGCAAAATTTTCTCACCTTTGTCCTGGCTCAAAACCTGATGCCCAGTCTCAGGCCGATACCAGCACATGCTCCGCCGAGATTTGACCCGGGTGGCCACACTTTTGTGCAGCCGCTTTGCTGCTGATTAACCAGAATCTGGAGGCAAACCAGACTATTTTTGGTTCCAGAAACTGCTTACAGCCATGTCCCTAGGCTGTGAACTAAAACCTGATAGCCCCACACAGGCCGAGGACAGAAAATATCCTTTTTTCTCGTCGGGTGGCGTGGTGTCAGCCATATTATGAGGACTATTTATTAAGCAGGCACGAACTTGATGGCACGGGAAGGAGGGAAAAAGAATTTATGTACTTGAAACAGCGGGACTTCATATCTCTCCATTCTCAGCAATAGAAAACTAATTATCAAATGCTTCCTTGGCAGTAGGGCTGTCTTTCCTGGGGGGAAACTCCAACAATAGTGAGTTTTGTGTTGAAATATGGAATGTAATCAAGGTAAAAAGAAAATGAAGTGAAATTGATCAATTACGCAGGTGGGGATGGGGGGCGGGGGGCAGGGGTTGGGAGGTATACGGGGGTTTTTGGTGGTAGAATATGGGCACTGGTGAAGAGATGGGTGTTTGAGTATTGTAGAACTGAGACATAAGCCTGAGAACTTTGTAACTTTCCACATGGTGATGCAATAAAATAAATAAATTAAAAAAAAAACCCTTATGCCCATCAGGTACAGAGCTCAGCTCCGCATATCCCATACTATCCCATGGGATAGCTTCCTGTTCCCTGAACTCGGCCGCTTGTCGGTGAGCCTCTAGGTGCTCTCCATGAGGAATGGAGTCAGGGATCTGAGACGCCTTTACCCTCCCTGTCAGAGAATCCTGCAGACAATCATGAAAACCTGATGTGCTGCTAGTAAGGTTCACTTGAGCAAGGTCCCTTTCTACCTGGGGGCTCAAATCTTGTCCCTTTACACCAGAATTTAATCTGTCGGGACTCTGGGTGGGAGAGACGGTAACTGTATCAGGGCAGGGACTATCCAAGGCATTGCTCCCTGCCGTGGCTGGTTGCAGTGAATCTACTGACTGGAGCTCTGAAGCTCCACACCGGGGAGAAGGGCTGCAGCTGGGAACATCCCCTGATTTTACGGGGCCTGGGGCTGGCCCCACTGCAAGTTTCCCGAATTGGGGTCAGCAGCCACGCCAAGATTGGAGGGACAATCTCTGGCCCAGTGCTTTCCTGTACGGCATCGTGGACAAGGTCCAGGTGGTGCTCTCACAGTGGCACGGTTTGGAGGTGCCCTGCAGTCCTTACGGAAGTGGCCTGATCTCCCACAATTGAAACATTTGCCCTTCTCTTGCCTCTGTATGGCACAGGCTTCAAGAGCATTAATACGTGCCTGATGTTTGATAGAACCAACATTCCTACATGCCTTCAAGTACCCCATAATGTCCTCCTTCTCCTTAATGGGGCGCAGAGTGGCCTAGCAATCCTCGTTAGCGTTTTCAAAGGCCAATTGTTTGGACAGAAGCTCCTGAGTTTCCTTACCCCTAACCTGCTTTTCTATGGCTTCCATCAACCTCCCTATGAAGTCTGCATAGGGTTCTAAGCTTCCCTGAAGAATCTTTGTATAGCTTCCCTTGAGTTCAGCATCTGCACCAATCTTCTCCCAGGCCCACATTTTTTCTCATGTCATTGCGGACATGAGAAAAAAAAAAAAAAAGGAGGTATGCCCCGTTTGTCTCCTTGTCCTTGACATTGTTTTCTTTAAAATTTTTGAATTTACCTCAAGGAGAGCCATATACAGCAGCTGAAAGGCATTATCAGGAAGGTTCAGGAAATTATTAACTCTCCTGTGTGGATTAAAATTGACAAAGAATGGGTAGCAGGGAGACTCCTCACTCGAGGAAAAGGCTATGTTTTTCTTTCAACAGATAACCCCACCAAGAAACTTTGGGTCCCGTTCTGCATTTTGTCAGGAGCAGAATTCATCTGCCTGCTTTAACTTTCAAAACTTTGCAGTCTCACAACCCTCCAAATTCCAGCCCTAAGCCATTGCCAAACTGATTTCAGCTGGAAGCCACAAGGAAACCAGAGGAGGAGCTTGCATCAGAGGCCTGCAGCAAAGGCCTCTAGCTCCTTTAACGTATCATGAGGTCACATTAAGAGCATTCCTTAGATCCTACTTTTACAAGTTGTGGAGTGGAAAACGACAGGACCCCGTATTTTGGATTAACAATTCTTTACTTTTACCCTCTCCTTGGAATTCACAGGTGCCTCAGTTTCTGAATGAGAAAGGAATGACTTTAAATAGGAACAGCTTTTCATTTCTCTCAAGGATAACTGTTCATGTCAGAGTTCCCCCTGTCTCTTTCTCTACCCCTAGGCATGGAGACGTACCAAACCCCGATGGTCGAAGCATCTAATAACTTTAAAAAAGTGTTTTTTCCAAACATAAGCTAGGTTGCACATATATGACTGCCAGTGAACCTGACCAGAGAATGGCTGCATTCCCCTGCTAACGGACTCCTGGCAGAAGTTGTGATGCTCCTGATCCAGTGTTCCCTGCCTGATCCAGTGCTTCATGAAGTTCATCAGACTCCTATAGCTGCTCCCCTGGGACTCATTGCTGTGACCGTCACTGCTGCTGTTGCAGAAACAACTCTTCAATTTTGATCCAGACACTTCATTTCTTTAGAATGGGACTAAATGACTCTCATTATTGGTGAATCTCATCACCCCTGGACAGTGCAGGACAAGTGGACACTTTACTATAAGCACTGCTCTGGCCAAGGGTCGGACTGAAATTTTACTACAACTTATAAGCCTGTATTGTGTTTGGAATTGTTCCTCTGTTTCAAATTTTTGTGATTTTGTAAACAGAAAAGGGGGAGATGTAGGATATCATTGGTTTGTCCTTTCTTTCCACAAAGAGTTTAGGTTTATCTGGTAATAATCTCTAAACATTTTAAGACAACATTGGTATGTCTTGTTCTCCTTGTCACAAGGAGCTTAGGTTTATCAGGTCACACCCATCAAAGTGCTCCCGAGTCACTCCCATTCCTTTGTCTATCTGTAACCACTTTTCTATGCTCTCTTCCCCAACTAGTTAATCAACTTTTCCCCCTAATCAGACTCTGTTAATTTGTAAGATCAGGCCTTTCTAGGACACTGAACTTGTATTGTAAGTTAATATTGCCTTTCTCCTCTCCTTGTGTCTTTTGAATAGTTTACTTTAAAGCAATGTCCTTGGGGCTGGAGTGATAGCACAGTGGGTAGGGCGTTTGCCTTGCACGCGGCCGACCCCAGTTCTAATCCCAGCATCCCATATGGTCCCCTGAGCACCGCCAGGGGTAATTCCTGAGTGAAGAGCCAGGAGTAACCCCTGTGCATCGCCGGGTGTGACCCAAAAACCAAAAAAAAAAAATAAAGCAATGTCCTTATTGTATGGACAAAGAAAGACATTTGTTAATATGCTTTTGTAACATGGAATTTAATTGGCTTCGAAAATTATTCACTCCCGGGTATCTGCTTTCTCGACTTAGGCCTCAGCTGCCCTTACTTCCTAGCACCCCCAAAAGCAGGGTCCTGACGAGGGACGGGACGGATCCAGGGCAAGCAGTGAGTTATGTGCTAACCTGGCATTGAGATGGGCCTGGCCAAAGTGCCTGATGCTTAACTATAAGTTAAGATCTTGGTCATGGACAAATGCTGTCATGATCCAAAAGTAACGATGAGACTAGGACCCTGCTAGGGATAGGAAAGACTAATCTGGCCTGAGCACTGTAGTCTGAGATCGAGATGACCCCAGGAGAGCAATTCTATAAGCTTAATGCGTCTCTTGCTGTGTCCATACAAAATGATTGATATTATGAATTCTTATATGTTAGTTGGACAAGGAGAGGAGAAACACATCCATGGGGTTCCACTCTTGGGTGGGTGTCCTGCTGAAAGAGAATCTGTCCTAGAAGAAGCATCCCCTAAGGGAAAGAACTTTACCCCTATTGCCTTATTGATTGTGACCACACCTATGTGTAAGCCTGATCCCTGATGTGGGGGATTTAAGGTGGCTGTATGAGGGGGTTCGGGGAAGAAGCAGAGAGAGAGAGAGAGAGATGGGAGTGTATAGAGAGGAGATTGGAATAAACGGCATTGAGACCAACCAGCCTGGCTCCGTTCCTTCCTTCGCCTGCCTCGTCATTGCCATCAACCTTCCCGGGGTGGGGAAAGCAGCTGGAGACTACCGAACGCGGGCGGTGGAAGAGATAGAGTGCCTCTGCCCTGTGCCCCCCCTCATTTTTGTGTTTACACACAGCTCCACCCACGGCCGCACTGAACATAAGGACTAGGAGTAAGTGCTTCCCAGGCGAGAGAGTCCTGACCGACTGGCAGACGAGGGAAGGAAGGTGTCTCTGACTGACAGGCGAGGGAAGAACAGGTGTCTCCGACTGACGGGCGAGGGAAGGACAGTTGTCTCTGACTGACGGGTGAGGGAAGGACAGGTATCTCTGACTGACGGGCGAGGGAAGGAAGGTGTCTCTGACTGATGGGCGAGGGAAGGAGTGGTTTCTCCGACTGATGGGCGAGGGAAGGACAGGTGTCTCTGACTGATGGGCGAGGGAAAGAGTGGTGTGGCATGTGCAGAGCAGGAGGGTCCCCAGGAAACGGGCCAGGGTGCCTGAAGCGAGGTGGCACAGCCCGCAGTGCGCTCTCTGTCCAGACGGGAAACCGGGACCCAGATGGCATAACCAACCATGAGGGGTGGAGCCCCCTTGCCGGAGCGGGGTGAACCTTCGGGTGCCATGACACATGCATGGGACAGACGGCGGCCGACACTGGCCGCCTGTACACGGGAAACGCCAAAGAGCTGCAGGACAAGGAGCTGAGGGTGGCGACAGCACCCCCCATACATGGTGCGGGCAGCCCACCCAGGCAGGACAGCCAGCGGCCAGCCCTCACGCCACACACGCATGCTGTGGCGCAGAGCCAGGAGCGGCTTCGTGGTGAAGCTGGGAAGGCGGAACAGCTGAGGCGGCCCCCTGGCCCTCCCCCACGTCAGCACTGTACACGTCCCGTGGAGCTGGAGGGCGACACGGAAGAGCAGAAGCGGAGGCGAGCGAACGGGGCCGCCCGGAGCTCGTGTGCGGTGGATGCTGGTGCCCTGCTGCCCAGCCGGGTCCCTGACTGACCGGGTGGTTCTCACGGCCCGACACAAGCACCTCGCGTGGGAACCCTCCGCACGTGCTCCTAGCAAGAAGCTGCAGTGTGTGCGGCCTGCGGGGAGGCCAGAGACGAGGGACCGAGGCCTGGACCCTGGACTACAGCCGCTCGCCCGCCCCGTCCAGGCCCGCAGGGGCCGACACTCACCCAGGGTCTCAGCAGGAAGGCGACGAGGCGCCTCAGGAAGAAGGGCAGAGAGCTCAGCTTCATGAAGAAACTCACGGAGGGGCTGAACTTCTCATTTCTCCTGCAAGGACCAGGGCACGGTCAGCTCTGACTCGGGGCGCACCCGAGCCGAACCCTCCTCAGCCCCGTGTCTGGGAGAGTTAGACGGAAATTGTTTCCTAGGGGCCCCAAGTGGCAGCACAGCGGGCAGCGGCCGCCCTGCACATGCCGGCCCGGGTTCAGCCTCCCGCCCTTCACAGGGACCCCCGAACCCGCCGGGGGTGACCCCTGAGCTCCCCACATGTGCCCCAAAACAAACAAACACACAGAAAATTCCTTCTGGT
Organism: Sorex araneus; assembly: GCF_027595985.1. Classification (NCBI taxonomy): domain Eukaryota; kingdom Metazoa; phylum Chordata; class Mammalia; order Eulipotyphla; family Soricidae; genus Sorex; species Sorex araneus. Next base: position 67,079,128 of record NC_073311.1, read on the forward strand.
GCATCCAATCTCGCTTGACTCTGAAGTCCACGAGCGTCCAGCAGACCCGGGGCTGGATGTGAGGTTGGAGCTCGTTCAGCGCAGAGCAGCCGCTGGGGCCATGGGCCCCGGGGGACGGGGGCCCCAAAGAGGTGGAGTGTGCAGACAGTGAGCAGGACAGCCCCTCAGGCTCCTGTGGACCTTCCTTGTGTACAGCACGTGTCGTCACTGGCGTGCACTGAGTGAGGCTCTGTGACCAACGCGAGTGGCCTGAGTGTTCTGGGATACACGTACGTGTGGTTCCACCTGCCTCCTGTCTTTATTTCTCACCCAAGTGCAAGACCTCTTTCTCACCTGACAGGTAATATTTCGTGAAGGGGAGCCCCAGCTCTGGGCCCGGAGGCCACCCCCATGGCCACTGCTGTCCATCAGAGCCATGTGAACACTTCCCCTGGACCTTCCCAAATGGTCACAAAGCTGAGCAGAACCCTTCCCTCCTCCTGGACCTGGGCGCCGTGCTCCTCGACACGCCCTGGTGCTCCCGGGCCCTCTCCCACTCACAAGAGCTCAGACATGGTCTCCATCCCGTCTCCTAGGAGCCCACCAAAGAAGAACTCGAAGACTGCAAAGTCCATCCGTGGGATCGAGAATGGGACGACCTGAAGGGAGGAGAGAGGGTCAGAGCACCCACGGCTGAGCCTTCCTTCATCCTGGCTGAAATCTGGGCACTCGCTCAGGGCCACTCGTGGGCAGGGTTCGAGGAGCAGGCACTCGGGGACAGTGGGAAGACAGGTATGACGGAGCCCCGCGGAGGGTGAGTGAGGACAGGCTGAGGCTGTTCGTGTCCTCACACTTCCCACCTCGAGCAGAGGCGGGCAGCCGGCTATCTGCTGTGTCCCACCCCCGCCTGTCACCAAGCCCCAAGCGTGTGCAGCTAATTTCTAAACAAAAGCTAAGACTGGTCGCCCCTAATGAGAAAGGCGAGTCTCTGCGCCAAGGACTCTGGCACCCGTGACCTGCTGCTGGACAAGAAAGTGCAATGTGGGAACTCCTGCCTGCCCCACGTCACTGCGGGTCTGCTCACAACTGCAGGTCTGCTCACACCTGCGGTTCTGCTCACACCTGTCGGTCTGCTCACACCTGCTGGTCTGGGTCATATCTGCTGGTCTGGGTCATACCTGAGGGTCTGCTCACACCCAAGGGGCAGCTCACACCTAAGGGTCTGCTCACACCTAAGGGTCTGCTCACACCTGCAGGTCTGGGTCACACCTGTGGGTCTGCTCACACCTGTGGGTCTGCTCACACTGCAGGTCTGCTCACACCTAAAGGTCTGCTCACACCTGCTGGTCTGGGTTACACCTGCTGGTCTGCTCACACCTGCTGCAGGCCCCACACAGCCTCTTCCCCATCTGTGCTGAAGTGCTGAGCCTCCTGGGAATACGCCCTCTCACATGCCTGCCCTCACCCGCTCTGATCCCTCACAACTCCCACAGCCTCACCCAGAGCCCGTCTCAGCAGCAACAACACCCCCTCTCCCCCTTGCCTTCCCCTCCCCTCCCCTCCCTTTCCCCTACCCCCTGCCCTCCCCCAACTCCTCCCTCCCCTCCCCCTCCCCCACCCCATCCACCCTGATGCACTCTGGCCTCACACCCAAGGTGCTGCCGTTTCTCCAGCTAATCAGGACCCACCACTTCAGACCCCAGCCCGGCAGCCTCTGCCCTCAGACACCCAGGGTCAGCCTGTGCACGGTGGGGCTGAGGGAGGAGCTGGTGGCGCCCACCTTGTGACCGGCCCTCTCGAGCAGCTCCCGGCTCTGCTGCAGGGCCCGCCGCATGCAGGGCAGCATAAGGCTGTAGCTGCCGGGGTCCTCAGAGCAGCCGATGCGCAGGGGCTGGGAGCAGGAGTACAGCTGAGCGGTCAGAGGCCAGCCGGGACGCGTGGCACAGGAAACACGGGGGGAGAGAGAGAGAGGGAGGGGGAGAGAGAGAGGGAGAGGGAGAGACAGGGAGAGAGACAGGGAGATAGATAGGGAGAGAGAGAGGGAGAGAGAAACAAAGGGAGAGAGAGAAAGGGAGAGATAGAGGGAGGGAAGTAGAGGTAGAGAGAGGGAGGGAGAGAAGGAGAGAGAGAGAGGGAAAAATCATTAGAGGAAGTGAGACAGAGAGAGAGGGAGAGAGGGAGAAGGAGAGGGGGGGAGAGGAGAGACAGAGAGGGGGAGAGAAGGAAAGACAGAGAGGGAGAGGCAGAGAGAGGGAGAGAGAAACAAAGGGAGAGAGAGAGAAAGGGAGAGATAGAGGGAGGGAAGTAGAGGTAGAGAGAGGGAGGGAGAGAAGGAGAGAGAGAGAGGGAAAAATCATTAGAGGAAGTGAGACAGAGAGAGGGAGAGAGGGAGAAGGAGCGAGAGACAGAGAGGGGGAGAGAAGGAGAGACAGAGAGGCAGAGAGAGGGAGAGATGGGTTTCCAAGTCTGCTCATGTGTCACTTGGCAAAGCGTCCCCAGCCATCCACCACTGGCACATGGTTATTGTTCCTTGGTGGCTCCTCACCCCGTGCTCCCTCCTGGAGAATGAGGTGCCCCACTCGCTGTGAGACCCTCATGGGCCTCGGGCCAGAGCCTCCGGGCAGTGCCTCACTGTAGGAGACCCGCCAAGGACCACGGCCCTGGAGGAGTCTCAGGGCTGCTGGTTCTCCTCAGGGACCAGCTCAGCCCCGAGCAGCCAGCATGGAACCCTGAAGCCACTCAGCACCAGCCGCCTGGAGCCCTGAGGCGAGCAGCTCTGAGGGAGGAGGCTTGCTGCTGACCACACCAATCACCGCGGGTATGGGGGGCAGGGCGGCCTGTGTGGGGCGGGACAGCCCAGACTGACCGGGTCCCGGGCACGGCCACACGCCTCCTAGTCGCACCCTGTGAGTGAACTCGCCATGAACCGGACGGTCCCTCTGGACGCAGGAGCCCCGAGGCCATGTGCGTGGAAGGGGCCTGGTCAGCACGGCCGCGCGCTCACCTGGTCATTGAAGGGCAGCGGGGGCACCGTGGGGTCCAGCCGGAAGAGCTCGTCACACAGCAGCGCCCGCATGCACAGCGCCAGGCTGTCCACGTCCCTGGCCATGGGCCCCAGGGCGGACAGGACTGGGAGGAGGAAGAGAGGGTGGCAGGGCTGCTCGGGAGGCCCAGGCTCGAGTGTCTCCTTGGCCCCTGGGGACGGGGACGTGCCCCTGCTGGGCGCTCCTCTGAGGAGAGGGCCTCACCGAGCCCCGCCCTTCTCACCACCCAGAGCCGCTGCCCTCCCCGTGTGACTGTCCGTGGACACCCATGAGGTCTGCATAGGCTGGACTCAGAAGCCCACGGCCAGGAGGCCCCACGCTCAGTCTGGGCTGGGACCCGCTTCCTGGACAGCTCTGCTCTCCCTTGACAGGGGGGAAGCTGGGCGAGGCGGCTTACCAGTTTTCTGGCCTGGCGCTGCCGACAACACACCCAATGAGCTGCAAAACAGGCATTTTCGGTGTCAGCCTGAGAGAACCTCAGCACCGTGGGCCGGTTTCCACTTATGACAACAGACTCGGTCACACACATCAGCCCTGTGACCAACCTTAGAAAAACTCTGCGAGTCTTTAGTTTCATCTACGATGGCTCTGGAAAAAGCTCTATGCACAGCCCTGAGAAAGATCCAGAGAGACCCTGAGAGCCTGAAACATCCTGAGAGAGATTCTGAGAGAGACCCTGAAAGACCCTGAGAGACCCTCCCTGAGAGAAACCCTGAGACCCTGAGAGACCCTGAGACATCCTGAGAGAGACTCTGAGACCCTGAGAGAGACTCTGAGATCCTGAGACATCCCAAGAGATCCCCTGAGAGATTCTAAGAGAGCCCCTGGGAGAGCCTCTGAGAGTCCTTGAGAGCCTCTAAAATATCATGAGAGAGATGCCAAGAGACCCTGAGAGAGTCTGAGAGATCCTGAGAGACCCTGGGAGAGATCCCGAGAGGCCCTGCGACATTCTGAGAGACTGAGAAACCCTGAGACATCAAGAAAGTACCTGAGAGACCCTGGGAGAGTCCTTGAGAGTCCCTGAAAAAGATCCCGAGAGGCCCCGAGAAACTCTAGGAGAGCCCCTGAGAGATCCTGAGGTGATTCCTCACCTTAGCCTGGTGCTCGTGGTCTTGAGCCCACAGATCCCACAGAAGCTGGCGGGGATGCGGATGCTGCCACCCAGGTCAGTGCCCATGCCCAGGATGGAGCCCCCGGAGGCGATCAGCACAGCTTCCCCACTGGATGAGCCCGCAGGGGTTTTCTGGAAGCCCTTGGGGTTCAGAGTCGTTCCAAAGATGGGGTTGATGCTGTTGTAGCTGAAAGATATCAAGGCCTCAGGTTTCCTCCATCACCCACAGACCCACCGGGGCCCGATGTTGCCACCACGAGAGTGGAGAGAGCCAATAATTGCTGCGGAGACACTCGCCCCGGGCCCCCTCCCTTCTCCCCTCAGCTCCCTGGGGTTCTGGGCTGCTCGCCCAGGATCCAGGGGCGACCCGAGCATGCACCCACCTCATCATGGCCTGCGGGACGTTGGTCTTGGCAAACACCACAGCCCCCTGGCTCCTCAGCACCTTGGCGATCACACAGTCCTCCTCGGCTGGCCTGTCCAGCCAGGCTACCAGGCCGCAGCTGGACACCTCACCCTATCGGGGACACTATGTCATGGGAACAGGGGACTGGACGGGGTGGGCAGACGCCGGCGGGTGACTGAGCAGAGGCCATCGAGGTGCCCACTCTTGCTTGAGCGGTGGAGCACGGCCTGCACGGGGTCCCCAGAGCCCAGCACGTCCCGTCGGCACAGCTCTGCTGAGCGCCCCCTGCCCCACAGACGCACTGGGTGAGGAAGCGGGCTGAACATAGGCCAGCGCTGGACTAGGCTCCTGGCCGCCGCCCAGCTGCCCTCGTCCTGCTGCCCAGCGCAGCACTGGCTTGTGTCGGCTGCTTCTGCATGGCCAGGGTGTCTCTTTCCTCGGCGTTCATCCTTCTCAACGTAGAGAAGGGGGCTCCCCCGGGGACAGACTCCAGCCTTCTCTCCTCGGGCCCAAGTGTCTACAGAGCTAGCCCGCACACGGTCCTCAGGGGCCTGAAGGCCACAGGCCTCCCTGTCACCCTCCCCCCCAAAACTACTCTTTGAGGCGAACTTGGGGAGGCTGGTCAGGACGGATTTGCCTTTCCTAGCGAGAGCATCCCTCACTCCTGTAGCGCCTGTGCTCTCAGGGCTGGGACAAGCCCCTGCGCCTGTCCCCAGGATGGGGGCTGGCCGCCGGGAGGGTGACAAGCAGGAGGCAGCGGGGCTGTCCTGGAGTTCAGAGCCCCCAGCTCACTGCCTGGAGCGAAGCGTGAGGGAAGCAGGATGGCCCGGTGCTGGCGAGCTGCTGGGCATGTGGCGGGAATGTGGCAGGGAGCTGGTGGGAGCATGGTGGACGCGTGGTGGACGCGTGGTGGATGTGTGGTGGACACGTGCTGGGAGCGTGGTGGGTGCATGTTAGTGAGCTGGTGGGCGCATGGATGGCGTGTGGTGGGCGCGTGGTGGACACGTGGTGGACATGTGGTGCACGTGTGGTGGACCCATGGTGGACACGTGCTGGGAGCGTGGTGGGTGCGTGTCAGTGAGCTGGTGGGCATGTGGTGGACATGTGGTGGACATGTGGTGCACGTGTGGTGGACCCATGGTGGACACATGCTGGGAGCGTGGTAGGTGCGTGTTAGTGAGCTGGTGGGCATGTGGTGGACACGTGGTGGATATGTGGTGCACGTGTGGTGGACCCATGGTGGGCACGTGCTGGGAGCATGGTGGGTGTGTGTCAGTGAGCTCGCGGGCGTGTGGTGGACACGTGGTGGATATGTGGTGCACATGTGGTGGACCCATGGTGGGCACGTGCTGGGAGCATGGTGGGTCCGTGTCAGTGAGCTGGTGGGTGTGTGGTGGGTGGCTGGTGGGCGACTGGTAGGTGCGTGGCAGGGAGCTGGTGCTGGTGGCGGTGCTGGGCCCACCTGGCACTGGTAGTTGTCCTTCAGGCTGACTGGCACGCCATGCAGGAGGCCGCGGTGCGGGCGCTGGTGCAGGTCCTGCAGCTGCTGCTCCCAGCTGGAAAGGAAGCCCGTGAGGCAGTTCCAATCCCGTTGTGCCCGGAGTGCCTGCCAGTCGGCCCACAGGAAAGCAGGGTCAGGCCCGGGGCTGGGCGACACCCAGGCGGCCGGTGTCCCTTCCCGCGTGCACAGCCCGCAGGCCTTGGCAGAGGGCACAGAGCTGCTGTTCCCAGGGGCAGACGCCAGCTTGTCGTCACTCGGGCACTTCCCCCTTTGACTCAGACATGCAGCCTCTCCCCCCGCCTGGCCTCTGCCACCCACCTCTCACCTGCTCCAGGTAACTGTGGAGGACCAGCTCAGGACTCAGGGTCCCCTCCTGGAGCTTCTGTGTCAGCTCCAGCAGTGACAGAGAGGCGACGGACTTGGCAGAAGCCTCAGGGTGCTGCAGGAACAGACACACGGACATTAGGGACAGACACACAGACGTGGGGACTGCAGGGACAGACACTGCTGTGGGTGAGCTGCAGGGAGACACAGGATATCGGGAGACGTTGGGGGGACACGCGGCACATGGCACGGAGCTCGGCCCCGCGAAGATGCACGGCAGCAGTGCAGGTGGCAGAGAGAGTGGCATCGGGCCAGGGCCCCGAGTCAACCAGGCGCGTGAGTGTCAGGGAGCCCACAGCAGAGAGCGCAGTGTGGGGAGACTCGGAGACACCCTCCGGCCCTGGCGTAGGACAGGACTGGTGCTGAGGGAGCAGTGTGGCGTGCTCAGTGCCACGGAGCTCAGCGGCCGACCCCCAGGACACCCCGCCTGCCCCCGCCCCTCCGGAATCCTTCTGAACGAGGGCACCGTATCCTGCAGACTGCCCCGTGCCACCTCCCGGTCGGGAAACCTGCTCTCCTCACGTCTGCTCCCAGCCTCTGCAGGGAGCGCCCCTCTCCGTGCCCCCTGTCCCCTTCCCGTCCCTCCCCCGAGCCCCTGCCTGGGGGAAGCCTGTGGGGGGCTCCACCTTCTGCCAGAAGGTTTGCAGCTCGGCCTCCACCTGGCGCAGCTGCTGCTCCCGCCGGCCCAGGGCCTGGGTGATCTTGGCCTCCAGCTTTCTCCTCCAGAAGCTCCAGCGCAGCAGGATGGCAGTGCCCAGGGTGCCCACGCCCAGCCCCAGGGCCCAGCGTAGCTCCCGTGGGACCTGCCCCAGCATGGCCACAGCGCCTGCCTGTGTGAAACAAGATTGGGGGTCCCGTGGGCTTTCTCCTCCACGACGGAGAGTGGTTCAGTGACCCTTGTGCATCCCAGCCTGGGCCAGGGGCTACCTGGACTCAGGCACTTCACCAGCAGGGTCAGGCCAGTGCCTTCCTCCTGCAAGTCGGCCCCCGCCCCAGCCCCCTTCCGCTCACCACAGCCTCCTTCATGCTCCCAACGCCCCTGAGCTCCCAGGACCACACAGCCTGTGGAGACGCCCGTGGTGCTGCCTGCAGTCCATCTGCTGCCAGGGCTTTACAGGGGCTGGGCGGGTCTTGCTCCCATTGGCCGGCTCCAATTACTATGAAAAGCTGAAGGACCTTGACCTCCTGGCCACTGGGGGCCCTCCTCTGACATGACCTGAAAGAGTCAATGGTTTAAAGATTGTTGTTTGTACAAGCGAACGCAGAGAACCTGTGCTCTCTGCCCGGCACCTCGGGAGGGCCGGCTTTGCAGGACAGTGGATGCTGCTTCCTGGCTTGTGCTGGGCAGAGAACAGGGTTGAGAAGCTGCAGAGATGCCACACAAGTGAGGGGAGAATGTGTGCCTGGCGACTCTGGAAGGGGCGAGAAGGCAGGTGAGCCCATGGGGCTGCACCCGGTCCCTGCACGTCCCCCCAAGGGACGTTTGTGTGTGCTCATACCGCCTTTTGTAAATATCAGTGCACTGTATATATATATATATATATATATATATATATATATATATACATATATATATGCAATAACAGGGCGGGTAGGGTGTTTGCCTTGCACACGGCCGACCAGGGTTCGATTCCTCCATCCCTCTCAGAGAGCCCGGCAAGCTACTAAGACTATCCCGCCCACACAGCAGAGCCTGGCAAGCTACCTGTGGCATATTCAATATGCCAAAAACAGTAACAACAAGTCTCACAATGGAGACATTACTGGTGCTGCTCGAGCAAATTGATGAGCAACAGGATGACTGTGATACAGTGATATATATGTTTGTATATATATATATATATATATATACATATATATATAAAGCCCGTAGGACCTGTCTGAAGACCTGTCCCCTGTCCCAAAGGAGAATTACCTGACAGTGTAGATGCTGCACTTTGTCTGGTAGCTCTGACTTCACTTGAGCTGAGGTTTCTGTCCTTCAGTAATGACCGGTGGTGACAGTGACTGGATTGCAATGACTGAACAGAGGACTTTCTATGTCCTGTTGGGCCTTCCACATGATGGACAGTTTTCACTCAAATTTCATAGCCTCATTCTCCACAAGAGTCTCCACAGGAGTCGAATGGAATCCTAAAAATTCACTCACCATTTCGCCTGCAGTGGGGAATCCCCCGGGAAGGAATCCATCTGCTTTCTGGGCACTGGAGGAGTCACTGGTGTCGGCTGCTCAGAGGCCGGGAGGGTTTGGTTCTGGCTCATAGCCGCAGGCCTCACTGGTGTGAGGAGGAGAGGCAGAGCAGACCTGTGAGGAAGTTTTCCACGACACAGGGGTCACAGGGAAATGGTCATCAAATGCTGCGGACAGTGAAAGCTCGCCGTGTCCACCCTGGGGGAGAGCTGGCAGGAACACCACAGACCTTCCATCCCCCTGAGGAGGGGACTGGCTGGCCACGCCCCAAGTTGGTCTGAGCATCTCCTTGTGGGGCCCCACAGCCTGTCTGTGGTAGTCTTCCTCTGCACCCAGGAAGTCGGTGTTCCCGCCCCTGAGAGCCACATCAGGCTCCCAACTCCGGTCCCTGGTGACCTCAGCAGTGACAGGCATTCCCGACTGTCTGTGGCGAGAGGCTGGTGCTCCCATCACTGAGGGAGGGAAGCCTGTGAGGAAGCCCTCGGCTCTTTCGGAAACACACACGGACCTGCTGTATCAGATGCACACACACAAAGAGGGAAGGAAACTCAAATTCTGGTGTCCTGTGGGAGGGCTGATGGCTCTAAAGAATCAGTGAACACACATGTGGTGAAGGACACCTGTGTACGGATAACCCCTTTGTCAGAAAAAAATTTCGAAGCAAATACTGGAATTCTCAGAGGATTCGCCTTGATTTCCTAACACCCTTCAAACATGATTTTACCCACCGGGCTTGACAAGCCTAGAAGCTTCAGACCAGAGTTGAAATTGTAGGCGTGTCTGTTTAAAACAAGCTGGAAAACCAAAGCATCAGCCCACACCGAGACAGGACACGAGCAGATGCCGAGGTGGGTAAGTGACCGCCACTGTGAGTCCTGCACGTCCACACAGAGCCAGGAGGTAAAAGAGGGCCAAGTCTGATGGAGGCACTTGAAGATTTTCCTGTTTTGACGCACAGGAAAATAATGTGGTGAAAAGTGGAGGTATGGGAGAGGAGGAGCGGCCCCTGCGGCCCCCCCGCTCCCTCCCTCGTGCTCTGGACTCACGTGCCAGCAGCCCACAGGAAGGACGTTCTGATCTCTAGCCCTGCCCTCAGCCCTGCCCACCTTCCTTCTCTCGCTGACGTGTCTTCTCTGGGCTGCCTCTCACAGTCTCACCGGCTCAGGGAAGCCCCCGGGACTCTGCGTCGGGCCACACCCATCCGGGCCGCCCAGGGGAGAAACTGTGCGGTGGATAGCAGACTCAGCCCCGGCTCTTCGTCGTCCCTGCAGCTCTCTGCACCCAGGCCCCCGACACAGCCCTAAACTCAGGGTTTGCTGACTAGCCCAGGGTGACAGAGCTCTGGAGTCCAATTCTTGGCTAGAAGCCGGTCAGTGATGGGGGCCGGAAGGACAGGAGAGTGACAGGGCACTTGTCTTGCATGTGACCACCTCAGGTTCCATCCCTGGAACCCCCATACCACACCTGGTCTCCTGAGCACTGCTGGGTGTGGCCCCCAACCCAATAAAAAAAATAAGATTCAAGAATCTGGTGAGTGGGGCTCAGCGGCCCCCGGAGTGGATGGCAACATTGCTATGACAATGGCCCAGCCAGGCCGAGGTGCAACCAGCTCAAAGGTTCAAACACAGCTGTACAGAGTTCCCTGAGCAGGAACTGGGCAAATGACCCTCAGTGGCCATGGATTATTTCTACATATCCCAGCGTGTTCTCCGGGCTGGCCTTGCAACACTGATCTCTTCAGTAGGCGGGTGATCAAAGAGTGAGGCAATCCCCTTGACAAAATGACTACTGAAGATGTCAATCAATTGGCCCACGAGTACTAACAGGTGACATGTCTGCCCACAGATCATTTTGTCTCAGCCAGCCACAGACCCTGCTGAAGTTCCATGATCAGATCATTGGTCAAAGCTGGAAATTTTCTAAAACATTCGTCAAAGCCTCATGTGAAAAATATTTGACCTACAATTCTTTCCTGGTGGTGCAAATAGAGTACCAGACTATAAAAATAATCCATTTGCTAAGTAAATAATTTCTCCTGCCCAGGGAGTCACAGTCAGGCATCAGGTCCTTTTCTAGCCCTCACCGCTGTGGCGAGTGCTCAGTCAGCAGTGTGTGTCTGGGCAAGGGCCTGCGCTCCATTCCTCTGGGCTCTCCTCAGGGCGGTCAGCAGGACTGGAGAAACACCTGGGACCGAAGAACACGAAATGAACAGATGCCATGTGTTGGAGAAACGTCCCGGGGTGTCTGTGCAGGAACGAAGAGCGAGGCAGGTTCCAGTGCAAAGCCGCCCAGGCCAGCACTGGCCACTGGGGCTGGGGCTCAGGTGTCTTCCTTGGACTTCTTAGAGAGGACAGATGGCCAGCAGCCTCAGTGGGGGGGGGGGGGTAGAAGGTCACATTCTGCCCACTAGGAGCCACAGGCCCATCCACTTTAGCTTCTCCAATCCCAAGTTGTACTGACTTTGGGGTCAAGAGGGCAACCGCCAAAGACGCTTTCTCGTTTGCAGATGAGAAGAAACTAGATGGAAAAATACCCCACAGCGAGAGCTGGGCCCAGAGGGAGGAGCCATGGGAAGAGCAAACAGCCCACATTCCTGCAGAGGACGGAGCCCCTGGCCGGTGGCAGCTTCGTCTGTGTCCACTCTGCAGGGCAGGGCAGCAGAGGCAAGAAGAGTCTGTTCTGCAAACAGAAACAGGCCCTCGCCCTGCTGTGGCCCATCCACCCCGCGGCACCACTGTCCAGCCCCGCTCTGCTCTGCCCAGCTCCATCCCTGCGTGCCTGCCTGCCCATGCCAGGGCCCGTGCCCCTGGCCATAGCTCCCCTTCAGGGTTCCTGCGGAAGTCTGATGTCCATCCCTGCAGCGGGCCCAGGTCAGAGGGTAGGGATCTGGGACTGGACACAGGGTGGCCGCTGCCCTCCTGGACGGCTGGCGGGTTCTTGGACTTGTGAGCCATCTGCAAATCTGTGCCCAAAGTTCCCAGGCCACCCCCAGGGCCGGGCGCCTTGTCTGGTCACTCAGGGCCATGGGGGCAAGAGGCCCAGAGCTTGGCAGTGAGTGGGGACTCTTCCCCATCACCAGGCATGTGTGTGAGCGGCTCAGTGGGACATCCGTCCCGAAACAGCGAGACCGCCCAGCTTCGGGAGCCGGACTCAGCGGCCCAGACTGCAGACACGCGTCTGCTCATCCCCCCACAGCCCGCCAGCCTCGCAGATCTCCCCTTGGCCCACCAGGGAGCCAAGCCCAGCCACGTCCCCCACCTCCTGCTCCCGCCTGGGAAGGGGCCCCTCGGGGGTCTGCACACGGACTCCTTGCCCTGCCCCCTCACCCTGCTGGCTGGCCGGCCTGGGCCTATCAAGCTCTCCTTGGCCTCGACAGGCTCCAGCAGTGAAGGGGGGAGCAGCCATGGCCCTCAGGGAACACGGGCTTGTCTCGGCATCAGACAGAGACCGCAACCAGTGCGGTTCCCAGGGAGGACAGGGCTGGGCAGGGGTGGTACCCACAGAGACGAGCAACCACGGGGGACGAGCACTCATGGGGGCAGCCAGGAGCACTCGTGGGGGTAGTTGGTAGAACTCATAGGGGCAGCTGGGAGCACTCCCAGGGGCAACTGGGAGCATTCACAAGGGCAGCTGGGAGCACTCAAAGGGGCTCTCCCCTGACCGAGGCCCCCTCAGAACCACACAGAGCAGCACCTCAGTGTTCAGGCCCTTTCCAGCAGGGAGACTGTCCGCAGAGCCAGGCCCTCGGTTTGTCTGGAGGAGCCCATCCCGGCATATTCACTCCCAGCTGAGTTGCCATCTCCAAAATCAAGGACTTCTTGGTCTCTCTGTTTTCAGGTCCAAATTCCAAGCTTCCACCTTCACTTGCTGAGAGACTCAGCCATTTTTCACTGTCCTGCTGACGTCTGTGCCAGTGAATCACTGCTCTCAGGTCCCTGTTCTATTCTGGGGCACCCCCCACTTCTTCCTGGAAGCCTGACTTCTTCCTCGAGCAAAGTCTGCATCTGATCGTGCCTGCGCTGGACATGGTTCCCTCTCGGCAGCCAGAGTTGTTCATTGACAGGAAAGCACGTCCATGTGTCCATTGCTGAGCCTCTGGACTAAAGGGCTGAAGAGACATGCAGGGAAATCACCTTGTTGTTAGGTGACCTCAGCTCCTTGGGGCTGGCCAGGAGACCTGTGGGAGACCCTGGGCTTGGCTGAGAATTGTTGTCAGACACTGGTCGCCAACGACAGCTGCCTTCCCAAGGACACTGGCTGCACACTGAAGCGGACGTGTGAGACACTCGTCTCCCCTACTCAAGCCAGACTTTGGGTCCCTGCCACAGCCTGGGTACCTGACATACTCTAACCTGGTCTCTAACAAACCTGGGTCCCTAACATGCCCCGGTGCCTAACATGCCTGGTTCCTAACAGGTCCTTCTTCTCTAAGTCACAGACTGGCAGGGCCGCTGCTCCTGGGAGCGGGTGCTTTTGGGTTTTGGCAGTAGCTTTTCTCTTCACCTGAGGGCAACTCATTCCCCAGGGAAGGTGATGACTCACAGGAACACGGAGGGAAGGAACTGACGAATTTCCTGACTACCTCTGCCTCTTGCTCGTTGCTCATTAGCATTGTCGCCATCATTTCATTCCAGGTGACATTTGGTGAGCACTGTTGTGTGGGGTGGGGTGGCCAGGGTGGGGTGTGCTTCCTACTGCGGGAGCAGGAGAGTGAAATGCTTTCCCGCCCGGCTCTGGCCTATTTTAACCACAGGCATTGGGGAGGTCAGAAGCACTGTTTCCAGTCGCGGAGCACGGACCTGGGGCAAAGCTGCCGGAGGTCACGCGAACGGGCGCAGAACACCCGGCTCGTGTGCAGACCCCTCGCGGCTCGGCTCAGCCAGCGGCCTCAGCGCGCAGCGCAGCAGGGCAGCAGGGCAGCGAGCGCGGGGAGCAGCTGTTCCTGGGCGGCGGGCGCCCTCTGCTGGGAGGACTGGCGCCTCACTCCTCACTGACGGCGCCCGCCCGGCGCGCGGCTCACCGGGAGCTTCTCCTGTCAGTGAGGCGAGTTCGGTGGTAGCAGTTGAGGTCTCACCCAGAGAAGCTCTGCGGAAACCAAGAACCAAAGGAAAGCCCAGAGAACCCCCTCCCCGCATCTGTCTCGCCACGAAAGGGGCCTCCGTCGCCATCATCTTCGGGAGAATCCAGCGGTCTCTCCTCGCTGAGGGGGGGAGGTTAGAACTGTCTGAGCGAGTCTGAATGAGCACTGGGCCGGCCAGGCCCGGGGGCTGCCTCAGGCGGACGGCAACCGCAGAGGCTCCAGTCCCTGAGCCCGTGCATCGGCCTAACTCCTGTCTCACGAACCGCCTCCGAACCGCACATTCAGCCCGAAGTCTGGGTCACAGACCCACGTGGAACCAGAATCTTCCGTTCCGGCGGAGCCTTGGCTCTGCACTGTACGATCACGTGAGGAGGCTAAACTCCCGCATCATGTGAGGCTGCTGTTTTCTTCCTGTGGGGCCACGGTCCGCCCACACGCCATGTCCCACAGTTTGGGAAGTTCCCCCCACGGGACTGTCTCTCCTTTAACGGGCAGCGAGCGCCCCACCTGTCTCCCAGAGGCTTGCCCCTGTCCTACCACAGGCTCCCTCACACCGTGTCCCCTCACAGCATGTCCCCCCAACGTGTCTTCTCACATCACATTCCCCCTCACCACACACCCCTCGCATCGCACTCCCTCACATCTCTCCCCCCGCCTCAGCCCCCCAGGTCAGGCCCCTCACACCGCCGGCACAGAAGTGGGCCTTCCCGCGCCGCTGCGCTCCTGAGAACCGTGTGAAACATCTGTGCGCAAACTCGCGGGACGAGAGTCAGTTCACCGCAGGAAAGGTGGGAGGCGCCAGGTCCCTCCTCGCCCAGTGAACGCTGACAGGGGACGTCCCTGGCACCGCCCCGTCCTGTGAACCACCCCCCTGTCCCGTCACGCCGTCTACCGGCCTCCCGAGAATGCCGGCCAGGCCCTGGCCCCGTCTCCGGTCACAGCAGCCCACGCGGGCAAGGCCCTGGGTTCCGAGTCGTCTCTGGGCTCCCGGCTGGACCCCAGTGCTGTCATCTAGTCTCTGGTCACGGCCATGCGTGGCTCAGTCCTGTGCTCCTGACCGTGTCACTGCCCCTAGGGGCGCCGGCCTAGCTGACAGCGGAGGAGAGAGAGAGACCGAGAGAGACAGGGAGAGAGAGGCCGTGAGAGAGAGAGACAGGGAGAGAGGAGAGAGACAGGGAGAGGGGGGAGAGAGGAGAGAGAGGAGAGAGGAAGAGAGGAGAGAGAGAGAGAGAGAGAGAGAGAGAGAGAGAGAGAGAGAGAGAGAGAGAGAGAGAGAGAGAGAGAGAGAGAGAGAGAGAGAGAGAGACGGTGAGGGGGGCGGGAGGGTCTTCTCATCTGCGGCCAAATTCCACCCCAGCCCCGGGGAGTGAGCTCCTTGTGGCATCGACAGCCCACACCTCACAGCACCTCACACCCCTCACTTCATGTCACGTCCCCCCCACATCACGTCACGCCACGTCCCCTCGTCACGTCACGTGCCCTCGCAGCACGTGCCCTCGGGTCCCCCTCGGAGGCGCCGCGGGTCCGAGGTGAGGCCGGGGCTCCAAGCCGCACTCCTGGGGCCGCCCCTGACGGACCCCCAGGCCAAGCCGGCGCGTCGCGGCGACATCGAGCGCCCGCGGCGCCGCCTGCAGGCGAGCACTTGATCCCTGGCGCCGAGTCGCCAACCGGGCACGGGGTCCCCTCCGCGGGGCGACAGTGACCCCTGCTGGCGACGCGCGGAATCACGCTCCCGCGCTCGGCGCGGCGGCCCGCCCCTTCCGGCGCGTCCCCGGCCCGCCCCTTCCGGCGCTTCCGACTCGCCCCTTCCGGCGCAACCGACTCGCCTTTTCCGGCGCGCCCGGCCCTCCCCTTCCGGCGCGCGGCCCGCCCCTTCCGGCCTTCTTGGCTGTCCGGCAGCGGCCATGGGCGCGGGCTCGCTCGAGGGCTACTACTTCTCGGCCGCGCTGAGCTGCAGCTTCCTGGGCTCCTGCCTGCTCTTCTCCGCCGTCGGCCGCGCGCTGCGGGAGCCCTACATGGACGAGACCTTCCACCTGCCGCAGGCGCAGCGCTTCTGCGAGGGCCACTTCTCCCCCGGGCAGGTGCGCGCGCCCGGCGGGTGGGTGCAGGCGCGGGTGTGGCTGCAGGGGAGGGTGCGGGTGCAGGCGCGGGTGTGGGAGCAGGGGACGGTGCGGGTGCAGGCGGGTGCAGGCACGGGTCGGGGAGCAGGTGCAGGTGAGGGTGCAGGTGAGGGTGCAGGTGGGTGCAGGCGCGGGTGTGGGAGCATCTGCAGGTGAGGGTGCAGGCACGGGTGTGGGTCAGACGGGTGCAGGTGAGGGTGCAGGCGTGGGTGCTGGTGGGTGCAGGTGAGGGTGCAGGCGCGTGTGGGGGTCAGGCGGGTGCAGGTGAGGGTGCAGGCACGGGTGTGGGTCAGATGGGAGCAGGTGAGGGTGCAGGCGCGGGTGTGGGTCAGACGGGTGCAGGTGAGGGTGCAGGTGCAGGTGTGGCTGCGGGCCGTGTGGACAGGCACAGCTGCGGTCCGTCTGTCCGTCCGTGCCCTCATCAGCCTGACTGCGCGCGCATCTGGTGACCCGGAAGTCGGCAGCTTCCCTGGCTTGGAGCGGGGCCCTCGCGGGTTGGGGGTCCGGCTGTCTGCGCCCAGCGCCTGGAGCCCCTTCTCGGGCCCTTGTCCGCCCTGCCCTGCGCTCGGCAGAGGCTCCCGAGGGCGGGCGGGCGGAAGGGAAGTGGCGCCTCACTCTGGCCTGTCTGCAGTGGGACCCGATGATCACGACGCTGCCGGGCCTGTACCTGGTGTCGGTGGGCGTGGTGAAGCCCGCGGGCTGGGCCTTCGGCTGGTCCGACCATGCCGTGTGCTCCATCGGGATGCTCCGCTTCGTCAACCTGCTCTTCAGCGTGGGCACCTTCTACCTGCTGTACCTGCTGCTCCGCCAGCTGCACCCCAGAGCCAAGGTGGGTCCAGCTTGGGGGGCGGGAGGCCTTCTCGTGTTCGGTTTTGGTTCTGCAGCCACACGCGGGTCACTGGGCTGCCGCTGTCTCTGCCGGGCGCTAGGGTGGGGCCGCCTGCGTGCAGAGCCTGTCTGGGCCCCGAGCATTTCCCAGCCCTGGTAAACTGTCTCTGGAGTCTGGTCAAGAAGCGTCCGTAGTGGTCGGTGTTTACGCATGTGTGTGAACAGAAAGCTGGTGCCCGAGTCTCCTCTAGCTGCGGCTTTTGAGACAAGCAGCTGCTTGTGTGTCCGGCTGGCTGGGTGAGTTTTCCTTGCTCACATTTTGTGGTTGGCGCTGCTCGTACAGAGGTAAGGAAACGTCCGACCCTTTGCTTGGAGAGCTTGTGTGTTGAGTGGGGAAACCTCCGTTACTTGGGGCAGAAACGCAGGCCTGCTCTGATCCGCCGAGGGTCTCTGGCTGGAGACATCGGGGCCGGACTTGGGCTGCCTGACTGACCCCCGACTCGTGGGTTTGCCTGGAAACCTCTCGTAGACGTGGTTGGCAGAGGCGGTGTTTGGAGAAGACGCGGGCAGTCATGTTTTCTCCCCGGCTCCAGTAACGGGCCCCGTCTCTCCCGCACAGGCGTCCGGAGTGCAGCGGGTCCTGAGCACGGTGACCCTGGCCGCCTTCCCCGTCCTGTACTTCTTCAACTTCCTCTACTACACCGAGGCGGGCTCCGTGTTCTTCACCCTCTTCTGCTACCTGATGTGCCTGTACGGGCACCACAAGACGGCCGCCCTGCTGGGCTTCTGCGCCTTCATGCTCCGCCAGACGAACATCGTGTGGGCCGCCTTCTGCGCGGGCAGCCTCGTGGCCCAGCGGCTGGCCGAGGCCTGGGGCACGGAGCTGGCGAAGAGGAAGGAGGCCCGGCCGCCGCGCTCCGAGCTGGGGGCGCTGCTCCGCTTCCTGGGGGCCTTCTGCGCGCGCCCGCGGAACCTCTGGGCGCTGCTGCGGCTGACCTGGCCCTACGTGCTCCTGGGGCTGCTCTTTGGCGCCTTCGTGGTCCTCAACGGCGGCATCGTGGTGGGCGACCGCAGCAGCCACGAGGCCTGCCTGCACGTGCCGCAGCTCTTCTACTTCTGCGCCTTCACGCTGTGCTTCTCCGCCCCGCACCTGCTGTCCGTCGGCCGGCTCAGGGCCTTCCTGCGCCTGGCCTGGCGGCGCCGCGGGGCCTGTGCGCTCCTCACCGCGCTGGGGCTCGTGGCGGTGTGGCGGTTCACCTACGCGCACAAGTACCTGCTGGCGGACAACCGGCACTACACCTTCTACGTGTGGCGGCGCGTGCTGCAGCGGCACGCGGCCGTGCCCTACCTGCTGGTCCCCGCCTACCTGTTCGCCGGCTGGGCCATCGCCGACTCGCTCAGGGCCAGGTCCGTCTTCTGGAAGCTGGCCTTCTTCACCTGCGTGGCCGCTGCGACGGTGCCCCAGAGGCTCCTGGAGTTCCGGTACTTCATCCTGCCCTACGTCATCTACAGGCTGCACATCCCGCTGCCCTCCGCCCCCCGGCTGGCCTGCGAGCTCGGCTGCTACGTGGCCGTTAACCTCCTGACCTTCCACCTCTTTCTGAATAAGACGTTCCAGTGGCCCAACAGTCAGGACGTGCAGAGGTTCATGTGGTAGGGGCTGCTCAGGCTCGGGCACTGAGGCCCACTTCCCCTGGGAGCGCCAGGTGGGCGGGTGACGTGGGACTTCCTCCAGCACGTTGGTGCCTCTCGTGCCACCATCACACACGGGTGGGTGCCACGACCTGGAACGGGGAGGGGAGGGCAGGGAGAGACGGGCAGACACAAGCTGTGGAAGGAGGTGCCTGTCCCGCGCACCCAGGTCAGGGGCCGCTGCACTGCCCTGCGGCTCGGCCCCTGGTGTCCCTGTGGGTCAGTCTGCGGGCCTTCTCGGGCCGGGCTGCTTCTCAGCCGCAGTTCCTGGAGCCCCTAAAGGCCCCGGCGCCCGAGTGAGTGGGCAGCCCTCTGCCCACAGGTCACGTCAGTCTCGGGGTGCCGTAGACGCACGGGAGATCGGGGCCTCAGCCCATGTTTGGGTCAGGTTGACTTTGTTAAGAATCTGGAACTGGGGAGTCCCACACAATGGTCACAGATACTTACGTCAGCGAGGACCACCTTTAGTTTACGTTTTACTGGTTTTGGGGCCACACTCCGCGGTGCTCAGGGCTCACTCCTGACTGCCGGGGTTTGAGGGCCATGGATCTACCCAGGTAGGCCACGTGCAAGGCAGGCGCCCTCCCCGCTGTACTGTCTCTGGACCTGGTTTACGACACGGAACCTGTATTCACCCTCGCTGGTGCTCCAGAGATTCGGGACCCCCAGAAGCCGCCCACACCGTCTGTTTGGGTGTTCCGGACACTTCCTGCAGTGACAGTATTTCTCACAGATGTTTCAAAATCAGAGTTTCTCGCCGTTCTCGATTAAGTGGTGAAATCTGCTGAGGAGCCCGAGAGCCTGCAGCCGGGCCCTGACTTCTGTCCTGGGGTCGGGCAGAGTGGGGGGCTGTGGGCGGGGCATCTTCACGCACACTCCCTGAAGAGCAGAGCAGGAGGCACGAGCGCGTGACTCAGCCCACGGTGTCCGTGGACTCACCACAGCGGCACGTCCCGTCTCAGCCCTGCCCTGGTGTCCTGCTCGGGGCCCGTCGCCGGCCCCGGCTGCCGCTGCCTTTGCCTGCCATGCGGACGCCGCTCTGTGGGTGCTCCGGCCGTGCCGGGTCCCCACACTGCCCTGCGTGGTTGGACTCAGGGGAAACTGGTTCTGGCCGGCACCGGCCCTGCCGTGGGGTTCTGGGTAACGTTGGCGACAGGCCCAGTGTCTTCGAGACTTGTGTAGTTGCGAACGCGCTAATAAAAGATGAAGGATACGTGTTTCGGACGTGATGCCAGCCTGGCGTGTCCACACGTGGGAGTCGTTCCGGGCTGGGTCTGCCTCGCTTTGCAGCCGGCGCCTTCAGTGGCACTCTGGTACCGGGTTTGGACTTGTCCGTCTGTAGCAGCCTGAGGCGAGGCTGGGGAACGAGCCCTGCCGTGGCCCTACAGCCTGGGGGCCTAGTGCGGGGTCCACGCTGGCGGCCCACACGGGTCAGCGCTGGAGCTGCGGGGTCTGTGTGGAGGGGCCGGCCAGGAGCACCTTGCCAAGGGGAGGCCGCGGCACAGGGCCTGCAGCAGCCGGGAAGGTGAGTTTGCTGCCCCAGCGGAACGTGTCGGCCCAGCACGGCCCCCGTGACGGCAGGTCGCCGCCGGGCCCCAGGACTGCAGCTTCACACATCCGTCCCCACAGGCCCCAGGACCGCAGCTTCACACGTCCGTCCCCACAGGCCCCAGGACTGCAGCTTCACACGTTCGTGTGTCACGTGCTATGTGTATCTGTGCCATGTGATCTGTGCTGTGACCATGTGTTGTGTGTTTTAGCCATGTGCCGTGTGCTATGTACCGCAGCCACGTGCCGACCGCCCTGGGTCCCAGCAGGGGAGGGATGCAGAGCAGGCTGCCTGGAGGAGGTGGCCCCTCCCTGCTCTCTGCTGGCTGCTCAGGGCCCTACTGGGCCACCAGGGGGCGCTCTCACTCTTCTCTCGGCCTCAGGCAGTGCCAGCAGGGTCCAGCCTCGGGCTTTTCCCTTTTGGGAGCCTTTGGGCCCAGTAGGCAGGTCCGGATGTTCTGTCCTCGGGACCACTGGAAGCTGCACCCTCCCCCCCACCACTGCCAGGGCTGCGTGGGGAGCTTCCTGCTCTCGGCCCCTGGTCGCGCTGTGCAGCGGGAAGGGCAGGGCTAGTGCCAGAGGGGCGTCCCGGGAGCATCCGCAGGGCCCTGGCTGTGGGCCGCGTCCCAGCCGTGCCCCTTCCCCTGTGCGGCTGGCGGTGGGCAGTCACGGGTCTTTTCTGCTGGACTGTGTTTGCACTGCAGAGCCATCCTGTGCCTGTGTGTGTATGTGTGTGTGCGTGCGCGCGGGCGCATGTGTGTGCGTGTATGCATGTGCCTGTGTGCACGTGTGCATGTGTGTATCTTGTGTGTGTATGCACGCGTGGCCTGCCGGCCTGGCGCAGGACATAAGCCACGTGGCTGGGAGACCGTGCCTGTCCTCATAGATTTTGTTTGCTTAGTGGATTCCCAGTTGCATCTTTAGGGTTAACTTGTAAGGGATCACTGAGAATTCACTTTCTCCCAGACCCTTTTTCCTCTGCCCGGAGCAGGGTCCTCTCAAACTGAAGCCTCGGAGTTTTGTGGGAGACCGCTCACGGTGGGCAGTAACTGCCGAGGATGCAGAAAGAAAATCTGGGTCGCAGTTGGTTTTCCGTGTCTCCGTGGGCTGAAATTCAGGGCTTGGTATTTGGCAGGCGGGGCTGGGCCGGGCTGGGGCTGCCTGTTCGAGGGACAGCGGGTGGGTGGGTGGGTGGGTGGGTGGCGCCCCTGCGAGAGGTGCCCTGAGCAGCGCAAGGCCCCGCAGCAGTCCCGGGGCCCTGGCTCTGAGGTCCCTCTCGAACCCAGACGTGAGGCCCTGGCAGGTGCCGTGAGGAACCGAGTGCCTCGTGGTGCCGCCTTCCGTGGCGTCACTTCCTGGGTGCGGCTGTGCCGGGTCCCTGCTGTGGCTGCCCCACAGCTGCTCTGGGGCGGGAGCGCATGTCCCTGGGCGTGTCAGACCTTGAGAGTGGCCCTAGGTGTGGCTGCCGAGTCACCCGCTCACAGGGGCCTGGCTGGACACCAACACGCAGCCACAGACACGCTGGGCTGTGGGCCCGGACTCAAAGCAGCTGGTTTTTCTCACCTGGAAAGTTCTGGTGCTTTCTGGAAAAGGTGCAGCTGCCAGTACCAGCGCGTCCGTGCCTCAGTGTCCTGGGAAACCAGGGCCCCTGTGGGGTGTCTTGCCCATGTCGTGGCTGTGGCCCGCGCATCCTCCCAGCACGGCCTGCACCGAGGGCCCCACTGCAGGTGTGCTGAGGTGGGGACCCCTCCTGGGCCTGCTCAGGAGCCCCCTCTGGGGAGGGCAGGTGCAGGTGGGGCTCCGTGGGGACCCCACGTCTCAGTGCTATGCCGGAAACGAGGAGCTGGGGAGGGGGTCTCCGTCGGTCCCCTTACCCTCCCGCCCCTGCAGCCATTGGCCCGGGCAGGTGAGCGGCCACAGCGGGAGGCCTGGGCTCCCTCCATCCCGGGCCCTTCTCCCAGGGAGCCGAGCGAGGTCTCTGGGCCTCCGCGCTCCCTCCAGGCCTGTGCACGGGAAGCTCACGTGTGTGCGTCTCTCCTCGCCCCTTCCCTCCTGCTCGCGTGTCAAGTCACATGCTAAAAGGCTTCAGGCTCCTGGCGTGGACATGCCTTGCCTCCTGCGTCAGCCTCCTACTGCTCGCTGACTTCGGCGTCCATGTCCGTGCACCACGTGTGTGACGTGACGGCCGCCCAGTGAGCACTGCAGGCCGAGGAGCCTGTGCAGGCTGATGGGCAGGGTAGAGTAGTGGGGAGCGCAAGTGTGATGGAGTAGCCTCCCCTCCCCACCCCCGATGGTGCTCCCGTCACGTGACAGGGTGTTGCCCTCCCCGGAAGATGGGCCGCACCCTCGGGAGCCTCTGGGGGCAGGGGCCCTGCCCACAGGAAATGGGACCAGGCCGCTCTCCGGCCGCAGGACACGTGGCAGCAGGAGCCCGTGTGCCCGACCAGCTGGGGCAGGTGGCAGGGCCAGCAGCAAGCAGAAGCTGCCCCGTCCGGCCTGTCTCCGCCCAGCTGCCCACCCAGCCCCCGCCCTCTGCCTTCCTGTGCCCCCGCCCTCTGCCTGCTCTGTCGGACCCTCCACTCTGGAGAGCGGCCGGGCCGGCAGGAGCTTTCCGAGCCGCGCTGCTGGGGGCTGGGCGCTGGCTGACACGGTTCAGTTTCCTCGCGGGCTGCTGTCTGAATGGCCAGAGCCGGTGCCCAGAGCGGTGACCCTGCAGCCCCCCAGCTGGAGGGCTGGTCACTCTCACGCAGCGCCCGGAGGACGGGCAGGCCGGCAGGGGGCAGCACTCGGGCCAGGGAGGGCCGTCTGACCTGTCTGCGGGGACAGCCCCCTCTGCTGACTGAGGGGCCCCTGAAGGTGGGAATCAAACCATCAGCATTTCAGATAACGGATCTAACTGGATTTCTCCCCCTCTGGCGAGGCTTGTTTAATGAAACACCAGGAAGCACCAAAGTGGGAGTATTGGCGCTGGCTGGCTTTAGCCTTAAATCCCGGCCTCGGGTTCCAGCCCGGAAGCGGGTTGGCTGCTGCCCCGCCCTGCGTGCGCCCCTCCTCCTTCCCCCCTTTCCCGGGGCTGCTCCCGCTGCAGCCGCTCCTGAGGGGGCGCAGCAAGGGGCTGTTTCCTGCCGGGCTCGGCCGGCCTGTCAGGGGGGCCCCGCCTGGCCGGGCGAGGGCCAGCACGCGCTGCCCGTCCCCTCCCCCGTCTCCTCGCCGCCCGCCCTCCGGGGAGTGGACCCGCACCAGAAACGGGCGCTGCTGGGGACCCCGGGGGTTAGGACGATAGCGTCCGCCAGCGTCCTGGCCACCTCCAGCCCCGCCCCTGCCGCGCCCCCCAACACCAGTACCTCATACCAGCTCCCCCGCAGCGTCCCCCAAAGCCAGGCCCCGCTTAGCTCTGGTCTCGGGGCCGGTGCCCAGGCCCGTGTGGGTGGGTCAGGGCTGCAGTGAGGGGTGCTCGAGTTCTCGTAGGGTCCCCGGGGCTGGACGCTGGAGTCCAGGGTGTCGGTGGCTGGCGAGGATTCCCCCCTATGTCGAACCCGAGTCTGGTGTGTGGAAGGAGAGAAACCAAAGGTCACAGAGCAGTGTCTGGGGGAAACCAGCCGCCGGCCCAGGGCTCCGGCCTCACGTTCGAGTCCAGCGGCCACTCCCTAGGCAAACTGTCCAGCGGCTGCTCCCTAGGCAAACCCTGTCCAGCGGTCACTCCCTAGGTGAACCCTGCGGGTTGGGGCTGGTCCTTCTGGAAGCCCGAGGGGGTCTCCCAGCAGCTCCTCAGCATTCACTCCGCATCTGCCCAAGCTCGCGCCCTTCCGCCAGCGTTGAATGAACAATTGGAAAGTGCCCTGGAAAGGGCAGCAGGGGAGGGCAGCGTCTCGCCCGCCCCCCCCCCCCCCGTGCAGGGTGGAGGGGTGCTGGGGGAGGGGCGGGGTGGGGCCTTCCGCTCTGCAGAGGCGCCGGGGATGTGTGTGAGGTTTGGCCCTGTTTGCGTTTCTTTCGGGGGCTCCTTCGCCCCCCTGACGCTGTGCCGGGCACAGACCAGCCTGTGCCCCTGCAGAGGCCCCGGGGCCCGCTGGCCTTTGTGAGAGACAAGCCTGTCGTGTGGAGGCCTCGGCCCGAGGAGGAGGCACCGAGGGTCAGGGCTGGAGCACCAGGACATGCCCACAGCCACCAGGCACAGCCGTTGCTCACACACAGGCTTCCTTCTGGCGGGCACCCACCCTGCCCCTTCCTGCCCCACCCGCACCCAGGGCTGGGGGCACCTTTCCTGGCCCAGACACAGTCAGGTCCATGCAGAGACACTGAGAGATGCAGAGACACTCAGAGACGCTCAGAGAGACTCAGGGACACTCAGAGACTCTTAGAGACACCCAGAGATGCTCAGAGATGCTCAGAGACACCCAGAGATGCTCAGAGAGACTCGGGGACACTCCGAGACTCTCAGGGATGCTCAGAGAGGGTCAGAGACAGAGACCTGGCCCTTCAGTCTCCACCTTGGTCGCCCCTTTGTGACCTTTGTGAACAGCCCCGCCCCCCAGCGCCCTCGGGAGCAGTGGGCACTGCCGTGCGTGCAGCTCCGCGGTCCGTCCTGAGACCTAAGCGGGGCTGTCCACTCCTCCCAGTGCCCGCGCAGCCCCCTGAGCCCCCACCACGGCACTGAGGTCCCGTCTTGATGGGTTCCACCCGGGCATGCTGGCCTCTGGCTCGGCTGGTGTCAGGCCTGAGAAGGGGCAGACCCAAGGCACAGACGGGCAGGAGCGAGGCCAGGAAGTGCCGCGCAAGCAGCCACGGAGAGCCCAGACACCCCGGGGCCCAGGGACACAGAGGGCCAAGGCCCACCCCGGGCTCCCGTGTCCAGCCCCAGACCGGTGGCCATGGCGGTGCGGGGGCAGGTGCCCAGCGAGGAGTCTTCTCCACCCACCTGCCCACAAAGGGACACGGTCATTCTTCACTGGGCAGAGGCAAGCTGGGCTCCGGCCCTGGCCCAGGCTGCTGTCCGCCCCTGCGTGTGGCCAAGGCCCCGGGGCAGTCCGGGACAGGGATGGGCCGGCATGGAGCGGGGGCAGGGCACCGTGACCGGGGGCACCGGCGTTTGGCCCTACGCCATCTCTGAGGTATCCCTGGCCGGCTGCTTCCCGCCCGGTGGGTGGCGGGTCAGTGGCTGAGTGGACACAGTGACAACGTCCAGGAGGACACTTGGCCTGCAAATAATTGCTTTGTGGGAAAGGGGCCCTAGATGGACAGAGCTCGGCCGGGATCCAGGCGTGGGGCGTGCGGGCAGCTGCATCGGGGTGGCCGCTGCACCCATGGGGGCTGGGCACCCGCAGAGCTCCAGCGGGGGCCGTGCTCGCGCAAGCTGCCTCGGGACGGGGCGGAGCTGAGGGCAGAACCGGGACAGGCAAGCAGCTTGGCTGCCCGTCTCCTGAGGGCCACTGGCCCGCGGGGGTCAGCAGATGACCACTCTACACACCACCGACAGCGCTGCCTGCTCGCCCGCACCTGCCGGCTGAGAGTGACCACGAGGCAGGGTCTCAGGAGGGTGCTGGGCTGAGTCCTCGGGAGGGTGCTGGGCTGAGTTCCCGGGAGGGTGCTGGGCTGAGTCCTTGGGAGGGTGCTGGGCTGAGTCTCCGGGAGGGTGCTGGGCTGAGTCCCCGGAAGGGTGCTGGGCTAAGTCCTTGGGAGGGTGCTGGGCTGAGTCCTCGGGAGGGTGCTGGACTGAGTCCTCGGGAGGGTGCTGGGCTGAGTCCTCGGGAGGGTGCTGGGCTGAGTCCCCAGGAGGTGTGGCGGGGTCTCAGAGTGGAAGAAGCCCTGTCCAGCTGCTTTGCTGCACTTGTCACTGCCCAGCGTGGATGGGGGCTGGGAGTGGCCGTGCAGGGCTGAACTCCAAGACCCTCCCGACGGTGGTGCAGGAACAAGCAGAGAGACGCGCTGGGAAGGCCCCTTCCGTGCCGGCCCTGCGGCGGCCTCTGGCGGACACCCCAGCTGGCCCTGGGGGGCCGGAGCCCAGGCCCCGCCTATGCCGCCTTCCCCTTCCCACTGTCGGGGGAAACGGAAACTCTGGACAGACTCTCAGAAGCAGGCGTCGGAACCAGCCCCCGAAGCCAAGCCCGGAACGGCTCCTCTGGAGGCTTCTGGTGGGTGCTTGAGGCGTAGCCCCGCCCCCGCAGACCTCCCCAAGGGGACGCGCGGGAAGCTTGTCCGACTCCTTGTAGGTATTGGATGTTTCCCGGCAAACAAAACCAGGCCAGTAGTCACTACAGAGAAATAAAAGGAAATTACAGTACCCCTGGTGAAAATGGGAACCCCGGTGAGCTACGGGAAAGCCAGAGACCAGGTTCTCTAGGACCCTAAAGAGGACCGAGTGGGTCTGTGGCAGGAATTCAGGGGCGGGGGCTCACGACTGCGGCTCAGTCAGCGTGATGTTCCACACGGACAAGCTAGAAGACAGACGCCGATGGCAGGACTTGGCTGAACACAAGGAGCAGGAGTTAGGCTTAAGTCCAGCAGAGGAAGAGTCAGGTGTAGGGAGGGGGCGGCAGAGGGGGAGAGAGGGAGAAAAAGAGGCAGAGAGAGAGGGAGGGAAAAAGGGGAAGGGAGGGAGAGAGACAGGGAAGGAAGGAGAGGGGGAGGGAGAGAGGTGGAGAGAGGGAGGGAAGGAGGGAGATGGAGGGAGAGGGAGGGAGGGTGGGAGGGAGGGAGAGAAGTAGAGAGAAAGGGAAAGGGAGGGGGAGGGGGAGGGAGGGGAGAGGGAGAGGGAGGGAGGGGGAGGGAGGGGAGGGGGAGGGGAGAGGGAGGGAGGGGGAGGGAGGGCATGCTCTCCGTCCAGTGAGGGTGGTGAGGACACCACTGGCAGTGGGGTTTCAGCTGGGCTGTTTCTCTGAAGCGCTCCTGGGCGTCTCCTTGGCAGCTGGTGGGTCCCGAGTGAGTCTGGGGTCATCCCAGCATCAAGGCGCCTTCCCGTGGCAAGGTCCCCCTCACGTGGGGCAGGGAGTTGCAGGCTGTGGGAGTGTGTGGGGTTCGGGCACATCTAACCCGGGCACCCGGCCCCTCCGGCCCCCTCTGGCGGCAGGGGAGAGTCGGGCTCACCCTCCAGCTGGCGAGTCCCCTTCAGAGCACGTCTGGAACCAGTGAGGCCAGCACCGAGAGCCCGGCGAGTGTCCACTGTCCCCAGGACGAATGAGCTGAGACATGCCCACTGCGGAAATTCAGGCCGCGGGCTGGGGACAAGTGGAACGAAGGTTCCAGTGCCAGGAGGGGCTCATGGGGTCTCGGCACACACAGTAGGCCCCTACTCACCTCAGGCCACTGCCTGGAGGCTCGTCCCTCCTGCTGGCAGGCCACACTCCTGGGGACCACGCCGCTCAGAAGCCATGTGATGAGGAGGCCACGTCACAAGGCGACCACTTTAAGGGGAGGCCACACTACTGGAAGGTCACGTTATCGGGAGGTCACGTTATCGGGAGACCACATGACTAGGTAGCCATTTACCAGGAGGCCACGTTCCCAGGAGGCCACGTTTCCGGGAGGCCACGTTCCCAGGAGGCCCTGCCGCTGATCACGAGACTGGCCAAGGCAAAAGGCCAGACTGGGCCTGGCTGACTCCCCCGTCCAGCAGCGGAGGCAGCTGGTCAGCCTGAATCGGCGAAGGGGGGGTCACTGAAGCCGAGTGCGGGGACGTCAGACGAAGGACACGCTTGGCTTTGGGGAGGCGGCGTGGAGTCCAGCCACGGCACGGCCGCCTCTGCCCGTCTCCCGCTCTCTGAGGACACGCCCCAGCCTGCCTCCTGCTTCTCCGAGCAAGACTCATCCCGGAGGCCCCAGTGAGGAAACCGAGTCTCTGCTTCTGTCACAACGGTCTGGAACATCCCAGCAAACGGCCAGCAGAGCACGAGGCTGCGTGAGCCGGGGCAGCCAGCACCCCGGGAAGTCCCTCAGCCAGGAGAGGGTTTTCTCCCTGTCTCCGAGAACCCACATTTACAGGGGGCCGCAGGAGGAAGGGGCTGTGGCGGGACACCCGCCACTGAGAGATTTGCTGGTGGCCAGCAGGCCCCTCAGTCACCCTCCCATGGTCCCCTGCGCCCGTCCGGCCCTCACCAGGCCACGCACGGCAGGTGTGGGACCCTCGAAGGCCCTTTAGAGCGGGGAAGGCTGCAGCCCCTGCAGTCAGATCAGCCCTGGTTGCCCCAAGGAGACGTGGGCCCCAGCTCTCCCGGGGCCGGGGCCCTTGGGGCTCCCTTCAGGCCCTGCTTCCCTTCGGGCAAGTCTCCTGCCTCTGCCGTGTCCATGCCGCCCTGTCCTTCCGTCCTGCTGGGGTGCTGGGCAGTACGACCCACTTCTCCAGGGGTGCTTCCCTCCGTCCCTCCACTCCTCATCCTTCCTTCCCTCCTTCCCTCCATCCCTCCACTCCTCATCCTTCCATCCCTCCATCCCTCCTTCCCTCCATCCCTCCTTCCCTCCATCCCTCCTTCCCTCCATCCCTCCATCCCTCCATCTCTCTGTCCCTCCATCCCTCCATCTCTCTGTCCTTCCATCCCTCCATCCCTCTGTCCCCCCGTCTCACGGGCTGCTCTGGGATTGGCCTTCTTCCTGTCCCGGGAACACCCCCATGTCCTGGGGCATGGAGGGGAAGGCTGACCACCTTCCAGCTGCGGCCACGCTCTTGCTGCCTGGTGTCAGACACAGGCCGGTATTGGGGGCCACTGTGTGGTGACGAGTTGGATCACCAGGAGTGCGTCCCGCCTTCCTCTCAGAACTCAGGGCTCTCACTGGGGACAGCCACAGCCGCGTGGGGCTGACGGCCACACCAGGTCATCTCTGGCCCCAAAGGGCCAAGACGAGCTCCCGAGTGTCTTTGTGACAAGGCCCCAGGGCCCTGCTGGGTGGCCTGGCCAGGGGCACTGCCTGGTGCGCTCCTCGTTCCCTGCTGGGGCACGTGCCCGACATGGTCCCGTGTCTTGTGTGGGTGCCCCTCTGGCCTGTCCACTGTCCCTCAGTGCCATGATTCCCAGGGAGACAGCCGGACGGTTACATCTCTCCGGAAAGCGCTTTCCAGAGCTTGCTCGTGCCCGCACGGCCGTCCCCTGGCGCCCCCTGCCAAGCCCTGTCCTGTGTGCTGCCCCTTGGCCCTGGGCAGTGACGTGCCTGGGCACTCCAGGGCGCCCCAGGGACGCCAGGAAGGACGGGAGGCAGAGGGAGACGGGGCGGGATGAAGCGCAGGAGGCCATGCCCCCCGCAGAGGGCCGGGCCAACAGGCTGCTGGTGGACAGGCCCCACGGCAGCAGGCTGCACCCCGAGGACGCTGGGGTTCCAGCCACAGCACGCAGCTCGCCGTACGCTGTCCTGCACAGCCAGGAGCAGCCGTGGAAGCGCCGTCCCCCGGGTCACCTGCGCTCCTGAGTGTTTCTGTCAAACTGCGTCATCGCCGCCCAGACCCCATGACCCGAAGGCCGGGCTGCTGGCAGGTGCACACGAGGGCAGGCTCGGTGCCAGTGCTGGGTCCTGGCAGCCTCGTCTGAGAGCGAGGGGGGGGGGGGCGTGTGCTCAAGCTCCAGACAGCACCTGGCGGGGGCCCTGGGGCCAGCAGCCCCGGCGTGCAAGACCTGGGCGCTGCTGTGCCCTGGCTCCAAGAGGAGGAGCTGAGGACGGAGGGTCCTGACCAGCGCGGCTCAGTGGGCACGTCTGCTGTGAGGCCCCCGGACTCCTGCCTCTGTGCCGGGTGTGTGCCCGGGTGCAGGCAACGGGGGCTGCTTGTGGCTTCAGAGCACTGTGTCCTCGAGGCTCTTCCTGGGGTAAGGAGGGGTGGGAGGGAGTCACCGGGCAGGGCCTCAGTGGGTGGCACACGCAGAGCAGCCGCTGAGTGTCGCTCCGTGCGCAGCCCGGGGGCAGGGGGCCGTTCTCAGAGAAGCCGACTGGAAGCTGTCGCTTTCGGAGCCTTCGCAGCGTCTTCACACCAGGAGTCGAGTGTGGAGTCAGCCGGGCCCTAATGACTGTACTTAAGGCATCTGCAGAGGCGCAGCGGCAAAAATAGCCAGTGGCCCCACAGGAGGCGGCACGCGAGCCCCGCCCTGGCAGGATGGACGTCTGGTGGGGTTTCTTCCCTCCCTGCCTGGCAGAGGCCTCACAAGCACCGACCCACATGGCATTCTCTTACACTCTAGGTCATCACAGCCCTTCACCAGCATCATGCTTTGAAATTTAATTAATTGTATTTGGATGGAAATATAAATAGCTTCCAGATGGCCAGTGAGTCATAAACCAACGTGTGGTTATAAAGAAACCTGGAGAGACCGGAATCCTAAGGCAGTCACTCTTCTAGATAAGGACAGACGGTAGTGGCAGCTAGGGCCTCGTTTGTGGCAACGTTTTCTCTTGAATAACATAGTCATTTATTTACATATCCACATAACGTATTCTCGAGGTCCGACTCTGGTGTGATTAACCAAAGAAGCGAAGCTGGAGTCAGGAGCAGCCCAGGCTCTCGGATCCCGCAGCCAGCAAGCCAACAGTTTCCTCTGTTCTAACGAGAGTCAGACATGGACGGTGAGTGAGTGTGGCAGAATGCAGCGGCTGAAGTACTACAGAGTTTTGGTGAGAGTGTGAAGTATTGACGCTGGATTGGTGAGCACGAATTCATGGTGAGATGTGGAAAAGGGTGAAGTATGGGTGGGGTACTGGTGAGGGGAAAGTATTGATGATGTATTGAGGAGGTATTGAGAATTCTAAGGTAGTGAGATATTAAGGAGGCTGAAGCATTGATAAGGTATTGATGAGGTAAGATGTTGATGAAGTACCGAGGAGGCTAAAGCACTGATGAGGTATTGGTGAGGGAGAGGAATTGAGAAGTGTTGAGCAGAATGAAGCATCAATGAGGTACTATGAGGGTGAGGTGTTGGTGAGATACCGAGGAGGCTGAAATATTTATGAGGTGTTGGTGAGGTACTGAGGAGGCTGAAGTATTTCTGGGGTTTTGGTGAGGTACTGAGGATGCTGAAGTATTTCTGGGGTATTGGTGAGGTACCAAGGAGGCTGAAGTATTTATGAGGTATTGGTGAGGTACTGATGAGGCTGAAGTATTTCTGGGGTATTGGTGAGGTACTGATGAGGCTGAAGTATTTATGAGGTGTTGGTGAGGTACTGAGGATGCTGAAGTATTTCTGGGGTATTGGTGAGGCTGAGGTAGTGATGAAGTGTTGAGCAGAATGAAGCATCCATGAGGTACCGTGAGGGTGAGGGGTTAGTGAGGTGTGAGCAGGCTGGAGGCTGGGTGCAGTATGGGTGCGGGTCAGGGTCCAGCGCTGTCGGGGTCAGCGAGGCGGCCAAGGCAGCAGCCTCCACACAGGGCGCAGTGCCCCAGCTCTGGGGCTCAGGTCTGATTCCTCCTCAGCAGGCAGGGCAGGGCTGCTGACTCTCGGGCTGCCTCTGCTGCTCTGAAACGAGCACTGTGTTGCCGAGCAGTCTTGCCACAACGGCCACAGAGCCGACTTCATTGGCAGCCTGTCAACGGCCCTCGGGGGCTCCCAGCTTCTCCTGCGGTGCTCCTGGCACCAAACAGGCTGGCGGCCACGCGGGTGCCACAGAGACTCCTTTGGCCTTCTGGAGGCAGTGCTCCTCAGCGGCCAGCAGAGGGACTCAGGAGAAGGCCGGGCCCGTCCCAGCAGGCCATGTGGCCGCTGCTCCGAGAGGCTGAGCCTGGTGGGGAGGGACACGCGTGCTCCAAGCACCAAACCGACTCCTCCGAGAAACAGAAAATCGTGGAGCGGCCGGCGTGAGCGTGCCACAGGAGCCGGGTCAGAACCCAGAGGATGCCGGGGACTCCTGGGCACGGCCGCCTGGGGGTGGAAAGGACGGGGAGGGCGTGCACTGTCTCTGCGTTCCTCGTTTCACATGCAAGGAAACGGACACATGGCCAGACACAGGCGGTGCCTGAGCACACAGTGTGCACACACTTGCACATGTACACCCGCACACACCCAGCCCGTGCGTTCACAGTGCACCTGTGAACCCGTGTGCACACTCATGCATGCATATATGTGTGCTCAGCCATGCACTGTGCATGTGCACACATTGCACACATGAACACAAAGGTACATGTGTACTGAAAATATGTGTGCACCCAATCATACATGTACTGTGTGCCTATAGATGTATGTGCTCACACAAACGTGCTCGTGGGCATGCATGTGTACAAATACACACTTGTGTACGTGACATACACTGTGCATGTGCACATGCCTGCACACATGTGTAAACACGCAGCACGGCAGGAGAGCAGGTGGGAAGCCAGTGGGCACATGTCCTGGCCTCCCGCCATCATGACGCCTGTCCCTGGGCCGGGGCGTGGCTCCCGTGAGGAGCCGACCTTGGCATGCACGAGGCCCCGAGTTCGGTCCCTGCACACCGCCGGGCCCTGACCACCGGGCCGAGTGCCACCTTTCTCCCTCCCGTCCTGCGAAGACTGACCTGAGCCGGCCCAGCAGGCCTCGGACTCGCCGGCCACACTCTGGGTCCACCAGGGCAGAGGAGCCTGACTCCGCCCTCACACCAGCTCTATGCCAGCCCACGGAAGCTTCCAGAACCAGCCTCACTCCTGTGCCTGATGCAGAGTCCAGCAGAGCAGCTGGTGAGGGAGCGCGCGTCAGGCAGCGTCTGCTCCCGGCACTGCTTCCCCGGCTTCCCCCGCTGGCTCCTGCCGGGCCGGCCCGGCCAGCTCCTCCTCCCTCATGGGGCCTGAAGGGTGACACGGGATGGTCCAGCGCGACGCAGGGGGTGGGGCCCTGGCGGGAGCCGCTGCTGCCCCCAGCGCCCGGCACCCCACGCCCAGCGCTGGGCTCCTGGAAACGCCAGGCGGAGCTGCTGGCTGGGGGACCTGTGCTTCGCCCCGCAAGGAGCACAGAGAGCTGGGTGCCGCCACGCCAGGCGCAGGCCACGGAACTGCTCCAATCACTGCCAAGCGGCTGGACGAGGTGGACACAAGGACGTGAGGGGGGCCTGGAGGGGAACCCCGGGGCCCAGGGGGTCCCAGGGAGCCCAGCGCGTTCTCACTCCCGGTGCGGAG
The DNA here is from genome assembly GCF_027595985.1 of Sorex araneus. Classification (NCBI taxonomy): domain Eukaryota; kingdom Metazoa; phylum Chordata; class Mammalia; order Eulipotyphla; family Soricidae; genus Sorex; species Sorex araneus. Next base: position 67,112,060 of record NC_073311.1, read on the forward strand.
ACCACGGTCATCTGTGCACTGGGGCCACCTGTGTCCACCCAGGACTTCACATGGACACAATGAAGTGGCCCGAAGTGTGCTGGCCCGTGGGCCGTCGTCGGGGGCACCTGGCCACGAGCCGCACACGCAGCTGCCAAGCCCACTCACGCCCTGCACGCCCCTGCGCCCCCGCCATTCCCGCCACCGCGCTCAGCCGGAAATAAATCCTGCGCTTAAACGCTCAAATCTAATCTTGCAAAGTGTGGTGGCACCTCGCGTCGGCCTTAATTTATGTTTTTAATATTTCTTCATGGATTTTCTAAAGCTACGGAGAAATTTAAAAGGTGAAGAATAAATGCATGAGGAGGAGGAGGGGGAGGAGGAGGAGGAGAAGAGGTGGAGGAGGAGGAGGGGAAGAGGGAGGAGGAGAAGAGGAGGAGGAGGAGGAGGAGGAAGAAGGGAGGAGGGGGAGGAGGAGGGGGAGGGGAGGGGGGGAGGAAGAGGAGAGGGGGAGGGGAAGGAGGAGGGGGAGGAAGAAGGGAGGAGGGGGAGGAGGGGGAGGAGGAGGGGGAGGGGGGAGGAAGAGGAGAGGGGGAGGGGAAGGAGGAGGAGAGGGGGAGGGGGAGGAGGAAGAGGAGAGGGGGAGGGGAAGGAGGAGGGGGAGGGGGAGGGGAGGGGGAGGGGGAGGAGGAGGATGAGGAGCAGGAGGAGGAGGAACAGGAGGAGCAGGAGCAGAAGGAGGAGGAACAGGAGGAGCAGGAGCAGGAGGAGGAGGAGGGGAGGAGGGGGAGGAAGAGGAGAAGGGGGAGGGGGAGGAGGAGGAGGAGGGGGAAGAGGAGGGGGGCCCTGCCTGGTGGCTGAGGCTAAGCAGCATCCCTCGGAGCCCTCCTCCACCCTGTCAGTTCAGGGGGAACGTGGGTGACGCTGGCCTTTCCCGGGGGTCACTGTGCTGGCAGGAGCTTCTGTCTCCTTGGGTTTTCTGGGATGAAACAGAAATCAGGCCTCTAAGGCGGCCCTGGGTCAGCAGGACACACCCGCCCGCTCGCCAGCCTCACGTCACTGTCTCTGGGGAGTGGGACCCTCCCCCCTCCACATGGTGGCTCCAGGCACACGTGGTGCGGGGTCTCAGCGCACTGTGGGCCTGAGGCAGCTGCAGGCGGCTCCACCTGGGCGTGGCGTCAGCTTGTCCCCCTGCGCTGCTCTCTGATGTCCCTGCTCGCTAACGAGCTAGAAACCCTCACGCGGGGTAATTTTCCCAGTAATTTTTCTCACCTTTGCAAGTCTATCGTGGCTCAGCCACGTGGTTCATGTGACCCGGTGGGGCGACGGCCTGACTCCTCTCCAGTCTGGGCCGGGCCGCTGGGTACTCTCTAACCACGACCCGCCGCTCCCTCGCGAGTGGACTCACCACGATGAGGGGGGGCGGTGCTCCTGGGGACGGGCCCAGCTCCACGCATGGCGCCTGCGGCCCTCCGTGTTCACACCACGCCAAGGCCTGTGCCCTCTCCTGGGAGACTGGAAAATGGCAGGGCCACGAAAGAACGATCTGCCCATGAACTGTACCTGCCTCCGTGGGAGAGGCCCGGCCCGGGAACGGCCGTCTGCTTCACTTTCTGGAACCCGTGAGAGCCTTTTGCGTGAAATGAGCGCGACCCATCAGTTCTGCTGCGAGGATGTACTGAAGCAACCCAGGCAGCTCCGGGCAACCCAGGTCTATCTTCGACACGTTAGTTACCCCTCATTTTTGCCAAGCTGCCATCTGGATGTTTGATCCCATTTACCGCAGACAGAGTGTTGACTTCTTGGCAATCAATCAGGAAGCGTCTCACCCAAAAGGAAACCCGGTCAAGTACAAAATGGATGAATTGGGAGTTGGCAGCCATGGAAGGTTGGGCACGGCCCTCTCCAGCTGCCAGGGACTCTCCTCAGGGAATGTCTCTGCTCGGCAAGTCCCCTATGCCGGGGACTCCTCCGCAGCGACCCTGAGCAGGAGGTGCCCACGGCCACATGGCTCTGCCGGAGGTGCCCAGGGAAGGGGCTTTGGGAAACAGTGCTCCTGAGCACTGCCACTAAGTGAGGGCTTCCTCTGAGGATTCCCTCAGGCACCACACACCCATCTCTGGCAGTTTCCTGTCAAATCACGAATATCCCTCTCAGCTAAAACGACAGTGAGGCAGATGAATTTTCCGTTAGAGAGAGCTGGCTGGCACCCCTCAACCCTCTGCGGGAATGAGAAATAAAACAGGCCAATTAGTCGGGAAAAGAGCAATTGAACTGCCAGAAGTCTTGTTGAGTAACAAGGTTCCAGAGCATTCTAATAAAGGAAACAGTAATAATCCTTGCATATAGACATGTAGGCCAGACACATGAAAGGAAAAAGACATAACTCAAGAGACGGAGGAGAGGGCGAGGACGCAAAGCAGGAGAAGAAAGAAGGGAAGCGAAATCCCCTGGAGGGAAGTGTGGGTCGGGGGGAGCGAGCAGGGAAGCCTTCTCTGCCCACTGGGAGAATCGTGAGAGGCAGCCAGTCTGCTCAGGAAGCACCTGGTGCGCCCACCTGACACCACACCCCACCCGCCCTACAGAGAGTCCTGGGCCGGCCTTCGGGAGGACAGCCCTGCTCAGAGGGACAGAGCACCCCCACCCCGACCCGAGGCAGGACCAAGCCAACCGTCACCCCAGCCGGTAGCACGCGCTCTCTCCTGAGTGAAAGGCAAACGGTAACAGGCGCTGGTGAAAGTGTTTCAGTTACTGCTGGTTAATCGTGTAACCTTCTGAATCGCCCTTTTAAAAAGCTGGGTCACAGATCAGAAATTTACTATCTTCCTTTCCTTCATCAGTCTCCGTATTCTGTCCAATAGGAGTCACTGAAGATACTTAGTGCGGTGTTTATTCTAAGCATTGTGAAACTACTTTTTTTTTTTTTACTTTTGTATAAAGTAGCTCATGAAATTTGGTGAAATATAACCCACTGAGAGTTATTTGGGTCATTTTGCTCTCCCACCTAGGAAGGCTAACATAAAGATGAGAACGTCCTTCTCAGAACAAAGGTTTCGATGGCGGTGTCAGGAGGGATTTATGTGGCATTTTCCTAAGAATTCAGGCAAACAGAGAAAGCCCGTGGCTTGGCTCAGTGCAGACACACCGCCCTGTCCCCACACTCCCAGGCTGACCCCTGCACAGCCACACCAGTCCCCACCCCCAGGAACCGAGGTCACGACAGCACTGGCCCGTGGCTCCCCACACCACAGGTGCGTCCGCGTCATCCCAAACACTGCCCAAGAAAACCCACCTCATCGTGGATTGTCACAAAATCTTTCTGGCCACGGGTTTTAAAAACCTGTAAGTATCAACGCAAACTCATAGTTCCAGACGTTCTCCAAGAACAGCGACCCCCTCAGCGAACTGGAGGCAGACGCATTCCTGGCAGCATCCCTAATGAGCCCTCTCCTCTCAGCGGCTGTGAAAAATGGAATGGGGAGAGAATGATCTTCCCCTGTGGCAGGGAGTCTCATAAAAGGATATTAGACGCTCATTAACTTGCTCATTTCCTACGGCCCCCGGAGTGAGGACCTGCCCCCAACGTACCGCATCAGCTGGGAAAGGAGCGTCTCTGTGAAAGTCACGGTTCTGTCAGACCCGCTAGGAGAGTGCTTCGAGCAGGATGACTGGCTTTCTTCCTTCAGGAAATTAAGCTGTGCGGGCAGGCCTCTGAGGTGGAGGGAGAGCGTGGGTGTGGGCAGGTCACAGAACCTCACGGAGGACGGGGACTCCAGGGGCTGCGAGCTGGGACGCGGAGAAGGATGCTGGGAACCCGTGACTGCTCCTGGTCTCCACGGCTGGCTGTGCCCAGGGCCTCCCTCCGAGCTTCCAGCACTCTCCCCACCTGCATGCTCTTTCCCAGCCCGGGGCCCTCCTCACTCCTTTCTGGTCTCTCGCCTCCCCTGGGGAGCCCAAGGCCCCTGTGTCCACTAGAGAGTCAATCCCGGGCGCGGGAACCGCAGTGTTTGTTCCCAGCCATTCCCCTACCTTCTGCACGTCAGTGGCATGGAGCCGCTCATAGTTACTTCCTGCGATCTGTTGTGTTTCTGAGGTATCTGTTGTGTTTCTGAGGTATCTGTTGTGTTTCTGAGGTATCTGTTGCAACTTCTTCCCTCTGATTTGTGATCTATTTGGGTTTTCTCTCTTCTCCTTGCTCGTGAGTTTAGCTAAGGATTTGTCAATATTTCCTTAATCTTCAAAAATAAAGCAATCTCTTTGTTTCGTTTACCCTTTGAATGGTTTGCTTGATTTCTGCACCATTGATTACTGCTCTAATTTTTATTTCCTTCCATGTTGTGGGATTTATTGGTCTTCTTATTTTTATTTTTTATTTTTTTGCTTTTTGGGTCACACCCGGCGATGCTCAGGGGTTACTCCTGGCTCTGCACTCAGGCAATACTCCTGGCGTGATTGGGGGACCATACGGGATGCTGGGAATTGAGCCCGGGTCGGTCACGTGCAAGGCAAACGCCCTCCCCGCTGTGCTCCAGCCCTTTATTGGTCTTTTTTAAAAATTCTTACTCTGCTTGCTTTTTTCTGCTTCCTGATACAAGCCTATACTGTCTAAACTCCCCCTCTGTTCTGTTTTTCCTGTGTCACATAGGTTTGGATAGTTTGCATTTTCACTCATTCCAAAGAATATTTTCATTTATTCTTTGCTATCCTTCTTGGTCCAAGAGTTATTTAATGGGATGTTGTTCAGTTTTCAGATGCTGGAGCTTGCCCCACCCTCCTTGTCTGGGTAATTCTCACCTGTATGCCACTGACGACACTTGGTATCCCCTTTTTGTGACCTACAGACACTCTCAGCTCTCAGCATGCGCACTTGAGAGAATATGTATTTTTGGCCTGGGGTGGGGGTGGGGAGTTCGACGTCTTCCAGGCTTTCCAAGAGTCTTGTCAGTCCTCCCACTGCTGTGGTGTTTCCACTCCCCATTCCTCAGGTCTGTGAGCTGTGCCTTTATAAACGCCTCAGGCCATTGTTTGGTGCGTCTATGCTGATAATTTTTAAGTGCTCGTGACGGACTGCCAGTAGGTAATGTGCATTCCCATCTCGTCACCTCCCTCAGTGCTAACTCTAGTCTGATACAAGCATAGTTCTTTCTGACTTGTTTTGGGTCTGCTGTTAGTTTTAGCTATATGATGGTTTCCCACTGTAACTTTAACTGGTGTTATCATGAGAGTTCAAATCTCTCATAAGCACTAAGCTGAATTTTTGTTTTCATATCCATCCCACCATTGTGTGACTTTTTATAGAAGAGCCCACTTACGTTTAGAGACATTATTCTCTACATGGGTTTGTTACCATTTTCTATGAGGATTTTGGTTGTTTTGTCATTTGACATTTGCTTTTTATAGGCCATTCAGTCTTCCTTGCTGTGATTTGTTTGTCTTCAGCAAATGCCTTTAGCTGTGTCTGTTCAAGAATTCTTTTTATCACGCCTTCAGATCTGAGCGAGCCTTGCAGGGTGGAGGGTTCTTAGATGGAGGTTCTTTTCATTTAGTACTTTGAGCATCTCTATTGTCTTTTTGCTTATAGAGTTTAAGCGAAGAATTGATGTAGATTTTAAGTTATTTTCCTTGTATTTGAGGCTTTGCGTCTCTCTTGATGCTCTGATCTCTCTCTCTATCCTCTCTCTCTCTCCCTCTCTCTCTCTCTCTCTCTCTCTCTCTCTCGTTTACAGCATGTCTTGGGTCTGCTTGGGTTTGTTTGGTTTGGCAGCTTTGGGCCTCCCATCAGTGCACAAGCCCCTCCTCAGGCTGAGAGTCTGGTATTTCTCCCACCAGCCATTCTTCCATTTCTCTTCCCTTTCCTTCTGGCGTTCCTATGATATGGAGGTTGTTCCTCTCAATACTGTCAAATGTATCTCAAATTTTCATTTTAAACATTTCTTCTCTCTTATTTCTTCCTTATTGATATCATGTGCCTTATCTTTGGGGCCCCCAATTCGATTTTCAGCTTCTTCCATTCTGCTACTGAGTCTTCCTCCTGGAGTCATTAATTTCTGTTTTAATTCATTCTTTTCTTCAAGCCATCCTCTCTTCCAGTGAATTCCCCAGTCCAGTGACCAAAGAGAGGAATGTGGCTCATCCTCAGTGTAGAAAGTTCGAAAGCAGTCAAGGATTCTCCTGGGCTTCTATACCCAGCCACTGGTGTGGCTGAATTCTCTTTTTTCCTCATTATTTCTGGTGCTTTGTGGGAGGTAGGGCGGGAGCTCCCAGCTCAAACCCTTTGCTCTGTGCACAGTTCCAGGCTGGTGCCGGTGACGACAAATCTCAGGCCACCATAGCCACTTCGTGAGAATTTATTTAGTTCTTTCAAGATCAAACTCGTGCGTGCAGCTCTGAGTTGAATGCATCTGGACGGCAACAGGGATATTTTTTTAAAATTTATTTTTAATTAGTGAATCACCGTGAGGGCACAGTTACAGATTTATACACTTTTGTGCTTATGCTTCCCTCATACAAAGTTCGGGAACCCATCCCTTCACCAGTGCCCATTCTCCACCACCAGTAAACCCAGCATCCCTCCCACCCTCCCCAATCCCATCTCCCCCCACCCCACCCTGTCACTGTGGCAGGGCATTCCCTTCTGTTCTCTCTCTCTAATTAGCTGTTGTGGTTTGCAATAAAGGTGTTGAGTGGCCACTGTGCTCAGTCTCTAGCCCTCATTCAGCCCGCAACTCCCTTCCCCCACATGGCCTTCGACATTATAGTTGGTGATCCCTTCTCTGAGTTGCCCTTTCCCCAGAATGTGAGGCCAGCCTCCAAGCCATGGAGTCAACCTCCTGGTACTTATTTCTACAATTCTTGGGTGTTAGTCTCCCACTCTGTTATTCTATATACCATAGATGAGTGCAATCTTTCTATGTCTGTCTCTCTCTTTCTGACTCATTTCACTCAGCATGAAACTTTTCATGCCGATCCACTTAAATACAAAATTCATGACCTCCTTTTTTCTGACAGCTGCATAGTATTCCATTGTATAGATGTACCAAAGTTTCCTCAACCAGTCATCCGTTCTAGGGCATTCGGGTTTTTTCCAGATTCTGGCTATTGTAAACAGTGCTGCGATGAACATACGTGTGCAGATGTTGTTTCGATTATACTTTTTTGCCTCTCTGGGATATATTCCCAGCAGTGGTAATGCTGGGTCAAATGGGAGCTCAATATCTAATTTTTTGAGAATCGTCCATATTGTTTTCCAAAAGGGCTGAACCAGTCGGCATTCCCACCAGCAGTGTAGAAGGGTCCCTTTCTCCCCACATCCTCTCCAACAGCGGTTGCTTTTGTTCTTTTGGATGTGTGCTAGTCTCTGTGGTGTGAGGTGGTATCTCGTGGTTGTTTTGATCTGCATCTCTCTGATGATTAGTGATGTAGAGCACTTTTTCATGTGCCTTTTGGCCATTCGTATTTCTTCCTTGGTAAAGTTTCTGTTCATTTCTTCGCCCCATTTTTTTATGGGGTTGGATGTTTTCTTCTTGTAGAGTTCAACCAGTGCTTTATATACCATTGATATCAACCCCTTATCTGATGGGTATTGTGTAAATATCCTTTCCCATTCTGTGGATAGTCTTTGTATTCTGGTCACTGTATCTTTTGCGGTGCAGAAGCTTTTTAGTTTAATGTAGTCCCATTTGTTGATCTCTGTTTTTACTAGATTGCTTAGTTCCGTGTCACCTTTAAAGATACCTTTATCTTCAATATCGTGGAGGGTTTTGCCGACCTTGTCTTCAATGTACCTTATGGTTTGTGGTCTAATGTTGAGGTCTTTAATCCATTTTGATCTGACTTTTGTGCATGGTGTCAGGTCAAGGTCTAAGCCCATTTTTTTGCATGTGGTTGTCCAGTTGTGCCAGCACCATTTGTTAAAGAGACTTTCCTTGCTCCACTTCACATCTCTTGCTGCCTTATCGAAGATTAGGTGGTCATACATTTGGGGTTGTGTGTAGGGATATTCCACCCTGTTCCATTGGTCTACGGCTCTGCCTTTGTTCCAGTACCATGCAGGCAACAGGGATTTTTGGCTGCCAATGTCCTGTAGCTGCGGCAGCACCTTGCCCGGCTGGTCTGGGCCCGGGCTCCCAATCTGACGTGGACTCACAGCCCCACAGACATGGCCGTGACTGGAGACTGTGGCCACAGATGTCCAGTGACAGTTCTTCACCAAGTTTACTTTAGCCATAGGGGACTTAGCATTTTCCAGCACAGCTAGCTCTGTCCCTGACACCACAGACACAGCTGAGCCTTTGGGGTCCTTGACACGGAGCTTCTGCAGCTTCCATCTTTGCTTGCATACTGAGTGTGACGCAGCCACACTGTGGAGCCCACTTCAGCTCCAGAGGGTGGTGACTACGAGCCTGTCAGCTCACCCCACCGCTGGAATCCTACAGGCTGGCCTTGAGGCATGGACTAGGCCCAGCCAGATAGGGCTCACCTCTGGGACAGCTGCTCCCAGCTGGAGCAAGTGGACAGGCCCTTGTTCCTGAGGCCTTCTGACCGAGGGAACTCAAAGCATAGCTAAGTTCTGTTTCTTGTTTTTTAAAAGACCCAAAACCAACAGCTTTATGATCAGCACCCCAACATGGACCTGAGTGCTGGGGTCCTGCAGCAGGAGCTCAGGCAGCCTGTTGGCTGGGCTCACCTAGGAACTCACCTCAGAACTTACCTCGGGAACTCACCCCGGGAACTCACCTAGGAACTCACCTCAGGAACTCACCCCAGTAACTCACCTCAGAATCTCCTCGGGAATTCACCCCGGGAACTCCCCTAGGAACTCACCTCAGGAACTCACCCCAGTGACTCACCTCAGAATCTCCTCGGGAACTCACTCCGGGGAACTCACCTAGGAACTCACCTGAGGAATTCACCTGAGGAGCTCACCTAGGAACTCCCCTCAGGAACTCATCCCCGGTAACTCACCTCAGAACTCACCTCGGGAACTCCCCCTGGAACTCACCTAGGAACTCACCTGAGGAACTCAACTTGGAACTCTCCTCAGGAACTCCCAGCCCACGAGAGCGGCAACACAGCCCAAGTCAGTTTTTTGAGCACTAAGCACCCGCATAAAGCTGAGATTCTGTGAAGCCTTTGTGTTCAGCACCTCCTGGCATTTGATGCCCAGGAGTCAGCTTCCTGCTTAACCTTGAGGGGCTTCCAGAGAGGCCCTGGCGGGTGTCCGGGGTCTTCGCTTGGCAAAGGAAGACAACTCCACGTCCCCCAGTAACCATAAGACAACTTCCACTTGCCCCAATAGCCCGACCCTCCAGAAGGTTCTGACCCTGGCGGGAGTGGAGATGCAAGAGAAGCACTGGGATTTTCCTTCTGCGTGGGACCTGGGTGCAGGGGAGGGGGTGACGCTGGCATGGCAGGAGCTGACGCCTGCCAAACAGAAGAGGCCCTGCTGCCCCACCCGGACGCCGGACACACCGGACAGGGCCACAATGGCCAGACCCACCTGACCCCATGGTCCCGGGCCAGCCACACCACGGCGTCTGACCAGCACGTCCCTCACACACCAGACGTCACTGCTGTCTCAGGCTCAACTGCCGTCTTGGCCTGGACATCAGCTGCCCCATGGACTCCTGTCAGGCATCGTTAGTGTTGTGCTGGTGTGAGCCGTGAGTGGAGAGAGAGAGAGAGAGAGAGAGAGAGAGAGAGAGAGAGAGAGAGAGAGAGAGAGAGAGAGGGAGGGAGAGAGAGAGAGAGAGGGAGAGGGAGAGGAGAGAGGGAGAGAGAGAGAGAGGGAGGGAGAGGGAGAGAAGAGAGAGAGAGGGAGAGGAAGAGAGGGAGGGAGGAAGTGTGAGAGAAGGAGGGAGGGGAGAGATAGGGAGAGAGAGATAGGGAGAGAGGGAGGGAGGGAGGGAGGGAGAGGTAGGGAGAGAGGGAGGGAGAGAGAGGAAGGGAGAGGGAGGGAGAGGGAGAGAGGGAGGGAGGAAGAGATAGGGAGAGAGAGGGAGGGAGAGGGAGAGGGAGAGAGAGGGAGGGAGAGGGAGAGAGGGAGGGAGGAAGAGATAGGGAGAGAGAGGGAGGGAGAGGGAGGAGAGATGGAGGGAGAGAGGGAGGGAGAGGGAGAGAAGGAGGGAGGGAGAGAGGGAGAGAGAGAGGGAGGGAGAGATAGGGAGGGGGAGAGAAGGAGGGAGAGGGAGAGAAGGGAAGGGAGGGAGAGGGAGAGAGGGAGGGAGGGGAGAGATAGGGAGGGGGAGAGAAGGAGGGAGAGGGAGAGAGGGAGGGAGGGAGAGATGGAGGGAGAGAGGGAGGGAGAGGGAGAGAAGGAGGGAGGGAGAGAGGGAGAGAGAGAGGGAGGGAGAGATAGGGAGGGGGAGAGAAGGAGGGAGAGGGAGAGAAGGAGGGAGGGAGAGGGAGAGAGGGAGGGAGGGAGAGATAGGGAGGGGGAGAGAAGGAGGGAGAGGGAGAGAGGGAGGGAGGGAGAGATAGGGGAGAGATAGGGAGGGGAGAGAAGGAGGGAGAGGGAGAGACGGAGGGAGGGAGGGAGGGGTGCGCTCAGGATAACAGTGAGCTTATCAGGCTCATCACTGAGTTCCCAAGCCAGAGTCTCTTATCCTCTCAGAGGGCCTGTGACCTACAAAAGGGAGAAAATGAAGCCTCATTCCTGCCTTCAGGTGCCAAAAGCAAACAAGAAGCGCCTGTGTCAGTGTCCTGCCCAGTTTGGGGACCATGTGCCGCCTCCAGGCACTCCCTCCTCGGGGTCCCACAGAGCAGAAAACGCCTCCCCTCTCGGGCCGGGAAGGCCGCGCTGGCACAGCAGGCCTGGGGTCGTGCCAGCAGACGGGCACCCTCGGGAGCCCGAGATTCACCAGGACGGAGCCAGGAGCGCCAGGAGGACCGAGGAGCGTGTCCTCAACGGACAGGGCTGGGAAGACGGGGCCGCCTCTTCCACCACACAAAGAAACGCCCGTGAAAGGTCTGCAGGCCGGAAAGACAAGGAGGAGCCCAGGTTATATGGTCCGTGACACGTGCACACGGGACCCCGAAGGAGACGGGCAGGACGGGGCCAGGATGGTGGGATGGGGCAGGGGTGGTGGGACGGGGTATGGGATGGGGCTGTCACACGGGGTCAGACTCTGGGTGTCGCACGGGGACAGTCTGGTGCTGACACGAGGCCCGGCCTTCTGGCTCAGGAGACCAGCTGCCGCCGGCCCCAGGGTTAAGTGCCCTGGGGCACACTGGCACTGAGCTCCCTGGCAGGAGGCCGAAGGCCAGGCACACCCGCACCTGAGCCCGGGGTCCACGTGTCCCTCCCGGCAGGGGGACGGCGACGCCCGCAGGGCCGGGAGTGGGTCCGGCCTCGTCCCTGCTCTGCCCACAGGCAGCCCAGGAGGGATGCGGCAGGGGAGCGGCCAGGCCGGGCGCCTGTGGTCTGCATGCCGGACACTGGGTCTGGGCCACCCCCGGCCCACGGTGGACGCCGGTGAGAGAGAAGCCCTCCGAGGGCTTTGGGCAGGAGGGAGAGGGTGCCGGCCCTGGGTGTGACCGTGCCCTGCTGGCCCGAAGAGCCCTGTGCAGGGCCAGTCCCGGCCTCCCCAGAGGGGAGACGCGGGGCGGAGCCGGAGCCCGTGGGCAGAAGCAAAGTGCGAGAGCCCCGGGCTGGGTCTCGTCTGCCTTCTGCACCCAAACATGAGCGAGACCCCAGCCCGCTCGGGCCTGCCCTGGAAATGTGCTGAAGCAGCCTCTTCCTGTGCATGGAGGTGGGCTGCCGTGGGCCCTGGGCCCACCCGAGTTCAGGGGCCCGAGAAGACAGGGGTGCTCACACACGCCCTCCCACCGCACCCCAGGGCCCTCAGCACCCGCTTCTACAGAGGCCCTAGGCCCAGAGCTGAGCGTCTCAGCACAGGAGAGGAAGATCCGGGCCCACCCACCAGAAGGCCAGAGCACTGCCCACGCCAGCTCCCCACACACTACATACATGTGCACACACACAGGCACCAGACACATACACACGCACACAAGAACCAGACACACCACACACACATACACAAGAATCAGACACACTATATACACAAACACCAGACACACACACCAGAAATACCATACACACACACAAGAACCAGACACCACACACATATACACAAGAATCAGACACACTACACACACAAACACCACACACACACCAGAAATACCATACACACAAAAAAAAACCAGACACCACACACACACACAAGAATCAGACACACTACACACACAAACACCAGACACACACACACACACAAACACCAGACACACACACACACCAGAAATACCATACACACACATACACAAGAACCAGACACACTACACACACACACAAACACCAGACACACCACACACACACACACAAGCACCAGACATCACATATGCACACACAGGCATATAAGGACTATATAGGCAGCACACAGGTATACCACACATACACACCACACACATCATACGAAGCACATATAAACGCACCTGCCGCACATCACAACATGCACTCTGCACACATGTGCACACATGCCATGGCCATATGGACACAGAATGTACAGAGCGCAGACTTGTCCTTTCAAAGATTTTAATACATACTTAAAAACGGACACTGTTACACAATCAGAACATGGGAAACGTTGCGTATGTAGAGAGAAATTTCTGTATATAGAGTTTCGTCTTTTCAGTAAAATAGTTCCATGCGTATAAAAGTGTCACCCTCAGCCACTGGAGACAAAGGGAATGAGCGGTAGAAGGAGCCGGGGGAGGGGCAGGGGGGAGGGAGACGGCCCAGCAGGGACAAGGTGGGCTCGAGGGGGCGGACCCTCTGGTAGGCGGAGGCGGTTCCCGATTGCTCCGGGAGTCCTGGAGAATTTAAGGCCATTTGTTCTACAGAAACGCTCCGAGTCAGACCGACAGCCTCACAGAACTGGAATTCTGGCGCGGGCCGTACCCACATGGCGCCCAGGCAGTGGGGCACACGGCATCACATGTGCACGGCGCCGCCGGCCCGGCTGGCTGCAGCCGGACGCCACGGAAGGCTCCAGCTGTGTGTCTGCGTGGGGAGGCGGGGCGCCGGGCCCCTCTGAGTGTGCGTGTCAGACAGGAGAGTCAGGAAGAGGGTCTGACACGCACGTGGACATGGGCTCCTCCCGCTGGGCCGCCCTGTCGCTGCCGGAGAGACACCCTCACGTCGGACGGTCTCTTCCGGGAACAGCCAGGAGAGGCGCCTCCGACGGCACTGCGGCTGCTCGGGGTATTGCTCTCGGGAGAGGAGCGGCGGCCCGAGCCAGCAGCCCGGGTCAGGCTCCTCGCGGACAGTTATAAAAGTGCAGATGCAAAAGTAGCGGCGTGTAAACGTTGGCACAGACTCCCCTCCGCCCGGGCCGAGGACGAGAGCCGAGTCAAACCCGTTTGTGCTTTTCTCGGTGGGAGGCTGGGAGTGAGCGTCTCCCACGGAGGGTCCGAGAAGACGCCGTGTCTCCCGCAAGCAGCCCCACGTGCTTCCCGGGGCCCGTGCAACCACCGTATTTACAGTTTTGGTTCAGGAGGAAAATCCGTTTGGACCCGGGAGTGCTCGGCCCCCGGAAGGCCCGGGCTCGGTCATATCTGCGTCTGCAGCACGTGTGTGGGGGGCGTGTAGGGGGGCGGTGCGGGCGAGGGCTTGACGCCGTGCGCCCGCATGTAGGCCAGGAACTGCTCGGGGATCTCGGCCAGCACGTCCTTGGCCAGCCGGGCCATGCTGAGGATGTGGTTCCCGCTCCTGTCCATGTAGTCCCTGAAAGGCACGAACTGACAGGGGCGGGTCATGGCGCCGCGGCACCAGCACGCAGACGACAGCTTGGGACCCCTGAAGTCGGACTGGCTGGGGGTCCTGAGGGGGCGCTGCAGGCCTGCGTCCATGCCGGCAGAGGGGGAGCCACCCTCTTTCACACCCACTTCATGCCCAATGCACGCTACCTCACGCCTAAAGCACCCTACCTCATGCCTAAAGCATGCTACCTCACGCCTAAAGCACCCTACCTCATGCCTAAAGCATGCTACCTCACACCTAAAGCATGCTACCTCACGCCTAATGCACACTACCTCATGCCTAAAGCACACTACCTCATGCCTAAAGCATGCTACCTCACACCTAAAGCATGCTACCTCACACCTAAAGCATGCTACCTCATGCCTAAAGCACGCTACCTCATGCCCACTGCATGTTATCTCATACCTAAAGCACACTACCTCATGCCTAATGCACACTACCTCACGCTTAAAGCATGCCACCTCATGCCTAATGCACACTACCTCATGCCTAAAGCATGCTACCTCACACCTAAAGCATGCTACCTCATGCCTAAGGCACACTACCTCATGCCCAATGCATGTTATCTCATACCTAAAGCACACTGCCTCATGCCTAAAGCATGCCACCTCATACCCAATGCATGCTATCTCACACCTAAAGCATGCTACCTCACGCTTAAAGCATGCTACCTCATGTCTAAGGCACACGCTACCCTTTGCACCTGCCGCCAGCCCCTGGGAGCAGCCCTAACCCTCGGCCAGAGCGCATGGATCTCTACGTCCACACCCACGCGAGGGCCTCCGTGGCCCTGCAGCCAAAAGTGTGATGGCTGAGCCCTGTCACATGGCACTTGGGACACCTTGCTCGGGTGTCTGCCCACCGCCCCTCGACACGGCCGTCCCAGAGGCCAGGCAGCCTGCCCTGCAGCGCGTGTCCTGCACTGCTGTCTGGGCCTCCGGGCAGCGGCTCGGGCCATCTTGGGGGTGCCCGGGGCGGGATGGAGCAGCACCTGCCTCATCACTCAGGGGCTCTGGCTCGGCCACACCTGCTGGGGTCACAGTGCTCTGCAGGCGGGGGGCCACCAGCGGTGTGAGCACTCAGAGCGGGAGTGCACGGGCAGTTTGGGCAGCTTCTCTCCCAGAGGAGACTGGCCCCGAGGCCGGAGGGCAGGTGGAGAAGCGGGAATGACTGGGGGGGAACACAAGGCCAGAGGGGGCGGGGGGCTTCTGAGTGCCCCCAGGTCAGAGGAGAGCGGGGCCCAGGGAAGGGAAGAGGCACGGTGCTGTCCAGGGCACTGCCTCCCACCCACACAGGAGAAATCTGGGCAACAGCCTGGAGGAGGTGTGGGTGGGGGAAACAAGGCTGTCTCCAAGCTCTGGCCTGTTGCAGAGAATCAGATGTGGCTCCCCTGAGCTCAGGGGTCCGGGGGGATGGGCCGTTGCTCTGCCCCACCCGAGCACTCGGCCCGGGCTCAGGGCTCAGTGCTCCTTGTAAGCAGGATGACCCTGAACTCGAGTCCTTCCTCTCTCCCGAGTCCTCCTCGTGGGCACGAGGCTGCCGTGCAGACACAGCACTGGGCTGGATCCAGCCCCTCCAGCTGGACCGCCAGGCGGTCTGTCCTCCAGCTCGCACGGCCCATGCGGGGAGTGGTTTCTCAGTAGCTTCTACTGACACCTGTAGTCGATCAACTGTGGCCCGCAGCTGGGCAGGGCCAACAGGTCTATAGACAGCGGCCCCCAGCCTTGGCGCCCGTGAATACCTCAAGCCCTCACTTTGCTTCTCTAGAACCCACCGTGAGAGGCGCTAGCTGTTTGCTGCAGGGAAGGTAACAGGGAGGGGCGGGGGGGGAGGTGACAGGTAAGTGGGTCTCGTGGGAAGGTGTGTTCTGTCTCCGAGCTGGGGCGCCCGCTCACCAGTGCTCGGGCCAGACAATCACACCCTGTCCCCTCCCACATGGGCTCACTTTCCTGATTTGCAAATCGATGGAGTCAGACAAAGGGTCAGTGTTCCGGGTGATGCTGGGGGCGGAGCAAAGCCCAGTGAGGGAAAGGAGCTCAGGGGTGGGAGAGAGCCCAAGCCTGAGGGGTGGGGGAGGCCTCAGGAAGGGAGGGATGAGGGTTGTGGCTGCCGTCCTGTCCTGCAGGGAAACAAGGGTCGTGTGTGTGTGTGTGTGTGTGTGTGCGCAAGCATGTGTGTGCATGCATATGAGTGTGCATGTCTGTGAGCAAGCATGTATATCTGTGTGCATGCATGTACAAACATGTGCATGCGTGTGCAATCATGTATTTGTGCAAACATGCATGTGCATATATGTGGAGCATGCATGTGAGTGTATATGTGTGCATGGAGGCATGTGTGTATGTGAGTGTGCATGCAAGCATGTGAATGTCTATATGTGCATGTATGTGCAGGCATGTGTGAGTGTGCATGCATACACGATGGCATGTGTGCCCATGTATGTTCTGGCATGTGAGTGTGTGCATGCATGTGTACATGTATGTGATAGCATGTGAGTTTGTGTGTATGTAAGCAGGTATGTGCATGTATATGCGAGCACATGCACACACACAAGCATGTGAGTTTTTGTTTGTGCATGTATGTTCAGGCTTGTGAGTGTGCATGCAAGCATGTGCACATGAGCAAGCCTGTGAGTGTGTGCACATGTGCATGTGTGTGTGTGAGTGCATTCATGTCCATGTGCGTGTTTCGATAAGCCGCGTGGGGTCAGGTCTCAATGAACACCAGAGGTCAGGACCAAAGGCACTCGGTGGGCAGTGGTGGCTTGGGGTGAGACTGACCCCCGTCCCACTGGCCCAGCATGGCAAGCCTCAGGCCGGGTCAGGCGTGACCCGGTGCCGTGAGGTGGGGGGACGCAGCCCCGACTGCCTCGCCCCAGGGAAGGCTGCGGGCTCCCTCCCACACCCGTCCCACCGACCCTGCGGAAGGTCAGAGGCCGCCAGCGTCCCCTTAGAGTCCCAACACCCGCAGACTCAGACCACTGCACCGCACAGCCACTCGCTGGGGCTGCTCGGAGCGTGTCCACGCCACAGACAGAGGACGAGGCTCCTTACCAAGGCCGCCGGCCCCGCCGCCCGGGAACATCTCAGGGCCGTGTTTGAGACTGCATGCCCCTTCCTGGCAGCAGAGGGGCAAGGGTCACCTCTGACCCTCATGTTTCCACGAACCCAGGGTCATTCTGGACTCGGCTCCCAATCTCTGGGGAGCAGATATGTGAGCCTCCTCCTGTCGCCCCTTCACCCTCGGGGGCCCGCGTCCAGTCTGCTGAGCCCTGGCCCCCCCTGGTGTCCAGGCACTGGTGAAGGACGATCGCCCTCCCCAAGGGGCCCAGCATGGCCGTCCTGCTAGCCTCGGGCGGGGAGCCAGCAGCCCCGCGCCCCGGACACCAGGGCTGGCCAGTGGACGTTCCCGTGTGGCCTGGGCCTGCCCGGTGTCCCAGGCCCCTCTGCGGTGCTGGGGCTGGTGTGCAGCTCTCCAGAGTGACCGTCAGTGCTTCCGGAGGACGCTGCCCCTCCAGCAGACCACCCCAACGCCGGCAGCCAGCCCCTCACCTGCACGATGTCCCTCTCGGCGAACTTGCCTCTGGACGACACCCTGACGTCATCGCCGTCCAGCTCCACCATGGCTGGGGGGGACGAGACGGGCCGTGAGCGAGGACATGCGGGCACGGCGGACGGCGTCCTGGCCTCTGCACACCCCAGGGGCCCCAAGACCCGCTCCGGGCGGGCTGGCACGGAGGGTCAGCTGAGGGTCACCAGGCGCCAGCTGAGGGTCTGGGCGGCCCTGCAGGCTGCCCGGCCCTGCCCAGCTGAGGTGTGGGCAGGACCCCGTCTCGGGGAGATCACCAGTGTCCTCTGTCTCTATCTGTGTGTCTCTGTCTCTCTCATTCTGTTTCTGTCTGTCCCTGTCTCTGTGTCCGTCTGTCCCTGTGTCTGTCGGTCCCTGTCTGTCTCTGCGTATGTGTCTGTGTCTGTGTGTGTGCGCAAGCGTCTCCCTGTCTGTGTCTGTCTCTCTGTGTCTCTGTGTGTGCACGTGTGAGTGTCTCCCTGTGTGTCTGTGTGTGTGCATGCACACATGTCTCCCTGTCTCTTTCTGCCTCTCTGTCTGTGTGTGTGCATGCACGTGTGTCTCTGTGTGTCTCTGTGTGCGTCTCCCTGTCTCTTTCTGTCTCTCTGTGTGTGCGTGTGCACGCGCATCTCCCTGTCTCTTTCTGTCTCTGTGTGTGTGTGCGCGCATGCATCTCCCTGTCTCTTTCTGTCTGTCTGTGTGTGTGTGCACGCACATGCGTGTCTGTGTATCTGTGTGTGCACGCGCATCTCCCTGTCTCTTTCTGTCTCTGTGTGTGTGTGCGCGCATGCATCTCCCTGTCTCTTTCTGTCTGTCTGTGTGTGTGTGCACGCACATGTGTGTCTGTGTGTATCTGTGTGTGCACGCGCATCTCCCTGTCTCTTTCTGTCTTCCTGGGGAATGAACCAGCTCAGCAGATGGCATGTGTCCTCTGAGCGGGGAGCGAGCGGCTGCCTGACCACTGTCTGGGCCCCTGAGCCGTGGACTCACGTCTCCCCACCATGCTGCCGGGGGAGGGGACAGCCCTCTGGGGACCCTGCAGAGCTGCCCTCACTCACCATCAAACTCTGCAGGTCCTACGCCAACGATGATGATGGACATGGGCAGCTTGGAAGCCTGTGTGGGGGGAGAGAGGGAAAGGGAGAGGGAGACAGAGAAGGAGAGAGAGGGAGAGGGAGAAGAGAGGGAGAAAGGGAGGGGGAGAAAGAGAGGGGGAGCGAGGGAGAGATCGAGGGAGAGAGGGACGGGGAGAGAGAGAGGGAGAGAGAGACAGAGGGAGAGTAGGGAGGAGAGAAAGAGAGGGAGAGGGAGAGGGAGAGAGAGAGAAAGGGAGGGGGAGAAAGAGAGGGGGAGAGAGGGAGAGATCGAGGGAGAGAGGGAGGGGGAGAGAGAGAGAGGGAGAGAGAAAGGGAGAGTAGGGAGGAGAGAAAGAGAGGGAGAGGGAGAGAGGGAGGGAAGAGAGGGAGGGAGCGAGGGTCAGTGTGCAAAGACTATGGGTGAAGGATAATGGCCCGGAGCCCCACCAATTCTGCGCGGAAGCTCAGGTCCTTATTATGGGACCATGCAGCTGACACAGGGTCACTTCTCACACACTGTTGTGAGGGAATGGTGTGTGAGGGACAGGCGTGAGGGACAGGCGTGAGGGACGGGTGTGAGGGACAGGTGTGAGGGACAGGTGTGAGGGAATGGTGTGTGAGGGAAGGGACGGGTGTGAGGGAATGGTGTGTGAGGGACAGGTGTGAGGGAATGGTGTGTGAGGGACAGGTGTGAGGGACGGGTGTGAGGGACAGGGGTGAGGGACAGGTGTGAGGGACAGGGGTGAGGGATGGGTGTGAGGGAATGGTGTGTGAGGGACAGGTGTGAGGGACGGGTGTGAGGGACGGGTGTGAGGGAATGGTGTGTGAGGGACAGGGGTGAGGGACAGGTGTGAGGGACGGGTGTGAGGGACGGGTGTGAGGGACGGGTGTGAGCAGGAGAGGTGTGTAAGGACACCTGCAGTGGGAGGGTGGCTGTGGGAGGCATGTGAGTGGGCGCTATTCGGGGTCAGTGCTGACTCGGTTTCCCCGTGCCCACTCACATTCACGATGGACTCCTTGGTCTGCGCCATGTCCGAGATGACGCCGTCCGTCACGATGAGCAGCACGAAGTACTGGGAGCCGTCCTTGACAGAGGCCGCGTATCTGCGGGGGGCTGCGGTCAGCGGGGCCCCTGCGGCCTGGGCAGCCCCTTCGCCAGGACGGGGACACCCGGGGGCCCACGGGCCCTGGGGCCATCACTGGTAGAGAGCCTCGGCAGCCCTGCCCGGGGGCCCGACCCTGGACACGGTCACTGGCGTCGGGTGTCTGCAGTCAGGCCCGAGTTCGGTGGGTGACGGCAGGGCCACACACAGTTCCCCGGGGTGCTCCCCCCGGGTGCGGGTCCCCAGGAGGCGCAGGGAACAGCAGAGGCGGCCCTGCCCTGCCCGGAGCACTGTAGGCCCAGCACTGCTGAGGCAGGAGCCCCCTTAGCACAGCCCAGGAAACAACCAACGGGGCCACGGCGAGGCCCACAGAGAGGGACCCGGCAGAGACTGGCCACCTGGTGCTGGTCACTGGGCCGCCCTGCGGGGGTATCCCGTGGGCTTGGGGGTCACTTGTGGGCTTGGGGGTCAGGCGTGGCGCGGGGGTCAGGCTTGGCGCGGGGGACGGAGCTGGGCCGGCTGTGCCCTCTGTGCTCTCGCCGGCCCTGATAGAGGACACTTCCGTGGGTGGACAGGCTAGTCTGTAAACTGACTGGCTGGTAAATAAACTTATGGCGTGTCTGGAACAGCCTGGGGCCCCCGAGGAGGAGCCGGAGGCTGCAGCCCCGTGGCGGCTGGTCACGCAGGTGGCGGGGCAGACGCTCAGCTGAGAACGGGCAGACCCTCACGGACGGCACCGGGACCCCCGGGACCGTCTTGCTGAGAGCTACCCCCAGTCAAACCGAACTCTCAGAGGTAGGAGCAGATTAAAGCCGAGGCCCAGTGACAGCACAGCGGGACGCACCTCCTTCACCCACAGCTCACCTGGCAACGTGGTTGATGACGGGCGCGAAGTTGGTGGGGCCGTAGAGCTGCACGGCGCGCAGGCTGCGGTAGTAGGCCTCCATCACGCCGTCGATGCCCTCACAGTACGGGTTCTGCGGGTTGCCGTTCTGCAGAGCGCAGGGCGGAGGGCTCGGCTCAGGCCCACGCTCACACTCACGCTCACTCACCCACACTCACGCTCGGTCACACTCACGCTCACCCACACTCACTTGGTCACACTCACACTCATGTTCAGTCATGCTCACACTCACACTAACACTCGCTCACACACGCTCACACTCACGCTCACTCACCCACACTCGTGCTCGGTCACACTCACGCTCACCCACACTCACTCGGTCACACTCACACTCACGTTCAGTCACGCTCACACTCACACTAACACTTGCTCACACACGCTCACACTCACGCTCACTCACCCACACTCACGCTTGGTCACACTCACGCTCACCCACACTCACTTGGTCACACTCACACTCACGTTCAGTCACGCTCACACTCACACTAACACTCGCTCACACATGCTCACACACACCCACACTCATGCTCGGTCACACTCACACTCACTAGGTCACACTCAGTCACACACTCATGCTCAGTCACACTCACATTCACGCTCACACGCTCACGCTCAGCCATGCTCAGTCACACTCACCCACACTCACGCTCGGTCACACTCACACTTACCCACACTCACTCGATCACACTCACACTCACGTTCAGTCACGCTCACACTCACACTAACACTCGCTCACACACGCTCACACTCACTCACCCACACTCACGCTCGGTCACACACTCACTCACACTCACTCGGTCACACACTCACGCTCAGTCACACACTCACACTCAGTCATGCTCACATTCATGCTCATACTCGCTCACACTCACGCTCACGCTCAGCCATGCTTAGTCACACTCACCCACACTCACGCTCGGTCACACTCACACTCACGCTCAGTCACTCACACTCATGCTCAGTCACACTCACACTCACGCTCGGTCATACTCATACTCATGCTCAGTCACGCTCACTCACACTCATGCTCAGTCACGCTCACACTCACGCTTACACTCGCTCATGCTCACACTCACCCATACTCATGCCCACACTCACACACTCACACTCAATCATGCTCACACTCACGCTCAGTCACACTCACACTCACGCTCAGTCACACTCACACTCAAGGTCAGTCACGCTCACACTCACGCTTATACTCGCTCACACTCATGCTC
Organism: Sorex araneus; assembly: GCF_027595985.1. Taxonomy (NCBI): domain Eukaryota; kingdom Metazoa; phylum Chordata; class Mammalia; order Eulipotyphla; family Soricidae; genus Sorex; species Sorex araneus. Next base: position 67,133,725 of record NC_073311.1, read on the forward strand.
ACGCTCAGCCATGCTCAGTCACACTCACCCACACTCACCCACACTCATTCGGTCACACTCACACGCTTACACTCGCTCATACTCATGCTCACACTCAGCCATGCTCAGTCATACTCACCCACACTCATGCTCAGTCACGCTCACCAACATTCACACTCGGGCACGCTCACACTAACCCACACTCATGCTCACCCACACTCATGTTCACGCTCACACTCACACTCAGTCACACTCACGCTCACCTCCACTCATGCTTGGTCATGCTCACATTCTCACACTCACGCTCAGACTCAACTCTCATCACCCATTCTCACACTCAGTCACGCTCACACCCACAGTCACACACAGGCTCGCCCACATTCAACTCGGTCATGCTCACTTTCACACTCACCAACATCTACACTCACACTCACATATTCACTCTCACACCCAGTCATGTTGACACTCTCACACTCACACTCACATTGCCTTTCACAGTCCTGCCCACCAGGGTGCCGGCGGGCAGTCTGACAGGCAGGAGTGGGCCGTGCAGGAGGCGAGCACAGCCCTCCGCCCATCTGGGCCTGTGTGTCTGGGGCCGGGGAGAGGCCGCCCAAGCCCCCTGCTGCCAGACACCCCGTGAGGGTGACCCCGACTCCGCCCGCCGGCTGACTCAGGCCACTGCGGGTGGACTCAGGTGTGCAGCTCTCAGACCTGAGAGTAACACGGGGCTTTTCACGTCACGACGGCCTGTGAGCAGGCGGGCAGAGGCCCTGTGGCCGCCAGCCCTCGCCCTCCTGCTCGACTCCTCCTGGCCACGCCTCGCAGGGCCAACACAGCGGAGCTGAGACGTGGCCGGGGCTGCCGGTGCCGCCTGCCCGGAGACTCGGGCCCAGGGAGGCTCTGGCGGCCTGCGCGCTCACCCCTTCCCGGGTGCCAGGGGCAGTCGGCCCGAGCGGGACCCACAGTCACCTCTGAGGCTTCCGCCACGCCTGGGCTGATGAGACACTCTCCCAGCAAATCGACAAGTTCCTTTAGAAACGAGCTCCCCGGTTTAAAATGACTTACGGTCTCCGCTGACCCTCCTCCTGACGGCAGCTGCAGTGAGGTCTGACAATCTGTCTAAAGAGCTACTTCTCAGACTAATCCGAAAATTAGCCTGTGCCTCTTGGAACAAACGGAGCTTGGGGTGGGCCCAGCACAGCAATAACACGGGGTATTTCATTTCTGGTTCTGCTTTGTTGTGTTTGTTTTACAGTCACACTTGAAAGTGCTCAGGGCTCACTCCTGGCAGTGCTCCGGGAACCGTATGGGGGGTGCCAGGCGTCAGGTCCAGTGACCATAGCAAGGCCAGCGCTCTCCCTGCTGGCCTGTCGCCCTGGCCCGAGGGCTCTCTCTGGAAAGAGCGCTCGGTGTTCAGCCCCGTGAAGAGGGATCTGACGCCCATGTTTCCTTCCACTTAGCCCTTCCCGCCTCTGAGTGACAATGTTCACGCATGGAACACGCAGAGGACAGAGGGCAGAATCCAAAATGGGCCTAACAGCCCTGGGGGTGGCCTGAGTGTCCACCCATGTGTGACCCCTGTGATCTGTGTGTGACCTGTGTGTGACTGTGTGGCCTGTGTGTGACTAAGTATGACCTGTGTGTGTGTATGACTGTGTGTGACTGTGTGTGGTGTGTGTGACTATGCATGACTGTGTGTGTAACTGTGCGACTATGTGTGACTTTGTGTGTGGTCTGTTTGTTAGACTGTGTGTGACCTGTGTGTGTGACCGAGTGTGACTGTGTGTGACTGTGTATGAGTGTATGGCCTGTTTGTCAGACTGTGTGTGACCTGTGGGGGGTGGTGTGACTGTGTGTGACTGTGTGTATAACTGTGTGTGACTGTGACTGTGTGTGACCTGTGTGCAACTGTGTGTGTGACTGTGTGTGACTAAATGTGACTGTGTGTGTGTGACTGTGTGTGTGGCTATGCGTGACTATGTGTGTGGCTTGTGTGTAACTTGTATGTGTGGCCTGTGTGTGACCATGGCTGGGGCCCTGGTGACACTGTCCTGCGCCTGGCTGACCTGCTCTGCAGCCCCGGAGTGGCACCGTTTCAGAGCTGAGTGAGGTGCGGAAGGAGAGATCTTCCTGGCAGGAGAGGTGTGACGGGTTCGAGGGTGCGGAGACGGGCCGGCCTCCGAGGCTGGCGGGGACAGGCGGGAGGCCCGGGGCGCGCTCAGCTCAGCAATTAGCTCCCTGGGCTTTAAATAGCTGCTGACCTTTTCCCAGCACCGACTCCTCCGGTGCGGGAGCGGCCTTCTCCGTCTCTCGCCTCTGAGAGGGCTGGTTCCTGAGACCGAGAATCCCACAGCTCTCCTGGGGCCGGGGGCTCAGCCTCTCCCGGGTGGGGGTGTGGGGCGGAAGGCAAGACGCAGGAGCAGGGCAAAGACCCAGCTGCTGCTCCAGAGATTCTGGGAAACAGAACCGTCCGGAAGCTTCTAGAAGCACATCCGCTCGCAGGGCAGTGGAAGGGCGGGCGGGGTGTGCGCCGGGGCTCAGGCTGGACTCGCCCGGAGCAGCCTGGCCACGAGGCGGGGCCGGAGCCCGGCACCATGGAATGTGCAGAGAAGGGCCTGGACCGGCTTAGACTGGGCCGTCTGCAGCTGGCCTGAATGAAGACCCCGCCGAGTCTGCCGCCCCGCCCCTTCCCCCGGCCAGGGGGACCCTCCACCCCAGGCCGCCCCTCGGCCTCCAGGAGCTCTCCCGAGGGGCGGTCAGCCCCGCCTGCCCTGCCTGGCCCTAGTGTGGGTCCAGTGGGAGGGGCCGGCCTCGGATACTCGCTGTGGGAAGGGGCTTCCATCAAGGGACCCCGGCCGACAGGCTGCCCCTAGAGCCCCTGGCAGCGGGCGAGGCTGGCTCTGACACGGATGGCAGGGCCCTGGCGGGCGGGGCGGGGGGGGGGGAGCCGCTGGAGCTCCCTCAGAGTGAGCCGCCCTGGGCTGGTGAGGAGAGGCGGCACCTTTGCAGGAGCCCTGACTGACCCCCACAGTGCTCACCCCTGCACAGGGCAGATACGTGGCAGTGATACAGCAGAGACGTGGCAGAGACGTGGCAGAGACATAGTAGGAACATGGCAGAGACGTGGCAGGGACAAGGCGGAGATGTGGCAGAAACATGGTAGAGACATGGTAGAGATGTGGCAGGAACATGATAGAGACGTGGCAGGAACATGGTAGAGACATGGCAGGAACATGGTAGAGACATGGCAGGAACATGGTAGAGACATGGCAGGAACATGATAGAGACATGGCGGGAACATGGTAGAGACATGGCAGGAACATGATAGAGACGTGGCAGGAACATGATAGAGATGTGGCAGGAACATGGTAGAGACGTGGCAGGAACATGATAGAGACGTGGCAGGAACATGGTAGAGACGTGGCAGAGACGTGAAGCGACGCAGCAGGGACAAGGCAGAGCCGTGGCAGGGGCCCGGCAGAGCTGGCCCGGGAGATGCCTCCATCAGTCACTCCCAAAGCCCAGCGAGCCCCCGGCTGGGTCTGCCCCGAGGGGGACGACCCCCGGGCCTTACCAGAGCGAACTCGTGTGAGATCCTCCCGTCCGGGGGCAGCCGGGCCCCGAAGCCGAGCGCCGGGAACATCTTGTCACTGTCGTAGTCCTGCACGATCTCGCCCACTGCCTTCAGGGCCATGCCGTAGGCGTTCAGCTGGTAGGGGTTCATGTAGTGCAGCGACGTGGGCTGCGCGGGGTTCCCTGGGGACCACAGGGCCGGCCAGGTGGGAAGGGGGCGGAGACCTGCTGCCCGCCGCCCACCCCAGGGACGGGCAGTGAGGGAGCCGCCCTCCTGCCGCTGGCCCTTTCCCTCTGCCCGTGAGGAGGACGGCGACCCTCCCTGCGGCCTCACCCGGACCCCAGCCCCCAGCTCCCTGCCTCGGGGACTGCAGAGCCCGAGGCCACGGATGGGAAGGGAACGTTGGCAATCGTTCTGAGGTCACACGCAGGAGAGCCGCGTGGCTTCCCCTCCGGGAGCTGCGTCTGAGCAGCCCGCCCGTTTACAGGGAGGCAGGGCCGGGGCAACCCCAGCTGCCAGCCCCTGCCACGTGTCTGGGAACCGGCTCTGCACCGGCTTCCGGGGGCACACACCTCACTGGCAGAGGCTGCCGGTGCGGGCGGGCACCACGCCAACTGTGCCGAGAACTCCCAGCCCCGGGTCTTCCCCAGGCCCCCGATGAGGGCCAGGAGCCCCCCCAGCAGTCCCACGAGAGTCTGCTCTCCTGGGCTCAGTATCCAGTATCAAACCAGGCCGCTGCCCAGGGATGTGCTGGGGTGGGGGGGGAGCGTGCCCTGCAGGCACGAGGCTGTGGACGGTGCTCTGCCCTCAACAGGCCTTTGCAACCTGGCCCACCCCACTGGACGTGTCCACCCCACGGGGACAGTCCCCTAGGCCCTGGGCTGTGCGGCAGGACAGGAGCTGCTTCCCGTGTGTGCTGCCTGTGTCTGCCTTCCTCAGTGCGGTTAAGAATGTACCTTCTGGGGGCCGGAGCGATAGCACAGCGGGTAGGGCATTTGCCTTGCATGTGGCCGACCCGGGTTCAATCCCCGGCATCCCATATGGTCCCCCAAGCACCGCCAGGGGTAATTCCTGAGTGCAGAGCCAGGAGTAACCCCTGTGCATCGCCGGGTGTGACCCAAAAAGCAAAAAAAAAAAAAAGTACCTTCTGCAGTTTTGTTATATCTACTCAGAGTTTTATTCCCCTGACATAGCACACTCGATAAACACGAAAAGTTTATCGAGAAAAGAATTTAATTTTACACATTGATCTCCTACCCTCAATCCTGATGAGTTCACGAAGGACAGATGAGAACCTCAACAAGCTGCCAAGCCATTCCCGGGAGACCAGCTGTGGGCTGGAAACTCCCGGGCCTGCTCAGAGCGGGTGCGGGCTGCTGCCTCCCTCCCTCCAGCCCCTGCGGCCTCCACGCCGGGGCCAGCTCCACCCCCCTGAAGCACACACCACACACGCAGCCACCCACACCTCCAAATTTCACAGGACTGACAGCCAGCGACGTAGAGGGGGCAGCTGCACAGAAGCCCACCGAGCCCCACGGCAAAGCAGAACACAGGGGCTCCCAGCACCCCCAGCTCAGGAAGCCTCCCTGACCGCAGTAAACCACCGCGAGATAGGACCATCGATCAATCACCACAAATGGGCTTTCACTGCCTTATCTTCTGATGACCCCACCTGCCACTTTTGTTGGAGCATCTGGAGTAGATCTTGTGTGTGGGCTATGGAGACAGGCTGGGGGGCGGGGGAACTGGGCGTATCAGTGGAAGGACTGTAACCCCAGTGGGGGGCTGGGGTTGGAAAACTGTACGCCTGAGACAACGGTATTGAACTCTGTAAATGACAGTGTTATAATAAAAAACAAGAAGAGAAAGAGGGAAAGGGGCCTCCTCCCTTCCTGCAGCACTCCGCACGGTAGCCAGGGACGGCTCGGCTCTGACGAATGAGCGAATAATCACAGTGTGGTACAGGCACACAGTGGACGACCGTGCAGCCACAGGAGGGAGGAGCTCGGGCAGTTTGCTGCCACTCGGGCAGAACAGGAGATCGGGGAGGTGAAGGAAGTCAGAGGACAAACACCGGATGGTCTCCCTCATCTGCTGCGGTGTACCGAGTCACAGGGTGAGAGGACACAGGTCTCAAAGGGGTGCTCTGGATCACCCCGGCCCTGGGTGACAGAAATGAGGAGGACAGGCATGGAAAGGTCTAGAAGGAAAGCGAGAAGGGGCAGTGGAGAAGACGGGCAGGGCCAGGGCCTCTACACGGGGTGGGGTGGGGGTAGAGCTCACCACAGAGCCAGCCTGAGAGCACGAGACCCCAGTGACAACAACCAAGCTTCAAAATGTGCCCATGAGGGAGCAGACGGGAGTGGGGAGGACGTGGGGACGCGGTGGCAGGCGGAGGGGTCGGCCCTGGAACACGCATGCCGCAAACTCAGCCGCGCAGATCTTTGTGAGTTGCTCTCTGAACAAAAGAGCCTTTGCAATGTTTCTTCTTTGGATTTCTGGGACACCCCCAGTAGTACTCAGGGCTTTCTCTTGGCTCTGTGCTCAGGGAGCACTCCGGGCACGCTCGGGCGACCATCAGGGGGGCTGGGGATAGAACCCGGGTCGGCTGCACGCCAGGCAAACCCCCTTCTTGCTGTACTATTGTCCGGCCCCTTTACCAGAAAGATCGCCTCACTAGCGCTTTAGCTGGATCTAGAACTTTCTCAGGCTGCCTGGGAATAAACCTGCTCACTGCCCCTCCGAGCACTGTCCCTCCTCCTGGCCAAAGCCCCTCGTCGGGCAGGCACAGCCCAGAGCTGCATCTAGGGGCAGTGGCGGCCCCTCGCCTGGCCACGGGTCCAGGTGGCATCACCCTTCAGTAGGGACAACACCTCCTCAGGAGCTCACATGCCGCCCCCCGCCGTGGGCCTGTGACCTAACCAGGAAGTGCCCGGGCGCCCCTGCCTCCCCCGACTCTGTCTGCCGCCATTTCACTGTGGAACGTCCACACACTGAGGGCAGGAGGCCCCCGTGACCACAGCCAGACTCAAAACCTGTCTCTGCACTTCTGGGCGACTGACTCGGCCAGCTGTACCAGTTTCTCCACACGCAGCTGGATCCCCTGGCCGGCTGGTTCTGCGGAAGTCACAGCTCATCTTTCTCTGTGTCCCCCCAGGTGGCTGGCACGAGGAAGGGCTGCCTCTGGAGAGCTGGGGGATGTTTCTGCTCCCAAGCTTTGAATGAATGTTAAAAAAAAATGAAAGTACCTGTTCTTAAATAGTTGGTGAATGCGCCAGTGACATCTGGGCCCAGATAACCTTATCTTCTACTACTAATTCAGTTGTGCACTGCAAGTGCCTTCAGATTGTCGGTTTATTCTACAGTCCCATTGAGCTGTCTGAGTTCTTCTATTGAATTAACTCAATTCTTCACTTGTCGAGCTAATGTTCGTGTGGGAAAAAGGCTGCTGTTGTAGATCAAGTGGACAATCAAGTGGACAGTCAGCCCTACTCTATATTCCACATTCCACGGGGCAGGATCCACGGGTGAAAATCGTCCCCTGGAGTGACAATGTTGGACAAAACCCAGCCTGAGCTGGGGGCGGCTGAACCCAGGTTTGGCTTCCTTCCTCACGCCTCGTCTGAGGGAGCAGCGTGACAGGGGCCGGGAGGGGAGACGGTCCACACCCACCCCCTCAGCCCGTGCCGGGGGCATGCCCGCTCTTACCCCCCACCCCAGACATTTCATGAAGCGTGGGGCCAGCTGTGAGGACGGGAGGCAAAGGCCAAGCACCACCAGAACCAGCACTTTGGGAAACGTAAACCAGGAGAAACACACGGAGAGCCACGCGCGTGCTCTGGGCACTGACCCCTGACACGAGCACTGCAGACGGGAGCCCTAAGCGATAGAGGCGGGAACACCGCCAGGCTGAGGGGGCTGAGGAGACGGGTGGGGAGCTTCAGGCATGACCAGATCTACGGTTTCCTCGCCCCGGGTGCCTCTGAAGGGGCAGCAAAGCTCACGCGGAGAGACCCTGGTGAACAGTCCCACTTCTACAAAGACAGCAGGTGACCGGAAGCAAAACCGCCTCACGTTTAACAAGCCTGACAGGGACTAGGGACGTGTCACTAGGCCTTGCAGCCTTTTCTACACCTGAACATCTCATCACACCGAGAAGAAAGGAAAAGTCACGTGAATTTTACATGGGAGCTGCAGAAATGCACAAAGCGAGATGTCCAGCGTTCCCGGGGGTCAGAGCACACGTCGTCACCGATGACTCTCGTCTGAGAAATACTCACCATTCGACGCCGTGAAGTCGATAGCCACCGTGAAGTTGATCTGTGTCCTGGGACAGAGTGGACAGGGCAGTCAGCGGCCGTCCCCCGAGAGCGGCTGTGTCTCTGCTCTCCTCACTCCTCCCCCTCCCGCCCCAACCCGCCTCGCACCAACCCTGCAGCCCTTACAGGCGAGGTGACCGGCTGGGGGAGTTTGGTTCAGAGCCCGGGGACGCAGGGACTGGGCCGTGGCCCCACGGTGTGGACTGTGGTGCTAGCTCCTGCGCTCTCAAGCCCGGGCAGCAGACCCAGGCGGAACCTGCATTCGAGCAGGGCTGGGCCCACGGGGTCAGCGGCCATGAGAGGAGGAAAGGGCTGCCGGGCTTCTGGCAAGCCAGGGTAGCGTCCGTGTGTGGGGCCCGAGGCAGGCGAGAAGGGCCCTTCGCTCCAGAGCCGGGCACACGCCAGTGCTCAGACCAGAGCTCTTGCCCAGCACACGCGTGCTTAGAGAAGACGCCCTTCCCACTCACAGCCAGACGCTGTTCACACAGGCCGAGTCCTGGCTGGAAATGACGCCTGCGCTGGCCTGGACTCACACACTTCAGACTCACCCTCACAAACTCCAGCCGTGCACACGGCCCTCTGACCTGGCTGGGGCCCTCAGCTGGCACCGCAGGCCCTGGCTGCAATGGCTCCCACCCTTCTGGGGGGCGGCTCCTGGCCTGACCCTCTCCACACCTGCGTCCGGGGTCTGGCCTCCCCTGCTCTGGGTTCTGAGGATCCTCCCCTGCCCCTCAGGTGCTGGCTCACACCGGGCCAGGCAGAACCGCTGGGGCAGAGGACGGCCCGGCCTGGTCCGAGACGCAGAGAACCTCGGGGACTCCCGTGACGTCGGCCAGAGGGTGGGAGGAGCAGGACCAGGCCCGAGTCAGCAGCCTCACCCCGTGCAGCCGCCTGGTTCCGGCCTCCCCCGACCTGCCCCTGACCTCCGCACCCGTGTCCCCTCTGCTGAGGTGTGGGGGACACAGAGCACCTGACACCTCCGCCCTGTGAGCCAGCAGGGTCAGGGTCAGCCGGGGCCCCACCAAGTGTGGGGGACAGACAGGCCAGGGCCAGCTGCAATGTCCTACTGTGCAGTCGGGGTTCGGAGAAGGGCCCATGTGGGGTCGGCGCGTCCTGACCTGGTGGCCTCCGGGTGTGGGGTGGCAGCACCCCAAAGCGCCTGACTGCTGGGTCACCGAGGTTGCGAGGCAGCTGGGGAGGACCGGGGGCGGGGGAAGGGATCCCCGGGAGGGGCTCAGAGCTCAGGGGTAACGTCCCCCCACCTGCCGCACCTCTGGGGGTCCCCGAGGAGGAGCCGCCCGCCGGGCCCCAGAGCCAAGCGTGGGGCACACACGCCCCCTGTGGCGGCCACGCCGTCCCGCTGCCCAGGAACCTTCCCCACGGGGCGGCCCCTCCGGAGGCCGGCAGCCTGCAGGGCAACCTGGTTTCTCCCTGGGAAAAGCAAGCCGGCACCCGGCAGGGACCGACACACGGACGGTGACGTAGGGGGACGCGGGTCCCGCCCGGAGAGGCCGTGGCCCGAGCAGGGCCTTCTCGCCCACGCAGGCAGCAGGCGGCTACGGGAGCCACGTGCTCCCGCTTAGCCAGAGAGTCTGCAGTGAGCTTTCATCTCACACAACGCCTGCATGAGCACCGAGTCCGGGCTGGCCTTGGGGCGGCTGCCGCGGTGCTGCTGGGAGCAGGACCATGAGCTCCTCCCGCAGGGACACTGAGGCAGGAGTGCGGCAGCCAGACGCCAGTTAGAGCTCTGCCAACGGTCAGCAGAGCTGGCGCGGAGCCAGACCGTCTCTCCGCACTGCTCGGGGCCGGGACGGAGCCAGACCCCCTCTCGGCACTGCCCGGGGCCGGGATGGAGCCAGACCGTCTCTCGGCACTGCTCGGGGCCGGGACGCCTTCCTTCGCCCTCAACCGCGTGATTCTCCCCGGGCACGTTCCTCTCCCTCTCCCTGAAGCTGCCTGTGTGAGCGGGAACAGGAGAGCTGGCCGCCGACAGCGCAGCTCCAGACCGTTCCTGAGCCCCCAGCCCTCAGTCGCTGCCGCTGCCCCGCGCCCACACACCAGGGAACAACGCCTCGGGAGGGTGTGGACAAGAGGGAGGCTGGCGGCGGGCAGGGGCGCAGACCCTCAGCCAGGCGTAATTGCTGCCACTTGCACTTTACAGGGCGGGTGGCACCTCGTGCCCGTCACTGAAGGCACAGCATAAATGCAAACCAGCCGGGCGGGAGACGGTGCAGGTTAAGGCGCGTGCCTGGCACACGGCCGAGCCCTGGCACCTCACATGGTCCCCTGAGCCCCGTCAGGGTTGATCCCCGAGCACTGCCAGGGGCGACTCTGACACACACACACACACACACACACACACACACACACACTCTCGCACGCGCGCGCGCACACACACACCAGCCCCGTCAGGGTTGATCCCTGAGCACTGCCAGGGGTGACCCTAACACACACACACACACACACACAAACACGCGCGCGCGCACACGCACACGCACACGCACACACACACACACACACACCACACCAGCCCCGTCAGGGTTGATCCCTGAGCACTGCCAGGGGCGACTCTGACACACACACACACACACACACACACACACACACACACACACACACGAGTCTCCCAGCCCAGGCCAGCAGGGTGAGGGGCCACCAAACTGACGCTCTGCTAACAACAGGGTCTCACCCAGCCAAGGGCGCGGCCCCCCATGCCAGAGTCGCAGGCGGAGACCAGGGCTGCTCAGGACACTGGGAACTCTCGGGGGCCAAGCCAGCCACAGGCCTCTGAGACCAGGACCCCCGAGGAGCCCGGAACCCCGAGATGCAGAACTCCAGGCCCAGAGGGTGGCTGGACCCCTGGGAGGAGACCCCCACCCCTAAGACGCTCAGGACGCTCAGGATGGAGTGTCCCCGACAGCTCAGGCCTCAGGCTCAGGAGTGCCCTCCCCGCACAGTGAGACCCCCGGCCCCCCACCCACCGAGGCCGGCCCCCACCCACCCACCAGGGCCAGCCCCCACCCACCGCGGCTGGGGAAGCTGCCGAGTCTTGCTGAGTTCAACTCTTAATTTCCCACCGTGCAAAGACAGAACTGCACAGGGGCTGCGGAGGTGAGGACGGGGCAAGCAGACGCCTTCCCGCGTCCCCCACTTCCCTGCCGCGGCTCTTCCTCTCCCTGCCCAGGGCAGCTGCCCCCTCAGGCAGGTGGTTAAACATGCCCATAGCCAGCTCTGTGCTTGGACCACTCCTGGCCCAGCTCAGGGCTCACTCCCGGCTCTGTGCTCGGGGCTGACTCCTGGCTCTGTTCTCGGGGCTGACTCCTGGTTCTGTGCTCGGGGTTCACTCCTGGCTCTGTGCTCGGAACCACACCTGACTCTGTGCTTGGGGCTGACTCCTGGCTCTGTGCTCGGGGCTGACTCCTGGCTCTGTGCTCGGGGCTCACTCCTGGCTCTGTGCTTGGGGCTGACTCCTGGCTCTGTGCTCGGGGCTCACTCCTGGCGGGGCTGAGGGACCTTACGAGGTCGGGTTGGCCCCTGCTCTCTCTCTAGCCTCAGGCCGGCCTTTTCTCTTTGTCTCTCGGCTCAGTGCTCTGGCCCTTTTTTCCCAGGCTCGTTAGAGGAGGGAGGGGGTCTCGGGACTCCCACAGGAAAGGCAGCTGGGCCGCTCTGGGTCTATGCGGAAGCTGCAGGCCCTGCTGGTCAGAGCCAGGGTCAGTGCCTGTGGGGGTGAGAGCAGCTCCCGGGTGCCCCTCCTGGGGGCCGGGTGCTCACGACCCCGGGAACAGGCCCGTCTGGACACGCAGACGCTTCTCTGGGGCAAGTTCCCGAGGGGAGCCGGGAGTGAGGCCGACTCGGACAAGGGCCTCAGCTCTGCAGGGCCGCCCCTCGCACCCCTCGCCCCTCGCACCTCAAGCGACAGAAGCAAAAGCGCCCCTGAAGCTGCAGCCCGGGAGATGCACAAAAGCACCCCGGGGCTCAGAGCCGCAGCCCGGGAGACGCACAGAAGCACCCCGGGGCTCAGAGACGCAGCGAGGAGGCAACAGGGGAGAGAAGAGAGGCGAGGAGAAGCTCCGCTCCGACCCGCCAAACCTGCCCGAGCTGTCCAGGGGGCTGACCTGGGCCTGCTGTCCAGGGGGCTGACCTGGGCCTGCTGTCCAGGGGGGCTGACCTGGGCCTCTGTCTAGGGGGGCTGACCTGGGCCTGCTGTCCAGGGGGCTGACCTGGGCCTGCTGTCCAGGGGGGCTGACCTGGGCCTCTGTCTAGGGGGGCTGACCTGGGCCTCTGTCCAGGGGGCTGACCTGGGCCTCTGTCCAGGGGACTGACCTGGACCTGCTGTCCAGGGGGGCTGAGCCTGGCCTCTGTCCAGGGGGGCTGACCCTGGGCCTCTGTCGGGGGGGCTGACCTGGGCCTGCTGTCCAGGGGGCTGACCTGGGCCTGCTGTCCAGGGGGGCTGACCTGGGCCTGCTGTCCAGGGGGCTGACCTGGGCCTGCTGTCCAGGGAGGCTGAGCCGGGCCTGCTGTCCAGGGGGCTGACCTGGGCCTCTGTCTAGGGGGGCTGACCTGGGCCTCTGTCTAGGGGGGCTGACCTGGGCCTCTGTCCAGGGGGGCTGACCTGGGCCTGCTGTCCAGGGGGCTGACCTGGGCCTGCTGTCCAGGGGGGCTGACCTGGGCCTCTGTCTAGGGGGGCTGACCTGGGCCTCTGTCCAGGGGGCTGACCTGGGCCTCTATCCAGGGGGCTGACCTGGGCCTCTGTCCAGGGGGCTGACCTGGACCTGCTGTCCAGGGGGGCTGAGCCTGGCCTCTGTCCAGGGGGGCTGACCCTGGGCCTCTGTCGGGGGGGCTGACCTGGGCCTGCTGTCCAGGGGGGGCTGAGCCGGGCCTACTGTCCAGGGGGGCTGAGCCGGGCCTCTGTCCAGCAGGATGCCATCCGCAGGCTGACCCCCTCCCTGTCAGCCTCACACTCACCCGCCCTTGATGTAGTCCAGGAAGGAGACCTCGGTCTCGACCAGGAAGGACAGCAGGGTGACCTGGGGAGGAGGGGCCGTTAGCAGGAGGCGCCCCGGGGAGCTCTCCCTTAGGGAGATCCAGTCTCCGGGCCCTGGGGAGCCATGGAAGGTTGGGGGTCTCTGTCTGCCAAGGAGGTGCCGGGCAGGACTCGCCGAGGGGCTGACGCCCATTTCACAGACAAGGGCTGGACAGTCCAGCTGCAGACTGAGGTCACAGGCCGGAGGGAGCAGCCTGTCCCCGCCCCAGGGACCACCCCAGCCTGTCCAGGGCCCAGGAGCCTGCTGCAAGGGGCCTCTCTTCCGTGCCCACACCCTCGGTCCCACCCACAGCCCCCCCATGATCCCGCCCTCACCCATCAACCCCAGAGCTCCTCCCAGCCCCTCCCCACCCACTGCCCCCTCCGACCTGCGTCACAGCCGTCTTCAACTGAGCACCAGAGAGGCTCAGTGAGCGAGAAAGAACAGCCCAGTCCATCAACTCAGTGCTCCTGGACCAGTGCTCTGGGCCCGTATCACACACTCAGGCCCTGGCTGGGCGGGGCCACACTCACCGTCCCTGAATTAGTGTACTTCTTCTTCTTCCCTTTCTTCTTGGGATTCACCACCTGTGGGAGCAGAGGAGCCCGCGGTGTGGGCTTTGCCACGTTCACGGCCGCCGCGCTCCCCACCTGCCCTGCCGCTGCCCGCCGGGGTCCTGGGCGGTGCTCGGCGAGTCTCCCTGCCTCTGTCGGCAGCCACTTTATCCAGTGCCCAGGCCGCGGGCTGCGGTCTCGCTGGGGCGTGGCCGGGCGGAGCAGGCACATCCCTGGGACCTGAGCGCGGTGGGACCTGAGCGAGGGACCCTGACCCGCCTGTCGGGGAGGGGGAGGGGGCTCGAGCTCTGGAGCAGGGAAGCTGGCGGGATGGCGTGGGAGCACCGCATGCCTAAGACTCGCCTGTTACCACTTTGTAAATCCCGGCTCTTTAATAACTTCAAAAATAAACAAGAAGTCGCCTCAGCCAGACTCCTCCCAAGTGCTCCCTGCCGCTGGGCCCGCCTGCAGGCTCCTCAGGGCCTGAGGACACATGCGTGTCCGGGTCCCACACAGTGGCTGACATGGGGGACGGGCACATCGCCAGGCCTAAGCACCTTAAAGTGTGGTATCGGTGCATTTAAAAGCTGCTCTTTCCTTCTCTGTCTCGGGCCACGCCTGAGGGTGCTCGGGGAAACTCCTGGCTCTGCACCCAGGGTCACGCCTGGGCGTCAGGGGGCCTCGTGGGTGCTGGGATGGAGCTGGGTCGAGCTGCATCAGGGCGCGTGCCCAGCCCACTGTGCATCTCTGGTCCCCCAGGGTCGATGGCCAGGCGGGGACGAGCTGCTGTGAGACGGCCTGGGCCTCCTCTGACAGAGACGGCCGTGATGCCGGCACAGCGGCACAGCAGTGGCCTGGCCTGAGCCCTGCACTGCTGCCGGAACCCGGGCTCAGTTGGCACCAAGGAGACCCGGAGGGTGGGGGGGGCGGGGGGGTACGCGCCCTCAACCCAACCAGAGCAGGAGACACGCGGAGCAGGAGAGAGGAAGGGCTGGATGGGGGAGGGAGGGTGAGGCTGGTGGTGCAGGGGCCGCAGAGACCCCTCCTGCCCTCAGCAGACCTTCACACGCCTGCCTGAGCCCGAGAAACGCAGGCCAGGACAGAGGCCCCGCCCCAGCCCGCCCCAGCCCTGCCCAGCCTCAGTCCAGGGGCAGAACCAGCAGCAGCCCCGCCCTGCTGCCCTGCCCACCCGCCCTAGTGCCCACACAAGACTGCCCTGAGGAGCACGGCCAGGCCCAGACAGCGCCCCCTGCTGGCTGGGGGAGGCCCCCTCCGTTTCCTCTGCAGGCTGATGCCATGTCACCATGTCACCCAACTAGTCAGAGTCACACTGCCCAGCCCCCAGGGAGCACACGGTGAGGGTCCACAGAAGGCGGGAAGTGCCTCCAGCTGACCCAAATCCAGCGAACCTCAGTCCCGGGGACATCCCCACAGAGCAGGCCAGGAACCCTGTGTGCAAAGCAGGGAGGGTGCACAGACACCGCACACGGACACACAGCCCGCCCAGACCCACACGGACCAGCTCTGAAGGGGACTCAGAACAGCCGGTGACTGACCCGTGGAAACGGAGAGCTGGGAAGCGAAAGACAGAGCTAAAATGATCAACCCAAGGAGAGGCAGAGGGTGAGAGAACATGCACACACACACACACACACACACACATGCACATGCACACACACACATGCACATGCATACACACACACGCACATGCACACACACATGCACATGCATGCACACACATGCACATGCATACACACATGCACACAAGCACATGCACACACATGCACACAAATACACATGTGCATGCACACACGCACACGTGGACACATGCACACACGCACACACATACACACATGCACACATGCACGCACACACACATGCACACATACACATGCGCACGCACACATGCACATGTGGACACGCGCACACATGCACAGACGCATGCACATGCATACACACATACACATGCGCATACATGCACATGCACGCACATGCACACACATGTGCACGCACACACATGCATGCACACATGCGGACACATGTAGACACACACGCACAGGCACACACACGCACATTCACACGTACACATGCACACACACACACCTGAGGGAGTAAGGAAAACCAGGCAATAACGATACGAGAACGTTCAATAGGAAACAGACCCTGGTGAAAGCACCGAGCGAGTTGGGAGCTGGAGGCCCAGCGGGACAGATGGGGAGTGGGCGCAGGAGACCCCGGGCCGGAAGTCGGCAAATAAATCCCAAGGGAAACCACCTGGCATCAGCCGCGCCAAGGAGCCAGGCTCGAGCAGGAGGGGGACGTGTGGAGAAGCCCCGAGCCGGCCGCCCCGCACCCCGCGGTCCCGGGAGACGCAGGGCGGACGGACACGTGCTGAAGAGCGAGCGCGAATAAACACACACGCTGCAGAGACGTGACCGTCCCGGCCGGGGGAGCTGGGGCCAACCGGTCACTGGCCACGCGTGCACCGAGAGGAGTGAGCCCCGGGGCAGCGGGAGAGAGGCCCGGCCCGTCCAGTGGGGCCCCATGGGGCGGCCCCGCAGAGGAAGGAGAGCGAGACAAGCAGGACCTGGGAGGTGGGCCACAGGGGGACCGAAGGCGCCGGGCAGAGCCCACGGCGGGGCGGGGGGAGCCCAGCACTCACCACGCCCACAAGGGACACCCCCCAACTCTGGCTCCCAGCAGACGGGCGCCCGAGAATGGGCTACGGGAGTTTGCTGGGGCAGGGAGAAGCCGTGTCAGGTGGGACGTCAGGCAGGGCCATGGGAGGGGGGTGCGGAGTTTGGCGTGAGGCTGGAGCCATCGTCAGCCTCACCCTGACGCACTCGCCAAACGCCAACCAGCCCTCAGGACAGCCGCAGGGGGCAGGCCCAGACGAGGGAGAGAGGAGTAAGTGCTGCCAAGGGAACAGCTCAGGAGACGCCGCCTGTCAGCAGAGAGTGCGGGAACAGACTGACCCCAGGGCTGAGGGCAGGATGGCCGCGCGGCACAGTGGGACCAGGACAGGCTCACACGGCAGGCCGCCCCGTCCTCCCAACAGCTCAGTGGAGTGGTGAACAGGCAGTGCTCCCGGACACGCCCCCCCCTTCTGGAAGTGCTCCCGGACATGCCCCCCTTGAGGAGGTGCTCCCGGACATGGCCCCCCTTCCGGAGGTGCTCCCGGACACGCCCCGCCTTCCGGAGGTGCTCCCGGACATGGCCAAGAACAGCAGGCACAGAGAAGTTTCTCGGACCTCAGACAAACGGCACCAGGAAGAGCCACAGAGGCCACGAGCACTGCCCCGGGACCAGGGGAAGAGCCCCGTGGGTGAGGGCCACCGAGCAGGTCGGGGGCAGCAGGCGGGCCCAGAAAGCCCCTGGACCCGGGACGGTGACGAGCTTCCCCTCTGGCATGAAGAGGAAATGATGAAGGAAGAGCCGGACACCCCAGCGGGGAGAGGGACGGGGAGGGGCAGGCACAGGTGGACGGGCCACGAGACCCCAATGCATCCATGTCACAGACACCACTGACGTCCCTTCAGCCGCCTGTGACTACTACGTGTGTGATACAAGAACACACATGTCCAAAGGGCACACACGTGACACCGTGTGGCTGAAACCCAACCACGGACAGCCTTGCGACTGTGTCTCACGGTGGCCCAAGTAACAGAGAGAAAGAGCAGACACGTCCGAGGGGCAGGGAGCGTGTACAAGAGCACACACGTGCCTGAGGGGATTCCGTGTAACAGCACACGTGTGTCTGAGCCACGGGACTGCCGGGCCTCCCTCTGTGTGGATGAGGCAGATCTCCTGGCTAAGCGTGTGCTTGGTGGGTCACTCACTGCCCAGGACACACTTGGCTGCCACGTCCACGTCCACACTAGCTGGCCCCGCCCACGCCCTCACGAACCCCTGCTTAGGCCTGCGCTGGCCGACCGTGTCCTGCCCGCACACGCCCGCCTGCCAGGGTCTCAGCACCGGGAGGGCCGGGCCGGTCGCCCCTCGGGCAGTGGCCGAGCACTGCAGAGCCGCTGGGGGGTGGGGGCTGCGCCTTCCCTGTGCCGTGGGGCGGGCAGTGAGTGGACACACCGTGAGGGGCACACGTGGTGGTCAGTGGCCCCTGTGGGCTGTGGCGCGAGCAGAGTGGGCCATCAGCACCCCAGACCTCGGGACCCTCCGTCCCTGCCCCGGGCCTGCAGGGGGCGGGCAGCAGGCAGCAAATGACCGGCACGGAGACGAATGCCGGCTGCTGCGTCCACTGCATCCACTACGGGCGGGAGGGACGGCGGCGGGCGGCCTTCTCCACTGCACGCCCGACCGAGACCTGCCGGGACACAGACTGTACCTCGTACACGTTGAACTGAGACTGCCCTCTGGAAAGCTCCCTGTAGCTAGTTGTGAATTCTCCAATGAAATCATGGCTAAAGGGGAGAAGAAAAACACACACGATTAGCTTTCACGAATTTCCCCTTAGGCTTTAAAACTTTTTGGAAGCGTGTGGTTTAATCATGAAAAACCTAATATTATCCACAAACTTAATAAGTGCCATTCTAAAAGACATTCTAAAAGACATAATTCTGCAACCCACAGTGACGTATAATCAAAACTTATACTGTCAGTGTTCAAATAACATTTCATTTTCCTTATCACGATCAGCAGTCGTATTAATATTTTAAGCAGCTTTATTCATTTAATAACTCACCTCAAAATTTTCATCTGTGCTAATCAAATTGTTGCCCATTAGCATCTCAGCGAAGAGGCTCTGACATTCGCTGCTCCCACGGGAGGGACCAGAAACAAAAGGGACGTTCCCGGGAGGACAGGACGGCCCCCGGCTGTCCCACTGACTCGGTGACCAGGTCCTGAATCTGGTTCCCGAGCGAGTGCCACACTGTGTCTGGGCTGTGCTGTCCCCGAGTGTCACCAGGAGTCCCGGTGGGCAGGTCCCCTCGGCCCCATGCTGAGCCTAAGCTCACTGGCCACAAAGGGCAGGAGCAGAGGACAGGCTGTCCCTCTGTCCGGCGTGGGTGTCCGCGGGTCTCTGCACCCCGTCCTGCCTCCCACACCGTGGTTCGGGGGGCAGCTCCACAAGGCAGCAGAGACCCCCACTCGTGACCGGCACACGGACCTCACGAGGAGACCGCCCACACCTAGACAAAGGGAGGGTTTTCCCACAGGCGGAGGTCTGGTCAGTGGACATGGCTGGGCTCCGGGAAGTCTGCCGGGCACAGTGGCCGGTCCCGCTGCCCGGTGACCGCCCACACACGCCCCCTGACCGTCTCTTCACGGCACCAAGGAGAAGGAGCTTTATTCTCTGCGCCTTAATATTTCATGCTCCCCGTGGCAGGCCTGCAGCAGGTCCCGCTGGGGAGGCCGGGAGCGGAGCTCTGGCAATGCATCTCCACCCACAATTTCCGCCTGATTCAATAAAGCTGTTCTGCTATTTCCCGTTAATTTCATTGTCACTGAAATAATTACCCCCGCTCCGGGCCCCCGCTCCCGAGTGCAATTACGGAGCAAGGTTTGCGGCTGATGCCATTAGAGTTCACCCATCAGGATGCGCGGCCGTGTGGGCGGGCTACCCAGCAGGGCACGGCAGCGTCTCGGGCCTCGTGGGGGGGAGTGCGGGTCGGATCACGGGCACTGCCAGGAGCGGCCCTGAGCGAGGCACCCACGGGAAAAACACACGAGAAGCTCCCGAGACTGGCAGAGCCTCTGGGTGTTCCCCTGCGGGACCCCACGGCCACCAGGCGGGCCCCCCTCCCCCTCACAGCTAACCTCCCCCCGACCTCCACATTTTCACGTCCCAGTTAGGCACGTCTGGGGCAGCTCAGGCCTAGCTGCAGAGGGCGCGTGTCTGGGGGTTCAGAGGGCACGGCCCTGGCAGGCCGGGGGTCAGCACCTGACCGCTGAGAGCTCGCACTCTGCCCGGCTGGCAGGCCGGAGTCCCGGGTTAATCCCCCACCATTAACGCGTTAGGAAGTGAACTGAGATCAGGTCTGACGTGAGCCTCTTCTCAGTGTGAGCCCTTACATGCTGGCGTCACGGCCAGGCCCCGTCCCTCGTGTCTAAGGCATGAATTCCTCAGTGTGAGCCCTTACATGCTGGCATCACGGCCAGGCCCCGTCCCTCGTTTCTAAGGCATGAACTCCTCAGTGTGAGCCCTTACATGCTGGCGTCACGGCCAGGCCCCGTCCCTCGTGTCTAAGGCATGAACTCCTCAGTGTGAGCCCTTACATGCTGGCGTCACGGCCAGGCCCCGTCCCTCGTGTCTAAGGCATGAACTCCTCAGTGTGAGCCCTTACATGCTGGCGTCACGGCCAGGCCCCGTCCCTCGTGTCTAAGGCATGAACTCCTCAGTGTGAGCCCTTACATGCTGGCGTCACGGCCAGGCCCCGTCCCTCGTGTCTAAGGCATGAACTCATTTCAGCCGAACATTCGTCTCTGAGAAGGTGGTCTTGGCCCCTCCACCCCGCCCCCGGAACAGACAGTGCTGAAGGGGTAGGCGTCTGTTGGGTAGTTATTAACGGTCGTTAATAACTCAGACCAGCGCTGCTACAATACACAACACACCCCTCACAGCAGCAGGAGAGGAGAATCCCCAGCAGGCAACATTCTGAAGTTAAACGGCTCTCCCTCCCGGCCTCTCTCTTCCTCGTCTGGGCAGTGGCCACGGAAACGGATCTAGAGGGGAGGCCTCTCAGACACGGCAGCCCTCACAGCAGCGTGTCTCGGGGACTCGGGGATGTTCTGGGCTACTGCTGAGAGAGATTAGGGCCTGAGGAGAATCTGCTTCTGCTCTCAGCGGAGCCCGGCCTCACAGGGCGATGCTCCGCTTTCCTGGCGTCTCGCTCCACTGATCCATCAGCGGATAATGAGCTCCGCTGGGGGGTCTCGCTTAACAGTGATCAAGTCTGAGCTCAGGGACTCAGTCATCAAAGCGATACTCAGATTTAATAAGTAAGCACAGGGGAAACCTGACAGGAGTGACTGAGGGTATGAGCACCTCCTGTCACACACACAGACTCACACACACAGACACACTCTCGCACACACAAAGACACACTCTCACACACACTCTCACACACAGACACTCTCACACACAGACACACTCACACAGAGACACTTTCACACACAGACACACTCACACACAGACACACAGAGACACTTTCACACACAGACACACTGTCACACACAGACACACTCACACACAGACACACTTTCACACAGACACTCACATACTCACACACACTCTCACACACAGACACACTTTCACACAGACACTCACATACTTGCACACAGACACACTCTCACACACAGAGACACACTCTCACACACAGACACTCTCACACACAGACACACTCACACAGACACACTCACACAGAGACACTTTCACAGAGACACTCACACACAGACACACACAGAGACACTTTCACACACAGACACACTCACACACAGACACACAGAGACACTTTCACACACAGACACACTGTCACACACAGACACACTCACACACAGACACACTTTCACACGGACACTCACATACTCACACACACTCTCACACACAGACACACTTTCACACAGACACTCACATACTCACACACACTCTCACACACAGACACACTTTCACACAGACACTCACATACTCACACACACTCTCACACACAGACACACTTTCACAGACACTCACATACTTGCACACAGACACACTCTCACACACAGAGACACTCACACACAGACACACACGGACACACTCGCACACACAGACACACACACACAGACACACACGGACACACTCGCACACACAGACACACACACAAAGACTCTCATACACAGACACGCTTACACACAGAGACACTTTCTGACACACAGACACTCACACACAGACATGCTCTCCTACACACACTATACATACTCCATACACATACATGCTCTCATACACACACATACACTCTTATACACACTATACACATGCTCACCTACACACAAACTCCTTCATACACAGACACTGTCACACAGACTCCTTTTACACACATTCTCATACTCATACTCCCTCATACACACACTCATACGCATAACCCCCTTCATGTACAACAGCACTCTCATGCACACTCCATATACACACTCACACACACATGTACATACTATACATACTCCTTCATAGACACACTCACACACTCCCCATACACACTCCACACACACTATCCTACACACTCCATGTACACACTTTCACTCACACATGCTCTCCTACACACTCTCACACACTCATATGCACAGGCTCTCACACTCTCATACACACACATTCACCCTTTAGTGCACACAGTCTCTCACATGCTCTCACACACTCTCCTGGGAATGCTGTCACCCATTTGTACACACACTCACGTACAGTCATACGCACTCCCATTCACACACACCCCCTCGTGCACATACTCTCAGCCTCACGCTGTCCCAAACACACTCCCACATACTCTGTTCACACACACTGACACGCCCTACACACTGCCCCACGTGTACACACACACCTCCCAGCCCGCAGCAGCAAACAGGGCCTGGCGCACAGCACCCTGTACCCAAGCTGGGGTCTTGCCAACAGCCAACAGTGCTCTCCCTGGGGACCTTCTCCCCACTGGCCCCCGAGCCCCTCGGCCAGGGTCCTGAGACAGCCTGGAGCGGCTGCAGGGGGGCAGGGGGCACAGAGAGGCCACATGCCGCCACGTCGGGCTTCAGCAACGTGAGAGGGAACAGCCAGCCCCCAGGACCCCTTCCGGGACACAGCAGGAGAGCCATGGCAGCGCCCGGGCCCGCGGGAACCCCTGGAACCACCACTCACGAAGGCAGCCCCCAGCCCTCCGCCCTCTGTGAGCGACCACACCCTCCCCGCAGCGTGTGGGTCCCTGAGACTCGGCCGCAGGGGGCACACACAGCCCCTTCACACAGCCCAGGGCTCTGTGGGCACCACACGCAGAGAGACACGGGCACCGCGGGGAGATGCAGGGAGCCAGGGCCAGCACTTGGGTCATTTTCCTCCAAATCTTACTGACAGTGAGACGGGCCTGAGAGAGGCAGGGCTGAAGGCCCTCGCCCTGCATGCGGCCAGACCTGGGTCCATCCCTGGCACCACATACGGTCCCCAGCACCAGCAGGAGTGAGCCCTGAGCACAGCGGGAGTGACCCCTGAGTGACCCCTGAGCACAGCGGGAGTGACCCCTGAGCACAGCGGGAGTGACCCCTGAGTGACCGCTGAGCACAGCGAGAGTGACCCCTGAGCACAGTGGGAGTGACCCCTGAGCACAGCGGGAGTGACCCCTGAGCAGAAGCAGGAGTGACCCCTGAGCACCACCAGGAGTGACCCCTGAGCACCACCAGGAGTGACCCCTGAGCACCAGCAGGAGTGACCCCTGAGCACCAGCAGGAGTGACCCCTGAGCACAGCGGGAGTGAGCCCTGAGCACAGCGGGAGTGACCCCTGAGTGACCCCTGAGCAGCGGGAGTGACCCCTGAGCACCATCGGGAGTGACCCCTGAGCAGAGAGCCAGGACTGACCCCTGTGGCAGCCAGCTGTGGCCCCAACCCCGCCCCCCACCACACACACAGAAGTCCTTAGAAAAAACAAGAAGTCTCCTGTCCTAGAACGACACGTCTGGGTGGCCCAAGATCATGCCAGGAAACTCGGCTGCACCCGCGGCCCCAGGGGCGGTGAGAGGGCACCCGCGCCCGGCACAGCCCAGCCGAACGTCAGCCCACAGCCACAAGGTGGACGCGCGCCCTGCAGGCGAGGGGAGAGGAGGGGGCAGCTGGGACCCACCCAAAGAAGCGCGGTGACAGGCGGTCCGTCACCGCCTGGGGCCCCTCGGACAGACTCAGGCACGTGGGGCACGGCGCTCCGGGCCTCACAGGCGGCTTTGTGCAGCTCAGCCACCGCAGGGAACACGCCTCTGGCTCTGTGTGCAGGAGCCTGCGCCCATCCCCGCACATGGTCCTGAGCACCGGGGAGTGAGCACCAGCGGGTGTGGACCCAGACCAGAGGCCTGAAGTGGATCTTGCTGAGGTTTCCAGGATGACGGGGGCTGGGCGGGGCCTGGGACGCTTCAGGGCTGAGGAGACCCAGAGACCCGCCACGGACCGGACTGAGGACAAAGCCCAGGTCAGGGTGAGGGTCTCCTGCGGGGGGGAAGGGCTCTCGGCTCCCACCACCAGAGAGGCCGAGAAGGCTCCCGGGCCCAGGAGCGTTTGAGAAACAAGACACACTTGAGTCCTGGGGCGCCCGGGGTCGCACCTGATCCCGCGTGGATCCCAGCCCTCAGATCACACCCGGGTCCCGGCCCCAGCTCAGACCACCAGGAGCCCAGCCCGCGTCAGGAGCCGCCCCACACCCGCCTTACCTCCCGTCCCGGTCCCAGTCGAAGACCTCCACCTTGATGGTCCTGGGCAGGAGAGAGAGGGGGGCATGGTTAGGGGCAAGAGGCCTGAGACCCCCCAGGAGACCCAGGCCCCGTGGGCGTCTACACTGAGACCCAGACCCCTATCCTGGGCGCTCTCAGCTCCTCTAGGTCCTGGAAGCTGACTGTGCTGCTCTCACAACTCTGGTCTTGGAGAAGGTTCCAGAACCTGCAAGACCCATTTCGGGGATGAGCGGTCTTGGGAGAGGGACCCCTGGTTCCCTGCTGGCTCCCTGTGTATGGACAGGAACTCTCCTGAGACCCTGGGTCCCAGGGCAAGGAGTGGGGCGGGTCGCGGGGCCCGCTGCCCCTTTGCGTCCACGCTGCCGCTGACGGCACCGGCAGCCTCCGAGGCCGAGGGAGCTCAGGCCAGAGAAGTTTCTTATTCACCAACGAGCAAGTCGTGGCACTTTAAAGTGACAATTTCTCTGGCCAACAGCTCCTTCCCCAGTGGAATAAATTCCCATTTTTCCAACATACAAGTAACAAAATTCTTTTTCCTAATTCCCAGAGTCTGGATTTTTAAAATTTTTTTATTTTTGGGTCACACCCTGCGATGCTCAGGGGTTACTCCTGGCTCTGCACTCAGGAATCACTCCTGGCAGTGCTCAGGGGACCATACGGAGTGCTGGGAATCGAACCCGGGTCGGCCGCATGCAAGGCAAACGCCCTACCTGCTGTGCTATCGCTCCAGCCTCCAGACTTTTACTTCCTACTGCGATCTCTCTGAGGTAACACGCGTCTCTGTATTATCATCACCCAGCAGAAAGGCGGGTGCCTGACCTCCCAGGGGTGCTGCTGCGGGGGGGGGGGGGCGAGCAGCTCGGGTCCCTGGGGGCCTCACAGCTCACACCAGCTGTGAAGTGGTCTCAGCACGCTGCACACTCTCGTCCTGGGAAAATCAGCCTGAGCAAAGTCGACCCGTCCCCCTTTCCTGCCTCGCCCTGGCTCCTTCCACCTTCCGCAGGAGGGTTCTGCTGTCTGCCAGCGGCTCCCGCACGCACGACCACGGGAGGACACTGGGCACTGACCTGTCGTGGTCCCCATTGCAGAGTGCCCGCACCGAGAGCTTGAAGGCCTGCCACACGGGGTTCAGCGTGTTCTTCACCACCTCTGTCCTGTGGCAGATGGTGAAGCTGCAAAGGAACCAAAGAAAGAGGCTCAGACTGTGTTTGACCTGCCGTTTTCTCTTAGCTGTCTTCTGTTCCGCAGAATAAACGCCGTCAGGCTCGGGCCGCTGTATCACTTCACAGTTTTGAGCTTTTCAGACTTGGGAGACCTGCCCCAGGTATCAGATAATGAGACTCTGTAACTAATTGACCAAAACATCTTGGTTTAAACTCCTGCTGCTGCAGCTTCATCAGCCCAGCTGGGAAGTCCAAGTGCAGGGCGGACTGTGAGTGGTGCCGGAGGGTGGGACGGAGCCAGAGACCCTGGGCAGGCTGAGAGCCGCGTGGCGAGGAGCAACTTGGCAGCATCCCATCCGGGAAGAGTGCAGGGGGCAGCAAAGACCCAGCACGGAGGGACATTTCTGACACCAGAGGTGCAGGAAATGCCAGGCTCACGTCCTGAGGTCGCGGGGACACTCTGGAGGGGGGTCCAGGACCTGGAGGGACACACTTGGGGGAGGGCACCCTGGGGACTACAGCAGCATAGTGCTGTGTACAATACTTTAGACCTCCCACATGAAGGTCAGTGTGCACGTGGAGAGGGTCAGTGTGCACATGGGGAGGGTCAGTGTGCACGTGGGGAGGGTCAGTGTGCACGGGGTAGGGTCAGTGTGCACATGGGGAGGGTCAGTGTGCACGTGGGGAGGGTCAGTGTGCACGGGGGAGGGTCAGTGTGCACGTGGGGAGGTCAGTGTGCACGGGGGAAGGTCAGTGTGCACGTGGGGAGGTCAGTGTGCACGGGGGAAGGTCAGTGTGCACGTGGGGAGGTCAGTGTGCACGGGGGAGGGTCAGTGTGCACGTGGGGAGGGTCAGTGTGCATGGGGGAAGGTAGTGTGTACGTGGGGAGGGTCAGTGTGCACGTGGGGAGGGTCAGTGTGCATGGGGGAAGGTAGTGTGTACATGGGGAGGGTCAGTGTGCACGTGGGGAGGGTCAGTGTGCATGGGGGAAGGTAGTGTGTATGTGGGGAGGGTCAGTGTGCATGTGGGGAGGGTCAGTGTGCACGGGGGAAGGTCAGTGTGCATGTGGGGAGGGTCAGTGTGCACGGGGGAAGGTCAGTGTGCACGTGGGGAGGGTCAGTGTGCATGGGGGAAGGTAGTGTGTACGTGGGGAGGGTCAGTGTGCACGTGGGGAGGGTCAGTGTGCATGGGGGAAGGTAGTGTGTACGTGGGGAGGGTCAGTGTGCATGTGGGGAGGGTCAGTGTGCACGGGGGAAGGTCAGTGTGCATGTGGGGAGGGTCAGTGTGCACGTGGGGAGGTCAGTGTGCACGTGGGGAGGGTCAGTGTGCATGTGGGGAGGGTCATATGCATGTGGGGAGGGTCATGTGCACGTGGGGAGGGTCAGTGTGCACATGGGGTGGGGAGGGTCAGTGTGCATGTGGGGAGGGTCATGTGCATGTGGGGAGGGTCATGTGCACGTGGGGAGGGTCAGTGTGCACGTGGGGAGGTCAGTGTGCATGTGGGGAGGGTTAGTGTGCATGTGGGGAGGGTCAGTGTGCACGTGGGGGAAGGTCAGTGTGCACGTGGGGAGGGTCAGAGTGCACATGGGGAGGGTCAGTGTGCACGTGGGGAGGGTAGTGTGCACGGGGGAAGGTCAGTGTGCACGTGGGGAGCGTCAGTGGGTGTGTGGGTATTTGCACGTGCTGGTCTGGAGAGTGAGGCAGAAGCAGGCAGCGCCAACCAAGCCAGCGACCAGCAGCTCCATCAGCAAGTCTCCCGGAGGCTCTGCACCCTCCAAACTGGCCCCACCCCGGCCCCTGCTCCCTGCCACACCTGCTGCATTTTGCAGCTTCCTTCTAGGGCACATGTTCCATCCGGCTGGACTCTGAGCACCACCGGACACTTCCTTGAGGCAGCAGTTTGCTAGGTGTGGCTGAGGAAAACAGAACGCCACAGGATCCACTCAATACGACAATTTTCATTCCATGTGTGAGGCAAACTTCTCGTTGTTTGTTTGGGGGCCACACCTGGCGGTGCTCAGGGATTACTCCTAGCTCTGTGCTCAGGGATCCCTCCTGGCGGGGCCCAGGGGACCCTATGTGGTGCTGGGGACGACCTCGGGCGGCTGCATACGAGGCAAGCGCCCTCCCCGCAGTGCCGTCCCCTGCCTGACTCCCACGTTTCTGTTGACTCATCACTGAACTCTCTTGACAACACCAGAGGCAATCATGATTAAGAGCCTTTATCCGATGGGAAACTGAGTCTCACATGGTCACAAGACTTCCCAAAGCCCCACAGAAATCAGGCGGCGGGATAAGGACTCAGATGCACACACACATCCCACGGCATTGCTTTCCAACACGACCAACTAAATACAAATTAGAAAATCATGAGCTAAATATCCCATGGCAACCACATGTGTTCAAGTACCTACAGCAAGCCACGGAAACAGGCTGAAATCACACAGAAACCAATCTAATGGCAAATTTTTAAATTACCAGAGTAGAATGGAAAACGCTACTCAGTGGAAGATGGAGATGTTAGTGGGAAATGTCACGGCCTTAAGAGCTGCCCTGAAAAGTCGCATTCCCCCAAAGGGACAGCCCAGCTGGACTAAATATCATCACGAGGACTTCCACAACGGTGTAGCTCTGCAGTAACAGTAAGATAACACAGTCATACCGGCAGCAAAGCAGCATTCCATGGAGATGAGAGCATTGTCCTTTTCAAACAAAACAGAATGTTGATAAAGCTAAGCATTGTCATCGAAGCAGCTGGAACCCTTAGCAATGCAAAACTCACATCAATTTTTAAAGCACCAAAACTGAGCTCTGTTTATAAATTTAATGGCCTTTGAAAAAATCATTTCTTTCCATCGAGTTAAAATGCGTAAAAGACAAATGTACCTGCCGTCTTCATTACTCCGGTAGAATACGAGAAAAGGGTCTGATTTCCCAAAGAAGTCCTTTTTGTCCAGTTTGTTTGCACAAAATTGCATTAGGACAGCATCCTAGAGACAGGATTAACAAAACAGCTCAAAACCAGGGTCACAAAGAACCAGACGCGACAGATTACAAGCAAGACTCCCCAGGAAAACAAATTTTCCATTTTAGTGCCCAAGGTCAAGTGTTCCAGAGCCCCAGACACCCTAACCTGGCTCAGGCGGGGGGGGGGGGGGAGGACAGGGGGCTCAACCATTGTCTGGGGCCTGGAATGGCCACTTCCAGCCTTCACAGGGCTGCTGGGCAGTGCTGCCATGTAGACAGGCCACGCACCCAGGTGCGGGAACAGGATTTCCTTGTCCAAACTTACATTACACATGCACCTTTCGTGGTTCCTGGGGGGCTGATCTCTGGAGAGGGCGGCCACACCCCAAAACCAGCACCTCTGACCAAGAGCAGCTGACTGGGGGGGGCGGCAGGGGTCCTGCTCGTCACACATGAGTGCACAAGCTGGGCTCGGCCACTGTCTCATTTTACCCATCTCAAGAGGGTTTGGGGGGAGAGTGTACCCAGCAGTGCTCAGGACTCGCCGGGGCCCCTGGATCCCACCAATCCCACAGAAGGCCCCACGGAGACGGTGTGCAGGAACCCGGGGGCCGCCAGCGATGCCCCCAGGGGACCCTGAGCTGGGGCTGCCCCGTGCTGGGGGGAGCCTTCACTCTGCGCCATTTCCGCGGCTCCCTGGCTTCAGACCAGTCCCCCAGGCCAGCGTCAGGACAGCATTGCCCCTCGCAAGCCCTGCAGGTGCACCCCACATGCCCGAGGACGTGGAGCCCCTCCTTTCCCACCAGGGGTCCCAGCTGGCACCCCGCATGGAGCCCCCCTGACGCTTTGGGCCCGGGCGGCCCCAGTGACGCCACTCAAGGCTGAGAAGGTGCAGACACGCTGGGCACCGAAACCCAGCACTGCCACCCTAACCTGCGCCCTCGCCGCTGGGTGGGCTGGGGGTCCCGTGTCAGCCCTCTCCAGCGCCTGTTACGACTAGAACTGAGGGTCTCCGCTCTGAACTGGGACCAGCCCGAGCAGAGCCACAGCTAAAGCCAGAACACGCGCCCTCAGAAAGGCAGGAACCCTATGGCCCAGAGCGACGGGTGGGCCATGGCCCCCCTAAGGTGCTCACAGTGGGCGTGTGGGCCTGAGGCGAGACCGAATGGCTCCAGCCTCGGAAAGCCATTACTCAGATAAAGTTCCCAGAATCCACAATGACATTTTATGGGTTACAGATTACATAAAGCCCGGGTTTAATTATTCTTGCTGCAATTATTCCATAATAATTTTAGTTTCAAAAATATCATTTCAAAGAAGTGTCAGAATTGCTTTTCTAAACCAAAGAAACATTTACTTACTCTGCAACAGTTTAACTCCTCAGCAGTAAGGATGATGGTGCCACATTTCTTCCCTGGAATTCCCCTAAAACAATAAAAAGCACAATTGTGTGCATGAATGTTGTATAGTAGCTCTGACATGTAAACTCATACTGTACATTTTATACCATCAATCAACGAGCAATGATGCATGGAGAGGTTCTTTCCCAACAAATGCACCTTCAATCACGGCCTCAAAAAACACTCCCAGTTTCAACCTGGACTTGGTCCTCCAGACCGGACGTCGCCAGAGTCATCCCTGCTCTCAAGGCCCCTGGAAACCTGCCTTCTTTACGCGACAGGGAAAGCACCTCCCAGGGGACCCTGCAGCTTCCCCCCCGCCCCACTGTCACTCCAGAACTTGTATAATCACAAAAAAGGGGCAGCAGTGCTCTATCTCTCCCCCGCCCCCTCCTCCCATTCGTAGTCTCACGCTGCTTCCCCCACCCCGAGGAGGTCCATGGCAATGGGCAGGCGAAAGAAGGAAGGGAGCCAGGCAGGTTGGTCTTGATTGCTGTTTATCCCAATCTCCTCTCTACTCACTCTTGTCTCTCTATCTGCTTCTCCCCCGCCACCCCCTCTTACAGCTTCCTTAAATCTCCAAGGTATGAGGGGTTGGGGCTTACACATAGGTGTGGTCACAATCAATAAGGGTAAAGTTCTTTCCCTCAGGGGATGCTGCTTCTAGGACAGATTCTCTTTCAGCAGGACACCCACCCAAGAGCAGAATCCCATGGGTGTGTTTCTCCTCTCCTTGTCCAACAAACATATAAGCATTCATAATAATAGTCATTTTGTATGGACACAGTAAGAGATACATTAAGCTTACAGAATTGCTCTCCTGGGGTCATCTCAATTTCAGACTACAGTGCTCAGGCCAGAGTAGTCTTTCCTATTCCTAGCAGGGTCCTAGTCTTGTCCTTGCTTTTGGATCATGACAGCATTTGTCCATGATTAAGCTCTTAACTTATAGTTAAGAATTGTGGCACTTTAGCCTGGCCCATATCGATGCCAGGGTAGCTCACAGCTTGCCCTGGGTCCCTTCAGTCCCTCATCGGGACCCTGTTTTTGGGGTGCTAGGAACTAAGGGCAACTGAGGCTTAAGTTGAAAAAGCAGATGCCCGGGAGTGAATAATATTTGAAGCCAATTAAATCCCAAGTTACAAAAGCTTAATATTAATTGTCTTCCTTTGTCCATACAAAAAGGACATTGTTTTAAAGTATTCAAAAGACATACGGAGAGGAGAAAGGCAGGAGAAAGGCGATATTAACTTACAATACAAGTTCAGTGTCTAGAAAGATCTGACCTTACAAATTAACAGAGTCTGATTAGTCTGAAAACTGATTAACTGGTTGGGGAAGAGAGCATAGAAAAGTGGTTACAGATAAACAAAGGAATGGGAGTGACTCAGGAGCACTGTGATGGGTATTACCAGATAAACCTAAACTCTCTGTGGCAGAGGAGAATGGATATACCAATGTTAAACCTAGAATGTTCATAACTATATTCCAACAAGAACCGCCATGTGCCGCCCCTTTGGGGATACTCATTTCACCACAATCTTGACCAGCAGAGCTGAATCTGGGTGAGGACAGCACTGAGGAACAGGCGACACTACACACAGGATGTGCTAACAGTTCTACATCTCTCATCCTGCCTGGACCACATGGACCCTCATATGCTTCTCCTGACTCTCCTTCCTGCCCAGAGCGTTGGCTGCTGCTTCCTCCAGCCCAACACAGTCAACCCAACCCTGAGCCCACGAGGGGACTGTCCATCACCCTCTATGTGCGGTCACCTGCAGGCCAACAATCAGTGCCCCCTGTGCCCACAGGGGACTATCCATCACCCTTGTGTGTGACCACCTGCAGATCACCCTCCATCCCCCACATCCTCCAGAAATACCCGCTCAGCCTCCATACGCTCCCCCATGCTCCAGATACCCTCCCTGTGCTGGCCTGTAAGTACATCGGTAGCTTATACTGGGCCATAAGTATAACTGTAACTGTAGCTGGGCTGTAAGTATATCTGTAACTGTAGCTGGGCTATAAGTATATATGTAACTGTAGCTGGGCTGTAAGTATATATGTAACTGTAGCTGGGTAATAAATGTAACTGTAACTGAGCTGTAAGTATATCTGTAACTGTAGCTGGGCTATAAGTATATATGTAACTGTAGCTGGGCTGTAAGTATATATGTAACTGTAGCTGGGTAATAAATGTAACTGTAACTGAGCTGTAAGTATATCTGTAACTATAGCTAAGCTGTAAATACATCTGTAACTGTAGCTGGGCTGTAAGTATATCTGTAACCATGGCTAGGATGTAAGTATATCTGTAACTGTAGCTGAGATGTAAATATATCTGTAACTGTAGCTGAGCTGTAAGTATATCTGTAACTGTAGCTGGGCTGTAAGTATATCTGTAACTGTAGCTGAGCTGTAAGTATATCTGTAACTGTAGCTGAGCTGTAAGTATATCTGTAACTGTAGCTGGGCTGTAAGTATATCTGTAACTGTAGCTGGGCTGTAAGTATACTGTAACTTACAGCTGGGATAAGTACATCTGTTACTGTAGCTGGTCCTTAAGTATAACTGTAACTCTAGCTGGTCCTTAAGTATATCTGTAACTGTAGCTGGGCTGTAAGTATACTGTAACTTACAGCTGGGATAAGTATATCTGTTACTGTAGCTGGTCCTTAAGTATAACTGTAACTCTAGCTGGTCCTTAAGTATAGCTGTAACTGTAGCTGGGCTCTTAAGCATGCCTATAACTGTAGGTGGGCTTCAAGTATGCCTGTAACTGTAGCTGGGCTGTAAGTATGCCTGTAACTGTAGCTGGGCTGTAAGTATGCCTGTAACTGTAGCTGGGCTGTAAGTATAACTAACTAGCAGAGCCGAGTGTAACCGTGAGCGTCCTGAAGCTGAGCTGTGAGTAGGACTCTACATGAAGATTTAAGTGCGGCTGCAGTCATGGGTGTAACTAACTGTGAGCATAAGTGCGGCTCTATTTGTGACTGCAACTGTGACTGTGAGCTTAAGTGTGGCTATCATCATGGCTGTAGCTGAGCTGTAAGTGTGGCTATAAATGTACTGTAATTGTGACTATAACTGAGCTTCAGTGTGACTATATCTATAATCCTGACTGTTAAGTGCAACTGGGACTTTCACCGAGTTCCAAGAGTGGCTGTGTCTGAGTTTTAAGACGTAACAGCCCAGGAGCCGAGCAACAGTGCAGCAGGTGGGGAATTTCCTTGCACGTGGCAGACCCGGGTTCAGTGCCCAGCACCCATTGGTTCCCACAGCCCGCCAGCAGTGATCCCTGAGCATAGGGCTGGGGGTAAGCCCTGAGTACCCCTGAGTGTGGCCCCCAAAGAAAGATGTGATCGCCCAGACCTCAAAGCTACCACACCGCCCTTTCTCAGGCCCCACACCTACGGCCCACATGCTTGTGGGGAGACGGACTGGCAGGACTTGACCTTTACTTGATATTCACTCCCCAGGAGGGGCCCCGACAGTGACGGCAGGAAACCATCTGACCAGGCTCACGCCCCCCAGGACCCCTGTTCTTAGGACTCACACGTCCATTTCTGGGGTCTTTCCTGTCTCTCTGTGAATTACAGACGCCCATGGCCACACCCCAGGAACTGGCCAGAGGGACAATAGGTGAGAACCTCCCCCAAAAGGAAGACCAAACAGTTTCACTGCATTCCCAAACACGGATATGATTAAAATCAACGTTCCAAAAACTCTCCCAATAAAGTGAAGGAGGGAATTCTCTCACATTCATCCTGTGAGAGCCAGATAAAGTCTCTGATGTGAGAGCCAGATAAAGTCTCTACAAGAAAACGACAGATGAAAATCTTCAACAAGGGATGGAGCAATAATAGCACAGCGGGGAGGGCGTTTGCCTTGCACGCGGCCAACCCGGGTTCAATTCCCAGCATCCATGTGGTCCCCTGAGCACCACCAGGGGTAATTCCTGAGTGAAGAGTCAGGAGTAACCCCTGAGCATCGCCGGGTGTGACCCAAAAAGCAAAATAATAATAATATAAAATAAAATCCTCAACAAGCTTCGATGCAAACATCTCGCACTGCATCTGCAAGCAGCCGCAGCCCGGTGAGAGCACGGCCCCGTGGGCTTCGCACAGGCACAGCACCATCGACCCTTACAAAAGCCCATCACCAAGGACCAAGGACAAAACCCATGTGCTCGTCCCATTTAAGGCAGAAAAGGCATCTGCCAACATTCAACACCCTTCCGTGAGTAAAACCACGGAACAATCCGGACTGGAAGGGAACGACCCGACCTGCTGCCTCCACACACGGAGAACCAAAGCAAACTGTCGTGTCAGTGGGGACTGGAGTGTCCCCGAGGCCCTCAGCAAGGCACAATGTTGGTTCTGCCACTTCTACCCAACCCCAAGTCGGAGAAAGGGCTAAGAGGCATCTAAATAGGCAGGAGGAAGGCACCTAGCAAGTTGCTTCAATTCGCAAACCAGCAAGAGGCCCTCAGACTCACACGGGGTGGGGACTATCCCCGGTGACGCATGCAGGCAAGAGCAAGGCCCCGGGCGGGGTCCCTGGCGTCCCCGAGATGGCCAGAGAGCAGGAGGAAAGGGAGACTGTCCCTTCCAGGGACACCGGGAGACGCCCACAGCTCCGCTGCCCCGGGAGACAGGAAGGAAGCACAGCAGTGACCCTGCCCGAGGAGGCTTAGCTGAGCAGAGCCGAGCGGCCTCACACCCCGCCCCCCTCCACCGGCCCGGCGCTGCGGGCCTGGGATGTCTGTGCAGGGCCCTGTCTGTGAGATCCGCCCGCACCCGCACCTCAGGGTCAGAGGCTCCTCTGGCCTGGCCATTATTCTCCGCACACACGCCCCAGCCTGGGAAGCACCAGCATCCATGCTACAGGGTTCATTTCCGTGTGCATGAGAACCACTAACATTTACTCACAGCCACGTGATCTCACAAATGCAAAGACGTGTGAATGTTGGCTGATTTTTTACCTCTAGGTTATATTTTACAACTGCCTGGGAATTCTGATTCCAATGCTGTAAAAATTCAGAATGTTTCCAGCAGAATAACAAGCCAGTGAAAAAGCTCTGATTGTTCAGCTCTATGCTGAGAATAGACAGAATAGTTTTAATATTTATATATGGTGAACGATTTACATAAATGTAATCAAGTTTGGTTCAAAATTGCCCTTTATCTAAGCTTGCTGAATTCCCAAACAGCTCTCTAAGGAAATTAAAAAAAAATAATGATGAAGGAAGGAAGGAAAGAGAGGGAGATGAGGTGATTTCAGTGGTCTTTTAGGAAAAAGGTGCTGGCTACATTTGACAGCCCTGACCCACTTGCAAGCCTCTGCTCATGTGTGTGAGAGTCTAGAGCAGGTGGCAGGTGTAGCTGCTAGTCTGGCAACCTTCATCTTCTGAAAAGTACATCACTCCAGTGTTTCTAAGGACTTCAGGACTCGGGGACTGAAAAGCCTCAGTTCAAGTGATGATCCAACACACTGCGGCAGGCCTGGCCCGCCCGAGCCTGGAGACCTCAGTGCAGCTGTTCATTATCTCAGGAGGACAAATATGACCCATCAACCTGAGATGTGGGCAGGAGCTCCGAAGAGAGACAGTCACGCCCAGTGCCCCAGCCGCAGCCCAGAGCAAGGGGCAAGACCCCAGGTCTTCAGGAGACCCTGCTGAAGCTCCCTGACGGTCTGACTGCTCTGGGCTGTATAGTACACATGCACACACTCACACTCATACACGCTCACATGCACAAGTGCACACGAATATTTACACGCATGCACATTCAGGCTCACACACTCACATACATGCCCATATACACATGTACACTCATACTTGCACACACACATTCACATGTGTTCTTATACATACACAATGGATTTTCACATGTGCACTCACATGTACACTCACATGCATGCACCCACATTTGCACACATGCACTCACACACATTTGTACGCATGCACTCACACTCACATATATTTGCATGCATGCTAAGATTTGCGCACACACATCTGCACATTTGCATGTATGCACTAACATTTGCACACACATCTGCACGTGTACGCTTACTTGCACAGTCCCGTGCACTTGCTGGGGCCTGCCATGGTGGCAGAGGCTGGCTCGCCCTCCAGCCCTGATGTCTGGGCCTTCCCTTGACCCTTTCTGGTGCCCCTGGGGGTCCCCTTCTTGAGCTCTGAGTCTGAGTGGGACCTGGGCCCAGGACAGCAGCTTCAGGCCCCAGCACCACCCAGCTGCCCCCTCCCCTGTGCCCTGTCACAGCTGCAGAACCTGCCTCAGCACAGCCAGGACAGAAGGGTCAGCTTTGGTCCCGGTTCCATCTGGGAGACTCTGCCCTGGTGGCCCGGAGCAGGGCAGCCGTGCTCCCCAAGCCTGAAGGTGCTCCTGGCCCTTTAGGTGGGGGCTGCACTGGCGCTTTGGCGGGGAAAGCAGGGTTGCACCTTCACGCCCCACGGACAGAGGACGCTGTGCAACGGCAGAAGCTGGACCCCTCCAGAGACAGGGGCGGGGACACAGACGCAGCCAAGCGAGGACACGGGCCACTGTGCGTGGCGAGAGGGGGGTAAAGCAGACATACAAGGAACATGTTTGCCCCGAACCGGAGCAGCCCAACAGCTGACGACGGTGAACCCAGAGCTGCCACGAAGAGGCGAGTAAAAGATGCATCTGTCTCTGTCACACCCGTCCTCAGACTCTCGGCTGAGTTCCCACAGACTAGGAGGAACAAATCAGTTTCACCCTAATCTACTTTCCGAAGTGAGAACAGTAACAGAATCCCAGAACCTGAAAAGATGAGGCTGGACTCAAATCCCTGTGACTGAGATAGCGAAGAGAACAAGCCACGGGGTCTGCAGTGAGCCGGGGGCACGTCGGGCACCTCTGCGTAGCTGCGCCCACGAGACCAGGTGCCGGAGAAGCCCTCGGGCCGCTCCAGAGAGCCGAAGGGCAGAAGGAAGACGGACACGTGAGTCCCTTGAATGTTTCTTGGAAGACGGGGCACGGCAGTGGGGAAAGACGGGACGGGAGCTGAGGCCTCCCGGGTCCTGGCACGACCCTGGGAAGCCCCCAAAGGGGGGACATGGCAGGTGGGCACTGGGCAGTGAGGAGGGACCTGGGGAGTGGGGCAGGGGTCGGGGGAGGAAGGGGCCGGGGGCTGACCCTGCAGCCCACCCTGGCAGAGTGCGTGACGCAGAGAAAACCAGATGCTGCAGAGAGAGCCCAGGACACTGGAGCCAGGACGGGGCCGGCGCACGTTTCCACCCAGGGGGATACTCACAAGATGGGCTTCTCCAGCCGACTCCCCTGGGAACCGACGATCTCCCCCAAGGTGCAGAACACTTGTCCCAGGAAGTCCTAAACGGGGAAGAAGGTGAGAGTTCATGAGAGCCCAGAGCACGGACAGTATCGCTGACACCCATCACCCGCTGGAACCCCAAAGCTGTAGCTTCCCTCAGAGGCCGACGGTGGGCACTGCAGGGCCCTGGTCAGCAACGTGCAAGGGGCCCTGGAAACAGGGACTCTGTTGGGGCCACTTCCTGTCGCTGCCTCGGGTGAAACAAACCCACAGAGCCAGGTGCACCCACCTGACTCCAGGCCACGTATGCCAAAGAGCCCGAGTAACATGGATGCAACAGAGCTGTCCACACAGCTGCTAAAATCCACAGCTCCCATAAAACAAAGCATCCACAAGACCACGACCCCACAACCCCTGGGGCCAATCAGATCACAGCACCCCCAAAGCCACAGCACCCCCAAAGCCACAGATCCCACAAAATCATAGCACCCATAAAATCACAGCACCCACTAAACCCCACCACCCACTAAATCCCAACACCCATAAAACCCCAAAGCCCACAAAACCACAGCACCCACAAAACCCCAGCTCACACAAAACCACAGCAACCATAAAACCACAGCACCCACAAAACCATGAAACCCACAGAACCACAGCATCCACAAAATCCACGGAACCACAACACCCATAGATTCACAGCACCTACAAAAACACAGCTCCCACAGAACCACAGCATCCTCAAAGCCACAGTGCCCACAAAACCACAACATGCACAAAACCACTGAACCCATAAAACTACGGCACTCAAAAACCATAGCATCCACAAAACCAAATCACACACAGTCACAACTCCCACAAAACCACAGCATTCAAAAACAAAGGCACCAAGAAGAAAGAGATATCTATTTAAAAAATCCCATTCATAATTGTGCCTCAGAAAATCGAGTACCCTGGGTCAGCTTAACTAAAGAGGTGAAGGACCTGTACAAAGAAAACTACAAAACACTACTTCAGGAAATAAAAGCAGACAGGAGGAAATGGAGAGGATGCGTCCCCTGCTCATGGATCGAGAGGATTAACATCATCAGAATGGCAATACTCCCCCAAAGCATTGTACAGATTCATTGCGGTCCCTATAAGGATGCCCGGTACATTTTTCGAAGAAACAGACAAAACACTGATGAAATTCATATGGAACAAAATATCCCCATGAATAGCTAAAGCAATCCTTGGGAAAAAGAAATGGGAGGCAGCATCTTTCCCAACTTCAAACTGTACCACAAAGCAGTAGTAATTAAAGCAGCATTGTATTGGGCTAGCAACAGACCCTCAGACCAGTGGAACAGAGTTAAATATACTGACACAGATCCTCAAATATCTGATCACTTAATCCTTGACAAAGAAATGTGAAGTGGAGCAGGTGGTGTTGGGAAAACTGGACAGCACATGCAAAAATAAATTGAACTCAGACCTCTGTCTAATGCCAGGCACAAAAGTCAGATCAAAATGGAATGAAAACCTCAATATCAGACCTGAATCCATAAGGTGCAGAGAGGAAAATGTAGGGAGAACCCTCCATGGCACTGAAGTTAAGTCATCCTTAAAGATGAAATACCACTGACCAAGCAAGTGGGAGCAAAAATAAACAAACGGGACTGCATTAAACTAAGAAGCTTCTGCACCTCACAGAGACCGCCCAAGGAATGGGAAGAATTATTTTCTGAATACCTGTAGGACAACATTGGTTTGTGCTTTCTCCTCTGCCACAAGGAGCTTAGGCTTACTGAGTAATACCCATCCCAGTGCTCCTGAAGCACTCCCATTTCCTTGGTAGCACTGTAGCACTGCTTGTCCCATTGTTCATCGATTTGCTCGAGCGGGCACCAGTAACGTCTCCATCGTGAGACTCGTTGTTACTGTTTAAGGCATATCAAATATGCCACGGGGAGCTTGCCAGGCTCTGTCATGCAGGCGGGATACTCTCGGTAGCTTGCTGGGCTCTCCGAGAGGGACGAAAGAATTGAAGCCGGGTCGGCCGTGTGCAAGGCAAGCGCCCCCCCCCCCCCGCTGTGCTATTGCTCCAGCCCCTGGTATTCATCTTTACCTTCTCTGTGCTCTGCTTTCTCTACCTGTCAATCACTCATTCCCCTAAGCAGTACCTGCGACTCGTAAAGTCAAAGTCCTCAGAAATTTCTGCTTTTGTATTTGTGAGTGGAATGTTGCTTTTTCTATTTCCTTATGTTCTTTGCATAGTTTACTTCAGAGCAGTGTCCTTTGCGTATAGACACAGGAAGACAGTTAATGCTATGCTTTTGTAACTTGGGAGTTAACGGACTCTGAATAATATTCACTCCTGGGCATCTGTTTACTCGATTTAAGCCTCAGTTGCCCTTAGTTCCTAGTATCCCCAAAACCAGGGTCTAGATGGACCCAGGGCATTGAAATGAGCCAGGCTAAGCACCATAATACTTAAGTTAAGAGCACGGTCATGGACAAATTCTGTCATGATCCAAGGAGAAACAACTGGATTAGGACCCTGCTAGAGTTAGGAAAGATCAATCTGGCCTGAGCACTGTAGTCTGGTGTCTATAGCAAGGTGTCCCCAGGGGAACCACCCTTTAAGC
Organism: Sorex araneus; assembly: GCF_027595985.1. Taxonomy (NCBI): domain Eukaryota; kingdom Metazoa; phylum Chordata; class Mammalia; order Eulipotyphla; family Soricidae; genus Sorex; species Sorex araneus. The sequence continues at coordinate 67,173,054 of NC_073311.1, forward strand.
TTAATGTATCTCTTACTGTGTCCATACAAAATGACTAATATTAAGAAGTAGAGTTAAGATGAATGTTTAAACGGTTGTTGGACTAAGGAAAGGAGAAACACCCCCAGACGGTATTTCACCCTTGAGTGGATCTCCTGGCTGCAGCAGATCTTTGCCTTATCTTGGAAGAGCTGCCCCGAAGGAAGGGCTTTCATTTGTTGATTGTGCTCCCTGGCCTAGGAGTAGTTGCTCTGCCCAGTGCTCTGAGATGGGTGCTAGACAAAGGCACCTATAAACGACTGCCTACAAAACCACAGTACCACAAAACCACAGTACCACAAAACCACAGCACCCATAAAACCACAGGCCCCGCAAAGCCACAGCACCCACAAATCCCAACACCTATAAAACCAGAGTATCCACAGTACCACAGCTCCCACAGAACCATAGCACCTCAAAGCCATGCACCCACAAAGCCACAGCACCCACACAGCCACAAAACCACAGCACTAAAAACAAAGGCCGGCAGCACTCGGGCTCCCAGTCTGCCTGACTCGCTGCCTCTCCCCAGGCCCCTGAGGTGGGTCTGGAGCCAGCAGTGACCGCCCGGCAGAGTGGCCAGGCACAGGGGTCCAACTCAGTTCCTGCAGGTCGGCCGGCTCTCCGCTCCTCAGAGAGAACACCGCCCCCCCCCCGGCCCCCGTAACAGTCCCACAGAAATGCACGCCGCCGCCAGTCGGGCGGTTCCTGCAGGAAGTCCATCTGCCCACAGTGCGGAGAGGAAGGGAACAGATACTTCCCTGAGGAAGCCCAGCAGGTGGCCAACGGGCACACAGATGCTCAGCATCACTTATCAGCCCGAACGCTCCAAACCAAGACGGCAACGAGATGCCAGCCTCCGCCAGGGAGGGTGGCGCATATCGAGGGTCCTGGGAACCATCTGTGGCGAGGAGCCCTCGTCCACCGCTGGTGGGAGCACTGTCCCACGGGAGAGCCTGAGGGTTCACAGTGAACTTATTTTGAGCTCCAGATGCCAGATAATTCCACGTCTGGGTATCTATCCCCCAGGACAGAAGAAAGTTCATTCCAAGGATGTGTGCACGCCACTCGCCACTGCAGCTCGTGTGGCTGCTGAGTTTCAGAGTCAGCCTCGGTGTCCACAGGCCAGTGGGCGTGAAGATGTGGGAACTACAGTGGAATACTACACAGCTGTCAGGAAGGATGAAATCATGCAACTCGCGGCAACGTGGATGGAACTGGAAGACGTCATGTTAAGCCAGAGAAGGATGAACACGGGTGCAGATGAACACGGGTGCCATCACTTCCTTGTGGTATTTAGAATAACCGGGTGAGGGAACGCAGTGTCTTGAAGGGGTTGCCCAGCTCAAACTTGGCCCCACAGCAGAGGGAGAAGGAAAGACAGGGGCAGGGGGGGGGGGGGAGAGACAGATGAGCAGCAGAGGTGAAGTCAAGGAGAGACAGAGCCGAGTCTCCAGACCCCAGAGCCGCAGCACTGAGATCCGGGGCCCAGACTGACCCTAACTCAGAGAGGGGCCTCCCACTCTCCCGAGGGAGCGTAACAAGACACTCGCCGTGGCCACGGCACAGCACCGTGCCAGGCTGTCTCACTCTGGGCGCCCAGAGTGGGCGGGTGAGAGCCCTCCCCACCACGGGACCCAGACTCGGCAGCCGAACCCCTCCAGAACACAGCCGCGGCCTCACGCACTAGTGACCTATTCCTGGACACATCACAAGACACTCCCCACCCGTACTCCAAGAGCACCGCACCACGTGTGATGGGGTCCGAATCTTAGGCAACAAATCACAGAGGAACATATACATATATACACGCATATTTGAGAGCTAACAAGGTCGACCTTTAACAACACTTAGCGATCTCTTACAGAGGGTCCTAAAGGCCCCTGCGGAGCAGAACAGCCTTCACACTCTTTCCTCTAAGGATACTTTCTTGTAACACTGTCAGTGGTTTTTACATAACAAACAATACAAAATACACTACTTCAGTTCTGCTTTGGGACAGGGGTCAGGATTTGGGATGGAAACATCCATAATACGGGGGGGGGGGGGGGTGGGAAGGTGTCATGGTGGTGGGGTTGGTGTTCGAATATTAAATGTAATCAAATATTGTGAACTACTTTATAAAATAAAAAAGTTTTTTTTTAAAAAAAGAATTTTCCCCTGGATACCAGCCCCTGCAGCACCTGGGCGGGCACAGGGCACTCTTGGTCCCTCTCCTTCCCCTCCTCCTCCTCTCCCTCTTCCCCCCTCCCTCCCCCTTGTCTTCCCCCCTCCCGGTCCCCCCCTCGTCCCCCTTCCCCTCTACCCTCATCACCTTCCCTCCCCTCCTCCCTCTCCCTCCTCCACCTTTCCTGGAGCTCCCTGAGCTGACCCTGGGGCACTCGGCACACTGGTGGGGGACATGTGTGGGAAGGGCAAGGGGCACCTTGAACAGTGGGCAGGGGGCACCACGCTGTGGGTGAGCAGGAAGCAAACACCTCACAGACACTCACACTCACACACTCACACATACACACATACTTGCACACACACACTCATGCATACACACATATACACTCACACACATTCACAGACACATTCATACTCGTTCACACGCAGACATACACTCGCACATACACGTATGCACACTCATGTGCACTCACACTCACACACTCTCACTCTCGCACACCTAGCACCTGAACGTGCCATCCTAGAATCTGTAACAGGAGACTCCACTGTGACACATATTACAGAAAGCTCGTGGACATATTCTTAAACCTTTAAAACGAACACAAATAGCTATGATGCATTATATTATATGTAATCATAAAATACCATCAATATAAAAATATGGACTTACATGTTTGGATAAGTTAGGACTCTTTGAATCGACATCATACCTAAGAAATTAAAAAACATCAAACTCAAGTAATTCTAAATGTCCAAGCCATGTAAATCAAATAAAACAAATCCAAGTCCCATCTCCGCCGGGAGGAGCCCTTTCTCTCCCGCCCCCGCCCCCGGCCAAGCCCCAAGTCCTGGGGCCCCCCAGCACCCCTATCTGGGCCCCTGGGCTGAGCCCTGCGTCCCCTCAAGGCCCCGCCCCCACGGCCAGGCTGAGGTCCTGGTGTTACAGGATGAGCAAAGCTGTGTCTCCCCCGGGACGGAGACTGGGCTGTGTGCGGGTGTAGGCACGGTGTGGGGCTGGGCTGTGTGCGGGTGTGGGTGTGGGTGTGGGGCTGGGTGTGTGCGGGTGTAGGCATGGTGTGGGTCTGGGCTGTGTGTGGGTGTGGGTGTGGGTGTGGGGCTGGGTGTGTGTGGGTGTAGGCACGGTGTGGGGCTGGGCTGTGTGCAGATGTAGGCACGGTGTGGGGCTGGGCTGTGTGCGGGTGTGGGTGTAGGTGTGGGGCTGGGCTGTGTGCGGGTGTAGGCACGGTGTGGGGCTGGGCTGTGTGCGGGTGTAGGCACGGTGTGGGGCTGGGCTGTGTGTGGGTGTGGGTGTGGGTGTGGGGCTGGGTGTGTGTGGGTGTAGGCACGGTGTAGGGCTGGGCTGTGTGCGGGTGTAGGCACGGTGTGCGTGTGGGGCTGGGGTGTGGGTGTGGGTGTGGGCGTGTGGGACAGGATGTGGCTGTGTGAGGGTGTGTGGGGGACGGGGTGTGTCGCCCGCAGGGACATTCAGCCCCACGCCCTCGCGGGCTCCGCCCTGCCCCCCCACCCCGGCCTGAGCCCTCCCCGCGCCCCGCCCACACTCACAGGTCAAAGCGGAGGTTCTCTCTCTCCTCGAAGAAGTAGTCCAGAATGAACTTCCTCACGAAGTCGGGGTTCAGCGTGTTGTCGATGACTTCCGTCCTTCCGAACTGGGGGAGAGAAGGGTCAGAGCGAGGCCCGTCCAGCGCCCCTCCCCACGTGCCCCCCACCCCGCACGCCTCAGGCCCCAGGGCCTCGCTGCTCACATGCCCGCAGCCCACCCCGTCCCATGGGAACCCTCCGGGGACACACCAGGGGCACAGGCTAGTCCCCCTCTCAGGACCCACATTGGGACTCGGGCGTCCAGCTCAGGAGGGCCCCGGGACACACTCTGCCTGGCCCCCGTGCACCCCTTCCCGGCGTCCAGAGGACACAGAGAAGTTTCTGGAAGGCAAGGCTGTGCTGGCCATAGGTCAGCTGCCGGGATACCCAGCTCTCCTCTCACCCTCAGAACCAGGGCCAGGACATGCCCATCAGGGACACCTGGTTCCGCCCCCAGCACTTCACGCCCCCGAGTACTGTGCCAGGAGTAATCCCTGAGCACTGTGGCCACAAATCTTAATTTTGAAAAGATGTAAGTAAACTAAACCAGAGAGCAGCGTGCCCCATGGTGCCCCGGCTCGGTCTGCTCGGGGGCCAATGCAGCCCACAGCTCGGGCACCCACACGGGCCCAGGGCGCACCCCGGCCCAGCCCAGCACGTCTGCTCTGTGAGCACTGCGGGTACTCCCGCCCGCCTGAACCTGAGAGCAGGAGTGAGGGTAGGACCTGTGACCTCTGCCCGAGCCGTGGCCTTGAAAGCTGAGTGTCCACACAATGGGCCCGTGGTCATGAGCCGGGATGGAGCCGGGCCGGAGCCAGCAGCGCGGGGCCCAGGGGGCGGAACGTCAGCAGGCTCGAGTCCCTGTCCGGGATCACTGTCAACTGCTAATTTTGTTAAAATGCAAAACATTGTTTTTGTGAAGCTTCAGGCAAGAGCATCAGACAGTCGCGCCTTTGTCTGGCAGCGCCCGGCCGGCTGGAGCTGCCCGGACCAAGCCCCCTCCCACCTAGACGGCAGAGAACCGGGACTGCTCAGTGGCTAGACCAGCTCGCCGCCTGCGGGAGGTGAGCCAGGAGGGGCCCCGCGCGGCTGTGCAGGGAGGTCCTGCGCAGGCCGAGAGACGCCCAGGCGGGAGCACGGCAGGGCCTGTCCGCAGGGAAGAGAGCAGGACGCGGGGTCCAGCCATGAGCCCAGCTGAGGGCCCCTGAGGGCCGACGAGCATAGTCCATCCGGCCGATACTCCGAGGGGTGACAGAATCCCAGGGCAGGGCCGAGAGAGCACAGAGGGGAGGGCACTTGCCCGGAGCACGGCCAAGGCGGGTTCGACTCCCAGCACTGTGTATGGTCCCCTGAGCCCTGAAGTGGCCAAAAAGCAAAACAAAACCAAAAGACAAAAAATATCAGGGCAAGCGTGGGAAACCCTCAGTTTTCAATCTCCCTGTCCGTTCCGCATAAAGGGCGCCAAATGCGCACACACGGGTGCATTTGCCCAGAATCCCACATGCACTCACACATGTATGTGCACACACCCATGTCACACAGATACATGCATATGTACATATGTATTAGCCCATACTGTGTGTACATGTGTGCACATATGCAAGAGCTCACATCACACATATGTACAGCTGTGAATGTGTGTACAAGCCCACATCACATGTATATGTAAGGTATGCACATGTGTAATAGAACGAACCCATGTTGCATGTGTGCAGACATGTTTGCTCACACATATGCACTCCTGCACATACATGCATGAGACCACATCATGCATGTGCACATGCCTCTGTACGCAGACTTGGGTGCACACGCTGCGCGGGTTCCTTTTCTAATCAGAGCCAGCACTGCTCTGGTCCCCAGACTGTTTCACGGAGAGAAGCACCGAGTCCCCATGCTTCCTGACTCCCTGGGACTTTAGCTGGCACTCCTACGTGTAGGATAACATTGGTTTGTCCTTTCTCCCTTGCCACAGGGAGCTTAGGTTTATCGGGTTGCAGCCATCACAGTGCTCCCGAGCACTCCCATTCCTCTGTGCTTATCTGTAACCTCCTCTCTGTGCTCTCCTCCCCAACCAGTCTGTCACCTGATCAGGGGACCCTAATCGGACTCTGCTGACTTGTAAGGTCAGACTCTTCTGACTGAACTTGCCACTATCACTGTCACTGTCGTCCCGTTGCTCATCGATTTGCTCGAGCGGGCACCAGTAACATCTCCATAGTGAGACTTGTTACTGTTTTTGGCATATAAAATATGCCACAGGTAGCTTGCCAGGTGGGATAACTCAGTAGCTTGCCGGGCCCTCTGAGAGGGGCAGAGGAATCGAACCCAGGTCAGTCGTGTATTATAAGTTAAATATTGCTTTTCTCCTTCTCTTATGTCCTTTGCATAGTTACTTTAAAGCAACGTCCTCTCTTTATGGACACAGGGAGACAGTTAATATTATGCTTTTGTAACTTGGGAGTTAATTAACTAATAATTAATAATTATATCATTATAATTAATAACTCCCGGACATCTGCTTCCTCGATTGAAGCCTCAGTTGCCCTTAGTTCCTAGCACCCCAAAAGCAGAGTCCTGATGAGGGACTGAATGACCCAGGGCGAGCTGTGAGCTACCCTGGCATCAAAATGGGCCAGGCCAAGCACCATGATACTTAACTGTAAGTTAAGAGCACGGTCATGGACAAACTCTGTCAGGACCCAAAAGAGGTAACTGAATAAGGACCCTGCTGGGGTTAGGAAGACTAACCTGGCCTGAGCACTGTGGTCTGGGATATATAGGGAGATGTCCCAGGAAGAACCAAACTTTAAGCTTGATGTATCTCTTACTGTGTCCATCCAGAATGATTAATATTATGAATGTTTATATGTTTGTTGGGCAAGGAGAGGAGAAACACACCCATGGGATTCCGCCCTTGGGCGGGTCGTCCTGCTGGATGAGAATCTGTCCTGGAAGCAGCTTCCCCTGAGGAAAGGCCTTACCTCTGCTGATTGTGACCACACCTGTGTGTAACTCTCACCCTGACCCCTCTTCTTTGGGAGATACTAAGGCTGTGAGAGTGGGCTGGGGGTTCCAGAAGGAGAAGGAAGTAGGATGTAAGGTGGGCTGAGGAGGCAGAGGCAGGAAGGAAGGAGGAAGGACCCGAGAGGGGGAGGAGGGGCCTGGGCCGGGGGATCTGGAGGAGGACGAGAACGGAGATGGCGACGGAATAAACTGCAGCGGACGCCAGCCAGCCTGGCCCTCAATCCCTGCTTCCTCTGCCCGTCGCCATTGGCCTCCCCCAGGTGGGGAAGCGGCGTGAGACCACCAAACGCAGGCGGCAAGAGAGAGAGCCACGGCGAGGCCCTTTAGTATTTTACTTTTGAATACACACCTACGGGGACAGAAGGCGGGGAGCACTGTTCGGGGATTCTTTCCCTACAGAAGCGCCGCTGGTCAGAACCAGGCTTGGCTTCTGCCAGTGGTTCAGGCCATCTCTTCTGCAAACACTAGAAAAATCAGGCAAAATATGGAAATAGTCCTTAAGAAGGCACCAGAGAACCCGTGAAGCTAGAGCTGTGGTCCCCACCTGGAGGAAAGAAAGCAGAGATGCACAGATGCTTCTGAATGGGACCTGCGGCGGGGAGACTCCGGGTTACAGGCGAGAGAGAGAAAAGGAAAACCCTCAGGCCCAGAGGGCCTGGGAGACGGTGCAGTGGTTGGGGCTGACGGGGCACTGTGGTCAGCTCCACCCCCACAGCCCCCTGAGCACTGCCGGGCACAGCCTGAGCGCCCCCCCCCCCCCCACGCTGGCAGCACGGCACCCGGGCCTTGTGCTGAAGCACTTGCCCTCCGGAGGAGTCCCTAAGAATCTCAGGGGCAGGGTGGCTCAAGGGGCAGAGCACGGCAGCTCAGAAGAGACCCCCTGTGGGTGTGGCCCCTATGCACATGTTCCACCTATTGGCCTCCACGGGCATTTGCACGGAGCCGGGCCTGGGCGGCCACGGGCCCAAAAGGCAGAAAGACTCAGAATGGGGCTTGGTGGCCAGGGGGCACAAGGAGGCCGGTTCTGGGGGCCCAGCTTGGCCTGGAGGCGGCAGGGGGGAGGAAGGAAGCCAGATAGCAGGGGTGAGCGAAGGAGAGGCAGGAGCCCCTGCCTGGTCAGCTCAGGGCCCGGCGTCCTGGCCTGGGGACGCTACAGGCCGATGGCCCCACAAACACGGCCCCCTGAGGAGGGGACCAGACCAGGTCCTGCACTCCAGAGCTCCTGAACACTCATCCAGGAAGTCGGCAGAACCAAAGCTGCTCCACACAGGGCTGAGGCAGGGGGGTTGCTCGCAGGGGCGGCAGCGGGCCAAGATGGAGTCGATCAAGGACCAGCCGACCGCCCGCAGGCGCGTGAGACTGCCCGCCGCAGGCCCGGCACACAGCGGACTCTTTCGGAATCTGCCTCCCTGTAGGATCCCCACGACGAGCAACTCCCCTCGTCAGCCGGCAATCAGGCCGCGGCTGCTTTGATTGCCCAATCAGCCGAGAAGGACTCGCGGGCACTGTCCCTTCTCCCGCCCGGAGTGACAAGGAGCAAGGCTGAGAGGTGAAGGTGGAGATACGTAACGAAGCAAGAAATCGTGGAACGGCAGAGTGACCCCAACATCGGGCAGTCTAGAGGCACTAAGTGAAGGGCGAAGGCTGGTGACGTGGGTTTACACTCCGGCCTAAGTGAAGGGCAAAGGCTGGTGACGTGGGTTTACACTCAGGCCTAAGTGAAGGGCGAAGGCTGGTGACGTGGGTTTACACTCAGGCCTAAGTGAAGGGTGAAGGCTGGTGACGTGGGTTTACACTCAGGCCTAAGTGAAGGGCGAAGGCTGGTGACGTGGGTTTACACTCCGGCCTAAGAACCTCAGCAGAGACCAGCTCTGGACGCAAAACCCCCGGGAAAACTTAGAGAGAGTCCGTGAAAGCACAAACTCTGCCGCAGAAGGAAACAAAGCAACGGGACTTCCCAAAGTGGGACTCGGGGCCAGAAGCTGCCAGGGAAGGAGACAGCCAGCGCATCTTGTGCTGGCCTGAGCACTGCTGGGGGAGCACAGGCGCACTGGCGAGAGAGGGGAGTAGGGGCTGCTCCCATAGCAACTGGGAATGACAGGAACATACAGACTTGACAGCACAGCGGAAGCCGCAAGCCCCAGCACGGGGAGAGGGAACCGGAAGAAGCGGAGAAAGAATGACGCTCCGGCCGGCACGAGCCCGCCCAGCCCAGCCCGAGTGGGAACTCTCGAACCCCGCAGATCCGGAGGAGCTACTACAGCAGTGAGCAAGCAGCAGGCCAGTTGCTCGCTCAGCCCGACTGCACACAGGAACCGCACCTTGCCCGTCTCTGCAGGAGGTGAGCACGCGGCCCGTCTACACGGGAGGCGAGCACGCTGCGTGTCCACACGGGAGGCGAGCACGCCACGTGTCCACACGGGAGGCGAGCACGCGGCCCGTCTACACGGGAGGCGAGGACTGCCCCGTCTCTTCGGGAGACACAGGCGGCGAGCACTGCCCCGTCTCGGCGGAGGTGAGCACTGCCCTCTCCTTAGGAGTGGGCTGGCTCTGCTTTAAAGCGCCGGTGGGTGTCCTGGGGCCAGAGACTGGGAAGTGAAGAGCGAGGGAGCTGAGGGGCCGTCAGGAGAGCGCCCGGCTCACTCTCAGCCCGCCCCCATGCCAGCCTCAGTGGGCCCACAGACGCAGAAGTGGGCTCTGCATGGGGCACTGACTCGCCAAGGTCCGGGCAGCCTCCCCGGGGGGGGCAGCAAACCCCTCGGGTGCAGGAGACACCGAGTCAGGTCTGTGGGCGAACAGGACACAGCTCAGGCGAGAAGGGCAGCCCAGCGCTGACCAGCCAGGCTCCAGGGCCTCCGGCTCCGGCTCCACACGGCTCCACACAGCCTCACACACAGGCTCACACACGGCTCCTCACACACGGCTCCACACGGCTCCACACAGCCTCACACACGGCTCCACACGGCTCCACACAGCCTCACACACAGGCTCACACACGGCTCCTCACACACGGCTCCACACGGCTCCACTGGCAGCCTCACACACAGGCTCACACACGGCTCCACACGCAGCCTCACACACAGGCTCACACACCGCTCCACACACAGCCTCACACACGGCTCCACACGGCTCCTCACACACAGCTCCACACGGCTCCACACGCAGCCCCACTCGTGGCTGTACACGAGCCTCCTCTTGCTGCAGGGCACGGCAGCTCTGCCCCTCAGCCCGGACTCGTGCCACGGACCCCGGCCCTCCCTCCCGTGAGCTGCAGGCCCGGCAGGCGGGAGGCCGGTCACCCGCCGCCCCCCTCCCCACCCCGTGGCCTGCCCACCCTTCGGGGCGCCCTCCTGAGGGTCACGGTGGAGTGAAGGGCAGGATGGGCCGAGAAGGCTCCTGGGGGGCGGGCCGTGCCGGAGGCCCAGAGAGCCGCGTGGCGGGAAGGACGTGCCGCCCGCTCTCCCCGCGTGGGGTGGCTCCCATGGGGACAGCCAGAGCCGTGGTGGGTGGACACCGCGGCCCGGGGTCAGCTGCCCTCTCCCACCACTGACCGCCAGACCAGCTCCTTCAGCCGCTGCGGCCAGCCAGGGCCAGTCTCTCAGAGATAATCGTGGTAAAGCCTGTTCCCAGCCGGCTCACAGCCGACAGCTGCTGGGCAGCCAGGCAGGCCGCGGGGTGGGCCTCCGGCACGCAGGGACCCCCAAGCACCTCCAGGTGCCCAGAGCCTGCTGAGGACGGGAGCAGGAGTGCCCCCTGAGCACTGGGCCGGGAGCAGCCCCTGAGCACTGCCAGGGACCCACGGACTGACAGGAAAGGCGCTGCGGCATGCAGAGGTGCAGGCCGGCCTCCGGAGCCTGGAGCACGGCTGGGTTGCGCCCGCTGCTCCCCTGCAGAGACGGGCACGGCCGCCCTCGGGCACGGCCCCGAGCCTGGCTGCGGCTGAGAGCTTTCACTTGAAAAGCAGTTACTCCAAGGGCCTCTGGCAAGGCACAGCTGCTGGAGCTTACCTGAGAGCAGGGGGTGGGGGGCCAGTGCTGCCAGACTGGCTGCTCCGGACCCCAACAGGACCCGGTTCCTGATGGCTCCGTCCCTCTCCCTCGGGCGCGGCTGTCGAGCGCGTTTAACTTCCCTTCCCGCACTCACGCACGGCCCGCCCGCGGGGGCTCCAGGGACCCTCTGATCAGGGCTCCCGCCCGGCCCACGGCCGCTGCTCCGTGGCCCCACCGACACGGTGTCCACGCGTGTCCTTTGGCGCGCCCGGGGCATCGCGGGGAAACGCCACCTCACACGCACAGAGACGGGGGCCAGCGGCGCCGCCAGTGTGACTCGAACACGGGGAGGAGGCTGAGGCTGGGGGGCTCTGGGAGGCCCCGGGGGCCCTGCTGACCCAGGCCCGGGGCTCCCACCTCCAGCCCACGTCCCATTTCTGCTCCTGCCCTGCTGCATCGGGCCACACCCTTCCCCCCACACAGCAGGGCTGAGCCGGAGCTCATCCTGGCACAGTGCTCAGTCTCTGAGCACAGAGCTGGGAGTCACCTCTAAGCACTGCTGGGTGTGGCCCAGACACGGGGAAAGGCTCTGAGGGGCCAGGGAGGTAGTTCGGGGACAGAACACGTGCCTGGGCGTCCTGTCCCAGCCACCGCACAGCCCCCGAGCCTCGCAGGGCGACCCTGAACCTCAAAATAGCTGGGCCAGGAATAGCCAGGAGGGGCCAGGGCGTGAGTGCCAGCGAGAGGCGCCATGCGAGAGTTCTGAAGCCCCCTCCCAGACACCGCTGGGGCCACGGGACGCTGCCCCGTCCAGCCCAGCCCACGGGGCCACGGGATGCTGCCCCGTCCAGCCCACTGGGGCCATGGAACACAGCCCCGCCCAGCCCAGCCCACGGGGCGACCATGCAGCCCTCACACACAGGCTTCTCTGCCTGTGGAGCTCGGGCCTCTGGCTGACGCTGGACAGGCTCCTGGTCAGCACTGGTGCTGGTGTGGAAGCAAAGCCGCTGCAGGCCGGGGGAGGCCACGGCACTGCTGAGGGGACCCTGTCAGCGCTGGGCATCCCCTCCACCGCACAGCTCTGCTGGGGGCTCTGCACCTGCTCCACCAGCGTCCCCAAGGGCAGGAGCAGAGCGGGAGCAGGGGGCGCTGGGGCCACAGCGAGGCCAGACCCAGCCCTGCCAGCTGACCCGACACGCCCCTCGGAGCCTTGAGCATGGAAAAGCAAGTGTGAGCGAGAACATTCCACAGGAGGCCCTGCCCACTGGGTGCTCTGGCGGTCAAAGACGGGACACAAAGACGCCTTCCCGGGGCTGGAGCGACAGCACAGCGGGGAGGGCGTTTGCCTTGCACACAGCCGACCCGGGTTCAATTCCCAGCATCCCATAGGGTCCCCTGAGCACCACCTGGGGTGATTCCTGAGTGCAGAGCCAGGAGTGACCCCTGTGCATTGCCAGGTGTGACCCCCCCCCAAAAAAAAACAACCAAAGACGCCTTCCACCACAGGAAGAGGCGGCCAGCCCCCGCCCCCGGCACCCACGGGGAGGGGGCGCTCACCTCTCTCCACTCCTTGTTGCCGACTCCCTGCACGTACAGGACACAGACTGCAAAGGGGGGAGAAGCACAGAGACACAGTCAGAGCGCAGCACCCTTCAGCTGCCCGAAAATGGCATCAAGGCGAACTGCCATCCCGAGCCTTCCGCTCGCAAGGGCATGACCACTTAACCCGCAAACGACGAAAAACTTCCCTAAGGGAACAGGAGAACCAGGACGTGAGTTAGACACAAACATGCTCCATCCTGGCACCTTCACGCCGACTCCCGCTTCCCTGCCCGGCTGCCCTGGACACGGGGGAGGGCGGCTGGACACGGGGCCACGCCCGAGGCAGCCTGTGCTGGCCACCAGCCCGCTCATTCTCTGGGCAAAGGGCACAGAGACCCGGCCACGGGAGAGGAGGCCACGGCATGTGCGGGCTGGGGAGGGAGTGAGGGAGCTGAAGGGGAGGCCCTTCCCTGCCCCTCTGACGGGCCGCCTCCGGGCTGCACAGTGGCCATCGGGGTCACTCACAGCTCAGAGACTGAGCCCGCGGGGGCCCGGCTGCAGACAGGGTGGTGGCAGGTGCTGACCCAGGGTCGGGGGACGCACTCCTGCACGCTCCTCTGTGGGGCTCTGCCTTTCCCGGGAGCAGCGGGGACACTGGGGTCTCTGGGTCGGCCCGACTCCGGCGCCAAGGGCCTCCCGGGCCTTTACAACACGGGAGGAAGAACCCTCTGTAACCCCGGCACGTGGCCATACTCACTCGGGTCCGACTTGGAGAAGGTGTCTCGGTCCAGGAGGTTCCTGGGGACAAGGCGGAGAAGGTCGTGAGCACGTGGCAGCCCGTCCCCACCACGTGGTCCGAGGGCTGAGCCAGAGGCTGATTCTAGCTGCCCCGCTGGTCCCCGAGCACTGCAGGGAGAATGCACCATCCCGGGGCCTCCGGTCCTTGGGACCCACCAAACCCTCCTCGTGCCGAGCCCAGAAGCACCGAGCAGACAAGGGGAGTCCGCGGCCCTCAAACGCAGTAAGAAGTGACCGGCACAACCCGCAGGCGAGAGAGCCCGGCTTACGCCCCAGCAGCCATGGACCCGAGCACAGAACCAGGAGTTTTCTCCCAGAAAACAGAAATGAAGTGAGAGGCCAGCCAGACCATGAGAGACACGCTCGCCCGACCCACTCAGAGCTCCCCCAGCTGGGACAGGGGACGGGCCTTTGTGGACACGAAATGCACCCAGCCCCCGAGCCCAGCAAAGAACAAGCAGGTGGGACAAGGCTGCCTGACCTCTGACCTCTGAACAGAGGCACCTGGAAAGGCCCAACCCCTGAGCCTGGCAGAAGATGGGGATGGAAGGTCCCTGAAGGCACCTGTGGTGACCGGCCCACTCAGAACCACTCCTAGGCGCTGGAGAGACACGCCTCCCTCAAATGCCCGTCCACATGGGGCCAACAGAGACCCCTATCCACTCAACCTCCAGCCCAGACCCCATCCACTCAGCCCCCAGGCAGACCCCCGTCCACTCAGCCTCCAGCCCAGACCCCGTTCACTCAGTCTCCAGCCCAGACCTCGTCCACTCAGCCTCCAGCCCAGACCTCGTCCACTCAGCCTCCAGCCCAGACCCCGTCCACTCAGCCTCCAGCCCAGACCCCCGTCCACTCAGCCCCCAGCCCACACCTCGTCCACTCAGCCTCCAGCCCAGACCCTGTCCACTCAGCCTCCAGCCCAGACCCCGTCCACTCAGCCTCCAGCCCAGACCCCGTCCACTCAGCCCCCAGCCCAGACCCCGTCCACTCAGCCTCCAGCCCAGACCCCCGTCCACTCAGCCCCCAGCCCACACCTCGTCCACTCAGCCTCCAGCCCAGACCCCGTCCACTCAGCCCCCAGCCCACACCCCCGTCCACTCAGCCCCCAGCCCAGACCCCGTCCACTCAGCCCCCAGCCCACATGCCCGTCCACTCAGCCCCCAGCCCAGACCCCATCCACTCAGCCTCCAGCCCACACCTCCGTCCATTCAGCCTCCAGCCCAGACCCTGTCCACTCAGCCCCCAGCCCAGACCCCGTCCACTCAGTGACCAGCCCAGACCCCGTCCACTCAGTGACCAGCCCAGACCTCATCCACTCAGCCTCCAGCCCAGACTCCCATCCACTCAGCCTCCAGCCCAGACCCTGTCCACTCAGCCTCCAGCCCAGACCTCGTCCACTCAGCCTCCAGCCCAGACCCCCGTCCACTCAGCCTCCAGCCCAGACTCCCGTCCACTCAGCCTCCAGCCCAGTCCTCTGTCCACGCGCCTCCAACCTGGCCTGTCAGGCCTGTGCCCCTGGAAGCCTCCGCGTGGGCTGCAGGGACTGGCCAGGGCCCTTGCACCCCACAAACCTGTTTAACCCCGGGAACACCTATAGGTCCCCGGCCCACCAAGAGGGGCCCCTGAGCACAGGACCAGGAGTAACCCTGAGCTCCGCCAAGTGTGCTCCCCACCAGGAGAGAACTGGAAAGCGCAGCTCCCGTTCTGGCCGACCGTCCTGTCCGTGCAGGAGCGGCTCCCTCCGGCGGGCAGGCCGGACCCTCCAGAACACGCGTGGCCCCCTGCACCCTCAGCTGGAGGGCTCTGCCCCCCCAGCCCTGCAGCCTCGGCCCTGCCGACCCCCCCAGGCAGCTGCTAGAAGCTTCTCCAGGAGCAGCCATGCTCAGCCACCTCCCCCGGGGACACGACACCAAGCCCCCGGCTCCTCGCCCGCACTGGGCTCCTGCTCGTTCCTTCGGAGCTTTCTAGAAAGGTGAAGTACGATGGCATCGAGTGTGTCGGGAGCCTGAGCAGCTGGGACGCTCCCGCCGGTGCCAGAACTACCCCGTGGATGGGTACAAGGCTGCAGATCTAGGGGAACTCAGGGACCACTGCCTTGAGGGGCACAGCGACAAACTCAGGGGTGCGGGAGCACCCGGCTCTCGAAGAACTTGCGTGTGCCAAGGAAACGGAGCGGCCTGCGGAGATCAATGAGGAGTCAGATATGGGCTCCTCGCGCTGGGGGGGACAGGCGTGAACACTCGTGAGACAGGGCGGATCAATACGGGAATCATTATGCAGCAGAAAAGTACAGGAAAGTACAAGAGCTGTGAGTGGGCGCAGCGAGGAACGCCACCCGCGGCTGCCGGAGCCGGAAGGAGCCAGAAGGAGCCGGAAGGAGCCGGAAGCTGGGGGGGCAGGTGCGTGGGCTCCACAAAGGAGGGTCAGGCTCCGAGCAACTGCAGAAATGGCACCCACGGGGCTGGGGGCTCTGGGAGGGGCAGGGGGCGCCCTGCAGGGAGCAGGGGACCACCCCGAGGGCACTGGACAGCAGCGGAGACTCCCCACTGGCCAAAAGAGAGAAAGTCACCCCCACCGGGGCAGAAGCGAGTGTCACAGGGTGGGCACGGCGAAGGGAGGCCAGAGCTGACCAGACCCCAAGCTCCTCACTGAGAGAACAGGGACACACACACACATACACACACACACACTCACACACACACACACACTCACACACTCACACACACACTCACTCACACACACTCACATACTCAGGCAGGGCCCAGGGCGCACACACACAATCACACACACTCACACACATACTCAGGCAGGGCCCAGGGCACACACAGACATTCACACAAACACTCAGGCAGGGCCCAGGACACACACACACACACACACACACACTCACATACACAATCACACACACTCACACACATACTCAGGCAGGGCCCAGGACACACACACACATTCACACAAACACTCAGGCAGGGCCCAGGACACACACACACACACTCACACATACACTCACATACTCAGGCAGGGCCCAGGGCACACACACTCACACACACACTCACACACATACTCAGGCAGGGCCCAGGGTGCACACACACACACACACACACTCACACATACTCAGGCAAGGCCCAGGGCACACACACACTCACACATACACTCACACACTCAGGAAGGGCCCAGGGCACACACACACACTCACACACACTCAGGCAGGGCCCAGGGTGCACGCCCACGCGCGCGCACACACACACACACACACACACACTCACACACATACTCAGGCAGGGCCCAGGACACACACACACATTCACACAAACACTCAGGCAGGGCCCAGGACACACACACACACTCACACATACACTCACATACTCAGGCAGGGCCCAGGGCACACACACACACACACACTCACACACACACTCACACACATACTCAGGCAGGGCCCAGGGTGCACACACACACACACATACTCACACATACTCAGGCAAGGCCCAGGGCACACACACACTCACACATACACTCACACACTCAGGAAGGGCCCAGGGCACACACACACACTCACACACACTCAGGCAGGGCCCAGGGTGCACGCCCACGCGCGCGCGCACACACACACACACACACACATACACACTCACACACATACTCAGGCAGGGCCCAGGACACACACACACATTCACACAAACACTCAGGCAGGGCCCAGGACACACACACACACTCACACATACACTCACATACTCAGGCAGGGCCCAGGGCACACACACACACACACACTCACACACATACTCAGGCAGGGCCCAGGGTGCACACACACACACACACACACACACACACAGAGGCACGCTGGGCCAGGGCAGAGTATCAGCATCAGGCAGGCGCCCAGGGACCAGAGCAGGGCCCACGTCTCAGACAGGGGCCTCGGGGTAAGTTCCTCTGACCTCACTGGCCTCTGTGGGGTCTGGGCTGACCTGCCCCCTGCCAGCTCCTGGACACAGCCGTGCCCTGGGTCAGAGATAAGAGGAGCAGCAGGAAGCAGGTGCCCCACAACACGGCCTTGGGGCTCCTCCCAGGGCCAGGCTCTGCCCGTGTCCCCGGAACCTTCCAGAAGTGGCGGCCATCACCGCCCATTCGGGGCAAAGCACGAGAGTGACTCAGACCAGAACCCAGACAAGAACCCCGGTGACACCCACTCCCAGGGGGCTCAGGGCTTTGCTCTCGCCACACTCCACAGCAGGAACCTGACCCCGGCCTCAGGGGCACAGCCCACGGAGGGACACGGCAGGACACGACCCTGGCCTACAGGGCACAGCCCACGAGGGCCCAGCAGCAGGCGCCAGGTCTCGGGGGACACGGGCCACCTCCCACCTTCCCTGGGCACCTCATTTCTAGTAAGTGCTTCACTTAGGGTGCGCTGGGGAGTCCGCCTGGGACTGTCCCCGTGTGGCCACAGGTGAGACACGCCCTGGGCCAGGAGCCACCGGCGGTCAGCACACTGCCCCCAGGAACCCACTCACTGCCCTCCCGCAGGGCCTGGCCCCGAGCAGCCTGCTGCACAACTGAGGCTGTCCGCCAGCATCGGGGCTGTCCACACACCCTGCACTGGCCACGTGGGCCCCCAGCTGGGGCCACGGCAGACCTGGGAGGCCCGCCAGGGACCCCGGGAGGAGGCCCGCCAGGGTGGTGACCTCCATCTCTGCCGTCCTCCGGGTGCCGGGCTAACCACAGACACGGCTGGGGCAGGCGGCCCTCCTTCCCCGGGGCCCGTCACACACCTTCTGAGGAGGCCGCCCGCCTTCCGGACTCGAGCTGGTTAATGCAACTGACCTAGAAACCCACGATCAACACTGACCACGGAAAGTGGGGCCGGCTCAGCTGAGGGAGAGGTAGAGGGGCCTGAGGGGGCTGGCGCCCACCTGCGTCTCCCCAGCCCGCCCCTGGCTTCAGAGAAGGGTCCGGGAGCTGCGCCCAGGAAAACACGTGAGTGGACGGTGGGCTTTGCTCCCAGGAGCCTGTGGCCTCAGGCTGTGACCCCTGGGCCAGAGCCCACCTCACCCCAGGGGCTGGAGCACAGCGAGGGCCCCGAGTGGTGTCCAGGATGAGCTGGTGCCCAGACACTGCAGCTGCCACAGGGTCGGGTAGGGACGGGTGTGAGGGGCTGCTCCCAGGGGACCCCACCAGGCCCAGGTCTGCTCCGACTCAGACACACGAAGCCAAGTGGCCGCATGAGCAGGGAGGGCCGGGGGAGGGGTGCCGGGTCCCCAGGGGGTGAAAGTCAGCAGGAAACTCGGGGTCCAACGCTGGGCTCCGCACCACCCTGGCCAGCTGGTGTCGTGCCCAGAGCGTCCACTGCCCTGTGGGCCCGAAGCCCCCAGCCGGGGACTCCGCCTTGAGCTGACCCCCTCCCACCAAACCGCCCTCCTCAGTGCTCACCCCCCAAAATCACTGGGTACATCTGCAGAGCTGCCCCGAGAGTCCGGGGGTCCCTGGCCCCTTCTGTCCTCCAAGTTTGGAGGCTGGAGGGGAGGGCAGGGGTCTGGCGGGAAGGGCCGAGCAGCCCCGGCCGCGTCCCCGAACCCCGCCTTGGGGTTTGCGCGGAGGGACCGGGCAGCGCGCACGGGGCAGGGGCGCGCGTCCCCCTCCCGCGAGGCCCGGGCGGGCGGGCAGCGGGCAGCGGGCACCGCCTGGCCCCGCGCGAGGGTCCCGCAGCCGCCGGCCGCTGAGTCACGCCGGGAACTTTTCCGCGGGTCCCGGCGGAGGTGCCCGCGCCCCCCGCCCGCCGGGACCCCCGGCCGCTCACCTGCACGACACCGACAGCTCCACGCGCGTGGCGGGGATGGCGGCGCCCAGCGGGCTCAGGTCCGAGAGCCCCGCCGCGCCCCGCCGCCTGTCCATCCCGCGGCCACCTCCCGCCGGACTCCGCGAGCGGCGGCGCGGGGCGGGCCGGGCGGGGCGGGGAGCGGGGCGGGGAGCGGGGAGGGCAGAGGCGCGGGGAGGGCAGAGGCGCGGGGAGGGAAGCGGGGAGGGGAGCGGGGAGGGGAGCGGGGAAGTGCAGGAACCGGGCGGGTGTGCCCGGGTTGGGACAGGGACGGGAAACGGGCAGGAAGTGGGTGGGGAGGGGAGAGGCGCGGGGAGCGGGGCGGGGAGGGCAGAGGCGCGCTGGGGGCTGGGAGAGGAGCACGGAGCCCGTCCGAAGCGGGGCCGTGTAACCGGGAGGCGGGGAGGGGAGAGGCGCGCGGAGGGGAGAGTCGGGGAGTGGGGGAGGCGCGGGAGAGGCGCGGGGAGGGGAAAGGCGCGGGGTCGGGACCCCCGGAGCGCGGGTCCCGCGGTGCTGGGCGCAGAGTCGCCCCTTCGCGGGCCAACGCAGGGCGCGGGCAGGAGCGCAGCGCTCCGCCCCTGTTCCAGCTCGCGGCACCGCTGCTTCTCCCAAAGGCGCGGGGGTCGCGCCCTGGAGCCAGACAGGTCACGGTTCAGAGCACCCAGGTTTGACCCCGGCCCCCCATGTGGCCCCTGGTCCCTCCCGCCCAGCCCCAACGCCGGCCCCTGCCTTCGCCCCCGCCCGCCCGGACCCCTTCAGAGCTCCCGCCCCCAGGCCTCTGCTCAGCCCTGCTGCTGGCTCCCGCACCCCTGTAGGGCCTGAGCTGGGACTGTCCCCGCCGCACCCTCCTCTGGTCCTGCCCTCTGCAGGTCAGCCCTGGCCTGGCCCTTCGTGTGTGGCCAGTGGTCTGAGCCAGCTACCCGCTACCCACCAGCTTCCACTTGTGTGCTCCAGGGCTGGGCCCTTCAGATGAGCACACCCTGCACCCACCCGTCCCGTGTGCTCCCCTGTTCACTGTGTGCTCCCCTCTCTGCTGTGTGTGCTCACCTGTCCTGTGTGCTCCCCTGCCCACTGTGTGCTCACCTGTCTGCTGTGTGTGCTCCCCTGTCCACTGTGTGCTCCCCTGTTCACTGTGTGCTCCCCTCTCTGCTGTGTGTGCTCACCTGTCCTGTGTGCTCCCCTGCCCACTGTGTGCTCACCTGTCTGCTGTGTGTGCTCCCCTGTCCACTGTGTGCTCCCCTCTCCGGCCACCGTGTGCTCACCTGTCTGCTGTGTGTGCTCCCCTGTCCTGTGTGTGCTTACCTGTCCTGTGTGCTCACCTGTCTGCTGTATGCTCCCCTGTCCACTGTGTGCTCACCTGTCCTGTGTGCATACCTGTCCACTGTGTGCTCACCTGGCTGCACTGTATATGCTCGCCTGTCCTGTGTGCTTCCCTGTCCACTGTGTGCTCCCCTGTCTACTGTGTGCTCACCTGTCCTGTGTGCTCACCTGTCCTGTGTGTGCTCACCTGTCCACTGTGTGCTCACCTGTCCGCTATGTGCTTCCCCTGTCCACTGTGTGCTCACCTGTCCTGTGTATACTCACCTGTCCACTGTGTGCTCACCTGTCTGCTGTGTGCTCCCCTGTCTGCTGTGTGCTCACCTGTCCTGTGTGCTCCCCTGTCCGCTGTGTGCTCACCTGTCCTTTGTGCTCACCTATCTGCTGTGTGTGCTCACCTGTCCTGTGTATACTCACCTGTCCTATGTGTGCTCACCTGTCCTGTGTGCTCACCTGTCCACTGTGTGCTCACCTGTCCTGTGTGCTCACCTGTCCACTGTGTGCTCACCTGTCCTGTGTGCCCACCTGTCCTGTGTGCTCCCCTGTCCGCTGTGTGCTCACCTGTCCTTTGTGCTCACCTATCTGCTCACCTGTCCCATGTGTTGCTCACCTGTCCTGTGTGCTTACCTGTCCGCTGTGTGCTCCCCTGTCCTGTGTGCTCACCTATCTGCTGTGTGTGCTCACCTGTCCCATGTGTTGCTCACCTGTTCGCTCTGTGCACCCCTGTCTGTTGTGCACTCACCTGTCCATCCTTATGTGGACACCCTGCAGGGAGAGGAGCCAGTGGCCAGGCCGTGTGCCCAGTGGCTGTGGCCCTGCAGGAGCGCCCTTCTCTGCAGTCCCCTGTCCTGGCTCCCATTCCTGTGCTCACAGCCACACACACCCTACCTGACGCCCTGTGGCCCCTGGCCTTCGGGCCCCATGAACGCACACCATGAGCCTTCACCCTTGTTTCTGCTCTTGGGCAGCCGCCAGGGCCGGAGTCCAGCCACGTCTTTGCCTCGTTTTCACTGCTGTTACTGGTGATCGCTTTGCTCCTGGCTTGAGAGTGTCTTGGGTGCTAGGGGAGACCCCTCCAGACGTGTAGAGTCATTTACACAGGAGTTAGTCAGAAGTGGGTGTGGCTGCTTTTACATTTTTTTAAGCATCTAAGAAGAGTTTGGGCTGGAGCGATCGCACAGCGGGTAGGGCACTTGCCTTGCACACGGCCCACCCAGGTTCGGCCCACCCAGGTTCGATTCCTCCGCCCCTCTCGGAGAGCCCGGCAAGCTACCGAGAGTATCCCGCCCGCACGCCAGAGCCTGGCAAGCTCCCCGTGGCGTATTTGATATGCCAAAAACAGAAGCAAGTCTCACAATGGAGACGTTACTGGTGCCCGCTCGAGCAAATCCATGAGCAACGGGATGACAGTGACAGTGACAGAGAAGCAGTTTATGATTTTGGTTGATTTGGTTAACAGATCATGATATTGCTGTAGAATTGAAGAAATGTTTATTTTATCTGAAATAACACACATTGCCTTTTATGTTTCCTTCTAGAATAGCTATGGTTTTAGTTTGACATTTAGATATCTGATTTATTTTTAGGTATTTTTTGTTCTAAGGGTTTTTTTTTTCAAATTGGCATTAAAATTTTCCTTTTGTTGAAAGAAGCATTCTTTCTCGACTGACTTGTTGCTGTAACTTGACAAAAATCAGTTCTCTGTGTGTGTGTGTGTGTGTGTGTGAATGTGTGTGTCTGTGTGGCTGTGCTACCCATGCGTGCTCTCATCTGTGCCCGAGTGAGCGGGGCACACCTGGCACTCTCCATTTTCTAATTTTCTTTTTTATAAAGTAGTTCACAATATTTGATTACATTTAATGTTCAAACACCAATCCCACCACCACGACACCTTCCCACCACCATATTTCAGATGTTTCCATCCCGAACCCCAACCTCTGCCCCAAAGCAGAACCAAAATAATATATTTTGTATCGTTTGTTATGAAAAACTACTGAAGATGCTACAAAGAAGTTTCCTTAGAGGAGAGAGTGTGAAGATTGCTATATCCACCCAGGGGCCATTAAACCCTTCTGTAAGAGATCACTAACATGTTGTCAAAGGTTGAACCTTATGTGCTTTAATATATATGTATATATACACACATATGTACATGTATATGTATATATCTGTTAAAAATAAATAAATATTTCCCTCTCTGATTGGTTGCCTCCTACTTTATTTTTTTGTGACTTGTTCAATTCCTATTTTTAATTAAAAATTTATTTTATCAAAGCACTATGTGTAAAAACACAAAAAAGAAAAAGAAAGGGGCGCGGGCACCACGCCAGCACACCGTGGGCACTGGGCACAGGGCAGTGGCGCTCTCTCTCCTGCCACCCGAGTTCGGTAGTCTCCAGCCGCTTCCCCCACCCCGGGGAGGTTGATGGCAATGACGAAGCAGCCGAAGGAAGGAACGGAGCCAGGCTGGTTGGTCTCAATGCCGTTATTCCAATCTCCTCTCTATACACTCCCGTCTCTCTCTCTGCTTCTTCCCCGAACCCCCTCATACAGCCACCTTAAATCCCCCACATCAGGGATCAGACTTACACATAGGTGTGGTCACAATCAATAGGGCAGTAGGGGTAAAGTTCTTTCCCTTAGGGGATGCTCCTTCTAGGACAGAATCTCTTTCAGTAGGACACCCACCCAAGAGCGGAATCCCATGGGGGTGTTTCTCCTCTCCTTGTCCAACTAACATATAAGAATTCATAATATCAATCATTTTGTATGGACACAGCAAGAGACGCATTAAGCTTATAGAATTGCTCTCCTGGGGTCATCTCGATCTCAGACTATAGTGCTCAGGCAAGATTAGTCTTTCCTGTCCCTAGCAGGGTCCTAGTCTCGTCGTTGCTTTTGGATCATGACATGACACGTCCATGACCAAGCTCTTAACATATAGTTAAGCATTAGGCACTTTGGCCAGGCCCATCTTGATGCCAGGGTAGCACACAACTCACTGCTTGCCCTGGGTCCGTCCCGTCCCTTGTCGGGACCGTGATTTTGGGGGTGCTAGGAAGTAAGGGCAGCTGAGGCTTAAGTCGAGAAAGCAGATGCCTGGGAGTGAATAATATTCGAAGCCAATTAAATCCCATGTTACCAAAGCATATTAACAACTGTCTTTCTTTGTCCATACAAAAAGGACAATGTTTTAAAGTAAACTATTCAAAAGACACGAGAGGAGAAAGGCAATATTAACTTACAATACAAGTTCACTGTCCTAGCAAGGTCTGACCTTACAAATTAACAGAGTCTGATTAGGGGAACTGCTGAATGACTAGTTGGGGAAGGGAGCATAGAAGTGATTACGGATAAACAAAGGAATGGGAGTGACTTGGGAGCAACTTGATGGGCGTGACTGATATACCTAAGCTCCTAGTGGCAAGGGGAGCAGGACATATCAATGTAGTCTAGAATTGTTTAAAGATTATTACCAGATGAAGCTAAAGTCTTTATAGCAAGGAGAAAGGACAAACTGAAGTCAGGCCTAAAATATTTAGAGCTATATTCCAACACACTATGATTTACAAATGCATTCGTAGTTGAGTTTCAGACTTAAAATGTTCCAGCATAAATCTTATTTTTTTTTTATTAGTGAATCACCGTGAGACAAAGTTACAGACTTACAGGTTTTCATGCTTATGTTTCAGTCTTACAGTGATCAAGTGCCCATCCCTCCACCAGTGCCCATTTTCCACCACCAATGGTCCCAGCATCCCTCCCACCACCCCCGCCCTGTCCCCTTCACCCCACCCTGCCTCTGTGGCAGGGCATTCCCATTTGCTCGCTCTCTCTTCTTGGGTGTTGTGGTTTGCTACAGTATTAAGTAAGTCGCCTCCTACTTCAAACCCCACCAAGTGTGGCGGGATGCTCCTGCAGTGTGGGTGGTGTAAGGTATCGCGGCCGCGTGGCCTAGGAATAGGTTCACATGTGGGTGGGGCTCGGCCGAGCCTGTGGAGAGCGACTGTGAGCAGGGCGGCAGTTTAGTTCTGGAGGTTTCCAGCTGCGGGGGCTGGGTCCCTTGGGGCAAGGAGGGGCCTCACCCGCCCCACTCCAGGGCGCCCCGCGTGAAACAGGCGCCCCGGGGTCCAGCGGCATGGTTGTGGCATGTGTCGTGTTATGCTCCCTTCCGGGAGAGAAACACCTGGCACCTCACCTGAGCCCACCGCTGCCCGGGCACGTCCACAGCACTGGGGCCTTGGGGGAGCGGGGCGGACGCAGGCAGCTCTGCGCCCACTGCGGGGTGGCAGGCACGGGTGAACGTGCAGCTGCGCTAGGCCTCCCTCTCCTGGGCTCTGCCCGGGCCCAAGTTCTGGGAAGTTGACCAGCACCTGCCAGGCTGACCAACACGGCCCGCAGGCACTCTGGCCACAGGAGGAACGAGGACAGGAGGGCAGGGCGGGAGCGGTCCCCCGCCGTCAGAATCCACTGGCGATGCTCCCACCGGCCCAGCTGCACCCGAGGTGGCCCCACCCCGATGCCACACACTCATCCCGGAACCCCGCCGACATTTCACGGTCTGGGTGTGTGGGCGCTGGTGCCTGACTTAGATCTGGCCGGTTTAATTACAGGGGGCACAGCGGCCGGGGCGGACAGGGAGAAGGTGCAGCCAGGCGGAAGAACCAGGCCTTTCTGGCAACCAGGGAAGCAGAGAGGAGAGCCCGGGTGTCTGATAGCGGGTTACACGCACAGTGCAGGATGGCCCAGCTCCGGGCTGACTTGCACACGGCGGCCGAGGGAAGAAGGGCCGGAATCCTGCAGGACTTGGTCCTCAGAGTCCCAGTGATTTGAACACCGCTTGGTCCTTCCCAGAATCGCTTTCCTAAGCCACGTCCATCACCGTTAAGTTCACCATCACGTCACGGGAGAGGCAGGTTCTCGCCTCAAGATCAGACCGAGCACTGTTCGCCGAGTGTGTCCCTCCAGCCGTCGCTGGGCTGTTGTGTCTTTTTGATCCTGAGGGAAATGTTGTGTGGGTGCTGACAGTGGCCCCTGGGTATAGAAGGACTGACTTGAGCCAGCTTCTGCTTCCTCTGGGGTCTCCGCTGGCGTTTGCTGAGTTCTCCCAGGCTGCGTGCAGTGACTGCGTGTGGCAGTGAAGCTCCCTGTCCACTGCTGGCTCCTGCTCCTCGGAGCACTGGCGGCTGGTCAAGGCGGCATCGACACACTCGGACCGTGAGAGGAGAGACGGTTTGCAGCCACAGGCACGAGAGAACAGCCCCAGCCTAGGTCGGGGCTGGTGCCCTGTGGCCACTGCATCTGCCCCGGCCAGTGCTAGTGGCCAGCCCCTGGCGGTCAGTCCATGCAGAGAAGTGCCTCTGGCAACTCGGAGATACATCTGCATTCAGAGCCACCGTGGGAGGGGCTAGAGGGCCAGTCCGGCAGGGGGTGTCTTGGTCTGACCCTGGGCACCACCTACGGTCCCCTGGTCGCCACCGGGGTGATTCCTGAGCACAGAGCCAGGAGCAAGCACCGAGCAGGACTAATGCGGCCCTAAAACTGAGACAAGAACAAAAAGTATTTTAACTGAAAGTTCTATTGTTTCTCACAAAACTGTTTCCTCCGTCAGAGAAGCATTTTTTCCTAAGACAATGAAAAAGCATTTAAGATCTTATGTTGGGGCTGGAGAGATAGCACAGTGGGTAGGGCGTTTGCCTTGCACGCGGCCAACCCGGGTTCAAATCCCAGCATCCCATATGGTCCCCTGAGCACGGCCAGGAGTAATTCCTGAGTGCAAAGCCAGGAGTAACCCCTGTGCATCACCAGGTGTGACCCAAAAAGCCAAAAAAAAAAAAAAAATCTTATGTTAGTTCCTGCAAGAAACCCAGTGGAAATAACGGGCAAAAGACAGAGAAAGTACAAAGGTGTGAGGGCACTGTGGCAGGCTTAGGGGTGCCAGGTGGTGGTGGGGGGACAGGGTCGGGGGAGGGCTTGGGGGAGCAGAGGATGAGAAGAGAGGGAAACAGGGCGGGGGCAGGGTGTGGCGTCACCTGGCAGGCGCTGCACACACCAGAGCCGCACCCCTCACTCTGCTGGCTGAAGGGACACTGTAGTCGAAGGCCATGTGGGGGAAGGGTGTTGCGGGCTGAATGAGGGTTAGAGACTGAGCACAGTGGCCACTCAACACCTTTATTGCAAACCACAACAGCTAATTAGAGGGAGAGAACAGAAGGGAATGCCCTGCCACAGTGGCAGGGTGGGGTGGGGGGAGATGGGATTGGGGAGGGTGGGAGGGATGCTGGGTTTACTGGTGGTAGAGAATGGGCACTGGTGAAGGGATGGGTTCCCGAACTTTGTATGAAGGAAGCATAAACACAAATGTGTATAAATCAGTAACTGTACCCTCATGGTGATTCATTAATTAAAAATAAATAAATTTATTATAAAAAATAAAAAAATTTAAAAAAACACACAAAAAACAAAATACGAAAGGACCACGCCACTTCCCCCACCCCGGGGAGGCTGATGGCCATGGGCAGGAGGAGGGAACGAGGGCCAGGCTGGTCCCTGTCAGCTGCAGTTTATTCCAATCTCCTCTCCAGTCTGGTTCTCCCTCTGCATCTGCCTTATTCTCCATGCTACTTCCTTCTCCTTCTAGACCCCCAGCCCACTCTTACAGCCTAGTTAAATCCCAAAGCCTGAGGGGTTGGGGCTGACACACAGGTGTGGTCACAATCAGCAGAGGTAAGGCCTTCCCTCAGGGGAAGCTGCTTCCAAGACAGATTCTCATCCAGCAGGACGACCCGCCCAAGGGCGGAATCCCATGGGTGTGTTTCTCCTCTCCTTGCCCAACAAACATATAAACATTCATAACATTAATCATTCTGGATGGACACAGTAAGAGATATATCAAGCTTAAAGTTTGGTTCTTCCTGGGGACATCTCCCTATATATCCCAGACCATGGTGCTCAGGCCAGGTTAGGCTTCCTAACCCCAGCAGGGTCCTTATTCAGTTACCTCTTTTGGGTCCTGACAGAGTTTGTCTCTGACCGTGCTCTTAACTTACAGTTAAGTATCATGGTGCTTGGCCTGGCCCATTTTGATGCCAGGGTAGCTCACAGCTTGCCCTGGGTCCACCAGTACCTCGTCAGGACCCTGCTCTTGGGGTGCTAGGAACTAAGGGCAACTGAGGCTTCAATTGAGGAAGCAGATGTCCGAGAGTGAATATTATTAGTCAATTAACTCCCAAGTTACAAAAGCATAATATTAACTGTCTCCCTGTGTCCATAAAGAGAGGACGTTGCTTTAAAGTAACTATGCAAAGGACATAAGAGAAGGAGAAAAGCAATATTTAACTTACAATACAAGTTCAGTGTCCTTAGAAGGACCTGACCTTACAAGTTAACAGAATCTGATTAGCAGGACAATGTGATTAACTGGTTGGGGAGGAGAGCACAGAGAAGAGGTTACAGATAAATGAAGGAATGGGAGTGACTCGGGAGCACTGTGATGGGTAAGCTCCCTGTGGCAATGTTATCCTAAATTGTTTAGAGCTATACTCCCACAGACACAAGTTCTGACCCAGCCACAGTCCCCCAGTTTCCTGTTGGCTCCTGCCCACTCGGGAAAAGAATGCATTTAGATTCTTGGCCTCAGTATAAAACCTAAAATGATAAAAGTCATGGAAGCAAATGTAGGAAGAAAACATTATGGCCTTGGATGAGCAAAGATTTCATTGATGAAACCAAACCCGTGGTCCACGAAAGAACCAGCGAATAAACGCCCAAGAACTCAGGCCTGGAGCAACCGTAGAGGGGAGGGGGCCTGCCTTGCACCCGGCCCACGCAGGGGTCGTCCCTGGGTGCAGACCAGAGACTAAGCCCCGAGCACTGCCCAGGGCCCCAAAGCCACAACAAACAAACGAGCGGAAGCACGGAGGACCACGAGGGCCGTGGCCGCTTTCGCTCTGACAGGCTCCGTGAAGACATGGAAAGCAGCTCCCACGAGTGGAAACACACGTCTCTGGACTCGCAGCCAGAACTGGAGCACACTCGGCACCGGGCAGGAGAACACGGAGCCCCGCAGGCAGTGCATGGGAGCACGCTCACAGCCCGAACCACCAGGCAGGTCGGAGCTGGGGGCCTCGGCACACACTCACGCCGCTCTGGGGGCCAGAGCCCCCGGACAGAGAGCTGCTGTGTCTCAGCCACGCCACCAGTGTGATGAAGCCACGCGTCCACACAAAGACCCGGTGTGTGTGTGGCACGTGGGAGCAGCCCGCAGTGGGGCTCTCGCCCACATGGGACCACACAGCCACCTGCTGTGTTCCGGGGCCACCCCCTGCACGCCCCGAGGGCTGGAGAGTCAGTCAGGAGGCCATGGAGCCGGCAGCACCCCCCCCCGACACACACACACACACACACACACACACACACACACACACACACACACACACACAGCAGTGCAGCCGCGGTTTCCGAGACATTAGCTTTCAGCCTTTCTGATGAGACAGAAACCACGTCCTGGCAAATTCTGGAGTCAACATAAGGATTCTCGAGTTTCTATTCCTAATTTCTCAGACGATGGAAATGCTCTTTCTTCCACAGCCTCTGACTATGGCACTGCTGGGCTCGGAGCTCTGGAGGGACGGACTTTGGTCTGTCTCAGAAATTGCTCGATGGTTGAATGCTCTCATTCTGAGTGCGTATTGTGTCTGAGAAGTCATCCCTGGCAGCTGCTCCTCAGCCTGTCGTGCACGCTACAAAATACACCCAACGATCGTGCATACAGGTGACACCACGGCTGAAACCCCATCAGTCTGCAGGCTGCAGCCGTCCATCTACCGGCAATCGCAGTAAATGCCCATCGTCCCCACGCAGACCGAGGAAGATCCTCGTTGCCTGGGAACCGGAGGGAGGAGGAAAGAGAGCCTGGGGGCGGGAGACGCCCCGTGTCATCTCCTGGTGCCCTCAGCTCAGACAAACAAGCCAACTGCGGGGCTGCAGGGAGCTCCTGCAGCTCAGGCTCTGTCAGGCAGCTCGGACGAACTGCTGGCCCTGTCCTGCCAGGCGGACTCCGGGGCCCCTTCCACAGAGATATTTGCAAGTGCAGGAAATTGCGTCTGCCTGGGGTCATTAATGCACCACAGTGGCTAATGCACAGCACCTGGGGGCGAGTTAACTGCTGGCCCAGGGGGGGTCTTGGCAAAGGGAATGTGCCTCCCGCAGGGACGTGCGGATGCAGTGGAGGATACATCCGCTGCCTCCCACGAGGAAACAGGCTCCTCAGTAATGAAATCCTTGGGCAGAACAGTGGGCATTGTGCTAACTTTCAAAATTAAAAATTAAATGCGTGTTCTCACATACGCATGTCAAAGCACAGAACATATGTTTATATTTCAGGGGAGCGTCTACCAGAGAGTCTGTGTCAAGCTGCTCTGACTGACTTACTTCCCGCTGGGATGTGAGGGGGCTGTGGCCGTGTCTGGGTGGGGCCACTCCCTCCTCAGACACCCTGAGCCTCACCCGCCACCGTGTCTAACCTTTGAGCTGCCTTTCCGCCTCCCTCCCCGTGCTCTAATGGGGGAGGGGACTGGGGCTCAGCTCAGCTGGGCCAGAGGAGACACAGGTGGACGGTCAGCTGGTACCTGGGACGAGGCGCCCTCCACTCCCAGCCCGTCCCTGCTGCCCCGCTGGTTGGCCCAGCCCACCTGCCGTCTCGGAGCCCCGTCTCCCATGAACCCAGCGTGTGGGGCTGCGTCCTGCAGGTCCTCCCGGCCTCTGAGGGTCACTGCGCTGGTGCACACGGCTTCCTGCCTCCTCGGGGTTGGCCTGGGTCTCCGCTCGGGCTGGGAAGACCGCGCTGCCCCTGCAGGATGCGCCCTGGCCACCCCACACAGCCCAGGCACGGCCAGTCGCGTGCCCTCTGGGGACCCCAGGGCCTCTCCGACGCTTGGCCAGGCCTGCGGTGCCTGCACGGTTGCCACCCGCTGGGCGCCGTGACGCTCGGGCTGGCCCCACACGAGACTCGGGGACCCTCTTCCCACGCTCCAGGCCTGGAGGAGCCACCACACGACCCTCCCGAGGCCCCTGTGGGCACGGGGCAGCTCCACACCGGGCCCCGGGCACAAGTGGACATGCAGCTCACTGACCCCAGAGCACAGCCCCGACCCGCAGGACCCCCGGGGAGAGCGGCAGGGAAGAGTGCCCTCTCGTGCCAGTTCCTGGGCGGCACCTGCCCGGGACGCCCTCGGGCCCCAACCTCCCCTGGCAGCAGCGACAGTCGCGGGGCCAGAGGGCGCCTCCGCCTCACTGCACCGTAGGGGCTGGGGCGGGCCAGACCCTCCAGAGACCCTCCGAGAGCAGGACCCAGATCCCGGCTCCCTGCGCGACGGTGCCACTCCTGCCCATCCCCGTCCACGTGCCGCGCTCAGAGCTCTGGGCTCGGGGATCCGCGAGCACCGGGCCCCTTTTCCCGCCCAGGTCACAGGCTTGGCACAGCCCGGCACGGTGACACTCCCGGCTGGGGGCTCTCTGGCGTGGTCGCCCAGGCACTTCCTGCCCTGTAATGTCCTGCGGCCACGGGGAGACCTGGGAGCATGGAGACCGTGACGTGATCGAGGGCTGACACTGGGAGCTGCGCACGCGAGGATGAGCTGGGGGTGCCGTCCCCACGGGTCACAGGCCCGGTCACAGACGGTCAGAGGGCCACGTCTACTCAGCAAGGACAAAGGCTATGTCGGGGTAGAAAGGGACACACCAGGAGGCGGGGCCAGGGAGGTGAACGCCACGGCCCTCTGGGCCAGGTGGGACGGAGTGTCACGGGTGTCACGGGGTCCCTGGGTGCTGACGCAGAGGTGGGACAGTATGCCCGACAGACGCCGCAGGAGTCACACCCCCCCCCTCCCCAGTCAAGCCTCAGCTGCAATGGCGGCTCAAGGCCCTCAAACGAGCCGGTCATGGGGTGCCAGGAGTCCCAAAGCCCTCCCTCAGGGCCGGGACTCGGGGCATCTCCACCCAAGCCAGCAGCCTGGGCGGTCGGCGAGCTGGGCCAGGATGGGCACCAACACCTACTTTCTTTAACTTACCACGATCCTTGGCAGAAACATGAATAACTGCATTTCCTGTTCCTTTCTCATTTCTAGTGGCCCCTTACATTGTGTGGTGTGTGTGTGTGTGTGTGTGTGTGTGTGCGTGTGTGTGTGTGTGTGTGTGTGTGTGTTTTCTTTTAGTCCTTTACTAAATGATTCTATTTAAAACCAAGTGCATTTCAAGAAGCCCAAAGAAGTGACTGTTTTTCCAAACTGGCCTTTCTCACAGAACCCTCCAGCAACAAATGCAGTCCTTTAACTGGTGTTAAATTTAACCATCTCTAAATTTCCAAGCATAGTGTTTAATTAAAGGCCCTTCTCCAGTTTCATTTAAATTGTTTGCTTCCACACTGAGCTAAAACCTTAAAGATTTTAGAATAAAGAAATTGAGAGAAACCCCAACAGAAAATTTCAGAAAATGCTGGATGAAAACGCGTATGTTGGAGCTAGGAAAGGCCAGCTAGCTTTCGGGAATGGGACCGAGTGCCCGCGGCGGCCATCCTTGCAGTGCTAGAGAGAGGAGGTTCCCACTGCCAGCTCAGGGACCAGCAGTGGGCTGTGGGAATTTCCTGCAGGTTCACAGAAAAGTTGCCATTCTTGAAAAAGGGGTTTGAATTTCCAGTAGCTACAGGATTCTCATTTTACAAAGGTGTATTTAAAAACACACAAAAGTGAGACTGTAAATGACACCTTTTGCTTTGCTCCCTGGAGTGCCCGTTGCTACACTCCCACGGCCAAGTGTGAAAGGCAGGAGGAGCCGAGGGCCAGGCAGAGGTGCTGGCCCCACAGGCCTGTCCCCCAGTGTCCCTGCCCACCCGTGGGTCTACCGCTCAGTTACTGGGTCAGCTCCAAGGCCGGTTGGGGCCAGTTTGAACAGAAATGTTGACACACCGGCGAGAACCCCCGAAGAGGAGAGAGGCTGCCGTGGGTGGCACCTGGCGTGGGGCGAGTCCCCAGCCCCCCACGATGCCAAGGCTGCCTGGGTCCACCCGGACAGCGTCACTGTCCAGCCAAGTGCCCGGGCTCCCACACCGTCCCCTGCCCCCGCCTTCTCCAGGCGAGGCAGAGGGCTCTGCCCAGAGTCCGGCAGAGCCAGGCTTTTCTCCGGCCGCCCTACAAGAACGGGGTTCGGGCTCCCCCCAGACTCAGCGACAGTGACCTGAGATGGGAAGGAACCGGCACGGGGAGGCCCACGCCTGCTCAGTGGGCCCTTCTCTGGTAGGGCTCCACACCCTGCATCTGTCCGCATCCCCCCTTGGCCCCGTGACCGCGACAGTCCTGGAGGACGAGAGGAGGAGCGAAGGGAGTGAGCTCAGCTTCATTCTGGATGGAAGATGTTTCCGCCAGAATCTGTGTTTCCATAATAACATCTAACTGGGGGCAGAGGAACATCAGGCCCTGCAGTGGCTGCTGCCGATGACAAGGTCTCCACGAAAACTCCGCTCAAAAAATACCGAGCCTCACGCCCCAGTCACAAAGGCCTCCCCCAGCCTCGAGTGGCCCAGGCCCGCAGTGCAGCTCCCAGTGTGTGGTCCTGCGCCCGCATCTGTCACACCCCCACAGCCCCTGCATCTCCGCTGGAAATCATTAATTAACACGACGTGGAGATCTTTCGTGACTCAGAATCCCACCGTCCTAAAAACTGTTATTTGGTGGAAGGGATAGGAAAATCCAGCCGTTGTCATGGCAAGAAGGATTAGTAATCCATCCATTTATGGGGGGAATCTAAGCAAATTAGAAACCTAAATCTTACCATTAAAACATGGTACATGAGACAAAAGCCAGCCTTTGTAGTACCGAGTGTTGGATTATCAACCCTGAGTGCTTTAGGCTTTATCAGTGAACTGCCCCTTTCCTCCTCCCAGAGAAGCTTACCTTGCCCTTGCTAACATCCTTAATTTAGCCAAGGTCTATCTTCAACCTCCCCTTTGTGTTGGATATTAACCCTAAGTGCTTTAGGCTTAATCAGTGAATTGTCTCCTTTCCTCCTCCTAGAGGAATTTAAATTACCCTTGCTAGCATCGCTAACTTAGTTAAAGTTTATTTGTAATCTTTCCCTTGTATTTTACCTCGCATTGTCACAGTCCCCCATGTTAATCTCGACTGCTTATAAAACTAAACTTTCTGGTAATTCTGAACTTGTATTGACACTGCTTTGTATTTGAAGTGCTGTATATTTGTACTTGCTTTTCTGTTTCCCCTACAGCCTTTCATATGTTACCATAGAGCAATGTTCTTTGGTTAAACACAGAAAGACCATTACTACTATGCTCCTAATATTTGGGAGTTGATTGACTCTGAAATATATCTACTCCTAGGCATAATTACTTGATCATAACTACCTGACTCAGGCTTCAGTTTCTGTAGTTCCTGACACCCCAAAGGGAAGGTCCCGCAGTGGGACTGGGATGGACCCGGGGCGAGTGGCAAGACTACCCGGCAGCGAAATGGGACATTCTAGAAAGCATAAATGCATGGTTTTCATGCAGACTGTTACAACTTTAGAGACAGGACCCCCCTGGGGAAGGACTAACTGAACTGGCCTGAGGACTTAGTTGGGATTTATGGTAAAAGCCTTGCTTGCACTCAGAGCCCAGAAAACCAAGTGTTTAAAGGCTTGTTTGCTCTCAGCCCAGAGAACTAGGTGTTGGGATCTTTGTCTCTTGCTGTGTTTGTCCAAACAACTATAAGTATCAATAACTTATACAATTAGAGGGAAACATAAAAGCATTACAGTTGCCCCTGGGAGACAGTGTGTCTCCTTGAGTTGATCTCCCTAAAAGAATTTCCTCTGCCGAATGTTTATCTCTGTAACGACCATCACACCTGTGCTTACCTCAACCCTCTCTGATGGTCTGTAAGTATGCTGGCAACCCTGCATTAAAGGGGCCATTTTCACCATCAGACTGTGGTCCCCGGTCTCCCCGTCTCCCCGTCTCTGTTGGGGGGCCCTGGGGAGGCGGGGAGGCGGCTCAGGGCCACTGAGCACACACGGGTGTCCAGCAGCAGCAGCAGCCACCCGAGGGTCATGACCTTTCCTCTTTTGTGACTAAACACCGAGAAAGGAAAGTGTTTTCTCTAACCAGGCCGTGCTTGTGGAAAGCCTTCTGAGGCGGGGGATGCTGGGAGACGCCTCGGCGGGACCCCCCTGTGACACCAGCTTCCCGGGACTGGGCTCGGGCGCCCCCGAGGCTACACCTGAGGTGGCAGCCCAGGACCAGAGACCACTGTCGGCCCGTCTGCGTCTGCCCAGGAAGACCCAGGCAGGCCCTCCCGCTGCCTTCGCAGGCCCTGACTCAGCGCCGCCCGGCGGCCGCCCTCTCAACCGCGTCCCCACAAGCCCCTGGGAGCTGGTGCTGGGGCAGCAGGAGGCACATGCTCAGGCCCGGCACTGCGGAGAGCTCAGGCCGGTGCTGCCGGGTCTGAGTCTACTGTGCCTTAGGGCAGCCCAACTGTAACGCCAAGTCGGGCACCCAGGGGCAGAGCCCGGGACACTGTGACCAGGGGCCGGCAGGGGCAAGGGGCGTGTAGGAGCAGCGGTGAGGCATCAGGCCACCCTAAAGTCAGCCCCAGGGGCTATGCCCCCAAAATCACCTCCACGGGGCCCTCACACTTAGAAGGGCCTCACATTGGGGCCACCATACCCCTACGGACACTCAGCCCCACGAACACTCAGCCCCACGGGACCCTCATGCCCTCACGGGACCCTCATATCCCATGGGACTCTCACCCCAGGGACTCTCACCCCCCAGGACACTCACCCCCATGGACACACCCTCACGGACACTCACCCCCACGGGATCCTCATGCCCCCACAGGACCCTCACCCCCACAGGACCCTCATACCCTCACAGGGCCCTCACCCCCACGGGACCCCCACGGGGCGGGAGGTGCAGGTGCAGCTGGGGTCTAGGGCACCAGGCCCCACAGACGGTGCCAAGCTGTGGATCTGCCAACCAGGTGCGGGCGAGGGTGTTTCTGGGAGGACACTGTCAGCCAGCAGCCGGGGGCGGGGGAGCCCCAGAGAGCCCCAGGCGTCACTGCCCTGACCTGGGCCTGGTGTCCAGGGCGCCCTCGACCGTGACACCCCAGAGCCTGGGGCAGTGTGGGCTGGCCCCGTGGGGGGCGGGGGGCGGCCAGGAGCAGAGTGGCTGGGGTGCGGCTGAGAAGCATCTGGGTGGGGCGCCCGGGGCAACGCCTGCAGCTGCCTCCCGCCCCCTCTGCGGCCCGAGCCCGTGGAGCCCGTGGAGACTCGGGGGAGAGAACCACGCAGACCACAGAGGCCGAGACACTCTGAGCTCATCATATCCAAGTTAACCTGCTATTTCTATATTCGAAACGTTTTTAGGTGGGGCGGAAAACATAGAGGGCGGCGTGTGACTCTGGCTCGCGTTCCTAAGGCTCCCTTCCAGCTCGAAGTTCATCGTCAGCTCCTGGGAGAGGGGCGCGGATATCAGCACGCTGAGTTTCTGGAACAGAGGAGAGGGGCTCGCTCAGCCTGCGCCGGCCGCGGGCTGCCCTGAGGGAGGCCTCACAGGGCGCGGGCGGGCTCTCCGGCTGGGTCTCGGCACGTGCACACCCACGCCTCAGGGGGGCCGTCGTCTCTGGCCTCAGCAGGCACCAGCTGTCAGAGACGAGGCGGCCCTCACTGAAGCCGGCGGGAGACTGGGCGCCCAGGGGCTGCGTCCAGGGGGCGGAGGCTCCAGCGCCCGAGAAGGCTGCTCCTTCCGAGGGGCCTGAGGTCCCACGAGCCGCCCGTGCTCACGCTGACAAGGGTAGGACTCTCGGGGACCTGCCTCTCAGGCGCGGGTCACTGGGTGGGGCGGGGTGGGGGGGTTAGGGCCTGGGCTCGAGGGCAGGAGACGCCTGCCCCCTCCCGACAGGGACGAGCGCCCGCAGCCCTGATCCCGCAGGAGGGCGAGTCCAGGCCAGGCCCTTCAGGGCGTCCACCCGCCGTCTGACGGCGACCCACCCCGCCCGTCCTGCCCGTGCCCCAGAGCGCCCCTCGCCACACGGGCGGGCCGTGCTCTGCCAGCTGCCGCGGGCCATGTGTGCAAAACAGGCCATGAGTGTATGTGAGGCATACACAGCTCACCCCGCTGTTGTCGTACTGGATCCTGCTGTCGGCGATGGTGTTCCCGTTCACAGACACCACTTGGGGCCTGGCGCTGAGGCCCAGGATCTGGATGGTGCCGTAGGCCAGGTTGGTGACCCCCTGGAAGCCGTTGTTCACCACGGTGGTCTTCAGCATGTGCTGTGGGGAGAGTGCGGACGTGGGCCCCTCGCGGCCGGGGCCCCGTGCCACAGAGCCAGCGAGCGCTTGGCGCGGCCACTTACGTGACTGAACTTGTAGTCCACGTAGAAGAACTGTTCCTTCTCGATGGAGTCTGCAGAGAGAACGTCGCCGTGGGGGGCCACTGTCCCGGCTCTCCCCTCAGCTCACGGACGCGCCCCTGGGCCAGGCCCCGAGCCGGCCAGAACCCCCCCACACGGAACGAGAGGCCTGAGAGGTGGAGCGGGCGGCACCCTCGTCTCCCTCCTGGCTGGGAGGACAGGCCGGGCGCGCGCCTTGGGCATGAGTACCCTCCGTGGGAGCCGCCAGCTGCTCTCACCTCAGGGAAACTCCGGGCTCCTGGACAGAAACGCCCGCTGTGCCCTGGGCCCACCACACTGCCCTCGAGGGGAGGGAGGCTCCAACCGCTAATATCAGGGGATCCAGAACATTCTGCCGCACTGCCCATCACTTACCGATGGAGTCACCGTCGTCCCAGAAGAGGGAGCCTGAAGCTTCCCCCTGATGGTCTAGAGCGATGATGAGACCAAGAGGATTCAGACGGCTGGGGAGAGAGAGGGAGAAACGTACTTCCAGAGAAGACCCTGCCACAACACAGAAGGCTCTAGAAGAATGCTGAATCTTGTCCTAAACATCTTGGCCAAATGTTTGCTCCTGACACCCAGCTCTGCTCTGGAGAATCACGGGGTGACACAGCAGGGGCAGACTGAGGCGGACAGACTGAGGGGGCGACTGGGGCTCACCTCCCAGGGACGCTGAGCCAGCATCTCCTCCTCACTGGAGGGGCTGTGCGGGGGAGCTGCCCTGCGGGAGCTGGGCCCCACCTCAGGCTCCAAGAGGCCGGGGTCCTCGGCCGCTTTGATGCTGCACAGGGCGAGGCTGGCCGAGGCCCTGGCCTGAGGAAACCGCCTGGCAAGAAGCCCCTTGGGGAGAAGGCGCGGGGGCGGCCAGGAGACACTCGCCTGTCCCTTGTACTGCCTTGTTCCACGGGTTTCTCCTACTCAGAGTGAGGTGTGAGCGCCTCTCGTCCACTGCCATAGCAGGGCCGTGTCCCAAGGCCTGGAGTCGGGCCCGTGCCCGGGATGACCACGCCTCAAGACGCTTCCATATTTCACAGGTACCAAACGTCTCATTCTAAAGCACATCTAACGCATTTTAATCATGCTGACTCCAACTTACCTCCCACTTAAATTCATAAAAATTTACAAGCTCTGATTTGCTATTATGAGTCTTTGGTGTAAAATAGAAGCAGAAAGAGGTTCTTGCTGCTTTAGAAACTATACAGACAGTTCCTCTGAGTAGGCGGCGTCTGCGGGGAAGATGGCAAACGCAACAGAACTCCACAGACTGAGGCCCAGGGACCCCGACCCGGCCTTCCAGAGACCTGGGCGGGGTGGAATTCAGGGCTCAGAAACCATCAGCTGACTTAGAAATAAGTGCAAGAAGGTACTTGGACAGGGACACTGGAAATTGGCCTAAATGCTCAGCCTCCCTCTCACTCGAGTTCTGCT
Source organism: Sorex araneus (assembly GCF_027595985.1). Classification (NCBI taxonomy): domain Eukaryota; kingdom Metazoa; phylum Chordata; class Mammalia; order Eulipotyphla; family Soricidae; genus Sorex; species Sorex araneus. The sequence goes on from NC_073311.1 coordinate 67,211,195, forward strand.
GTTCCCCCCACCCCCCACACACAGTCACATACACACACACACACACACACCGCTTCACACTCAGTTGTCTCACACATATTCACTGTGTCGTGTACACAGATGCTGTCACACACGTGCTGCCTCACATACACTCATGGCCTGTTTTGCACACATGGCCTTACATGTGCACACATGTACACATATACCCTCCTCCCTCACACACGCATGCATTGTCTCACAAGCATGTGCACACAGGCACTTGTGCACTACCTCACACTTACACACAGTCTCATTGTGCTTACACACCCATGCTGACATACAGGCTGCCACACACACTACGCACGGCACACTCACCCTCATGCATGCACACACGCCTGGTCTCTCTCACACATGCACACGCATGCTGCCTCCCAACACGCATGTGCTGGCTCCTATGGTACAGCCTGCACACGGGGACCCGTAGGGTCCTGTGGCCAAGCACGCGCCCTCAGCACAGGCGCCCAGACCGGGACGGGAGGCGGCTGCTGGAGCCGGGTCTGCTGACACTGTGCCCGTTACCTCATTGTTGTGGTCCGGTCGGGATTTTGCGTGGGCAGGATGTGCCCTCCACGAATGAACAGAGGAATGATGTCCAGGGGGGCCGGGATTTCCACAAACTTCCCGATCCACGAAGACGGCATGTGCTCCCCCTGCCGTGAGAAGCGGCTCTAAGGGCTCGGTTCTGGGCTGGGGACGAGTCTCCAGCTCAGGGTGCAGGCCCGAGGCCGCGCGCTGTCACACCCACACAGCACGGGGCTCGCCGTGCACAGGACTGTCCCAGGCGTCTCCGCGGGAGTGGAGAGGGAGGGCATGGCGAAGCCGTGCTCACTGCAGAGCCCACAGTCCTGGGGCCCTCAACAGGGGCTCAGGCTTCAGCTGGAAAGGGCAGCACCGCGTGAGCCTCTTCCTTAGTCTTTTTCAAGGTCAGTTTCATGGAGAGTGACATTGCACTCTCTTTAGGGTGGGGAGCAGCCCAGTGAGTCTGCAGCTGTGGTGGACACCACGAGCGTAACGGTCTCTCTGGACACGTTGTCTGCAATGCCACATCTCCACAGACGACTAACTGGTCGTGGACGAGCCCGCACGGAGCCAAGTCTCCGCCACGAAAACTACGTGGTGACAGAACGGAGTTCCTTCAGCATCAGTGCCTGGGGAGGTGCCCGGGCTGAGACCTGCTCTGGGTAAGAGCCTGTGCCTCGCTCTTCCCCCGCGACCTGGGGAGTGTCCAGTCCCCCCAGAGGACTTGGGAACCAGAGTTCATGGGACGCAGCAGTCCTGGACAGTCCTGCCAGGACGCCTCCACAGCTGGACCTGCCACCTGAGTCGCTTCACACAACTCAGCCTCCTGCCTAACTGGGCCTGGCCAGCTGCGGCCACTGAATCCTGTTCTCAACACTTGGGACATCTGCTTGGCCTCCCGTGACGTTTCCTTGTCCACTGCTCTGTGCCCCTGCAATGACCCGCAGCTCTGCGCCACCTCTAGTTCTGTGTCCCGGAAGACCGGAGTCTCTTACTTCTCCTCTAAAGAAATGTCACTGTGGGAAGCTGTGTGTTTTAGAGTTCAGCTCTTCCTATGAAAAGCATTGATTTCTCTACTTAAAAAAAAATAAGTCATTGTGTATCTTAAATATTTGCCAACCTTCACCCAATTCCATCTTTTGGGAAGGGCAAACAGTCCTGAGCAGAGGGTTTGGGCTCCAGACGTCATATGACAACAATAAAAACCATACCGCATAATCTATAGGTTTTTCTATGAAACATCTAGAATACATACCGTGTAAAAGTCAAACCAGGATGCATCAGGAAAATACACAGACACAGTTCTTGCACCCTTTAGGGAAAAAAAATGATACTTGAAAATGTTTCCCATCATTAAAGTTTCAACTAAAACACATTTGTCTCTCTGTATAATGAACCATGGTATTATTTAGTGTAGAAACAAGAGTTAATCAACTCACACATGATCGTGCAGAAGGCATAGAGAATTGATCATCTGGGAAATTGAGTTCGTGCTTACACCAGTATGCTGGAGCTGACTTCTCGTAATGTTTTCTACAAGTCTAGTTGAGTTTGCTCTGTGTCTCAGACTGCAAGTCTCATGAAATACGTGTTTATTCTAATAGCTCAGATACCGTTGCTTTGTGGTCTTCCCAGTTCTGAAAAACTGTTCTCTTAGGAACAGACTAGTGAAGGAGGACAGTGTGTTTCAGATTATGTGGCCTGTATTTTGAGTCAACACCTGAATTTTGCAAATTATTGAGTTTCATGGTTTCTGAGCAGCACGCACATTCCCGCTTTGTGCATATTTCATCACATAAGGCTGAGAAAGGGAGCTGGACATGATCTGCCTCCCATGTGACCCTAGATCTCTCTCTCATCTGCACAGATGCACCGAGGCAGGCACGCACACGCACACAGCTTCACACGTGCAGGCCCACACAGGCATGCACACACAGATGCATGCTCACACTGGCACACACGTACTCAGGTACACATGCATACAGATGCACACATACAGGCACACAGGAAGGCACATGCACACAGGCAGGCACAAACAGACAAGCAATGCAAGTGCAAACACACAGGCACACACATGCACACTCAGGCATACGTATGCACACAAAGACACACAGGCAAGTAATGTGCACACAAACACACAGGCACACACATGCAGGCCCATGCATACAGGGCATACATATGCACAAACACGAATGCACACACATGCACATCTACTGCTATACACATGCACATACACACAGGCATGCATGGGCATGTACGCATACACACATGTGCAGGCTCGCAGGCATGCAGACACATGCAGACACAGGCACACACACAAGCACGCACACACAGATGCACACGCATGCGTTCACACCAGACAGACACAGGCTGTGGGCCGCCCTACTGCCTGGCCCATGTCCAGGACTCACCTCCTCGAGAACCGGGACGATCATTAGCGCCGGCCCCCACAGGAACGCTCTGTCAATTTCATGAGCCTGCGGATCTGATGTAAATCTAGGTTTTTGGGGTAAAAATCATTAGTTTAATCAAACCGGTGACCTTGTTTAAGTAGCTAAATTCTTACTTCGTGGTCCCGGTGACCAACGCCCGAGAGGAGGCCCAGGAGAAGAGAGGGCGATGCCCAGTCACCGTGGACACGGGCAGGCCGAGGGGCAGCAGCAAGGCCGCCTGCGGGCACGAGCAAGGACCCACACGGGCTCACGCACAGACGGAGGGCCGACCTCCGGGTGCGTCAGGATGCTCGGACATGCGGCCCCCGCCCTGCGCCGTCCCTGGGCATGGCGGGGGAGGCCCGGGCTTACTCGTTCACCAGCCCCCGGACCACCGTGTCCCCAGAGACGTGGGAACGGTAGAAGAGCGTGTAGAGGTACGGCAGCAGGAAGTATCTGTTCCTCAGGACTGAGCGGGAAATCACCGCAAACTCTTCTCCAAACACCCCCGGGTCTTGCTCCTGGAACACAGAGCGACTTCAGGGGCCTCGCCGCTCCCTGAGGGGCCTGAGGAACAGCTGTGGCGTCTGAGGGGCTCCTGCAGCGCGTCACGCCCCACCTGGCACAGACTGCAGAGCTCGAGCCCAGGGAAGCCACGCTGTGACAGGCTCGATCCCTTCCACCCACCCGCCCGCCCGCCCGCCTGCAGGGGCTTGGGGCTCCTCCCTGCCGGGGCCCCCAGCAGAGCTGGGGCCTTCCCGAAGGGGCTCTTGCAGGGAGCCCAGGGCAGAGCAGGCTGAGAAGCCGGGCTGGTTTCCCAGCTTTCCTACCTTTCCCAGGTAGTCACAATTCAATCAAGAACGTGTCACAAAAACCCAACCATACCTCAGCAATGCTGAAAATCATTTGGATTTTCAGTCCTTGCCTCATGATTTTATAGAAATGCATTTACTAATCCCTAATGGTAGCACAGCGGGTAGGGAGTTTGCCTTGCACGTGGCCTACCCTGGTTCAATTCCTCCGTCCCTCTCGGAGAGCCCGGCAAGCTACCGAGAGTATCCCGCCCTCACGGCAGAATCTGGCAAGCTCCCCGTGGTGTATTCGATATGCCAAAAACAATAACAACAAGATTCACAATGGAGATGTTACTGGTGCCCGCTCGAGCAAATCAATGAGCAACAGGATGACAGTGCAGAGCCAAAATGGTAAATACAGCAGCTGCCACTGAATGGGCCCCGCTCTCCTAGGACCCCGTGGCATTATGGCTCTGGGTGGGGCCCCGCTCACCTTGGACCCCATGGCATTATGGTTTCTGGAGTAGGGGTAAAAGGCCCCGAGCTGCATCCAACGCAGGCAGAGTTCATACGTCGCGTTTCCATTGAACCCACAGACACTGGCTCCGGTCTGGACAGAGATGCTGGTTAGCCCTGGTCCCACTGTACCTGGCATCCCTCAGGCCACACAGCTTCTCAGGGCCATGTGACGGGGCCACACAGGGTCTCGGTGCTTGGAGGAGCAGGGGACGAGGAGACGGGGCTCACCTGGGGGCCGGGGGCTGCCCTGGTGGGTGACAGCACACCTCAGAGTTTCCCTCTGTTCTTCCTGCCTCTGAGAGTGCAGACTCGCCCACACACTGACCCGGGAGCTTCCAAGTATCTGTGGCTGAGCCCCACGCCACCCCAGGCCCCAGGGACACGGGTGTGTGGCACCGTGCTGGGTGCCCAGGTGTGTGACACTGTGCTCAGCACCCAGGTGTGTGATGCCGAGCTGGGCACCCAGGGTTGTCCCGGCACACCCAGTGCTCTCAGCCCGTCTCCACCCCCAGCTTCAAGTACAGCCCACAGACATGAGGAGACTGAGCCTGCTGCCCACAGAGCCGGCCCTGCCCGCCCCCCGGTGCTCTCAGCTCACCCTCTCTGGACACAAGCCAACACCCTTCCCACGGGCCCTGGGCACCTCCGGCCGCGGCTCCCCCGAGCGCCTCCTCCCCAGGACAGACTCTCCTGGTCCCTGCTACCCCGGCAGCGGCTCGGAGGACACTCACGTAGGGGATCCCAAAGAGGTTGAACTCCAGCATCCCAATGATGGACATGTGCATGTCCCTCCACTGGGAGTAGTTGTCGCCCAGCCAGTGGCCGGTGTACTTCCCGCTGCCGACGAACGTGGACCGGCTCACGACGAAGGCTCGCTTCTTGGTGGCATTCTGACAGGCACTGGGACGAGACAAGGACCCTTCTGCGGAGGGCTGAGGGCAAGCGTGGCGGCTCACGGCTGCCTGGAACCCAGCCACGCCCAGGCGCCCTGCTCAGCGGAGAGTGCTGAGTGCCAGCGGCCCGCGTGGGTGCTGCTGTTACCAGGTGCCATGAGAGCTAAACGTCTTTATGGCACTTGTTTCTCTGCTTCTCTGCTTCAGATGGAAGTAGGGAGAGAACTGAGTAAAGTAATAAAGCAGCAACTTCAACCGCAAGAGGAAGACTAGGTATAATCCTTGAAACAGCAGGAAATCTTCTAAGACATAATGTCTGGGGCAGGATGCTAACTGGAAAGGCCAGAGGCTGTGCGTGGCTGGCTCGGGCCTGGTTCAATGCTGGCTCTGCATGGCTCCAAGACCACCCACGGAGGCCCAGCAGCAGCCCTGGGCCTGCGTGTCCTGCCAGCACCACCCAGACCAAAGCACGGCTTGTGAACCCCTCCCCGAGGCAGAAAGGAAGATGGGACTCCTGTTTTAAATACGTTTTTCCCATCTCTTAAAGGCTCCTGTAGTAAAATCTGTGGACACTAAAAGCACGCATTTTATGAAGGTCTAAAAACTTACTAGAAGGTGGGTATTGCTTGCGACCAGCCATACAGAGAATGAGTATCATAAAAATTTCCCAAGAAAGTCTTGGAATCGGGGCATAAGGTTTTCTCAGCCAAAAATCCACCGGTGACATCTAAGGATGAAATGAAGTAAGTTTCCATTCCTTTTTGGTTGGCTTTCGGGCCCCACTGGGCAGTGGCTTGGGGACTGTCCCCGCAGTGCCTGGGGTGCCTTGCAAAGCCAGGGATCAAACTCAGGGTCCCACATATCCACGGAGCCACAGCCCGGCACTAAGTGACCAACACCCCCGTGGGTTAAATATCTTTATAGCACTTGTTTCTCTGCCTCAGTCTCTGACCCCTGTGAACACTGGCCTTCCCAGGTGGGGCCTCTTGAAGCCACAGAAGCTACTTTGGCTTCAAGTTGGTGAGACATAGTTGGTGCTCGTGTCAAGACCAGCTTGGTGTGTCTCAGAAATCAAAGAAAATGTAACATTTGAAGATTCACAGAATCCAGACATTAACATTTTAAAAGAAGCAAGTAATCATCTCAAATTTTTTAAAGTGCATGGGAAAATTCAGTTTCATTCATGATTAAATCTATGAGACGGCAATAAAATGAACCTCATTCAACCTATTTAGGTTTCTAGAGCAGCCTCGTACTCCACTGGCAACTAGAACTTTCTGGAGTCTGAAATCAGATGTCCTGAGCGCAGCTGCCCCCCCGCCCCCCCCAACACACACACCTTGCCCTGTGCTGGTCAAAGTCGGAGGAAATGCGGTGAGTAGGGGAAATGCAACAAGTGCAGGAAATATGATGAGTATGGGAAATGAGTCAGAGGGGCAAGACTAGGCACAGAACAGTCCTCGCAGAGAGCGGGGTCTGCCCGCGGGGCGGGCTGTCTGTCTGTCTGCAGGGAGCTGGCGTACTCCCCAGAGCACCGGCAGGGGTCAGTGCCACCCAGAGCCCTGTGCGGTGACTACCCGCACACCTGAGGAACAGCTGGAGCAAGACGCGCCCCTTCCTGAGTGGGCACCAGGGCTGTGGCTCCTGCCCTTGTGCTCCCCAGCACCCTGAGATTAGCCAACCCCTTTGTGGCGTGTACACACGTAGTGGGGTGGTGCCCCAGGCCACAGGTCATGGGAACTCCCCGCTGGACATTCAGTTCTGTGCCCTGCATCCTGCCTGGGGTCAGTATAGTCAGTCCTGTGTCGGTCACCTCCTCAGACCCTGCCGGGGCCCCTCGGCCACCCTGTGCCGCAGCCTGTGAGAAGGGCTCTAGGTGGGGGGCTGTGCACACAGGAGGCTGCCCGGGCAGGGTGGGCTGCGGGGAATGGCCAGACTCTCCCACTGCCCGTGAGCAGTGAGAACTGCAAGACGGGCGCTGGCAACACTGGCAGGCGGAGTCTCCGAAACCTTCCCCGATGCTCCTGCACGCACCCACCTGGCATGAAGGGGGGGTAGTTGAGGAGATTCTCCTGACACCCCGGCTGCTGGCCCGCACGGAAATTGGCCGGTTCATTCATGTCCTACGGGCAGAGGGGCTCCGTGAGGCCTCCACAGTCCCACAGAACCTCCGCACTTGTGTGAGGGCAGGCTCTGCAAGACATGGGCCCTGCACGTCCCTTCCCCCTGAGCAGCAGCCACACACACACACACACACACACACACACACACACACACACACACACACATACCCTTATACACATACATACATGCACATACATAGACACACATACCTATACACACATACACTTGCACACATACACACATACCTATACATATAACACATGCACACACACATAGACACATACCTATACACTTATGCACACATACTTTACACACATACGTACATACTTATACATACACATACATGCACATACTTATACATACACACATACCTATACATATATACCTATACACAAGCACACACATACACACCTATATATACATACACATGCACACATACATACATCCTAATACACATATACACATGCACACACATATATACACACAAACTATACACACATACACATGCACAGCTACACATACCTATACATACACACATACCTATACATACATACACAGGCACACACACATACCTATATATACATATACATGCACACATACGTACATACACACGCACTTATACAAATATACACATGCACAATTCATACATACATATACGCACATAAATATGCACACATACTTATACATGCATACACATGCACACATACATGCACACATACCTATACATACATGTGCACACACATACACACATACCTATACATACATGCACACACATACCTACCTACACATACACATGTACACATACATACATATACATATGCACATATACCTACACATACGCATGCACACACATACCCATATATATACACATGCACACATACATACACATACCTATACTTATAAGCACAAATACATAAATACACACATAGCTATACATGCACATACCTATACATATATATGCACACACATACACACACACCTATACACACACCTATACATACATACACACATACATACATACACCTATATACACATGCACACATACACACATACTTATACCTACATACTCATGCACATACACATACATGCACACATACCTATACACACATACACATGCACATATACATGCAAACCTATACATACACATGCACACATACATACACGCCTATACATACATGCATATGCGCACATACATACCTATACATGCATACACAGACACACATACCTATGCATACATGCATGTGCACACACACACACACACACACACACACACACAGGAGAACAGTCCCCCTGCAGGCATCAGAGCCTCAGAGCGCCGTCCAGGCGGTCTCGCTGGCTCCCATCACTGCCACACTCCCCTGCCCCGTCAGACCCCCACCCCACTCCGCCCCACCCCGTCCCATCCCCCAGGTGTGAGCCCTGCCCTCTCCCACCCTCCGGGGGCTCACACTTCTGCCCCCCGCCGAGTGAGGCCCGCAGGAGCCCGGCCCTGAGGGGCCCCCACTCACGATGGCGATGCCGTCAAAGTCCAGGGTGCCCTTGAACTCCGTGCACAGCTGGATCCACCACTCGCCCGTCTTGGGGTTGGTGAAGTCCGGGAACACGCAGTCTCCGGGGGGCCAGGCCTGCAGCGGGACAGCAAGGCCCCGGCGGTGCCGCATCACTGCGGGCCCCATCCCAGGGCAACTGCACCGAAGCCCAGAGAGACTGTCGCTGAGCAGATGCCACGTGCCACGTGACGCAAGTCAGCCCAGGAGAACCGTCCTGAGTGCCCTGAGTCAGTGAGAGCAGGGAGGGGGCAGGCAGCCGGCACGGGGAGCCAGCCCAGACACGGCCCCTCCAGGGCAGGGTCTGGAGCCAGGGGCCCTGCCCTGGAGAGGCCACGAGGGCTGGAAGGACGGGCGGGAGCCCTTCTCGGACGTCTGAGTCTGACTCCACGCAGAAGGGGCCTAAGCTCACAGGCGCGTGAGCGAGTTAAAGGACGGAGCAGCTGGATGTCCGGATAACACAGAGTGGCCACTGGCTCATGGTAAAACTGCCCAGGGACGGGGCCAGCACCAGGAGCCAGCAGACGCCTGACCTCACTTGCAGCGAGAGGGAAACGGACACAAGAAACCCCTCTCCAGCCGCGGGCCCTGGGGTTAGAGGCCTTTGGGGGCCTGAAGAGAACAGGGCCGAAGAAAGCACTTTTCAGGGGATATAATCCCCTTCTAAGTAATTGCTGTGGGATCAGACCCCCAGTGCAGAGACGGGCAGTGTCTGCCCTGCGTGCAGCCAGCCTGGGCTCCATCCCAGCATCCACACAGGCTCCTGAGACCCCCAGGAGTGATCCCCGAGCACAGGTCCAAGAGGGACCCCAAAGCAGTGTATTGGCCACCAACCACTACCACCAAAAAAGATGAGCTACTCTGACAGGAATTAATATGGGGAATGGATGGAGTGATAGCACAGTGGATAGGGCATTTGCCTTGCATGCGGCTGACCCGGGTTCGATCCCCAGCATCCCATATGATCCTTCGACAACCGCCAGGAGTAATTCCTGAATGCAGAGCCGGGAGTAACCCCTGTTCATCACCATGTGTGACCCAAAAAGCAAAAAAATAAATAAATAAAAATAAAAAATAAAAGAAATCACACCTTCCTCCTACTTAAAAGATACCTTATGAGAAGTATCCATCTAGGTCAAATTAATTGTCCAACATCTCGATCAACACATACTGCCTGTTCTAACGCACGAGAGCTTCTGGAGCTGTCTCAGGCGTGTCTTCGTGTGCGTCTGGCTATCTTTGAGTACTTCACCGATTCTACGGGGCTTCAATGACACCCTAAAAAGCCACCTGGGCCCGGCCAGACACAGACGGAGCCGGTCCCTGGTGCCGTGGACACCGCCCTGCCCACCAGGCAGCCCCCTGCTCCTGCTGGTACTTACCTTGCCGATGGCCGCTGTGACTCCATCAGAGTTATTGACCCAGATTCCCAAGTCCTTCCCAAGGTCGTAGGGCTTGTAAGTACCCACGGGCTCGTCCTTCGTCAGAAAGGGGTCCTGCAAAGCCCAAACACAGTGTCCATGGCACATGTCTGATCACTGGCATGTAAACATGACTTCCCGACGCCCTGGGCTCTCCAGAGAAACCGAGAGCTACGTCACGGGGAAATCGCCGTGCAGGACACTGCCCTGCCTCGCCTCGGGGACGCCGTCAGGGGCAGTGGGCCCAAGGAGGAGAGGTAGGGGACGCCCGGCCCTGCTCAGGCTCACAGCCCGAGGCCCTCCCTGCCTGCTGCCGTCGCACACACTGGCGGTGGCCACACCAGTCTTCCCGCGTCTCTGGGCTGGGGACGGGAGAGGGACGCGGCTTTAGCCATGCAGCCGACACCCCGGTCCAAGCACCAGTTACCGCCGCTTGGACAGGGCACTCCCGCGGGCTGCCTCCCCGGCTGTGGTGTGCTCCTCTTCCGTTATGGGGGTGAAGAGTGAGGACCCCTGGGTGAGAAGCGACCCCGCTTGGACCTACTGTCAATAGCACTACGAAAGGTCTCGTCAGCCACGGAACGGAGCCCACGTTTCCCCTCCACGAAATGCAGCGGGTAAGCAGAGAACTGTCTGTTCCTGTCCTCTCAGAACCAACATAACTCAGAGGGAAACTGTGTCTGATTCTGTGTGGGTTTTGTCTGGAAATATTTACTATCTTTTAATACTTGGACCCTATTCCAAATGTTTCTCTTGCCAAACACTTTATGGCCATAGTAGGTTTACACTTTAGCATTTTAATTGTCCCTTCCTGCAAAATCATCTCAGCTGGGAAATACGTATCTATTTCCTCATTTATAGTAAATCATGTTTTTGTAAAAGAAACTTTAACACCATTAAGTCATGTAGGGATTCTAACACAGTGACACTTCCTATCAAAGGACAAAGCACTGAGGACAGCGCATAAAGGACAAAGTACCACGGAGATGTTTGGAACACAGAGAAGAATAAATCACCAGTTCCCAACGAAACTCCCCCGCAGAGAGAAGGCCGACGCTAAGGACCGTTCATCCTGCCGGGTCCAGAAAGGCCTCTGGTTCTGCCCTGGAGGTGTGCGGAACGGAGCCTGCCCGCCCCACCCTTCAGCCTGGCCATGGTCACACGGCTGCCCCAGGCTTCGTGGACAGCTGTCCCGCCTTCACAGGCAGGGTTATCCTGGCGGGCGTGCCTTTCCGGCCATCTCTCGGCCATTTTCAAGAACATTACCTCAGGGCCGGAGCAACAGCACAGCGGGTAGGGTGTTTGCCTTGCATGCGGCCCACCCCAGTTCGACTCCCAGCATCCCCAAAGGTCCCCAGAGCACCACCAGGAGTAATTCCTGAGTGCAGAGCCAGGAGTAACCCCTGAGCATGCTGGGTGTGACCCAAAAAGGAAATAAAAAAGAACAGTGCCTCATTCCATCCCCACTGTTGCTTGATTTTTGGCCACTCCCTGTGGTGCTCAGGGCTTACCCCTGGCTCCGTGCTCAGGGGTCACTAGTGAGGGGCCAGCCCACCGCCCCGCCTGCTGATGTCGTTTCCAGGTCACTGGCTACTGCCCCCTGCGCATAACTGGCTCATTCAGTGCAGCGGGACTGCCACACCAGGCTGTGTGCAGAGGACCCCCGCGTGCAGCAGTGTCTGGAACTCGGTGCTGAGTTTATCGCGCTGCATACACTGAGAGGGCCCAAGCTCGGAACCAGGCTGCTCCACGCCTGCTCTGGGCCAGTACCAAGTCGATGACGTAGTGCAGTCCCTCCGTCTTCAGCTCCTTGACATACTCGGGCAGGCCCAGGAAGTTGGTCCTGTCGTAGGTGAAGTCCATGTGGCGGTCCATGTAGTCGATGTCACTGTACTGCACGTCCTGACAACACAAACGGAGAACACCACACTGACCGCGCGACCGCGGTGAGGGTATTTACTAGGAACCACACGGGGAGCTGCAGGTCACACAGGGCTGACGAGAAAGAAAACCGTCTTCTCACAAGACACTCAGAAAATGTCTGCAAACAACAGGCCCACCTCACCCACGTCACGGGGCCCTTCCTCTCTGGAGTGGGCGCCTCCGGCCGTGCTACCTGGGGAATGTCGAACAGCCTCATGCGGTCAACCGTTTTCTTCAGTTCGTCCATGCTGTATCCCTGTCGGCAGAGATGGAATCCCAGAGACCAGTATGGCGGCAGGTAGGGACGCCCCACGACCTGTGGAGAGGGGACAAGCACAGGAGGCGCTCCCACCAGTCTCCGGGCAGCCGCGGGCGTGGCGGTGCCGTGCCCGCTTCCCGGTGCTGAGCCGCAGGTCTCGGCGCTGACGATGGCTGGATGCAGAACTGCTGGGAGAGTCTGATCCCAAGCCCGGTGCTTCCGCCGACACACCAAGGCAGCACTAGACTTTGGGGAATAAGGGGGCATGCTTCCAGGGCCCTGCCCCTCCGCATGCAGACCCCTAGGAAAGGGCCCCAAAAGGCTGAGCCGCATCTGGATTCTGCTTCTCAGTACCTGTGACATGGAGATATCTGCCCACTTACGGTCTCAGTTTTCTCCTTCCTGGAGAGGTGATAGAGCTGGACCCGCTGCCCACGGACAGTGGGTCCACCCGGGCCCACCTCTGGGGGGCTGAACACCACACAGGAAGGAAACCCAACAGCAAACACAGCATGGTCACAGAGTGAGGGGGCTGGGGACCCCAGTAAGCCATGGGGAGGGGGAGCCAGAGCGTGGCTTGGGCAAAGGGCAGAGGCATCCGGGGCTACAGGGACGAAAGCAGAGTCTGTGTCGTCAGGCCCAGTATCTAGAATCTGTAACTAACCTCATACACTCACCATTTCCTCCTTGGTGGGGAGAGCCCTGTCTACTGTACTCTAAAGAAACTTCTTGAAATCATGTCAGTTTCCAGTTACCTCTAAACTTGTCCCTAGAAATTAGTCTCTTAGCACCAGCCCAAAATCAAGCAGAAGCCCTCAATGACCTCAAATATTCATACAAACTTCCTAGTTTGCTCCAAAATGTCTTTCTGGTAGTTGGATTACAAGTGGAACCATTAAAGGGGGTGATATTCTCGACGGTTCTGGACGCCTCGGTGAACTCTGAGGATAAGCCCCAGGAAATGGGAGTTGCTGCAGCCCTCTTGGGAGGCAGGTCAGCCCAGTCCAGGCCCAGGTCCACGGGCAGCCAGACGGGATCTGTCTGGCCTGCAGCCAGCAGAACTGCTCTGGGCTTGATGTCGTGCCAAGAAGAGGACAGAGCAACCGGGTGGCCTTTTGTCTCAGGGTTGGGGAGACGGAGCAATCACCTCTATTTGGTGAGCGGAGAAGACTCAGGAGAGCCAGGTACAGGTTTTGGGGGGCACTGGGCCTGAGTGTGGGCGCCAAGCCCACCACCCGAGACCACTCATGCACCCGCAGTACCACAGTCGGGAAGCAGGAGACAGGCAGGAGCCAGCCCAGGGACACACGCTCCACACTGACGCCGCCAGCGGGCACCCAGTGGGCGGGCACACGGGCAGGTCCCCAGCAGAGGGGGAGGCACTCTGCGAGAGGCACTGCACAGCACGGGGACGAGCACAGACTGTGGGGACAGAGAGGAGGTGGCAGAGACGGGAGAGACGGGAGAGACGGCCCTGCACTGAGAGGCGGGAGGAGCTGGCAGGCAGGGACCACCGGCACCGCAGGCCAGCGCCACGGCTCCGCGCACAGGGGGACTTTTCCCATGAGAAGGACACAGGACCACCCTGACCACAGAGGGGCACGTGGCCACATGCGCTGTGAGCAGAGACAGCACCTGGGAGACGTGCTGCCTGGGTCTCACGCTGCAGATCGCTCTGTCTGCCACTTCCACTCCTGCCGGAAACAGCGAGTCGCACCGTAGGCAAGAGCTGGGCGCAGGCACTGCCGAGTCTCGGAGAGGAAGTGTCACTAAGTCCCTCTGAGTGGGACTGTAAAGACGCTCGTCTGGGACATTAGCAGGGCACAGAGTGTGTGTCCGTGTGTGCATGTGTGCACACATGAATCTGTGGGGGGGTGGGGGGATTTCAGAAACAGAACATTTCGACAGACTAATCGCTAGCAAGGAAATTGGAATGGAAAAGTAAACTTCTGAAAATTAAACCCACACCCAGAGGGTTTCATTAGTAAGTCAATGAGTTTTCAAAGGTAAGTGAATTCCCTTCTCAAACTTGATTTAACAGTTGAAAAGGAGGGAACACTATTATGATCCAAAATCCATATGACATACAAAATTATAGGTCAATACAGCTAATAAACATAGCTGCAACAATTCTCAGTAAGTTGTTTGCAAGTCAAATTCAATAATATATTAAACGACTTTTTTTCAGGAATGCAAGGATGGTTCACCGCATGCAGATCGATCAACCTGATATACCCCATTGATAAAAGGAAGGACAAAAATAACAACCATCTCAAAAGATGCAGAAAAAGCACTGACGGTTTCCGCAATTATGATTTAAGCTCTCAGTAAAATTGGTTTATAGTGAATGTAATGCAACATAATAAAAGTCACTTATGACAAGCCCACAGATAACAGCAGAATCAACAGTGAAAATTTAAAGCTTTTCCTCTAAGATGAAGGAGTACTACAAGGATGTCCATTTTTACCACTGCTATTCAACATAGTATTGGAAGTCTGGATGTAGCAATGAGACAAAAATAATTTTAAAAGGAATCCTAAAGCCCTTTGGATCCGGCTGCGGAGCGAGCATGATGGAAGAGCCCAAGGGAGCGCTCTTGGACTCCAGGCAGCCCACTGAACTAATTCCGGCATGGGACCAGAGACCCCACGGTGCGCTGAAACAGTGGGACCCGGGCATCCCCCAATTCTTTTAACCTGTCTCTCTCTCTCAACTCCTCCCTCCTGAACACAGCGCAGGACTTCTCCATCTTATGAGCACCATAAAAGGGTAAAAGTTTGTAGTGATGTTATTTCTGGTTGTACTTTCCCTGGACTTTATACAGAAACCCAAAACCGCGCGGCCGCTGCCGCGGCTGCACGACCTAATGTCATCTTAGCATCAGCAATATGTAATATGTCCCTTTTTAATGGGTCGGACTTTTGTGGGAGATCCTAACAAGAATAGTAAGTCTGTTGCTGAAATATTGAAGGCAATCAAAGTGGTAGCCATCTCTCTAGACTGAACTAAGCTATATCCCCACACCAGCTGAGAAGATATATCCTTCTTTCTCGGGAAGAAACGCGGCGTGGTGTCAAACATAGTGTGATGTCCATTAAGCAAACAGACCTGGTGGCGTGGGAATGGGATATAAGGGGAAAAATTATGTACATGGAACAGTGGGACGCTGGTGGAATCTCGAGCCGGAGCCGATACCAGCGCAAGCCGTTCGGTTCCAGAAACTGCTTGCAGACACTCGACTAGTCTATCAACTAAGCCAGAGCCCCATGCCTGCCGATGACGGGAAATAACCATCCTTTTCGGTTTTTTTTTTCCCTTGTCAGGCAGCGTGGCGATTACCAAACAGGCGTGAACTCGGTGGCGCGGGGCAAGGGGGAAAAAGAAAAGTTATGTAACAAACAGTGGGACTTAATATCTCTATATTCTTAGCAGTGGAGAACTATCAAATGCCTCCTTGGCAATAGGACTGCTTTCCTTTTTTGGGGGAAACCCCAACAACGGTAGTGAGTTGTGTGTTGAAACATGGAATGTAATCGAGATAAGGCATAAACGAAGTGGAACTTATCATGTACAAGGGTGGGGACTGGGGAGGTGGGAGGGGGCGGCAGGTATACTGGGGGGGTTGGTGATGGGAGATGGGCACTGGTGAAGGGAAGGGTGTTTGAGAATTGTATAACCGACATAATCCTGAGAACTATGTAACCCTCCACATGGTGATTCAATAAAGTTATTAAAAAATTTTAAAAAAAAAAAAGGAATCCTAAAGGAAGAAGTATAATTTTCTCTATTGCAGATGACAAGGAATTACATGAAATTATTATACATAGAAATCTAAAAAAGAAATTAAGTTCTGGAAAATAAGTATTGTAAGTAACAGGTTGGTGAGACGGTACAGTGGGTGAGGCACTCACCTTGGAAATGGCTACCTGGGTTCACTCCCTAGCATCCCATATGGTCCCCCAGCACCAGCAGGAGTGATCCCTAAGCACAGAACCAGGAGTAACACCTGAAAACTGCCAGATGGAACCCAAAATAAAATGGAAAGGAATAAAAGAAAGTATTGGAAATAATAAATACAGAAAATTTCCAGTCTACAAAATCAATATATAAAAATATGCTGCATGTTTGTAGTTTGCAAATTAACAAACTCAAAAAATAAATTAATAAAGTAATCCATTTACATTTGCATCAAAAATAATAAAATACTTGGGAATAAATATGACCAATACAATAAAAATGATAAAACTATTAAATGACAACTGACAGAAAATGAAAAAACACAAAGAAATGAAAAGACTTTCTGTACTCACAGGCTGAGCAATTGCCATGATTGAAATGGTCATTTTAAGTAAGTATATATATATGGAGAATCGATGCATTTCCTATCAAATACCAATGGTGTTCTTCACAGAAACAAATGTTTTAATCATAAAATTGTATGAAAACACAAAATAACTCAACTAACCAAAGCAATACCGAGAAAGAAAAAAATACCATACTCCCTGACATCAAACTATACTAAAAAGCAATGGTAATCAAAATAGCATGGAATTGGAATAAGAACCGACATAGAGATCAACTAAATAGAAATGAGAACCCCTCCAAAATACACACAATTGTGGAGTACGATGGAGCAAGGAAAGTCTCTCCGATAGCATTTTGGGAAACTGGGCAGTCACATGTAAAAGAACTAGACCATCTCAAATACCACACACAAAAATCTCCTGGGAAGTTGGCGTAGAAGCCCCCAAATAATAAAACACATAGAAAACATAGCAAGTTCTTCCTCTCTGCCATAGAAGTGACTTCGTGGCTCAGCTCTTACAGAAGGAAAACAGAAGCAGGAGAAGCAAGCCCTCCCCTGGACAATCTTGCAGTGACCACTCAGAGATGGAAGGCAAAGGACAGGCACAGAAGGACTGTCTGGCAAGGGATCCCTCTCCTAGACATGTGACGTCCACACTGCCCAACAGTGAGCTAAGGAAGCGAGTCTGATGAACTGTAGACAGAGGGCAAACCGTCTCGGTCTCTGGCACACGCCATGTAGTAAGGCTTCCACAGCATTTTAATAGGAAATCTGACTTATTGGACCTCGACCTGGTCTATCCTGATTTTACATCATTTCCCCTTTTCTAGAACAACTACTGTTGACACTAAAAGGGAATTCAAATTTGTGGGATTCTTTTCTTTCTCTTTCTAATACTCCAACAAAGACTGTTACTCTAGTTTTAAAAATAAAAGGAAATTTAAGTTTTTCCTTTTGGATAAGAAGGCTATAAGAGAACAGGCACATAAATAAACTCACTCTGATCCACAAATTCACAAAAGTAGAAATCGTACCAAGTTATCTTCTCAGACCACATATCCACAAAAGCAGAAATCAACCACAGAAAGTGGCATAAAGATGAAATGCTGGAAACTAAACAATGAATTACTAAATGAAAGTTGAATCACAGAAGAAATGAGAGTTGAGGAAAGTAATGAGAGTTGAAGGTACCAACTACCAGAAACTATGGCACACAGCAAAGGCAGTACTAAGAGAAACGTTTATAGCTACTAAATCACACACCAGAAAAAAGAAAATGAAAGGGTTCAATTATTGATTCCCTCGCTAGAGAAACTAGAAAAAGAACACCAGGTAGAAGGCAAGAGATGATAAAAACTGTAGAGGAAATCAATAATATAGAAAGCAAGAAAAAAAACCCACAAAGGGTCAATAATATAGAAAAACACACACACATACACACACACACACAAAGGTGTGTTTAAAAGTGTAAACAAGAATAACAACCTCTAGGCTAGACTCACCAAGAAGAGAAAGAGCAAGAGAGAGAGAGGGAGAGAGAGAGAAGCCCCAAATAAATAGGACCAGAGGTGACAGGGGGAAAATTTCACAGGCACCCTGGAAATACAAAAATATCATAAAATCATAAAAGGTTATGATGAACAACCTTATGCCAAGCTCAAGCACCTAAATGAAATAGACAAATTCTTAGAATCATACAAGGTCCTAAGACTGAACAGAAAATTCAAAGAGAAAATTTGAATTTCCCAATCTCAAGTAAAGAAATTAAAACAGTAGTTAAAAATCTCCCCAAGAATAAAAGTTCAGGTCCAACTGGATTCACTAGTGAGTTATACCAGACTTTCAAAAAGACTTCGTGCCCATACTCTTGCAAATACTGAGGACACCAGAATCCTCTTTAATGGCATCTATGAAGCCAGTATTACACTGATACAAAAACATAAAACTATTTAAAAGGAAGTTATAGACTAAGATCCCTGATGAAGATCAATGTAAAGATCCGCAACCAAATCCTAGAGAGCCAAATTCAACAAAATATCAAAGGATTATGCAGCATGATCAAGTGGGGTTCATCCCAGGGGCGCAAGGGTGGTTCAAAATATGTAAATCAACGTAATCTGCACATCAGCCAAGAGAAAGATAGAAATCACATAGCCATAACAATGGGGGCTGAGAAGGCTTTTGACAGGCTACAACAGCCATTCATGATTTTTTTTAAAAAAAGAAAAGAACCCTGCCCAAAATAGTGAGAGAAGAAACATGTCTCGAGAGACAGCAACGGCCTTCTGCGACGAGCCCCCAGCCCTTTCTTCCTCCCAGTGAAACTCCAAAGCATTCCCCCTGGGGTCAGGCAAAAGGAGGTGCCCACTGTCCTCACTCCTATTCAACATGGTTTTAGAAGTCCTTATAACAGCAATCAAACAAGAAAAAATTACAAAGGGATCCAAATTGGAAATGAAGCCAAACTATCACTACTTGCAGACAACATGGCATTATACATTGAAAACCCTAAACCTCCACAAAAACTCTTAAAGTAATCTAATATAGTAAGATTGCTGGTTAAAAAATATACCCAAAAATCCATGGCATTCCTGTATGCAAATAAGAGAACTAAAAGAAATTTTAAAAACTATCTCCTTAAAAATAATATCCCCAAGCATCAAATACTTAGAAATAAACTTAACAAGAGAAGCAAATTACTTATACAGTGAAAACTATAAATCACTGCTTAAGAGAAACAGATGAGGGCATGAGCAAATGGACTCTCCCTGTTCATGTACTGGAAGACATACTGGAAGTGATTCTTCACTGATTGGAAGAATCAGCATATTCAAGATGACTATTCCACCCAATGTAGCATACAGATTCAATGCAATAGCAATTTAAGTTCCAATGATGTTTTTTTTCAAAGTCGTGGAACAAACTACCAAAACCTGCATGGAATCACAAAACTTCCTGAATAGTTGTGGGAAATATAAGTCGAAGGCATTACATTTTCCAACTTTCTTTTCTTTTCTTTTTATATTGAATCACCATGTGGAAAGTTACAAAGCTTTCAGGCTCAAGTCTCAGTTACACAATGCTCAAACACCCATCCCTTCAGTGCACATATTCCACCACCAAGAACCACAGTAAACCTCCCCCCCACCACACACACATTTTCCAACCTTCAACTGTACTACAAAGCTATAATAACCAAAACCACATGGCACTGAACTATAGACAGACCTGCAGACCAATAGAACAGAATGGACTCCTAAGTTAACCACACAGATATACGGACAGTTTTTCTACAACAAGCCTAAGTAAATGAGGCAGAGCAAAGAAAATCTCTTCAACACACAGTGTTGGGAAAATTAGATAACTACATGTTAAAAAATAAAATTAGTACCATACCACGCACAGAAGTAAACTCAAAGTGGATTAAAGACCTCAAAATTAGATCAGAAACCATAAATATACTGAAGAAAACATCCGCAGAACTCTCCCAGAAATGGATGACAGACAGAGGCAAAGATAACAACAACAAGAAAATGGAGCAACATCAAATTACAAAGCTTTTACACAGCAAAAGAAACTCCATAATAAAAAGATATTTACTAAATTATTGGACACAGTTCTTCAGATAAAGGGCTGATATCCACGAATGATAAAGCACTCAGAAAACTCAACAACCAAAAACTCCAACAACCCCATCTAAAATGAGGGAGAGATGAACAGATGCTTGCCCCCAAAAGACACAGGGACAGACAATATGCATATGAAAAAGTGCTCTTTGTCACTATGATTAGAAAAACGCAGATCAAAACAACACTGAGATAGTTTCTCACACGAGTGAGAATGGCACGTGTCAGAAGTCTGGGAATAGGGGCTGGAGCGATAGCACAGCGGGTAGGGCGTTTGCCTTGCATGCGGCTGACCCAGGTTTGATTCCCAGCATCCCATATGGTCCCCTGAGCACCGCCAGGAGTGATTCCTGAGTGCAGAGCCAGGAGTAACCCCTGTGCATCGCCAGGTGTGACCCAAAAAGCAAAAAAAAAAAAAAAGAAAAGAAG
Organism: Sorex araneus; assembly: GCF_027595985.1. NCBI lineage: Eukaryota > Metazoa > Chordata > Mammalia > Eulipotyphla > Soricidae > Sorex > Sorex araneus. The sequence continues at coordinate 67,232,006 of NC_073311.1, forward strand.
TCTGGGAATAGCCAGTGTCGGTGGGGCTGTGGTGAAGGGAACCCTCATCCACTGTCGGTGGGGATGCTGTGACTGCTGGTGGTTCAGCCTCAATGGCCAACAACACAGAAATCTTTTAAAAGTATAGGAACAGAACTGCCCTATGACCTGATACTACTTTTTGGCATCCATCCCCAAAAAGAAAAACATTAACTCGAAAGGACATAAGCACTCCAATGTTCACCACAGCACTTAGAAATAGTCAAGACATGGAAACAATCCATAAGTTCAACAATGGGTGAATGATTAAGCAGTTGTGGTACAAACACACAATGGAGAACTATGCAGATCTATAAAAGAACAAAATCATGCAATTTTCCTCCGGCATGACTGAAACTAGAGGCTACCATGCTGAGGGAAGTCACTCAGAAGGAAAGGGATATAAAATGATCTCTCTCAAAAAAAAAAAAAGGGTGGGGGGCGAGGGCTAGAGCGACAGCACTGCAGGTGGGGCGTTTGCTTTGCACACGGCCGACGTAGGTTTGATTCCCGGCATCCCATATGGTCCCCTGAACACCGCCAGGGGTAATTCCTGAGTGCAGAGCCAGGAGTAACCCCTGTGCATCGCTGGGTGTGACCCCAAAAGCAAAAAAAAAAGGGAGGGTGAAAGGCAACACGAGGAAAAAAATTGATCCACAGAACTGAGTTGGGGCGTTGGTTTCAGGGGAGGGTTGTTGGAAACCTTGTGGAGACGGGAGAGTATACTGGTTAGAGGATGGTGTTGGAGCCACGTACAAGGATCATAGTAGCTTGATCTTTTTAAGTCTTACAATCATAAAGGACAATAAGCCCTAGCCCTGCCTTTAGAGAGCTTAGCGGCCACACTGCTGCTGGCAACACGCAGGTCCTGTGGCTCACGCTGCCACAGGGCTGCTGGTCTCTACTCGGAAGGGGCAAGACTGTTTGGCAAAAGTCGTAACTGTCCAATTTGCAGTATTCATAGTATTTACCTTTGTATTTAAGCCACATTTCCCCAGTGACTAAGTACAAGAAAATGGAGGTAGGTTTGTTGTTTTCCAAACCATAAGGGCTGGCAGGAAATACTCACGTCTCAGGCCCCGTGGGGACTCGACCTGGTCCTGAGCCCGCATGGCTGTTCTCGGGCAGAACTCTCCTGTTTGGTTCAGGGCTGGCAGCCCCGGCCCTGGTGCTCAGGGAAGTCTGGAGGCCCCAGGTGAGGCGGGGGCACACGGTGTGAGACCCACCTCTCGGGGGTCCCAGCCCACGCTGCTCCAACCATCCAGAGAGAAGGGCAAGTCCCGAAGTCCCGACCCAGAGCTGACGCTCTCGACGGTCCCCGCTCACTCCGCACAGGCGACCTGACCTGGACCCTCCTGAGACTGACAAGCCCCACGGGCCAACACAGGCCGTTGCTTTCACCCTCAGCTGCTGCCTCAGAGATTATGTTTTGCTTCTGTTGTCAGATTTAAGTGAGATTAAAGTAGTTTCTCTAAGAGAAGACATGTGTGCTAATTCCTTGGCACTCTTAGCCATGATCTCTCCACATGTCTGCGGCACCTAGCTTCACGGGAGCACCTTAACCACGATCTCTTCACACATCTTGGCACCTAGCTTCATGGGAGCACCTCAGCCATGATCTCCACACACGTCTGCGGCACCTAGCTTCACGGGAGCACCTCAGCCATGATCTCTCCACATGTCTGCGGCACCTAGCTTCACGGAAGCACCTTAGCCATAATCTCCACACATGTCTGCAGCATCTATCTTCACAGAAGCACCTCAGCCACGATCTCTCCACATGTCTGCGGCACCTAGCTTCACGGGAGCACCTTAACCACAATCTCTTCACACATCTCGGCACCTAGCTTCACAGAAGCACCTCAGCCATGATCTCTCCACCCATCTGTAGTACCTAGCTTCACAGGAGTACCTCAGCCATGATCATGGGAGCACCTCAGCCATGATCTCCCCACATGTCTGCAGCACCTAGCTTCACGGGAGTACCTCAGCCATGATCTCTCCACACGTTTGCGGCACCTAGCTTCATGGGTGCTCTCTCTTCCTCGCCTCGCTGCAGCTGCCGTGGACTGGGGCTCCCTGAGGCCCCTGCTCGCTCTCTGGCCATTCCACGGCCACAGGAGCACAGCAGGACTTGGTCACTCCTGTTTACCCTCGAAACTTCAGCAGAAAACAGACTGAGAGATTATATAAAGTAGGGGATGGGGGCGAAAGACATCTGATTCAGATCCTGGTATACCGTTGGTTGGGGGACGAGCCCTGGTGACTTGATGCTAGTGCTCCTCTGAACTGCCAGCGACCGACCTCACTGTGCATGTCCCTGCCAGCACATGGGACCCAGGTTCGAGCCAAACCCTGGCGAAGGTTACAGTCGGGCCTGGAATGAAGAATCCCATTCTTGATGCTGACACCTATCTTCAAAGGACTTTACTTCAAAGCCACTGAGTAGCTTTGCTCTGAATCACCTCAGAGGCAGCAGGAACTGCCATCACTATAGCAACAAAGGGGGACTGTAATATCTGAGGGACATCTGAAGGGACACGGGCTCAGAGCATCGGCTCTCTGCCGGCTGTCTCCACTCCTTCTGAGGGGGGCTGCTTGCCTTTTGCCGTTGCAGGGGGAGGCCAACGATCTCCCCCGGGAACTGGGAGCTGAGCGTCTCCTGACAGGCTTCGCCCTAGCTAGCTGGTCTCTTTCTCCTACACTAAACTCACCTCACTTTGGGCCATCTGGCCAACCCCCGCTCAGGGCCAAGAAGTTACAGCAACAAGCTGTGAGATTTTACTGCCACTGACCCCATGTCTCTCCACACCACCCCTCGTCAGTGACAGCAGCGAGCACAGAGGAGGGACCACCAGAACAGCCCCTGCAGTGGGTCTGGCCTGCACTCTCCAGGCAGGAATGCCACCAGGGGCTTCTGCTCGAGCCCCTGGGACAGCACCCACAGCAGGACCCCAGGCCAGACGCACCTGCCAGGGTGGGCAGACTGAGCACTCTCCCCGACTCTCCTTCCCAGCACACGGCGTGTGCCAAGCACTTGAGAGAACCTGAGGAAACAGGAGACGGTCTCTGAGCTCCGAGAAGAAGAGATGAAGCAGGTGGTGCCCCTCAGAGACTCTCCGGGTCCAGGCCAGGAGACCAGGAATCTCACAGACCAACCTCAGAAGAATGACTATTAGGCCGTGTTAGTGAGAGAAGTTCCTCGTGTGTGAGCGAGAGAGGGGAAGTGGCAGGGACAGAAGCAGGAAGAAAAGACCAGCTTGCGCGAAGCCTTGTTCTCTGTGAGGACATGATCGCTCCTAGGAGAAGGGAAAGATCCTCATTTCCAAATTATGTTGGGAAGTTCAGTCATTATCGAACATCATTGCCAAAATCAGAGTTTTGGTGAATCAACAAGCTACAGAAATGCAATGCGAGGCAAGTAGCCTTTGGAGAGTCAAGTGTCTGCCCCGTGTTGTTGAAGCAAAGCTCCTGAGTGGCAGTGACACAAACACCAGGGGCCCGGCTGTTTGCTGGCAACTGAGTCTTACGGGCTCTTGCCTCGATGGCTCCTCTGGAAGGTTCTGGCTTGCCCTCGTTGACACACATCCCTCCTGTGGGAAGCTGGTGGGGACAGGTGTGTGGGAATCGCTGGACAGGCCACTAAGCATCACCAAGAGCCCGAAACCACCACCCTAAGCAGCGGGGTTTGGGAAGGGCACAGACATCCGGGTGCTGTGATGGAAGCACACAGCCAGCGGTGAGTTCAAACGGCACGTCGTGCACCACAGTCCCAGAGCGGACCTAGCCACGCACAAGAAACAGGCGTGTGTGGAGCAGAAGCTCCTGGAGGACAGCGGGGGAGCTTCCCACAGTGGCTGCAGCACTTGACATAAGCCTGAAGGGAAGCTGCAGGCCACCGAGAAGGGCGGGCGTCAGGCTGAGGTCACTGCGCCAGGACCCTGCCTCGCACACCTCCTCTGCGGTTGGAGGACGGAGAAAGGTTAAGAGATGAGGAGCCGATGGCGAATAAGCCTCACTGGAGATCCCACTGTCTCCTCGAGACAAGGCAGGCTGGGTTTTAGCGTTAGGAGAGAAACCGAGAGTAACTGTGGAGGACTGACTTCTATGACGTTTATAACGGGATGCTGAAAGGCGGGCTCCCGGTGCCTCGAGGGACTCTCGGGGCTCAGGACACCTGCCTCGGAGGCACATGTCCCAGCACCTCACAGCGAGTCCTGCTGGGTGTGTCCTGATGGCCCCAGCGCTGCCACATGCAAGCAGCACCATGCTCCTGGGACCCAGCTTTGAACAAGCCTGGCTGGCTCAGAGACTCCTGGGAGTGGCTTGGAGATCCCAGAGAATGGCTTGGGAACTTCCCCCCCACCACACACACACACACACACACACACACACACACACACACAGAAGCAGGCTGATACATAGCCAAAATTATAGAAATGAATTGCTTAGAATATAAGAAAAATAAAAGAGAGAAATAGAGAAAGAGAGGGAAAAAGGAAGGAAGGAAGGAAGGAAGGAAGGAAGGAAGGAAGGAAGGAAGGAAGGAAGGAAGGAAGGAAGGAAGGAAGGAAGGAAGGGAGGGAGGAAGGAAGGGAGGGAGGAAGGAAGGAAACGAGGCGCCCTGGTTTCTTCCTGATTGCGTGACTGGCACTCCAGCTCTCAGGCAAAGGGAATGTACCCTTGGAGCAGTTTCTCTTGCTCCTTCTGTAGTGCCCTCTTTCGGTCGCCTCTGCGGCATGCAGGAGCCCTTGCCTGGACAGGGGCCCGAGAACAGAGGAGGGAAGAGACGGCAAGCCTGGGGCCGAGAAAATGGAGGCCTGCGGATTCTGGAAGGTTCCAGGGAGGATATGCACAGAAAGAAGGCTCTGGAGAGAGTGGGAAGCTAAGCACGTGCCAGGAGTGGGAGCTGCACACTGGGCCACACAGCCCTGCCACAGACCCAGGTATGGGGGGGGCGAGGAGCCGCCCTGACCAGACCAGCCCTGAGCATGGAGAGGACCAGAAGGCCAGGGGCATGCGGAGCCGAGCTCAGAGACAGGCCCCCTGCAGCCCTGCCTCCACCTCGCTCCCTCTGCTGGACCCCCTCTGCCATGGACCAGGACACGGAGTGAGATGTGGGCATCTCGAGGTCCCGGGCAGCCGCAGGGGCAGTGCTCCCCTGGCCGTGTGGAGTCGTTCTCACCAGGACACAGGGAGCACGCAGCCCAGGGCTGGCTGGGAGCACGGCCCCTCTTTTGAGGCTCGAAGGAGAATGCTGGGTGGGGTCACCCCTGGGAGACAGTGCTGGGCCCACCCCCAGGGCCCCCACATCTCCTGCTTTGGAATCCTCTGGAGAGGTTTCCAGAGACTCGGGAAGAAGCATCTGCTACGGACTCTCCTGAAGCCAGTTCCCCGCTGGCCCCGGACCCCAGCTCTGGCCGCCACGGGCTCTGGGAACCCAGACCTCACAGGAAAGGTCCCTTCTCTCCTTGCTCCTCACACTGCCAGGGACAGGGGGGCCCGGGGCAGCCCTGGGCCACGTCTCCCACCCCCGACAGCCCTGGGCCACATCACCCTCCCCTGCCCAACCCCCACCACCCTGGGCCACATCACCCTCCCCTGCCTCACCCCGGCCTCCGCATCAGGCGCCCACTCACGTCCGTGAACTGCTGCACCACGTTCTCAGGGGTGGGGCCCAGGAACATATAGAAGTCGAATATGCCCCCGATGGTGCGGAAGGTCAAGGACGGGTACGGGCTCAGAGTGACATCTGTGGAGACAGCGAGGAGGCCCTGCTGGCTCCCAGTGCCCGGGCACCAGCCTTGCACGTGCCCTCAGCCTCACAGCTCGCCAGGTTCCCTCTACCCAGCGGGTCTGTCCCAAGACAGAGCCCGGGGCGTCAGGAGCACCCTGGGGAGTCCCCCAGAAAGGGCACCGCAGCAGCGAGGTGCTGGGACAGCCCGCAGAGGGTGCCACCGTGCAGCTGGCAGGGGGACACGGTGTCTGTGCCAGGCGCTCAGGACGGGCCATTTCCATCACCTGTTCCATCCCCTGGGGACACTTGCTGGCCTCCTACAGGCTGGCTGACCCACCCCTCACAGGAGGAAGTGGCCAGGCGCAGCACGTTACCTTGAGGGTCCGCGTTGAGCAGCAGGACGCCGTGGGCATTGAAGTCCTTCTCTATGCACATGTAGAAGGGGTGGACACCGTAGAGGTTGCTGAACGGCTGCAACAGCAAAGGGAAGCCTGAGCCACCACCACTGCCCACAGGGCCGGGCAGCCCAGGCGCACAGCTGTGTCCGGGTCACAGGGGATGAGGCGGCTTCATCAGCACCTGCAGCAGGGCGCCCTTCCAGAAACTGCTCTCATTATTTGGGGGGGTTGCTGGGTTTTGGTTTTGTTTCAGGGCCACACCCAGCGATGTTCGGGGTTACTCGAGACTCACTCCCGGTGGTGTCCAGGGGCCCGGACAGTAACCTGGGTTGGCTGTGTGCAGGGCAGTGCCCTCCCCGGGCTTGGGTATGGCCGTGGCTGTGAGCACTCACCATGGGCGGCTGGTCCCTGGAGTACATGCCGTACCGCATGAAGTTGGTGTCGTGCTTGAAGGACGAGTGCTCCTGCTCGCCAAAGCCGTAGATGGACATGCAGGGCACCGACGCCATCAGTTGCAGAAACTGGTTGGAGAAGATGAGGCCCCCGAGGCTTGTCTCCCACCTGTGCGGGACCCAGCGTCAGACAGCGGGCAGCAGAGGGGGTCTGCTGGGGCGGGGGGGAAGGGGCTCGGTGACGCCAGAAGCACATGTGTGGAGAGACGTGAGCTACGACGGGGGCGTGGGACAGCGTCTGGGTTGGGACTGTCCCCATCGCCCGCTGTGCAGGACTGTTCCTGCCCCTCATGTCCAGACCCCGGGGCCACAGGGCGCTCCTCTCCAAGGGGGGCCACGCCCGTCAGGAGGTTTCAGCCCCCCATCCCAGAGCCGCTGCTCTCTGCTGCAGGAGCTGTGTCCTGCGACCCTCCCCCGCTGAGGCAGCCACAGCCACCCCGCGCAGAGGTGAGCATCACACGTGGGAGCACTGTCCGGCCAGGGCACGAGTGCTCCCAGCTCTAGGCCCCAGCCCCACGTGCTCAGCTCCGGCAAAGCCCAGGGCCCAGGCTAAGCCTCTGGGGGGTGGCAGCAGGGTCCAGGAGCCTCCACAGCCAGACTCGGGTGGTCCTTGGGGTAAAGATGGGGAGGGCTTGTGTCGGTAGCAGTCACGTGACATGGGGACAGCTGGCGTGTCTGGACCATGGAAGGGATGCTGTGAATCTCACCTGGCCCCTGGGCCGGGTCGGGACTGTGCAACCCCGAGTCCAATCACAATGGGCTCTGACCACGCAGTGCCGCAGAGAACAATGGGGACGGCCAGGGGCGTAACCACTGGTGCGACCGAGCACATCCGGCTTCAGAGTTAGAAGGCGCACGTGGACTCCCGGCCCCTAGCACGTCAGCTCTGGCCACTAACCAGCGCTTCCCCAACACGGTGCAGCGTGCACCCTCCTGGCCTGTACCCAGCCATGTGCCCGTGTTCCCACGGGTGCTCCCGAGGCATCCACACCGCAGGACTTACAGGACGGTCCCGTTCTTCTTCCTGATGATCCGGAACACAAGCGTCGACTCATTCGAAAACTCAACATCGTACATGGTGTCGACGGTGAAATTCGAGGAGGTATGGAGATCGAGTGGGACTTCAAATCGCTTATTGTTAGGATCATAAATCTGGCTCAGGTCAGAGGAGTCGAAGTGTAAACGTCACTGCCAAGCGGGCCCTGAGGCCCGAGGCCCCCAGACGAACACGCGGCGCCCCGAGGTGCCTGTCGAGCCTCGCCTCACCTTGAAGTGCAGCATGTCCATGGTAGTGAAGTCGGCCTCCAGCACGATGGGGGAGATGTCGTTCCCGAACAGGGAGATGGAGTCGCGCTTCTTCAGGGTCAGCCTAGAGCAAAGCCATGTTCTCAGCCCACGTGGACCCGCCGGCCTGAGCACACGGGTGGGCACCAGGCAGGAAGGTGCTGACGGGCAGATACACTCACTGTCTCCAGGAGAGAACCAAGAGCAGAAACGCCACACGCGAGCAGCCAAACATGGCAAGAGGCGTCTGCAGCCCTGCAGGACACGGCCAGAGAGGCCTGTGTCCCTGCACAGAGCCATGCCGAGGACCCAGCCCCAGGTGCCTGCACGGGCACAGCCCCAACGGCTCCAGAGTGCCTACCGTCAGGGTGGGCGGCCACCAGGAGCAGCCCCTCTGCCCCACGCCCACACCACCCAGCGCTGGCCGTCTCGCCAGGGAAGCCCCTGCTGAGGCCCACCGGGAGGGCGGCCTGGGCGGCAGGGGGCTGCCGCAGGCCCGGGCACTGCCTCCCTCACACCGTCCCGTCCAGTCCTGCGAGGGCACGGGGTGTCCTCTCAGCCTGCTTCTGCTTCGCTTTATCTTTCAGGCACGTGGCTGGCGGAGATCTTAGTGACTGAGCTGCAGGCAGACACGGCCCCAGCTCTGACCCCTTCTCCAGGGCTCCCCTGCTGTCCCTCCCCTCCGCTGCCACGTCTTCATCTCTGTGCACAGCACTCCTTACGACGGCCTCTTCCCACGGTGGGACCTCAAACCAAGCGCCAGTCTCCGTGAGGAAACGCCAAGTCTCCCAGGCAGGCGTCGGCTGGAGAGTGTGGTTTCGCCTCCCTCCCTGCCACAGCCCCTGCTCTCCGCCCAGACTGTCACCTCCTCCCTCATCCTTAGCGGCTTTGGCCCACGCCCTGCCCCAGCCCGGGAGGAGACGGAGCTGGGAAAGAAGGGCTCACCGCCCGCAGCTCCCACTCCTCTAGCCCCCAGCAAGTTCCGCCCAAGCCGGGCCTTGGGTCACCCCAGCCTGAACATCCCCAGGAAAGCCTCTTCCGGCACCAGGGACTCGGCTCAAAAGGCTGGACACAGCACAAGAACTGGCGCGTCAGGCCCCACGCACGGGTCCCCAGCACGTGGCGCAGCAAACGGTACGGTGTTTTTCAGACCCAGAATCCCACCCTTAAAATTCAGTGCTTGGACCATTTTCATTAAAATATCTGACCCATTAAACCTGCCTTTCCGTTTTTTCCTTGTAAAGTGAGGCTCGGGCTGGGGAAGTCAGGGCAGGACAGAGAGGCCAGGACACAGGCCTTGCATTTAGTTCCGGGACCCAACTGCAGTGACCCCCCGCACCGCCAGCCCACGCAGCCGTGCACAACCCAGGGGCGGGATAACTGCCCTCCGCGACGCTGACTCTGCCGCCTGCCTTCTGCTCAGCAACGCTGAAGGCGGGGGTGGGACACTCCGGCTCCCGTGGGCCGACACGCGGGCCAGGCATGGGGGGCAGGCAGGGCCACCCCCACCAAGAACCCTGAGCACGAGCCAAAGAGCGGTCTCCACGTGGGCACGACTGGGCAGTCGGCAGGCCATGGCCAACACGAGCGCCACCCCGGGCCGGCTACGCACCTCCACCCCATGGCTGTCTTCTGGGGCTGGTCGATGGGGGTGTAGCCGTGGGGACCGTCATCGGGGTAGAAGCACCAGGGCACGGTGGTGATGGTGGACGGGCACCAGAAGCAGCCCTTGGCCTCACAGCTCTCCTGGGAGGCCCCGCTGTGCGGGTGGCAGTTGACTCGCTTGTGCAGCGGGAACCGGGTGGCGCAGAAGGCCTCCTCCTTGTTGTGGAAGAAGCAGAAGGGGATGCTGCTGTTGCTGGACACGCACCAGAGGCAGCCTCGGGTCATGCAGGCGGCCTCGCTGGCGCCGATCTCCGGGTAGCAGTCGATGCGCTCGGACGCGCTCACCAGCGCACACGAGTCCTCCTTCTGGAAGCACCACGGGATGCTGGGCGCCTTGGACGGGGACCAGCAGCAGTTCCTGGCCACGCAGGTGGCTTCAGTGGCGCCGGGCTCGGGGTGGCAGTCCTTGCGGAGCTGGATAGCCACGCCCGCGGAGCAGGAAGTGGTCACGGTGCACTGGACACACACTGGGCCAGGAGAGGAGTTTGCATCAGGCTGCTGCCCGCACACAGGGCAGTGCGCAGAGAGGCGCCACGTCCCAGAGGCGCCCACGAGGAGGACACACGGGTCAGCACTGACATCTGTCCCCGGGAAGAGCCAGGCCGAGCAAAAGCCAGAAGTGAGCCCTGAGCACTGCAGGAGTGGTCCCTAAGTGAGGAGCCAGGAGGATACCTGAGCACTGAGCCAGGAGTACGCCCGGAGCACTGCAGGAGTGACCCCGGAATGCACAGACAGAAGTGAGCCCTGAGCACTGCCAGGTGTGGCCCAAAAACTAAAGGACAAGACAGGTAGAAGTCAGGCAGAGGGCTGGAGCCATGGTTCAGCGGGGAGGGCATCTGCCTTGCACACAGCCAACCCAGGTTTGATTCCCAGCATCCCATATGGTCCCCTGAGCACCGTCAGGTGTGATCCAAAAAGAAGAAAAATCAGGCAGATCTGCCAGCCCCATTTGTTAAATGGCTTTCCTTGCTCCACTTTATGTTTCTTGCTCCCTTATCAAAGATTAGATGATCATATATTTGAGGGTGTGTGAAAGGGTATTTAACCCTATTCCTTTGGTCTATGGATCTGTCTTTGTTCCAGTACCATGCTGTTTTAATTTTTAACTATTACTGTTTTATGGTATAGTTCGAGGTTGGGGGAAGACTGATATCCATGGCCAGGGAAAACAGGGCCTAGGAGGACTGGTCAGTGGTTGGAACTAACCACATGTGTGTGTGGGGCTGAGGGTAGGTGAGAGAGAGAAGAGACCAGTGTGACAGTAGCTGGGAATGACCATGCTGGACAAGAGCTGAGGGTTAGAAGTAGCTAAGGGACATTCTGGATAACCCTTCAGTATCGATATTGCAAACCACAGTGCCCAAAAGGAGAGAGAAGTGGGGGAGGGGCGGGGGAGGGAGAGAGATAACGAGAGGAGGAGAAAGCACCTGCCGTAGAGGCAGGCAGGGGGTGAGGTGGGGGTGACAGGAGGGAACCTGGGGACACTAGTGCTGGGGCGGGTGCTGGAACACTGTGAGACTGACACCCAATCGCGAACAGCCTAGTAAAAATAAATAATTAAAAAAATAAAGAAGTCAGGCAGAAAGACAGGCCAGGCCCCGGGGCCAGCCAGGCCCTGCCCCAGGGTCTCTGAGCACTGTGCGAGGCCTTTGGGCTGGCCAGGGAACACGGGAGCTGCCTGCAGGTCTCCGAGCAGTGCTCAGGGGCCCAGCTCCCTGACAACCGGGCCCTGCAGCCCCCACTGGGCGGCCCACTCCCCAACACGCCTTGGCTCCCCAGAGCCTCCCCCGAAGGCAGACAGATGGTGGGCGTGGGTCAGCCTCCAGAGCCACCCGCACCCGCAAGCCCGAGTGCCCAGCCTGAGCCCCTGGGGGCACCTGAGGGCACATGCCACGCCCCCTCCACCCCCACCCACAGGGCAGCCGTGCTCGAGTGGACTAGCGCCCAGTCTTCCCCATCCAGGGCCTTAGAGCCCCTGGAGCTCCCCCCAGGGGCAGGGGCCCGGGGACAGGCAGACAGACCGAGCTCCAGTGAGGGCCACGGCCTGGGCTCTCCTCTGGGACCAAACACCCACACTCTGTCCCCAAGACAAGGTGCCTCCCGGCCCTCGGAGGGGCAGTTTCTGTGGTGCAGAGCTGCTCTCCAGGGCCGGCTTCCCCGAGTGCGGCAGGGACACTGGGGGTGGGCCACAGTTGCGTGGGCTCCTGGGCGCCCGTGCAGGAGCCCCACTGCAGCCGAGACCCGGAAGGGTCTCCCCTGCGGGGGCGGGGGCAGTCCCGAGCCAAAGCCACTCCCGCCAGCAAGCCCAGGGCAGCCACCTGAGCCAGAGGCGGGCCAGGCTTGCCAAAGGCGCTTTGTTCTTATTGGCAAGTAGGAAATCCACCCACACAGGGGTGTTGACGCTCAGGACGAGAGGGTGATTCACAGGGTTTCTCTGGGGGCTGCATTTCGGTGCCACGCGCGGGCTTCCGGCGGAGAGCACTTACGTGCGAGCAGTGCGAAGCAGACCCAGAGCAAGACTGCCTCCTCAGGCCCACAGCCGAGGCCTCTGCGCATGGCCGGGCTGGGCTCACAGGGCAGGTCCGAGAGTGGCGGGGTCAGGTCAGGCCGTCCGTGGGTCTGAGGCCCTGCAGGGAGACGGGCAACGCTGGGCTGTGCCCCCACTTCCCAGGCAAGAGGGACAGCAGCCTTCCCACCCGGCACAGCGGGCGGGGGCTGGGAGAGGCTGCGGGGAGAGGCCCGCCTCAGAAACGCCCCTCCTGCACGCCTGGCCGTCCCGCTGACCCCGGAGGCCTCTCCCTAGAGGCCTAGAGAGAGAGCACAGCCACGAGGGGGCCCCCCTGGGCTTTCTTCCCCTCAGTGCCAAAAGGGACACCCAGCGCAGGAACAGGAAAGGGACCCCCTCCTCCCGGCAGGAGACTCCCCCAAGTGCAAAGAGGCTGGCACTGAGGGGGGGAACCGGCACCTCCCAACAGGGCCCCGAGCTGGGCCAGGGCCTCCCAGGCCAGAAGCCCGAGGGCAGCCCACCTGCCGGCCAGTGCAGCTGCCGGGTCGCCGAGAGCCTCTCCCGGGACAATCCCGCCTGGGAACAGCGGAACTCAGGAGGGAGCCCAGGAGTTCCGAGCTCAGCATCAGCAGGGGGGCGGGCCCCTGGCTCAGAGGGAGGAAGGAGGGGGTTCCCACACCCGGGGGCTTTGTCCCGGTCACAGGCCCAGGAGGCCGAGAACCGCCTCCGTGATGCGGGAAAGCTCGGCTGGGCACAGTGGGCACGTCCCGCGCCACAGGGAGGGGGCGCTGGGCGGGAAACCAGGCGAGTGCAGCCAAGGACCACGCTGGGACACACCTTCCTTCAAAGCTCAGCTCCGTCCTGGCCCCGCTGGACCTGGAGAGGCTCAGGTCCAGCCTCGCTTCTGAGACCTGGGGCTGCTCTCCTGCACGTGGGGACTCGGGGACGCTGCAAAGTGGAGGGTTTCTAGATGGGCATCAAGAAAGACACGTTCCGGATCAGTGTCCTCCCTGCTGGTCTCTCGGGTGCAAAGGGCCTCGGCGGGGAAAGCCCAAGCAGCTGACCCAGAGCAGAGGGCGGGACGCAGACGGTGTCAGGGCACGTGGGTTTCTGGAAACTTCCCCGACTGTTTCTCTTCTCACCGTGGGCCGTCTGTCCGGGACAGGGTCCAAGTCAGGACCAGCAGGGACCCAGGGCCTGCGTCTCCATCTCCCGCAATGCTGGTGTCACAGCAGGCCCCTCAGGGTGCGGTACCAGGGGGCTCGCTGATTCTCAGAGAAAGACGGGGGCCGGCCCTGCGCTGGGACTTTCCCCGTGCTAACAGCAGCCTCGGGCAGGGACACCCCACGCTCCCCCCGACCCCGCCAACCTCCCCAGGCTGCCGAGTCCTTGCCCCCCCTCCCCATCACCACGCAGCTCACTGCTCCCTGGAGACGGACGGGACGGAACCACGAGGGAAGGGCCTGCTCACCCAGCACCAGGTCCCCGCTGTCACGGCTGGCGGCTTAGCTTAAACACCAACACAGAGCGACTCCCCACCCTGCCACCCCCAGCCCAGGGAAACACACGGCTACGGACCCTTAAACCCTGCGGGCCAGCAAGCATGGGAGACATGACGTGCCCCCGGTGTGAGAAAGCCGGACCTGGTGGGGGCCCCCCACTTCCTCACAGCCCGCGCCCTCTCAGAACCTTCACTGCCGGACTGAGTATGTTCTCGAAAGAACGTTTGAAATCGACGTTGTTGGCTGGAACTCAGAAACACGCTAGGAATGCTACCCGGTCTGCAATGTGACTCGTGTAATGCAGCTTATACACACGTAAATATGGTACTATGGGTAGACAGTCACTAAGTTCCAAACACAAGAAGTAGGGGCCAAGGTGGTAGGGCCAGGGTGGGGCTCTCAGCCTGTGGGGCCTGGCGCGGCACGGCCCCCCGAGTCTGCGTACAGCCTCCCTCCCCGCCCGTGCTGAGCACTGCCAGGAGGGGCACCAGGCGCCTGAGGTGGCCCGACTCTGGGGCGATGCGAGAGGTGCCCTGGGCCGTGGGGGCTGACGTCTCCCCAGAGCAGTGGCCTTCAGCGTGCCCCGGGGCATGTGCGCTGACTCTGGGCGGGGAGGGCCCAGGGGCAGGAGGCGTGGAGGAAACCCGTGTTTGGCCGGTTCCTCGCCCCACTGGCCACTCGCCCAGCCCTCCGGGTGCTTGTGTGCAAGTGGGCTGGAGATATTTACTGACTCTTTCGGCATATTTGCTCGTATTTATCTCAGCGGGAGGTAGCACCTGCCAGCCCAGGCCAATATTTGCTCTCACCTACATGGTGGCTGACCTAATCCCGCTCCACAGCCCCAACAGCCAACGCAGACGGTCACGGACGTTCGAGCTGAAATTTCCGGCCTCTCTCTCTTCCCATCCAGCTTTGCTTCCTCCCACCCGACAGTGCCAGGGACCCGGGTGCCAGCACCAGGGCCGGCCCTCCCCAGAACTCCCGCCATCGCTGAGTTAGTTCTGTGTTATTTTCCCAATGTGTTGGCCCAAATTATCCCCGACTCCCTCGAGACCCCGGGGATCTGCCTTGTTCTTCCTGGCCCACTTTACTCCATGCCTCCTGCTCCGTTCCCCCTGGCCCTGAGCTGTGCTCCCCTGGGCACCCACATCTGCCCACCAAGAGCTCTCCCTCCCCTCCCCCAGCCTCTCTCAGCACGTGACTTCTCCCGCAGCCCCACAGTCGGAATGAGACAAGCCTCCTCCGTGCCGCCGAGTGTCGGTGTCTGGTCACCACGCCTCCACCTGCCAGTTTGCACAGCTTCCCTGCCAATCCCCCACCTCTCAGACGACTCTTCTCTGCTGCACTGTGTCTCCGGGGCTGCTGGGACGGTCAGTCTCTGCCACCAACTCGCCCTCGTCCTCCGCCTCGGTGCCCTGCCACTGTCTCCGCATCACCACTGAGGCCACCCTTGGGGCTTGGTCTCCTGCCCTCCGCTCCTGTGAAGGACCTTTCAGCGCCTCCTGCAGGGCCCTCGGGTGGGAGGACACCGGCAGGGGCCTCTGCAGAGCATCGGGCAAAGCCTGAGGGGGAGGCCCTCAGCCCCTCCCCTCCTGGAGAAACCGGCTGTCTTTCGACCCTTCCTGCAGCAAAATCGCTTCTTCCCCGCAGCCCTCCTCAAGCCCCGCTGAGGCCTCTGTGCCCCGGTCCTGTGAGCCCTGGGTGCCCTCCCCAGGCAGCCAGTGCCCAGAAGCTTCCTGCGTCCTTCCGGCAGGAGCAGGAGACGGCCTCTCCCGCAGCTTCGCCGCAGCACGACCGAGGCCAAGGCGTCTCTCCTCAGCCTCCTGCCGAGGGGCCTGTGAGGAGCACAGCTCTCAGGAGACGCCAGCGAGGGGTCTTCACGGCAGGCCAACAGCCAGCCAGGCCAGCACACACGCCCCCTGGCCTTGCGGCCCACTGCCACCCGTGAGTGTCACAGCCTTGGCGACTGCCACATTCCATCCAGGAAAGCATTCTCAGCACAAACAGAGCTCGTGAACGGAAACAGCCTGTTTGTCCTCCAGTCCTGAGTGGACAGGGCAGCTGCTGGGCCATCACTGCTTACACGGGCCCCCACTGTCTGACCTGGCACTGCAGCAGGGCCAGACTCAGGCATGGAAGGAAAGAGTCCCATTACGAGGGGTCAGAGGACTATGCCGCACCACCTGGA
Source organism: Sorex araneus (assembly GCF_027595985.1). NCBI lineage: Eukaryota > Metazoa > Chordata > Mammalia > Eulipotyphla > Soricidae > Sorex > Sorex araneus. Next base: position 67,247,756 of record NC_073311.1, read on the forward strand.
CACAGCCTCAATGTGTGGGGGCCGCTGCAGGATGAGAGGGCTCGCCAGGAGGACTTCAGGTCACCTCCCCCAGCAGACCTGACAGCCCTCACTGACCACTGAGACATGGACAGGCCACCCCTGCGCACGCACTCAGGACAGAGAGCATGGCTGGCTCCGACCTGACAGCCCTCACTGAGCATGGGACATGCTGGCCGGTTCCCCGGGAGCTGTGCAGCGATGGCCTGTGCCCTGTGCTCCTCTCTGCACACACCAGAGCAGGAGAAAGCGGCTTCCACCAGTACACGGTGACACGGTGATGTGAGCAGGAACGAATGTCTGCGCTCCTCCAACTCTCTGCGCTCACATTTAGAAAAAGCAGAGGCCTAAAATGGGACCTGAAACCAAGACTTGTGGGAGGAAACTGGTTTCACACTGATTTCTTGGCTTTGATGCAAAGATCACAGACTCAGCTGACGTCCCACTGAGGCGCAGGCCCAGGAAACGTGGGCGGCAGCCTGCCGTGGGAGGACCCTGCAACAGCATCCCCCTGAGAAGACAGCATCTGCATGCAGGAGCCCGTGGCAGCGAGCGGAGCCAAGGGCAGCCTCCCCAAAGGGGACTCTAGGTGGCCCACAGCCCTCTCTGGGTGGGTGTGTCCCTTCCCTTCCCACCTGCGATCAGCTCAGACAGGGCCAGGCGGGACCCAGCAGCCGGCGGAGCTCACCCCTGCCTGTCTGAGGCCGAGTCCAACCCGGCCTCCACTGCCACCGCTGACCTCCGCACTCCAGAGTGGGCAGCCTCCACAGCAGTGCAACAACAGCCAGGAGAACAGATACATGCTTGTGAGGACACGTGTGAGAGGGGGAGGGAGGAGCCCAGCCCCCAAGTCCTGCTGTGGGAGACAGGCTGGTACGTCCTCACAGGAGGAACGGCGAACGGCAGCGGGATCCAGCAGATCTTTAAAATAAAGCCGAGAAAAGATACTCACAGGTAAAAGATTCAAATTAAGCCACTACCGCAAACCATTCACAAAGGCCAACTCAAAATTGACTAGATGTTGGACCCAAGACCATAAAATAGACTAGAGAAAACAGGCCAAATACTCCATGACCCTGTTTCAGTGCCTTACTGGCCAGGGAAACAAAAGCAAAAGTAAATAAATGGGATCACAACAAATGAAAAAGACGTTGCAATGAGAAAGAAACAACCAGTAAAACAAAAGCACATCCCAGCAAATAGATAAAATAGTCACTCACCGTACTTTGGAAAAAAGGGCTAATACCTACGATGTATAAAATACTCATAAAACTCAACAAGAAAACAACCCCATCAGAAATGGGGTAAGAGCCGAGCAGACACACCCCAAAGAAGACAGAGACTGCCCAGAGGCACATGTGCATCCTTATCAGCGACATATAAACCAAAAAGAAAACAAGATAGCACTTCATACCCATGAGAGTGTCCAAGATCAACAAGAGCTGTCGGGCCGTGAAGAAGAAGGAATCTTCATTCACAGTTGGTGGCAGTGTGCGCTGACTCAGCCTCTACGGAAAACAATGTATCAATTTCTCCAAAAGTATAAAATTAAAAATAAACTCCCAGGAGAGCCCACATTTCTACTTTTAATTATGTATCCAATAACACAAAAACACTGCTTTAAAAACATGTGTGTGTTGGGGTAAGCCCCAGGAGTCACCCACAAGCCTCATGCCAGGCCACCGCCACCTCTGTCACCCTCCCAGTAAGCCGCTCCGGGAAGAGCAGCTCTGCTCACGTTAGAGAGCACCTCAAACTTGGGTCTGATCTGCGCTCTGCCACCGACGTGCCACTGCTCCTGGGGTCCATGACCCCACACTGCTCTGCGGGTAGCAGGAAGAGGCCACAGGGAGGAAAGGAACTGGGCCCTGACAGGGTCTCAGAGAGAGCGATGAAGCCGCCAGCAGCAGGAGCTCCACTCGGGCTACCGTCTCTCTGCTGAAGCTCCACTTTGCGTTAACTTCACTGGAAATGGGGACGCATGACTTCCAGACGTGGGCACACACTGGACACCTCTCCTGAGCCCAGACAGCAACCACACCCCGGCCAGTGATCACAACGCACTTCCTTTCCAAAGTGTCTGTCCAAAACAACAACAACATCAACAAAAACAAAGTGTCTGTCCAAAAACCCTAACATCATCAAAGGTTTTTAAATACACATTACGGAAGAAGGAAAAAGACACTTGTCAGAGAGGGTCACTTAAAGGGAGGGACACTCCACCTCAAGAGTCCTGAATTTTACAGGCACAGGGACAAGGATGGAGACAGTAACAATATGGGATGGGACCAGGATCAGAAGGGGTAGGAGAGGCTGGTCTGAGGACAGGGCCAGAGCCAAGGTGGAGTGAGCCACCAAGCCGGGCTGGTTGGAGACATTCCCTCTTCTGGGAAAATGTTCTCTCAGAAAAAGGAAAGTGCTACCCAAGGTCCACTCCCTACCAAGTGGCTGAGGCCCAGCACCCCACTGTCTGTGAGAAGCTGCCCCGGGAACCTATGTAAGTCGGAACACATGAACTGTTGACCCCATGGGGCAGACAGGAGGAGAGGCTGGGTGCCAGGACCTAAGCTCCAAGGAAGGGAGGCAGCAGCTAGTGGAGCCTGAGGCTGGGTGGGAGTGCACACCAGCACGGCCAGGGGACAGTTAAGAACGGATGGCCTAAAGGCGTCCAAAGGATCTGATTTTCAACATCTTCGCTTTGCTTTTCAGTGGGGGTGTGGAGGACACAGCAATCACTCCTGGCAGAGGTGGAGAGACCAGGTGTGGTTCCAGGTATTGAATCCGGGTCAGGCACGCACCTTTCCCGCTGTGCTCTGTCTGCAGCCCCAGCATCTCACGTTTAGATCTGCGGTTCTTTCCAGCTTGACCACTATTCGGATGCTGTCCACTGTGTTTTGGCTGGATTTACCCTCCGGGTTGGCCTCCAGGCCCAACACCCACAGGCAGACCTGCAGACTGGCTATACGAAGCGCAGTTCCGCCCCTCACTGCCCGGGCAGGGCCCTTGCCCACCAGCTGACTCCCAGGGAAACCAGGAAGTGAGAGCAACACGGGAACACGCGGAGGAGTGTGGAGGCTCTGTGCACTCCCCCGTACAGCCAGGAAGTGCTGCCCCAGTGGGTTTTCCAGCAACTGTTTTTGAGTGACCTGACCAGCTTCTGAGAAACAGGGGCAAAGGTCTACAGGGTTTCTGTGACTGATCCGTAAGGAAGAGGAGAAAGTAAATCAAAGGTAGGAGCATCGTTTTGAATGAACCCTAATCTCAAAACTGTATTTCAGTTACAGTTTTTCCATCAACTACTAGGTAAAACCTTTAGTCATGTGTTCACCATGCACACAATCTAACAACACCAAGCCTAACGTCAGGCTCTGGAAATTGAAATGAAATATATTTATTTAAAAGTTGTTTAAGAGGCTATGAAAAGATTGATTTTTTATTTTGATTTTTTATTTTTTTGCTACAGGGGTATATCAAATCTGTCCTTTGCATCTGGAATCTGAGGCATACAGAAGCAAACATAAACTTTCCCCAAGCGTTCCCGTGTCCTTCCATGAGCACAGGCTGTTTTCCAGCAGGGGCCAGAATGGTTAGAGGGACACCAGCAGTCACCAGTCACGGGACCTGGACTGGGCCCTGTCAAAGATAGGACACACCTCCTGAGAGTCTCTCCGGGAAAAGTGGATCCATTTTCCCAGTAAAGTGCTAGAAAACAATGAGGTGCTTGTGACACGCACTGAGTGTTGTTCTAGGGCAAGCATCTATGAATTTTATTACAAGGCAAAACAGGAGCATGAAGAAATCACTAACGATGCAAAGGTCTTTGCCAGCACTACTATGGGCACTAAAGAGGCCTGTTCCAGAAAGCTCAGCACTAATCAATCCTACTTTGTGTGCTTCAGAGTGCTGGGAAGCACCAACTCCACTCCCACGGGAGCTAAAAGAATGGATGTGTGTCCTTGGAGGCTGTGTGCTCTCTCTCTTCCATCAAACAGTCCCCTTCACTGGCAGGGCCACTGTTCCTCGACACAGTGACATTCCATGCAAGATCATATATGTCCATCAGCCCTGCCTTAAAACTGGCATGCTAGGGGCTGGAGCAATAGCACAGCAGGTAGGGTGTTTGCCTAGTACACAGCCGACCCGGGTTTGTTTCGATTCCCAGCATCCCATATGGTTCCCCAAGCACTGCCAGGAGTAATGCAGAGCCAGGAGTAACCCCTGTGCATGGCCGGGTGTGACCCAAAAAGATAAAAATGGCATGCTAGCCAAAAGACACAGGCCGTGCACACCACCAGCCCAGGCTCAATCCCCAACACCACACGTCATCCCCTGAGCACAGAGCCAGGAGTAGCCCCTGAGCACTGCCTGGCCAGTGCCTTCCTTCAGAAGACAAAAATCCCAGCTGGACAAGGCGAATGCAGACCATGATACACTTAGACAAGCACCTTCTGGCTCAGCTCAGGATTCAAACACGGAAAGGAGCTTAGCACTTACATTGGTTCAGGCCACTCTCTCAGGCCACTGGACTTTTCTCTGACAGCAGCCCTTCGCTCTATCCCTCAGGGCTCACCCTCCTGTCTGAAGCAAACGTTGATGAGTCCCTTCAGTCAGAGCAGACCCCGGTGGGACTTTCGGGATGCCGCACCTGAAGTTGACTCATTTCCCTGGAAACAGGACCATGCTGCTGCACAAGCCAAGTGGCTCCACACGGCCGCCGCAGTCCTGGGGCTCTGGAGACAAGACGCTTCTTCTGCCTGTTACCTTGACCTGTTTGTCCGTGGCGTTCTCCAGATTCACTAGTGTTTGGGTGTGGCTCTGGCACTTACCCTGCCACCGAGTGGCCTTCACCTATGGGTCCCTGTGGTTCATGAATTCCAAAGTGTCCTGAATGAAACGTGTCCTCCCATCACCTCTCTTCTTCTGACACCCGTCACAGTTGTGAGGGGAGCCTTGCACGTCCACTCTGGGGCCTCTGTGCAAAGGCCCAGGGAGCCTCTGCTATCCGAGTCAGTTAAATACATCTTCTTGTCTAGAGCTTCTTTTTCTAAAAATAACCTTTTGCTTTTATTTAATAAAAATTATTGCTTTGTTCATTTTTAATTCACTTTATTTCTTCAAATACATGAAATTATTCCCAGGCCTGGATCTTGGGCAATTTGATTCTTTGGCCTTTTCTGTTTATTGTTATTTCTAGTGTGTTAACTGGTATGCAATTTCCCAGTGTCCCCTCCCTAGGCCTATGCCCCCACACCTACTGCCCCCCCCCCACTACTGTTGGATAACACTGGGTTGTCCTTGCTGCTCCCGCAGGGAGTTAAGGTTTATGAAGCCACTCCTACAACAGTGCAACTGAGGCACGCCCAATTCCACCAGGCATTAATAATCCTAAATTGCTTTTCTCTTTCCTTTATGTCATTTGCATGGTTTATTTAGCAATGTCCTTTTTGTATAGACACAGGAAGACAGTTAATGCTATGCTATGTAACACGGGAGTTAATTGACTCCAAAATAATATTTAATCCTGGGAATCTATATTTACTTGACTTAAGCCTCAGTTTCCATGAGTTCCTAGCACTCCTCTCCCTAGGGTCCTGATGAGGGACTTATGGACCCAGGGCAAGCTGTACAATACCCTGGCATCAAAATGGGCCAGGCAAAGTACCATAATATTTAATTATAAGAGCTTGGTCATGGACAAACTTTGTCATGACCCAAAAAGAAGTAACTTAATCAGGACCCGGCTGGGGTTAGGAAAGACTAACCTGGCCTGAGGACTGTGGTCTGGAATATGTAGTGAGATGTCCCCAGGAAGATCCAAATTTTAAGCTTAATATATCTCTTTCTGTGCTCATACAAAATCACATTGCTAGAAGTATTATAAGAAGTAAATTTGCTATAACTGTTTAAATAGATTGTCAGCTAAGGAAAGGAGAAAGCAATACACCCCGGATGGAATCCCGCCCTTGGGTGGATCTCTTGGTAATCCTGAGTAATCTCCTTAGATGAGATTTTGTCCTTGAGTTAATCTCCTGAGGGAGTGGCCTTTACCTCTCTTTGTTGTTATAATGTTCAACCCCACCTTTTTTATCCCCACCCTATATGATTCCTATATAACTATGCTGTAAGGGGTATCACTTGTATCACATGTCATCCCGTTGATCTTCAATTTGCTCAAGCGGGTGCCAGTAATGTCTCCATTTGTCCCTATCACGTGTGAGTGTAGCCCAATGATATTTGCTTGCTCCAGGAACAGGAAGAGCCTCAAATCTTTCATTCAGGATTTTGATGAAGAAGTCTGACCATCTCGTTGGTGGGCAGCCATGCAGTCTTGTGACGTCCCATGGAATCCAGTCACTAATAGCTCTTGTACAGTGGTCTTCTCTGAATCGCATTACATGTCTAGCCCATCTGATTTTCAACGCCTTGTCAAACGAGGCAGCGTCCCTGAGTCCCGATGATCAGAAGTCTGATCATCGACAGAGGTTGAATTCCTTCTTTCACTTGAGTGAAATGTGATGCTCCTAGCATGGCTCTTTCGATTCCTCTTTGGGATACCTGAACAGCGTTCTCATCCTGTTTTCATAGGGCCCAGGTCTGAGGTGTATGTTAGTGCAGGAAGAATGGTGGAGTCGAAAAGATGTGCCCGGAGCCGGAGGTTCTTCATCCTCTTAACCACTTCTTCGATGCTCTTGAAGGCGTTCCACGCTGCTCTCTTCCTCCTGCACAGTTCTGGTGCCAAGTTGTTCCTCATGTTGAGTTCTCGACTGAGATACACATAGCTGCTGCATTCGAAGATGTTCATTCCATTGAGAGCAAATGGAACGTCAGGGACTAGTTCGTTTTTCATAAACATCGTTTTGTTGCGATTCAGCTGCAGCCTGACCTTTCCACACTCACAGTCGAAGTGGTCCAGCATTCGTGCCGCTTGGCTAATGTTTGGCATTATGAGAACGATGTAATCAGCGAAGCGGAAGTGTAGTTGCTGACCGTCTATCTTCACTCCCATTCCTTCCCATTCTAGTCGTCGCATGATGTTCTTGAGGGTGGCACTGAAGAGTTTGAAGCACTGGAGACACCCTGCCGAACCCCTCTTTACGTCAATGATCACTTCCTTGGGAATGGTGAGGGGTAAGGGGTAAGAAGCAGAACTAGGCTGGCAGAGAGACTTGTGGCAGGCAGAAGACTTGTGGCTGGCAGAGAGACTTATAGGCTGGCAGAGAGACTTGTAGGAAGTAGACTGGACTCTGGGAAGGCGAAGCTGAGGAGATGCTGAGAGGGAGATGAAGACTATACGCTGAAGACTAGACCTTGAGGACTAGATGTTGAAGACGAGAAGGTCAACGACGAGACATTGAAGTGAAGACGAGGAGAACTGAAACTCTGGAGACTTTGAAGTCGGCGAGGAGACTAGGATGATGGAATTCTGATGACCAGGACTGTGGCCAAAACGACTACAGCTGTGCTGTAAAGGGAGAGATAGGACAACGCTGGGGAGGAGAGAAATAAACCGACTGCCTGCCAGCCTGGGGCCCAGTTCCTTTTCCTCCACCATTTCCCCCTATCCTTCGTCCATCATCAGGCCTGGGGAGGCAGCTCTCAGGCACCGAACGCTTCAGTCCTGTGTGTCCAGCCTGTTAGGGCCCACCGTTTTCCTTCTGTTATTGAAAACTTAGAGCACAGTTATACAGGAATCCTGTAGGGTGGGGATACATCTGTACCCCACCATGGTAAACTTCCTACTAAAGACCAGTTTTAAGTTTCTGTTGCCTTTAGGCATTAACTGTTGGACACCTACTATGTTTCTTTATCTTCCACATATGAGAAGCATCATTCTGTGTCTGTCCCTCTGCTTCTAACTTCACTCAGAGTGATACTCTTCAGATTCATCCATATAGCCAGAACTGTTTCATTCTTTGGGACCTGTGCCAGTCTCACTGGCATGAGATGCTCCCTCATTGTTTTTATTTGTATTTCCCTGATGATAAGTGATACAGAAGATTTTTCATATACCTTTTGTCCATCTGTATGTCTTCTTTGAGGAAGTATCTGTTCATCTCTCCGCGCAGCCATTTTTTTATGGGATTGGTTGATTGTTTCTTGTCAAGTTCTACTCATGTAAAGTCTCCTATTTCTTGAAGTTCTTTTTTTCTAAGACTCCCCTGAGTCCTGGCTTGAAGTCGGTTCTTCAGACATGTATGTTTTTGCAAGGTATCTGATAGCTCTTCCAACTACAAACCAGTTTTAGATGTTTCATATGGATTTTTTGCTTGTTTGGGGGCCACATCGGTAGTGTTAGGGCCCTCTCCTGGCTCTGTGTTCAGAGATCACTCCTGTCATGGCTCGGGAACCTTGTTTTTTAACCATTGAAACCTGAGGATTGGTTTGTTTTCTGTGTTTGTTTCCCCCGGCAGGGAGAGGGGTGCTGGGCCATACCTGGAGTGCTCAGGGGCTGTTCCTGGTTCAGTTCTCAAGAGTGACTGGTGTGACTCAAGGGACCATATAGGGCAGCAGCGATTCAAACCAGAGTGATCACAGCTAATGCAGCTTTGTGCATGGCAAGTGCCTTACTCTCTGTACCATCTCTCCGGCCCCAAGACTATGCATTCTCGGGGAATGTTTCTGCCAGGGTCAAGATCCAAGATGGGAAATTCTGCTTTCAGTTTCCTGGAACTGGGGGCTCACTGCATCTTTTAGTTTCTTCCTCAGGTCTGCAGTTCCTGCGCCCCCATGCACACCACAACTTTCAAATGCCCAACCCCACCACAAGCAGCTCCGTCTCTGCCTCACACCAGGTAAACAGGCTCACCCATAGCACAGCTGCATGCTCGGTCCATGATGATGCCTGGGCTCCAACAGGATGCACACGGAAAGCAGCCTTTCCCTAGTTTCTTACATTTGAGGAATCCATATTTACATCACACATTCTGATTTTCAAATTTAGAAAAAATAAATTATGTTGATGATATTAAGAAGCAGTAGGTGATCCAACAGGTTAGTATCTTGGCAATGTAGGACTGTTTTATCTATAGTTTAAAGTATCAAAACCCAATTTTTTTTCAAATAAGCACCTTTGTGTAATGTATCTGAATGACTGACATAATTTTTCTTTTGGGTCATACCCAGCAATGCTCAGGGGTTAAGTCTTGGCTCTGCACTCAGGAGTTACTCCTGGCAGTGCTGGAGGGACCATATGGGATGTCAGGAATCGAACCCAGGCCGGCTGTGTGCAAGGCAAACGCCCTACCCGCTGTACTATCACTCCGGCCTGGATGATTGGTATAATTAATCTTGTCATTTAAATAGTCTGGGAATAGGTCATCTGATTCTTTCCAACACTAATACTCAAGGTCACTGCAGCTGGTAAAAATGAAAAACACTCAAAGGCTCATGCTCCTCTCACTTTTGCTCTTGAAATGGACTCCAACCAGCTTATTGAAAGGGCCCCTTCACAGACGACCCTCTTCACTTCCTGGGCCTGCCTCAGTTCTTCCACATGAGGCTGCTCTAGATCTCACTGCAAAGGACTGAGAGTGTCCTGTGCACTAGAGGCAGGGAGAGGGGAGGAGAGAGCTGTGGTGACAGGGAACAAAGCAAGAGAGGGCAGCCTGGGCTCGTGCCCAGCCTGGGCTCGTGTTCAGGTTCAGCTCCTGTACCTGAAGAGGACCACCAGCTTGGGGCTCACAGTTATCTTTCTGCTTCCCAAATGAAGCATCTTAATGGGGGCTGGGCCTGAATCTGTCACCATGGCCTCCATCCCGAGGCTGGGAGCCCAGGATCCCACATCTGCCCAGAATCATGTCCTGGCTGACAGCAGATACATACTGTGCCCACATTTGGGAAAGCAGGGGCCATGCTGAGAAGATAGCAATCCCAGCTGAGGGTCCTCCCAAAGGTCCCCACCTGACGTCACAACCTTGGGTGCCACCTCAGAGGCTTGAGAGATACTAGCACATGACAACAGCACATTCAGTGGAGGAAGGCTGCAGAGAAAATCAAGCAGGGGAGAACCCAAGAGGGAAAGACTAGAGCAGAGAAAAATCTACTGCCACCGCACACAGCACCTAGGACAATGGCATAACTGGCACCAGGTCAGACACAGACACTGGCACTCCCTGGACTCAGGCCTCAGTGCTGGTGTCTGGACTATGGCTACAGACATTGGCTTCTCCTCCTCTGGTACCAGGGGGGTTATCGGTGCTGACCACCCATGTCCCATGAGCCAGCACCACAAGCCGGAATACTGCCAGGCTCTATGACATGCCAGGGACACTGCCAAAGAGACTCCATTATGGTGAGGAAAGGGTAGCGCAGTCTCTACACTGAGGGGTATTACTGTCAGCTTCTCGTCAGGTGAGAAGAGGCCTGTGCACACCTGTGCTGAGGGAGTGCTCATCTCACAGTGGTGAGAAAATGCTGATAGAGCTCTACTGTGAGGGACACCCCCACAGTGAGCTGCTCACAGCAGTGAGGAAAGACACAAAATGGAGCCAAGTTGGACTCTTTGAAACTCCCGACACCTGACTGTTTTTCTCCACAAACATAACAATTCAACCTCCTATGGTAGCAACTTCAGAGCAAAGCTTTGTTTTCTTATTGATCTCCAGGTTGGAAAACTTCATGTTACATAGTGTACTCTCAACATACTTCTGATAGATAAACGAATTAACAGTGGGCAGCAAATAATGAACTAGAAGAAACAGGAAAATATCCCAACAATCCCACCAAAAATATCTAAAGACCTTGAAATAAACATAAACAAGAAGCGAAAGCAATACAGAAAATAGAAGAGACAAAGAAACAAAACAAAATTTGTGTTCATAGAGCAGAAAAATTGGGGCCAGAGCAACGGCACTGCAGGGAGCGCACTTGCTTTGCATGCAGACAACCTAGTTTAATCCCCAGCATCCTATATGGTCCCCCAAGCCCACCAGGAGTGATTCTGGAGGGCAGAGTCAGGAGTAACCACTGAGCACAGCCGAGTGTGGCCCAAAAAACAAAATAACATAAAAATTAAGAGTTAAAATGGTCAAATAGCCGAAAAAATGCAGATTCAATGCAGTCTCTAGCAAAATTCCAACAGCATTCTTCACAGAAATGGAAAACACAAAATGTATTTGGAATTACAAAAGACCCCAGATATCATGATCATTCCTAACAGAAAATGTATTCCACTCCTATAATACAAAACTATTCCACAAAGTGATAGTAACTGAGACAGCCTAACATGGAATGAAACGGAGCTTCCAGAAATAGACCCACATATACATGAACTGATAACTACTAGAATGAAGAAAAAAAAAGTCCTTCAATAAATTGTGTTGGAAAAACTGGACATCCACATGAAAAATTAAACCATAACCCTAAATGACCAACCACACCTTAGGAAACCCAAAAACCTGCATTCCTGGACTCTAACAGGCCTGTGCACAGTCCTTCCTAGCCTCCTTGTGGACCCTGAGACCACACGGTGGTGAGGGTCACTCCAGAGGACTCTAAGGAACAGCCTCTAGTTTAACTCCTCTTACCTGTGACGGGATCAACTCACCACCTGCACCCCACATCCCCTGGACAAAGGCACCACAGCCATGGATGTGCCAGGCCAAGCAGGTCTGGGAAGCAGAACATGGACCGGAGCACAGAAAGAACTTTCCACACTGCCTGGACCCACGCTTGCCCGAACACTTTCATCACCAGATTCCAATTCTATTTCTAATAGCAACACTCGTTAGGAAATTAAATAATTAGTCATTCATTTTAAGAAAGTTCATCACGCTTTTCCACAAAGGGCAAATCAGGAAACCATTCAGAGAATGTCAATGAGCTCTCCAGAAAAATAATTAACACCCAAGGTGAGAGTGAAAGCAGATACTTCCTGCCTCCCAGTCAGAGGAGATAGTCATTGCACTGTCAGGGGCTTAACGAAGGTGCTCCCCGGAACTCCTCTTTCCCAACACACTCTGGCACCCACGGTCTGGCTTGCTTTCCTGCTGTCCACCCACTCCCGGTCCTCAAGGCCCTAAGGCCAGAGTCCTGGTCTCGTGTGAGTGATAACACCATCTCCCAGGTTTCTGGAGCATCTCCCCAGCACCCCCAGAGACTAGGGCATTCAGCGCAGTGGGGTCCTGCATGACAGTGCTGCCCTCCTTCTGATGCCCACTGTCAGGCCACAGCCCTGGCTCCAGGTCCACAGCAGAGGAGAAGGCCCACTTCATGCTCACCCTGGGGCAGGACCCATCCCACACTCGGCCCGCTTCCTGCCCAGGCCACTCCCAGGCCCCCACCACAGGGTAATCCCTCCCACAGTGAGAGGCACAGGCCCACCACCCACTCCCTCACAGGCCACAGCCTGGCTCAAAGTGTAACTATTCCCCACCTCAGAAGAGTCAAACAAAAGATCAGAACACATGCAAAGATGGCATTTCTGTCTTTAAGATAACTGTAAATCGCCTAGAGGTTTGTATTTATTAATTCAAAAGTGGTTCCTTTAAATTTTTTTTGTGGATATTTTAAAACATATCATCTTCTCCAATGATCTGAGGTTGAACAGGGATATTTAACTCACTTAAATATATTTATAGAAAGATCTCTTCAAATTTATCAGAAGGATTAAAAAAAAAATCAGGGCTGAGATGTAGCTTAACGGTAGAGTACTTGCCCAGCAAAGTGTTAGGGCAACGTGTAAGTTCCTGGGTTTGACCCCTGGCACCAAAGGGGAAAAGAAAACTACCCATCCAAAAGTTTAAAAAAATTAAAAAACAAATTCAGCCATAATATGCCTGGGTTTGCTGCAAATGCAATATAGAAACAAGCGTAAAGAAACCCCAGACTAAGCCTTCTGCCAGAAAATGATGGCACTGCGCCCATGAAGCCAGCATGCTCTCCCCTGAGGACTCGGTTCCCTGATGCTGGGGTTCTGAAATAGATGTCACTTCAAGTATGAGAAATCGTGATTTGGGTCAGCTACTTTATCTGTGAACATACTGTTAACTATTCTGATACTGACTGTTCCCGCACTCACCTCAGCAAGAATTGAGGACAAGTGGCTAAAAATGTAGAATCACAATAAGTGTCACTTTCTGGTATAATGATCTAATTGTTAATCAAATAAATCTGCATTCAAAGTAAGGTTGTTCCATGGGCCAAAGCATGGTATAAGTCCTTACATCTCTCTTCAGTCGAAGCTACTGCACTAGAACTAGAGACTCCACCTTCCCATGGGGGACGAGCGAGGGAAGGCCGCAATTTCTTCTTCTGGCCCTGACTTCTCTGGGCAGGGAAGGAGATGGGAACATAGCCCAGGACAGCCCAGCGCTGTCCCAACACCAACCATGACAGGGCTTTCCCATGTGAGGTGGCCCCCCTTAGAACCAACAGAAGCCTCTTCCACCCAAACTCCCAGCAAATATAGGAGCTGAGCGTGCTGATCCCTGAGGGAGCATCATGGGAGGGGGTGCAGGCACATAACTCACAGGACCTCCCTTCCCCAGCTCCTCTCCAGCAGGATTCCTGCAGGAAAGGGGCAGTTTCGGGTGTCAGGGGAGTGACCTGTCAGGTGGACACCATACCCAGTCCTGTAGGCTCTGCTTTTCTTCTCCTGCAAATTTCTAGCCTTACAAGTGGCTATAATTGTTTAGAAATGTATGCAGAGAGTTATTCCTCCACAAAGGGATGAAAACCAACTTCTCAAAGAGAAAATTATATTTGCATGAAAATTCCCAATTCTCTTCCTCATAATGGGAAGGAATCTCAGTGACCTGACATCTCAAGTGACCGTGGTGAACACTGGCAGTGTCACCTCCTGCTCCACCCTCAGCTCCAAAATCTGACTGGCTCCTTAGTTGGAAGGCTGTGCCTCCCACAGACACCTACTCTCAGACCTGCATCCAGCTGAAGGTCGACTTACCTTCATAGGGATAGGGACAAGGTGATTTGTTTCCTGACAAAAATACAACAGTCTCCTTATTTTTTTTTTTATATCCAATCATGGCTGGCAGGAAGGATGCAAGTTGAGTTGACTTTCAAGGTGGCCTAATCTTGTAGACACATTTTAACCATGATGAATAGTCAGTAGCAAGCTGGTAAACCTCCTCTTTCCCCTTTTGTTTTTTGTTGTTTGGGGTTTTTTATTTTATTTTTGGTAGTGGTGGTATGGGGTCGCGAGTTGGGCCACACACATGAAAATGGATTCTCCTTCCAGCCCAGAGATCCTCCTGGCACTTCTTAGGGAACCTTGTGGTGCCATCAATTAAGCTCAGGTCAGCAGAATGCAAAGCAAGTGCCTTACCTGCTGGGCTATCTCTCTGGCCCCTCACCTTTCACTTCTGAATGGAGGCCTACATCTTCCTACTCCTTTCTGGAAGATGTAGTTCTGAAAGATGCTGCTGCAAACACCTAGACATCATTTACTCTGAGTTCTGCATTTGGAATGGAAGTAAATATCACCCATCCTTTCAACTGCACAAAGTGCCCTCGGAAACACTCCTTTGCTCTGCGTGGATTCCCCTTCCTGTTATAAGCCCAAGTTACCCCTTTCAACAGAATACTAGCAATAAGGGTCTGTTCATCTCTCAGACTTTATCATGCCCCCCTCCCAGAGTGCACCTGAGTCACAGCACTGCAGTGATGGAACAACATGCCAAGGGTCAAGAGCTCCACAGCATGACTGGACGGTGTCAGAGCGTACTAAGAGCCCTCCATGAGGACCAGCAAAGAGAGGAGGAGGAAGGCATTTTCCCAAAATCCATAACCCACCTTTGTCCACTCTTTTCTGTCACCTGACCGAAATGTCTATCCTGGAAATCAAGTCTTCCCATAGAGCAAAAGCTGCATTCACAGCACTGGTCCCATTCCAGAATCTAAGTAAGTTGGAGCCTCCACCATCTGCTCCTAAAGTAAGACTGGAAAAGCCCACATTAGTATCGTACCCAAAGAAAGTGCTGAGGGGACAAGTTAGACAACGGAGACAAGAGTGCTGGGATTCCCCCGGGGTCTCAACTACTCAGATGTGACCAGCACATCTTATGCCCAGTGTCACAGTGGCTAAGAGAAGGCAAGTGAACCTGTAACCTTCTGCTGCCTGTCTGATACAGTTGGACAGACAGTGATCAATTTGGGTGCTGATTACTTTGCTGCACTTTTAAAAAATATGAATTCACTAACATATAAATATAATGGCCTATTTTATTCAAAACAATTAAAAAACAATATATACATTGTTTCCTGTACAAAGAACCTATAAAAATGTGAATAGGAAAATATATCAAACTTAGTACACTATTATCTCTAGAAATAGGGATCAAAAGGGATTAAAAACAATATCATTAACAAGACAAATGATCAAATAAAAGAGATTTGAAGCAAATGTGATGCAACCAATCCTTTTATAGTTGGGAACTTGTGTTCTCTTAACTGAGTTCTTAAACTATGGGTCACAAATGAATGTCGGATCATGGAACTGTAAAAGGTTTCTGAACACACTCTGACCAAAATTCAATTCAAAATCAAACACATAATGAGGTGTTTCTGGCAGTGCTCATCCATGCTGTGCTACTTGGGCAAAAAGGGTCATGAATGGAACAAGTTTAAGATGCCCTGCTCGTTCATTTACACTGTCTGTATTTCTCACAATTCCTGGTTAAAAGAAATTGGATGTTAAGTTAGATGTGAGTGCAGGCCCTCCTGTTCTTCTCAGGAGCACTTGTTATGTGCCTTACTCTCAGGAATTCTCCTCACATTGTCCCACTTTTGACCTCACTCCTCTAATGGCTTCACACTTTTCTCTCAAGTTGGTAGTCTCAAATTGCCTCACAGTGTACTCTATGAACCAGTGACATCGGGAGCTCCGAGAGCTGTCAGAAATGAAGCACCTTCATTCAGATTCCTATAAGGAGGGTTTGGAAAAACATGCAGTAAATAACATAAAGCATGACTTGTTAACCACCTATATTAGCACTGTCACACTGTAGCACCTGTCGTCCCGTTGTTCATGGATTTGCTCAAGCATGCACCAGTAACATCTCCATTGTGAGACTTGCTGTTACTGTTTTTGGCATTTCGAATACCCCACAGGTAGCTTGCCGGGCTCTCTGAGAGGGACGGCGGAATTGAACCTGGGTAGGTCACATGCAAGGCAAATGCCCTACCCGCTGTGCTATCACTCCAGCTCGGGCACTGACACAGAGATTTATGGGTGGGAGGGCAGCAGCCACCTACACCTGGGCCCATGAAAACCTCCTATATTAACCCAGATTATTTTTATCATCTATAAAAATTTCTAAATGTGTTAAGTAAGGGTCCTATGAAATATAGCTAAAATAGAAAACAATCTTGGGGCTGGAGAGACAGCACAGCGGGTAGGGCGTTTGCCTTGCACGCGGCCGACTCAGGTTCAAATCCCAGCATCCCATATGGTCCCCTGAGCACGGCCAGGGGTAATTCCTGAGTGCAGAGCCAGGAGTAACCCCTGTGCATCGCCAGGTGTGACCCAAAATAAATAAATAAATAAATAAATAATAAAAGTTTAAAAAAAAACACAATCAGCTATTAATAGAGTGAAAAGAATAAAACACTGAGGAATAAGCTTGATCATGAGGTGAAATACCTGTATGCTGGCAACTCTAAGACATAGTTGAAACAGAAGTCACAAGAAAATGGAAAGGCATTTCATGGTCATGGATCAGAAGAGTTAGCATCTTTAAAATGACCATATTCATTTTCAGGGGCCAAAGCAATAGTACAGCAGGTAGGATGTTTGCCTACCTGAGCTTGATTCCCAGCACCCCATATGCCCCCCCCAAATTCACTAGGAGTGACCCCTGAGTACAGAACCAGGAATCAGCCCAAAGCACAACCAGGTGTGGCCCTCCAAAATAAACAAAATAAAATTACCACATTCATTTTCAAAATATACTCACAAAGCACAGCAGAGCCTGGCAAGCTACCCATGGTGTATTCAATATGCCAAAAACAGTAACAACAAGTCTCACAATGGAGACGTTACTGTGCCCACTCAAGCAAACCGATGAACAATGGGACAACAGTGCTACAGTGCTACTTACAAAGCAAAGTATTGGAAATAGAAAAGAAATATAGCTCTATGGGATAGAACCGAGAGCCTAGAAATAAACACACATATATAGCCAACTTCTTTGCATTAATGTAGCCAAGAGCAGACAATGGAGCAAGGAAAGCCTCCTCAGAAGTGGTGCTGGGAAAAATGGACAGTCATAGATACAAGAAGAAAGCAAGATCACTTTCTCACAACATGCACAAAAGTTCATTCAAAATGGATTAAAAAGTAACACCACTCACGATGACTCTCTAATTAAAAATAAACTAATAAAAAAAAAGTAACACCAGAAAACATAGGATTCATTGAAGAAAGCAACTATGATAAATTCCTTGATATTAACTTTTGTGTTTGTGGATGAGAAGAAAATCAAAAGAGAACAAACGAAACTACATCAAGCAGAAAGGAAGAACAATGAAAGAAACACTCTTCAAAATGAAGTCAATCTCCAAAGTACAAAGACAGTCTACAGAATGGGAAAGGATATTTACCAACACCCATCCAATAAGGAGTTGATATCAAGGATATGCAAGGCACTGGTTGAACTCCACAAGAAGAACACTGCCAACCTGATCAAAAAATGGGGTGATGAAATGAACAGAAACTTTCCCACAGAAGAAATCCAAATGGCTGAGAGGCACAGGAGAAAATGTTCAATATCACTAATCATCAGGGAAATGCAGATCAAAACAGCAATGAGATATCATCTCACACTACAGAGACTGGCCCACATCCAAAAAAACAAAAGCAACCAGTGTTGGCGTGGTTGTGGGGACAAAGGAACTCTCCTTCACTGCTGGTGGGAATGCCGACTGGTTCAGCCCTTTTGGAAAACAATATGGACGATCCTCAAAAAGTTAGAAATTGAGCTCCCATTTGACCCAGCAATACCACTCCTGGGAATATATCCCAGAGAGGCAAAAAGATATAGTAGAAATGACATTTGCATTTCTATGTTCATTGCAGCACTATTTACAATAGCCAAAATCTGGAAAAAAACAGAGTGCCCAAAAACAGATGACTGTTAAAGAAACTTTGGTACATCTACACAATGGAATACTATGAAGCTGTTAGAAAAGATGAAGTCATGAAATTTTCATATAAATGGATCAACATGGAAAGTATCATGTTGAGTAAAATGAGTCAGCAAGAAAGAGACAGACATTTGGGGCTGGAGTGATAGCACAGCAGGTAGGGTGTTTGCCTTGCACGCGGCCGACCCGGGTTCAATTCCCAGTATCCCATAAGGTCCCCTGAGCACCGCCAAGGGTAATTCCTGAGTGCAGAGCCAGCAGTAACTCCTGTGCATGCCGGGTGTGACCCAAAAAGAAAAAAAAAGAGACAGACATAGAAAGATTGCACTCATATGTGGATTATAAAGTAGCAGAATGGGACACTAACACCCAAGAGTAGTAGAGATAAGAACAAGGAGGTCTGCCCCACAGCTTGGAAACTGGCCTCACATGCTGGGAGAAAAGGCAGCAGAGATAGAGAAGGAAACACTTAGTAGAGAATGTTGGAAGGACCCACTCGGGTTGAAAGCTGCATACCAAAGTAGACTATAGACCGAACAGGATGGCCACTCAATACCTCTATTGCAAACTACAACATCCAATAGGAGAGAGAACAAAAGGGAATGTCCTGCCGCAGAGGCAGGATGGGGTGGTGAGGGTTGGGATGGGGAGGTGGTGGGAGGGACACTGGGATCATTGGTGGAGGAGAATGGGCACTGGTGGAGGGATGTAAACTAAATACAAACATGAAAGTTCACAAGTTTGTAACTGTGCCCCACAGAGATTCACTAATAAAAATTTTTTAAAAAGTGGAGTCAATCTACTAAAGAGGTTTGCAAATCACATATCCCACAAAGGTTTAATATCCAAACTAGATAAGAATGAAACTCAACCACAACAGCAAAGTTGCGTTATGAGAAATTGGCATGGGCTCTGATTAGACCCCACTTAAGACACAGAGGACATTTGCTTATCATTTCTTTCCACGGTTCTCAGAATGGCAATTATTACCAATGTAATTTGTACTTGGGAGGACCTGGAGGGATTGCTTATACACTGTTAGCAGGACTGTACATTGATACAATGGCTATAGAAAGTAGTATTGAGGCTTAAGAGGCTATAAATAAGCATACCAAATAACTCCATAATTTCATCCCATGGTGAATATCAGAACAATATGGGAGTGCTGCACCCCTGTCCTGTACATTAGCATCACTTACAATAATGTACAGGTGGGGAAGACCTCGATGCCTGTGACAGATGAGCATCACTAATGTGTGGTTGGTACACACCACAGAACACTGAGCCTGAGGTGTACAGGGTGCACGCCCATGTATGGGGGCCCAGGTTTAACCCATGCACCATGCGGCTGTCTCATGCCCACGGTGACACTACATGGAAGGATGCTGGGAGTGTGCGCAGACGAGGAGAATAAAGAGCAACCAGTCGGCTTTCACTGAAACCAGTAGAGCAGAGGAACCAACACAGCGGGCTGACAGAGCACCAGGTGGCCACTAGGGGTGCTCTGGTCCTGGGGGCTGCCCCTGAAGCATGGGGCCAAGCAATCTACCGCAGAGGGCAGGGAAATGGCTGTGCTGGTCTTGCCTGGCACACACCTGCAGGTCCCCCACAAGTCACCCACCCCCAAAGATCCTGTTCCTAGTCCCAGACACAACTGGGTCCTCCCACAATAACTCCCACCCACCCCAACAACACTCCTGGGCCCCCCACACCTTCTCCTGAGCCCCCTCAGGCCCCTCAGGTCTCCACCTCAGGTCTTCCCCAGTCCCCTCAGGTTCCCCCCTCAGGTTTCCCCCAGGCCCCTCAGGTCCCCCCTCAGGCCTCTCCCTCAGGTCTACCCTAGGCCCCTCAGTCCCCCCCATCAGGTCCCCCCTCAGGTTTCCCCCAGGCCCCTCAGGTCCCCCCTCAGGCCTCCCCCTCAGGTCTCCTCTTCAAGTCCCCCTTCAGGCCCCCCATCAGGTCTCCCCTCAGGTCTCCCCCAAGCCCTTCAGGTACCCCCCATCAGGTCCCCCACTCAAGTAACCCCTCAGTTTTCCCCCAGACCCCTCAGATCTCCCCCAGGCTCCCTCCCCTCGCCACAGTGGTTCCCGTCCTGAGTGCCCACAGGCACCCCCACAGGCCCGCCCTGGACCCGTTGGGTAGCCCCAGCCCTCATGGACATGGCGTCCTACAGGCCAAGGCGGCAGACCCAGCACTGACCGCTTAGTAGCAACCTCAGCCCTGCGGGACGAGCCTCTGCGTGAGTCCACATCCGGCCGCCGCCACTTCCGGTTGGCAGCCACTTCCGGTCGGCCACCACTTCCGGTCGACCGCCATTTCTGCTTCCAGCGCTGTCCCACTGGCGTGTGAGGCGAGGCCGAGGCCCGGGAGCGCCCGCTGGACCCCCCCGAAAAGCTTAGCCCGACCCAGCCCGGATCCAGGCCCGTGGCCCCAGGGGACGCGCCCAGGGGACGCGCGTGGCCCTGCTCTCTGCGCTCCGGCCTAGGCCCGCGCCCCTGACGCGCTGAGCTTCCCTGAAGGACGCTTCCTGGACAAGGGCCATGGCCGTCGGCCCTGCGTCCTCGCAGCTGCCGCAGGACCATGGGCGGGAGAGGAGGCCAGGAGACGCAGAGGAGCCCTGGAAGGCCGCGGGCACGATGATCAGGTTCTGCCTCGACCCTGCCTCTGCCCCTCGGTGTTTCAGGGCATTCGAACCCTCACAGCCAACCTCCCTGAGGAAGGACGCCGCCGAGATCACGTGTCCTCGCCTCCATCACAGCAACCCCATGAAAGCAGCCTCACCTCCGTGTGGTCTGTGAGGAAAGTGAGTCTCTCCAGGCAAAACAACCCTCAAGTTCCAAGTCTGGAGGGAATCGAATCCAACTTCACCCAGACTCTACAGCCCTGTATTGTCCCACCTCAGCTATGTCCTTCCCTGAGGGGAGGGCATCCCCTCAGACACTGGGCCACCATGGTTGCTAGAACTCGCCAGTAAAATACACAACATTATACTAAATTCAAATTTCAGACAACAGTAAGTTTTCGATAAAGTTCCTAAATATTTCATGGAACCATAGCTACTATTTTTTTTTTAACAAAGGGAGTATCTAAAATTCAAATGTAAATGGCCATCTTCCATCCTATCTAGCTAACCGAGGATTAATGGGAATTATACTAACTCATAAAAAAGATTTTCTTTATCAATGACAAGGTGTGAAAATAATAAAAGAGGTACAAATGGATGAAAATGAACAAAGGAACCGAATCAAAAAATACCACAGAATGAAAAATCTCCATCCAGCCATTTTATTTTATTAGCGATACCACTATTAAATCTCCTTTGGGTTGTAACACATTTAGCATTATGGGGTAAAATATCCATAGAAGTGCCTGAAATAGAAATAAGAACATTAACGTACCATCTTAATTTGTGTGCTAGTCTCACTGCCTGCAGCGTCAAACTTCCCAATGCGAGGCTGCACTCATCTAGCTGGAGAAGTTCTGTCTTTCTGCCAGCATGCATCTCCACACATATGCTGTGCCCCAGAACCAAATTAGAAAGACCGTGAGTGAGGCAAAGGTGAAAGAGAAGGAGGAATAAAGAGAACGCTAACATCGTCCTTAGTCATTGCCAAGGCAGCAGCTGCAGTGAAGGGAAATCGTAAATGAATGCCAGTCATTGATGATAAAGATATCAACCTAAAAGCAGCAAGGTGTATGAACCTTTTAACATGACAACTTGCAATTTGCTGTTGAGTGCAATGAGAGGCTTGAACTTCACTTAGCATGTGGTACTCCAGCAATGAAAGCCATGATGACGAAGACTGCCTGTAACACACACAGTGTCTAAAGATCACCAAACCATGAACCATTCACACTTTTTAAATACATTCAATTCTCATACAGGACCCCCTAAGCCTCGCCTGCCCAGCCCAGTCCCAGCGGCCCTGCCCAGCCCAGCCAGCATTCCTGAAGCCCCCCAGCACCCTGGTTTCCTGTGGCCAGACTTCCCTGCTCACTGTCTAACGCCGCCCTTCCCCAGTCAGGTACCTGGGACTCCCCTCAGCCCCGCCCACCCGGCCCCCACAGGAGCTGTCCTTCAGGCCCCACCCTGCACAGGCCCCCGCCCCCGTTTCTGCCCTGCTTTCCCAATAGGTAGGTTGGTGGGGGCATGTCCTCTACATCAGGGGCATGACCTCAAAAGGGCCATGGCCTCCTGTGGGGCAGGCAGCCACTAAGGTGGCCGCAGTAATTTTTCCCCTTCCCTGCTCTGTGGACTTAAGTCACAATCTGTATAACCTATTTCTTTGAAGAACACCTTGGCCATCTCAATAACTATATGCCAATAGTCCATTAGCCTATCCTAATTTCATAAAAACTGTCAGTGAACACAAGAAGCTGCACAAAGCCCTTCATAAAGATATCATAGCCTCAAGTCTTCACTAGAGGCCCTACATAAACCAGGAAGAGCTCCTGAGAATAAGGAAGTATTCTAGAAGGGGAAAAAGGCTACCATCATCGACTTAGCTTATCCAGAATCCCCTCTTGCAGCAAGAGGGAATAGGAATAGAGAACTGGAAGGTTCCACCTCTATAGTCCCATAACAACATGAAGAAACAGCGAAAATCCCCACCATGAGGAGAGGATGAAGAAAAGATTTCAGAAGCCTCAATAGGGGTTACCCACAAATACGACCTCTCAGATAAATATTCAGAGAGGAAATCTTGAAGATGGTCAATGAACTCAAAGCAACCATGGAACAGACCTCTAATAAATTAAGGAAGGATATGAATGCAGTATTGGAACGGTCCACCAAGAAAATACAGGAAGAAATGAGAGCAGAAATTTCAAATCTACGAACAGAAGTGACACAAATAAAGGAATCGATAGATGAAATAAAATACTCAGTAGGTGCCCCCAACAATAGAATGATTACAACCGAAGACAGAATCAGTGAGCTTGAAGATGAACTACAGAAAGCTTATAGGTAACAACAAATAATGGTAAAAGACCTCAAAATGACTCTAGGGCAAATCAGAGTCCTAGGGGATGACCTCAAGAGGGACAACATAAGAATCATTGGAGTACCAGAAGCACAGGGAACTAATCCCAGTGAAAAAACCACAGTTAAAGACATTATTGCTAAGAAATTTCCAGAGCTGGAGAATGCAGGCATCCAGATCCAAGGAACCCGAAGGGTGCCAGCTAAAAGGGACCCTAATAAAAAGACTCCAAGGCATATCATAGAATGATGGATGCCATGGATAGAGACACAATACTATAAGCAGCAAGGTCAAAGAAGAAAATCATATACAAAGGAGCACCCCTTAGATTTAGAGCTGACCTATCAGAGGAAACCCTCCAAGCCCGAAGACAATGGTAGGATATAGTGAAAAAACTCAAGGAAATGAACACCTCGCCAAGAATATTTTATCTGGCTAAATGAGAGTTTAGCCTCAAACTCGAAGGAACCATACACTATTTCATGGATAAAGAACAGCTCAGGAACTTCATAGACTCAAAACCAAACTTAAAAGAAGTACTAAAGGGACTACTGTAAGACAAGGAAAAACCCTACAAGAATAACAAACCCTACAGAAAGATGGCACAAAATCCCATGACAATAATTTCTCTCAATGTCAATGGTCTAAATGCACCAACCAACAGACACAGAGTGGCAAAATGGATTCAGAAACTAAACCCAATTTTCTGCCGCCTACAAGAAACACCTGAACAATCAGAGCAAACAGGCTCAAAGTCAAAGGATGGGAAACAATCCTGCAAGCAAACAACTCCCTCAAAAAAGCTGGGATGGCCATAGTAATATCCGACAATATAGATTTCAGGTTGAAAAGATTAGAAGGGAGAGCAAAGGTCATTTTCTATTTATCAAGGGATATGTACAACAGGAAGAAATCACACTCTTAAACGTATACACAGCTAATGAGGAACCAGCTAAATACTTAAAACAACTCCCAACAGAATTTAAGGAGGACATCACTAGCACCACAATAGTAGTCGGAGACTTCATCACTGCCTTATAACCTCTGGATAGACCAACAAGAACAAAACTAAGCAAGGAAACAATGGCTCTGAAGGAAAGAAATGGAAGAAAGAGGGCTAACAGACCTGGACAGGGCTTTAAATCCCCAAAGAAAGAATACACATTCTTTTCCAGTGCACATGGAACATTTTCGAAAATAGACCACGTGCTGGGTCACAAAATATACCTCAATAGAATTGGGAAGATAGCAATTGTATCAACTATCTTTTCAGACCACAATGCGCTGAAGATAGAAGCTAATCACACACAGACGCGGAGCACCAAATTGAACACCTGAAAATCAAACAATTCAGTGTTGAACAATGAATGGGTCAGGAATGAAATCAAGGAAGAAATCAAAAAATACCTCGAAACAAATGAGAATGAAGACACGAGCTACCAGAACCTATGGGACGCAGCTAAAGCTGTGTTAGGGGAAAATTTATAGCTCTACAAGCATTCATCAGGAAGGAAGAAAGGGCCTACATAGATAGCTTGACTTCACAGCTCAAGATCTTAGAAAAGGACCAGCAAAAGGAACCCAAACCAGACCGAAGGAAAGAAATAATCAAACTTAGAGCAGAAATTAACGACATGGAGACCCAAAAAATAATCCAAAAGATTAATGAAACAAAGAGCTGGTTCTTTGAGAAAATAAACAAGATTGATAAACCACTAGCAAGACTCACAAAGAAAGAGAGAGAGAACCCTAGTAAACTAAATCAGAAATGAAAAGGGGGACATCACAACAGGAAGCAATGAAATCCAAAAGATCACCAGACTACTTTGAAAGTCTGCCACGAAACAAGAGAACCTAAAAGAAATGGATAAATTCCTTGATTCCTACAATCTCCAAAGACTGAACCAAGAAGACTTGGAATAGCTAAATAGATCCATTAATATCAAGGAAATTGAATCTGTAATCAAGTCTTCCTAAACACAAAAGCCCAGGTCCAGATGGATTCACTAGCGAATTCAGAGGACCTGTTGCCAGTTTTTCTCAAGCTTTTCCAGGAAATTGAAGAAACAGGAACTCTCCCAAACAGTTTCTATGAGGCACATATCTCCCTAATTCCAAAAGCAAACAAAGTCACCACTAACAAAGAAAATTATAGACCAATATCCCTGATGAACACTGATGGGAAGATCCTAAACAAATTATTAGCAAATAGAATCAATCCTTATGCAGAAGCTCTCCTCCACTGGCAGGGATAATTCACCACTCTTAGCAATTCTGCTGCCACCAGCATCTTCTCAGAGCAAGTAATCCACATCATTTCAGAGCAGAGACACAAGAGAAGGGTCTGCAGGAGAAAAGACACAGCAAGACAGAGATCAGCCTCCAGAAAAATATAGGGAACAAAAGAGAAAAGTGTTGCTGGGAAAGTCTGTGAGGGGAAGACATGTGAAAAGGAGACGGCTTCTTCGGAAAGTGATAACCAGACCAAGAAAGAGCTCTCAGAAGTGAGAAATTGCTTTGCCAATTGCTCTGTTGAAGGAGTCTTTGGAAGACAAGCTTTGAGAGTTCCCCTGAAAGAGGAAAGTGGCAGAAACAGAAATGACCAGGAAGGACGTCATGGAGGAGGAAGGAGAAATGTCCCAGCAGAGGGAGGTAGGTCTCCTCCTGTCGCCGATCTCTCAACGGGAAGGAAAAGGAACATTTGAAGATATTTCAGAGTGCTAGGATGAAATAAGCATTTCAAAGAAAATCCAAGTTATTTCCAGTGATAAGAACGAGGTGGTTGTGATGCTCACTGTTGGCCAAGAAACAGGATAGAAATCAGATGATCTTTATTCAAAGAGTCTCCAAACCTAGTCAGTGACCAGTAGAGAGTACTTTCTGTCCACAGTGTACAGACAGGAGTATGAAGGGACATGCAAGACAGGGTGGGATGCCAGAGAGACGTGTACAAAGACAGATACAGGGCCTGCGGAGGGTCACTTGGGAGATGCTGGTGCAGGAAAAATAGTAGCACAGGAGAGCAGCAGCGTGAGCAAAAGCACACTGCAGACTCCAGGCAGCGCTGGGCAAGTGTCAGAAGCCAAGGGGGTTCCACACCAAGGTCTAAATGGACTTTCTCTTTTGCCACGCCTACCAGTGCTCAGGACTGACTCCTGGTTCTGTGCTCAGGAATTGCTTCTGGCAGAGGACACCAGGCAGTGCCAGGGATCCAAGCAGGGTCGGCTTCATGCAAGGCAAGTGCCCTGCCCACTGCACTCCCTTGGGCCTCTCCCAGAGGATTTTTATTGTCGTTACACAAGGTGCCATTTGCAGTGTCACATTCTAGCACCACAATGGACCTGTGGGCAAAGCTGAGGGTGTGGCTTCTGACTAGGAAAAGGTTTCACTAACTCAGACACCGAGAGAAATTCCTGAAAGAGCATAGAGACTCAGCTAAGTAAGATGGGCAGAGAAGAATCTCACACTCCAGTGATGTTGTGATGTTGCAGCATCAACACACCGGGCCAGATGCGAGGGACCAAAGAGGTGCGTGGAAAAGGGGCTAAATGGGAAACCTGACCACGGAGGCCTACTGGAGAGGGCGGGGATAGGGGGTAGACCCTCAGCCCCACTGTCTGACAGCGTCCACGAGCGGTTTTAGATCCACAGGTACGTAAGGACAGGGAGAGATTCGTGTTTTCTAGGTCACAGAGACAGGCATAGAGATGGGAAGGACAGTATCTGGCCTTTGCCGCTCAGTCAGTGTGTGTTGAGAGAACAGGAAGTAGCAAACAAGGCTCCATTGCTTTTCATTCTCTAGGGAATTAAATTTGAAGAATATGAAATCAGTCAAAAGGAGAAAAGAAAATGGAAATGCATTGAGGAAATAAAAAGAGCAAACCAAGAGTAAAATTGCTTTTAAGAGTTCAGTGTTCCAGGCAGGATGACAGAACCTTGCATTTCAATGGTAATTTCTCAAAGTTTCCTGCTGATTTCTAGCAATGGTTAGAAGCACCATTTCCTGAACTAGCAAGTGGTGGATGTGAAAATAAGCCTCACTTACTGCCACTCGGAGAAATTCAAGAGTGAAGAGGTGAGTGTCCCTTTCACTTGGAAGAGAATTTCTGACACACTTCTCTCACATGGTTGGTTGGTGCAGCCCAGGGGAGCCAAATAGCCCCCCCCCTTCTCTTTATTTGGGAAACTGTGCACTGACTGCTAAGCCTGAGTCCCCTGGGGTGAGGGGGTCTCTGCCACCTGCAGAGTCACAGGCATGCTTCGACTCACAACCATGGGGCAACCCTAGAATGACACTCCCTGTGAGTCCCCAGCCCTGAGGGGACCAGGGTCTGAGAAGTGAGTGAGCCCAGCACGGCAGGAAGTGAGGGTTTGGGTTTGGGGCAGGAGAGGACATGCCTCCAGGCCACCGTACAAGCTCCAGCCCAGCCCAGCACCACCAGGTGTGACCTCCCAGTGGCGGTTCTGCACCAACCCAAGGACAGTCCTTCAGCTCAGTCAGGAACGTGGGGTGATGTAAAATACTACGCACTCGGAAGGGTGTGTGTTCGCGGGCTCTCCGGGCGGCTCTGTCTCATTGCCCGCGTTGGGTGCTCTGGAGTCGCTGTGTATGGGCTGGATTGGGACGGCTGTTAGCCAAAGATAGGCAAAGGAAGAATGAGGACCAAGCTGGTTGCTGATTAGTTACCGTTTATTCAATCTTTCTTCTCTCTCATCTCACGCACTCTTCCTTCCTAGCTCCTCATTCCTCATCCCCGCTCTCTGGATTCTCTTCCTTCACTCTCTCCCCTGCTTGTCTCTCTCCACCTTGCCCTCTAGGACACACACAGTCTGGTAGCAAAATCAACATAAGAAACCCTTCCTGAGGGCTGTCAGGTTCAAAGGAAGCACCACCTAGGGGCATTCCAAAGTCCTTCCTGAGGGCCCAGGCAAAAGACCTCTTAAGGTTTTTTTCTCCTTTCCTCAGTCCAAAAACTCCATCAACATCTTAATACTAGTTATTTTCTATGGACACAGTAAGAGATACATTGAGGCTTGCATGGCAGCTTTCCAGGCAACATCTTGCCAGAGACTCAGACTACAGGGCTCAGGCCAGATTAATCATTCCTCACCCTGGCAGGGTCCGAATCTAGTTATTACTTTTTGGATCATGACAGCATCTGTCCATGACCAAGCTCTTAACTCATAGTTAAGCACTAGGCACTTTGGCCAGACCCATATCAATGCCAGGGTAGCACATAACTCACCACTTGCCCTGGGTCCATCCCATCCCTCGTCGGGACCCTGCCTTTGGGGGTGTTAGGAAGTAAGGGCATCTGAGGCTTAGGTCAAGAGAACAGATTCCCAGGAGGAAAATAGTCAAATGACTCCCAGGTTACAAAATGTAGACTCCCATGTAGAATCAAATGACTCCCAGTTCACAAAAGCATAGCATTTGCTGCAGTCTTCCTGTGTCCATACAAAAGGACGTGGCTGTGAATAAACTATGTACAGGACTCAAGGAGAAGAGAAAAACAATATTTACAAGTCAACAGAATACAAAGAGAGTAGTTACAAATAAACACAGAGGCAAGTTCCCAATAAACCTAAACTACCTGAGGCTGTGTTATCCTACAGGGTGAGATGCCTAAGTGGGAACCAAGGGCCTGGGGAGACTGGGTTGACATGGGGCAGCGGTCAGTGAGCAGACCACTGTGGACTCAGCCAGCAGCTGAGCAGAAATTCCAGAAACCCAAGCTGGGAGCGAGGAATGGTGGCCTGGATAGCACAAGACACCCCACAGGAGCCCCCAGGCCAGAAGGCCCCAGCTGCTGCTCCCACCTCTTCCCCCACCACCTCTCACCTCTCACCTCTCACCCCCCACCTCGCACCTCCTGCTCAGCCTCCATCACTGAGCCTCCCTCTGGCCAAATGCAATCCAAACCCAGCCCTGCCACATCCAGGACCCTTGTCACTAGAGCCAGTCAGCTCCACGGACAGCCCAGATGACCAGGGGCTTCTGTCGGAATTCAGCCCCGCCCGTCCCCAGGGCTGTCCCCGGCCAAACTCCCACCAGGGGGCCAGGCATCCCAGGTGGGGCGGTCAGAGCCCCTGTTCTTCCCTGGAACCTTCCTTCAGCTGGCCAAAGGGGGTTCCACCAGCTGGTGGCCCAGGCACAGGGCACTGCCGCCCCCTGCTGGAAACCAATGATACTCTTTTTGAGAATGTTCCAGAAAGACCTGTTCTCCACAGGAAAGCCTTCCCAGAAAGAAGCCTGCGGGGTCAGGGCTGTGCCCACATCACCCTGACACTGCTGTCACAGCCACACTCTTTGTGACGGTCCCCTCTAGTGAGTGAGCTGAGATGGTCCGGCCATCCTGGAGAGGGTCTCCCAAGGAGAGCTGGTGCAGGCCGCTGCCTTGCACTCACCCGGCTGCTCCCCTCTTGCGGGCCTGACCAGGGTGAGAAAACCTCCCCAGGTCTTCCACAACCACTCTCTGAGTCTCTGTACAAAGGTTGATTGAGGTCAGCCATGCCACTCTCAGGAGCAAAGTAGGACTCAGCAAGCGAGTGAGTGGTGAGTGATGGGAGCGGGGCTGAGTGTGAGTGAAAAGCAAGGACTGGGTGAGGTAAATGATGGGCGAGGGCTGGTGTGAGTGATGGGTGCGGGGCTGAGTGTGAGTGACAAGTGAGGACTCGGTGAGGTAAATGATGAGTGAGGGCTGGTGTGAGTGATGGGCGTGGGGCTGAGTGTGAGTGACAAGTGAGGACTGGCTGAGGTAAATGATGGGTGAGGGCTGGTGTGAGTGATGGGTGCGGGGCTGGGTGAGTGTGAGTGACAAGTGAGGACTGGGTGAGGTAAATGATGGGCGAAGGCTGGTGTGAGTGATGGGTGGGGGGCTGGGTGAGTGTGAGTGACAAGTGAGGACTGGGTGAGGTAAATGATGGGTGAGGGCTGGTGTGAGTGATGGGCGGGGGGCTGGGTGAGTGTGAGTGACAAGTAAGGACAGGGTGAGGTAAATGATGGGTGAGGGCTGGTGTGAGTGATGGGAGCGGGGCTGAGTGTGAGTGACAACTGAGGACTGGGTGAGGTAAATGATGGGCGAGGGCGGTGTGAGTGATGGGTGCCGGGCTGGGTGAGTGTGAGTGACAAGTGAGGACTGGGTGAGGTAAATGATGGGTGAGGGCTGGTGTGACTGATGGGCGTGGGGCTGGGTGAGTGTGAGTGACAAGTAAGGATGGGGTGAGGTAAATGATGAGTGAGGACTGGTGTGAGTGATGGGTGCGGGGCTGGGTGAGTGTGAGTGACAAGTGAGGACTGGGTGAGGTAAATAATGGGCGAGGGCTGGTGTGAGTGATGGGAGCGGGGCTGAGTGTGAGTGACAACTGAGGACTGGGTGAGGTTAATGATGGGCGAGGGCTGGTGTGAGTGATGTGAACGGGGCTGAGTGTGAGTGACAAGTGAGGACTGGGTGAGGTAAATGATGGGTGAAGGCTGGTGTGAGTGATGGGAGCGGGGCTGAGTGTGAGTGACAACTGAGGACTGGGTGAGGATAATGATGGGCGAGGGCTGGTGTGAGTGATGGGCATGGGGCTGGGTGAGTGTGAGTGACAAGTGAGGACTGGGTGAGGTAAATAATGGGTGAGGGCTGGTGTGAGTGATGGGCATGGGGCTGGGTGAGTGTGAGTGACAAGTGAAGACTGGGTGAGATAAATAATGGGTGAGGGCTGGTGTGAGTGATGGGAGCGGGGCTGAGTGTGAGTGACAACTGAGGACTGGGTGAGGTAAATGATGGGCGAGGGCTGGTGTGAGTGATGGGCGGGGGGCTGGGTGAGTGTGAGTGACAAGTAAGGACAGGGTGAGGTAAATGATGGGTGAGGGCTGGTGTGAGTGATGGGAGCGGGGCTGAGTGTGAGTGACAACTGAGGACTGGGTGAGGTAAATGATGGGTGAGGGCTGGTGTGAGTGATGGGCGGGGGGCTGGGTGAGTGTGAGTGACAAGTGAGGACTGGGTGAGGTAAATGATGGGTGAGGGCTGGTGTGAGTGATGGGAGCGGGGCTGGGTGAGTGTGAGTGACCGGTGAGTGTGAATGACGGTGAGGGCGGGGTGTGAGGGGATGTAGGAGTGTGACCTCTGCCCTGTCCTTGGTGGCCTCGTGTCCTGGCTCTACACACAAGGAGAGCCCTCTCTCCAGCTCACAGCTAGAGGCTAGACCCCACCCCCCCTCAAGGTGAGTAAGGGGCACCACTCTAGGACAGGTCTGGTGGCTCCCGTATGGGAAGCGCTGGACCTGGACCCTGTGTGTCCCCACAAGCCATATACATGTCCGAATGTCAGGGCACTGCTTCCAGGAGCTGGCCCGGGGCCGGGAGGGAAAGGACATGCTGGCCAGTGGGGAGAGGACAAATGGGAGTCGCTCAGCCTGTACGGAGACCAGGGCGGGTGGCCTAGCGGGAAGGACGTGGACGGCTCTGCCCCGAGGCTGGCACTGCAGCACAGACCGCCTGCTTCCACTGGTGTCTGGCCAGAGGCTGGGAGTGCAGCCTGGAGGGGGCCTGAGACGTGGCCTTCCACGTCTCTGCAACCACATCTGCCGACATTCCCAGGAGGGCTGTGACACCTCCACAGCCACAGCCTGCGGCCACACTGGCCCAGATTCCACAGCCGGCAGCTTGGCCTGGATCTCTAGTTCCTGGACCCAGCTGCACCCGCTCAGGGCAGCTCTCTGAGGTCAAGGGCTCAGAACCCAGCGCCCCGTGGCTCACCCCCCACTTCAGAGACACCCTCGAGGGCTCCGAGCAGCAAATTATCAGTTATTCACCCAAAGAGGGGACATGACTGGTGAGAATCCACAGATATAAGCAAACACCTGAGGTCAGGCCTGAACACAGCCCAGCAGGCTGGCTACCCCAGCCCCACCCCACCACCACCATGTGTGCAGAAGCACAAGCACACACACATACACACACAGCATACATGCACACGTACACATGCACAAACAGGTATACACAGGTACACTTGCCCATATGGGTACACACACCTACACATGCACACATGGTACACATGTACATAGGTACACACGCATTTACAGGTAAGTATGCACACACAGGTGCATATGCACACACAAGCACACACGTACTCACACAGGTGCATACATGCACACACACACATGCAGGCACATACATGCACAGTTACACACACACACACACACACACACACCTTCATCTCAGGTCGGTTAACAAGGATGGTACTGATGGGATTTTTTCACCTTTACCATCTTTGTTCAAATCCTTAAATTCTGTCTGATTTTTTTCCCTTCAAGTCCTTTCCTCTCTGGCTCACCAAGATGAGGTCATCCTTTAAAATTCACAAGAGTATTTCATGTCCAGGAAGCCAAGAAAGACAGGGCAGGAGTATCTGCAGTCTCTAGGGCTCTAAGGGACAAGACAGGGGAGAGGGGAGCGCGCCTCTGGTGGGGGGAAGCAGCCCCCTTGGAGGAGGAGGGGGTGCAGACGGCAGTAAAACCTTACGTATGAAATAAACGTGGGTGGGAGGCAGTGGGGGGGCAGTGGTGGAGGGAAGCGGGCACTGGCGAGGGGTCGGTGCTGAAACTTTGTGTGCCTGGAGCCCAGTCATGAATAACTTGTAACTTCAAGGTGACTAAATAATCAAAAACAAAATACGAACTAACGAATAAAAGAAATGGGTGCAGAGAAGCCAGGCTCAGGGCCACTGACCCATTCACACGATTAGAAGAAAGAGCGAGCGGATAAAAAGGGTTCGGACCAACATGTTTATTTAAGCCTGAGCTAAGCACTGATTTACAAGCAAATATTTTCAGGGATAAAAAAATCATATGACAATATTTCCAAATGTTAAATCATCTACATAAAATTAAATTTGCAGAATTTACAAATTAATAGAGAAGACAGATAAATTATACATCCTTATGGAAAGTCCAGTCTACAGTATTTTAAAACTTCATCCAGTTTTACTGAGAGATGTTGTTCTCTTTACAGACTATTTACACAGCTTTCCCCTCAGACGACACAGCGCTACTCAGGTTGTGTATTTAAAATAGACTTAGCAGCATATAAAAAAAGAGAGAGGGCCAGGAAATGCTACCATCAAATAAAAATGAAATTAAAAGGTAGAAGTAGAAACAACTCCATGGGAAAATAGCCCAAGCTGCCTGCGAGAGCCCTGGAGACGTCCTCGTGTCAGACGGGGTGGCACACGGGGCTCCTGCGTGAGCACAGGCGGGCGTGGCGGTGCAGGAAGCAGGGCCCGGCAGGCCGGGGCACTGAGACCAAAGCCGCCTCCCGCCCCCGGCCGAGCTCGGGTGCCCTAGCTGAGGGGGCCTCACGCAGGCCCGGCCGGGCCCGCTGGGCGACAGGCAGGCACTGGGGCTGCCCTCGCTGGACAGACGGACGCGTGCTGGAGCAGGCAAGCGCGGACACACAGCTGTACTAGGATCGTGGACGCAGCTGGGCCCTGCTGGGTGGGGCTGGCGGGAGACTCCCGTGACAGGAGGGCTGACCCCGCAGTCACCGTCAGGTGCAGGCCCCGTCCTCCCCTGGGTCCCCGGAGTCAGACATCTGCGCGTCCTGGACCCCGCGGGCCTTCCAGATCCTCACCGTCCGGTCGCTGCAAACGGCAAAGGAGAGGCCATGAGAGCGGAGGCAGGCAGAGAGGGCGCTGGGAGCCGCAATCTTGCTGACGCACCCCAGAGGACACACGGCCGCGGACCCTGCAGCACACCCTGTCACGCTCCTGTGCCACCACCGCCCCCTTCCCCGCCAGGACACACGCTGCAGGGCCGAGTGGGAGCCAGCCAGGAGGCAGGAGGCCCTGAGCAGGATCTGGTGACCCCCCTGTAGGACCCGGGGGCAAGGAGGCAGGGAGTGGACAGCAGGCCTGGGCAGTCTCTGAGACAAGGCTCCCAGGAGACATGCACACAGGGCCAGAGGGGCAGCGTCCACAGGCCAGACGCACGCACACGGGACCAGAGGGGCAGCGTCCACACGCCAGACGCACGCACACGGGGCCAGAGGGGGCAGCATCCACACGCCAGACGCACGCACACGGGACCAGAGGGGCAACGTCCACATGCCAGACGCACGCACTCAGGGCCAGAGGGGCAACGTCCACAGGCCAGACGCACGCACACGGGACCAGAGGGGCAGCGTCCACACGCCAGACGCACGCACATGGGGCCAGAGGGGGCAGCGTCCACATGCCAGACGCACGCACATGGGGCCAGAGGGGCAGCGTCCACACACACATGCACTCAGGGCCAGTGGGCAGCGTCCACACACCAGACGCACTCACACGGGGCCAGAGGGGCAGCGTCCACACGTGAGACCCATGCACACAGGGCCAGAGGGGCAGCGTCCACACACACATGCACTCAGGGGCAGCGTCCACACACACACATGCACTCAGGGCCAGTGGGCAGCGCCCACACGCCAGTACCTCAGCCCGCCCTGCCCCACTCCCCCCGAGACGTACTCAGCAGCAGTGAAGACGTGGGTAGCGTTCACGCAGATGGCGTTGATGGGGCTGTCGTGAGCCTTCACCTCCCCGATGGGCGCGAAGGTGTCCACGTCCCACAGCTTCAGCAGGCCTCCCCTGCAGCCGCTGAGCAGGGCCGGGGTCCCGGGCAGCACGCCCAGGGCGCACACCCAGTCCTTATGGGCGTTTGGGACTTGCTGAGAGAGAAAAAGGGAGGGAGGCAGCTGGAGGGCCCCGGGGCCACAGTCCCCCGTCCGACCAGCACCCACACAGTGCTCGCAGGACTGTGGAATGCTGCTGGGCTGGGAGATGTCAGACCGGGTGCGTGTGGACCCCGGGAACAGGAGTGAGTCCGCGTCTTCCCACTCTGATGGGAACGCGGGCCGGAGATGGGGAGCATGGCCACGCGGGCTGGGCAAGGAGACAGAGCGCAGGCCTCAGCTGCCACCACCTCGCACACACAGCGGGCCCTTCTCTGACACCCACAGAACGTGCTGGAAGGTGGCCGTGGGAGGGGCTGCAGCTGCCGGCACTCGAGCAGGAAGGAGAACCCACCTGCACCAGCAGAGACGGGCGCCCCCAGAGCCTGCAACCCTGGGGCGCTCCAGGGCCTTGGAGAGCCCTGCCCTGCTGCCACCCGACTCCCGTGGAGAGGGCGAGCCCCACTAGGGGTCCCCGGGAGGCCCCGGGAGAGACCGGGAGAGACCCTGGGAGAGACCGGGAGAGACCTGGGAGAGGCCCCGTGACAGACTGGGAGAGACCGGGAGAGACCCCGGGAGAGACTGGGAGACTGGGAGAGACCGGGAGAGACAACAGAGAGACCCGGGAGAGACCCTGGGAGAGGCCCGTGACAGACTGGGAGAGACCGAGAGACCCCGGGAGAGACTGGGAGAGACCCCGGGAGAGACTGAGAGAGACCCCATGACAGACTGGGAGAGACCCTGGGAGAGACCCTGGGAGAGACCCCGGGAGAGACTGGGGAGGGAGCCGGGCTGGTCCAGGAGCTGAAGGGCTCGTGCCGCTGCCCTTGGAGACCATGCGGGCGCAGTGTGGCTGCTCCCCCATCCCCCACAGCTCCCCCGAGGGGCTTCCAAGGGAGCAGAGCAGGCCCCGGGGGCAGGCCGGAGCCCCCAGCCCAGGACCTGCCTACCTGGAGAAGGCTCTTCTGGGCTAAGTCCCATTTCTTGATGCCGGTATCGCGGGAGCCACTGAACAGGTGGTCCCCGTGGATGGTGAGCGCCTCGATGCCGTCGTAGTGGGGGGGCTCGAAGTTGTGGGTGGGACTCACGGTCCCGAGCGCCCCTTCAGTGACATCGAACATCTGATCCAAGCAGAGAGCAGCACCCGCACAGGTCAGATAGCAGAAACGACGGCCTCTCCGACAACACATGCACTTCAGTGTGCAGCGTGCACACACGCATGTACATGAGTGTGCAGTATACACACGCATGTACACGAGTGTGCAGTATACACACGCATGTACACGAGTGTGCAGTATACACACGCATGTACACGAGTGTGCAGTATACACACGCATGTACACGAGTGTGCAGTATACACACGCATGCACACGAGTGTGCAGTATACACACGCATGCACATGAGTGTGGGGTATACACACATGTACACTGTGCAGGCACACACGCGCATATCAGTGAGCAGTGCGCACACATGTGTATACAGTGTGTGCACATGCACACACATGCACACGTGTTACTCTCACTGGGTTTCTTTCTCACACTCTGCTAAGCTCACTGAAACACTGGGTGCTGAGTCCCAATATCTGAACAGCAGCTTGGAGGGCACAGGTCTCCATGCAAGAGCACACGTGGCATTTCCAGACCAGCAACACACAAGTCAGCCAGGAAGTTCACGCGCTGTCTCTACCCTGCTGCAACTCAAGGCACCTCGGGCATGTCAGGTTCCCAAGGTATTGCTCACACCCACCCATCCTCTCACTGTCACACCTGCCTGTCCTCTCCCTGTCACACCTGCCTGTCCTCTCCCTGTCACACCCGCCTGTCCTCTCACTGTCACACCCGCCTGTCCTCTCACTGTCACACCCGCCTGTCCTCTCACTGTCAACCCACCTGTCCTCTCCCTGTCACACCCGCCTGTCCTCTCCCTGTCACACCCGCCTGTCCTCTCACTGTCACACCCGCCTGTCCTCTCCCTGTCACACCCGCCTGTCCTCTCACTGTCAACCCACCTGTCCTCTCCCTGTCACACCCGCCTGTCCTCTCACTGTCAACCCACCTGTCCTCTCCCTGTCACACCCGCCTGTCCTCTCCCTGTCACACCCGCCTGTCCTCTCACTGTCACACCCGCCTGTCCTCTCCCTGTCACACCCGCCTGTCCTCTCACTGTCAACCCACCTGTCCTCTCCCTGTCACACCCGCCCGTCCTCTCACTGTCACATCCTTTTCTCTCCCTGTCACACCCGCCTGTCCTCTCACCATCACATCCTTTTCTCTCACTATCACACTTGCCTGTCCTCTCACTCCTCACACCCACCGTCCTCTCCGGTCACACCTGCCCATCTTCTCTCTGCTCACCCCTCAGTGCTCCCAAGCTGAGGGTACTGCTTTCTCGGGAAGTTACCAGAAACGAGATTTCTTTGAAACCCTCAAACCTCTGGTCCAGGAAACAGAAAACACCCAAGTGAACAGGAGGGCAAAAGGCAGAGGCTGGGTGTGGAGACCGACAGCTCTGCACGCAGAAGCCCAGGCCACGCCCGAACCCCGCACGACCGCCAAGCCGCACAGCCGCCCCGGAGCACACCTGGGTGGGACCTCCAACTAAGTGGACACCAGGAACCCAGGGACGGAAAGACCAGCAAGCCGGAGACGGGAGTGAGACGTGCCCGCGGTGTGCCCTTCCCCGCCCCGTGCCACCGCGCGCCCGCTGCCATACGCACTTTGATGTAGTGGTCCTTGGAGCCAGTGACGATCAGGTCCTGGCCGCTGGAGATCTGGTCGACGGTAAGGCACATCACAGGGCCCAAGTGTCCCATCAGCTTTCCGGTAGACTGGAACCTTCGGGAGGAAGGAAAGCCGGACACGGCCTTAGCACGCAAGCTCAGCCTCACCCAGACACTCCGCGCCAACAGTGCTCACCTGTCTCCATGTCCACTGGCACTCTGCCAACAGTGCTCATCTGTCTCCATGCCCACTGGCACTCTGCCAACAGTGCTCACCTGTCTCCATGCCCACTGGCACTCTGCCAACAGTGCTCACCTGTCTCCATGCCCACTGGCACTTTGCAAACAGTGCTCACCTGTCTCCATGCCCACTGGCACTCTGCCAACAGTGCTCACCTGTCTCTATGCCCACTGGCACTTTGCAAACAGTGCTCACTTGTCTCCATGCCCACTGGCACTCTGCCAACAGTGCTCACTGGTCTCCATTCCCTCTGCCCCACCTCCACCCAACTCTTCAATTCCGACTGAGGGCCTCACTGCCTGACTTGAGACGGGGAGCAGAGAGGCTCCAGGCACATCCCAAACCCACTAGTGCTATGTGGGCACTGCCTAGGGGCCAGTCAGCCCATGGCCAGCTCACCCTACGGGGCTCAAGCCCATGGACTGTCCCTCTGCTGAGCCCCCAACGTGGCAAGCATGGCATTCACTCCGTAAAAGACCAGACACAACACCAAGAGCAAGATCGTCTTATTATGCACACATATCATCTCACATACGTGAACACACATCACATAGGGACATGCCAGGCACATGTCTCATTCCACCAGTATGCAGTATACACATGTCACACATATACACCATACATAGGCAAGCACACACCACTTCACAAATACATGTGTGTAAAACCTCACATATATACCTGTACACACCAAAAACACATCTCATATGCACACACATGCATACACATCACACAAAGACACATGAATACATATGGCCTATATATGTCTGCTGTTACATGTATGCACAGATGCACACATAGGTTTATACACAATATATGAACATATCACACATACAACCATGAATATACCTGTGTTCATAACCATTTGTGGACATATCTCACACATTGCCTGCACTCATGAATACACACATACGTCCACATAAGGACATACACATATACCCATGTA
This sequence comes from Sorex araneus, assembly GCF_027595985.1. Classification (NCBI taxonomy): domain Eukaryota; kingdom Metazoa; phylum Chordata; class Mammalia; order Eulipotyphla; family Soricidae; genus Sorex; species Sorex araneus. Next base: position 67,286,456 of record NC_073311.1, read on the forward strand.
TATGTGTAAATGCAAATGTCCTTATGCAAGCACATATGTAAATGTGTGTAAACATATGCACACAAGGCATGTGTACAATGCACAATGTTTGTGCACACATGCATACATGTAACAATGCACACACCTATGTACCCATGTGTCCATGTGCAAACAGGAAACAGTGGTCCATTTCATGTGCTCATCCATGTCTTGCCTCTAGTGTGCCAACAAGTGACCCAACTCATGTGCCCACGTGTCCTGACTCCTATGTGTTCATGTATGTGTTCTGACTCATGTGTCCACACGTGTCCTGGATCCCATGTGCCCATGTGTCCTGGCTCCTGTGTGCCTACGCATGTCCTGGCTCCCATGTGCCCATGTGTCCTGGCTCCCATGTGCCCACGCATGTCCTGGCTCCCGTGTGCCCACGTGTGTCCTGGCTCCCATGTGCCCATGCGTGTGCAGTGAAGTGTGCTGGCTCTACCTCTTCAGGTCCCACATGCGGACGGTGTTGCCCGACGCCGCGTAGAGGAAGGTGCCCGTGGGGTTCAGGGCGATCTGGTTGATCTGGTTTTCTCCTGAGGGGAGAGCGGCCGTCCGGCTGGTGCTGGAGGCACAGGTGTCCCCGAGCGTGACCTGACCGGAAGACCTGGGCAGAGGGGCACAGGCACAGGTCAGCTGGACACCGGGTGCCCGGGGTGCCCAGTAGCTGCCTGGCGCCCAGCGTGGGGCCCAGCACTCACATCAGCGTGCGGAGACACTTGGCCGAGTCCCTGATGTCCCACACCTTCACGTGGGACGTGGACACGGTGAAGACCAGGCTGGTGTAGGTGCAGAACTTCACGGACACCACGCTGCTGGGGTGGCCGCCCAGCGACATGATCTCCTGGCCTGTCACCAGGTTCCACACCTTGCAGGTGCGATCTGAAACACGAGACGACGCATCAGGCACTATGTGTGGGGCACGAACGCCCCCCTCCCCCTGAGAAGCAGGTACCCCAGGAACAGAGATGGCTCCGAGGGCAGCAGTGAGCAGACGGGGCAAAACCAGAGGCACATCCAGGGAACCTGGCGTCCAGCTGCCCCAAGTCCAGGTCTGTCCCGGACTGGCCTTCTGGAAGGTTCTGCCTAGACCACCTCCCTCTCCCCACCCTTCCTGGTCAGTGGGCACTGTGGTCACTGCCTTGAGCCCAAACACTCAGCCCCGGGCTAGGCGTCCGTCTAAGGTCCTGAGGGGAGGATTTCCCTGGAGGCCTCGGGGCTTCCTCAGAGCGGGTTACGCTGACGGGGCTCCGCCTGGCACTCCCGTGACCCTGGGCACCCAGACTTTCCTTCCGGAGCCAAATCCCGCCACAGCCCCGCGTGCCGGCCCGCCCTGCGCAGGCTCCTGGGCCATTTCACCGTCTGTCCCGGTCCTGCTACTCCGCCTCCCCACAGACCAACTAGTCCCCAGCCCAGCAGACGTGCCCGGCTCCCACTGGCCCGGGCCTGCCTGCCCAGCACGCCACAGCCCTGCAGCCGGGCTAGCGGCCTGGCATCAGCCCCGCACCCCCACCCGGGACGGGGGCCCTTCCCTGAGGGCCCGAGTGCCCCTCTCAGCCCACTTACTCCAGCCTGTCTCACGCCCGAGCCCAAGTGCTGGAGGACAAGGCGCCACCTGCTGGGCTCTGCCACGCACCCGCAGCCCACACACCTTTGGAGCCGGTGAAGAGCAGGTCGTCGGTGCTGTCCACGCAGAGCACGGCCTTCGTGTGGCCCTCGGCCACCTGCACGCACTGCAGCGGGGCCCCTCGGGAGCCTCTGGCGGCGGGAAACGGGTTGATGATGCCCCTGGGGGAACACAGGGGTCAGAGCACTCCCAGGGCCACCCGTGACTGGCTGTCAGTGCGACGTCCACTCTGCAGCCGTCACGTGCTCAGGCACGGGCCACAGCGGCTCACAATGAGCCGAGTGACCGGCAAAGCCCAGAGGTGTCGGGACGCCAGAGAGAACCTGAAGTCAGCTCAGGAGCCACAGGATGGGCGAGTCCTGACCTGGCCTGCAGGATCAGGGGGGAAGACGCCCTGCCCCCGCCTGCTCCCACACCAGGAAGGACCCACAGCCACGCCAGATGGTGCAGGGAGCCGCAAAACCCAAGGAAAGCACCAACAATCACAAGGAATGAGGGTCTGCAGGGGGGCGCTGCCCCGGGGAAAGGCACCAGGCCTGGCGGTCAGGGGCCATCCTGCAGGACAGCACTGGCCCCGAGACCGTCCATGGGAGAGGCTGGACCCTGCTGGCCTCACCCGTCAGAAGCTTCTGAGAACAAAGAGAAAACAGGGTTTGAAGCAAGATGTAGGACGGGGTCCCGGTCACTCAGAACCGCTGTTTCCACCTTCCCGGGCAAGGAGACCCTCAAACTACAGCAGCAGAGAAGACCCCACAGAGCAGGCGCCCAGGGAGGGACTCCGCCCGGCTGCCTCACGTGGACCCCTCCCCACAAGGCAGGCAAGGAGGAGGGTTTGAGGAAGGGGAGGGGGAGGGGAGCCTCTCGCTGCTGACAGAGGGAGGGTTTAGTCCTAAAGGGGCGTGCTCGCCGAGACCCCCTCGCCATGCCCGGCGCTCTGTCCAGCCACTAGCCGCAGGGTCGGCAAGTCTTATCTCCTCCCTAGGGTATTTCGGAAAATGTCCCGCGGGCCGGGGACAGGCGCCACAACCTCTTCCTCAGCCCCCACTGCCCCGCCCGGGGTGCCTGTGTGCACCGCAGTGGTGTGGGACGGGCCCACAACGCCTGTGAGTCACGTCTGACTCACACAGGACAGAGCCTCTCGCCTGCACGGCCCCGGGCAGAGTGGCCACCCGGCCCTGCTGCCCCAGAGGCCACGCGGGGGAAGCCAGTGGGGAGCCTGGCGTGGACACGGCCGTCCTACCAGAGCCGTCACAGACGGCAGAGGCGGCCAGAGCAAAGCCCAGGCGTGTGGCGGGGCAGGCAGCGGTCGGGGCCACGCCCCCGGGAGGGCTCGCCTCTCCCGCTCAGGGGGAGGCGGCAAACGCGGAGACGGGGCCGTGGCAGGCTCCGCGTCTGCATGCAGACCCCAGCGGGCAGGGCCAGGCGAGCGTCCACCGCAAGCAGCCAGAGATCTGCTGCAGAGGCTGCTGGGAACAGGCCCGAGAACAGCCCGGCGGCCCGGAGCCACGACTCCTGAGAGCCACACCGTGAGCAGAGGCAGGTCCTCCCCCACACACGTGCACGCGCTAACATGCCCACACAGTCACGCTGCACCCACCACGAACACCCACACAATTCCCCAGCACGCATGCACACGTATGCTGACATGCACACACGCTCCGGCACGGGCTGCAGAGGAAGGTCCCCTGTGCAGCCTGGCCGTGGCAGGACCCACTCTGGGGCACCCCTGGGAGAAGGTCCCGCTAACAGGGTGAGGGGCCCGGGCAGCAGGAGGTCTGGGTGCTGCCCCCAGGGGCCGCTCCTCACTGCCAACGCCCCACGTGCTCCCCAAGGAACAGCCCTTGTGGGAAGGGCAGGCCGAGGCCTGGGAAGCCCTCAGGAAGGAGCAGACCTCCTTGGGGCCAGAGTGCACAGAGCAAAGTGCTCGGCGGGAGGCAATGCCAGCCCCCGCAGCACACAGACGCTCGGCCCACTCCGCGCCCCCGGTGGACGGGAGAACCTGCCGGAGAGCGCGCTGAGGGCAGCCCAGGCCGGGGTCTGGGCACAGCGGGACACGGGGCTGCACCAGGCAGGTCTGACGGCCGTGAGAGGCAGAGCCCAGCACAGGGCGGGGCAGGCCCGGAGCCACACGACGAGCGGGAAACAGGCACGTCCTCGGGGGACAGGAGCAGACGCCGTCCCCTCCGCTCTCGCCCCAGACACCGTTCTCTGGGGTCCACTCGCTCCCAAGGGCTGCGGCCACACGGGCCTGCCTTGGCTGCAGACGCCACTGCGCCTTGACGGGCGTCAATGACCTTCGCGCCTGACCTACCTCAGACGCAGGAAGCAGTTCCACTAGGGGGTCCCTGACAGCTGGGGCGTTGGCGGGCACAGGGAGACCCTGCCAAGGAACACGGGAGAGAGGGAGGAGCACGGCCACCCAGCACGCAGCTCCGGGAGCGGGAGCGGGTGGGCGAGGGGTGTGGCCGGCCTCGCAGACACTCCCCTGCTCTGCCAGTGGACGTCCTGCCCAAGGACACACGCATCCACATCCCAGGCCACACGCCGGCCCCGCTATGTGACAGCTAAGCAAGAATCCCACCCAAAGATCAGAAAACCAGAATCCTTTGACACTGACGGCAAGTTGCTGTGCACGAGGCTCTGAGCACGACGCGGCCAGGCCCAGCTGTGGGGGACGGGGGCCCAGGAGCGCTCGTGTGAGGCCCAGACACATAGCACCCACGAGCCTCCTGCAGGGGGTCCCGGCGCGCTGGGGAGAAACACTCTCACCTCAGGCTTCGTGCCACGGACCCCAGCGGCTCCCCGTCCTGCCCTCGCCCAGACGCTCCTTCCCTGAACTGGACTGCTGAGGTGCTGGTGGCGGGTCGGCCAGGACCGAGCCACACCGCCACGGCCACGGCTGTGAACATGCTCCATGCGGGCGGGGGCCAGACGCTCTCACGGCAGCGGAGACCCCCAGGACGGTGAACCCCACGTGAGGCCACGCTCAGGGGGGAGACAGGGCGGACGGGCGTGGGAGGCAGAGGTCAGCGGGAGGCTGGGTTCCACTGCGCACGGGGGCCTCTCCCCGCCCACTTACTTATCCTGCGGAGCCGTGGCGCTGCCCTGAGACCCAGCGAGGCGCTTAAAGACATTCAACTCGTTACAGGGCCGGCTGGGCGGGGAGGGAGGGGGCGAGAGGCTCGCCTCTGAGCTGCGGGAGAAGAGAAGATCACACGTGGTTCCAGGAGGTCCCCCCGCACGGGCTACTCCGAACGTGTCCCCCAACACACCCGCCACGTAAGGGTGGCAAAGCAGCGGCAGCTCCCCCGGAAGTCTGGGGCGACGCCCGCAGCCAGAGGTGTGAGGTAGGGTCACCCCAGGGCCCCGCGGCTCCCGGGACACGCGTGACGAGGACCAGCCAGAGCAGCAGCGGCAGGAGAGCTGAGTGGGTGCCAGCGCCCTGACCAACACCGGGACCCAGGGGCACCTCCACATGGGCACCGGGCAACGAGCTGGCACAAGCGCACGGGCGGGCGGCCCCCACCGTCCACGCACAGCCCCGGCCATCTGAGGCCCCTCACTCTGCGTGGCCTGGAACCACGGCAACAGCCACAGAGGAGCAGGGTGAGCCAGAGAACCACAGGCCTCACGGAGCCCGGACTGGCCCCTCGCAGGTCACAAGCTCAGGACAGGCGTCCTAGGGGATGCCAAGGAAAGACTCGCACACCTCTCCCTCACCACAGCACACCGGGGCCAAGCACGGGCACGGCCAGGAAGAAGGCTGCGCCGATGTCCCAAGGAGGCCGGCTGGCCAGGTTGGGCCCCCCACTGACCAGTGTCCCCCAAACTGACCAGCGTCCTCAAACTGACCAGTGTCCCCCAGTGACCAGTGTCACCTAGCTACCAGTATCCCTTACTAGTCAGTGTCCCCCAGCTGACCAGTGTCCCCTCAGATGACCAGTGTCCCCCCAGATGACCAGTGTCCCCCAGCTGGCCAGTGTCCCCCCAGCTGATCAGTGTCTCCCCCCCAGCTGGCCAGTGTCCCTCACGCTGACCAGTGTCCCCCCAGCTGAACAGCCCTCAGACCTGTGTGGGGGCGACACTCACTGCTTCTGCTCCTTGGCCTTGACCACCTCTGCTTTCTCGGCTGCCTTCCTCTTGGCAATGGGGGAAGGTTCCGGAATCCTCTTTTCTGACAGTGATGATTGCCGGGAGCTGAAACGGAAGAAGAGTCAGTTAGTTCTACAACTGGGAGTGCCAGGGAGTGAACTGCACACACAGCGCGCGCGCGCGCGCGCACACACACACACACACATACACAGCAGAGCACACACACACACAGAGTACACACAGAGCAGAGCACATACATGCATACACACACACAGAGCAGAGTACACACACACAGCAGAGCACACACAGACACACACAGCAGAGCACACGTGCACACACACAGAGTACACACACAGCAGAGCACACACAGACACACACAGCAGAGCACACACGCACACACACAGAGTACACACAGAGCAGAGCACACACATGCATACACACACACACACAGCAGAGCACACACAGACACACAGCAGAGCACAAACACACACACACACAGCAGAGCACACACGCACACACACAGAGTACACACAGAGCAGAGCCTGGCTCGAGTGTCTTCCCCGTCCACACTGCCTGCCCCTGACCCCACCCCTCAGGGCCGCAGCCTGTGCCCCCCCAGGCTGTGGGAAGCTGGCCGGCAGCCCCGCACGCCGGCCTCACCCTGAGAGGCAGAGCCTGGAGGGGAGCAGGCCAGCGGCCCCCCTGGAGAGCGGCAGGCCAGCAGGGCTGGACTCACAGGCCTGCCTTCGAGGGGCCGGTGGGGGAGGGCAGCTCCTTCTCCCGCGAGGACAGGCCCCTGCTCTCGGCCCTCAGGCTCGAGTCCTGCTCCTCAGCCACGGACGCCAGGGGGCTGGGGGGGCCGGCCTCCCCCGCGCCCGAGTCGCCCGCCCCCTCGCTGTCCGCGTAGAGCAGCTCCATCTGCGTGGTGGTCCTGCGTCGCGCCTGCGGGAGCAAGGACAGACGGACAGACGAGCATCAGGACGCGGAGGGAGGGGCGGAGTCCTGAGAGCTGTCCGTGCACTCAGTCCCCCAACACGCAAATGGAGAAACTGAGGCGTGGGGAGATGGGGACCCACCGAGGAGTGTGTCCCAGTGTGGCAGGTGGCCGGGCGGGCCCTCGGGCCACGGCGGACGGCCCCCCGCGGTTCATGCCGCAAAGGGGGAGGGAATGAGCCCAGGTCAGGCAGCCCCGGTCCCGCACCAGCCCACCCTCAGCCCCGCGGGCCCTCCGAGGCCTCACCCCATGCACAGGCCTGGCGCCCTGGACCCAGCACAGCGGCAGCTGAGCCCAGCCTGGGTGCCGGGGGCAGCCGGTGACCCTGCACCACTGGCCAGAGAGCGAGTTGCCAGCTGGGGCCTGAGTCCAGGAGGGGGGCCACTCTCAGACTCCTCACGGTCTGGGACGGACACTGCCGTGCCCCGGGACCTGGTGACCACAGCCCTGCCTCCTGCCGTCCTGCCCTCGGCTCTGCCCCAGGCATCACCCTGGGTGCGTGGGTGCGTGGTTTCGGGCCCAGCTGAGCTCCGCCCTTCTCCACAGCACAGAGCCGGGCAGCCAGCCTGCGGGCACTGCCAGCCTGTGGCACTGTCAGCCTGTGGCACTGCCAGCCTATGGCACTGTTAGCCTGCAGCACTGTTAGCTGCGGGCACTGCCAGCCTGTGGCACTGCCAGCCTGCGGCACTGTTAGCCTGCGGGCACTGCCAGCCTGTGGCAGTGTTAGCTGTGGGCACTGCCAGCCTGCGGGCCTGGCTCCCTCCCCGCCCGGGACTCGGCTCATTGCCCGCCTCACCCATGTGTCTGCAGAGTCTGGAGGCCGTGCAGGCTGGAACCCCCAGGACTGGAGGGAGGGGCGAGGGAGTGGGACGGGAGTCGGCGGGCCTCACCTTGTTCTTGGGGGTCACCTCTCCACACAGCTTCCTCAGGTCTGACGACAGCGAGCTACAGGCAAACAAGCCGGTGGGGGCGGGCTCCCTGCCCTGCTCGGAGCACCCAGCCGAGCACTGCCCAGGGGCTGATGTCAGACAGAGGGAGCCCGACCCTCGCTCCTGGCCGCTCCCCCGGCTCCCGCCCCGCCCCGTCCGCCCCCTCCTGCCCCTACCTCCCGTCGGACCCCGGGCTGTGCAGAGGCGCGTCCTCGTCTGTGCTGTCCTCGGCATTCTCTGGAAGAAATGTGCAGAACGGCCCCTGAGCCACAGGCCCGGCTCGGCAGGAGGGGGACGGGGCACAGAGCGACACACCCCGCCCAGCGTCTCCGCACGCCCCTGGCTGGACACCGAGGCAGGAGGGAGACGCCCTGCAATGTGTCCTAGTGGAGGGAAAACGAAATGTTCGGAGTAGGAGAAGCTGAGGCGGAGTGACGGCGAGCCGAGACGAGACTGAGCCCGCGGTGTCACACCTGCAGCCGTGCCGAGCCTGAAGCTTCCGGGCCTACCAGGGAAGCTGGGGGGCAGCGCCTGCACCCCGCAGTCTAGTGAGGCTACAAGCAGCATGCAGCACACGCAGGGCAGGACAGGGCATGCAGCAGCGCCCAGAGCAAAGGGCCTCCGGCCAGCAGGGGTGGCGGGGAAGAGAGGGGGAGGGGGGGAAGAGGAGGGGAAGGGGAGGTGGGGGAGGGGAAGGGGAGGTGGGGGAGGGGAGGAGAGGGGTACAAGGAGATGGGGAGGTCAGGGAGATGGGGGAGAGTGAGGGGAGATGGGGAGGTGGGGGAGGGTGGAGAGGGAGATGACTGTGGGGAATGAAAGGGGAGATGGGGGCATGGGAGAGGGGAGAGGGGGAGGGGTGGGGAGGAGGAAGGGGAGTGAGGGTGGGGAGGGGAGATGAGGCAGGACATGGGGAAGGCAGGCAGATGCGGAGGCTGGGAGGAGAGAGGGGGAGAGGACGTGCATACCCAGCCCGGCCGTGGGTCATGGCCGCATGGACAGGGCTGGGGGCAGCAAGCTCACAGGGTCCTTCTGAAAACAGCCGCTGTCTCAGCCAACACACACACACACATGCGCACGCGCACACACACACACACAACTCAGGCAGTACACAAAGGCAACTGATGAGAAACCTCACTGGGACCCCGGCACCCCTCAGACACTGTCACCCCACAGGCGCCCAGCCTCCCTGAGCTGCCCCACCCGGGGAGGCGTGTGAGGGAGGAGAGCAGAGACCCGGGGTCCTGAGCAGGACTGAGGAGACAGTGTGCAGGAACCAACGCAGCCCAGAGTGGGAGACAGTGCCGGGATGAGGGCAGTGATGGGACGAGGACCTTGACTGACCGGGACAGCGTCCGACTAGGAGAGCGGCTGACCGGGACAGTGTCCGACTAAGAGAGCGACTGACCGGAACAGCGTCCGACTAGGAGGGCGGCTGACCGGGACAGCGTCTGACTAGGAGAGCACACACGGGGGTCACCTCTCCACACAGCTTCTAGGAGAGCGGCTGACCGGGACAGCGTCCGACTAGGAGAGCGGCTGACCGGGACAGTGTCTGACTGGGAGAGCGGCTGACCGGGACAGTGTCTGACAGGGATGGCGTCGATTAGAACAGTACGGCCCAAGAACAGTGCTGGGCTGAGGACCAGGGTTGTCTAGGACAGTGTCTGGGAACAATCTATAACTTGGACAGTGTCCGACTAGGACAGTGTCGGGACCAGGTCCGTGTTTGGACGGGGACAGTTCCTTATCACACACAGAGGTCTGGCATGCACGTGGCGGGGCAGCCCTCCAGACACCGCTAACTACCCCATTCCTGCTGGCCAGCCCTTGCCCGGTGACCCTCCCTGCTCCCCCTCCCCACATCTGCGGCTCTTCCACAGTCCCCCGCACCCAGCACAGCTGTCAGGGCTCCCTGAATGGCACAGGCCACAGGACAGTTTCCTGGATCTACAGTGTCGAGTGGTGTCTACACAGAGTGTCAAGAAAAACATCTACTCCAAGCGCTGAGTTGGTGTCTACACGACTGCCAGAGACAAGCCCACGCCACGAAGCCCGAGGTGCTCAGAGGCCGCTGTCCCTCATACACCCCGTGTGTGTTCTGTGTCCCATGTGTCCGGTCCCTCATACGTCCCGTGCCCATGTGTCCCAGTGTGTCCCCAGCGTGTCCTACGGGCAGGCGTGGCAGCTCACAGCGCCAGACTCTGTACCTAACGCACACGTGGGGATCTCCTCCTGCATGACACACGTGTGACCAAGTCTACCAGAGAAAACCCAGCTGAGGCTGGACAGTTCCCAGGCCAGGACCATGTTCCATCCCAGGAAGAGTTTGTGAGCTCCCAGGAAGGGGCTGGAGGTCGCCCAGTCACCTGTGTTCTCCTGAGAAGACCAACACTGTCTCCAGGATGCTTCCCCTTAATGCACACACACCAAACTCGGGCCTTCAAATGTCGAAAGACTGGGCCAACCACAGGGAGCCCCACGCAGGGAGGAACAATAAGGGAAAACTAAGAAAGTACAGACAGTCCTGAGTGCTCCCCAGTGAAATCCCGGTGTGCTCCTCAGTAAGGCTCTGAGTGCTCCCCAGTAAGACTCTGAGTGTCCCCAGCAAGGCATTGAGTGCTTCCCAGTGAAATCTGAGTGCTCCTCAATAAGGCTCTGGGTGCTCCCCGGTGAAGGCTCTAAGTGCTCCCCAGTGAAGGCCATGAGTGCTCCCGGATGAAAGCCCTGAGTATTCCCAGGTGAAAGTCAACTGTTCTTCAGTGAAGTCCCTGAGTGCTCCCCAGTGATGGTCCTGTTTGCTCCCCAGTGATGCTCTGAGTGCTCTCCAGTGAAGGCTGAGTGCTCCCCAGTGAGGCCCTGTTTGCTCCCCAGTGAAAGCCCTGGGTGAGAAGAGAATGGTGATTTGCACAGGCTGAGCCTGAGGCAGGAGGAGACTCGGGGTACGGGGAAGGTTTGAGAAGGGAGCCCCAGCACCTCAGGAAAGCGCTGTTTGCAGGTGTCTGTTAACACACAGCACAAATCCCCAGGCATCGGCCATCCAAGGCTTCTCAGGCACGTCCAGGGCCATGGCGGTTCCTCCCGCTCGGAGGGAACGCCCCAGCCTCCCCCAAGCACAAGCATGTAAAAAACTGAGCCGTGTCAGACCCGGCAGGAAAGAGCTGGTCAGGGCATAGTGATGAAACGACACTGCTCCCCCTCACTCAGAAAAGTCCTCCCTCGAGGACTAACATCCTCTGAAGCCCCAGGACCACGGCCCGACTCCCACGTGAGAGGTGCCAACCTAGAGCCACGTCTGTTATGACCCGGCACGATGGCAGCCACGAACCCGACTCCTCGCAAAATTCTACAGCTTAATCATATCAAACACTAGTAACGGCTAAGAACCATGCAAATACGCAGCCAAGAATTTCTGTGATGCAAATGGCGATTTCAGCGTTAAGAAGGCATCTTCGCTCCATGTTTTCTTACAAGAAATAAGAGAAGAATTCATGAATCCAGAGCGCAGAAAATGAAAGAGAACACGGAGGTAAGCTGGAACCTCTGGACACTGAGAACTTTTAGATCAGGAATGTGCAAGAAGAACACAAATTTAGTATGTGTGGTCATGAATACATTTTAAGAAGACCATGCGAAGATCAGGTGGCTGCCAATAAAAGTGCTATAAACACAATGTACCACAATTAGTGTTCATGAACAATTAGTAATCCATGCAGCCGTGGGGTACACAGAAAGCTGGCCGTACTTACCTACGGGTACGCTATCTAGATCTGTGTAAATAACAGCAAAGGGAAACAAAAGCGATATTCCGTCAACACAGGGCCGAGTGAGGGCTCCCACATCAACCACGAGCATGCAGTGCGGTAAGAGCTCGAGAACAGCGCCACTCGCAAAAACCACTAGTGAGGTGGGGAGGTGACACGGAATGAAATAAATTTCAAAATCTTTTAAACAGCTCACTTAGAAACTCGGTGCCTCTGGTTTATCTATCGAACTGGTTGTGAAAGGGTCTAAGCCGGCCTATTTGGGTCGGGAACCGCTTCCCGGAACAGGATTCCCCGCCCCCCCACCACCAATCTACAATCCAAGCATGCAGATTAACAAACCAGCCCAGCCCTGGGGCACCTATCCGGTGCAGCGCCAGGACCCCAGTGGGCACGCGTCTCCGTTACCTTGCAGGGCGGGGGCCAGCAGGGCGTCCAGCTCGGGGTTCAGCTCCGCCTTCTCCTTGAGCATGTGGAACAAGAGCTGGTTCTGGGTGGCGCTGGTTATCTCCGTTTGCTTCAGGCGGCCCTCGAGGACTTTGATCTGGGCCTCTTTCTGGGCAGCCTGAAGACCCTGCAACCAGAGCCCCGGGCAAGTCAGGGGCAGAAGAAAGCCCAGGTCCGAGTGTGCCCCGTCGCGCACCCACCTGCACCCACCTTGTTGATGCCCATGGACAGGAAGTGCTCAAGCAGGTACCGGGCTTCCGTGAGCGTGCAGGCGTGGATGATGGCAGCCACGTCCAGAGCGTCCCCTTCCTCCTGCAGAGAGCACGGGGCAGGCTCTGAGCCGTGGGAAAGCACCCCCGTGTCCATGTTCCCCACATAGCCCCTGACATGGGGCGTCACTGAAGAGACCCTAGGGTGCTGAGTCACAGGAGATGAGGGTTGCCGAGGCAGATGGGCTGTGCACACGCCTCTGGGCCTGACCTCACTGCTCCAGGCCTGATCCCGGGAACAGGAACCCCAGGCCGCTCCGAGCACCCACCTTGGTCTCCTCCATCTGCATGATGTTGGCCTGGCAGTCGGCGATGCTGTCGTTGATGTAGTCGATGTTGGCGGTCAGGGCCTCCACCTCCTCGCTCAGGCTGCTCCCACCACGGTCTGGCTCGCTGCTCTCCTGGGCCAGCTTCTCCCTTCTTTTCCAGAGCTTCTCGCGCCTCCGAGTCAGTTCCTCCCGTTGCTGTGGAGAAAACAGGTGGGACTCAGGAATTCGAAGGCTGGAGAACAGGGCACTTTGTGAATGGGCTGCTGCAGGGTTGGGGCAACGCAGCAGGTGGGAGGGATGGACATGCTGAGGGAGGGAAGGACATGCTGAGGGGAAGGAAGGACGTGCTGAGGGGAGGGATGGATGTGCTGAGGGAGGGAAGGACGTGCTGAGGGGAGGGATGGATGTGCTGAGGGAGGGAAGGAAGTGCTGAGGGAGGGAAGGACATGCTGAGGGGAGGGAAGGACGTGCTGAGGGGAGGGAAGGATGTGCTGAGGGGAGGGATGGACGTGCTGAGGGGAGGGAAGGAAGTGCTGAAGGGAGGGATGGACGTGCTGAGGGGAGGGAAGGACGTGCTGAAGGGAGGGATGGACGTGCTGAGGGGAGGGAAGGACGTGCTGAGGGAGGGAAGGACGTGCTGAGGGAGGGAAGGGCGTGCTGAGGGGAGGGAGTACATGCTGAGGGAGGGAAGGACATGCTGAGGGAGGGAAGGATGTGCTGAGCGGAGGGAAGGATGTGCCGAGCGGAGGGACCAATGTGCTGTGGGGGAGGGAAGAGCACACTGATGGGAGGGAGCCACAAGCTGAGATAGGATGTGCTGAGGGTTGTGAGGACATGCTGAGGGGAAAGGACGGGCTGAAGGGAGAGACGCAACGAGGTGCAGGCCACAGGAGCAGCCGGGTGGGGCCGGGGATGGCACTTCCAAGGGGTGAGGAAACACTGGCAGAAACCCTGGGCTCAGCTCAGCGATGGAGAATCTGTGCAGGCCACAGGGTCCATGCGGGCTTGAGGGCTGTGTGGCAGGGCTGCTGTTCTCTGCTGCCACCAGTGACAGTGACAGTGGCCTGACCACACACAGCACTGTGAACTTACCCAGCACCCAGCGACACACTGTGCCTGGGAAGGAGCTGGGGAAGCACAAGCTGCACATCCATTAGCTAAAGGGGCTTCAGGTCCCTGCGCTGAGGGCAGAGACAGCACTGGGGGAGCCATAAGGGGAGATGTGCCGGCACTAGGCTGGGGGCGGGGCCTGCACTGGGCTGGGGCGGAGCCTACAAAGGGCTGGGGCGGGGCCTCACTGGGCTGGAGGTGGAGCCTACACTGGGCTGGGGCGGGGCCTGCACTGGGCTGGGGTGGAGCCTGCACTGGGCTAGGGCGGGGCCTGTACTGGGTTAGGACGAGGCCTGTACTGGGCTAGGCCGGGGCCTGCACTGGGCTGGGGCGGGGCCTGCACTGGGCTGGGGCGGAGCCTGCACAGGGCTGGGGCGGGGCCTCACTGGGCTGGGGGTGGAGCCTACACTGGGCTGGGGCGGGGCTGCACCGGCTGGGCGGGGCCTCACTGGGGCGGCTGGGCACTGGGGCGGGGCTGGCGGTGCACCTGCAGCAGCCGGTCCATGTCGGCCTCCATGCTGGAGATGGTCATCTTCTGCATCACGATGTCGGTCACCCTGCGCTCCAGCAGCTGCCACTTCATGCGCGCTGCCTTGGAGGTGAACACTCGGCCGGGCTGCCCCTTGCGCGGGTCCCTGGCCCTGTGGGCACACCCGAGGACACGGTGCTGACCAGCAGGCGGGGAGCCCGCGGGCCAGGCGCCACCCACAGCCAGGACCTCGCAGGGCCAGGCCCCAGCACTGACCTGGCTCCGTTGGTGGCGGGCGAGGGCAGGGCCTGCACCCTGGCCACCGGGACGCGGGACCACGCAGGGGTCCCGGCCTTCGTGGCATCTGTGTCCCCGGCACCCGCGCCAGGGCCTTGCGCGGGGGCGTCTGACGAGCTGGGTTTGCGCGGGACTTTGCCGGCCACTTTGTCTGACATGGGTCGCACCTGCCGGCGGAGTGCCGTCACCTGCAACGGCAGGACAGGGGGTCATCGGGGTCCGCTCCTCTCCACACCGTGCCTGCCCGCGCCCTCCTTGCCAACCTCTGACCTCCTCAGTTTTCCGGCGAAGTACGACCTCCTGGTTCCTCTTCTGAGCTTCCAGCAGCCTCAGCTGGTGCTGTGAGACACAGGAGGGTGTGAGCCACCCCTTCTGCCCTCCCGGCCAGGCAGAGCAGCACTGCCCAGGGCCCACGCGTGAGCACACGCACTCGGCCTCCGCAGCTGGATGTCCACACAGGACCAACCGCAACTGCCCTGCTCGCACTCAGTGGTGGACAGTGGCCGGAGCCTCCAAGCAGGGCAGGCAGCCCACAGTGGAGGCAGCGGCCACCGGGAGGCAGGAGCCGCTGCACTGACCCGCAGGTCAGGGACCTGTGTCCCCGCGGCCGGCCGGCAGTGATGCTCCAGGCCACGGACTCCTGCGAGCTTCAGAGGGACCAAAGTCAGGACGAATCGGGGCTGGAAGAGAGCCTGGAGCCTCGCTGAGGTTCTCTGACCACTGAGCTAAGGGTGGGTGCGGGTGTGGACACGGGGGCTGAGAGCTCGCCTCCCAAGGGTGGGGGCTCGAGGGAGGACTGTACCCTGGTGGAGTCTCTTCGTTGCCTGCCACAGGCAGAGGAGCAGGGTCACGCGTGCTCTCTGTGACAGCTCTGTCTGCGCCTTGTCACGCCTTTTCCCCCTCAGAAACACAGCCTCACCTCACCCCTGCATGCAGAGCCCCAGTGCTCCGAGTGTGTGGGGACGAGCAGGCTAAGAAGCGGCTCGGTGGGTGAGGGAGAGGCACCGAGCCCTGGGACAGTCGGGGGCTCTGTGCAAGCCCAGACTGTCTGCTGGTGGACAAGACTAGACAGGCCCCTCCCAGGGAGGGCCTCTACCCCGAGGGAACCAGGGTGCCAGGAAACCACCCCGCACAGCTGTAAGTTCCCAGGAAAAACCACAGTGCGTGTCCACTGAAGAGCAGTGAGCACACACGGCCCGTCCATCTGCGGAGCTCTGAAGAGGGAGGGGGAGGGGGGCGCGAGCTCTGCAGGCCTGGCACGTGGGTCCCTGCGCACGGCAGGGGGCCGCAGGAAAGGGCGGGGCTGCAGAGGGCTGGGACTCGTGTGGGCATGGCAGTCAGCACCCCGGCAGCTGGCTCAGGGCACAGCTCTGAGGGGGGCCGAAGGTGAGTCTTCGGGCACTGAAAGAGCCACTGAAAGACTGTCCTTCAGCAGGAGGGACTGTGGGACGAGGGGCAGGCAGGGGCCACACTGGCTGTGGCAGTGCTGGGGTGGGGGGAGGGGAGGCCTGCGGGCCGGTGGCACGACTGGCAGGTTGCTCCCCGCCCCCCAGGGCGCCCCTCAGCCCCCTCGATTTCCCCTGTGGCGCTCATCTAGAAACTGCACTTGTGTTTTCTGTGGAGAGGATTTAGACAGGCTGGGGCAAGGAGGCAGCACAAAACCCAGCCTACAGCAGGGAGGAGAAGAATCACAGATAAACTTTCTTTGTAGAAAGATCCATGTCGCCAAAAAACTACAAGGGAAAATCTACCGAGCTGAGTCTAACCCTGACCCCAGGACACGGCTTGAGGCCTCTGGGGACCTGCATGGCGTGTTCCGGCCACTCGGACAGGCCTGCTCGTCGCTGTGCTGGGTCTCTGCCAGCGCCAGCTGTGGTCACTGTCTCTGAGGTTGTTTGTGCTGGAGGCGTTAGAGCCATGTCCATGGCTGACTCCTGGCTCTGTGCTCAGCTCTCACTCCCGTCAGCGCTGGACTGGAGATGGAGCCCAGGTGGGCCTCGGGCACGGCAAGTATGCTACCTACCGTGCTCTCTCCTGACCCCCGTGTCCCAGCTTTTAATAGACAATTGACAACCATTTGTGGAAGGACCCTGAATGACTCAACTGCCCCCTCAACTGGAGACGCTCTGGTTCCAAGTAACTCTGACGTACGTGCTAATAGATTTTAGCACGGGGTAGAATCTCTGATTTAGGTTAGTTACTCAGTCCACGTTCTCAGGAAGAGAAGCCTTGGGTCAGAGGGCCCGTGGCACTGCGGCTGCACCTGACTCTCAGGCGGAGAAGCAGCTCGGGGCCCCCACCGCCTCCTCCCTCCCTGCCACTTCCTGCCATCTCCTGCCCAGAGAGCAGCCTCTGGGAAGTGCAGGACAGTGCAACACTGTCTTTCCCGAGGCATGGCTGAGCCAACAGCCCTCCAGGAGAGGAACCGTCCTGCTCCGTGGTCAGCATCCCTCGGGTCCCAGCCTCGTGGGGACCCCAGGAGCCCCGGGGCGCAGCCCGTCCCAGTCACACCGGGGTCGTTGCTCACGTCTCTTTTCCGCTGGTCTTTCTTCAGCTGCGCGATCTCTCGGTTCCTCCTGGACTCTGTCAGTCTAGCCTTCTCTTGTTCCTCCTTCATCTGCTTCATCAGTCGGACCTACGATACCCGGACACGGTGGTTGGGGAGGCGGTCACGTGTTCGGAACCGTGGCACAGCCCACGGCTCTGGCCTCTCAGGAACACGTCTGCGAGGCAGGAGGGGCCGGTGCGATTCCGATGCATCCCTGATGCAGTTCCCCTGCACCAGCACCCTGCCGGCCGCTTCCGCTCAGAGCTGCGTGAGTTCAGGTGGTCTGTGGAGGTGGACCAGGCCCCTCACCCAGTGGTCCCCTGTCTCAGATGCTCTCCGGGAAGGACTCGAGAGCACAGGTTGGCCCTGGGCACTGGTCACTCCAGCCCCCCCTCTGCCCTGAAGCCAAGGGTGCTCCAAGGGTGCTCCAAGGGTGCTCCAAGGGTGTCCTCCATGCCAAATGCGAAGGACAATGAGCAGCGGCAGAGTGGGCGGCGAGCCAGCACTCAGAACCTCCCCGGGGGCAGAGAAGAGAAACCAGACTCTCCACACGTGGGGTGAGGAGGCCCCAGGTCAGAGAGACGACCCCCAAGAGAGGAGCTCAGGGCAGAAGGAACTTCTGGGAGGCTGAACAGGGCTGCATCTGGGCGGTGTAATTTGGGTGTACCTGAGTGTCTGCACACCCCCACACCTCACCCCTAGGAACAGTCACCCCGGGCAACCCTGTGTGACTCGGAGCCCAATTCAGTGATGGGGAGCAATAGGAAAGACGCCTGTGGGGACAGACCTGGTCACTAAGATGGACCACACTGTACCACCCACCAACACCCAGCCTGACTGTACTGCCAGAACACCCGGACCAGCCACACTGTACCACCCACCAACACCCAGCCTGACTGTACCGACCAGAACACCCGGACCAGCCACACTGTACCACCCACCAACACCCAGCCTGACTGTACTGTCAGAACACCCCAACCCAGCCACATTGTACCACCCACCAACACCCAGCCTGACTGTACTGCCAGAATACCCCAACCCAGCCACACTGTACCACCCACCAACACCCAGCCTGACTGTACCGACCAGAACACCCGGACCAGCCACACTGTACCACCCACCAACACCCAGCCTGACTGTACCGACCAGAACACCTGGACCAGCCACACTGTACCACCCACCAACACCCAGCCTGACTGTACTGCCAGAACACCCCAACCCAGCCACACTGTACCCACCCACCAACACCCAGCCTGACTGTACCGACCAGAACACCCCAACCCAGCCACACTGTACCACCCACCACCAAACACCCAGCCTGACTGTACAGACCAGAACACCCCGACCCAGCCACACTGTACCACCCACCAACACCCAGCCTGACTGTACCGACCAGAACACCCGGACCAGCCACACTGTACCACCCACCAACACCCCAGCCTGACTGTACCGACCAGAATACCCCAACCCAGCCACACTGTACCACCCACCAACACCCCAGCCTGACTGTACCGACCAGAATACCCCGACCCAGCCACACTGTACCACCCACCAACACCCAGCCTGACTGTACTGACAGAACACCCCAACCCAGCCACACTGTACCACCCACCAACACCCAGCCTGACTGTACTGACAGAACACCCCAACCCAGCCACACTGTACCACCTACCAACACCCAGCCTGACTGTACTGTCAGAACACCCCAACCCAGCCACACTGTACCACCTACCAACACCCAGCCTGACTGTACTGCCAGAACACCCCAACCCAGCCACACTGTACCCACCTACCAATACCCAGCCTGACTGTACTGACCAGAACACCCCAACCCTGCCACACTGTACCACCCACCAGCACCCAGCCTGACTGTACTGACCAGAATACCCTGACCCAACCACACCGCACCCATGCGCCAGACCCCCACCTGACTGGAACGCGCCACTCCATCCCCACTGGCTAGTGCCCGGCACAGCCCGCCACACGCCACACCTTGGTTTTCTTCATCTCCATCACGTCCTGCTGCAGCTTCTTGAGCTGCTTCTCGTACTGAGACTGGTTCTTCAGCAGCCTGGCGTGCTCCTTCTGGGCTGTCTGCAGCCTCTGCAGCTCCTTGTTCATGGCTTGCAGCTTCTTCTCGTATTCCGACTTCACCTTCTTGGCCTTTTCTTCAGAGTAAGACTCCACAGAGCCTGCGGGAGCCAAGGGCAAGGGTGGTGTGACGCACAGACCGAGAGAGAAGAGCGCCTCCGAGTAGGGAACTGAGCCACAGGCCCACTATCTGCCGACGGCCTGCTGGCCGAGCTGTGAAGACGGGTGACTATGGTTGATTTTCAAAACATTCCCAGCATAAATCAGGATACAAACCAACGAGGCACAAGTGAAGGCAGAATCCTAAATACTGTGACTCCCTCTGTGATCTTGTTCCTTCCAGTAAGAGGGGCACCAAGAGAGGATGACTGGATAAGGAAGCCATGAAGCTAGCGGAGCACTACCCGAGCACAAGGAGTGAAAAGTGCACGCAGTATGCTGACGCCTGGACGGGTCAGGAGAGCAGCGTGCTGAGTGAACCAGTCAGAGGGGGAGGGAGAGACACAGAAGGACCTCACTCCTATGCGGGTATAAAGAAGCACAGCAGGGGAATAACTAATGGCCGAAGGCAATGGAAGCAAAGAGCAGAACTGGTCCTTGGTAGGGAGCCCCTGGAGAGGGGGACAGGTCAGGGAAGAGAACCTCGAAAATGACAGGGGGAGGGACCACTGGGACCAGAACCAGACACTGAAAGGAAGTCAAGTGACAAGCACGCTGCCTTATAGGGTAGTAGACAGACCTTAGTGCCCGACAAAGGGAAAAAGAGGGCCGGAGTGATAGCACAGCGGGTAGGGCGTTTGCCTTGCATGCGGCAGACCCAAGTTCAATCCCGGCATCCCATATGGTCCCCCAAGCACCACCAGAAGTAACTCCTGAGCATCACCGGGTGTGACCCAAAAAGCAAAAAAAGAAAAAGAAAAAAAGGAAAAAGAGGGGCTGGAGTGATAGCATAGCAGGTAGGGCATTTGCCTTGCACGCGGCCGACCCGGGTTCAAATCCCAGCATCCCATATGGTCCCTTGAGCACCGCCAGGAGTAATTCCTGAGTGCAGAGCCAGGAGTAACCCCTGTGCATCGCCAGGTGTGACCCAAAAAGAAAAAAAAACAAAAAAAAAAAGGAAAAAGGAACAAGAAAATAGTGACTGTCCTTGAGGCAGGTGGGGGCAGTCGGGGGCGGGGGCACTGTGGAAGTGGGCACTGGCGAGGAGATCCAGGTTGGAATACTGTGCGACTGAAACTCAGTCGTGAGTGACTGTGACTGTGATTCACGGTGACTCCCCGAAAGAGAGAGTAGAGTCTGTGGTGCTGGAGGGGCCCTGGGCGGCAGCACACCCGCCTCTCCCGCCGGGCGCCAGCTCACCTAGGTTCTGCAGCACCTGGTCCCGCTCCAGCTGGGTGTCGCGGATCTTGTGCTGCAGCATCACCAGTTTCTCCTCGTACTGCTTCTTCAGCGTCTGCAGTCGCTTCTGGCTGTTTTCTAGTTCATCGATCAGCTTTTGCTTGATGGCAATCTCACAGGTGATGTTTGCCAGGTCTGCTTGGTAATCCGCTACACGGAGGACAAGAACACGCAGGGTGAGTTCCGACTCCCTGGCCGGGCAAAGCCAGGTGCCAAGGCGAAGAGCACGGCGTCCCCACGGGTGCCTCTGCAGGCCCGACAGGCCAGGCCAGGGAAAGGGCGCGGGACAGAGCCAGGAGGAGACGGCGGGGGGAGCCCGGGGCCACCCTGGTCTGGGGGAAGGACATTTCCCCGGCACTCCCAGCACTGAGGCACCTTTGTCATCGGAGTCCGAGTCGGAGTCATCGGAGCTGTCCACCACCTCCACATCCTCCTCCTCGTCCTCCTCGTCCTCGTCCTCCTCCTCCTCACGGTCACTCACATCCTGGTTCTCCTCCTGCAACGTGAGCTGTCACCAAGGCTGCGCCACCGCCACGCAAGCGTGAGGCCACGAGAGTGTGACACGCTTCTTCCCAGTCCTGCTCACGCCACGGCCCCGTGGTGCCCGGCCCCCCGCCACGTCCCCGCTGAGTGTGTCTGTGTCTGAGCTGTTTCTGACGGGAAGGGGCCCGGGGAGCCTGGGGTCAGGTGACGTGACCCCGTGTCTCTGGATGCGACCCTGCAGGTACAGCCGCCCCCGTGCCAAACCTACCACGTCCAGCTCGTGGCTCTCACGCTCGACCGCGCCCTTTTCTTCTTTCTTCTCTGAATCGGTGTCTGCAGTTTCCTCCTTCCCAGCCACGCTTTAAGAAGGGGAGGGTTCAGGTGAGGGGGGAGTGACACCTCCTCTGCTCCTCCTCCCTGATTCTAGGACCATCATGAGTGCTCTGACAGCAGGTCACGTGCTGGGCAGTCAGCACTGCAGGCGCTCGGTGAAGACCCCCCTGACTGACCACCCCAGACTCGGGCATGGGGGAAAGCGAGCCAGCCGCCCTGAGCAGGACAGGACCCTAGGCCACAGACCCCTGCACCCACTGTGCCCCCACGCTAGCACCCCAAGGGTCCACACAGCATGCTAAGCACACAGAACACACCGGCTCCTCAGCGTGACAAATCCCCCTTCAACATGTGAAATGGAGACAGTGCCTTTTACTGATATCTAACACACTGGAAGGTTTGGGCAGATCTGCCTGCAGTCTACACTGGCTGTAGCCACCGAAGGTGTCGATATCGGCTTTCCCGGAGACTGCACTGGCAATGTCTGCGCTGGGTGTGTCCCTCAGGGCTGCTCCACTGGCTGCACATCCGAGTAGCTGCACTCCTGCTCCTGCAGGCTGCTCTCCTGCCTGTCTCCCGTCAAGCTGCATACGTGAGCAATACCCGTCAGACCGTCTACACTGGCCAGATTCACCAAGCTGGCTATGCTGGTCATCTGTAAGGCTGTCTACACTGCCCTTATCCAACAAACATGCTGGTTGAACCACACTGGCCGGATCCAAGAGTCTATACACTGGAGGATCCAGCAGACACTCAACAGTGGAGAGATCGAGCCGTCAGCACCGATGGACCAGCAGACAGTCTACACTAGCAGATCCAGCAGACTTCACTGACCTGCAGCAGGCTGTGTATACTGGCTGGGTCAGCAGAGCCAAGCCCCTGCCCCAAGGCCTCCTGCCCACTACCCCTCTGCTGTGAACACACTCAGCTCAGCCTCCGGAGCAACCACACTCCTGGACTCAGCTCCAGGCAGCAGCCAGTCATGCACCTGCACGGGTCACCCCCGCTGGCCCCAGCAGCCACACGCACGTGGGCCCTGGGCGCACAGCAGAACACGTGTTCCCGACACGCAGCAGCTGGCCCTGGGTGCCTGCCCTCCCTGCCCCGGGACACTCCAGCAGGCTCACGGCTACTCCTGCACACGCCTCATCTTCCCACCAATGGCCCTGAGTTTTGGGTGCAGTTTCCAGGCTCCCAAGTACCAAGGCTCTTACCAGCTAAAAATTCCAGGGCATCAGCAGGCATCAGCTTAATGCTATTTAAATGTTTTTGATGAGTTCAAGTGCTCGGTGCTAGACCCAAATCTCCATCCATGTTTGGCCCCTTCTGAGCACCTCTCAGGGCCCTTAATAAATTCCTTCTTTTCTGTCATCACCCAGGACAATAAACTCATGAGAGGAGGGTCATGCATGTGCACACGCGTG
Organism: Sorex araneus; assembly: GCF_027595985.1. Lineage (NCBI taxonomy): Eukaryota > Metazoa > Chordata > Mammalia > Eulipotyphla > Soricidae > Sorex > Sorex araneus. The sequence goes on from NC_073311.1 coordinate 67,309,018, forward strand.
TAGGCGTGTGGGAGTATGTGCATGTGTACTCCACCTAAGGATTGCACCTCTGTTCTGTAGATACAGAAATCTTTTAACTAAACTGGCATAATTAAGGACAAAAAAAAGGGGGGGCCACTGCCAGCTTCTGCCTTTCCCAGACCAATGGACACACCCTAAGCCCAGGGGAGTCTTCCTCTGAGCAGGAGAGTGACTTCTCAACCCGGGGAGAGACTGAGAGAGCCCAGGAGAAACTGTTCTCCGTGGGGGTCAGAGGGCAACCCCATCTCCTGGAAAGGTGAATGTGATACATCAGCTTCAACCGTATCCCTAGAAGGGGACAAAAGTGACTGCACCTGCTGGCCTGGAATTATTATCAAAAAATTAAAAAGCTGGGGCTGGAGCAATAGCACAGCGGGTAGGGCATTTGCCTTGCACGCGGCTGACCCAGGTTCGATTCCCAGCATCCCATATGGTCCCCTGAGCACTTCCAGGGGTGATTCCTGAGTGCAGAGTCAGGAGTAAACCCTGTGCATCGCCGGGTGTGACCCAAAAAGCAAAAAAAAAAAAAAAAAATCAGAAAGCTGATCAGACTCCCGTAAACACAAGCCAATCCTATTTAAATCAGGGCTGTCCAACAAAACTGCTGTCAGCCACTCGATCTGAACCCGCCTGCACCTGTTATTCTCTTTTCCCTCCCGAAACAAAGGCCAGGGGACGGCAGTCGGCCCCCGTGGGCCAGGCCTGGTGATGGGGCAGCTCAGCCCAACCTCTGACCCAGCACCAGACTGTGACCATGGCAGAGAATAAGGTGCCACGTGGGGTCCAGGTGCCAGGAGCCTGGGGCAGAGCGCCCACCACCCCACATCCAGAATCCAGGGCCCAGCCCAAGAAGAGGCCAGTTCTGGAAGGCCAGGGCCTCTTCCTGCCTTCTGGGGGGCATCAGAGCCGGAGGCCAACTCTGTCCCCAGAGATCGTGCCGAGGACGGGCACACGGGATGGCGGGAAGCCACCTTTTCTGGCCCCTTCCAAAAGAGGCAACTTCACAATGCCCAGATTTTACCCCGTGCAAACAGCCTAATGTCCTACAGAGAGATGGGCGACCCACTGACCACTAGAACTCTGCTGAGCGTTCGGCCCTGGTCAGGCAGAGGGGAGACAGCGCTCTCCAAGGGGAGGGGGCTGTGAGCCGAGACCCTGAACCCCAGCGAAGGTTGGCACTGAGCGTGGAGCTGCCTGCCCCAAAGCACACCGCAGTCAGGGTCCAAGCAAAGCCCAGAGAGGTCTCTTAAAGAGCATGCTTCGTTTCCCAAGTACTTAACTATTATTCTGAAATTACGTTATTTCCTTAATCGTTCTGATTGTTCAGTCCGGAGGGTAGTTTATAGAGAGGTGGCACAGTGGGCGCTGGCCGGCTCACAGCTGACCTGGGCTCAGTCCCCAGCACCACATATGGTCACTGAGCTGGGCCAGGCATGATCGCTGGGCACAGAGCCAGGATAGGTCCTGAGCACTGCCAGGTGTGGCCCCAAGCAAACAAAAATCTAACAAAAACCTACTTATTCTGTGTGTGTTTTTTTTAAATTATTTTTGAGTGAGTAAAAGCGCCAATTTTCATTACAAAGTGAGTTCAGAATTTTAATTATCAAGAGAGTTCAGCGTCTAAATTTTTCTCCAGTCTCTAAAGAGACACTCCCATTTGGATGCTAACTGCATTTTCCGTCTGAAAGGGCCTGTCACCTTCCCGTTACAGCCATTTACTCTACATCACGAGAAACTGGCTGAATCTTAATTCAGTGTCCAGCAAGGGCTCTCTTCTTAAGATGCGTTTCCGCACGCCCCGTGCTTCCGTCAGTCCCGCACGCCTGCTCTGGCCCGGCCCTAACGTGGGGAACGGCAGGGGGGCGGGGTGGGGGGTGAAGGAGAACCCGAGGCTTTCCAACCTTCTTTCTTCTCGACTGCTCTCCTCCAGCTGCTGGAGCCTTCGCGCGCCCAGAGTTGGGAAGCAACGGAGCAGGCACACGGGGCGGGAGGGAAAAGTGACAGTGAGCTCACACGGCAAGTGCATCAGACACGCAGAGTAGAAAGGCAGTACGTTTTGTACGCGCAACAAGCCACAGAGGCGCAAGCAGCTCTCCCCTACGGAGCCAGAGATGCAGGTGCGAAGCTGCCCCCGCCGGCCCGCGGGCGAGCAGGCAGGGAGCGAGGACCGGCCCTCTCCAATTTGACGTGGACCAATTTCCCTGCCCCCAGCCCCCCCTTTTCATGCCCTCTTCCTTCCAAGACATCCAGGAGAGGTGGTCACAGCACCACCTCTTCAAAGCACTTCAAAAAGTAATGCCTTTATACCGCACAACAAAGTACCATTTCTCCTGCACAGGAGGACCCGCCTTACGGCCGGCTTCCCACCGGAACAGACCCCGGAGGAGCATCTCCCCGTGTTGAGAACTCCCGAGTCAGAATCACCCGTCTCAGTGCAGCGAGCGTGGCTGTGAGGCCGAAACTCCCGCCCGGGGCACTGCCTCGGGGCTGTGGTTAGAGGGGCTGCCGGAGGCCGGGGTGAGCGAGGTTACTCCCCAGGAGGGGAAGGCGCAGGGGGGAAGGCGGGTGAGCTGCAGGCTGCCCCTGGCGGAGGGCACACGGGCAGCACGCCGGTGCCCGGCACCCGGTCAGTTCCACCCCCCGGGCTCCTCCCTGGCTGTGACTTCTCCATCCGAGAGCCCCACGGACACCAGCAGGGCCGCGGCCGGGAGCGGCCCCCCAGCCCCTGCCCAGCCTGTGCGTAGGACACGCGTCACTCTGAGCTGAGCATCTGGGCCTGGGGCTGGGTCCCTGGGCACCGAGCACCTTCCCCTCCAGAGCCGCAGCAGGGCAGGCGGGGGCGCGGGAAAGCGCGAGGTGAACACGCAGGAGGGGACGGCCGCCGGCAGGGAGGCAGCTCGCTGGGGCAGCGGGGACGAGGAGCGATGAGGAGAAAGTGGGGAGTATCGGGAGAGGCCAGGGGCACCGAGCAGGGCCCTCTTCAGCTCCGTCTGCTCTGCGCTCACCCTGTCTGTGGGGCCGGGGAAGCTGCACCCTGGTACGCCCGAGGAACCCAGTGCGGCTCCAGCCCTCCTGCCAGCCTGAGGACTCGGCCGCAGCCTCACTGGGGACGGGGCCCTAGAACCAACCCTCCCGAGTCAGGGACTGCACTGCCTGGAGAAGCCACGCCCCTCTGGACACCCCTCCAGCCCCCTCTAGACCGCCACTAGGCCCTCTTCTAATCCCGCTCAAGACCCCCTCTAGACCCCCTCTAGATGCCCCCTAGACCTGCTCTAGAACCCTCTAGATACTCTAGAAGACGCTCTAAACCCCTCTAGCTCCCCCTCTAGACCTGCTCCAGAACCCCTCTAGATCCCTCTAGACCCCCTTGGATCTCTTCTAGACCCTTCTCTAGTCCCACTCAAGACCCCCTTTAGACTCCCCCCTATAGCTGCTCTAGACCCCATCCAGATCTCTCCAGACCCGCTCTAGACCCCCCCACCTCTAGATCCCTCTAAACTTCCTCTAGAACCCCCTCTAGCCCTGCTCTAGACCCCCCACCCGGGCTTGCTCTAGACCTGCTCCAGACCCCCTGGGCTCTGCACTGTCACCCGCTCCCCTGCCACAAGCCTCAGGCTAAGAGGGACTTCAGCCACATCCTCAGAGGAGCCGCACCATGGCACACCAGCCCAGCCAGCTGCCAGGCTGAGGAAATACTAACGGTTTTCTGTGTGACTGACGCTTGTGGTAAGAAAAGTCCTGCCCGTAAAGGCCAGCAGGAACATGCTGGCTGGAGGCTTCACGGCACCTTCCTCAGCTCTGCTCCACCACGAGGTCACGAGGGACAGTTGGGGTATGCCCTGGCACGCCTCCCGGCCCAAGTGCTTCTTTGGGGACAGTCACTGCTTCGCCTAGTGCAGCTCCCGTCCCCTCCTCTCAGTGGCAGAGGCCCTGGCCCTCAGAGCGCCCCTCGCCCACCCCAGAGCCAATGTTAGGGGAAGTCTCCTTTTTCCTTTGTTTTGTCTTGGGGCCACACCCAGCAGTGCTCAGGCCTTACTCCTGGCCTGGGGACCATCTAGGACGCCAGGACTGAGGGTGGGTCAGTCGTGTGCAGGTACCAGCAAGCCCCTCTCTGCTCTGCCACCCTCGGGCCAGGGAATGTTCCCTTACCTGCAGGTTTACACGGGTCACTCAGCACTGCTGGCGGACAACAGGCTGGGGCCTGTGCGGGCCCCTGAGCTGCCCCCTGCTGGCCTCCTTCCTGCCCTTGGACATCTGACTCCACTGAAGTCTTCCTGCACGAACACCCCTACTGTCCATCCCCCTCACCGTCACAGTGGCCAAAACACCGAGACAGCCGTGGATTTTCACCCAGAAGTAAGCTGCTAGGACTTCCATCCGAACGGTGACCGGCTGCTCCTTCACTGCTCTTCGGGGATGGACAGCCCTGGACCTCGCACAAGCAGCCACTCTGGCTGATGCATCAGGACAGCCCCTCGGCGTGACGCTGCCTGGGTTCCACGTTTGCTGCGTGTAGAGACTCGGGTCCCCGGGACAGCAGGTCACCTGCAGCGGGTTCTCACCGGGCAGCGTACGGGGCTGAGCTGAGCCCCAGTGACCCTCCCTGTCACTTCAGTACTGACTGCCCCCACGGAAACCCGCCTGACAGTGCTCTCTCCAGGCACACCTTTCTTTGCCCCGGCCACTGGGGGTGCTGCGCCAGGCAGACCGACACAGGTGCCGCGTCTTTCCTTTCCCTTGGCAGTATTTCTTTATTGCCGGGATCAAGCCAGGCCCACACAGGGGCCAGGTACGTGCTCCCCCACGAGCTACACGCCCAGATGTTTCTCTGCACGACCAGGGCTGGCCACTCCGGAAGCACTTAGAAAGAGGTGGTGTCCGAGAGAGCGGCTTCAGCCCCACCCTCCTGGGCACAGAGCAGTCAGCCCTCTGCAACCTGCCCTGAAGAACGTAGGCCGCCCAACTCTTGGAGAAGCTCCTGATGCGGGAAGAACTCCCGGCTGCCTGAGCAAGTTTCCCGGGGGCTTCAGCAAGTAGAGGAAAGGCCGCAGACCACAGACCGTTTCCCAGGTGCATCCGCAGTCAGAAACCCCTGACCAAGCGAACACTCGGCCTCCTGTCGAATATCTAGCCCGAAAGGCTTAACGTGTCTTGCTCTGACATACTGAGGAAACACCCCAGCAATGGCAGTCAACGCTGGGCCCAGAATTCCCTACACTGAACCACACTGCCCACTTTCTCCTCCTGTTTGGGACTCGAGGAAAAGGAGCCAGGACGGAGCCGGGAGTGCGGCGGGGAAGGAGGCGGGAGGAGAGTCAGCTTTGGCTGCACTCTTGGCAGACGCCTCTCATGCAAGCAGGATCTGTGGGGAGCAGGCAGCCGGAAGGGTGGGGTGCGCCTGTAGCAAGAGCAACGCGCTGGGTGACAGCGGGTTTGGGAGACGCACGCGCACATCCACGCACGGGGACGAGACAGACTCCGGGGGGAGCGCCCGGGAAAGACGCTGAGTGCGGAAGCGGCTCGCTGAGAAATGAGATCACCTGTAACGGCACTGCACTGTGGGGGCGAAACTCACTGCCACAGGAGCACCAGTACTCCAGTTACCAGAGAGAGGCCACTCGAGCACGTGGCTGAGACCTCTGACCCGCTCAGGTAACCTTTCACCGACACACTCACGAGACGGCACCGCGGGAGTGCACGCCAGATATCCCAGGAAACACAGGGCTTCCAGACTCTACCTTTTCTTCTTCTTCCGCTCTTTCCTCTTCAGCTTCTCCAGGTCCTTCTTGGCGAGGTCGATGACCTCGAGGGTCTCCTTGTCAGAGGACAGGACCGGGGAGAAGGCGGAGGAGGCGCTGAAGTAAGGGGACCTGGCGGTCGCCCGCGTCAGGCTCTTTCGCAGGTTCTCGTTCACGGCTTCGCTTTCCAGCAGCTTGGCCCTGGGCACAGAGCACTCAGCTGGGACCGCGGGGCACCGGCCGGGGAACACGGGGACGGAGTGAGTCTGACCCACGCCAGGACGGGCATGGCCCAGGGAGCGTCTCGCAGGCGGGACGGCCCGCGGGGTCACCAGAAACGATGTGAGAAACGTCTCACTCAGAGGCAGGCCACGAGCCCCCTCCCTCCCCTCCCCCGCCAGGGAGCTCAAGGCATCCCCCAGCTCATCACAAGCCCCAAAGGGGAGGCTCTGGCTCTGCCCAGTGGGCACAGGAGCTGGCGGAACAGCTCACGGTCACCCTCTCAGGGCCCAGGACCACCACAGGGAGGGCCAGAGGCACCTGTCTGGAAGAGGAGGGAGGGAGAGGGGCTCTGAGTGGCCCCACCCCAGAGAGTCCAGGAGTTCGCCCAGACCCGGAGCTAGGACATGGACAGCAGGGAAGACTACCACGGCCCCAGTGACCGGGAGTCAGCTTACAGGGAGAGCAAAGGGCGTGCGAGGAGATGGACAGGGGGCCCGGCAGGCAGTGACCAGAAGCCCACTGACCCTGGCAGGAGGGGAGAGCTCAGTGGTCAGAGCAGAAGCCCAGCACAGTGCCACGGGGCAGAGAGGGGACATTCGGTCTCTGGCACCTCCAGGCCCCAGTGGGGAGGGAGTGTGGGGGGCGTGAGAACAGGCCCTGGGGAGGCAGGGGGGTCTTCCAACACAGGGAGGAGAGCAAGCTGCTGGCCCGGTCACTGGGGGCAGCCGAGGAACCTGGGGTGCTCTGAACACCCTGCCTTGGCCCTCAGGGCACAGCGGGGGCCGGAGCACAGGATGTTATAAGGGGACATCATGGACAGTCACATCCCCAGGGCCCTCATTGCTGGAGCACCCAGGTCAGGGGACACCCCCTCAGGCTGGAGCACCCAGAGGTCAGGGGACCCCTCGGGCTGGAGCACCCAGAGGTCAGGGGACCCCTCGGGCTGGAGCACCCAGGTCAGGGGACACCCCCTCAGGCTGGAGCACCCAGAGGTCAGGGGACCCCTCGGGCTGGAGCACCCGGAGGTCAGGGGACACCCCCTTGGGCTGGAGCACCCAGAGGTCAGGGGACCCCTCGGGCTGGAGCACCCGGAGGTCAGGGGACCCCTCGGGCTGGAGGTGCCCCACACTCAGCCGTACCTCAGGTCTTCGATCTCCTTGATGTAGCTGTGGATCATGTTGCTGATCTCCTCGTTCCCTTCACCTGCAGGCAGAGGGTGACGTGAGGATCCTGCAGGGCTGGACTGTGGAGGGGCTGCAGACCCCAGCACCACCCGGCCCCAGGCACAGTGTGGCCCGAAGCTGAAATCAGCCCAGGATTCCTTGAAAGCAAAGCGTCAACAGAAACGAAAGCCCAGAGGGTCCCGGAGCCCCAGCCGCCCGCGGGCTCTCACCCGCCCTGGCCAGAACCTGGCCGGCCTGCTCGCTGGCCAGCTGCGTGACGCGGGCCCGCAGTGCGTCCATGGTCTCCTGCATGGCCTTGATGCGCACGCGCAGGTTGCTGTTCTCGGTCTGCAGCATGGCGTTCTCGTGGAACATGTCGTTGATGCTCTCCACGCCCTGCTCGTCGATGATGCGCTTCCCCTAGGCCGGCAGAGTGTCCGTGACCCGGAGGCCCGCCCAGACGAGCCTGGAGGTGGCGCTGCCCCGCCCGCCCGCGCCTGCCCGCGCCCGCCCGCCGCTTACGGTCTTGTACTCCATAAGCTCCACTTGCAGCCGCGCAATCTCGCCCCGCAGCGCGCTGATCTGCTGGCTGGCGCGGTCCTGGTTGATCACCACCTTATTCTTGATGTTTCTGGCCCGGTTGGCGTACTTGAGGGTGTTCAGGGTCTCCATGAAGTCTCTGTCCGACGGGCTGACACAGGCGATCATGACGGTCTGGCTGGAAGTCAGGGACACGCAGCATCAGCAGAGGCTCCACAGGGTGGGAACAGCACAACCAGCCCTCAGAGTGACACGCACTCTCAGACAGCACAGGCGGATGGCCGAGCTCACACCCGACAACACAGGCGGACACTCGAGCTAACCCGACAGCACAGCCAGACAGACGAGCTCACACCCAACGGCAGACAGACAGACAAGCTCACACCCAACAACACAGGCGGACACTCGAGCTCACCCGACAGCACAGGCAGACAGACGAGCTCACACCCAACAGCAGACAGACAGACAAGCTCACACCCAACAACACAGGCGGACACCCGAGCTCACGCCCAACAGCACAGGCGGATGGCCGAGCTCACACCCGACAACACAGGCGGACACTCGAGCTCACCCGAGAGCACAGCCAGACAGACGAGCTCACACCCAACAGCAAACAGACAGACAAGCTCACACCCAACAACACAGGCGGACACCCGAGCTCACGCCCAACAGCACAGGCGGATGGCCGAGCTCATATCCAACAACACAGGCAGACAGACGAGCTCACACCCAACATGACAGGCGGACACGCGAGCTCACGCCCAACAGCATAGGCGGATGGCCGAGCTCACACCCAACAACACAAGCAGACAGATGAGTTCACACCAGACAGCACAGCTGGACAGACAAGCTCACATCTGACAACACAGGCAGACACCCAAGCTCACGCCTAACAACACAGGCAGACGGCCGAGCTCACACCCAACAGGCGGACACCTGAGCTTACACCCGACAGCACAGGCGGACGGCTGAGCTCACACCCGACAGGCAGACACCTGAGCTCACACCCGACAACACAGGCGGATGGCCGAGCTCACACCCGACAGCACAGGCGGACAGCCGAGCTCACACCCGACAGCGGACCCACCTGTTGCCGCCAAGTGAGTCCTGCAGCAGCCGCGTCAGCTTGGAGTCCCTGTAGGGCACGTGGGTCGCCCGCTTGCTCTTGTCCCCCAAGGCGCTGATCACGTTGCCCAGAGCCAGCTGCAGAGAAGCGACAAGTGCTCCCAGATTCGGAGCACGAGAAGCAAGCGTGGTGGGGGAGGGCAGCCGCTGGCTTCCCGAGGGAAGTCCGCTGGGCGAGAAGACACGTGAGTCTTCTGAGGCCGGGAGCGGAGGGACACAGCCCAAGGTGCGGCCCTTGGAAAGCAAGTTCTGACTCGCCCCAGCAAACATGTGGCCGGCACTTCCGCCACATTCCGCCCGGCCATGCCGTGCCCTCTCCACACACCGGCTTCTGCTGGCCCCCACCCCATGTGCCAGCTAGACCCAGGCTTCATAAGTGCTCTCAGTTGTGGCCTCTTTCCACCGGAGAAGTGTCCGTGTGCCCAGGCCTACAGGTACACAAATGGGCTTACAAACCAAACAGCTGCTGATCACAAACCACAAGGAAATTTATCTTAAGGAATTTTTAGGGGCCAGAGTGATAGCACAGCTCGGAGGACGTTTGCCTTGCACTCAGCCGACCCAGGTTCGATCCCCAGCATCCCATGTGGTCCCCGAGCACTGCCAGGAGTAATTCCTGAGTGCAGAGCCAGGAGTAACCCCTGAGCATCGCCAGGTGTGACCCAAAAAGGAAAAAAAAACTAGTATCACTGTTTGCTCAGGTGTTCGGCTAAAGGGGAGATGGGGAGAGGGTGTGGGACCCCAGGCCCGGGGCAGCCCGCAGAGGACACCCGGGAAGCAAGCACCGCCTTACCAGCCCGCAGTTGATGGAGATGCCTTCTCGGGCCCGTTCCCCCGTGGCCCCCGTCCGCTTCAGCCTCTCCGACCCCGCCAGGTCCACAAAGTGGAACTTGGCTGTCAGAGTCTCAAACTCGTTCATCTGCGATGGCTCGGACGCCTCCTTGTTATCGGGCATGTTTTCCTGCGACCCAGACACCACGTCTCACTGCATCCTGCCACGCACAGCCTCGGCAGGAGCCGCGCCCCCAGCACCTCGCCCGCGGGGACGGCCCGGCACCCCACAGCTGCTTCCCCAGGGGCACAGCGGGCACTCACCCCCTCCGTCGGGGGACACATCCTGGTCTGGCACAGATGGATGGTGAAGATGGCATGGGAGCGGGAGCTCTGCACGTTCATCTGGGTGCTGGCCGTGGTCCGGGACAGTGCGCCCAGCTTCAGGCACTGCATCATCTGCAAGGGCACGTGGGGCTCGTGTGCAAGCTCGTGGCAGTGCCAGGGGCATAGAGGCACCATGTGCAGCGACTGAGCCAGACACAAGGGGATGCCATGTGTGAACCGGACACAAGGGGGTGCAGTGACTGAGCCAGACACAAGGGGGCACCATGTGTGAGCCGGACACAAGGGGATGCAGTGACTGAGCTGGACACAAGGGGGCGCCGTGTGTGTGTGTGTGTGTGTGTGTGTGTGTGTGTGTGTGTGAGAGAGAGAGAGAGAGAGAGAGAGAGAGAGAGAGAGAGAGAGAGAGACAAGGGGATGCAGTGACTCAGCTGGATACAAGGGGGCGCCATGTGAGAGCCAGACACAAGAGGCAGTGATTGAGAGGTGGACAAAGGGGGTGTCATGTGCAGTGCCAGAAGAACACACAGGGCGTCCCATGCAGAGGGGGGACATGGGAAAGCCACTCCGAGGGGACCCACGGAGTGCTGGTGCTGAGGGGACCCACAGGGCACCCCATCAGTCAGGGAACATATGGGGCACCCTGCTGGGAGGAGGCCCAAGCCACCCCATCATGAGGGGACACGGGACACATGGGGACTCACGGGAACACATAGGGACACGGGGACACACAGGGACACGAGGACACAGGGACACATGGGGACACACGGGGACTCACAGGGACACGGGGACACATGGGGACTCATGGGGACACACAGGGACACATGGGGACACACGGGGACACATGGGAACTCACGGGGACACATGGGGACTCATGGGGACTCACGGGGACACATGGGGACTCACGGGGACACAGGGACACACAGGGACACGAGGACACAAGGACACATGGGGACACACGGGGACAGGGGAATACGGGGGACACGGGGACACACAGGGACACGGGGACACACGGGGACACATGGGGACTCACGGGGACGGGGGACACGGGGCACACGGGGACACACGGCCGCCGTTGGTGGGGGCAGTCCGTGCTGCCCGAGCCCCCGGCTCCCTGAGCTGCGCCCACGGGGAGGGCGGTGGGAAGGTGGCTGCCCCCTGCACGGCTGCGGCCTGTCCCTAGACAGGATGGACGCGTGGGACAGGCCCGAACCCCTGAGCCCCCTGCGTCTTCCGGTGGAACGCCTGAGTCCCGCGGGCGCTGCAGCGTGGCCCACTCTCCCCCTCGCTGCGGACCCCGGGCATGTCTCGGGCCCCCCAGGACCCCCTCCAGCCTCTCGGGCGCCAACGCCCAGCCCGAAACGCCGAGGGTCTGGAGTCGGATCTCAGCGGGCCAAGTGCCGGGGCGGGAAGCTCACCTCCGCCTGGGTGCTCACGGTGCGCGTGGTGACGCCCACCGTGTAGATGCCCCCGGCCGAGTCCTCGTGGATTCTGATGTTGGATTTCTTGTTCTTGGAGTCCATGTCTCGGGTGGTGTCAAACAGGTCGAGGACCTCCTCGTTGTACAGCTGCCGGCAAGGAGCACAGCCGAGCTCAGAGCCGAGCTCAGGGCCCGGCTCGCGCCCACGCACCCGCCAGGCGCCCGCAGGCACCTCCCCAGCGCATGTGCACGTGTGTGTGTGTGTGTGTGTGTGTGTGTGTGTGTGTGTAAGACACACACCTGCAGCCCACACTAACCGGTGGGACGACCATGACAGGCACAGAAATAAGCGTTTCTTCTAAGGAGAGAGAAACGAAGGACCATCACAGAGTGACCGCGGCCTCACACCAGCCGGAGCCGGCAGCCTGTCCACACCTGGGCACGCCCTGCCCTGCTCTCCCAGACTGGGCGCTGTAGGCTGCGGACCCAGAGTGGCCCCCACGGGAGGGCGGAGGGGGACGGAACACAGGTCTCTCGTTCCGCACCACCGGGAACCTTCTCTGGGGAGGGGCAGGAGACGCAGCCCACCCTGGGCCCACCCTGGGCCAGCAGCAAGCCGGGAGGTCAGTTAACACCTGCAGGTGCGTCTCACATGATTGTGAAGCGAGTTCTCTATTCTGGGCGAATAAAATACCATCAGGTTGGAAATGGCCCGATTAGAACCAGTGGGAGCCCACGCAGAACCCAGTGCGGTTCTGCTCGGGGCGTCCTGGAGCCAGCCCTGGAGGGCCTGAGGGGAAGGACAGAGCAGGCCCCGGAGCGGGACAGGAGTGGTGTCGGGAGGGGCCCGGCCAGGAGGGGGCGCTCACCTCCAGGAACTGCGCGTTGACCTTGAAGTCGGGCGCAGGGAGCCCGCTCTGCAGGGCGCTGCTCTTCCTCTCCTCGATGGTCCGGAAGAGGTGGCGCACGGCCCTCGGGATGATGCCCTGCTCGCCCTCCGAGCTGTTGACGTCGAAGCCCGTCCCCATGGTGTATGTCTTGCCGGCCCCCGTCTGTGGACGGGGCGGTCAGCAGGGCGGGAGGGCGGGGGGGGGGGGCCGGCCGCCCGCTGCCCGCGGCACGCACCTGGCCGTAGGCAAAGACGGTGGCATTGTAGCCCTCGAAGCAGCCCTCGACGAGCTTCTCCACGCACTGCGAGTACACGTGCTCCTGCGGGGCCTCGAGGTCGAAGACGAAGTCGAAGGTGAAGGCCTTGTCCTTGCCCAGGAAGACCTGCGGCTCCCCGGGCGTCACCGACGTGCAGATGTGACATCCTTCGATCCTCTCCTTGGCGAGCTGGGGTCGGATTCTGCGGGCGGGGGGGAGAGGGGCTGGGTCTGAGCAGCTGACGGCCAGGGTTCATCGCATCCAGCAGACGAGGAAGGAGCTTCCCACCAGTCCAGCCACAGGGACACGGCCCCAGTGGGCAGTGCCCACAGCAGCTCCGGACGCAGGTCAGGGGCCCCGGGACACTGCCCGAACCTCGAGATCTTCTTGGGGCTCCTGCTCTTGCCCCAGGCCCTCCCCAGCACCTTAGGGCTTCCAAGCGGGGCAACGAGCTCAGGACACAGACACACCTGGGGGCGCTGAGGGTCCCTGACCCCTGCTGTGAGGAGCATTTCCTGGTGGGCCTCTCCCCAGGGGGCAGGAGCACGTGCACACACTCTGCACTCACAAGCACACTCACAAAATCACGCACATACATACACATTCACACACACTCATGTATTCACACAGACATACACGCTCGTGATCCACACACATACATGTACTCATATACACGTGGATCCACACACGCACTCACACATATACACTCTCATGATCCACACGCACATACACATACACTCACACACAAACTCATGGATCCACACACATTCACTCACACACACATACACACTCACAGATCCACGCACACATGCACTCACACACATACAAACTCACACACACACATGCGCTCACACGCATACACACACACTCACACACACGCACTCACGACAGGACAGGGCCACCATTCCCACCTGGGCGTCCGTCAGTCGTGGTGCCCTGGGGGCCGCTCTCTGCAGCCCCCACAGGCGGGTGGGGTGTGGGGGCCCCCTCAGGCCCTGCACTCTGCCTGAGGCGCCTTCCCAGTTCCGGGCTGGGCCCGGGGGAGCCTGTCTGGCGTGCGCTGACCCTGAAGGCTGTACTATCTGACAAGATACGTGCGGCCCAGTGGGAGTGTGAGAGGCCCAGCTCGGGGGGTCAGGCGGGAGAGCCGGGCCGGCCCAGGGGTGGAGTCGCCCCCCCGGCCTCTCACTGGGCCGCTGGCTGGTGGCCAGGGCAGACCTGGAGCAGCCCCACCGGGACCCCACACTTTACTACGGGCGAAATCACCGCGTCCCTGGACCGCCCTGCGGCCATCGTCCTAGTGTCCTCTGGGCAGGGCCAGGTGGGGCTGGACGGGGCCCGTGAGCCGCCTGCAGCCCAAGCTGAGTCCCTCTGGTCAGTCTCTGGGCAGGAGAGCCCACCCTGCCCCGTCTACGGGCGGAGCCAGGGCGGGCTGAGGACAAAGACCCTGACCAGAGCTGAAGGTCAGCGGGAACAGTGCCGTGCCCCCTTCCCAGCTTGTGCCAGGAAAACTGGGGACGGGAACAAACCCCCCGGGCCCTGGGCCGGGCACCTCTGCAGGCCACAGGCAGCCCCAGACGACAGCCGGCACCGGTGGGACACGCCTCAAAGGCCATGGAGGTGGGGCAGCAGCGGGCACTCCACGGGCAGCACCTCTCACCGCCTGGCACTGCCGAGGGTGCCCTCGGGCCCCTGGGATTCCCTGGATCAGTCCCAACCTGCCACCAGGTTGCTGCAAACCCCAGGCACGGCCGTGACAGCGGGGGAGTGCCCAAGACGCTTGAGAGCACGCTTCTCTGCTAGCATCCGCCTTCCTCTCAGAAGACACACGGGAGGCTGGAGCGATAGCCCAGCGGGCAGGGCGTTTGCCTTGCACGCGGCTGACCCGGGTTCGATTCCCAGCATCCCATAAGGTCCCCTGAGCACCGCCAGGGGTAATTCCTGAGTGTAGAGCCAGGAGGAACCCCTGAGCATCGCCAGGTGTGACCCAAAAAGCAAAAACAAAAAAAACCAGAAGACACACAGACGGCCAGCAGGCCCACGGACAGGACACACGGACGGCCAGCAGGCCCACGGACAGGACACACGGACGGCCAGCAGCCCCACGGACAGGACACACAGACGGCCAGCAGCCCCACGGACAGGACACACGGACGGCCAGCAGCCCCACGGACAGGACACACGGACGGCCAGCAGCCCCACGGACAGGACACACGGACGGCCAGCAGGCCCACGGACAGGACACACGGACGGCCAGCAGCCCCACGGACAGGACACACGGACGGCCAGCAGCCCCACGGACAGGACACACGGACGGCCAGCAGCCCCATGGACAGGACACATGGACGGCCAGCAGCCCCACGGACAGGACACACGGACGGCCAGCAGGCCCACGGACAGGACACACGGATGGCCAGCAGCCCCACGGACAGGGTCTCACCACTGCCACCAGGAGCAAGCCCAAAGGACAGTGAGCGGTCACAGAGCAAGGCCGGAGGGCACCAGCCGGGGCGGGGTGCGGGGAGACAGACGGCCGGGGGTGCGAGAGGCCCCTCTGTACGCGGGTCTCCGGGCTGGGTTGCGCCATGGGAAACTCCGGCGCTTTCTCAGGCCTATGCCCAGGAGCACACGGCCCGAGCTCCTTTCCTGGGCAGTGGGAAGCCCAGCCCCACACGCACGCCCAGCACTGAGGACGGCGGCCCAGACCCACACGCAGGAGGCCTGGCAGCGCACAGCCCGGCACACGGCCCGGCCACAAGGGAAAACCCGCAGCTCACTGCAGGGGGGTGGGCCGGGACACCAGGACAGGGGAAGCGGGTCAAACACAGGCCGTGTCCTCACATACAGGCCACGGACGCGAGAAAGGGAGGGACAAGGCCCCATCGTGACACACCCTTGGACCACAGCCCGGGGCACCAAGCCTGGGTGGTGACAGGCGCTGGAGAGCAACAGGCGGGCAGAGGGGCAGCCACTTCGCACCAGACCCCCAACATGCCACCGTCCCAAGGGGCGATGCCTGCACACCCACTTCCTGACCAGGATCACAGACCCCCGCACGCGCGCACACACACGCATACAATGCACCCACACACGTGCACACATGTGCACACATATGCACACAGGCAACACACATGCATACGCACACATACACACACGCACACATACACACGCACACACACGCACACATACACATGCACACACACACACGCACACACACACTCGGCAGGCGGGCAGCTGAGTCTGGGTGACAGACGGCACACGGAGTGCAGTGGGGAAGGTCCCAGTCTGGCTCGGGAACCTCGGGAACCTGGGAACACCCCCAGCGAGCTGAGTGCTTGAGGTGTCCAGAGCCTGCTCTGCAGAGCACGGCGGGAGTCCCTGTCCTGCGCCAGCCGCCTGCAAACGCCCAGCCCGCAGGCCGTGTGGGGAAGCGGGTACCTGCCCTTGGCCCGGCCAGCTCTGGGGCGGGGGCCCCGCTGGGTCCGCGCATAATGAAACAGCTCTCCCGCCTCTCGAGGGGGCTGCTCGGGTTTTGCTGGCTTTGGGTGGAACTCTGCAGTAGTGGCATGGGGGGCCCTGGGGTCTCTGCTTCCCGCTGGCATGGAGGCACCTGGGCTGTGGGACCCTTCAGGGCACCCTCCCTGAAGGCGGCACCTGAGCCCAACACAGGGACGCTCTGAGGAGGGCCACTCCCCCGGCTCAGGGCTTGTCCTGGGTGCCTGCAGGGCCCGTCCCACTCATACAGCTGCCCAGTTCTGTGTGTGTGTGTGTGTGTGTGTGTGTGTGTGTGTGTGCGTATCTCCGTATGTGTGTGTGTATGTGCATGTCTGTATGTATATCTGGGTGTCTGTGTGTGCATGTGTGTGTATATCTGCATGTGTGTGTGTGTGTCTCTGTATGTGTATGTGCATGTCTGTATGTATATCTGGGTGTCTGTGTGTGCATGTGTGTGTATATCTGCATGTGTGTGTGTGTCTCTGTTTGTATGTGCATGTCTGTATGTATATCTGGGTGTCTGTGTGTACATGTGTGTGTATATCAGCAAGTGTATGTGTGTGTGTGTGTGTGTGTGTGTGCATGTGTGTGCGTGCCTGCATGGTGCATGATGAAAGAGATGGACTTTGGCGTCCGGGGGACAGTTCAGAGGGCTATAGTGTTGCCGGGCAAGCTTCGGTCATGAGACCCACCGCTGGTATCCCCACATGCACTGAGATCCTGGCAGCTCTGGTCTGTGACCCACAAGCACTGTCCAGCCCCACGGCAAAGGGCAGGAAGAGCCCAGACCCCGGGGCACCTGTGAGCCCCGCACTGCCTCGCCCCCTGCCCCCAGGCCCGTGCTGGGCACCAAGGATGCTCTTAGACGGGGCGCCCGGGTCTGGAGGAGCCTGAGCTGGCGGAGGCCCCCCCAGACCCCACCCCACAGAGCTGGGCCCTGTGACCCTGCAGGCTGAGGTCCCTGGGGCTGTGCCTGCTCAGTCTGGCCCGGGACCCACCTGGACCCCACCGGGAGGTGTGGGGGTCCTCGGGGCCTTCACATCTCCATGAGGGCCCCAGCCCCTGAGCCCCTGAGTGGGGTCAGGGCACGCAGCTGTGCGGGCGCAGGACAGGAAGAGGCAGGGAGGAGGCCGGGCGGGGAGAAGCCAGCCCAGGGCGGGGTAAAGGGGTGGGCGTCACACAGGATGGACGTGCCAGCTCTTTCCCTCCTGGTCTGCTTGGTCCTGGCCACCCTGAGCTGCGCTCTGGGCAGCCATGGGGGCCCCACAAGTGACCCTGGTTCTTGCCGCCCCCGCAGAAGCCACTAAGGCATGCCCCGGTGTGCCCCAGGAATGCCCTCTCCCTGCTCTCTGCCCAGCCGTGCCCCCTCATCGCCCTGCCCTGCTCGGAGGGCAAGGGCCCAGCCTGACTTATCTGCTAGCCGTGGCCACTGCAGTCAGAAACCCAGCTCTGCCGCGGCCCTGAAGGGGTCCACACGGGCAGGCGGGCATCCGCCCGGCCTAAAGTGAGGCCTGGAGACCCCAGGGATGGGAGCAACACCCTCACGAGGGCAGGTCCACTAGGGGGCCGGCAGCCTGGGACAGGCGGTAGCTGGCCAGCAGCTGCTGGGTGAGGCTCAGCTAAAGCGACATGCAGAACGGAGGGCGCCGCTGAGCACGGCTGCCCCAGGCGGGACCCAGCCAGGCCGAACAGGATGGCAGGCTGCCCGCGGGCAGACACAGCTGGGCTGTGGTGGAGGCCCATGCAGCACGGCTCGGAGACGGAGCGGCCGGGAGACAAGGCGTCACTGCGGCCCACAGGGTGGCAGGGAACAGGCCCCGCTGGGGGACAGGCGCTACAGGCACCTGCCACAAAGATTTCATTCACACGGCAAAGAAGTGTCTGCTGTGGACATCGTCGAAACAAAGACAAACGACAGCCACACACGCAGAGCTCAGCTGGGCTGCGTGTCAGTGCGGGCAGCCTCTGGGGAAACACGGGCAGGAAACAGATCAGAACCCGGCCAGCTCACGGGGCAGGAAGGGCGGGCAGGGGAGGGCACAGAGCACCTGGTACCACTGGTCTGAGAGAGAGTGCGGGTGCCACTGGGTCTGAGAGAGAGTGCGGGTACCACTGGGTCTGAGAGAGAGTGCGGGTGCCACTGGGTCTGAGAGAGAGTGCAG
This sequence comes from Sorex araneus, assembly GCF_027595985.1. Lineage (NCBI taxonomy): Eukaryota > Metazoa > Chordata > Mammalia > Eulipotyphla > Soricidae > Sorex > Sorex araneus. The sequence goes on from NC_073311.1 coordinate 67,327,166, forward strand.
GTACCACTGGGTCTGAGAGAGAGTGCGGGTGCCACTGGGTCTGAGAGAGAGAGTGCGGGTGCCACTGGGCCTGAGAGAGAGAGTGCGGGTGCCACTGGGTCTGAGAGAGAGAGTGCGGGTGCCACTGGGTCTGAGAGAGAGAGTGCGGGTGCCACTGGGTCTGAGAGAGAGTGCAGGTGCCACTGGGTCTGAGAGAGAGAGTGGGTGCCACTGGGTCTGAGAGAGAGTGCGGGTGCCACTGGGTCTGAGAGAGAGAGTGCGGGTGCCACTGGGTCTGAGAGAGAGTGCGGGTGCCACTGGGTCTGAGAGAGAGTGCGGGTGCCACTGGGTCTGAGAGAGAGTGCGGGTGCCACTGGGTCTGAGAGAGAGTGCGGGTGCCACTGGGTCTGAGAGAGAGTGCGGGTGCCACTGGGTCTGAGAGAGAGTGCGGGTGCCACTGGGTCTGAGAGAGAGAGTGCGGGTGCCACTGGGCCTGAGAGAGAGAGTGCGGGTGCCACTGGGTCTGAGAGAGAGAGTGCGGGTGCCACTGGGTCTGAGAGAGAGAGTGCGGGTGCCACTGGGTCTGAGAGAGAGTGCGGGTGTCACTGGGTCTGAGAGAGAGAGTGCGGGTGCCACTGGGTCTGAGAGAGAGAGTGCGGGTGCCACTGGGTCTGAGAGAGAGAGTGCGGGTGCCACTGGGTCTGAGAGAGAGAGTGCGGGTGCCACTGGGTCTGAGAGAGAGAGTGCGGGTGCCACTGGGTCTGAGGGAGAGAGTGCGGGTGCCACTGGGTCTGAGAGAGAGAGTGTGGGTGCCACTGGGTCTGAGGGAGAGAATGCGGGTGCCACTGGGTCTGAGAGAGTGTGGGTGACACTGGGTCTGAGAGAGAGAGTGCGGGTGTCACTGGGCCTGAGGGAGAGTGTGGGTGCCACTGGGCCTGAGGGAGAGTGCGGGTCTGAGAGGCGGGTCTAAGAGAGAGTGAGAGCGTGCAGGGGCAGCAGGTGTGGGGACAGCCGGCCACAGAAGTGTAGAGGCACAGCAGCTCCTGTGGCAGAGGCAGAGGAAACTGTTGCCCTCTCGAGGCCACGGCAGAAGGGCCACGGGTGAGTGTGGCTGCTGCTGAGTCAGGCCGTCCAGTCAGGCCAGCACGCGCCTGTCACGGTCAGGAGGAAGAGATGCTGAGGCCACCGGGAGCAGCACCCACAGACGAGACACGACACTGGCACCCCAGGGACTTGGGGAGGACAGGGAACAGCAAGCGAGGGCCCGGAAGATGCCACACCAAGAGTGGCGGAAACCTGCAGAGTGGAGGTCAGGGGACCGAGTGTGAATCTAGCGGAGCAGAGACGGACAGGCCGGAGAAGCCTGGGGCAGACTGACAGAAAACGAGAAAGTCAAAATCAAGGTGAAAATGGCTGAAGAGAGAGTGCAGGGGTTTGGGAGCTTGCCGTGCACGCACACGTGCACACAGCCCACGGCCTGCCCACGCCCAGCACACGACCTCATGGCCCGTCCATGCCCACACAACCTGTCTACTCCCACACGGCCCGTCCACGGCGCAGCACACGCCAACACTGACCAACAAGTCAGACCCACCGCACCACCCGGCCCCCGATGGCCTAACTCTGACCGGGGTGGTGGCGCGGGAGTGGGCAGAGGCGGGAGTGAGTCCCGGGACCCAGCCAAGCACTCCTGCGTCCAGGAGCCCAGCGGCCACAGCATGGGCTCAGGACCTGGCCTGCCACTGGCATGGACCGGCGGCCCCCCCGCCCCCGCCTGCAAAGGGTGAGGCGGACAGTCGGGACCCACGTGCCCTCTCCACTGGGTGCCCCGCCAGGGGCTCAGAGGTGTGGAACCTGACCCCGGGACACCAAGGAAGCGGGTGCTGGCGGCTTCACTCCAGGCGTCTGCTCTGGCCCCTGTGAGAACCAGCACGGCAAGTAAAAGGAAGGCCGGGTTTTGCAATGAGAACAAGTTGCAAAACGCCTGTGATGATGTCACATGCTGTGATTACGCCACGTTAATAAAGCACTAAGTACCCACAAATCACAGGGATTTAGCAACGACTGGCACAATTAGTGGAACCCCCAGGATACGTTCACCTGGTGTAATTGCCCTTAATACTTATCAGGCAGACTCCAGGTACCAGGGACTATACTTACGTCCCCGTCTCCTCCTCACTGCGACCTGCCGGCCACTCTCTCGCTGCCCCTCTCTGATCGCCCGCTCTGAAGCTGGTGCGATGCTCATGATCACCCAGGGTAGTGTGTATTTATTCATTTACTTAGGGGTCCGGGCCCCACCCGGCGGTGCTCAGGGCTCACCTGGCTCTGCATTCAGGAGTCACTCCTGGTGGTGCTCGGGGCTCCAAACATGTGGGGTGCCGGGGACGGAACCAGGGTCAGCCGCACACAAGGCAAGGGCCCACCCGCTGTGCGACTGCTCCAGCCCCGCGGAGCAGTATTTACTACAGAAAAGAATGAACAGTGAAGAGGAGCAGGCAGGAGGGGAGCTCGGAGGGAGACGGAGGGGCCCAGGAGGGCGATGGGTGACACGGACGCTACTCCAAAGCCCCGCTGGCCTGGGCGGGCGGGCACTGTGGGAGCCAGAGGCACGCTCACAGGAGCTTCTCTAGTCCGACTTTCTTGTTTCAGAGATAAGGCTCAGGGGCCCGGAGCATAGTACAGCCGGGAGGGCACTGGCCTCGCACGCACCCGGGACCGGGTTCAATCCCCTGTGGTCTCCCGAGCCCCCAGGAGTGACCTCTGAGCACAGAGACAGGAGTAAGCCCTGAATTCTCCGGGTGTGGCCTGAACGCCAGAGGAAGGCGTGTTGCCGAGGGCCCTGGCGAGCTGCCCTGCCGGGAGGGCTTTCTCTCCCCATCCGGCCGGCGGGAGCCGGGCTGGGAGCCGGACAGGGAACCAGCAACCTCCGGCGACCCCTTCACGGCACGGAGAGCCAGCGTGGGGGCAGGAGGAGGACGGCGGCTTTCTCGCTGCCTCGTAACCTCACTTAGGGAGGCTCTAGAGGCCGCCCCAGGCATGGTCAGCCTGGCCTTTGGACACAGTCCTGGCCCCCCTCTTCAGGCTGCGGCCAGCTGGGTCCCCGGGGCACCAGCTACTCTGAGCTCTCAGGCAGGGAGTGGCCAGTCTCTCCCGGGAGGGGTGAGGGGCACAGAGGGCAACTTCAGACACCGATGGGTCAGGGGACCACGGCAGTTCATGCCCGCAGAACCAGAGTTCAACCAAAATGTCCACCAGAGAGGAGAGGAGTGGGTCCGGGTATTTCTAGAGACATCTAGAGTCTTCTAAAGACTGAGCATGAAGAAGAGGAGAGGCCAAGAACTGGAGCAGCAGGCTCACCCTTGCCATCTGACCAGCATGAATGAGTCTCACCCTGCCATCTGACCTGCACAGACAGGACTGCCCCACCATTTGACTAGCACAGATGTGACTACCCCACCATCTGACCAGCACAGATGAGCCTGACCTGCCATCTGACCAGCACAGACATGACTACCCCACCACTGGACCAGCACAGACATGACTGCCCCCCCCATCTGACCAGCAAAGATATGACTGCCCCCACCATATGACCAACATAGATGGACCAGCATGGATAAGCCTAACCCTACCATCTGACTAGCATGGATGAGCCTGCCCTGCCATCTGACCAGCACAGACATGCAGTGCTCAGCACCGTGGATAGGCAGCGGCTGACAAGGGACAGCTGAGGCAGGTCTGCAGGGCAGCGCCGAGTGCAGGGTCAGAGGCCACTGGAAGGAAGGCAGTGCTGGAACATTCCGAGACTCGGCAGAGAGAAAGAGGTGGCCTGGGCCTCCCGGGAGCTGAAGGGAGACGAGGCAGCCCCTCACCCCCTCCCTCCTCAGGCTGGCGCGTGTCTCCAGAAAACAAGACCGTCCCAGGAGAGAAAGCAGCGGGCATGTGCGCGAACCACCGTCACCAGGTCACCCACATGGTCCTGCAGCTCCTGTGGGGCTCAGCCCCCAGGGAAGCTCGTGGCAAGCATCAGACACCTTAGGGGCGGCCACGTCAGCTGTCCACTCTGCGAGACAGATGACCGCGTGACGGGCAGCTTTACTTGGCCGTGTTCAGGAGAGAAAGAGCAGCTCCCGAGCTGGCACTGACCCTCCCTCCCCGGCCTCTCGCCCCAGCCCAGGGCACTGGACTCCGGGTCCTGCCCCCACCCGCCACCTCCGCTGCCTCTTCCTCTCACGCGTCTCCAGACTGAGGCCAGGGTTTTGCCCGGGTCTGCCGGAATGTCCTTGTCCTGGTCACTCGTGCAGGACCCGCCACCACGGCTGCAGCCGGGTCCTGGGGTCCAGCCTCTGGGGGCTGGTTTGTGGGCGTGTCAGAGGTCACGGGGGTGCATCCAGGCCAGCCAAAGAGGGGCACTGTGCCCACTCTCCTCCAGCTCCACCCCGAAGGCCCGACCTGTGGCTGCAGTGGGCAGTGAGGTCTGGGGTCACTCCTGGGCGCCTGCACCCTCACACGCTCCCACAGAGCACGTGTGTGAGGCTCCGCAAGCCTCCCCACCGATCAGACCCAAACACGCCACTGCATGAAAGCCCTGGGCACGCAGCTTGCTCACACGGGCCCTGCCACCCCGTGCCACGCAGACAGACGGGCCCTCGGGCCCTGCCACCCCGTGCCACACAGACAGACAGACCCACGGGCCCTGCCACCCCAGGCCACGCAGACAGACAGACCCACAGGCCCCGCCACCCCGTGCCACACAGACAGATAGACCCACGGGCCCTGCCACCCCGTGCCACGCAGACAGATGGACCCACGGGCCCTGCCACCCCAGGCCACACAGACAGACAGACCCACGGGCCCTGCCACCCCAGGCCACGCAGACAGACGGGCCCACAGGGACTGTGGCCTTTCCTGCAGCTCTTCCCTCCCGTGTTCTCGCTCCTGTCTCAGCCCCTTCCCACCCGCCAGGCCCGGAAGCTCAGCCCTGCTGCCTCCCCTGCACTAGCGTTTGGTTCCGTCTCTGCCCCCGCCCCGGCTCCCACCCTCCGCCACAACACCACCCTGTGCAGCCACAGCACCGGAAGGACTGGCCTGGCTCACTCGGGCTTTTCTCTCCCCCTCCCTCTGTTTCTTGATGTTGGGCCTCACCCACGTGGGTCAGTGCTCAGGGTCACCCCAGAACCATGTGGTCCAGGGGTCAAGCCTGGGCTTTCCACGTGTGAAGCCCACGCTCAGCCCCGTGGGCCACGCCCTGGCCCGCCCATTTCCCTCCTGGCCGAGGACCAGCTGGGCAGAGCCTCTGCGGGAAGGAGCACTTCACAGAAGGAACCTGCGTGTGCTCCCGCAGGTCAGGGCCCCCTGGTCAGAGCCGGCCGTGCCCTGCTCGTGTGGTGGTGTCCTCCCTGGGGGTGCTCTCTCCCAGGGCCCACGGCCATCCACAGAGGGGACTCCAGGGCCCCCCACAGCTGAAACAGGGACAGGCCAGGCTCAAACACGAGTCCGGTTGCCAGTCCCTCCAGGGGACTTGCTGCCTACGGACAGAGCCGGGCACCGGGCAAGGTCAGGAGGGGTCAGCTCGGCACAGACGGCACCCAGGCCTCCGGTGAAGGCTGAGGCAGCGGCAGTGCCTGGGAGCAGGCTGGGCTCACAGCCCGGGAGATGAAACCGCTCTTAGAAACAGAGCCTGGGCAGGGGTGGGGGGGCCGGAGCGATAGCACAGCGGGGAGGGCTTTTGCCCTGCACGCGGCCGATCCAGGTTCGATTCCCATATGGTTCCCCGAGCACTGTCAGGAGTAATTCCTGAGCACAGAGCTAGGAGTAACCCATGTGTATTGTCAGGTGTGATCCAAAAAGCAAAAAAAAAAAAAAAAAAGAAACGAAGCCTTCAGGGGCATGTGACAGCACAGCAGGCAGGACGCTGGCCCCCACGAGCCCTGCAGTGCTGACTGCCCCCAGGGGGTGCGGGTGGGCCCGGGCTCCCTCCTGTCCGCCCGGCCCAGCACCGAGGGCAGTGAAGGGCCGGCCACAGGGGCTGGGGTGAGCCCCAGGGTGCCCACAGCCATGTTCTACCCTGTTTCAGATCAGGACGCTGTCGGAGCCCCCCACCCCACCACGCAGACACAGCCCCACCCAGCCGTGGTGCCGGGCAGCCACCGTCACACCAGCTGCCACATTCACCGCCACCAGCTAAGAGGGACACGGCGGCCAAACAGCTGAGCTCAAAGTCCACCACCTGCTGCCAATTCCACAGTTACGGCCGGTCATGGGGCTCCAAGGTGGGCACCTGATCACGGGGGTCACAGGATGGACACCTCAAGGGACAGGCCCCGCCCACCCAGGAAGCGGAGAACAGCAGTTCCCACACAGACACATGTGCGGCTCTCAGAGGCCAGGGAGGAGGGCTTCGGAGCTGCCCTTTCCTTGGGAGACTCGGGTCCCAGCCAGCGAGGGCCCCTGCACGAATCCATCGTGGGCAGGGAGTCCTCCCACTGGCTCCTCCGGGATGCACAATCCAGCTCTGTCCACAGAAGCTGCCCCCAGAAACGGCTCCGAGTGAGTGCAAACAGGGGAGCAGGCTGCGAGGCTGCCGGAGCTCAGCCAGGTCACGGGCCTTGTCTCAGCTCCTTACTCACCGGAACTCAAGTGGGAAGCACCAAAGGACGAGGCAAGCGATCGTGGCTGAGGCAGCAACGGAGCTTCAACCCCGCGACTCCAAGAAATGGGAACTGTGACATGTTCTCGCTCGGTCTACTCAATAAAATGTGTGTGTGTGTGTGTGTGTGTATGTGTGTGTGTGTGTGTGTGTGTGCACGCACACGCACATGCACCCTTGGTGTTCAGCATGGGTGTGGGTGTATCTGCAAGTGTGCAGACCAGTGTGGGGTGTGAGAGTGTGTGTGTGTGTGTGTGTGTGTGTGCGTGTGTGTGCACGCACCCTTAGATGCTCCTGTGTGAGACTCTGTCATCTGGGCATCTGAGACTGTGTCTGGGGCTGGACCCAGGCCCCTGCCTGACCAGGGCTGAAGGCCAACAAGCCAGCACCTCGCCTGGCCAGGTGAGCGGCGAGAGGTCAGCACGTGTTTCCACAGCTCAAATGGGAGAGTGTCCCTCTCTAGCAAACACGCTGAGGACAAAGACCAGGGATGCTCCACCCCCGTGATCTCAGCCTCAACCTCGTGGCTCAGCCCTGCCTGGTGAGGGAGCACCAGGCCCTCGAGTCACAGCAGGTTCAAGCATTTGTGTCCATCCGGTCTCCCCTGTGTCCAAGTACAGCTGACAGAGGCACGGACACCGGAAGTGAACACTGGGGTGTGTGGTGGAAGGACCCACACTGGCCACACAGTGTCCCTGCAGGTGTGTGTGTGCGTGTGTGGTCTCAGTGTTTATCGTGAGGGTGATATGTATGTGTCTGTGGCGTGTAACTGTCCATGTCTGGGGCAGGAGCAATAGTGCAGCACCACAGGGGCTTGCCCTGCATCTGGCTGACTCTGTGGGCCCCCAGCAGCCCACGTGGTCCTCCAGGCCCACCTGCTGGCCCAGCCGTGCGGGGAAGGGGCTGCTCCCGCCCTACACCTGGGCCGGGGCGGGGGACAGGCAGGACATCAGAGCCAGGCCCAGCGCGTCAGCCCTGTCCGGGGCAGTCTCCCGAGACCTGACTTGAGCTGCACGGGGAAAGCGGGTGACAGGACACAGCGGCGACCCTGCCGTAAACCCTGGCCAAGAGCCGCTGGGCGGGTCCCCGCGTCACGAGATCTGGTCCCCAGCTGGGAGGGGGCGGTCTCCCACCAAGCCTCTGTGCACGGGAACCAGAGTCTGAACAAAGAGGAAAATTATCAGAAGGATAATAAAGGGAGGAAAATTCCAGAACATGGAGGTTTTTCTCATGGTGCTGACCAGCTGTGCTGACTGGACTGGCGCCCGGTCCCCACGATGCACTGGTGTGCCCGCCTGTGGCAGCCCACAGGACCACGGCACACACTGCAGACGCTCACGGCACACTCAGCGCTGGCCTCCTGGGGCTGCCACGCAGAGCGGGCAGGACTGAGCGGGGACAGCCAGCCAGCCCCAACACCAGCGTGACCATCACACCAAGTCCTGATCAGGCCTGTCGGAGACGCAGTGGGCAGGCACTGGCTGGGGATGCTCGGACTCTCAGCCAACACCTGGTGAGGGCCCTCGGGAATGGCTGCGGCCCCCAGAGCAGGCAGACATGCCTGTGAGCCGGCAGGACGCCCCGAAGACAGGCCACAGCACTGCCCACTGCGGCTGGGGAGGAGCCGCGCCCCGGGGGCCTCCTGGCAGCTGGCAGCACCCTGTGTCCACAGCTACGGCACCGGGCCCACCTGCTCTGCGTTGGACCAAGGTGCACAGAACCCAAAGGTCGGATGCCGTGAGACAGAGCTGCCCGCTCACTTGCCGTGCAAGGAAGCCAATCTAGCTACAGGCACGGATGGACAGCTGAACGGGTGGACACATCGGCGCATCTTTCTGAAAGCAAACTCGATTTCATGGCATTTATCACGTATTCCGGCGAGCTGCGGCCCCTCCCCACTCCAATGCCGGGAAACAGCCGTTCACTGGAAACAAAACATCACCAAGAACCACACCAGCACAGCTCCCAGAAGCGAGATGACGTTTCTCGGACAAGGGACTCCTGTTCCATCTGCGCTGAAACACACACCGGGCTGAATTATTGAAACCGAGAGGCGTCAAATGCCCTTCTTCAGAGCACACAGAACTTCTCACATGCAACTACAGGTCCTTCTGAGTGAAGTACACACCTTCGGGGGCTGGTAAAACAGACTCAGAACAGACGAGAAAGAAATGTATCGGACAGAGAATGAAATGTATCATAAAATGTATCGAACACTCAGACTAGAAAGAAAGTGTCAAATGCTCAGACTAGAAAGAAAAGTGTCAAATTCAGGATTAAGCGGATTCAGACAGTGACTAAGGGATCGTTGTTCCTCTGGCTGTCTCCAGGATACTTTTCTAATGTAATTATGCTATTTCAGTAGCAGAAGAAAATCAAATTCAAGGAGCTTATAAAATTAAGGGCAGGACTTGAGCCAGGCAGAGGACAATGCGCCATCAGCCACGTCTCAGCAGCGTCTGCTGGGGTGAGCCCACCTCAGTGAACTATCCTCCCACCTCCTGAGCTCCAGCCGCTAACCAAGGGGCAGAAAACCAAAGTTTATTTTGAAAATTCTATGCGTTCCAATTCTGGTCTTCCTAGTCCATTTAATCCTTCCAGGGTGCCATAATCCAAGCTCAGCGGATTATGTCCAGGTTGACGAGGGGAGAGGCAGGATGTGGGCTGTGTATAAAAGCTGGTCCCCAGCCTCTTCCACCAGGTAAACCAGCCAGTGGGAAAGATGACCGAATACTCTCGTTGACCCCAGGGAGCACGTGGATGCGCGTCCACACAGCAGGAAGGACCACTACGGCAGAAGCCTGCAGGAAGAGAAGGAGTTGGCGCGGCAGCGCTGAGGGCCCACACGCCACGTGAGAAGGTTCAAGGGTGACTCACCCCCACCTGAACGTGACCAGCAAACAGCCCCGTGATACTGGCGCTGGCGTCAGGCTGCCTGGGGATCCATTCGCAGCACACGAGGCAGCAGGGGGCGGTGGCCCTGAGCCCAAGTGCCTCTGCCCCTTCCTGTGACCCAGCCATCTCCGCCGTGCTGGGCACTGACAGCCCGGGGCAGAACAAGTTCTCCAGGTGAGGAGGAACATACGGGAAGGCTTGCCTCAGTCTCGTCAGCAGCACGGGAGCCAGGGAGGCCACGGGAGCCCACGCCATGCCTAGGAACAGACCGGGCCCACAATAGCCAGGGTGGGGCCAGCCCTGGGTGGGGAGAGAACAGCGCTGGGCCTGCCTGGTGGGAAGGGACCAGCACAGGGCACAGACCAGCACAGGCCTGGGTGGTGCTGTAGCTGCCACAACCAATGCCCTCATGCCAGTGGAACACACTCCTGGCAGGCCTCACGCTGGGCACCCCAGAGCCCTCCGGGCAGCCTCGCTCTCCCTCCCAGGGTCCCCGCACTGAGATAGCATCACTGAAACTGTAGACCTTGCCTCTCTAGTGACTGTCAGGTTCAACCTCCGTACCAGCCCTGGAGGGCTCTAAGGTGGTTTCTGGGGGTCTGCCAGCAGCGCCTGCAGCCAGGGACGGGGAAGCAGAGACCCCGGAATGCTGAAGGGTGGGGGTCTGGGAGAGCTGCCCTGAGCCCCACCTCCCCGCCATGTGGGCAGGCTGCCCGTGGGGGAGGTGCTGGGACGGACGGGCAGACGGCGGACAGACAGTGGACTGCTTTCCGAAGCTACAGATAAAGGAGTCGCACCGGGAAGCTGCGCTCGGGAGGACCCACCCGTACCCTCTGGAAAGGCCGCGCTGCCCTCCTTCAGATGGACGGCAGGAGGCTGCTCACTCCCCACCAGCCCCCGCAGGGCCCAGGCACCTGAAGGGAAGGGCCCAGGGAGGGAACAGAGAGCAGCCGAGGCACACCCAGAGGGACCCGGCCAGGCGGGCCCTGCAGACACCAGCACTTCCCGTCCCCACGGGGATGCAGAGCCACAGGCCGGCACCCAGCCGGAGTTTCACAGAGCAGTTCTTGAGAAGGGGGAAAGAACTGGCGGTCCGGGCAGATCGTGGTGACAGCAGCCAGGAGAACTCCGCTCGTGCCGGGCCTCACTGAACTGGAACTTCTGGTGTGTCCTTCACACCCCGTAATTAGGCCTGAAACTCCCCAGTAGCAGGGACACACTCGGGGCACACACGCACAGAAGCTGCGTGGCGTGGCCTGGGACACAGACGGCAGAACGCCCCCCCCTCGGAAGAGCATCCCTCTGGCTCTGGGCTGGGCTGGGCGCCCCCACCCCCAGGTTCCAGCCCAAACAAGGACACAGGAAGCTCCTCCCCAGCACGGGTGCCAGCCTGAGTCACTGTCCAGAAGGCAGGACTGTGCTCCATGACCCTCCCAGGGCACCCGAGTCTCTGGGGCTTCTGCCCCTGCTCCCCTGCAGGCGGGGGTCAGCTGGGGCCAGTCCCGGGGAGGGGGTGTGCACGCCCACCGCAGCAAGGATGGAAGGAACAGACAAAACAGACTGCATCCGAAAACCACCTTCACCAAAGGCACCTGCAAAGGCTGGTCCTCCCACCCGACCCCGCCAGCTGGCACGCGTGGTGGAGCTCAGCTTCACACACCGCGGGCCTGGGGACTCAGAACTCATTCTTGGTGCAGTGCCTGGGCTCAGAAGCCACCGGGGCACCCAGAGATGCAGGTGCGTCCTCCTGTGGGCAGGCGGGCCTGGGGAGGCTGGCGGGGGCAGGGACAGCGCAGAGCCGGGCCAGAGAAAGAGGTGGGGATCCTCCCTAGCAACCAGGCGGCCGAGGCCAACAGAGCAAGCAAGTCTGAAACGTTACATTGTTTCTCCTCCTACCCGGCTGCTTATGCCAACAGCTCAGCCACGCAGCCCGTGAGAAGTGCAGTAAACACCTTCATGCTACCTGCCCGGGAGGAGGGCGGGGCCGCGAAAGGTGCCCCTGCAGACGCAGTGAGACCACAGCACGCTTGGCACCACCCAAGGGCACTGGCAAGGTCGTGCAAACAGTCTGGCTCCCGAGTGCACAATGAGACGACACACAATGGGCTTCCGTGTCTCGCTTCGTCCGGCTCCACGTCAGAGACTCCGGAGAGGAAGCTCTCCCCTCAGTGCACCAGTTCGAGGAGAGAGGCGTGCACGCCACACACGGCCTCTGCAGCTGCCCAGGGCCCCGCCCTGCTCCTGGGCAGCTGCACACTGGGCCAGGAGTGCTGCATCACCTGCCGTGCCCTGTGTGGCACACACGTGTGATAGCATGTCTTTACTGCACACATGCGTGGTGTGTCTTATCACACGTGTGTGGTGTGCGTCCTATTGCACACATCTGTGATGTGTCTATACTACATGTGTGTGTGCCTGCAACACATGTGTGTAACGTGCTTATATTACACACAATGCACAGGCCTGTACCATACTAGTGTGTGTTGTCTCTACCACACATGAGAGGTGTGTGTCTGTACTACATATGCATGTGATACCTGCATTATGCATGTGTGCTGTGCAACTGTACTGTACATATGTGTAGTGTGTGTCTATAACACAAGTCTGTATCACAGTGGCCTGTGGTCTGTGTCTATATTACACATGTGTAATGTGTATTCCTGTATTACACACACTAGTCATGTCTGTATTATTCATGAGTGATTTGTCTGTATTGTACTTGTGTGTGCCTATGTCACATATGTGTGATGTGTCTATATCAAACCGCATGTGGCATGTCCATATTATACATGCAAGATATGTTTGTTATGTGTGATGTGCATGCCTATATTACATGTGTGATGTGCACCTGCTACTTATGTGTGTGATTTGTGTTCATAGTCACTTGAAATTCCAGTATCTTCTTGATCAAGGGTGTGGTCAGTCCCTGACCTGTTTGCGGCTTGACCTGTTTCTGTGATTTTTTATCCTTCTGATGAATAACATGGCGACTTTGCCCTGAGCTTCTTCCTCATAGTTCTGTGTATGATGCCGGGAGCAAACCCAGGGCAGCTGCCCTCAGGTCACCGGGGGCTCTACTGGACTTATCCTTGACCCTTTTCCTCAAACTTAACAATTACACAGTTGCACTGTGGATCAAAGATAATATGAGCAAAATTACATTTCATTTTAAAATTGCGGGTAGTCACATTTTTTAAAGAAAAACTTAACAGGCGAAATTAAGTAATTTTCTTTCATGCGTCATTTTATGTCATAATTATATACTGTTCTGATTACATTATTTGGCGTACGTTCTCTGAAATGTAACATATTAGTGCAAATGCATCAGTACCTGTCACTTGGATTCCAAGTGATCGTCAGATCTCACAGAACAGTAATTCATACAACAAACTGTTCCACTGATACATAAACATTTCCCAACCCCCACAGGGACCAGAATCAAAGAACTCTTTACCTGAAACCTGAACGAATCAAAACTGGGACCAGAGGACGCAGAGCAGGCAGGTCCCCCGCATGCAGCAGACCCAGGTTCCAGTGCCCTGAGCCTGAGCACAGAACCAGGAGTGGGCTCTGCCAGGTGCAACCCTCTCCAAAAACAAACAAAAAACGGTAATAAGCGAATCAAAATTAAAGTCTGGTATGAACGCAGGTCCCGGTTAGTAAGGCCATTGCTCAGATGCCCCCCCCACGACCACACTCCACACTCCAGCTGAATTAAATAGTCTGAATTTGAATATTCTGCCTCAATGAGACCCTTTGTCTAAGTGCTCTCCTCAAAGCTCTCCTTGGCCGTGCAATGGGGCTGCAGAGTCCCCACCTGGGCACAGGCCCCGTCACCCGCAGGCAGCCCGCCCCGGCCGCCCGCCCAGCACAGAGGCCCAGGGCTGCACAGGTGGGCTCCCACCGTCTGCCGCCACCCTTGCCTCGGTCTGTAGCTGAACTCGCGCAGAACCAGGAAGAGGAAGAGGAGCGTGTGGCGGGCAAGCTCCGTCTTGCCCGCGGGCAGTCCCACCCAGGCTCCCGGACAGAGCCGGGCGGTGGGTTCCGGTTCTGCCACTTGCCGCCTGCCCGACTGGGGTTATTTCATCTTCCCGCATCTCCTCTGTGAAATGGCCACGTAATAACAGAACCGACATCAAAGGTGGTCTCAGGCCCGGGTGCTGTTGCAGGCCCACTGCCCATCACTGCACACTGCATCCCTCTCAAACACCACTCAGCTCCGAGACCAGGGCCCGGGCCCCACAAACATGCGGGAGACATGGGACCCCTCGTCCAGCACTGCAAAGCCTGCCCCCATGGACAGTGGCCACCTCCGGCCCCACGCTGAGGGCCGCCAGGCTGTCCCCACCAGACCCGCAGTCTGCATCTCGGCCCGTGGACAGCGCGGGCCTGGGGCTGCATCACTCCGCGTCTGACTCAGGGGTCAGAACCTGCCCCCTCCAGCCCGGAGGCCTGAGGGAGGGGAGCCCCCTCCTGCCCGCTGTCTCCCCTGCATCTTCCCCCTGTACAGACAAGCGCCTGCTTCTCCGCGGATGGGTGTGTCGCGGCCCAGTCTCTGGTGGCGATGGGCTGACGCTTCTCCTCCCCTGCCTGACCCATCTGCGGCTGCCCGGGCCCAGGCCGGCCTTAAGTGCACAGCCCAAGGAGGCCCGGCCACCACCGGCCCAATAGCTGGCCCCGGGCAGGCAGGTTCTCCGGTGGCTGCAAGGTTGCTGCATCCGGAGAGGCCGCCCGGGAGGCCTCAGGGCCCCACGGCTGGCCCCTGTGGGTTGGAAACTGGCCCCGGGGCCTCAGAACACCTCGACTTCGGCTCGGTCCACTGAGGAAAGGACGGGTGTGACTCTGCCCCCCTGTGCCACCGTGATGTGTCACCAGGATCGCTAGAGACGGTGACAGCTCGGGTTTCTAAAGAACCTTCCAGAAGGACTAAAGGGCGAAGGATAATTCAAACCCTTTCTGATTTCTGGGAGGACACTTCCCGGTCGCCCCGCAGTCAGGAGCTGCGGGAGGGTGCGGGATGATGAGGCGATTTTCCCCTCCGTGTGGGCGAGGCCCGGGTGCAGCCGGGTGCGGTCGGGCGGGGGTCCCGGCACGACCCGGCTGGGCGCGGCGGGCGAGCGTGCAAATAGGTGCATGCGCGTGCAAGAGACGGAGACAGGGAGGGAGGGAGAGGGAGAGGAGGGGAGCCAGCAGGGAGCTCCCCGCGCACCTGGCCCGGCCCGGCGCGCTCAGGCGGGTGCGGGGAGCGGCCTGGCACTGCGCCGCGCGGGGGTTGAGGAGGGGGTGGTCCGCGCTGCTGCCCCGACCCCGCCGGACCCCGCCGGACCCGCCCGGAGCCCCCCGGATTCCCCGGATCCCCCGGATCCCCCCGGCCCTCGGCCCCCGGCCCCCGGCCCCCGACCCGGGGCGCGTGCGCAGCCCCAGACACAAAGCCCGCGCGCCCCGCGCCCGCGCCCCCCGCTCACCTGACGGCCACCCGCACCGAGCTCTCGTCCGCGGAGCCCCACATCCCGGCCCGGTCAGCTCCGCGCCATGTCGGCGCCGCTCGGCCCGCCTCTCGTGGGGCGGGGACTGGGCCGGGCCGGGCCCTGCTGAGGTCACAGTCCGCACCGCGCCCCCACGCGCGCCCGGGGCAGGGGCGCTGGGGAAAGGGGGGTCCCCGGCCCCAGCCTGCGCCTCCCGGGCTCCCGCAGGTCCGCCAGGGGGTCCCGGGCAGCCCGCGCTCCCGGCCGCGCCCCCACCCCGGGGCAGCGGGACCCCAGACCCGCCCGGCCCCAACCCCGGGGTCCTGCGGGAGTCCGCGGGCGTCCACACCCCCCGGGTGGGGTCCCTCTCCCTGGGCCCCTCCTCGGTGCAGAGGCGCCTGGGAAGAATCCTGCGGGGCCTTGGGCCGCCCCGCGCGCACAGCCAGTTCCACCCGGCACCACGCGGGAGGCGCTGGGCACTGCCCGACCAGCCTCTGCCCGCGGCTGGCGTGGCCAAGCACCCGAAGCTTAATGTACACAAGAGCCTCTGGGTGTCCTGTTCCGGGGCCACACCCAGGAGGGGCCCTTCCTCACTCTCGGTTGTGCATGTGCCGAGGACAGACTCCGGACGCGTGCGAGGCCCGGGCCTGAGCTGCGTGCTCCCTGGGACCCTCGCGTGGCACTGACGCCCATACGGGAAGCCGCGTGGGAAGCGGGGTCCTGTTTGGGGGTGCAGGCCGGCAGCTTTCCCCGCTGTGAGTGGCCCGGAAGGAGAGCCCCCCTCGCCGCGCTTCGCCATGTGCACCCTGAGCAGCACGCCTCTCCCCTGCGCCCTGTGACCCTCACCAGCCTCTGTCCCGCCCAGCCCTCTCCTCCGTGCTCACAAACTCACAGCTCCCGGGACAGGCCGGAGCTGGAGATCCACGTTCCTCCCATCCCACCATCCAGCCTCTCATCAGACCCACTTCAGTGCGGCAGGGAGAACTCCAGAGAGCAAGGACAGGCCTAACCATCTAGCAACCCAGCCCCAGCTGGCTCTGACCCTCGGGCTGGGCTGGCTCTGGCCGTCACCTCTGCCAGTCCTGGGGACCCTGTCCCAGCTGATCTCGCTTCAGTATGGAAGCGCCTCCTTGTAGCTGAGCTGCAGGGCAGCAGGGCCCTGGCTACCTCCTACCACGCAGCCCAGGGCAGCCTCAGGACTGTGCTGACTCAGAGCCGTCCCCTCCCCCTCCCCCTCCCCCATCCCCTGGTTACCTGGGTGAGGGGGCTGAGCTCTCTCAGTCCAGCCCGGGCAGCCTCTGCTTCAGTCTCTGGAGAGGCCTGTCAGCTGCCCTGGGGCAGTATTCCAGGGAAAGCAGCGGCAGAGTGAGGATCTCCCAGCCAAGCACACCCCCCCCAATCCCCCCCACCACCACCACACCCGCTCCCCCTTCTGATCAGAGTGCTGTGCCTCTTCCTTTGTGCTGTTTGCAGAAGGATTTATGCAAGAATCCTGGCTGATCCCTAGCACCATATGGTCCCCTGAGCACTGCTGGGTATGATTCCACCTGCCACCCCCCCCCCCCCCCCGCAGTATATCACAAAACAAAAACTGATCACAGCTGTGTGTGCAAGTAACAGCCTTTGAGCCTCAGGCTAGACAATGACCCTCTTGGAAACCTTTTCAAAAACCGTCTTCAGGAGGCTGATTCTTACTATCACAAGGAGAGTGCCACAGTTCCCTCTGCGAATCTCATTTCCCCCTCATTGATGACTCTGAGAACCCTGGCCATCACCCCCCCCCACACACACACACACACAAATCTGTGTGCTCATGACCCCCTTCATGGCCTGCCTCAGTTTCTTGTGCTGCACCGAGTTCACGTGAGGAAACAGACTCCTTAGCACCCAGCATCTATTTCAGGCTCACCTTAGAATTTTTTTTCTTTTTAGGTCTCACCCAGCAATGCTCAGGGGTTACTCCTGGCTCTGCACTCAGGAATTACTCTTGGCGGTGCTCAGGGGACTATGTGGGATGCTGGGGATCGAACCCGGGTAGGCTGCATGCAAGGCAAATGCCCTACCTGCTGTACTTTCGCTCCAACCCCTCAGGTTCGCCTTAAAAGTCACTTCTTTCTCCTGACTCTGCTCCTCTGAACCACGGTTACTTCCTCCCTGTGGCAAATATTCATTGCGTTTTGTGCCTCTATTGTTGCAGGGATGATTTTAACTTTGTGACCAGATGGCAAATTCCAAAAGGGCAGAATGCTTGTTGATGACGGTTGCCCTCAGAAGGGCAGAGAGCGTTCTGCTTCGTGTGGACGAGCGGCTGCCCAGACGAGAGTCTACGGGAAGTGGCCTCACACTTTTTGGAAAGAAGCCCGACAGTCAGGATCTGTGGGGCCAGCAATGGCAGCGAGGTTCCTGAGTTTGTGGATCAAGGAACAGCAACACATTGTGTATAGTTAGCAAGTTGGCGGGCCCACACCTCACAGAACACACACCTCACACTCACCTCAGAGGCCACTCACCTCACACTCACCTTAGAGGCCACTCACCTCACACTCAGCTCAGAGGCCACTCACCTCACACTCACCTCAGAGGCCACTCATCTGACACTCACCTCAGAGGCCACTCATCTGACACTGACCTCAGAGGCCACTCACCTCACACTCACCTCACAGGCCACTCATCTGACACTGACCTCAGAGGCCACTCACCTCACACTTAGCTCAGAGGCCACTCACCTCACACTCAGCTCACCTCACACTCTCATTTCAGTCTGTCCCCTCACATCCAGTCATCTAACACTCCCCTCACAGATGACACACTTCACACTCCCCTCACAGATGACACACTTCACACTCCCCTCACACTCCCCTCACAGACTGCACACCGCCCAGCCCACAAACTTCACAAGACGTCTTGGGTGGTGGGCTATCCCACATCTGGGATTGTCCCTGCTCTGGCTGTCCTCCCCATCGTCAACAGCTGGGACCAGGGTGCACCCTGCTAGAATTACACCTAACTTTACTGTTTTCGGTTCTGCCTTTCTCATGCCCCACCCCTTTTCCTCCCAAGAGCTTAAGGGGATGCCGGACTTTCTCCACAACCAGCCTGCGGCCTCTCCTGCTCAGCAAGTCCCGTGCAGGAGCTCCTGCAAGTCTTGCAGCTGGTTTTCTGCCCAGTCACCTCCTACTGAGCTGGGGGCCCTGCTTTCATCCTCACCATGGGAGGCAGAGGAGAAAGAAGCCTTTTACATAGTCATTTTGGGAAGAAATGGCCTTTTCTCTGAACTCTGCAAATACCAGAGGCGTGCCTGCAGTCACCCTGCTTCTGGCCACCACACTTTCTCGCCCCGCTCTGCTCTGCTTGGACAGTCCTGTTCTCAGATCAGATGGAGAAATGAGAGCAGAGACGCGTCCTGATTTCAGTGACAAACCCAACAAACAGGGTGCCTCTGGGCCCCTGGCCTGGCCACGGGAGGTTTGCGGGAACTGGGCTATTTGTGTGTTGGTTTTGGGGGGCGATTTTGGGGGGCGAATGCCTAAGTCCTGTTCACTGAACAAGTTGAAGAAACGCATATCATAGTTATCATTGGCTTCCTTCGGTATTTCAATTTTTTGAAGTTTTCTTTTCTTTTTTTCCTTTTTTTTACTTTTTGGGTCACACCCGCCGATGCACAGGGGTCACTCCTGGCTCTACACTCAGGAATTACCCCTGGCGCTGCTCAGGGGACCATATGGGATGCTGGGAATCGAACCCGGGTCGGCCGCCTGCAAGGCAACCGCCCTACCCGCTGTGCTATCACTCCAGCCCCAATTTTTTGAAGTTTTCTGAAAGAATTCTTCAGATTTTAAAAATTCAGACCTCTATTGTCCTTTTGTTTCAGAGCACCCAGTCAAAAGAATTTGAAAACATGCTAATGGAGATAACAAGAGAAGAAAACAGAGACAAGAGCTTCAGGCTATGGAGATGGAAAAAAAAGGAATGGGAATAAACTGAAAAAGGAAGAAACATAGAATGGATGTTCTCAATGAAATTTAATAATAGAGTTATCTTTGGGTGACTCAGTTTTATAATATTCCAAAATTAAAAAAAAAAACATGCCAAGAACAAACAAGGCTCTAATGAATGACTCTCCCAAGTGCTTATCAAGTCGGGTCCTGCACGGTTTGAAAAAACAGGCTGGAAGGAACTTGGCTCCAGAAGCTGGCTGGGGCCCAGCATGATTTAATAGCTATAATTTGCATTTGAATGCAATTAACTGGGCCAGGGCTCCGGGAGGTGGGCTGTGAGCCTGGTGCTTCTGCGGCTAAGCCCCAGCTAGTCCGGAGGGATTTCTGCTTTGAATTTCTCAGATGTGGAACTCAGGCCCCCGGGACCTTCTTGCAGCTTAGATTCCCGGTTCTGTTCCCAATCTAACAAAGACGCTTAATTTACCTCAGCAGAGAACAAAGATGGCTACTTCTCATGCTTCTCCTCAGAAGAATAACCTCACTGTGCAAAAGTGATTTAGGATTTTTTTCTCTCACTGTCACTGTCCTCCCATTGCTCCTAGATTTGCTTGAGCGGGCACCAGTAACGTTTCCATTGTGAGACTTGTTACTATTTTTGGCATATCAAATATGCCATGGGTAGCTTGCCAGTCTCCGGCGGGATACTCTCAGTATCTAGCCGGGCTCTCTGAGAGGAACGGAGGAATCGAACCTGGGTCAGCCACGGGCAAGACAAATATTTTTTTAAAAAGATTTTAAAAAAGATTTTAAAAGATAGGATTTTAAAGAATTAATTCAAGCATTTATAATTTTTTTAATTATACATCCTTAATTTTTGTCACCTAGAAAGAGCTGCACCATTATTAAATACAAGCACAAAGGGCAACTTGTGTACATAGTTACATTTTATTTTCTAGTTATACAATGAGACATTAAAAAAATCAAAGTACATGGGCTGGAGCATTAGTATAGTATAGTGGGTAGGGCTTTCCCTTGCACGCAGCTGACCTGGGTTTGATCTCCAGCATCCCATAGGGTCCCCCGAGCACTGCCAGGAGTAATTCCTGACTGCAGAGTCAGGAGTAACCCCTGTGCATCGCTGAGTGTGACCCAAAAAGAAAAAAAATCAATGTACTGGACAGTGACAAATGCAGATCAGAGGGGACTGGATGTTCTCAGTCCCACTTCCTTGATGCAAACATCTGCAACGAAGGTTGAGACACACAAGGCCCTGGACCTGTGGGCAGAGTAGGAGTGCACGATTCGGCTCAACCCACTCTATGAGCTTGTAAGGTTAGTGTGGGGCAAGTATGAAGTGAATGTGATGTGAGCAGCTTGGCGGTGAGTCTGAGATAAGTGTGAAGTGTGAGATGGGTGCCTGTGAGATGATAGTGAGCTGAGCAGCCTGTGAAGTGAACATGAAGTCAGCAGTCTGTGAGGTGAGTGGCTTGTGAGTGTGAGGTGAGCTTGCTGTGAGGTGTGAGTTGAGTGTGAGGTGAGCTTGCTGTGAGGTGATCTTCCTGTGAGGTGAATATGAGGTGAGCAGCCTATGAGGTATATGTGAAGTCAGCACTCTGTAAGGGTAGTGACCTGTGAGGTGAGTATGAGATGAGTGTGAGGTGAGTGTGAAGTGTAAGATGGGCGAGATGTGAGGTGAGAATGAGGTGAGTGTGAGTTGAGTGTGAGGTGAGCCTGCTGTGAGATGAATGTGAGATGAGCAGCCTGTGAGGTGAATGTGAAGTCAGCAGTCTGTGAGGTGAGTGGCCTGTGAGGTGAGCGTGAGGTGAACAGCCTATGAGATGAGTTTCAAGTAAGCAACCTATGAGGTAGATGAGGTAAATAGCCTGTGAGGTGAGGCTGAATTGAGTTTGAGGTGAGTGTGAGGCGAGCAGCCTGAGAGATTTGTGATTTGAGTGGACTGTGAGGTGTTGATGATCTCAAACATGACACATTCACACTGTCACTGTCACTGTCATCCCGTTGTTCATCGATTTGGTCAAGCAGGCACCAGTAACGTCTTCATTGTGAGACTTGTTGTTACTGTTTTTGGCATATCGAATACTCCACAGGTAGCTTGCCAGGCTGTGTGGGTGGGATACTCTCGGTAGCTTGCCGTGCTCTCTGAGAGGGATGGAGGAATCGAACCCAGGTCGGCTGTGTGCATGGCAAATGCCTCTTATATTAAAAAAAAAAAAAAAGATAGGGGCTGGAGTGATAGCACAGCGGGTAGGGCGTTTGCCTTGCACGCGGCCGACCTGGGTTCAAATCCCAGCATCCCATATGGTCCCCTGAGCACCGCCTGGAGTTATTCCTGAGTGCAGAGCCAGGAGTAACCCCTGTGCATCGCCAGGTGTGACCCAAAAACCAAAAAAAAAAAAAAGATAAAGGTGAGAGCAATAATGTAGTGGGGTGTTTGCCTTGCATGCACCCCAGCCTGATTTGTCCTGACACATGTTCGATCCCCAGTGCTGCATATGATCCAACACCTCCCCAGGAGTGAAGCCTGAGCCCAGAGCCAGGAGTAAGCCCTGAGCACTGCTGGATGACGCCCCCCGAATCACCACCAGCAAAAGGCACAGGGCCTAGAAAGATGCACAGGGGGAGGTACTGGCCTTTCGGGCAGCCAAGCCGGGATCAATCCCTGACACCCCAGCTGGTTCCCAAGGTGTTCCCGGGACACAGAGCCAGGAGCAGCCCCTAGCACCTACCCCCCACCCCAGCCGCCCAGTGACAAACGCCGGCATCTCCACAACCTAAGTTCATTCCTGCTGGAAAACGAAAAGGCTAACAAATTCTTCCGTGCTCCAGAGTCTTTCTAGCAACTGCACTCCCAGCGCCCCAGGTGAGAACACAAACACAGGGTGGAAATTCGTGTGTCAGTTTCAAACAATTTGTGACACATTCACACACTTAGGACAATTTTGTTTTGACTTGTGAGAGCTCTACCAGCCATATTAATTGATACGTGTGTATCACATATGTGCTTATGTGAATGTGCTATGCATGAGTATGCCTATGTGCATTATGCAAATGTACTGTTTGCATCACTACATGTGCATGCGTGTTACACACATGAGTGTGAACATGTATGTGTGCAGGTGTGTTATATAAGTGAGCATGAATATGCATGCATGTGCTGTGTATATGTGCATGTGTGCATGTGTGTGTGCGTGCTTGTGTACTGGGAGATAGACCCAGTCTCACATGTACAAGGCAAGTGCTATAGCATGAGCCACATCTGTGGCCCCTCAGCATCTCAACTCACAGAGCCCACTGGGAGGCCGGGAGGGCCGCCCAGAGGACCGAGAGCAGGTGCTGTCCAGCCAGGCCCGTCCTCGTTCTTGTCCTTGACTGACGGAAGCCAATCCCTTGCTTGTCTGGTTTTCAGATGAGGCAGTCACCTCCGGGGCCAGCCCGTGTGTGCAGCCTGATCTCATCTTTCACACACCACACACATGCATGGATGTTTTTTGTCTTTGAAATACTTTGGGACCTGCCAAAGTTTGCAGAACTAGAGCCAGACTCCATGCCGCTCTCAGCCCCTCTCCCTAGGTGTGCCGGATGGCAGGGCTCCCGCATGCCCTGTGCTGCCACGTCCCCCGCTCACCTGAGCTCACCAGCTCGAGTCAGCCACTGTTCCTTTGTCTCTCCAGACTTGCAGCCTGGGGGCACCGGCCTGACCCTTCCTCCTTTGGACATGCCTTGGTGTTCCCAGCTCCAGAATGACAGGCCGTGCTGCTACTGGCCCTCGCACAGGGCCTCTGCCACTCGGCCCTCCTGACCACGAGGAGGGACCCTTCCTCTCAGGCCAGCTGGCTGGCCCCACACAGGCCTGTGGGCTGGTTCCTGTGAGGGTGCCACCTCGCCGAGGGCGGTTCCTGGCTGTTCTTCAGGTGGTACAAGTGTGGTCCCTTGTAGGACAGGCTCTCTGGGTCCCTTGGTAGAAGAACAGGTTCTTTGGGTCCCTTGTATCACCCAGTCTCTAGGTCCCTTATAGGACACGCTCTCTGGTCCCTTACAGGACACTCTCTGGGACCCTTGGTAAAAGGGTCACTGAGGAACAGCTCCTCCCTCATCTTCCTCTTTCCTTGTACCAGAAAGGTTCACTGTGATGTGCTTCACGCTCTGGGTTATGAGCTGTCAAGAAGAGCAGAAAGCGGGGCGTGGCAGCGGGGATGGAGCCAGGGTGTGAGAAGGAGGACTGACCTCCCCAGGAGATCTCTGGGCAGGTTGGTCTCCATTATGTTGGAGTCCCTTGATCAGTATCGCAAGGGCACACTGCTCAGAAGCAGGTCAGAATCTCAACCAAGACATGAAACCCACTCACACTTTTACAACTAAACAGTCATAGTATTGTGGTCATTGCTGTTAAAATACGAAGATGGGGGCCGGAGCGATAGCACAGCGGGTAGGGCGTTTGCCTTGCACGCGGCCGACCCGGGTTCGATCCCCGGCATCCCATATGGTCCCCCAAGCACCGCCAGGAGTAGTTCCTGAGTGCAAAGCCAGGAGCAAGCCCTGAGCATCGCTGGGTGTGACCCAAAAAGCAAAAAAAAAAAAAAAAAAAAAAAAAAATACGAAGATGGACGTTATGGTCAGATACACATGAAAGCAGATTGTCAACCCTCCCTTGGTGGAGACTGCTTTGAGAGACAGAGAAACAGAGAGATAGAGGGAGCCAGAGAAGAGAAACTGTACCTCCCTGTCTGGGGTGAGGGCAACTCCAGAAAGGAGTTGTAAACATTCCCTTTTTACAGCAAAATAACTGCAGGCCAGATATTTTGAGACTCAGTTCTCGACAGACCTCTGCGGGCAGCTCTGAGCAGCAGAGAGCTGGGAGATGTCCCCTGAGTAACAAGTGTCTCAGCGCCACGGAGTGCGGCTGATGAGGGCCGGCAACACGGAGCGCAGGGCAGAGCAGAGCTGGCCGGGGAAGGGCGACAGCTTCACTCTGTCGCAGGTCAGTGGGTCTGGCGGAGAGGCTGTCCCTACACACCTCCGGGCATGGTCAGTTTGCAGGAGACCACACCACAGATACACAGCAGGGTTCGAGTTTCTCACGAAGAATCTCGGACACACGCCCACGTTGCTCCACCTTCAGTGCTGACGCCCTTGAGGTATTTATGTCAGTGAACTCCCCTTGCTAGATCAGAGGTTGTCTTTATTGGTTTATTTTTTTTAAGGTTGTCTTGTCTTTTTTTTTTTTTTTAATTTTTTATTAGTGAATCACTGTGCGGTACAGTTACAAACTTAAGAACTTTTGTGCTTGCATTTCAGTCATACAGTGAACTTTTTCCCATCCCTCCACCAGTGCCCATTCTCCTCCACCATTCCCTCCCACCACCCCCGCCCCGTCCCCCACCACTCAGTATTTCTGTGGCAAACTACAACACCCAAAAGGAGAGAGAGAACAAAAGGGAATGCCCTGCCGCAGAGGTTGTCCTTGGAGCTTCGTTTACCCTCGCGTTTCCCGGGCTCACAGAGCACCTGCCGACCGAGCTTGGCAGTACCAAGACCTCCCTTTGCCTCTGCCCGCCACAACCCTCACATGGACCCCTCTCTTTGCCATCTAGCATTTTTAGCAACCTAGTATTTTTTCAAGACATTTTAAACAGCGGATTTTAAATATGCTCATGGCAAGAAAGGAAAAAAAGAACCACAGGAAACACTAGGAAGGAAACACTTCTTTCCACAAATGTGGGCTTCCAAATCCCAGAGTCACGCGCCTGTTTCTGTCCTCCCAGAAGTCAGCCGTGTGCCATGTCGAGGCACGCACACACCCGGGAAAGTCAGTGTAGATGCATCGATAAATGCACGGTGCAGGTGAACAATGTACATGCAGGGTGTCCATGAGGGGCGATGTGTGATATGAACATATGCAGACATGCAGTGTAGACACATTGTGTTGATGTAGAGTGTAGATACATCATGTCAATGCACAGTGTAAATGTTTGACGTACAGTGTAGAGGCACAATATAGATGTGCAGAGATGATGCACGGTGTAGATATATGGTGTGCAGGCACAGTGTAGACACACGGTGTGGATATATGGCTTGCGAGCATGGTGTAGACACACAGCCCGGGTATATGGTGTGCAGGCACAGTGTAGATACACAATGTGGATATATGGCGTGCGAGCACGGTGTAGACACACGGCTCGGGTATATGGTGTGTGAGCATGGTGTAGACGCATGGTGTGGGTATGTGGTATGCAGGTACAGTGTATAGATGCAGGTGCAGTATATAGTGTGCAGCAGTGTATAGAAGCACACTATAGATGCATGGTGTAGACACATGGTGAGCAGGTACAGTGTAGACGCATGGTGTGCATGTACACAGTATAAATGCATAATATAGATGCTCAGTATAGATGTATGGTGTATGGTGTAGACAGATGGTGTAGGTACACATTGTAGATGTAGGTGTACACACAGTGAAATGCACAGTGTAGGTGTATGATACAGATGCATGGTGTAGGTGTAGATGCAGTGTGAATGCATGGTGTAGATACACAGTGTAGACATATGGTGTAGATGAATGGTGTGGGTGCACAGTGTAAATGCAGGGTGTAGATACACAGCATAGATGTACGGTGGGATACACGGTGTAAATACCCAGTATAGAGGCACAGTGTAGCTGCAGAGTATAGACAAGTGTAGATGCATGGTGTAGATGCTCTGTGTAGCTGATGCAGATGAACAGTGCAGACGGACAGTATAGATTATGGGTAGATGCACAGTTAGACACACAGTGCAAGTACACAGTGTAGCTGCAGAGTGTAGATGCATGATTAGATGCAGGTGGTAGATGATGTAGCTGCATGGTGTAGACGCACAGTATAGATGCACAGTGTAGGTGCACTGTGTAGGTGCATGTAGGTGCACAGTGTAGATGTACGCTGTAGGTGTACAGTGTAGGTGCATGGTGTGGATGCACAGTGCAGATGATGTAGATGCACGGTGAAAGTGCATGGTGTGGATGCATGGTGTGGATGCATGGTGTACATGCGTGGTGTACGTGCATGGTGTACGTGCACGGTGTAGGTGCATTGGTAGGTGCATGGTGTAGGTGCACGGTGTAGGTACATGGTATAGGTGCACGGTGTAGGTGAACAGTGTATGTGCATGGTGTACGTGCACAGTGTAGGTACACAGGTAGGTGCGTGGTGCACACACTCCATGAAGATGCAGGGTCCCGAGGCGTGGTGGACTCAAGGTGAATGCAGGATAGACACACTGTGTCATTCCAGTATCTCGCACAGGAGCGTGGGCAGACCCGCCGTTTGTGCTTGCTGGGCAGTGAGCTGTGCGGGGTCAGGGCGCGAGTGGGCTCTGTGGCGGGCGGGACGTCTTTCCCGGGCAGACATCCCCTCACCATGGGCCAGAGAAGCGCAGCTGGGAGCATCCTCAAGGACAAGGGGGCCCACAGGGACCGCGGCCCTCCTCCCGCCACCTGCCCTGCCCGTCTGGGGTCAAGGACAGGCTAGCGTGTGCTCAGGACCGAGGTCTGGGGGGAGGGGGTAGAGCCAAAGGCGTGATGCCCACCTGCAGAGGCGCATGGGGTCCTGGGCTCTGGGTGTGTGGGATACGGCAGCTGCAGTGGACGTCCAGGGCAGCACTTCCATGGAGACAGGCCACTCCAGCCAGGGCTGGCCTGGAGCCAGGAGCCGTGGGGTGGGCTCCGTCCCGGCATGTCTGCGAGTAAGATGCGGAGAGTGGGGACAGGGCCCAGAGCGGAGCTGTGTGCCAAGGCAGAGTGGACAGGGGCTGTTGTCTGAACACTCAATGGTGAGGCCAAACAGTCCAGTGACCAATGGCCAGGGCGGGAGAGGCGGCACTGGCCAAGGTGCTGGCCTTGCACGTAGCCAACACCAGGTCAGTCTCCAGTGCCTCACAGGGTGTCCCGAGCACTGCCAGGAGTTGTGTGTTCACAAAAGATGCATGTGCGTTCTCTCTCACCACGTGCATTCGGTGGCCAGGAGCCGCGTCCCCACCCCAGCCTGCAGCCACCGCCAACAGATGCACGAAGGAGGGAACAGGGCCACCAGGCTGGCTGGTGATCGGTCGTCGTCTATTCCGATCTCAGCCCCACAGTTTATTCCATTCTCCTCGTGCGCCTGTTCCAGTCTCACTGAGCACCCAGTTCCAGTCTCCCACTGCTCCTCATTCCCGTCTCCTTTCCCCTGCTACTCTCCTCTCGCCCAGTCTCGCTGCCTTCGGCAAGAGCCCAACCTCCAGAGCTGGGGGTCGCAACGACACCTAGGTCAGACTGCACAACCACGTGTGTGTAAAGCCCTTCCTTCTGGGAAAGCTCTTCTAAGACAAAGATCTCTCCTGCCAGGAGAACTGCCCAAGGGCGGAATAGTTCATCTAAGGACATACTCCTCCTTTCCTTAGTCCATAAACAATCATCTTTTTTTTTTTTTATTTTAAAGAAATATTTTATTGAACCACCGTGAAAACAAGAAAAAAAATACAAAGCTTTCAGGTTTAAGTCACAGTCAAATACTGATTAAACCACCATCCCTTCACCAGTGCACCCGTTCCACCACCAAGAACCCCAATAAACCCCCCTCCCACCCCACCCCCATCTAAGTAGCTAATGAATAAACAATCATCTTAGATTCGCTTCCTAATAAGCGTCCTAGTCATTTTGTATGGACACAGTAAGAGATACATTAAGCTTATAGGGTGACTCTCCTGGGGACACCTCGCTATAGACCCCAGACTATAGTCCTCAGGCAAGACTGTTCCTTCCTAACCCCAGAAGGGTCCTTGTCCAGTCACTTCTCTTTGGGTCATGACAGAATTTGTCCACAACTGTGTTCTTAACTTATTATGAGTTTTATGGCAGTCGGCCTGTCCGTTTTGATGCCAGGGTAGTTTATAGCTTGCCCTGAGTCCATCCAGTCCCTTCATGGGGACCCTGCTTTGGGGGTGCTGGGAACTAAGGGCAACTGAGGCTTAAGTTGAGAACTATAACAGATGCCCAGGAGTGTCTTCCTGTGTCTATACGGAATGGGCATTGCTCAAAAGTAAACTGCAAAGGACATAGCATAAAAGAGAAAAGCAATATTTTACTTACAAATATGAACTCCAGAGTCCTTATAAGGATCTGATCTGACCTTGCAAGTCACAGCGTCTGATTTGGGGATATGGGTGATTCACAGATAGGGGAAGTAGAGCACAGAGGAGAGGTTAAAGATAAATAGGGGGAATGGGAGTGCCTCAGGAGCACTGTGAATGGAGTAACCCAATAAACCTAAGCTCGCGGCAACAAGGGAGAAAGGACAAACCAATGTCCTACAGAGGTCATCCCTGAGTGCGGAGCCAGCAGTAAGTCCTGAGCACCACGGGGTGTGGCCTAACAACTCCCCCAAACAAAAATAGACAAGGACCCTGTGGGACATCTCACCAAAGAGGAAGCTGGGGCCAGCCCCGTCACAGGACACGCAGACTGGGCAGGGGGCATCCGCACATGCACCGAGGGCCCACGGGGACGGTCCCCAAACCACGCTGCCAGCTTGTGTTTGAAAGCTCGCAGGGGTGTGCGGGGCATCTGCTGGGGGTGGGCCGGGAATGGGGAGGGACACACACGTCCCCGGCAAGCACGTACGAGGCTGGTCGGACGCCAGAGCAGTGACCGCACCCTGGGGCCCTCAGGGCTTCGGGCCAAGGCCCTGCCCTGCTGCGGCTGTGGTCTGGGCCTGGAGGGGCGGCAGGACCGCCCGGGGCTCGGCCGTGGGAACCACCTCCACCCACGCACCGACTCTGGGTGGGCGCCGGCCGGGTTGCTGGGGGGGGCGTGGCTAGGGGCTGCGGGGCAGCTGGGGGCGTGAGAGGGACCCGGAGGCCTCCCAGGGCGGGGGGCACCAACCCCTCCTGGGGCCGTGGGTTCCCGCCCGGGCGCCGCCGACCCTAACCCGCCTCCCATGCTGCCCGCGCTGCACACTCCTCGCCTGGCCCCTCCGTGGCCCCGGGCCGCTCCCTGGGCCTCACCGCTGTGCCCTGCGGGTCGGCCCTGGGTGTCGGGCGTGGCACCGCTGTTCCCCTGCCAGTCTCCCACTCTCACGCCCGCCTCTCTCCTGCCCGCCCACACCCCTCCACTGCCCCTCCGTCCGCTGCCTCTCCCTGCGCCCAGGAAGGCAGGAGCCACCGGCGGCTCTGCACGCGCTCCCGCCGGGCGCCCCGTGCCCAGCCAGCGGGCAGACGGGAGGACAGCACCCGACGCCGCTTTCTCGTTCGTTTCTCAGCGCTTTGCAAAATCACGGAACTTCAGGGGTTTAGATTCAGCCACCAAAGTTCCAGTGCTACCCCCCCCACTCCCCACTCTCCCCCATGCTCTCCGGACCCTCCACTAGCTCATCGAGTCTGAGGGTTAGTTTTGTTGGTTGTTTGCCACTGAGTTGCTTTAGTTATTCACGTTCCACATATGACTGGGACCAAGGGGGGGGGGCAGGTAGTTAAATTGATCACTTTGTTTTTCTTACAAATTTTGGAAAATCTTTTTTTCTTTTTCTTTTTTCTTTCTTTTTTTTTTTTTTTTTTTTGCTTTTTGGGTCACACCCATCGATGCACAGGGGTTACTCCTGGCTCTGCACTCAACAATTGGTCCTGGCAGTGCTGGGGGACCATGTGGGATGCTGGGAATCGGACCGGGGGAGGCCACATGTACGGCAAATGCCCTGCCCGCTGTGCTATTGCTCCAGCCCCATTTCCTATGCTTTTTCTCTGAGCATATTCAGAGAAAAAGCATAGGAATATACTTCAGATTGTAAAGAGACAGATGCTACTGGCTATTCTTTAAAAAATTTAAATAAAAGTCAAGACACAATTCTCTGAAAATATAATTACATGGCTTGCCTAGACTAGTAAACTGTTGCCCACTTATACTTGCGACTCTGTATTCAAACTTTATGCTTTCCGTTTGAGGTGTCCTCAATCTCTTTTTGTAACTTAAAACTTCAAGCCAGAATTAGGTTGGCCCATCTCCCTGGTGGGGAAGGCAGTGCAGACCAGGGTTCCCCAGGGCTCGCCAGCGGGCCTGGGCTTCTCCCAGGGGCAGCTGTGCCGGCCTGTTCCAGCTTCAGCGGTCAGCCCCTGGCCCACTGCGGGTTCCCAGACCTCAGGGACGCCTGGGCAGTGTCCTCCTTCCAGCCCAGAAGCCCCGAGGTCCTGCAGGGGCCACGGCTCGGGGGTGCTGGCTCCCCGAGACAGACCCAGAGTCTTGGCTTTCGTCTGGTCTGGAGGGTTGTTTGCTTGGGAGCCACATTCAGCTGTGTGCGGGGCTTACTCCTGGCTCTGCCCTCGGGGGTCGCTCGGTGGTTGAGAGGGTCAAGCCCAGGCCCTCTGAGTGCCCGGCAATCACCTGCCCTGCCTGTCTCTGCCCTGGATGTACTCTCTCACAAAGATGCAGAGCTTGATTCTTTTTTTTCCTTTTTGGGTCACACCCGGCGGTGCACAGGGCTACTCCTTGCTCAAGGGGCCACATGGGATGCTGGGAACCAAACTTGGGTCAGCCGCGTGCAAGGCCGGCGCCCTCCCCGCTGTGCTATGGCTCCAGCCCCCCAGAGCTTGAATCTCAACGCTGAGCTTCATGCTAAGCTGTTCCCCGTCTTGCTTTGGCTACTGCGTGGGAGTGTGTGGCAGGCAGTCTAGAAGCTCTGCGTGGCACCAACACGTGCCAGGCCATGGGGGAGAGTGCCACGGGGGGCGGGAGCCTGCACTGAAGACGGAGCTGTGTGCCCGGGGCTCGGGGAAGGCCGGCCTGGAAGGACAGGCCCAGCCCACGAGCTGTGTCCTCACTCTCGGGCCAGCTGAGGCAGCTGGGGCGAGCAGCTGAGCACTGCCTCGGGAGCGCCAACCAGAAGCTGCTGCGGGCATGTGAGGTGCGGGCGCGGGGCTGGCAGGAAGCGCGGTTACCCAGAGCCTTGAGGCTGAAACCCAGATAGAATCAGAGGTTCTGACCCAATCGCTCCCCGGTATCAGGGCAGGTGCCTCAGCCCCACCCGGGCACACACGTCCCTCCCAGCAGCCCAGGCCCCCACCTGGCCCGCTCCCCTTCGGGCTGTTCAGGGGACACGCCAGCCCGGGCACGGTCCCGGCCACTCCCAGCACCCAGGGCAGTGCCTCCTCGTCTTCCCTGGGTTGTACGTGCGTTTCCTCCTCAGCTGCATCCTCCCTAGCTAGTCCTCACGCCTACCCTTGACCAGTGCTCGGACTGCCCTAGTGTCTCCTTTCCTGACCCCCATACCTGCTCGAGCGGTCCCCTACCCACACTGAACTGATCTTCACACGGAGGGCCTGAGCAAGGGCAGGGCGGGAGGGCGTTGGCCTTACACGCCGCTGACCTGGGTTCAGTTCCAGCGTCCCAGCTGGTCCCCGGCCCTCTCCCGAGCCTGCCAGGAGCTGTCCTGAGTACAGAGCCAGGAGTGACCTCTAGGCATTGTCGGGTGTGGCCCAAAGTAAACAAACAGCAGAAACCTAATCTTCACATCCACCTTTTTAAATTAAAAAAAAATTAAAAACATTTTTTGGGCCACACTTGGGCTGACTCTTGGCTCTGCACTCAGGGATCACCCCGGCAGTGCTCACTGCCGAGGATTGAAGCCGGTTTTCTGTGTGCAAGGTAAGCCCCCTGCAGGCTGTACTCGGGCTCCAGTCCCTGCATCCCTGGGGGTCACACCTGGCCTCAGGCAGAGCGCGGAGCCTCGCCCAGGGCCGTGGCTTTAGAAGACTTTCTGCCTGGGGAGGTGGAACAGCCATGCTCTGCTCACCCTAGCAGTGCTCCTTCTTTCCTTCTGTCGCCAGTGTGCTGGCCGAGTTAACGCCCCCCCTCCCTCCCTCTGGATGACCCCCCGTCTCTTGTAATGAGGCAGGGAAGGGGCCTGCCTGCGGTGGGCTCCATGCCGAGGCCCCGAGAATCTTGTGGGTTTTCCTTGGGTGCCTCCCACTGTGGTCGGTGCCCAGGAGTCGTACAAGGGAGAAGGTGCCGCTTGAGACCCACCACACACAGGGCTGGACAGTATAGTGCCCCCCCGCCCCCATTTTCCCAGACCTCCTTCCCCATGGAGGTCTCCGCTGCCCCGTCCCTTCCTGGTGGCCACTCAGTGATGCCCGTGGGGGTCCCGGGTGACTGATGTGAAGTGAGAGCAGCTAGAGGAGATGCCCTCTTCCTCTCACCCATCTCTGCTGCCCAGGAGAGCCCAGGACGGACAAGGCAGCTGTGAGCCTTGCTCTTTGCAGGGGGTGGAGGGGTGCGGGGAAGTCAGCCCCAGACCTTACCCAGGTCCTTTGGGTCTGTCCCTCACAGGAGAGAATTTCAGAGGAGCAGTGAAGTAAAAACAGGTTTTATTTGAAAGTTCTGAGGCAGGGGGTGGGGGCGGGAAGAGTGGAACCGAGGTGGGCAGGAGGACAGGAAGGCCCCCACCCCCAGGCAGTGGCAATGAATTTCCTGGGAAATAGTCTCAATAGCCCTGAAGTTGCAAAGTGCCAGCTTTGCAGAAAATCTGAACTAAGGCCAGTCAGACTTTCACCTGCACCAGCAACAGACCCAGGGAAGGGCGGACCCCCTCGAGGGAAGCTCCAGCAGGAACAAAAGGCCAGGAGAGGAATCTCAAAGACCACTGAGCACTCCCCACTCAACCCCTTGGCAATCTCCCTAGCAACGGGCTCTTCCCTAGGGCAGCTTGGAAAGACCCTATAAGGGCCACCTTGAACAAAGGAGGGCGTGTACATGCCCCTGAGCCCATATGCTGCGTAGCCAAGCATGTGGCACCCGCGTGCCGCCCGCATCTGCCCTCTGGAGCTGTGTACTTTCCTAGCTAGTGCTGGGATGTGTGCAGGGCATTGACTCAGAGAGCACTGACCCAGGAGCACTGCCCACTCTGGGCGGTGACCCTTGCCCTGCTGCTGCCCCTCCTCCTCCAGCCCCCAGCCCCACTCGTGCCCAGGAAGGGGAGAGTCGGCGGCTTGCCGAGGGGACAGGGAGCACACCTGCAGACGTCGCCCTGGGCCCGTGCTGTGCACTGAGCCCCCACAGCCGCTTCTGAGACGGTGTCTCTGGGGAGTCTTCCACGAGGCTCGAGCCCCATCTTGCTGCCATGGAAACTGGGGCGTGACGGTTCAACATTTCACACTGCAGACTAGAAACACTTACTTCTTTTTATTTATTTTTGCTTTTTGGGTCACACCCGGCGATGCACAGGGGTCACTCCTGGCTCTGCACTCATAAATTACCCCTGGCCGTGCTCTATGGGATGCTGGGAATTGAACCCGAGTCAGCCGCGTGCAAGGCAAACGCCCTACCCGCTGTGCTATTGCTCCAGCCCCTTATTTTTATTTCTTTATTCATTTATTTAGGGTCATGTTTGGCAGCACTCAGGGCTGACTCCCAGTTCTGTGCTCAGGGGACCATATGTAATGCTGGGGATCGAACCCAGGTTGGCTGCATGCAAGACAAATGCCTTCCCCACTGTACTATCTCTCCAGCTTGAAACTGATATTTTATTTTTATTTTTACATTTTTAAATGTTTATTTTTTGCTTTTTGGGTCACACCCGGCAATGCACAGGGGTCACTTCTGGCTCTGCACTCAGGAATCACCCCTGGCGGCGGGGACCATATGGGATGGTGGGAATTGAACCCGGGTCGGCCGCGTGCAAAGCAAACGCCCTACCCGCTGTGCTATTGCTCCAGCCCCGAAACTGATATTTTAAAAGTAATGAAGCGCATAAAATATTGTTTTAAAAAATACTGCCTGAATATTGTCATGCTGAGTGCAGTGAGTCAGAAAGAAAATGATGGTCTTGTTCCTTTGTGGATTATCAAAAAACGAAGTGTGTGGCTAATCCCCAGCGAAAACAAATCCTGAGACATGAGCCCCGGGGGCTGGAATGGGGAGGGGGGCGGGGAGGGGCCGGCCCGGTGCTCCTAAACTATGGAGTAACAACTCTATCATCACGCCAACTGTGACACCTCAATTAAAAAGTCTTTAAAAATAAAGAGTGAAAAAGACGGTATTTCCAAAAGATAGCTGGGCTCCTACGTCCACTGTGGCATTGTTCGTGACCACTGACCTCTGGAAACAACCCAGCTACAAGAACAGGTGACTGGACAGAACAGCTACTCGGCAGAAACTCGACGGAGGGCTGGAGCCGTACTGCAGCTCACTGCCTTGCATGCATCCCGTTCCCGGAACCACATGGTCCCCCGACCCCCCCAGGACTCACCCCTGAGCACCTCTAGAGCCAGCAGTAAGCCCTGAGCACTGCTGATGTGGCCCCAGTAAATACAATTTAAAAAAAATGAAGCAGTACTTGGCTGTAAGGGAAGAAGAAGCCCTGTGATTTGCTGCTGGGCCTGGAGAGGGCCACGCCGTGAGGTCAGCTGGGAGAGACAGAATAGTCTCAGTAGTAGGGAGAACCTATCTGGGGAGTAGCAGGCGGCCTACGGCAGCAGGTCTGGGCGTCCCCGGGCAGCGGTGGGGCCAGGGCCCGGAGACACCGCAGAGGGAAGCCAGACTTGGTGGGGCGTGGCCTGGAACATCATTTTCGTGAGACTATTACTGACGGCACTGCAGCCACAGCACTCAGGAAAACTGGGGGGAAAGGTAGAAACTACGAAAGCGAATCAAAGATGCCTCCCGGGAAAGCCAGGTCATGAGGGGACTCGGAAAGCTGCAGTTCCTGCCGCTAGTCTGACAGGACGGGGGCAGCAGCTGGAGAGACCCGCTTCACCCCAGTCAGCCAGCAGCTGGAAGGAGACCCCCTTCATGGAGTCAGCCGAGCAGCTGGAGGACCTAGTGTGAGGCCAAGCCAAGCCGCAACATACTGTCACGTGAAAGCTTTGGTGCCCTTTGAGCCAGGAGCCCTTCTTGTGAAATGTACGCTCTACACACCTCAGCGGCTTGTGCGAAGTGCCTCCCAGGCACAGCCAAAGGAAAGGCAATGAAAACGGCAAACACCAACCAAAGATGTGACATGAGCCACTGTCCCAGCACAGAGACTAACACAGCAGACTCAGGTAGAATGGGTTTATTTTGTCTTAAGTGGAGAAACGGTCCCTTGCACGGAGGGTCATTATAAAACCAAGTGTTAGGAGCCATTTTAAAAGCTGTTTATTTCTGGAAGCTTCCGTGTGCCACCTCTTCACTGCCATGGTCTGCTCACAGCAGGCTCGCTTTAGTGTCCAGCTGCGAGACCACGACCCGGTCAGCAAGAACAGGCCACGCCCAGGTCCTTCCAGCTCAGGCCCCGCAGGCCTGTCCGAGGGTCTCCTGGCGCCGCCCCGTGGCCGTGCACCCACCCCCTGCTCAGTGACCTTGAAGGGAGAGAAGACACAGCGGTGTTGTTCTTGCCTGTCCCCAGAGCAGAGGCTTTGTCAGCGAGAGCTGCGGGAAGCAGGGCACAGGGCTCACTCGCACCCAGCACCAGGCAGCGTGGCTGGGAAGGGACATTCTAGGGTTTTCCTGAGCCCAGTGCGGTACGGGAGGGAACGGGAACAGCTGCTGTGTGTGATGAGGGGCCGCCACCCGCTGGCTCCCGCAAGACCAGCCTCTCGGTCCTCGTGAAGTCTCAGCTGCACAGCTCGGGACCGCCGCTCTATGTACACACACTGCATGCAACACGTGCACACACGTATGTCGCCAAGACTGCCCCTGAGCACTCACATGTGCACGCATGGTAATATACACGTTTTTATTACACGTTTTTATACACATAGACGCGTCACCAGGCCAGTTCTCCATCTACACACGTGTATCCACCATGCACAGTCACTCGTGCACACACGTGCACATCGCATCGGGATCACTTAGTGTACACGCAGGTGCACACACGTGTGGTGGCGCCAGGGAGCAGCTGGGGCTTGAGGCTGAGG
The DNA here is from genome assembly GCF_027595985.1 of Sorex araneus. Lineage (NCBI taxonomy): Eukaryota > Metazoa > Chordata > Mammalia > Eulipotyphla > Soricidae > Sorex > Sorex araneus. Next base: position 67,363,009 of record NC_073311.1, read on the forward strand.
GGCCTGGGGACAGGTAGAGTGGCCGACCACTTGCCAGCATGTGTGAGCCCTGGGTCAGTTCCTGCGCTGTAACCCCACCGGCCCGACATGCCCCACTGAAAAACCTACAGAGGGGCTGGAGCGACAGCACAGCGGGGAGGGCGTTTGCCTTGCATGCGGCTGACCCGAGTTCGATTCCCAGCATCCCATATGGTCCCCTGAGCACCGCTGGGGTGATTCCTGAGTGCAGAGCCAGGAGTAACCCTTGTGCATCGCCGGGTGTGACCCAAAAAGAAAAAAAAAAGAAGAAAAAAGAAAAAACTACAGAAAAAGTGAGGGACACTGAAGGTCGAGGTGGGTCCACATCCCCAGAACCCTGCTGGCTGGGCAAGTGAGTAACTTGATCCTGGCTTCTGGCCTGTTCTCCTCCACGAAATCCCACCCTCTCTCGCTTCCTCCCTCCCTCCCTCTCTCCTCCCATTCTTCCTTCTCCCTCTTTCTTCTCCTCCCCTCCCTTTTCCCTCCCACCTTACTTCCTTCTCCCTCCTTCCCTCTCTCCCTTTCTCTCCTTCCTTCTTTCTCCCCATTTCTGGCCACACCTGGTTGTGCTCAGGGGCTACGCCCAGCTCAGAGCTGCACTGAGGTTTGTTCCGGGCCAGGTGATCAAGGCAGAGTCCCTGCGTGCAAAGCCTGTGCCCTCAGAGCCCTCTGCAATTGTTTCTTATTCAGTTAATCATATCCACAGAATAACCACACGGGGCAGGGGGAGGCTCCGAGGCCTGGAGTATAAAAAGGGGATTGATCCCAGCACCACAGGGGTCCCTGAGCACTGCCAGGTGTGGCCCCAAGGAAGAGGTGAGCACACAGGTCATCACACCTTTGTCCCCATGGGCTCTCCCAGGCCCTCGAGAGCTGGACTTCGTGTCCCTGGAGGGCCGATGGGGCCACAGGGACTCAAACTCTGCTCTGGAGACTGTTGGGGCCACACCGCCGGGTATCTGCCTGTTGCCCCCGTGTCAGCCTGTCTGTCCAGTTCCCTCTGGCTGAGGATCTGCTCTCAGCTCTCCACGGCAGGAGCTGGGTGTCTGTGTGGCCCCACCGTGTGTCAGGAGCAGGCTGGGGCGTGTGTGAGGGCACCGCGGCAGCAAGGCTGGGCTCCCCAGCGGCCCTGATGCCTGAGCCGACCTGCCTTTCCCTGGAGACGTTCTCTCCCCTTGTGTGCCCAGCAAGGGGCTGCGTCCCGTGGGACAGTGACGAGGCCATCGGCTTCCCTGTGACTAACAGCGGGTGCCTGTGTACCCACCCAGGTGGCGGGTGCCACTGGGATGGCCACTGCCATGCTGCAGGGGCTTTCCGTGCGTACGCCGGGCAAGGGTTCTCCTTCCAGGCCACTACTGCCTTCTTGAAGGACGGGCCATGCCCCCATCAGGGTTCACATATCTGAATGTAGGAACTGTGAAAATGTTTGTTTTAAAGTAAATTTGATTTATGACCAACGTGTGATCTGTCTACGAATGTTATTCCGCCGTACAGGAGCTGCAAGTGGACGTTTCTGCTGCTCCACTTACAATTCCTTTCTTCACCTCCAGCCCCAAAGAATCCTTATCTGAGAAGGTCCGGCCTCGGCCGATGGAAGGGCTGGTGTGGGTCAGCCCGGCAGTCAGACCTCGCCAGCCGGCCTGCACATCAGGGGTGAGGTTCCGGGGGCACTGACCGTCCGCTGAGCCATGGCCTGAGTGGCTGCCTGTTTTACTGAAGCGGTAAGACCGGCCTCATCGAGGAGAGGAAAGGGAAGGAGAGGCACAGAGAGAAGAGCTGGGGGGTGCCCCCCTCCCCCGGTCCTGGGGCACCAGGAGTCAAACCATGTGCTCTAGCCCACCGACTCTCCCCAGCCCACACCCGGGATGCTGCCCACAGTGGCCACGTGGCTCGAGGCGCCTACCAATGCCATGTCAGCGGCCTTGAGGCCGTCCCCGTTTCCCTCCCCAGGCGCCCTCATGCTGTTATCAAGCACATTTCACACACACACACACACACACACACACACGCACACACTCCACTGCAACATGTTCTGAGGTGGAGCCCCTCGAGATGTCCACCTCTGCAGAGACTCCTGTTCCGCTGACCACAGGCTGGGGGCCGCAGCTGAGGCACTGCAGAGCCCACGTCTGGGGGCTGAACCTAAGGAAATACCTGAAACTCCCCTCGATTCCTGTTTCACAGAAAAATCGGGAAGCAACTGAAAGTTACAAGCTAGCAAAGGAGAAGTCAGTGTGCACAGGCCCTGGTGTCGGCAGCCACGGAACCCAAGCGCGGCGAGACATTAGCAGTCACCTCACCCTAGCGAGGGCGCAGGCTTCCGTGTAGGTGCACGCTGACTTATTACTACACTTGAAAACCTGCACAAATGAAACTAAAGGTATAAAGGAAAATTATACACATTTATTTTGGTGAGCTTCGTCTCCTAATACTTTTGCCTAATGTTTTCTGGCATTTCTCTACAGTTCCGATTTGAAAATATGTTGTTTTTATAATAAAACATTAATTTGAAAAACAGAACAGGCAAAGGAGGAAATTATTTCCTAGGAATTCAGGCAGAATGGATTCACTCGACCTCGAGAAATGCCTTTGTAATCAACTTTCTCTTATCTAAAGTGTCACTTTTAGATACCCAATTCTTTGTGCTTACTCTATCTCCTGATGTATTTTCATTCCTATACTGAAAGTATATCTAACCCTACATAAAAGGGAAACAGGATATAATTTTGGAAGATGGAAATTCTGGGCCTCTGCTACAGCGCAGTGTGACTGGCCCCACAATGGTGACGGCAATGAGCTTGTCTGGTCTGGGCCCCACTGCGACAGAGGCCACCCAAGCGTCTTTCTGCGTGTCTGCAAGACGGCTACGTCTGGGACATTCTGATTAAGCGTGGTGTGTCCAATAGTTTAACATATAAACATATGTTTATATTTCATAAGGGTGACTCCCACTTTATATGGATTGGGTTGTATTTCGTATATTTATACTGATACCACCATAGTTCGAATACGTCATAGCTCATGACCACATGACAGCATTAAAACCAGATCCCGGAGACACACAGGGTGTGTAGAGCTCCTGGCCCCACGCACCCGGACAGTTTCCCGCCGGAGGCCTGTTCCCCACGGCACGCTGTGAGCACCCACTTCTGTAACAAGTGATTTGTTTCGGGAGAGAGAGGAGGGGCGTGTGTGGGGGAGTGGGGAGGACATGAGGAGAGGGGGACAGGTCAATGGACTTCGAGGGTTTCCATCGGCAGCCTCTGCTGTGAGGCAGGCTCTCTGACGGAACATTCCGGAAGGAAGGCCGCCCGGGCACCCCGCGCTTGGTGGTGAGGAGAGGCAGCACCATGAGGAGGGACCCGCTCCTGCAGCAGCTCGCCCGGGGCCAAGTGCGGCCTGAGCTCAGACCTCGGGCAGGCCACGCCCCCCTAGCACTTCCGTTTCCCGCACAGCTCAGGAGCGTGCGGCTCCCCTGGGTCTGGATCCAAGATGTGAGCACGTTTTTCCAGGCTCACGAATGATAGTAAGATGCCGGATTCTGACAGGAGGGGCCTGTTCCAAGGACGAAACCAGACTCAGAATGAACGTCTCAGTGAAAACTAACATGTTCATTGGTACCTGTAGTAGCGGCCCAAAATTTGACACAAAAACCCATGAACTGCCACGGAAAACTGTTCCCATCATAAAGCAAGGCCGGTGGGGTGGCTCGTGCTGCAGTGCGGCGTGTCTGCGGAGGCCGCCCGAGCCATCCTCTCAGGAGAGCGCACTACTTTCCACGCATGCTGGGCGTCATGCTACCTGCAGGGACATAATGCGACAGTCTGTGGAGCGAAACTTACTTTCCAAATTTATACAGTACTCACCCCCCCCAACACACACATTTTAAGTTCACAAGCTCATGGCTTCTCTGACAAAAGAGAAAAAGCTCAAGTGTGGGGCGATGAACGAACACGGCAGACGCAGTGTGGGACGGGGGTTCCGTGCCTCCTTTGCCCCGGCTCTGTGTGAAGACGGCTATGCAGTCTCACAGCCTTTTCCACAGTTTCCGTGGCTGTGAGGAAAGTCGGTGTGGGTCACTGGGCCACTCTGGAAACAGTTACGTGGTACATAAACGCAAGTTTAATCACAGATTCCCCCAGGCTGGAGGACATTGCTTCTGGAAGAAAGCTCAGAAAACAAACGGGCCCTGCTGCGTCGGGCAGCTGTGCCCGGCCAGCCCCACTCCTGCCGCGGGTGCAGCTCTGAAGACCTCGCCTCACACGGCAGACAAAGCACAACCCTGCTCTGGGCATGTTCAGAGCTTCAGACCCAGCACAGGGTTGCCAGCACCTTATTTTTAAGTCATGGAAACCAAGACATGAACATTTCACACGTTTAAGTGAGGATTTCTCATTTTCTTCCCGTGCCTCTGACTCTTACGACACTGGCTTCCAGGCCCCGAGACAGTACGGCAGGTCAGGTGCTGGCCTTGGTGCCGTCTACCTAGAGTTGATCCCCAGTACCCCATACGGTCCTGAGCCCTGCCAGGAATGAGCCCTGAGCACAGACCCAGGAGTCAGACCTGAGCACCGCCGGCTATGGCTCCAAAACCCAAACCCAAACCCAAACCCAACTCTTGCGTCTGACTCTGCCCTCAGTGTCAGGCCTGGGGGATGCCCACCTGGAGGCTCCTGTCTGGAGAATCCCTAACCAGTTCCCACTGGGCATTTCCCACCCAGGGTGGCCTTACTTCAGCAGGAGGGAGAGGCCCTGCCTGACAGTGGCGCAGGACCAGCGGGGGCTCTTGGGGCCTCCTGGGGTGCTTCCAGGGTGCCATGGGGCCTCCCGGGGTGCTTACAGGGGTGCTCCTAGGGTCTCCTGGGGGTGCTCCTAGGGTCTCCCAGGGTGCTTACGGGGTGTCATGGGGTCTCCTGGAGTGCTTGGGGGTCTCACCTAGTGCTTACAGGCCCTCACAGGATCACGGGGTCCTGGAGGTCTCGTGGGCGCTGTGCCCCTTCCTCTGAGAGGGCCGGGCCAGCAGTGAGCCCAGGAGGCCTGTGGGCTGCATGCCTGGGGAGGGACTGACGCTGCCCACTGACCCCAACGGCACAGACACAGGCACAACTGCTCTGACCGGTGACTGCTCACACAGGGGCAAGGCAGCGGGAGGTCCCAGGGCCAGGGCTGGACTTTGTACCTCCAGCCCAGGGCGTGGTTTCCTGGGAATTTCTCTCCACACAGAGCCTCTCTCATCAGACAGTAACTGTTAGACCAACCCAGTCTGGACGGAGCGCGGTGTTGGGGACTCACGTGATGCTTGTGTCACGTGCGTGTTCCTGTGTGTGCCTGTACGTGTGTGTGTCTATACATGTGAGCATGTGCATGCCTGTATGTGCCTGTACGTGTGCGTGTCTGTACATGTGAGTGTGTGCGTGCCTGTGTGTGCCTGTACGTGTGCGTGTCTGTACATGTGAGTGTGTGCATGCGGGTGCCTGTGTGTGTGCCTGTACGTGTGCATGTGCCTGTGTACCTGTACGTGTGTGCCTGTGCCTGTGCCTGTATGTGTGCGTGTCTGTTCGTGTGCATGTGCGTGGAGCTGCAGAGGCTCTGCGGGCCCTCGTGGCTCCCTGTAAGCCACCTGCTGTGACCTCTTCTCTGTCCCTGGCTCGCACCTCCAGCACGCCATGACCAATGTGGCCAGACTGGCGTTGCTCCCCACCTCTCCTGACTTGTCTGGACGTGGCTGCTTACGACTCGAGTCCAGACCGCGGGTGGAGCTGCCCTGACTCGGACCAGGAGCCCAGGGTCCTAAGCAACCACGGCAGGCCAGTCTGTCGGCAAGCCGGGTAAGCGGCTGCTCCCAACACCGCCCCAGGCTGAGGGGAGCGAGAACAGGAGCTGTGAATGACAGCGCCCATCCCAGAAACCTCTGGCCCGCCCCGTGGCATCTCTTCTGGTGCTACACTGCCAAAAGGGCCCCTTTCTGGAAGAAGCTGCAGTGGGCACAGCTGCCAGCAGAGGACAAGCTGCGACCAGCAATGCTCGATGCCTTTTCTGAGTCGCAATTCTCTGTAGGAAACGGAGCTCAGTAACAAACACCAACATTCACACTAACACTAATTTGTTTCAGGTCCACATCAAGATGTCAATGCCTAGAGTTAAAAATAAGTGTGTGTGTGTGGGGCAGGCAGGGGGGCCATAGGGAGGGTCTCTCCTTCTTGAACGTGGCTGACCCGGGTTTAATCCCGGCGTCCCATATGGTCCCCTGAGCACCACCAGGAGTAATTCCCGAGTGTGGAGCCAGGAGTAACCCTGCAGTATCTCGGTGTATGGGCACCCCCACACAAAAAAAAAAAGATGAAGTGGCACCTGTGCTCCTGTCACCAAGCCCACGGTGATCGCCGTGCACACAGGCTGAGCCCCTGCCTGAGAGGTGAGGACAGTTCTTGTGAGGAGGGACCACCGAGGCAGATCTCCAGCTCACACTCCACCTCACACACCTGCGTTCCACCAGGTGCCACGGGCAGCTGCTCCATCCGATGACACCTCCGGGAGGACTGTGGGGCGCCAGGGGTGACCCGGGGCGCTGAGGATGGGATGGAAGGCGGGAGTGGTGCTAAACATGCTGCTGACTGTGCCGGGAGAGGCCGGCGCTAGGCTTCCTTAGGCCGAGTCCTCCGCTGGCCCCTGCGGGTGACCCTGGTGCTCTGAGCACGTACCTGAAGGGAAGGTCCCACGCATGCTGGCCACCTAGGGCACCTCCTCGCCGTGCCTCACTGTTTTCAGCACCGAGTCTTCTCCCAGAATTCTGCATAGTTCATTCAGTCTCTGCTGCATCTTTGGAATTCCCGCGAGCTGAGATTCTAGCTTTTGTTTTTCTTCACTCAGGGTTAAGCGGATGGCAGCGTCCAGCTGTTCAAAGCGCCAACCTCCTTCACCATCAAACTGCAGGAGGTGAGTGTGGTACTTCCTGCAAACACAGGGTGATGTCAGCAGCTGTGCAGAGCTGGCAGGGCCACAGGCCTCGCGTTTAAACTGGCAGCCAAGGCAGAGTTGAAAACTACACCTGTTTCACGTGCGATTTTACCAGAATCTACAAGGATCTCCACGAAGGTCAAGTATTAACATTTCTGTTTGTTTTTTAGGTCACACCCAGCGGTGCTAAGGGCCACTCCTAGATAGTACTGGGGCAGGCATTCCCGCAGTGCTGGGACCACGAGTGCTGGGTGGGGACCAGGGACACTCATGGGCAAAGTTGCTTCAGTCTTCTGAGCCATTCCCAGGCCAGGATTATGGGCTTTTAAGGGCTAGGGCTGTGGTTTGGGGGCAGAATACACACATAAAACTGGTTTTTGACACAAACGGCATTCATCTCTAGGAGGTTCGGTTCCTCCTGCGGCATTTCGTTCCTATTCTCAGTGCCTGTGAATGTGAAGAAGGACCCACATGTATCTGACCGCCGGATGACCTAGTCTGGCTCCCGGATAAACAGTGGCGCATACTCAGCTCGGGTATAAGACAAGGATGCCGAGAGAAGTGAAAATGAGGCTAAGGTGCAAAGGTTCTCTCTGCAGAGGGGAACTCCAAGGACAAGGGAACAGAGTGCCCAGAGCTGGCACCCGCGGGAAGGAGTTGCTCTGACAGGGAAGGTGTGCGGCAGGTCTGAAGCACTTCAGGGGTCTGAGGTGGAGAGCAGGTAGCCCCTCCCTGGCTTCACTCCTCTGGTGGCTCTGGTCACCTGGTGAGCACTGGGACAACGGTGCCACCAGTCACCCTCCCAGGAGGGAAGGGAAAGGGAGGGAAGGGGCCTGCTGGGTCCCGTGTGGAGCCCGCTGCCCAGAGACCAGGATTCTGCCCGCAGCCTTTTTCCCTGCACGTTCTGGCTGAAGCTCTCCCACAGCTGAGGAGGCCGAGCTCTCTCTTTCAGGACTTCTGAAGTGCTTTGAATCTGTAGAACCTTCCAGAACCTTTCCTGTTAGAACAACTTCCACTTCCTTCTCAGAACGAGACGGGCTGCACCTGCCACGAGTCCAGGCATGATGCCACAGCCAAGGAGTCTGGAGAACTCACCGGCACTGATGCCAGTTCCAGGCGCCTCCTCCACCCTGCAGAGGCCCCACATCGGCAAAGCTGTCATGGCTCCTTCTCTGTCCCAACCCCTCGGACCCGGCCGGTGTGTGCCGGATACTCCTGCACACGGAGCTGCGTGGAGCCCATGAGAGCCTGTTTCTAGGCCACTGAGAGGAGCCCATGCATGCCCCCGATTCTCCGCAGGACGCCGCCCCATTCACTCTCTCAGGGATGTGGGACGGAGAGGAGGTAGAGAAAGCCTGAGGGTCAGTGCCCGAATCCATCTGCTGACAGTCTCAGGGGAGGCTGTTCTGCCTCCCCTGAGCTGAGCCAAGAGGAGGAGGTTTCTAGGCCCAGGGCACTGTGAGCTGTGGAAGCCCTGCTGAGGTATGGGACGAAGGAACTTCTCACAGTTCAAGCACATTTTACTACCTCACCCCTCAGCTTTCTGGGCCTCTCCCGCCTCAGAGCTGTGACGAGGAGGGAGCTGAGGGCAGGAGCCCTCTGCCCAGTCCAGCCCCTCTCCAGCTCCTGTCACTGTCCAAACATGCGCAGGGGAGCTACACACCCAGAGAGAACATCGAGCACCCCCAGCCTCAGGGAATGAGAGCAGTGAGGGAGCCCAGGGACCCCATGGTGGGAAACTCCTCTGAGGACCCCATGGTAGGATCACCAACTGAGGAACCCATGGTGGGCGCCCAATCTGAGAACACCGTGGTGGGGGTCCCATATGAGGTCTCTGAGGTGGGGCCCATCTGAGGACCCTATTGTGGAGGGCCCCATCTGAGGGCCCTAAGGTGGGAGCCCCGTCTGAGGATCCTGAGGTGGGGCCCATCTGAGGACCCTGTGGTTTGGGCCCCATCTGAGGGCCCTATGGTGGGGTCCCTGTCTGGAGATCCTGAGATGGGGCCCATCTGAGGATCCTGTGGTGGTGGCGCTAGCTAAGTACCCTGTGGTTTGGGTCCCATCTGAGGATCCTATGATGGGGCCCATTTGAGGATTCTGAGGTAGGGCCCATTTGAGGACCCTGTGGTGGGGGCCCTACCTAAGTACCCCATGGTTTAGGTCCCATTCTGAGTACCCTGTGGTTTGGGCCCCATCTGAGGACCCTGTGGTAGGGGCCCCAAATGAGGACCCTGAGGTGGGACCCATCTGAGGACCCTGAGGTGGGGCCTATCTGAGGACGAAGAGGTGGGACCCATCTGAGGAGCCTGAGGTGGGACCCATCTGAGGACCCTGAGGTGGGGCCTATCTGAGGACCCTGAGGTGGGGCCCATCTGAGGACCCAGAGGTAGGGCCCACCTGAGGACGCTGGGGGGAGTCCATCTGAGGATTCCCTCTAAAGCCCCTGTGGTGGGGGCTCCATCTCAAAGGGCCTCTGGCTGTGGCCGTGGAGGCAACAGAACCATCAGGCCCCTGGCTGGAGCGAAGGGTAACAAGTAGGGCTGCGGGCCCCTGCCCTGCTTTCCAGGGCCCTGGGTGAACCCAGGTTCATCCAAACAGAGCCACCTCACCAGGAGACGGCCGCAGGCAGGAGGGACTTGCATTGTGGTGCTGTGTCAACGCAGGTTCATCTTTGAGCAAATGTGCCATGAGGACCAGGAGAGCTTAAGGGGCCACGCAAGCGCTTTGCACTCAGGAGACCCAGGTTTGACCCCAGCTCTGCATGGTCTCTGGAGCACCAGTGGGTGTGACCCCCAAACAAGCCAACAGAACAGCTCTGGGGGACGTGGAGTTAGGGAGAAGCCGTGTGTGTGTTGTGTGTGTGTGTGTGTGTGTGTGTGTGTGTGTGTGTGTGTGTGTGTGTGTGTGTGTGTGAGGGGGGTATCACTGGACCTTCCATTCAGTTTTGCAGTGAGCTTTGAACTGCTCTAAAAAATAAAGTTTTAGAAAACAACAAAACTCAGCTTTCTGTTCTTCCAACCGGGTGAAACAGCTAAGTGTGCGTCAGGGGCATCCTGTGGCCACTGAACAGGACCCACACGAGCCACCACTGGCTGTCCAGATGGGCCACTGGCTCCCCACTCTGCTCGGGGAGGCCCCTGGGGCAGACTCCCCCAGGCGCCAGGCACTCACCAGAGCGACGGCCGGTGAGTGATGGACAGCAGGGAGATGCCAGCGGCCTTGGCGGCCTGGAAGATGGTGCCTTCCACGTCGATGCTCACCGCACTGGTGCACTCGTCCAGCAGCGCATACTTGGGTCTGCAGAAACAAGGACGGGAAGGACGGACAGGCTGGCACCGCGTCTCCAGGCAGGAGAAGGAGGTGGCAGGTGGCAGCACTGGTGCCCTCTCGGACAAGGTCCAGCTGGACAGCACAGGGTATGGGTTCCACCGGGCCGGGCGGCGGGGAGTGCAGTCGCCAGGTCAGCTCAGGGCAAAGCCTGCCCACCTTTCACGCCTGGACTCAACCCTTCTCCCACTCATGCAGCCCCTTCCAGGCCATCCTGCCGCCACTGTCCTCTGCTTGTCGCCCATTCCCGTGCCGTCCCCGTGGGCAGTGTCTGCCGCCCAGCGACACGCCACGCCTTGCTCACGGCACCAGAGGCAGGCACTGACCGACAGGCTGAGACGAGGCCGGGTCTTGGCCCAGACAATGGCCTTCATGATAATCGACAGTGCAAAGAAGCACGAGGAGCGGCTTCTTACCCAGCCTGAGCCTTGGCCTCGGACACACTTGCTTACAGGGGACCAGAGCCACTGCGGAGCAGTCCGGGCAGAGGGCAGAGCCAGAGGCCAGGGTGCAAACCCTTGCGCAGTCCCATCAGTGCACGTGGGGCTGGCAGAGCTGGTGCCACATGGTGCCAGCTACTGGGAGGTCCTTGCGGCTTTGCCTCCAAGGTAACTGCCGTTTTGTGGATATTTTTAAGTGAAAAAGAGGGAGAAGAAAAGGGAGTGGACACGAGCCGGATGGGGTAAGATTTCCTTTTCTGTGTAAAGCTCTGTGTCTCGTCTTCAGAGTGACGTGTGCAGGCAGAAAAGGGGCCACTTCAGAGGGGAAAGAGCACACAGCTTCTGTTCTGTCGTCATGGCAACCCCTGGCTAGCAGCTGCGAGCTGGAGGCCAGGCTTCTGCCTGCTTGGCAGGGGAGAGTGTGCTGGAATCCGAAGCTGTCCCCACTGCTCCTTGGATGTCCATTCCCTTCTCTTTCGGAATGCATTTATATAAGAAATGTCCTAATATTTCCGAGGTTGAGGCCAAGCTATTGAGGAAACTGTCATGATATTTGGGGTTTGGTTCAAATGCATCAAAACTCACTGCAGGAGGGAGGCTGACACTGCTGGTAGGCCCACAGTGGGAGCAGTGCATGAAGCTGTCGGTAATGACACTGTCAATCACGAATTCTAAAATAAGAATCTTTTCCTCTTTTTTGGGTCACACCTGGCGATGCACAGGGGTTACTCCTGGCTCTGCACTCAGGAATCACTCCTGGCAGTGCTCAGGGGACCATATGGGATGCTGGGAATTGAACCCGGGTTGGTCGTGTGCAAAGCAAACACCCTACCTGCTGTGCTATTGCTCCAGCCCCTAAAATAAGAATTTTAAATGCTTTAAAAATAACAAAAAAGAGATTAGAGTGGCAAAGTTTACTGAGTTGTGTGGCAGGAATGTGGGTTCACCCACCATTTCTTCGTCTTTGAAGCTCTGCGTTTTTTTCTATAGATTATTTTTCAAAACTGGTAGTCAACTTGATACTAAGAGTTTATATGGCTCGCTTGACGTTTATTTTGCTCTTTCCTTGGCTTTTTCAGTCTGATCAGAATCACTGTTTCCATGGCAACTCCTGCGCGCCTTGCTCAGCACGGCGGCCAAGTCCTGCGCGCCCCACGAGTTCCTGCCCTGTTCCCAGGCACAGCGCACATGCAGAAAAATTCCTTTTTGCCTCGTTTTTTTAAAAAAATCGAGTCACCATGAGATACACAGTTACAAAGTTGTTCATGATTGAGTTTCAGTCAATGTTCCAATACGTTCCCTTCACCAGTGCACATTTCCCAGCAGCAGGGTCCCCAGTTTCCCTCCCGCCACCCCCACCCCCAGCCTGCCTCTATGGCAGATGCTTCTCTCTCTCGAGCCCCCTCTTGCGCTCTTGCTCTCTCTCTCTCTCTCTCTCTCTCTCTCTCTCTCTCTCTCTCGCTCTCTCTCTCTCTCTCTCCCCCCCTCTCTCTTTTTGGGCATTAGGGTCTGCAATACAGGCACTGGAAGGTTACCACATACATCCCTTTCCCTCCTTTTAGCACTCGCCTCTAGTCCAGCGTGATCACTTGCAACTACCCATGTCAGAGTGGACCTTCCCCTGTCCTACTGCCCTTCCTCCTGACTTGTGGCAGGCTTCCAACCATGGACCAGTCCTCCGGGCCCTCACACTGTCCCTGGGTATTAGTCTTACAAAAAGAGGTTCTTTTCCAAAGAAAACCAGGAAACGTTGGAGCAACAAACCCGAAGCCCAAATACTTCTCTCAGTGTCTTGAGTAGCAGTATTAAGTTCAGGTGCTACAAGCTGGTGACCAAGAGAAAAGCTTATCAAGAGAAGATGTTTCCTGTATCTCCCAGTCAGCTAATACTGTGCTGGCATGTCCTTCTCCCTGGTTTGCCTCTTATTCCCAAGGTAAGCCACAGCCTGTGTGGGCTGTGGACTGGGTGGCAGGCTTTGGCTGTCAACAGATACAGCCAGGCCCGGAGCTGCCCTGATGTGCACAGTGCTCTCCAGTACCACACTGGCTATGAACTCTTCCTGCCTTCCGCTGAAGGCACACAGAAACTTAACCTGGGGCTCTGAACACTTTCTCACCTCATATGCCTTGATTTAAAAGAGAAAAAGCAAAATATGTGAAAAAATAGCAAGTACTGAAATATAAGTTCTATGTATTAGTATATGATAAAGTTACTTGACAGGACATGTGCAAGTGATTTTGGCGGCAGCAACCACCAAGCAGGTACTAAGGTGTCAGTGTCCCGTCTGTGGTAGGACACATGTGGCAGTGTTCCAGCTGTGGTAGATGAGTGGCAGTGTCTGACCTGTGGGTAAAACACACGTGGCAGTCTCCCACCTGTGGGAGAACTCGTGTAGTGGTTCCCCACCTACAGGAGAACATATGTGGCAGGTCCTACTGATGGCAGAACACGTGTAGCAGTGTAAAACACGAGGCAGTGCCTTACTCGTGGGAGGATACGTGTGCTGGTTGCTGGTGTCTGCCTGGGGTAGAAGATGAGTAGCAGTGCGCAACCTGTGACAGAAAGTGTGTGGCACAAATGTCCTGTGGTAGGACATATGAGGTAGTGTCCCGGGTATGGTAGAACACATGCAGCAGTGTCCCGCCTATGGTAGAACAAGAGTGACAGGGTCTTACCTGTGGGAGAACATGTATATCAGGGCCCTATCTATGGCAGGGGCTGGAGCGATAGCACAGCGAGTAGGGCGTTTGCCTTGCACACGGTCGACCCGGGTTTGATTCCTCCACCCCTCTCGGAGAGCCTGGAAAGCCACTGAGAGTATCTCGCCCACACAGCAGAGCCTGGCAAGCTCCCTGTGGCGTATTTGATAAGCCAAAAACAGTAACAAGTCTCACAATGGAGATGTTACTGGTGCCCGCTCCAGCAAATCAATGAGCAACGGGATGACAGTGACTGATCTGTGGTAGATAATAAGAGGCAGTGTCCCACCTGTGGGAGACCACATGTGACAGTAACCCATCTCTGACAGAATGGGTTACTTGCTGTGGTGTCTGCCGGTGGTACAAAATGAGAAACAGTGCCCCACTTGTGGCAGAACACGTGTGGCAGTGTCCTGCCTATGGCAGAACCTGTGTGGCATTGTTTCACTTGTGGCAGAACACATGCATCAGTGCCCCACCTCTGGTAGAACATGTGAAGCAGAGTTCCACCTGTGATAGAACACGTGTAGCCTGTCTATCTGTGGCAGAACATGTGTGGCAGTGTCCTGCCTATGGCAGAACCTGTGTGGCATTGTTTCACTTGTGGCAGAACACATGCATCAGTGCCCCACCTCTGGTAGAACATGTAAAGCAGAGTTCCACCTGTGATGGAACATGTGTAGCCTGTCTATCTGTGGAAGAACATGTGTGGCAGGGTTCTGCCTGTGGTAGAACCCATGTAGCAGTTTCTGTCATGTCACACACACTATGTGTGACAGGGTCCAACCTATGGAAGAACACCTGTGGTACTTTTCACCTGTGGTAAAAGATGAGTGGCAGTTTTCTACCTGTGTCGAACATCTGTGGTAGTGCTCTGCCTGTGACAGAATGTGAGTGGCAATGTCCTGTGATAGAACACGAATGACAGTGGCCTACCTGTGGTAGAACATGTGTGGCAATGTTCTGCCTGCGGTAGAAAATGAGTGGCAGTGTCCTGCCTGTAGTAGAACATGAGTGACAGGGTCTTACCTGTGACAGAACATGCGTATCAGTGCCTTACTTGTGGTAGAACAAGAGTGGCATTGGCCTACCTGTGATAGAACATGCGTGCCATCCCCATCCTTTGCTTTTCTCCTCCAGACAAGACGTCTTTCCAGTCCATTACAGCATCCCACCCTTCAAAAGAGAAGGATGCATTTTTAAGAGATCCTTTCACACATCTGTGATAGTTACACAAAGAAACCACAGGGAACAGACTGATTCCAGCAAAAGTTAGCTGTAGTCCCTGACCACAGCACTCAGGTAACTGAGGCGAGGAGGGGTTGAGAGTGTCCAGTGGACAGTGGTAAAGGGTTCCAGGCTCTTTGGTGGTGAGTGTGGATGGTGTGTATGGTCACATTGCACCCCCCAAACATAAACATTTACACCTTGTTACTTCAGTAAAAATATACACTTGCATTTAGAAGAGCAAAGAAAATCTTTATAGGAGCCTGCTTGTTGCTCTTTGTACCTGGGACAAGTACTTGCTGATAAACTATAAATTTATAACACAAAGAATGTGTCAGTTTACAGAATGTGTGCTGAAATACACCGGGCATGCTCATGGATATGATTTTTTTTTTTTTTTTTTGCTTTTTGGGTCATACCCGGTGATGCACAGGGGTTACTCCTGGCTCTGCACTCAGAAATTACTCCTGGTGCTCAGGGGACCATATGGGATGCTGGGAATCGAACCTGGGTCGGCCCGTGCCAAGGCAAACACCCTCCCCGCTATGCTATTGCTCCAGCCCCGCGGACATGAATTTTGTCCTAGATTTGATATCATTCTAATGGTAATAATTCACAACAACTACAAATTCTAAACCTGACACAGAAACCCATTTCCACAACCTTGATGCTGGAGAACATTGTCTGTGGGCTTTTTTTTTTTTTCTTTTTGGGTCACACCCAGCGATGCGCAGGACTTACTCCTGGCTCTGCACTCAGAAATTATTCTGGTGGTGCTTGGGGGACCCCAGAGGATGCCGGGGATTGAACCTGGGCAGGCTGTGTGCAAGGCCAATGCCCTACCTGCTGTACTATTGCTCTGGCCCCGTATGACTAGATTTATTAAGCATAAGTGACCATTTGGAACCTAAGTTCAGATTGCCCCACAGTGGGGGAAATATTCTGGGCTTCAAACAAAATTTCCCTTGCCAATTGAGAACAAGGAATAAGGAAAAGTATTTGGGTCAGAGGAAACGTTAGCTTTACAAATCTGAATAAACCATGTCCTTTGTTCCAGTAAACCCCGAACTTTTGTGGGCAGCACCGCCTGCTCCCAGCAGTCAAGTGGGGGCGAGTCTGCATGGCCTCACTCCGGGTCAGAGCGGCCAGGCCGGCAGGGAGAAAGGCTTTCCTGCGTGCCAGGGTGGCCGTCTGTCCGTCCATGCGCCCACACTCGACCCCTCCCTGCTTGTAAGCTGGAATGGAAGAGGGCGTCAAGTCAGAGCATTTCCTAAGCAGAACGTCGACTGGTCTGAAGAGGGTGTCGGGAGGCTCCTGGGAGGCGAGTCCAGGGCAGGAGACTCGCTCCAGCTGCTCCGGGAGGGAGACCCGGGCGGCAATGCGGCTCGGAGCTGCAGGCTTGGGTCTGGGGACGGAGAACCTTGGCGTGTCCTCAGGGCTACGAGACCAGGCACCTGCAGTGGGAGGGTGACCACAGCAGGAGCCAACTGTCCTCACGTGGCCAGAAGGTCTTACACCACAGAACCCTGTCACTCACATGACCTGCTCTTGCAAACTCCCCAGCATGAACCCGAACCCCTGCTGACCATGACTCCCCAGGGCCAGAGCCAGACGCCGGGCCAGGTCTTCCCGGGAGGCGCGGGCACGTGGGGAAGGACCGGCCTCGGTGTGCTGGGGAGGGGAGGCCGTACCTCCTTCTCGCTGCACGATGTGGAAGAGGTGCACGCGCCGCAGGATGTGCTCCAGGTCCTGGTCTGTGAAGCCCTTTTCCCGCATGTCGTCCTGAGAGTCGGGGTAGATGACTTGGTCCCGGAGACTCCCCAGAGACATGTAGGGCCTGAAAGACACGAGCACACAGCACTCCAGTGCACAGCGGGCGTCACCCGCAGTGCTGCCTCCTCGGGCGTGGCTGCAGTACGCCGGACGGACCGACCACCAACCAGCTCGACGACCCTGTTCCCTCCTTCATGCGTCTGCCGGTGGCGGCTGAGCGGGTGGGGAGGCAGCTCGCGGCCACTGAACGCACGCGTGAGCAACCACTCTTCTCGAACCCAAGTTCCCATGAGGACGAGCTGGTGACCTCCTGCCCACATGCATACTGATCTCAGTGCATTTGCAAAGATTATTTGGGTGATGTGACTTAGAATTTGAGGCTGTTTGTCTTCGCGGTGCTGGGAACCCAAGCCAGTGCCTCACACACGCACGGCAAATGCTTTCCAGTGAGCTTCATTCCTGGCCCCAAAGCTGTGGTTTTGACCCAGCAATATGACAAGGACAACTCCCCCCACCCCCCCAGCTACTTAGAAATGCCATTTGTAACAAAAGAAATGCAAAGTAAGACCCCACTGAGTCCCCTGCTCCTGCCCCCCTTCCCCCTCCACTTCCTCCTCCTTTCCCCCTCCCCTCCTCTCTGGTACTCAGGGGCTGCTCCCTGTGGTGTGTGAGGCCTCCTGGGCAGTCCCTCAGCACAGGCTCCGAGCCACCTCCCTGCCAGTACAGGGCTACACTCGGGCACTGCCCCGCTCCAGCCTGCAAAGCTGGGCCCTGACCTCGGATCGTGTAGGGGCACTGCCCGTGAAGGTCTGTGGACACAGTGCTGTGGGTACACTGAGGCAGGCCACCTCGGGGGAGGGCCAGGCTGTGGGAAGGGCTAGCCTGGGAGTGGGGCCTGCCTGGGTGGGCGGCCCAGAGAAGGGCTGTGGGGGAGAGCTGTCCAGGAGAGCTGGAAGGTCAGGACACGGTGGGGGGTGTCCACGAAGGCTGCTGGTAGCTGGGGGCTGCCTGTGCTGGCGGAGGCTGAGCAGCCGGGGGGCGGGGGGGGGGGCTGCCCAGCAGGTATGCGCAGGGTTCCAGGAACCAGCTGCTGCATCACTTTCAGGAATAACAACATGCTTCTGTGAATTCCTTCCATGAGTGGCAGGAAGTGTCCCTGGAGAGCAGAAACACCCCACCTGAAAAACCACAAAACCACTGACACGGGACATAGCCTAGGGCCAGACGATGGAGAAACGAAACACGTGGGTGAGAACTTTAGCCTTGGGCCAGGGAGGAGACCAGGGAGCACGTGCCTTGCAGCCGGGGACCTGGGCTGGTCCCTGCCGGGCAGGGCCCCCGCACCACAGGGACTCCCAAGCTCAGAGCCCCGAGTGAGCCCTCCCAGGTAGGGCCCTCCTGCACCCACGAAGGCGTCTACTTCAGAACGGAATCACAGGGAGGAGCACATGGTCTGGGGTCCCAGGACAGAGCAGGGACCCCCCTGAGCGTCCCCGTCGGGGCCACGTGGGGCTAAGCGGGGGGCTAAGGAAGGCCAGAAGCAGAGAAGACCACCAGCAAATGAGCCAGGGCACCCGCAGACACGCCAGGCGGCGCTGGGGGAGGCAGGGCCCCGGAGCTCGTGCTGCATGTGGCAGGGCAGGGCAGGCCAGGCCCCTTGGCTAACATCCGTAACCTGGGTCCTCACGGCACGGCAGTGATCCGGGAAACCAGAGACAGGGATGCTTCCTGGGAACTGGGGTCTCAGTAGGGATTCGCGTCTGTTAACAAAGTCTCTTTCCTCGCTCTGGCACTGTCATTTTGAAAGTGTCCTTGGAGAACAGCACGTGGGCCACTGGGCTGAAGCCTGGCCCCACAGACCTGTCCAGGAGCTGACCCCCGGGCTATGACTGTCACTGGCCTTCAAGTGAGTCAGGTGTCAGTGGGGAGGCCCTGGGTGAGCTGGACAGGTGAGCTCCAGTGAAACTTGGGAGCCCTTGGAAGGGCGGGACCCAGGTTGGACAGCTGGGTGTGTGAAGGCAGAGACAGGCCGGGGCAGGAGGAAGGGAAGCACCCCGGGAGATTTCTACAGTGGCTGCCCACCCACCAGTGTGGTTTGGGCCCTTGGCCTCAAGAATTCACAACATTTTAGTTATATAGTGCTTAGCGATCAACATAAGTCATAATAGTCATACTTCTGCAACGAATTTGTAACCTGAATCGTATCATGAGAACCTTCTCAGAAACACTGCAACCTCTCCCCAACTCTCAATGTCAGTGAGGAAAACGGAAAAGCTGAGATTCCCTCAGGAGAGAAGAATCACAGGAGTCGAACACGCCGCTTGTGAGGTGGAACCAAGAAACACTGAGGGACAGCTACCGCCAAAGGCAGCCAGGGGAGAGCCTCGAAGCCAGGGCCCGACCACCCTCCGGGGTGCTCTGGAAACACCTTCTGGGCAGGGAGGGGCCATGCCTGTTACCCATCACAGGCCGTGGCCCTGAAGCGGGCGTCTCAGGCCAGGGCATGAAGGAGGGGCCGCAGGGCACAAGGCCACCCCAAATCCAACTCTAGACACACGGACAGGCCACCTTGCCCCCACCTCCCCTCCACCCTGACCTCCCTTTCCAAGATGACACCGGCTCTCGCATGCTTTGCTTGTGTCACTGCAACGCGGCTGTGTGACGCTGCCTTGGATTATACCTAGTAATACCACATGGCCACAGAGCAGTGTTACAAGCCGGATAAGGAACCCATAGAGCATTTCTGACCCCGGCGGCAGGGGCTTCTGAGCTGGACACAGGCCAGAACTCATCCCACGGAGGGCCGGTCTCTGCCTGGGCTTACGCCCTCTGCCTTCCTGCAAAGGAAGGGTACAGCCCCCTCAAGTGAAGCGCGGAGCCAGCAGGGAGCGGCCACTCGCGGTGGTCAGTCCCACTCTGCCCTGCGTGACACACGAGCCCCGGGAGTCGCCTTTCCACTGCTCTCTTTGCTGGCCACCCGCCTTCTCAGATGGCCCCGCTCACTGCAGAGTCAGCTTACGAGGCGGCGGCAGGCGCACAGTCTCTACAGCCAGCCCAGAAGCCAAGAGCCGGCAGCAGGAACTGCCAAAGAAGTCAGCTCATCTGACCTTCCTCTGGAACCACCGAGTCTCTTGAGAAACAGCACCGGGATAAGCCCACAGGAGCTTATCGGTCGGAAGGGCCGGTCGCGGTCACCCTGGTGGCACTCAGGAGAGCGTGTGTATGGGTTGGCCCTGGGCTCCACATGCCAAGCCTGTGCTCGGCCCTTCGAGCTGCCTCTCAGACCAGGATCACCACTGTTGCACGGTAGCACTGCCGTCCTGTTGCACATCGATCTGCTCGAGCGGGCACCAGTAACGGCTCCACTGTGAGGCTTGTTGTTGCTGTTTTTGGCATATCCAATACGCCACAAGGAGCTTGCAAGTCTCTGCCATTGGGGTGGGATACTCTTGGTAGCTTGCTGGGCTCTCCGAGAGGGACGGGGGAATTGAACCCGGGTCGGCTGCATGCAAGGCAAACGCCCTACCCACTGTGCTATTGCTCCAGTCCAGGGATCACCAATATTTAAAAAAATGTTCAAATGTGGAATTTCTTCAAGTGCATCTATATTTATTTACTTGCGTGAGAGGCCACACCCAGCGGTGCTCAGGGGGACCTGTGGGCCAGCTGCTGACGTGGGATTGGCTGCACACAACAGAAGCACCTTAACCCTCGCAATATCTCTCTGGCTCCAAATATTTTTATTTTTTTAAAATTTTAATTTATTGGGCTGGAGTGACAGCACAGCTGTAGGGTGTTTGCCTTGCATGTGGCAGACCTGGGTTCGATTCCCAGCATCCCATATGGTCCCCCAGCACTGCCAGGAGTAATTACTGAGTGCAGAGCCAGGAGTATCCCTGTGCAATGCTGGGTGTGACCCAAAAAGCAAAAAAAAAAAAAAGAAATTATTTATTTTTGCTTTTTGGGTCCAAATATTTTTAAATGTTTTTATAATAAGATTATAAAGAAGTTTTTATATGTTTTTATAATAAGTTTTAAATGTTTTTAAATATAATATGTTTTAAATGTTTTTATAATAAGATTTTAAATATAAGATTATAAAGATTATAAGAGGTATGAAATCAGGCCCAACCCCAGTGATTATACTTTTATAGTTACAAATATCTCGGGTCATGTTGATAAATTTTATTACCTATCCCACTTTTCTTGTTAACATTTAAATTATCAACAATTGATTATTCTGGTTAAGGTGTTAACACTATGGTTAAAACTTACTTCGAGAAAATTATTTATTTTTCTTTAACAGGGAGAGAATAAGGGATAAAACATTGAGAAATGGCAGTTCTGTCTTTTTGCCTGGAGTCTGTGGGAAGATGTAATTCAAAATAGAACAGTTTATAGTCATCAGAATTTAATAGGTGAGTATTGATAAATATATCACAGAAATATTAATTGTATTTAAGGTATAAGTAAGTGTGTAAGAATAATGAAAGCTAAGTAATTCCTGTGTAGGCAGCGAATAAGAAGTGAGCGGTCTGAAAGCCAGAAATTCTGCTGTAAACACACTTCCTGTAAAAATACATACCGGGATTAGTACGTCATCGTCCTTTCCATAAACAGCAAACACTACACTTGAGAGTCAGGTCATATATAATAAGTCATCCTGAAACTCTTTATTGTGGGGATGCTCAGGGGTCACTCCTGGTTCTGCATTCAGAAGTCAATCCTGGCGGTGCTTGGGGGAGCATACGGAATGTTGGACATCGAACCCGGGTTGGTGGCATGCAAGGCAAGCCTTTACCCACTGGACTACCCCTCCGGCCCCATCGAGACGCTTAGCTTACATGTGTAGCACGCTGGGAAGACGATCAAAGATCTGGAGCACGAGTTTCATGTGGGAGCACTGAGTTTGATCACATGGTCCCCCCGAGCACTGCCAGGTATAGCCCCAAACAAAAACAGACGTAGCAACAAGAAATGCCCCAAATGAAGAGCCATATTCATGCTTACTGAGATTACATTTTTTAGGACCAGGTATTTCTAGATAACTAAACATGTTAGAAATACACTTACTCTCCTACGAGCGGGAACCACCCAGCCTGCTCCACATGGGAAGAGAAATTCGGTGGCGTCAACAAGGTATTGCTACTCTGGAAGGCATGCAAACTTCTTCTGTAGGGTACTTATCACAGAGTCCAGGAGGGAGGGTGGTGGTCAGGACACACTCTTGGCACGTACTTGACCCACAGCCCAGGTCTGATTCCTGTCACTGCATGGTCCTGAGAATCCTTCCCCCTCCCGGCAGACCTCTGCCATATCTTTGATTCCTGTCACTGCATGGTGCTGAGAACCTTCTGCCCTCC
Organism: Sorex araneus; assembly: GCF_027595985.1. Taxonomy (NCBI): domain Eukaryota; kingdom Metazoa; phylum Chordata; class Mammalia; order Eulipotyphla; family Soricidae; genus Sorex; species Sorex araneus. The sequence goes on from NC_073311.1 coordinate 67,384,813, forward strand.
CCGGCAGACCTCTGCTGTACCCACAGGCCCAGCTTCACATCTTCCGAGCTGTGCAGCACACAGGCAGGCCAGCAGGACTGCTCACAGTTACAGTGCGAGCTCCTGATGAAGGCAGGCAGGGAAGGAAAAGACCAAGCCCCAGCCTGCTTTCTCAGAGAATCCCAGGAGGCTGAATGACAAAGATTCACCCTGAGCACAGCAAGAAAGACTGTAGACGCTCTCCAAGTTTACCGAGTGAGAACAGTACGTGGAAGGCTCAACTATCACCACCCACATCTGTAATTCTCAGAGAATGACTTCACTGACACCATGTGGAGGATGTTTAATGAATGCAAAGGAATGATGACACAGGGAGTCAGCAGAATACAAGAAAATATGAGAGCCGGATGAGAAAACTATGATCAGAAATGAACAGCACATGATGGGATACACAAAACTCGACAGACGCTGTAAGCAGCAGAATAACAACACAGCTGAGAAAAAGAGCGAGGAGCTCCAAGAGGAGGCAAAGGACACCTCCAGGAAACAACAGCAGACGGGGAATGAACGGCATACAGGGAACTAGAGCAGAGTTCAAGAACAATGAAGCGTTCAGGGCCCTGAAGAACAGGAAGGCCAATCCAATGAGGAACTAATAGTTATAGAAATCATACAGAAGAATTTCACAGAGCTGAAGAATACAGGCACCCAAACCAAGAGGCCCAAAGAGTCCCGGTGAAAACAGACTCAACTAGGAAAACCCCAAGATATGCTGCATTCAGAGGAACAAGAGCCCAAGACAGAGACAGATCTTTGAAATCAGTAACATCAGAAAAACTTACATAAAAAGGAAATCTCTTAAAATTCACAGCAGGCCTAGCAAATGAGACTCCTTAAGCCAGAAGGGAATGGAGGGACCTAGTACTGAGACTTGATGAAATCAACGCAACATCAAGAATCCTCTATCCAGTTAGACTGTCAATCAGGTTTGAAGGAACAATTCAGAGCTTCATGGACAGGCAACAGCTTTGGGAATTTATACCCTGAAACAGTTTTGCAAGAAGCATTAAAGGAGCTTCTTAAAGACAAGACAAGGGGCCTGAGTGATAGTATAGCAGTAGGGCATTTGCCTCGCCCACAGCCGACCTAGGTTAGATCTCTGGTACCCCAAACAGTCCCCTGAGCCTGCCAGGGGGATCCCTGAGTGCACAGCCAGGAGTGATCCCTAAGCACTGTCAGGTGTGGCCCCAAAACAAACAAACAAAAAAAGCAAAACAAACTTCTCAGCATTTAGTATCAATCTTGAGATTCACTCAAGGTGCTGCTTATTGCACACTATTAGATTAGGAACGGTTTGTTTATTCCTAGTTTGCTAAAGGATTTTCACTGTCACTGTCATCCCATTGCTCATCAATTTGTTCGAGTGGGCACCAGTAACGTCTCTCATTGAGAGACTTATTGTTACTGTTTTTGGCATATCCAATATGCATGGGTAGCTTGCCAGGCTCTGCCGTGCAGGCTCTATACTCTCAGTAGCTTGCTGGGCTCTCCGAGAGGGGTGGAGGAATCAAACACGGGTTGGGTTGGCTGCGTGAAAGGCAAAAGCCCAACCTCTGTGCTACTGCTCCAGCCCAAAGGATTTTACACTTTTTAAATAATGAATTAATGTTCCATTTATATTAAATGTTTTGTGTACATTAAGATAACTTAATTTTTACACTGTAGAGATTTTTATTGTAATTGTTTACTTACTAACGCAGATACTTAAGCAGTATCTGTAACATATTTTCTAACATAGAACCAATATTCCCTTTCTTAAAATAAAACACACTTTTTTGAGTATATAGGCCTATTCAGATTTTCCTCTTAAGGAATACTGTCTGCCATAGAGGTTGGGGGAGGGTGGGGCGGGGGGGGGTATACCCAGGATATCGGTGGTGGGGAATGTGCACTGGTGGAGGGATGGGTGTTTGATCATTGTGAGATTGTAACCCAAACATGAAAGCTTGTAACTATCTCATGGTGATTCAATAAAATTTAAAAAATTAAAAAAAAAAACCAGGATTTTCCCCTTAAAATTTTTGTTTAACTTTTTTTTTTTCCCTTTTTGGGCCATACCCAGTGGTGCTCAGGGCTTAGTCCTGGTTTTATGCTCAACTGACCACATGGGATTCTGGGTACCCAACCCGGGCTGGCTGTGTGCAAGGCAAACACCTAACTGCTGTACTATGGCCAGCACCTCCCCTTAACATTTTCTTCAATTCATATCACTCTTACTAAATTTTACATTTCCTAGGATTTATCTATTCCACGCATGGGAACAGAACTGTTCAGAATGTAGCACTATAGCACTGTCGTCCTGTTGCTCATTGATTTGCTCGAATGGGCACCAGGAACGTCTCCATTGTGAGACTTGTTACTGTTTTTGGCATATCGAATACGCCACGGGCAGCTTGCCAGGCTCTGCTGTGTGGGCGGAATACTCTCGGTAGCTTGCAGGGGTCTCTGAGAGGGGCGGAGGAATCGAACCTGAGTTGGCTGTGTGCAAGGCAAACGCCCTACCTGCTGTGCTATCGCTCCAGTCCATTGTTCATAATATTAACTAAAAATTTAGATAACTGTAAAAAGATATAGTTTTAAAAAATAATTTCATCAGTTTATCACTGATTTATAATCTTATGAAATTTCAATAGCTTAGTTCTGTTCATCTATATGTTCACCTCCACGATAAAGCTTTGAGAAAAGGATCTCTCCCATATCCGGGATTTAAAAAAATAAAACAGAGCAGAAAACAGTAAGGGAACGACAAATGGCCGAAGTCACTGGAACTGGAGACTCTTTCTGAGAGCTGGATTTGCTGTGCAGGGAGGCAGGCCCTCCACGGCGAATGGTGTGAGCGCATGCATGAAGGTGTGGTTAACAGCGCTGCACATTCCAGGAACTCAATAAAAACAAAAATGGTCTCAAAAATTCTGCTCTGTTAGGAGCACTGCTCACTGGGGCCTGGAGACAGTATGGTGGTCAGGGTATAAGCTGGACTAGACTCAGCCAGGCTCTAGTCATGGCACCAGGCGGTTCCCTGAGCACCACCAGGGGCAGCCCCGAGGCCCCACACGCCACTGCGATGGCCTGGGGTCCCCAGCACTGCAGGGCTCCCGTGTTAAGCTGCTGCAGGTAAGGGGAGAATGGCTGGTGGCCCCTCCCCCAGAGAGTCTGTACCGTTTATGAGACTGCACGGGAGCTCCAATGCTGGCCTTCTGCAATTCACTGAGGAAATGAAGATTATTTTCTCATCATTGTACAGGTTAGCCCATTTGGAAGTTAAACATGAAAAAATATATCAGTAATGTTTTCCCAAACAACGAGAACTTAGGAGAAACCACGTTTACATTTGCATTCCTTTAGGAGATTTTAGAAGATGATGGATTGCTACAAAGCATGCACAAAACTATGCAGTTTACAAAATGTGCAACTTACTCTTATAAGAGAGTTGCCTGAATATTTACACAAAATTCACTTGCTGCGACTGGACTACTCAGGAAGCAAGGGGACAGAAGTGACTTCTCGGCGAGGGCCATGTTTCGTTCCGAACTGCTGGTTAGGTGACGAGCCTGTGTCCCTCAAACAGGTGATGAGCAGCGTGTGCAAGTCAGTGTCCTGGCTAGGGCGAGGGAGCAGAGCCCAGGCCTGCAGCGCTGCCCGGGGCTCCCGGCCGCCAGTTCTCTGTGGGACGGCGCATGGGCCCTGCATCCCAGCGTGTGCAGACACACAGCCCTGTGAGCTCACACCAGGGGCATGCTCAGTGCCAAGTGGGCTCAGTGGGGTCTGTCCAGGAACAGTCGCCTCCCCCAGTTCCCTGGTCTGCAGGCAGCAGGCGCAGGAGTGACCTTCGGGGAGTGGGACTTTCTGCCGAGGCCTGCCCCTTCCTTCCAGGGGTTTCTGGCCCACCGTCCCCTCGAAAATGGCGTGTTAGTGCTGTGCACGTGGCCCAGGGGCTTCTCTAAAGACAGAAAAACAAACACCCTGGGTGGACTGGGCAGGACTGGGGGTGTGGATTTCCAGCCCGAGTCAGTGAGCCAAGGGATGGCTGTGATGCCCAATGGGCAAATGAAATGCCGATCTGAAAAAACACTCACTCAGAAGGCCAGTGTACACAAATTCAAATTATTACGCTGTATGCCTGAAGTAAATATTATATATACTAGCATACTTAAATAAACATGAAGAACCGGAAAGCCCAAAAGGTAGAGTTTTGGAGAGACAATGAGGGCTAATTTAAAGTACCTTCCCCAGCTTCTTTCTTCATCCCTTCTGAGGCCATCACCTATGTTTTCACATGACATATGATGCCCAGAGAAGAAATCCTTGTCCTCAGAGCCAGCACCGCTCTGTCCGTGCAGGGACCCTCTCACGGAGCAGACCGTGGAGCTGCTTGTCAGCGGTTCTGCTCCTGGGCTGAGCACTGTGGTGTGAGAGCGCTCTCCCTCTGAAAGGAAGGCCTGCACTGGGAGGTGCACACCGGAGACTTCAATGCATGTTCAGATTTTAAAACATGGATGAAAGTCCTCAGACACACCCATGCCTGGGGGTTGCAGGGCATCAGTCTCAGCACTGATCTCACTGACAGTCCTGGCCTTTCTGCTGAGCTCCCGAAAAGAAAACAAAACCGTCTCTTCTCAGATGCAAAGGACAATCACTTCTGCATTGCAGAAAGATCTGATTACAGGGTCAGAGCAACAGTACAGCAGGTAGCATCCGCCTTGCACTCAGCCAATTCGGGCTCAGTCCCTGGCACACCAGATGGTCCCCTAAGCCAGCCGGGAGTGATCCCTGAGCAGAGCCAGGAGGAAGCCCTGAGCAGTGCTGGGTGTGGCCCAGAAAGAAACAGAAATCTGATTATATCACAGTAAGAAGTCTGATCTAAAATGAAAGGAGTGTCTTAGAAAAAAAAATCGCAGAAAATGGGGTTTCAGAACAGAAAGAACAGAGAACAAACTAATTCAAAAGTCATTTGAACATGCTCTGGTTTAAAGGCATTATGCTCTCAGTAAGAGCAAAGACTCCTTCACATGAATGTAAGTGGTGGTCAGCCAACCTGGTGCTAGATGATGCAGAAAATGGTTCGATGCTCCCTCCCCAAAGCATCACGACTGTCCCAAACAAAGGCTGAAGAAGTGGAGACTCACACACGCCAGCCAACCGCCTCAGCTGCCCAGACTCCCAGTGGGGTGAGATTAGATGGGGTGCCGTTTCACATCTGTCTGTCTGTCTGTCTGTCTGTCTGTCTGTCTGTCTGTCTGTCTCTCTCTCTCTCACACACACTCACACACAGACTCCTGCAGGAGGGAACACAGGGTCACTTTAGAGTTGGACACTCTTGAGGTCGCATGTTAGTCCCACACCTACTAGTCCATGACTCCGAACTTGCTAAGTTTTCTCATCTGTTAAACTAGGGGCGTGATGGGCTGCCACACAGAAAGGAGAAACATGCCATCACACTATGTGTGGAAAACCCAGAGGGGATAGTAACTGCCACAGACACTTTCACTGTGACCCTCTCCCTACCCCAAAGGAAAACTCACAGGATCTCAGCTGGGGCCAAATGCTCCAGGGACCGTCAGTTATATCTGGAGAAAACACTCTCACTGTGAAAACCCATTTAGAGCAACACGGTTTTCAAAGCACATGGACTCCAACATAGATGGCAAAAGTGGAAATGCTACAAAAGCAAGCAAGCACAGATTCAAGGAATTCTTTCCTAAAAGAGATTCCATGTCATGCACTCTTTTAATGCAAATTCCAGGAGTTAGTCCTGGTGTTCTCAGAGGGTGGCACTTGGGTTGCCCGCATGCACGGGGAGAGCCTTAGCCCTGCACTACCCCTCCAGCTCCCACTAAGGTAAGTAGGTGGAACACAACCAACACACTGTTCATAAAAAGATCATAAGTAAAGCTATCTATATTAATTTCCTCCACAACTTAGTCATACATCGGAAACTATTATTATATGGAAGGAACTTTCTTTTTTAATGTCTTGCCCTTGATTTTGAAGTCTGACTCACATATCCTTCTGATGAAGCAGCACTTATGGGTGCCGTGGAAACAAGTCCCTGTCCCAGGGGCAGATGAATTCTGAGGGACAGCTGTCATGAGGTAGAATCTGGAGTTTCCAGCAGAATTTAAAAAGTGTGGGCATGCTGTTCAGGAATTCAACAACCAAAATGAACTAAAACAGTCAAAGAATTTCTCAAAATCTGAGCAGAAATCATCATTTTACGCCTGCCCTTCCCCGGCCCAGCTATAGGCTTAAATCAGCTGGTGTATATTTTGGAGAAACACTTTACTAAAACTGATCAATTGTTCCTGCAGTTGCCACTTCCAGTCACTAATGAAAATGGAGTATGCGGGAGCTGTTTGAAATAGATTTATCCAGCACAATTTTTATGCATCGTCTCAGACTAAGATCTAGATTTTTCTTTTATCTGCTTCTCATTACTAGCACTGTTGAAATATTACAAGATATTACCTGGGGAAATCTTAACACTATTTCTTAATTTCCTAGGAATTCAGATTTCCCAACTTCAAAACTGAGCCCTAGAAGCATTCTCAGCAAAACTGATTTAAAAATGAGTAACTTAGTTAGAACATACTACTTTTTCCTTTCCAACCTTATGGTGTTACCAGATACTCCCTTTTTCTTTTCTTTGTTTTTTGATCTTTGTTTTTTTAGGCCACACTGGTAATATTCGGGGACCCCCTCCTGGCTCTGCACTCAGAAGTCACTCCTCGTGGTGCCTAAGGACCACACGGGACCTGGGGATGGGATGCGGGTGGGCGGCACAAAAGACAGGCCGCTCCCTGGTTCCCTAGACAACCGCTCTATCAGAAGGACACAAAGGCTAACAGGCCCACTTTTCCACCGAGAAGTGTTTCAGTCACAAAACTGAAAAACAGGCGCACTATTAAAAAGGTCTGTTGGTCTGTTTGTGTCTTTATTCTCTAGGTACACAAGACTTGACTCTAGACTGAATACGCAGGCTTCTTTCTCTGTGATGTAAGTACTTAACTAGTAGAGTCTTTCTGTTTTGTTTTTGGACAACGCCCAGTGGTGCTCAGGACTTACTCCTGGCTCTGCACCCAGGAATCACTCCTGGAGGGCTTGGGGGATCATATGGGATGCCAGGAATCGAACCCGGGTCAGCCATGTGCAAGGCAAGCACCCTACCCACTGTACCATCTCTCCAGTCCCTTAACTAATACTTTTGCTATAAACTAGTATAACAAAATATCGGATAATATTGAAGAAGTTATTCCAAGAAGTGTTTATATTTCATCATACGCTGAATTAAGTTCAAGTTGCTTTCCTTTAAATCAGAAAACCTGTAACAGTATGTAAAATTTTCCTTGAAAAGATCTGAGAAAAACTACATAATGAGGGCGGTAAATACTTAGTCTCTTACTTTGCGTATATATTTACATAAACTATATTCTTTTTGGTAATACAGATATTGTCCTATAAGATTTTAAACAAATATCCATGCTTTTTAGAAGCAACGGCTTTTAACAGCAATTATTTAAAAACACTTTTAGTTCTTCAAAACTGACTTCTAGGCCAAGAGCTAGCACAGAAGGTCAGGTGCTTGATTGCATGCAACTGACCCCAACCTGATCCCTGGCACTGCAGACAAGCCCCTGAGGGCTGCCAAGGCTCACTCCCAAGAGCAGAGCCAGGAATAGGCCCTGAGTACCACCAAGTGCTGCCCCAGCACCACCCCACCCACTGAGACTTCTAATTTTAATTTCTACCCTTAAGCAAGTTGCAGCTGAATCTTTTCTTAGGCAATAGTTTCATAACTTAGAAAGCATTTCCTACTGATTTATGTTTGTTTCAAAATCACAGGCCTTTTTGAGGACAAGCACGCTTTGTCTTTCCCCCCATTTAAAAAAAATATGGTAAAAACACATAACGAACATTTCCCTCTAAGGCACTCTCATAGCAGCCATCAGCGGACTTTTCTTGCCCCAACTCTACTACTAAAACTAAGAGAGAGTTTAAGGTGCACAGGGTGCTGACCTGTCCACTGATGCTAGGCCAAATGAAGACCCCCTGGCATTAGCTAAGCTCACCACCACCTCCCAGAAGGAGCAAATGTTAGAGATGTACTCTCTTGACAACTGTGAAGGGCACAGCACCTTCCTGTTAACTAGAATGCCACGTGGACGCTGGGCCCGTCTTCCTCCCCTCCTGATGCAAGTCTGTACTCTGACCGTGTCTCCCATTTCTCCTGCACCCTGAAAAACACCATTCTCTTCTATTTGGCTCTTACAGATTCCACATATAGCAAGTCCTCACTGAACATCATTGATAGGTTCTTAGAAACTTCAACTTTAAGCAAAATAACGTAGAATGAAAGCAGGTTCTGAGTAGCATTGATTTGTTCATTGTGGGTTAGGCTTGTTTCCCCTTTAAAAGTGTTTTGGGCTGGAGTGATGGTACAGCAGGTCGGGCATTTGCCTTGTATGCGCCAACCTGGGTTTGAACCCCAGCATCCCATATTGCCCCCATGCACCGCCAGGAGTAATTCCTGAGTGCAGAGCCAAGAGTAACCCCTGGGTATGGCTGGGTATGACCCAAAAAAGCAAAAAAAAAAGTGTTTTAATGAAGTGATATTGAACTAAATGAGCAGGTGCTGGAACTACCCTCTAAGTGCAAACAGTGCTGTCTTTCTCTCGTTTATCTCTCTCGGCACAAGGTCCTCCTGCTCTGTCCATGTGATGATTGGTGGCAGGATGTGACTGAAAAACATTACATTGGCTACATATACCAAATCATGATCTAGAAGAAATAAAACAACTATCTTATTTAAAATAAATTGTGTCCAAAGAACAAAAGTGTCCCAAAATACCAAATACCCAGGAATCAAATTAACAAAAGACGTGAAAGACTTATTTTTTTGCTTTTTTGGGTCACACCCGGAGATGCATAGGGGTTACTCCTGGCTCTGCACTCAGGAATTACTCCTGGCGGTGCTCCGGGGACCATATGAGATGCTGGGAATCGAACCTGGGTTGGCCACGTACAAGGCAAACGCCCTACCCACTGTGCTATTTGCTCCAGCCCCAAGATGTCAAACACTTTAATACACTGAAAAGTCTAACTCACTATTGAAAGACTGGAAGAGGACCCCAGGAAATGGAGAAGTCTCTGTCTAGGGACAGGAAGAATCAACGTCACCAACATGACCAACCAACTCAAGCATGAGACAGATTCAGTGCAATTCCAAACAAAATTCCAGTGATCTTCCTAAAGGACTCAGAACAAACTCTACTCAAAATTACACTGAATCAGAAAACTTCAAGAATATGCAAAGCACGTTTGAGAAAAAAGATGGGAAGTATCGGGGCTGGAGAGATCGTAAGGGAGAAGGTGCTTGCCTGCATGCAGCTGACCCAGGTTCGATCCCTAGCACCACAGTCCACTGAGTACCAGGGTCACTCCTGAGCGCAGAGCAGGAAGAGCCCCTGGCAGGTGAAGCCTCCAAATAAATAAAAAGATAGGAGGTATTGTATCTTTGCTTTAAATTATAAACAGCACAATAAAGCTATAGTAATCAAAACTGTATGGTACTAAAGATAGATTCTCAAACCAATGGAACAGAAGAGAACCCAGAGACAAACTCTCAGACTTGCATAAGTTAACCTCCTCCCCCCTTAGTCTAACTAAAGGCTTATCAACATTTTCCACCTTTACAAACAACCAGCTCTTAATTGTACTGGTCTTTGGTCTCCATATCCCTTTTCTCCTTTATTCTTCATGATTTCCTTCCTTATCTCTTCAGGCTTCTCTGCCTGAAGAGTTCCTTGAGTGTCAAGTTTATCTGAGATGTATTTTTTCTCTCTTGATATAGGTGTTTGTTGTTATAAACTCAGATCTATTGCAACACGCCATAGTCTTGGTATACTGTGTTTCCATTTTTCATTTGCTCCAAGATTTTTTTTTAACTTTTTTTGCACTGGTCACTTGGGAGTATATTATTTAACTTCAACATGACTGAATGATTTCCCCTTGTCTTCTTGCTACTGTTTTCTAGTTTCATAGTGTTATAATATGCAATAGTATCTGGAATGATTTCAATGTTTTTAAATTTGCTAGGATGATTTTTGTGGTCTACATATAGTATTTCTAGAAATACGTTGTGAATGTTTGTGAAGAATGTGCATTCTGCTGCTGTTGGGTGGAATATTCTGCAGATGTCCATTAGGTCCATTTGGTCTAAAGTATGGCTCAGGGGATTGGAGAGATAGTACAGTGGGTAGGATGTTTAGCTTGAATGCAGCTGACTTGGGTTTGATCCCTGAGCACTCTCAGGAGTGATTCCTGAATGCAAAACCAGGAATTAATCCTGAGTACTACCAGGTATGGATTAAAAAAAAAAGATATAGTTCAAATCTAATGTCTTCTAATTTTCTGTTTAGGTGATCTGTGCATCGTTTATGTTGATATAAACAATGGTGTCCTACTACTATTGTGTTGTTTATCTTTGTGTCTGTTAATGTTGGATTAATGTGTGTGTGTGTCCACACACACACACAAACACACACACACACGCACGCACTATATATAGGGTGCATATGAATGAGTTACATGTCATTGTTAATTCATCCCATTATCATTGCATGTAAATTTTCCCCCACTGTTGCCATCTGGTGGCTTAAACTCTATTTTGTTTGATATAAATAGAACCATCTTCTAGTTTCCATTTGCATGAAGTATGTATTTTTGTCTCTTATTTTGGTTCTTGTTTCCTCAAAGCTAAAGTGTATCTCTGATAGGCAGCTTGGAGTTGAGAGTCGTTTTCTTTTTTAAAATGTCTATTATATGCCTTTTAATAGATGTCTGTGCCTTTGCATTTAGACTAATTACTGAGACACATGGTCTCTTGTCATCTTGTCCTGTTTCTTTTGTAGTTCTCTGGTTCCTGCCTTCTCTTCATGTTCACCTTTGTGAACTGGCGGTTTCCTGCGGTGGTTTACTCTGATCCCCTTCTTTAATCTACTGTGAATCTACTTTGGGTCTTTGCTTTGTGGGTCCTATGAAACTTACATAAAAGTATCATAGATATAATAGTCTTCATTATGCTAATAAACTGAACTTTGACTGTCTATGAAAATTCTCGCCCTTACACTCTTGTTTTGTCTCTATGCTAGAATTCACCTCTTTTTGTACTGTGTACTTGTTAATAAATTATGCAAGCGATAGCATTATTTTAAGTATATTTTCTTTAACTTACACTGATAACTAAATGATTAACACAATACCGCATGCCAGTATTGGGATATTATGGTCTTGCCTATATATTTTGCCTCTGTGAGTATGTCATACATTCTCATGTTTCATATTATCAATTAGTATGCTTTTAAATTCAATTTGAAGAAACTTCAACTTTCACTTATTTCCCCTTTCTGTTGCTGATCTTACTGGGGCGGGTGGAGTTATTGCCCAACTGGCTGCAGTGCTCACACATGGGACAGTGCCAGGGACAGACAGGCAGAGAGCACGTGACGATGTCGGGCAGAGTTAGGGGTGCAGTTTGAGGCAGGCACTGGCTACAGAGCCATACCCGGGGGTGGCTATTCTTATACGCCAGGGGCATCGAAACAGTGGGGGTGAATTCTTTCTGTTTTTGTGTGTCTGACAAAATCTTTCTCCTTGCCTGAAGGATGATTCTGCTGGGTACATTCTTTCTATACTTCGGAAATGACTGGCTTGCTCGATCTTGAGCAGTTATGTTTAAGAACTGCAAGAAATCTGAGCTAGCTGAAATCATATATAAAATTATATTTATGTATGTACTTTCATTTGCATTTAGAGATGAGATTAGAATTCTAAAATAGACTTTTACCTCCTGATTCTAGGTCCTATGACTTACATCAATTTTGACTTTAAATCAAAAATGACTTAAGTTAAAATTGATCTATTAATGTGTCGATATCTGAAAATTATATGCTGACAGTGTGATTTAGAATCATATTCATGTTTCCCAATGGATTCTGAGATACAGACAGAAACAATTACTCTAGTGTCACAATATGCAATTTATTTTGTGATAAACACAACTGTCTGTGAGATATCTGTTGTCCAACGTTTTGTTACTACCCAAACTGTTTTTACCTCCTCTACTTCAGGTATGTTCTTTCTACCACTGTAGGTTTTAACAAATAAATATGTATATATCCTTAAGGTTCCATCTGTATAACTATAACTGAAATTTGATAATAAAGACTATTATATGGAAACTCCTAAAACCCAGGGAACAATTTTAGAACATATGATTCTATACATCTTGGTGGAGGGAATAGGATAAAATCCAAGAATTGTTTTTCCTATAGAAGAGATCATCTGCTTCTAATTGTCCTCTGGGCTAGACGTAGGTCCCTGAAATACCACCTGCAGTCTGGAGCATTCCTTCCGTGGAGACAGATGTGGAAAAGAGCAGAAGTGGGACTCTGTTCGGCCAGTTATAATCAAAGCAGTAATAAAAACTCTCAAGATAACTGCATTTCGTTTTTTTCCCCCAGCTACTACTACTAAGATGTGACTTTCTGTGACATGAAAAGTTACCTACCTTTGTGGAATATAGAACATGTGCTGAGGAGGTGGCTTGTAGAGGACTCCTTCATATACAGGCCAGAGTCCACTCAGAATTCGGAAGAGAGAGCTTTTCCCACAGCCATTGGGTCCAGTTATCAAAAGGTGCATCCCTTCTTCTACCTACATACAGTAAGAAATAGGTTATATACCATAATGCGATTTCTTGGGAGAGCGTTTTATTATTATTTTTTAAATTACAAAATTATTTTTTGGTTTCTGGAGCAAATCTGGCAATGCTCAGGGGTTCCTCCTGGCTCTGTGCTCAGGATTGGTCAGGGGACATAAGGGACGCGGGGATTGAACCCGGGTCAGCCACATAAAAAGCAATGCCTTACCCACTGTGCTATCTTTCTAGCCCGAGGAAAGGATTTTAAATGTTATGATGTATATGTGAAAAGTTTTCAAAAGCATAGTAACCTAGGGTGGGCAGTGCATCAAGTGAAGACATAAAAAGCTTGAGACTGTTAAATCTAGTTTTTGGATTTTAGCTCTAAGGCAGAAACATCACACAATAGTCTAGTTCCAAAGGAACAGGACCTTCTTTGGGGATGGGGGTGGGGAGGGGGCACACCCAGCAGACCCAGCAGTGCTCAGGGCTTGCTCCTGGCTCTGCACTGGGGGAATCACTCCTGGTGAGCTCAGGGGACCATTGCCAGGGTGCCAGAGATCAAACCTGGGTCTGCTGTGTGCAAGACAAATGCCCTCCTTGCTGTACCATCACTCCAGACCCACAAGCTCTTTTTGGAGCTGGCAATTGCTTCTCAGAATTTTAACTGAGGTATGGTAATCAGAGGAAGAAACACAGTCATGTGTGAAATAAAGAGCTGTATTTAAAATCTATTCAATTTTATTCATATTAATATTTGATTGACACTTACATTGACTGACACATACTGAATTTGAATACAGCTTGGTTTGTTTCTCAGAATCTCTGGCTACAAAACAAAGTTATCTAAGAGCCAGCTAGGTCATGTCATTTTATATTCCAGCTGTCTCGAATGTCACAGAAATCACGAAAGCTCATAATCACAGGGATAAACTGATTCCAATTGTACTGTAGTCACAGATGGTTAAAATTTTGTTTACCAAAGTAAGTTAGGAAAACAAGGGAATGTCTACAGATCAATTTTTAAAATAAAAGTACATATAATCAATAAAACAAGCCATTTATGGCACCTATTGACTGTTTCTATTTAGAACCCTCTATCTTATCTGTAATGTACATTTAACTAATTAATTTGATAATTTACATTTAAATAGTTACATCAGGTCACACTAACAGTAGGACTGGAAAGTCATCTTAGACTTTCAACATCAAGAAATCATGTTGAAATAATTTGAAAGAAAGAGGGTCTTTCTCATGATGGACAAGGAAAAGAAACATCATTCTAAAATGCTGCCTACAGGCCCACCAAGCACGCAGGAGCTTGGGACAGAACCCCGGACCATATGGTCCCCTGAGCACCATCTGGTGGAGTAACCCCTGAGCACAGAGCAGGGGGAGCGGCCTCAGGCACTGCTGGTTGTACCATTCCTCACCCCAAAAGGCTATCTGCTAGATCAAACACTATTTATGGCAAGTGATCAAAAACAGGTACGACTGGAAGGCATGAGGGGCTGCAATTAAGGACAGGCATGTATGGCTTTGTATACTCCAAATCAGTGATGCTGAAAACCCAAAGATGAGAAGGCACCAGACACTTGCTGTATCAGCGTCTCCCGTGCCATCCTACCCACTGTACTATCGCTCCAGCTCCCTAACTGATTTTTTTTAAAACAAGTATATGCGATAACAAAAGACTATCACAAAATATCTCAGTAGAATTTTTCTCTATTAGAATTTCTCTCAAATTTAGCATTGATTCTGAGTCTGTGATAGAAGACTTTACTACAGTCATATAATTTTTTTCAGCATAAGTTTTCTGATGCTTAGTAAGCATTGAGGGGAAATAAAAAAGAGTTACCAATTTTATTCATTTTCTTCTCCAAATGATTCTAAAAGTTCTAAAAGTCCAAGTCAAGAGAACATTTCCCTCTAGAATATGCTTAGAAATATGTTATTATATTATATTAATGTGATTTTGTAAAACTTCAATTTATTTGGTACTTTTATTGGATTATTTTAAAATTCATTTCTGGGCGTGGGGGGAGAAGGACTGTGGTGGAAGGGTCCCAATGCACTGGGAGGTGCTGAAGCAGCAGCAATACGACTGTAAAGTGATTTCCATGCTAGAATAACTATGTCAACTATGGCGCGGTAAATAAAAAAATAAATTTAAAAAGTAATAAAATTCCACCATGCTCGGGGCTGGAGCAATAGCACAGCGGGTAGGGTGTTTGCCTTGCATGCGGCTGACCCAGGTTCGATTCTCAGCATCCCATATGGTTACCCTAGCACCGCCAGGGGTAGTTCCTGAGTGCAAAACCAGGAGCAACTCCTGAGCACCGCTAGGTGTGACCCAAAAAGCAAAAAAAAAAAAAAAAAATCCACCATGCTCACAGCCAAATTCCTGTAGAGCACTCCATGAATGCTCCGAACTACTACTGATATACCAAAACAAAGGCTGAGTGGCTCCAGGATAAAATACAACACTCTTCACACACTTTCCCCTAAGGAAACTCTTTGAATCCCTTTTAGCAGATTATTCATAACAAGCAATACAAAAGAAATTAGGTCCTGCTTAGGCGGGAGGTTTTGGGGGATGAGACAGCCTGGCACAGGGTCTGGAGGCATCTTTGTAGTGTGTTACTCTCTTTCAAGAAATTTATTTCTGAGTCTCTGGATCATGGCCGTTAATGAGCTTACATGGCGCGAGAGGCAGTTCCTGGGCGTGACCGACAGGCACTAGCACAGGGACACGGGGAGGTCAACCATTCTACACTCCATGCAAGCCTGGAAATTTCAATCACAAGTCCTGCATACCTGGGTTTTCAGCAGGAAAACTGTATTTCTTTAACTGCACTGACACATGTATTTTTTCGTATTTATACAAAGTGTGCATTATATACTGTGGTGTGATCAGGAACCATGTTAATTCTTAAAATTAGCTTAATTTCAATTATAGAAATAATAAAAGACCTGGAGCGATAGCACAGTGGGTAGCGCTCTTGCCTTGCACATGGCCGACCTGGAATTGATTCCTCTGTCCCTCTCGGAGAGCCCGGCAAGCTACTGAGAGTATCCTGCCCGCACAACAAAGCCTGGCAAGCTACCCGTGTCATATTCGATATGCCACAAAACAGTAACAAGTCTCACAATGGAGACGTTACTGGTGCCCGCTCGAGCACATCGATGAGCAACGGGATGACAGTGATACAGTGAATAAAATTCCTTTTATAAAAACAAACTGAGCTACTTGTGAATTCATTCACAGAAAGAGTATGGTATGTCTCTAATATTTCAGTGAGTAGGTAGGATAATTCTAGAGTCATAAATTGGCTAATAAATAAGGCAATAAGATTGATGTTATAATGCCCAAACTGGCCAAAAACTCCACATAAATTACAAATAGTTATACTTGAGATTAGACATAAAGACTGAGATATTTTGGCTGACCTCTTCAAATGTTTTGTTTCAAATTTGCTTGCTATACATATAAAGAATAAAGAAAAGAAATATTTCAGGATTGTCTCTTGAAATGTCTTGTATCAAGTTTGCTTAAAAATGTGGTGTGTCATTAACACAGATTGGGCAGATTGGGGTGGTTTAGCCACTCTCTGGGTCTATGGAGAGAAAAACAAAGCCCAAACAAACTGGAATGGAAACACTTTCTCTAGTAGTAAGTACTGTAGAATTTCCCATTCTGTGCTTTTCATTCTTGTCCAGACCTTATTCGTATGTAAATGCATGTTTAATAATGGGGCTTAGAGTAAAACCATGCTAAAACCATGACCCAAGCGAGATCGTTACCAAGTGCAATCACGTCTTCTTTTGAGCAAAGCTCTCAGACCTTCATTACAGTCTTAGGTTTATCAGAAAAATTATTTTTTTGAATTCCAAAATGTAAGTTTGAGTTTTATAACGCTTATATCATGGCCTCAGATGTTTTTATATCATTTTTTGATAATCAAGACAGAATTAAAGTGACTCATTCTCAACAGAATTACAAGCTTGATTCTAATCTTCTGATAACCCCTTCCTGAAAGTATATGAGAATCAAAAATATAAAGTTAGAGAATGAATACTAACAGAAGGAAATGTGTTAATAAATTTTATCTTGCTTCTTAGTAGATATATTACAATGTAAGTTTTTTTTTTAAAAGCCATTCCTTTGATGAAAAGACCTAAAATCTTGTTCCGGTTTCTCGGGAGATGTCCTGTTGCTCCCCACGTTACTCTGTGCAGGCTTTCATGCACCGTGATTTTCAGCTTGGCTACAAAGCAGAATACCGTTTCCTAGTGCCTTTTGAGAACAATCTGCTTCCACGCAGACTTTTTTCGCTCTCCCTCCTCTCATCCCGCCTGTGCCCTGGCATCCTACAGACGGAACACTGACCCTGAGAGTCTGTGAGTCCCTGCTCCAGTGCTCAACCACGTAAGGGCTCAGACAGTCTTTGCTCAAATAGGAGCAGAAACCCCGGTCCTCAGCTCACCTTGAAGTTCAGCCTGGAAGCCACAACCTCTCCTGTTGGCGTAATGATGGGGACATTTTCACAAATAATCCCGTGATCCACATCAATAACTTTTCCTGTAAGTTAAGGAATAATTTAAGTTTTAAAAAGCTATCATAACATTGTAATTAAGTGAAGGCACTGTGCAGAGTAACACATAAACTCATTCTGAAGAAAATTCACAGCAGTTAAGTCATAGAAACAAACGGCAATATTGTTTCCTATATTTAAGTCAAAGTATATTTCAAATTTAAACATGCTGACACATCTATGTGAAAAGTCTTTCCCTGAAGCATTGCAATAGTGCCTGTATCACAAGAGTAACGTGAAGTCTAGTCTTACAATTTACAGCTACTTATTTCCTTAAATTAAACTTCCTGCAGAAAAATCAGTATTGCAAAAGGTAGACAAGTCACTGGGCAATGCAATTTTTTTTTTCTTTTTGGGTCACACCTGGCAATGCACAGGGGTTACTCCTGGCTCTGCGCTCAGGAATTACTCCTGGTGGTGCTCAGGGGACCATATGGGATGCTGGGAATCGAACCCGGGTCGGCTGCATGCAAGGCAAATGCCCTACCTGCTGTGCTATATCGCTCCAGCCCCAGCAATGCAATTTTAAATTCTGAACAAATTAAAGCTTAAAAACATAGGATGATAAAGAACGACATGATGTTGGTTCTAATTTATTTAAAATTTAAAAGCAAACAATTCTGCCATATGTGCCACTTATAGAAATAATTCTCGAAATTTTGTCCTAAGCAAAAGTAACACACTTTTCTTTTCCTGTAGCATTCACTATCCTTCCAACTGCAACACTAACTTTAGGAATAACTATTTAACTAAATGTTGCTTCCTTGTAACTGTTAAAGACTATCTTAAAAAGAAATCTTTGGTTCTCCTGAGAAAATACAGTAAGTAGAGAAAAGACAAAAAAACATTTGAGCTTATACCTTTGATTGCTAGAGCATCACTGAGAAGTTCTGTGTTAGCTCCATTCTTGCTCTGGGTTTTGGACTCTTGTGTGACAGATCTCTTATAAATGCCTCTTTTTACCTCATCAAAGACCCAAAACATATTGTACACTCGGGCAGTGTAGCCTGCTAGTTCCGTGATCTAAAACCAACACAGAGAGAAAGTAGTTAATATGTCCACGACACACCTTCACCTTCTACGGGCTAGCAGGCCAGGGGTGGACAGCAGGCAGGACGGGGCAGGGGCTTGGACAGGCTTTTCCTCAGGAATAGGCTGCAGGTTCCCTGCAAGTGTGTGCCGTGGGCTTGACTGCAAAGCAGAGTTGAATGGGCTCTTCGGTGACAACTGGGCCATGTCTGGAGTCCACCCTGGCAAGCCAACCTCGACTTGGGGACGAGACAAGCCCCTTGCTAACAGGCCTCTCTCTACTCCCGTGCTGACTCGCCCGAGCTGCTGACCCGTGGGCACTCTGGATAGCTCAGAGGGCAGAGCTGGGGGAGTCCACAGCCCGCCGTGTGCAGCTGGGGAGACTTCTGGGGGTGTATCTCACGAGACTCCCTTTCCCTCTGTCTGGGCCAATTTCCCTGTGGACTAGGAATAATTCTTCCAGTGCTTTCTAGGAATGGGACTAGCTGTGGATTTTTACCCAGATCTGTGAGTCAATTCACTGGTGTCCATGTGCGGCCACTAACTTTTGAACACTTGTTATTTCCCAGAATAAATGAGCATGGAGAAGGGGAAGTTCTGATTTTAAAGAACTCGGGAAGACTGAAGTCAGGTTAGCCCAGCAGAAACTGTGGAGTTCGGAGGTGTGTGTGGTTGAACTAGTTAACCAGAGGTTAGGCTGGAGCCCTGCTGGTGACCGGAGCCGAGTGAAGACCAGCTCTGCGGGGAAAGTCTCAGTTCTCACTCGCCCCGGATCAGCTGGGAGCTTTATTTAGGTGCATGTGTCCTTTGCTTTATGTGTCCTGTGCTGTAGATGGTTGTCAGTGAATCTGAGGGTTTGGAAAAGCTTTTTTAAATCTCTTTGCTCTGTGTTGGAATCCAGGTGGCCTCTTTGGTTAATCAGAAAGAAAGCTCAGAGGAGCAAATGCTGATGATCTGGTAGCTGCTCCAGGCCCCAAGAGATCCAGGGCTTCCCCCAAACTCTAAAAATTCTGATTCTTCCTTTTTGTTCTCTCTCACATGGTGGGTGAACCTTGGATCCCTTGGATAAACAAAAAATATTTAATCATTTTCTGGGATCACAATTAAATTAGGTTTTTAGATTGGCTATTGGGTTAAAAAAAAAACCTGAATGCTTTCAATCTAAAAGTTTTGGAGGGGAGGCCCAGCTGGCTGTCCTCCTGGTGCGCCAGGACCCAGGTGTGGTGCCAGGGACCAAACCGGGTCCCAGTGCTAGAGATCACGGTCTCTTAGTGACACCAAAACAACACTAAGGTCTCTGTGGCGCCAAGGACCGAGCTCTGAAACCCTGAGTAAGTGTGAAACTGTGGACTGTGATATCCTGCACGTGAGAGTGATTATTCTGTGTTGGTCCCATAATGGTGGAATAACAAATACCCAAAGACAATGGAAACGAAGAACAAGAGAGCTGGAATTCAGCAGAAACGCAGGCCACCTGCGGGGCTGTCAGGCAGGACGGCTATGGTGGAGGGAGGCCCAACAGCAGGAGGGGACAGCAGCAGTACTAGAGGCCACAGTGCAAAAGCTTTCTGTGTGTATTCTAAAGCACCCCTCCTGAAGCAGACTGGTGGGTGGGGGGCAGACAGGGGAGGGGCTGGGGCGAGGATGGGAAGAGGCACTGGTGAGGGGTTTGGTGTCCAAATAGCGTATGCCTGAAACCTAAACATGAATAACTTTGTAGTTTCCTGGGGACTGAAAACAAAAACCGTGGACCTGGGGCCTCAGCCATTTGGGGTCTCAGTGATCTTACAGTGCATAAGGCGTTTGCACTTGGCCACCCAGGTTCCATCTCTCGCACCCCATATGGTCCCCTGAGCCCACCAGGAGTGATCCCTGAGCACAGACCCAGGACACTCCTACATTTGTCCCCAAACAAAACACACACACACACACACACACACACACACACACACAAACTGTGGACAGGATGGGCTGACTAGCATCTGAGAAGGAACTTCAGAGTGAGATAAGAAACCCCAGTTTGGGCAGGCGTTGACAGGTGGCTGGGAAAATGGAGACAGTGATGGAGAGAAGGTGACCGTGGTGGTGGGATTGGTGACGGAATAGTGAATGCTTGCAACAAGCCATCACGAACAACTTTGTAAACCACAGTATTTAAAACAACAACAAAACTATATTCATTACATGAATGGGCCTGTGAATAGTGGTGGGAAGTTATTGGCACAGAGCAGCAGATATGGTGGGCAAAAACTGTACCCCTAAAACATAAAAGTACTTCTTTTCTTATAAAGCAGCAATGGCACAAAATCAATAAAAAAATACAATGAATTTATATTGCTATATATAAAATAGTTCATGGGTGTGGCTGCCAAGCTATTGGAAAATGTGAAGAACGAGTTAAGAGAGGCCTAGGACGAATGGAGATGTTACTGGCACCCGCTCGAACAAAATGATGAACAACAGGACAGTGATATATAAAACAAAGAAACACCAGTCTGTCTTCTGTGCCTGATTCTGTCTGAGACTTAGCTGTGGCCCAGCCTTAAGAAGGGAGAATCATGAAATAAGATTCAGTCCTTTCTATCTTGTTTGACAAAGACTTGATCTCACAATATATATTTTTAAAATGACTGAAGTTGTAGGTTTTCTTTGACATGCCATGGATCATCCAGGAATGAGAACACCTCTACTTTACATGAGGTACGATTCCCAGCAATGTTAAGGAGAAACATCTAGCAGTGATGCAGAACCACTGAAATTGAATAAAGTTTCTTGTGCTTTTAAATACAGGAGCAGTTCAAATATATATATATATATATATATATATATATATATATATATACACACACACACATATATACAAACATATATATACACACACAAATATATATTTTTACTGCATCAGACATATAAAGGCAAGGAAATTTTTTTAAATCTGAATTTAAATCTGAATGTATGCATGCTTGGGTGTCTTTCCTCCTCCAGACTGCTTCCAGATGGAATTGTCAGGTATTTGGTCCCAAAAGCTTAGGGTCTGATATCATTTGATGACTGAAATCTGCTTCAAAATACAGCAAATATTGCAGTTTGGTTTATGAGAATCAGGTCTCTACAGTAATACGAAACTGTTACACTATTTGTGTTTATAAATCAGAAATAGCAAACGGGCAGTAACTGACTAGGTCTTACAAGTTTCTAACTATGATGGAGATGAAATGCAGTCATTTGTGAAAGTACCAATGTTAGGATCTCTCCAGATCCTAACTTAAATTCTTAGAACTATTTAAGAAGAGAAAAGAAGGGTTATTTTGTTTGAGGTGCACAGGGCTTACTCCTGACAAGCTCCAGGGAAGCAAATGTGGTGCCTGGCAGGGAACTAAGTCAGCTGTGTTCCACGCAAGTCCTTAACCCCTGTGTATGTCTCTCTGGTCCAAGAAAGGGAGATTTCAGCAAGGTAATGAGCCCAGATGGACTGTACTAAGACTGTGACCCCGAGAAAGCTGAAGTCAGGAAAGCAAAGACTCAGCCAAGTTCAGAGGTCTATTTTGAAGGGTGCATCTTAAAGTATTGTCCGAATTTCCTGTGAGATTCAAATTGTACCAAGTTTGTAAAGGCTTAAAACTAGGGGTCTAACCCTATAAAGAATATACATGTTGTTTCAAGTAATAAAGTTAATGGGGGGCTGGAGCGATAGCACAGCGGGTAGGGCATTTGCCTTGCACTCGGCTGACCCGGGTTCAATTCCCAGCATCCCATATAGTCCCCTAAGCACCGCCAGGGGTAATTCCTGAGTGCAGAGCTAGGAGTGACCCCTGTGCATTGCCAGGTGTGACCCAAAAAGCAAAAAAAAAAAAAAAAAAAAAGAAAGTTAATGGATGGAGATACTTCCCTTAGGGAAAAAGTAGGAACTGGGTCTTGAGATGAAATTGATAGTTTGCAAAGAAAGTTGAAGATTGGATTTTAAGAAAGAAACTTTGTATAATCAGGCTGAATTGTTATAATGATATAAAATTTAACTTTTAATATCTCAAGTATATAAGTAAAATTATAATTTAACTTTCCTTTGTTAAAACAACAAAAAAGTATTCTTTTAAACTATGGCAAAAATTTTAAGACTGTAAATTTTTTAACTGTCTGCCTAGTAAATGTTATTAAAATAACTTTTTTTTTTTTTTTTTGCTTTTTTTGGGTCACACCCGGCGATGCACAGGGGTCACTCCTGGCTCATGCACTCAGGAATCACTCCTGGCGGTGCTCAGGGGACCATATGGGATGCTGGGATTCGAACCCGGATCGGCCGCGTGCAAGGCAAACGCCCTACTCGCTGTGCTATCGCTCCAGCCCCAAAATAACTTTTTTCAAGTCAATTTTACTTCTAGGTATTTAAGTTGACTTGATTTTATGAAAGCTAAGCTTTAGTGGCAGTTTTGGTATCTCTGCTACTTTGCTTTAATGTGGATGGGCATTGTTTCGTGGTATTCTGCAGAGATGTTTAGACATTTTAATATATGTGAGATAAAACTTTCCAGAAACCAAAATTAAAGGGAAACCGATTTCTTTCTTTTTTTTTTTATGGAGATATTCTATGCCTTGACTTTATTTTATTTTATTCTTTTGGCTTTTTGGGTCACACCCAGCGATGCACAGGGGTCACTCCTGGCTCATGCACTCAGGAATTACTCCTGGTGGTGCTCAGGGGACCATATGGGATGCTGGGAATCGAACCCGGGTTGGCTGTGTGCAAGGCAAACCCTTGCCCACTGTTATTGCTCCAGCCCCTGGAAACTGATTTCTTTGATTGGTTAAAGGCAAAGCATATAATGAAGGTCTCAGAAGAGCAAAGTCATCTAGAACAATTCCTTTCTCTGCTTATAGAAAAAAGGAGAAAAATATGAATCAGACCTATTTGGTGTGGTTAAGTCTCCCAGGAAGCATTGCTGTCTAAGAAATACTTAGCCTTCTTATCATAAATAAGAGTAATAATAATGTGGGCATATGAAATTGTTTGGCAATCCTGAAGACTCTGATTTGCTCTGGTTAATTCTGGTATTTTAGAAAATTGTATAAACTGTATGTCACAAAACTGAGCAAACTTCCTTGCCCTTTGTGTTATAATAGGATCTTCATGGGGAAAGGCTCAAAACCAAAAACAAATCTTGAATTATGAGCACTCTACGTTCTTTCACTATTTGCCAAATTGTTCTAATGCCTTGTGCAGAGAGATCTATGGAGGGATGTGACGCTGACCGATCAGATCAGGTCAGAGTACTGAGCTGCTGCAGAACCGACATAGACTGCACAGCCACAGACAAATGGGACACTCAGAACTGCGGGAGACTGAGCCTTCCACATGGAGCTAAGTGGACCACGAGCACAAAAGTGTTCTGACTCACAGGAACTTGGTGAGCTGCATCTCTTTTAGATTCCTGAGCCCCCACCCCCACCCCCGGCAGGAAAGGGAGCTTTTCCCCGCTCTGTGCTCAGGGTTCACTCCTGGAGGTGCCTGGGGACCGGGGACTGAATCTGGGTCTCCCACACACAAAGTGTACTGCTCAGTCCTTTGAACTCTCTCTCCGAACTGGGAAATTATGTCTTACCAATAAGTAAGACATACTATAAGTAGAACTGAAACATAATTTTCTATCCTCTTGACACCCTTAGTGATTTTTCTTTGTTCTTGTTTTTAATATTTCACAGCAACGTGAAATATTAGACAAATGTCTTATTTGTCTAAATAAGAGAAATTGATTATCTTATTGAGACTTTGGAATATCAAAGACAATGTTACTTTAGAAATTTGTATATGTCAATAAACAGAAACAGGCTAAGAGTGGTTCAAAGCAAGGCCACTAAAAGTATAACAAAGTAGCTCCACAGGCCCTTAGGAACCTCAAGAATTGAGTATTAATCCCCAAATAGGAAACTCAAGAACTGAGTGATCCCAAAATAAAAGTGTTGCAGATGAATCTCAATGGAAAATAAACAAAATCCTGCATGTTGATCATATTAGCTTAACTTGAGCTCTCAGTTGCCCTAAAACTTTCGCCTTTGCCTTGCACAAATCTGAACCTCACACAGGCCTAGAGGGATTTGCAGCCAGCTGTCAGGCACTCAGGTGACAACACAGAGAGCCTGACTACAGAGTCCAGTTGGGCACATGGTCTTAACCAGGCAGGAGAAATCTGATGCTCCTCCCCACTCATCCAAAATCTGAAGGACTCTGGAGTTGAGCAAACTAAAACAGACTGTCCTGAGGCCAGTCAATTGCAAAATATGACACTCTCCCTCAGAGAAGTCACCTTGCTTTAGTTTGCTACGACATGCTAGTAAGGACTTCTGACTCCTGTCTGGGTAATACTGATTAGTGGAGGCAGAGCCTGAGAAAGAAAAGCAGTAGGACTCCTGGCCCCAGAGAGGCTGTTTAAGCTCAGCCTAAGGCGGCAGGCTGAAGGGGTCTCTGGAATCATATCTGTTCTTTCGTGGGGGGCAGGGGAGCCACACCTGGCAGTGCTCAGGCTGGGTGCAAGACAAGAGCCTTGCTCCCTCTGCTATCTCTCTGGCCTAATACTATCTGTTCTAATTGTGCTTGTGAAAAAATAACTGGCCACATTCATTAGAAGAAAACAATTGGTTGCTGTAACTATTTAGACTTGCAGTGAAGGTGGAAAAATGTGTTTCAGTAACATGCCTGTTGGAGATCAGATTCTGATCCTCTTAATCACTTATTTTTTGAAGTTTCTATGAACTGGAAGGAATCTTGAAATTTTCTAATATCTGGTGGGGGATTTCTGAACTAGTGCTTCAAGTTTTTCCCCAGTTGGCCTGCAGTGACAAACAGTTTGGACACTCTTCTGAAGACTCTGCAAGTGGAGGGAACTCTCGAGAGACTGCAGAGCTTGCCCCAAGATCTGCTGCTTCTCTGCAGACCCAAGGGAGTCAGAAACCTCAAACCCACCAGCACACCTGCCGCCTGGATATGCTTTGAGATGTAGAATACGACGTTCTTGGCGGTCTTGCTGGGGTTTCCAGTGACCTTCCTTTTAAACCATTTTTTTTCTCCAGTCACAATTCCTTGCCTGGACTTCTCAGAACTGAGAGACTGGTTCTATGTAATAACTGGACAAAACCACTTCTTTTTCTGTTTGTTTGATCTTTTGAGGGGGCCACACCTAGTGATGCTGAGGGTAACTCCTGGATCTCCACTCGGTAATTATTCCTCGTGGGACCTGGAGGACCATGTGAGATGCTGGGAAATGAACCTGGGTCAGCTGCGTGCAGGGCAAGCACTGGACTCGATGTCCTAAAATCTTTAGCCCCAGAAAAAACAATTTTCCAGTCACAGAATAGCACAAGACATTCCAAAGGCAGGACTGGGAAGAAGTAACTGTTGTGACCCCAAATGCATCTTGGGTCGTTTTCTTTCATGGGAGGGGATCTGAAGGTAGAGTGTACAAGAATTCCTTGTAGGAAATTTCCCCACCAGGTCAGTTTGTTCTGTCTCACACCTGCCTGCCCACGAAGACCCCTTTCAACAGGAAATGGCCAGATAAAATTCAGTCGCCTGATTCTTTTGGACAACTGACCATGGGCACTAAGGTATTCCAAATCAAAGGAAAATAGCCATAAAGAAGAGCTGATGGGGACCCGGGGGTCGAAAACAGGCCACAGGTCAGCATTAGACAAGGAAAGCCACCCTGCCCCAAAGCCTAAGGAAAGGACAGCTTGTCTCAGCCTAACCTCCCGATTGCCTGACCTTTGGTATTCTGGGGCTTGGAGATAAGGTGAAGTGTGCCTCAGAGGGAACTTTATTTTCATTCAGGCACCCACTGGTATGCAGCTACCCTGTCCTCCTTGTTCTTTCTCTAGAAAAACCCCTGCTTCCAACCAGGGGGACAAGACGGTTGCTTCAAGGACCTGAGATCACTGTATTCCAACCTGCCGGCTGCTGCCAATAAAGCCCCTTGTCAGCCCATCACGGCATCTCTGCTGACTGGCTACCGCGCAGTGGTGGAACAGACCCTCACGTCACGCCCTCAGAAAGCTTGGGTGGAGGAAAGAGATGCTTTTCAGAGACAAGGTGTGCATGGCAGTCAGAGGCCTGGGGGTTTTCTCGACTGTTATCTATATGTGACACTGAGACACAAGCACCTCTTTGTATGAAGACATGATTCGCTCAATCGCATCCGCTCCTGAGGCCAGCAGGTTGCGTGCAGTGGTGAAGGCTTCTGTTCGCTCGCTGACCTTACCTTGTTTGGGGCCGTCCTCTGAGTCTGAAAGTAAAGCATGAGACCACTGAGTTTTTTCAAGTAATGAAACAATTTTATATAAATTATGGATAAAATAAAGCCTTGAGTTTTGTCAGTAGCAATAATTTCCTAGAAACATGAACTTGTACTGAATAACTAATTTTAGGGGTTCTCCTTCGGTGCTGGGGCCACCCACCAGGGCTACACCCAACAGTGCGAGGGAGGCCATGCAGTACCAGGGCCCAGACCTGGTGGCCCTTGATACTCCCCACTCCGTGTAACCAGACTTTACTTAAAGTCGGCCTTTCTTATTTTCCAAGACAGTTTGCATAATTACACCTGTAGATTGTTTCCTACACCATTGGTTTATTTCTCTAAGATCAAGATTGTTTCCTTTGCATTCCTTCAGCCCACTCCAGTTACTGCCATCTGCTCACACAACCAAGCGACAAATACTCCTGGTTCAGGCGGACAGCACTGTGCCAGGACAGGCGGAAACACTTCTGGCTCCCTGGAAGCATGCAGAACCACAGAGCTGCCTCTGCCGGCCTGTTCCTCACCTCCCCCAGTGCCAGATCTCCCAGAACCAAACACGCAGTACCCCGTCCCTCACTTCCCAGCAGCACCAAACATGCAGTACTATCCCTGATTCCCCTAGCAGCACCACGTACACAGTACCCCTAACCTCACACACAGAGCTTCTTGTGCCTGTCCCTTGCCCAGACACACAGTGCCATTTAGCTATGTGTCTCTGTACACTCGCTTTCTGCTGACCTTAGTGATTTCATTCCCTTTGTGCCAAACTCTTTCTTCCTCAGTCACTCACTCTTTCAAACAGGCTTCCCTGGAAACCCTTGTTTGTCCCAGGGACCACAAGTTCCCTAGGAATAAGACTGAGGAAGCTTTGTTCTTTATTCCAGGTCTTCCACAGGGGTGCACACTGCATGGTTCAGGGGATATAGAGGAAGGACGGCCAACAACGTTCCCAGTAACTGGGTGCAGAGCAAGGGTAAGCGTGTAGATGAGACGAGGCTTGCACCAGGGATGGCTATTTACTGGCCTGTAGAAAGGTTAGCTGGGGAAGCTACCGCCTATCTACTCTGACCAGGGTATGTTCAAGTGAAGAACAATGTGCTGCCCCAGAAGTCTGCCTTACAGAGTTATAAGCACTGTGGGCCAAAGACCAATGCATGCTTGCCTGGTCCTCCCCGCAGACGTGCTCCCAGTGTCAGTTCTGGTTATTTTCTTACAACAAACAGTCTGGTTTTTTGAAAAACAATCCTCTCTCTGTTACTGTTTCCACAAACATGATGGTCTGTCCTAATATAGTTTATCTCCAAAGTTCTAAAATATGATGGAAATTAATGAGGAAATTATAACTGACAGACGGCCACAGACCCGCTCTGGTATTTGTTTCTCTTTGCTCTACCTCAGTGTGAAGGGCTGCTTCTCTGCCCGGGGCTGCACTGTCAGAGAGCTGTCGGGGAGGATGCAGGCCTCTCTGATGCAGTGACAGGGAGCCGTGCAGGTGCTAAGGTGTTTATAGCGCATCCAGAGTGCAGAAAAGCAGCCAGGTGCAGGGCTTGTGGTGAACCAGGACCCGTTTCTTTCCCTTCTCCTACCACTTCTGTGTGCCACTCTCCCTTTCTCCATTTCCCCATCTATTTTGCTTTAAAATATACAGCATCACACTTTCAATTCACTTCTAACACAAGGGACAACTCAGACACGAGCGTAAGTTAAGATCAAAGTCTAGACTAAACAAAATGTCGGCCCAAGGGCCAAAGTCTTAGCCTTAATCTAACATTATTACAAAAACTAAATTATCTTGCTTGAGCAAAATAATATTTTCATGTGTAAAGTCATGATAGGTAAAATATGAGTAGGTACACACAAACATTGTAAACATAGATAGCAACCTTAGAAATCACAGATGTTGAAATTGACTTGCAGTGAGGATGTCACATAAATTCATTTTCTTCTTCTGTGAAATTCCTATTTGCCTTTCCAAACACAAATTTTCTTTTAAAAAATACTTTGATTCATTTGTACCAACATGATTATTTATCAATCATTCAATCTAAAATTTTAATGTGGTTTCCTTAATTCAACACGGTCTTTTTAGGATTTAAAAAAGTTATTTTTAAGTGTGTTATTACATCAGCTACAGCAGAAGCTAGTTAGAGTCTTTGCATGCATTGTTTACTTCTTTCTGGTCCCTCTGGGGTTAATCTGCCACCAATAATAGCTACGTTTTCTCTGCTCTGTGCTGAGTACTCCAGGGTTTTGTAATAAGATCAGAGCTTTCAAGCAGGAAGATAAGTATACCATAATCTGGTCATTGGGGTTGTATCTAGTACTCTTTGTAATAATTTTTTAAGGATTCATATACTTGATCATGAATACTTAACTTTATTATGAATACCCGGTAATCCTGTCAATTTTTTTTCAGTAAAATGAATCTGAAGTTCAGGGGTTTGTGTTTACCCCTCCCCCAATATCCTTTTGAAAAGCAGCTTATTTTGTCTCATCACGGAAGGACTGAGTCTAAAACTACTAATAATACATTTTTCAACATAGACTTTGTTTGGCTTATCTAAAACAGCCTTCTGTGCTCAGGGCAGCTAGTGTTGCTCATGGCTGGATCCCAGCAGTGCTCAGGGGACCCTGTGGTCCTGGAGTTCAAACCCAGGCCGTCCCTATGTACAACATGTACTCCAGCCCTTTGAGTCATCTCCCCAGCCTCACAATGTAAACTTTTTAAAATAATGCTTTAAATTATAAATATAAAAGATAAAATTCCGGGGCCAGAGTGATAGTACAGTGGGGCTGCCTTGAGCACCACTGACCCAAGTTCAATCTCCCCCTACCCCCTATACGGTCCCCCAAGTAGCACCAGAAATAATCTGAGTGCAGAGCTCGGAATTGCTGGGGGTTGCCCCTCACCAAAAACACCAAAAAAAAAAAATCTGTTTCCTAGTGGCCTAATCACACTACAAAAACAGTTGTGGGGTACATTTGGTGAAGAACTTATTACAAAGCATTCACCAATCTTACTTTTCTAAAATGAGAAGCTTTAGGTTAAGAATGACGAATTTGACAGGTGTTTGTCAGGATTGGGTAAAGCATTAAAACTTTCAAAATATTACTATGTATAATATCTGCCACTTATTTTTATTAGATAACCTCAAAAAGTAACCTTAATGCTAGTTCTATACACAAAAAGTGAGATCTGTGGATCTCGGTGCATCGGTTGCCCTGTTTTGTAGCACGCATCAGCAACACCTAGCATATACCTCTACACGTCATAATCCCTCTAGTAAATCTCTGCCACAGCCCTCCAGAGCCTCACCACTGCTCAGGTTACAGACTGGGAAGCAGAGGCTGGTCTAATGTGACGAGTGGAGAGGGCAGGAAGAGGAGAATTGAGAACTGCAGAGAACCGTTCACCTTCCACAGTCTGTGCATTCGCTTAGCTCCTCAGCACCAGAGCAGCTTTGGTCAGTACATCTTAAAGAGCATGGCAGGCTTCAGAGTGGGTGTTTAAGTTTAGAAGGAGGGCAGGAAATACGGCAGGAATTCACCGAATTCCTCCATCCCTGCCAATGAAGACCCAAATTCCCAGCTCAGTTTTTATACAACATTTTAACAATGTCCCACTCACCTGTGACTGTTTATCCCAGTAGATGAAAAGTGGTGGCAAAGGCATTGAGACAGTGACACAATACAACTAGACACCTTCAAGCTGACCACTCTATCTCTACCTCTGAGCCCAGTGTTCCTCCCAGGTCCTACACAGGGGAAACCATGTTCCCATTGTTCTGTAGTACTGAGTACAAACCTGGGCAGGTCTGTGAGCACCCCGATAGAGGATGAAAGACTGCATCTCACAGCATGAGGGGAGCGCACGTATCACACTCTCGGTGTGCGTATGGGGGTGCTTCCCAGAGCACTCAGAAGGCCTGAGGCACCTCCCAGTGATTCTTGGACAACTGGAATGGGGGTTCCACGTGAGGACCTGAGTGCTGAGGGTTATCTAAGCTACCTTGATGATGCTCAGGGGCCCCCAGGGCCACACCCAGTGCTGCTCAGGGGCCTCCAGGGACATACCTGGTAAGGCTAAGACTCTGAGGCCAGGGATCAAATCAGGGCCAGCAAACACTTTAACTCTCTCTGGTTTTGTGGCTACACCTGGTGATGCTCATGGGTTACTCCTGGCTCTGCACTCAGGAATAACTACAGGTGGTGCTTGAGAGACCATATGGGACGCTAGGGATCAAACCCAGGCCAAGCTGGGTACAAGGCAAGCGCCCGGCCAGTAATATTACTGCTCTGGCTCATACATTCTCTTTTTGAAGGTTTAATGTGTGTTCAGTTTAAATCACAGAATCACTCGATATTAGTTGATATAATTAAAGCTGTTCAATGTCTGCTTCCAGAAACACTTGCATCAGAGATCTCTGGACTACCTTACTGGAAAGGTCTTCGGACCTCCACGACACCTTCTTTTGTATAACTGTTCTCGTTACAAGACATGATTCAAGTCTGCCATTGCTTCTGACCTCTAGCTGTTACACAAGAATAACTACATAGTTCCACTCATGAATAACATGCAATAATACCTTCAAGAGACATAATCTTAAACATACATTTAAACTTGAGCATAAACGTCATTACCCCCATCTGCAAAGCCAGTCGCGGTGATGATAGGCACAGCCACCATGATTAGTCCACTGCTGCTCCAAACATACTTCATCAAGAACTGCTCTATCATGATATACCACAAACGCTTGTACAAAATGAGGTTCATCTGATCTGCTAAAGCTTTGTAACTTTTTTGGAGTTGCTTCATTTCCACCTGGGGAGGAGGAAAAAGGGATCAAATCTAGCAAGAACTATAAAATAAATAATGTGTTCATATGAGGGCTTTCTTTTATAGTATATATTTATAGATACACATATATACAGTTGCATTTAATATAGGGCAAATGAGCATGAATTAATATCAAACTAAGTCATTAGTTTTTCTCATAGCTGTATTATTAAATGAAAGCTACTCAATGAGTATGTGAAATATAAAATACATATTGATGATTTATGATTATGATCTCAAAGTTCTGTCTTTAGTATGTTAAAACTAACTGTATTTTGTAAGACATCTCAGCATAAACACATGGGATTTTTAGACGCCATTAGACTCCACTTTAGATAAACTCAACGGATTAGATTTTGCCATGGAGTAAGAAGCCAACATACAGCCTACTACAGGATTCCACCACTGAGTCATGAGTTCAAGAAGGATGACAAATCAATGTGATTAAAACAAAATATGAGACCAATCAGAAGTCCTACTAGGACTCCTAAAGTCCTAAATAGACTCTAAATTTTCTTCTTCAGATTGGCACTACTATACATTTTTAATAATTACTGATGCTTTAACAATTGAATAAAACTACCTGGTAATTAAAACACCATCTCCAACATTAGAACACATTAATATTTCATTTGCCAAGTCATTTTTATGAAGACTTCAGATGCGTCACTTTCAAATTTCCATCCATCTCACAGCCTGATATGACATTTATGCACTGCAGGTGTCTATAATTAGGTTAACTATTTTAGGAAACTGTTTAAGTGTTAAAAATATTAATAGTTAAAAATAACATTTTAGCCAGGCATGACCTCCAAGCACCACTGGGTGTGGCCCTCCAGCCCCCCCCAAAAGAATATTTAAGAACTTCTTTACTCCTCCTTTCTTTTCTAATCTTATTTTTTCTCTCATAGAGGGCATTTTGTTCATTGCCTGTTTGGGTCAGTGGTGCTGAATGTTACCTAGAAGTGCCTGGACTTCTCAGGGTGGAGAGTGCACCTTCAGTGGCCAGAGCTGCAAAGCTGTCCAAACTGTCCTACACGTGGAAGCACGGGTGTCTCGTGTCTAGGAAAAGACACACACAAGAAAATCCCACCGAGAAAGTGCTTCTGGGTGGAAACATGCTCCCTTGGTCTCCAAACGTGTTTTCTTCTATTGCTCTAGGACCAGCTACTAATTTAGGAAGCACTTTTTAAGAAAACGCCTGGAGATAATCTGTACGTATCTGGGTAACTGACGTTGCGGCGGCTGGTTCTGAGAGGGCCCCTAAGACCCCAGTGAGGTCTGCACTCCTGTCCCCAAGCAGCTGTGACCTCAGGGCCAGGAGGCCTGTGTTGGGGCCCCAGGCCCCTTACCTTGTGTCCGCGGTAGAAGGCGATCTCCTCCACGTTGGCGATGATCCTCGAGTGCACGTAGCGCAGGTAGCCTTTGCGGTGTGCCTCCTCGGCCACCAGTGTCCCGAACCGTGGCGAGCAAGCCCGGAGCACCTTGGCCGTGGCGTACACCACCAGGCCGGCGAGCAGGGTGGGCCCAACGGGGCTGGCGCCCCTGGACGTGGCCGTCCGGATGAGCGTGTAGGAGGTCAGGATGACGTCCAGGATGGGCTTGGTCAGGTTGGAGTAGAGGTGGGCCACCGACTGGGAGAACATGAGGATGTCCTCGGTGAGGGACTGGTCGGGGTTGGCCAGCCTCGTGTCCATGTTCACCACCTTGTAGTAGGTCTGGTCGGCGAAGTAGGTCTGGTAGGCATGGGCCACCAGGCGGGTCCGGAAGGCCAGGGCCAGCTTGCACTCCAGGTAGCGGATGGCGCTATTGACGAAGGTGGCGGGGATGGCGATCAGGAGCCACTTGACCAGCTTGAGGACGAAGGCGCGGGGCCGTTTCTCCACGATGCTCTTCACGATCTTACCGTCCAGGCTGGCCACGTAGATGGACAGGAAGGTCCTGGAGACCAGGGCCAGCGAGTGCAGGCACAGCCAGCCCGTCTCCGTGGTCAGCAGGCGCGGGAAGAGGATCTTCCGAAGTTGCAGCAGCTGCCGGAGGAAGCCCGCGTCCGGCGCGGGCACGGGCGGGCGCGCGTCCCCCGGGCTCCCCGCGCTCCCCGCGGCCCGGCCGGGCTGCAGGCGCCGGCGCAGCACGGGCTGCAGGCGCCGGAGCGCGTAGGCGGCGGCCAGCAGGCAGGCGACCCTCCGGGCCCGGCCCGCGCCCAGCAGGCGCCGCATCCCGCTCACGGCGCCCCGGGGCCGCCCCGGGCCCGCATGGCACCTGCGGGCGAGCGAGAGCCGGTGAGCGCGGGGCTGCGCGGCCGCCTCTGAGCATGCTCGGCCGCGGGCGCCGGGCTCGGGGCCTCGGGAGGCCGCGGGGGAGTGGCCAGCGGCGGGAGGGCCTCCCGCGGGCCCCGCCACCCCGCAGCCGGGCCAGCCCGGCCAGCCCGGCGGGACCCTGCTTTCTCGTTTGCGAATTTTCGCCGGTTTGCTTAGACTCGCTAGCCGGGCACTTCCCAGGTCCGCTGTGGCTACTAGCGTTGGAAGGACCGCAACAATAACAACAGGAGTGTTAGGCAACTGCCACATCCCTCCAGGAGGACCTCAAGGAACCTGCATTATCTTTGAACAATGCAAGGGCTCTCTTAAAGGCAGGGATGTGAGTATTCCAGAATAAACTGGTTTTTTTTTTTTTTTTTTTTTGGGTTGTGTGTGGGTAGGACAAGGAAGCAACACACAACATATTTCTAGTCAGAGGAAAGCCTAGAGAGACACTTTAATAAACAGACTGGCAAAGCATTAACTGTAGGTCAAGTCTACAGACCATCTGTCTTAGTATGGTCTTGAGCTACGTATGTGTAGCTTTTACATTCTAAACTGGTCGAAGGTAGATCAAAAGAATATCGGGGGCTGGAGCCATAGCACAGCGGGTAGGACTTTTGCCTTGCACACGGCCCACCCGGGTTCAATTCCCAGCATCCCAGATGGTCCCCAGAGCA
Organism: Sorex araneus; assembly: GCF_027595985.1. NCBI lineage: Eukaryota > Metazoa > Chordata > Mammalia > Eulipotyphla > Soricidae > Sorex > Sorex araneus. Next base: position 67,419,272 of record NC_073311.1, read on the forward strand.
CCACCGGGAGTAATTCCTGAGTGCAGAGCCAGGAGTAACCCCTGTACATTGCCGGGTGTGACCCAAAAAGAAAAAAAAAAAAAGAAGAATATCCTGTGGTATGTGAACATTGTGACTTCCTTTTTTTTTTGGCTTTTTGGGTTACACCTGGAGTTTCTCAGACGTTACTCCTGGCCTTGCACTCAAGAATCACTCCTGACCGTGCTCAGGTGATCATAGATTTGTGATCTGCCCTCTGTACTACTGCTCTGTTCCCAACATTGTGATGTTTATTTCAGTGTTCATGAAGTTTTAGTGAAACACAGTCACAGTCATTCCTGTTCTATGGTTGAAGGCTTTCAAACCACAGTGGCAGAGAAGGGTGGGTAAAGGAGCCTAAAAATCTTCATCATCAGACCCTCTTCCAAAAATGTTTGCCAGCCCCCTTGTGCTAGAAGGTAAAACCTATCTCTGCAGCAAAGAAACTTCATTATTCATTCATTCAGTGTAAAAAATTATTCTCACTCCTCTGAACAATTTCTGTGGGAGTTTGGGACACAACCCGTGGTGCTTAGGGCTTATTTTGGCTCTGTGCTCAGGGATCACTCTTGGTGGTACTCAGGGAACCATATGGGATGCTGAGCAATGCTTTAAGGAGGAATAGGTGACTGGCCCAAGATAGCACTATCAGAGGGAGAAATCACTGGCCTAGGGCAGTTCTCACAGGAGGGGAAGGAAGCAGTGGATCACTGGCCTGGAACACCACTGTCAGGGGAAGGAGAGAATGGATCACTGGGCTGGGCAGCCCTATCAGGAAAGGAGGAGACAGGGGATCACTGGGCTGGGCAGCCCTATCAGGAAAGGAGGAGACAGGGGATCACTGGGCTGGGCAGCCCTATCAGGAAAGGAGGAGACAGTGGATCACTGGGCTGGGCAGCCCTATCGGGGAAAGGAGGAGACAGGGGATCACTGGGCTGGGCAGCCCTATCAGGAAAGGAGGAGACGGGATCACTGGGCTGGGCAGCCCTATCAGGAAAGGAGGAGACAGCGGATCACTGGGCTGGGCAGCCCTATCAGGAAAGGAGGAGACAGCGGATCACTGGGATGCCCTGTGGTTACCAGAATTGTGGTCACCAAAGTTGAAGGGCAGTTGGTGGAATGGGGAGGTCAGTGTGTTCTGAATTGACTTGGAGTCTCCTTAGTCTAGAGCGAAGTAGAACCATGAGGCATGGCTACTGTTCCACGCCCTCCTCCAAGGGCCCAGGTTCCCCTCAGCACACACAAACAGGCCAGGCCTCCAGCGAAGGCCACAGGAGAATCCAAGATGTCAGGGCAGCAGGTGGGCACTAAGAGTGGCAAGCATGCAACTTCAACAGAAACTAAAGAGGTCGAGGGATTTTTCATTGTTTTCGTACTGCTAAGATGCAATTAAAGCAAATAAAATGTTACATTAGGTTGAATTTCAAACTAGGGTGGGAAAAAGAGTTGAAAAAAATCCCCATTACTATTGCAAACACAATTCAGCTTACTCTGTTCAAATTTCTCATCTATGTTTACGTAAGAAATTAATATTTTTTTCCCAAAGGGGAGAAATAGCTTTGCATCTTAAAAATGAGTGATAAAAATAAGATAATAATAAAATTTCTACTTTCTTTTTTCAGTGGAATGGCACACTCAGCAGTGTTCAGGGCTTACTCTTGGCTCTCCAGAAATCACTCCTGGCGGGGCTCTGGGGACCATATGGGATTCTGGGGACAGAACCCTCATGGACTGTGTGCAAGGCAAGCATCTTATTCACTATTATATCTCTCTAGTCCTTCAAATTCCTATTTTTAATTGTGCTACTTATTGACACTGTCAAAGTAGACACTACTAATGTCCATAAAAGAGCAGTACCATAATTTCATATTATAAAAAAGATGTTTCATGTGCTCGCTTCAGCAGCACATCTACTGAAAAAGATGTTTCATGTATCAGGAAATGATCAAAGGTTAGAAAAAGTAGCACTGATTTACTATATTTATATTTAAAAGAAATCGCTATTACATGTACAAGTATTTAAGTAAAAAATATACTTGTATGTTGATTGTGTGTATCCTGTTTCCACAGTAAGTCACTAGAAAATAGTTTTTAACAACAAAGATAAATTATGGTTTTAGAGTTTTTCCTAATCTGGGTCTGAATGACAGTATAGCGGGTAAGGTGCTTACCATGCCTGTGGTCTACTTGGTTTGATCCCCAAACCACATATGCCCTGAAACCCAGTGCCATCAGGAGTGATCCCTGAGCACAGAACAAGGAGTAAACTCTGAGCATTGCTGCGTGTGGCCCCCAAGCACAAAAACAACAACAAATTTTTTTTCTTATCAACAAATTCCCAATAATATTTCATCTGTCATATAGCTTCCTTTCTTCACCTATTTATGATTTAAGAGATAATTACTCTACTGGCTCTGAAATAATAGCCAGTAGAGTAATCATCTTGCAGCTGGTTCTTACTATCTATCAATCCTGCTCTCCTTATTCATGGGATGCATAAACCACACTGAAGATCTCGGGTCAATATTTCAGCTGACAGAAATAACTACTGGCTAAGTATTCAAAGCGCAGGGTTCATGACTGGGAAGGACAGTCCAGTATTAATGTCTCTGCAGCCGTAGGCTCCTCCCAATGCCGGCCTGGGACTCCCAGTGGGGGGAGAGTCCTGGTTCTCCATTCTTCTCAGCAAGCTGCTTGCCTTCCTCTAGGTGCCCTTACATACAAGGAAGACAGAATTTCCCCTTCCAGGAAATTACATAAGACTCTCACAACTTTCCCTTATACGTAATTTTACCCATTTGAAGATTTGAGAGTAGGAAAGGGCAACAGAGGGTCACTGCTTCTGCTTTGGCTGCGCGGTGTACCCACTGAGATACTAACTGCTCTATGCCAGAGAGTAATCGTTTTCTGGAATGCTGAATTCAGCTGGTCTAATACAAAATAAGATGCAATTCAGTGAATTAAAAACAAACCAGGACCGGGGGCTGGAGCGATAGCACAGCGGGTAGGGCGTTTGCCTTGCACGCGGCCGACCCCGGGTTCTAATCCCAGCATCCCATATGGTCCCCTGAGCACTGCCAGGGGTAATTCCCGAGTGAAGAGCCAGCAGTAACCCCTGTCCATCACCGGGTGTGACCCAAAAACCAAAAAAAAAAAAAAAAAACCCAGGACTGATTTCTATGATTAAACAAGATATCTACTCTGGAGTAGGATCCCATTTCAAGTATGATTCCCCAGTAATTTAATAGAAATAAATGACTTTTGAAGCTATAGGTCATTCCTCAGATTAAATCAGGGAAATAATCATGCCAATTGTGTGTGTGTGTGTGTGTGTGTGTGTGTGTGTGTGTGTGCGCATGTAGGGAAATAATCACGGTAATTGTGTATGTGTGTGTATTTAAGGGCATTTATCTGGAATGCTAACCTGTGTGTATGTGTGTGTGTGTGTGTGTGTGTGATTTATCTGGAATGCTAACCTGTAAGTGTGTGTGTGTGTGGGGGGGGCATTTATTTGGACTGCTAACCTGATCAATTGTGTGTGTGTATATTTACCTGTAATGCTAACCTGTGTGTGCACACATTTACCTGAAATATTAACCTGTAAGTTGTGTGTGTGTGTGTGTGCATTTGTCTGGAATGCTAACCTATAGGTGTGTGTGTGTGAATTTGCCTGGAATGCCACCTGTGCGTGCGTGCGCGTGTGTGTGCCCGCACGTACCGCGGTGTCCGGAGAGGAGGGCGGGCAGACCGAGGTCAGCCCTCGTGGGGTCTCGGCACGCGGGCGGGCGCGGCGGGGCTGGGCTCCCTCAGGGCGGCCGGGCGCTCACCGTGTCTCAGGCTCCGGCTCTGGGCCCGGCAGCGGGGCCTTCCGGCATCTCGGCCCTCCCGCAGGTCCTGCCACAGGGGAAGCCGGGCGCAGCTCGGCGACCGTCAGCGGCCACTCACCGGCCTCGCGGCCTCGGCGCCCTCCCAAGGCCTCTAGCGCCCCCTGGACACGGCGGGCCCGGGGCCTGTCGGGAGCCCGCTGGCCTATCAGCAGCAGGGCCGCGGGGCCTGTCGGGAGCCCGCTGGCCTATCAGCAGCAGGGCCGCGGGGGCTGACGGGAAGCCTGAGGGTCCTGGGAGCCAGAAGCCAGCGGCGAGGCCAGCGGGGAACCGTTGCTCCGGGGCCTCGCGGCCATGAACTGGGTCGGGGGCTCGCGGTGAGTGGGTGCCGGAACCGGGAGGCGCGGTCGGTCCGACGTTCCCGCGCCGTCCAGAGTACACTGGGCGGTCCCCGAGTGGGTGGGCCGGTGGGCGAGGGGAGTGTGTGCGTGTGGCCTGACCGTACCTGACCGTCCCTGACCGGCCGTGACCTCCTGTGACCGGCCATGACCGCCTGCGCCCCTCCCGTGACCGGCCGTGACCGGCCGTGGCCGCCTGTGCCCCTCCCGTGACTGTCCGTGACCGGCCGTGGCCGCCTGTGCCCCTCCCGTGACTGTCCGTGACCGGCCGTGACCGCCTGTGCCCATCCCGTGACTGTCCGTGACCGGCCGTGGCCGCCTGTGCCCCTCCCGTGACTGTCCGTGACCGTCCATGACCGCCCGTGCCCCTCCCGTGACTGTCCGTGACCGGCCGTGGCCGCCTGTGCCCCTCCCGTGACTGTCCGTGACCGTCCATGACCGCCCGTGCCCCTCCCGTGACTGTCCGTGACCGGCCGTGGCCGCCTGTGCCCCTCCCGTGACTGTCCGTGACCGTCCATGACCGCCTGTGCCCCTCCCGTGACCATCCCTGACCTGCCGTGACCGGCCGTGGCCGCCTGTGCCCCTCCCGTGACCGGCCGTGACCGTCCGTGGCCGCCTGTGCCCCTCCCGTGACCGGCCGTGACCGTCCGTGGCCGCCTGTGCCCCTCCCGTGACCGGCCGTGACCGGCCGTGGCCGCCTGTGCCCCTCCCGTGACCGGCCGTGACCGGCCGTGGCCGCCTGTGCCCCTCCCGTGACCGGCCGTGACCGGCCGTGGCCGCCCCTGCTTTATCTTAGGGCGAAAGTGGAATTTCACTGGTATCTCTACCAGGCTCGCTGGGACGCTCGGCGGCCAGACGTTTTCCACTGGAGCGTTTTTCGAGTTTTTCGAATGTGCGTGCTAGTGAGACGGAATCGCCCGGCGGTGGCCTGAGCGCCAGCGGGATGTGTCGGTGCCGTCACTCTGGTGCGGACTCGAGTGGCTCTTAAAGGCGGAATATCCTAGTCGCTGTTGGAGGAGGCAAAAGCGCTAATTAGAATGCAGGGATATTTTAATCTGTGCTTCACCTGGTTTTAAGTACAGGGAGCCAAAGAACAAGAATGGCACAAAGGCATGGATAAATTATAGAACAAAGTGTAAAACTCTTGAAATTTCTATGGGGGCTGGACTTGTAGGGCCAGACCCGCTGGTGAGGAGAAAATTGTGTCTCCCTGCATTGTACGTACATCTAGGTGGGCAAGATCAGCTCCTTGTCGTGCTCTGACGGTCACATGCTCTCGGGCCTTAGTACCCGAAGCCCACTCTCATCAAGCAACTCCAGTCATCAAAGAAAAGCAGTTTTTTTCTTTTTTTGGGGGGGGTCACACCCAGCGATGCTCAGGGGTTACTCCTGGCTTTGCACTCAGGAATTGCTCCTGGCAGTGCTTGGGGGACCATATGGGATGCCGGGGATCGAACCCAGGTCGGCCACGTGCAAGGCAAACGCCCTACCCGCTGTGCTATCGCTCCGGCCCCAGAAAAGCAGTTTTTTTCCTTTCAGTATCAGATTCTACAAGATCTACAAGCCCTGATTATAGATCATACCATTTTATGCAGTTCTTCAATCAGATGTATTCTGCTATCAACCATTTTGTATATGTTTTTAAATTTAGTTACTGTGAAATCAGTTATTCATGATTTCGTTTCAGGCATATACAAAGTTTCAGCACAGATTTCTTCAGTCCCCCATTTACACCACTAGTTTGCTTCTATAAGAAGTGTTTTATGTGTGTGTATATGTATAAACACACTCAGTACACACACTCATACACACACACACACACTATGGTTTACAGTACTGTTGCTAATAGAGTTTCCTACATAAGACTTTACCATCAAAGAATAGCAATTTTAAAATTGAGAACACCTTGGAGTACTGTTCATTCTCTGTTAAGGTTGTTTTTTAATTGGCAATTTTGAGAATCGTTAGGAACCTAAAATATGGTTTATTCTTAAACCGCTATGGGAGTTAGAATGCCAAACCCCATGAATAATAATCATAAAAATCCCTGTGTAAGTTGGTAGGATTGATTTTAGAACTGCCCCATCACTATCAAAACCATTAGGATCCAGCAACGCCCATGTAATGACCTTCATCTTATACTCTTGGTGGTTAAATCTGGCTGTAGATAAGCCCACAAAATTCAGACCTGTATTCAGAGGTCAACTGTGTAAATAAGTGAAGTAAATGGAGAGTAATTCTAAAACTCCCTTAATATAACTGCTCCCTCAGAGCATTCATTGTTCATTTAACAGTTATATACATATTTTTACTGACTACCTGTTCTCATGGCATTGTTAAACTATAGAATGGGGGTGGGCGATTCATTAAGAGAAACATAATTTAGTCCACAAAAAGACTGTTAGAGAATGAAATCAGAATTAGGCAAATGTCTATAATGCTAGATACACATGTAATAGTTTTTTTTTTTACACATGTAATAGTTAAGATGGGCTGGAGTGATAGCACAGCGGGTAGGGTGTTTGCCTTGCATGCAGCCGATCTGGGTTCAATTTCTCCACCCCTCTTGGAGAGCCCGGCAAGCTACTGAGAGTATCTTGCCTGCACAGCAGAGCCTGGGTGGTATGTTCGATATGCCGAAAACAGTAACAAGTCTCACAATGGAGACGTTACTGGGGCCCGCTCAAGCAAATCTATGAGCAACTGGGATGACCATGATACAGTGACAGTGAATGGTTAAGATACAGCAAAACTCTGTTAAAAGTGCTCTTTGTATATAATGCTGCATTCAGTCTTTTTTTTTTTTTTTTTGCTTTTTTGGGTCACACCTGGCGATGCACAGGGGTTACTCCTAGCTCTGCACTCAGGAATTACCCCTGGCCGTGCTCAGGGGACCATATGGGATGCTGGGATTTGAACCCGGGTCGGCCGTGTGCAAGGCAAACGCCCTACCCGCTGTGCTATCGCTCCAGCCCCAGCATTCAGTCTTAATGGCTCTGTGAATTATGTTAAAATGTTACCATTGTGTTGGCACAATTTTATGTGATTTGCTTAAGACCCTCTAGCCTCTGTTAGGATTTAAGCCCAATCCTATACTTAATTGCTATGCTATCTAGAAAGATGAGCTAGAAGGGGCACAAATAAAGGAGTGTATGGATATTCAGAAATTGGAGAGATAGGAATTTCCCGAAGTCTCAAAGATTAGCAATATCAGTTCAGAACAAACACCACAGAGAAGCAGTTAAATACAGGTTCTTGAAAACTGAGAGGGTGAGGAAAATAATTGATCAAATGGGAGGTTTAGCTTTTAATGAGGCTTCCTAAGAGAGGTGGGCTGGGAAAGAAAGCACAAAAACGGTGATGATAGTACTTAGTAAAGGGCTCTGTACTTCTCTTTTGTCAACAAAATGAATGAAACAGGATGTAGGCCAGTTTGTGTTTTGTTCTTAACAACCTAATTTTGTATTTAAACACTAGCAGTGCTGTCTTGTCATATAGTATAGAAACCTGAAATACTTGAAGTTTGATTACAGGATCATTTAATAAGAATATTTTTATAATCACAAAAATATTTACAACTTGATTAAAAGAAACTTGTCCTTATGTGTTTTATACCTATCAGTTTGGGACTCATCCATCTCATGTCTTTTGTTTGTGAGAAAAGGGCCTGGTTCTAGGGAAGAAGAGATGCCCCACGGTTTACTTTTTTTAATTACTTGGTCTGCCTTACTGTGACGGGTTTTGGACATCTTTGCAGATGTGTTTCGTTAGATTACTCATCAGCCTGAGAAGATCCCAGAGGAGTGTGTGTGTGGGGGTGGGGGTGGGTATTGTCCTTCATTCCCTGACAGTTGTTGAAAATAAGATAATATATTTAAATATTTAAATATATAAGTGTATCTGCTTGAAGCTAGACTGAGAAATAGAAATTAGATCTGTTTCTAAGGTTTGTTAAAAATGGAAATCACACAATGGAAGCAGTATTTGTGGCATTAGTGGTGTGTATAGGCTGAAATATAACAGAGAATGACTCCAAGGTGGGGTTGATACCAGTTAGAATTTTTTTAATGGAAGATTTAACACTGGTTTTTCACGTTCTGGTATGACTTTATACATTCTTCAAATAAAATCAACACCACTCAATTCACTCTGTAGGTGTTAGGGGCTCTGTGAATTTGGGTTAACTACTAAACCTCTAGACATAAGGTGATCTAAGGTTGAGGTATGCTTTATGTGAGAAAATTATACAAAATTGTGTACATCAGAGACACAGCAGAGAATCCCAGAAGACAGCAGCTCCCCAGAGATTTCTCTGGACCCTGTACAGAGATAATTTCACTGGGGCACCTCAGATGAAGCAGGTATGCCCTCTCTGCCCACTCCATATGAAACCTTGATGGCCACGAGCTCCCAGAAGCAAAATCCAGGTATGCGGGTTCAAGGACTAAGATTCCAGGCTACATGGTAGCAGTGGAGATGAGCTGGCCCTTCCTGTCTCCTCATCAGCTTGGGGTCCTGACTGTCACGCCCACAATCTGCCTCTGGGCACCATCTCAGTGCATCTGTGGCTGTAGGATAACATGGGTCAGCCTTGCCACAGGGAACCTAGTTTACTTTAAAGCAATGTCCTTTCTGTATGGACACAGGAAGACAGTTAATATTAAGCTTTGTAATTTGGGAGCTGATTGACTCTAATAATATTTACTCCTGGGCATCTGGTTTCTCCACTCAGTTGCCTTTAGTTCCTAGCACCCCAAAAGCAGAGTCCTGACAAGGGATAGAATGGGCAAGCTGTGTGCTACCCTGGCATCGAAATGGGCCAGGCCAAAGTGCCGCAATACTCATCTAAGTTGAGAGCACAATCATAGACAAATGTTGTCATTATCCAAAAGTAACGACGAGACTAGGACCCTGCTGGGGTTAGGAAGACTAACCTGACCTGAGGACTGTGGTCTAGAAAATATAGTGAGATGTCCTCAGGAAGAACCAAAATTTAAGTTTGATATATCTCTTACTGTGCTCATACAGAATGACATTGCTAGAAGTACCAGAAGTAGTACTATAACTATTTAAGTGGATTACTAGCTGAGGAAAGAAGAAAGCAACACACCCTTGTTTGGATCCCACCCTTGAGTGGATCTCCTAGTAATCTGGAGTAATCTCCTTAGGTGAGATTTTGTTAATCTCCCGGAGGAGTGGTCTTACTCCTCTTTGTTGATTTGTTAATGTTCAACCCACCTTTGTGTCACCACCCTATGTGATTGCTATTTAATAAACTTAGACTGTGGGGGAAGACACAGAAGCAAGGAAGAAGACACAGAAGCTGAAGAAGACACAGAAGCGGGAGAAGAAACAAAAGTGGGGGAGAAGACACAGAAGTGGAGAGAAGACACAGAAGCAAGAGGGAAGACACAGAAGAAGGCAGAAGACACAGAAGCGGGAGAGAAGACACTGAAGCAGGGGAGAAGATACAGAGATAGAGGTCGGAAGAGACCAGAGGAGAGACTACAGAGACAGAGATAGAGATAGACAGACAGAAGAGAGCACAATGGTGGCAGCGGAGATGAGCCGGCCCTTCCTGTCTCCTCCCCAGCTTGGGGTCCTGGCTGTCACGCCCATGATATGTCTCTGGGCACCATCTCAGTGCACCAAAGGCCTTGATCTAGAGTCTCCTAAATGAATCTCAAAATGGATTAGCTCCCTATGGAGATGTCTCTGGATCCCAACAATTTACAATTTTAGAATTCCAGAAGCATGTGACTGTTTTTGCAGCCACGCGACCTCTCATGATATTCATAATAAGCAATAGAAAATTGTCTAGCCTCTGGCAGGCAGGCTTGAATGGGGGTGAGAAAATTTGATATAATGGTGGTGGGAAGGTGTAATGGTGGTGAGATTGGTGTTGAGATATTGAATGCAATCAATTAATGTGAAAAACCTTATGAAAATAAAATTTAAAAAAATTGTTTACACCAGTGAGTACTGAAAACATGAGAACTGAAAACCTTTTTTCTAAGATGATTGAGGAATGTACAATTTGTGGATTGTATAAGACCCATGAAATCATGTGGTCTGGCCTCAATACATGACAGAACAGATGTGTACTTTTTGTTAGTTTTTTTCTCTACCTGTATCATTTGGCCAGTGAGTGATGTTGTAAACTTCCAATGCCCTTTGGTAGAGAAAAGTTCTTATGTCTGCACTAAGTTCAGGCATAAGACCAGGATGTCCGCTGTCACCTCTTTTACTCAGTGTAGTACTGGAAGTCCTTGCCTTAGCAATTTGGCAAGAAATAGATCTTAAGGGAACCCATATTGGAAAGGAAATCAAGCTATCACCATTTGCAAATGATATGTTGTAATGTTTAGAAAATCTTTTTTTTTTTTCTTTTTGGGTCACACCCGGCGATGCACAGGAGACACTCCTGGCTCTGCACTCAGGAATCACTCCTGGCGGTGCTCGGGGGACCTTATGGGATGCTGGGAATTGAACCTGGGTTGGCTGCATGCAAAGCAAACGCCCTACCCCCTGTGCTATCACTCTAGGCCCTAGAAAATCTTAAAGACTACCAAAAACTTTCCAGAAACAGTGAAACCATTTGTAAGGTAGCAGACTATAGCATCAATATGCAATAATCGGAGACATTGCTATGTAAAAATAATGAAGAAGACAGGAAAAAACACAACACTTCCAGTCACAATTGTGTGCCCCCCTCCCACTCCCCAGTCAAGTACCTGGAAATCAATAACAAAGAAGTGAAAGAAGTATACAAAGAAAACTATGTCACTGTTAAAATAAATAGAAGATACAAGAAAATGGAAATATACCCCATCTCTATATATTGGAAGGGTCAATGTTGTGAAAATGATGACTACCCAAACCATTGTACAAATTCAATGCACTGTCACTGTCATTCCATTGCTCATCAATTTGCTCAAGCGGGCACCAGTATGTCTCCATTGTGAGACTTGTTACTGTTTTTGGCATATCAAATACACCACGGGTAGCTTGCCAGGCTCTGCCATGCAGGTGAGATACTCTCGGTAGCTTGTTGGGCTCTCTGAGAGGGGCACAGGAATCGAACTCAGGTCAGTCTTGTGCCAGGCAAACACCCTACCTGCTGTGCTATCGCTCCAACCTCAAACATTAAAAAAGCTGAATTTTTTTTTTTAATTTTTTATTGAGTCAGCATGTGGAAAGTTACAAAGTTTTCAGGTTTAAATCTCAGTTATACAATGCTTGAATACCCATCCCTTCACCAGTGCTTATATTCCACCACCAAGAATCCCAGTATAGCTCCACCCCGCCCCCTCACACCCCAAACCCCCCCATGCCCCTAGCCCCCCCCGCACCCTAAGCCCCCCCCCCCCCGCCTGTGTAACTAATAAATTTCACTTTACTTTCACTTTGATTGCATACAATATTTCAACAAAACTCACTATTATTGTTTGGAGAGTCTCTCCCCTAAAGTCAGACCTGCTGAAAAGGAAGCATTAGATAATTTGTTTTCCATTGCTGAGGATGAAGAGGTATGAGGTCGAGTGACCACACTTAGCGGCCTCTCAGTTTTGGGTTTCTGTAATTTAGTATTTTAGTAACTAAGTCCAGAGAGATATCTGCCAGAAGTTGCATCGTTGCCAACTTGTACTTCTCAGTTACATTATATTCCACATATGAGTGCAATCTTTCTATGTCTGTCTCTTTCTTTCTGACTCATTTCACTCAACATGATACTTTCCATGTTGATCCACTTGTATGCAAATTTCATGACTTCATGTTTCCTGACAGCTACATAGTATTCCATTGTGTAAATATACCAGAGTTTCTTTAGCCAATCATCTGTTTTTGGGCACTCTGGTTTTTTCCATATTGTGGCTATTGTGAACAGAGCGGCAATGAACATGGAAATGCAGATGTCATCTCTACTATACCTTTTTGCCTCTCCGGGATATATTCCCAGGAGTGGTATTGCTGGGTCAAATGGGAGCTCAATTTCTAACTTTTTGAGAATCGTCCATATTGTTTTCCAAAAGGGCTGAACCAGTCGGCATTCCCACCAGCAGTGAAGGAGAGTCCCTTTCTCCCCACATCCACGCCAACACTGGTTGCTTTTGTTTTTGGGGATGTGGGCCAGTCTCTGTGGTGTGAGATGATATCTCATTGTTGTTTTGATCTGCATCTCCCTGATGATTAGTGATGTTGAACATTTTCTCATGTGCCTCTTAGCCATTCGGATTTCTTCTTTGGAAAAGTTTCTGTTCATTTCATCAGCCCATTTTTTGATCGGGTTGGCAGTTTTCTTCTTGTGGAGTTCAACCAGTGCATTGTATATCCTTGTTATCAACCCTTTATCGGATGGGTACTGCATAAATATCCTTTCCCATTCTGTAGACTGTCTTTGTATTTTGGTCACTGTTTCTTTTGAGTTGCAGAAGCTTCTTAGTTTGAGATAGTCCCATTTATTTATCTTTGTTTTCACTAGCTTAGCCAGTGGCGTGTCAGAAAAAAGCGGAATTTTTAAGAAAATTAAATTATAAAATAAATTCAAAGCAGTCCCCATAAAAATTCTGATGGCATTTACATTTTATTATTATTTTGGATTTGAGGCCACACACAATGGGCTCAGGGATCACTCCTGGTAGGCCGGGGGGGACCATATGGTGTGCTGGGGATTGAACCCAGTTCAGCCACAAGCAAGGCAAAAATGCCTTACATGCTCTACTATTGCTCTGGCTCCACAATGCCGCTTAAAATTAATTTTATTAAATCATTGTAAGATACACAGTTTTAAAGTTGTTCATGATTGGGTTTTAGTCATGAAATGTTCCAACACCCATCCTTAACCAGTGTACATTTCCCACCACCAATGTCTCCTGTTTCCCTTCTTCTACCCTCCACTCCTAGTCTGCCTCTATGACAGGTACTTTTCTTCTCCTTACTCTCTGTCTCTCTCACTCTCTCATTTTGGGCATTATGGTTTGCAATACAGGTACTGAAAGGTTATGTATATCCCTATCCTTCCTTTCAACACTTAGTTCTTGTTCAGAGTGATCATTTCCAAATACTAGTGTTGGAATATTTTCCCTTTTTCAGCTGCCTTCTAGAGATAATTTCAGAGGCAGTTTCCCTTTTCTTACAAGAAGCCTAGCTGGTCTTTGATATGCAGATCTTAGGTGCTAGCCAGGCCTGACTTGACATTGCAGATTCCAGGCTCTGGCCCAGCCTAGTCTTTGGGATGTAGATTTCAGGTGCTGTCTAGTTTGTAATTGACATGTAGATTTCTTGTGGCAGCCCAGCCTGGTCTTTGGGATGTAAATCCGAGTGCTTTCAGCCCAAGGAAGGCTTCGGTTTTGGTTTTGTATCTTCTTTCTGGGGGCTTAGATTAATAGCCTTCAGATACAAGAGAATAATGTTGCTTCAATGTTCTTCCTGTAACATCTTTTGGTGCCTTTGGTGACGTCAATGTATTGCACCCTTTGGAAGTGCCATGATCGATAAAAGGGGTTCGGAGAGAAGGAGGGCGGAGAGAGAGTGTATAGAGGGAAGGTCGGAATAAACTGCAAGTGAGACCAACCATCTTGGCTCCGTTCCTTCCTTCACCTGCCTCGTCATCGCTGGCAACCTCCCTGGGGTGGGGGAAGCGGCCGGAGACTGCCGAACTCGGGTGGCCAGAGAGACAGCGCTGCTGCCCTAGGCCCTGTGCCTGGCTCGGTGTGGTGAGGCGTCCCTTCCCTCGCCCGTGCCTTTCTTTTTATTTTTTAGTTTTACACATACTAGAATGCCATTTTTTTTTCTTTCTGGGCCACACCCGGCAATGCACAGGGGTCACTCCTGGCTCTGCACTCAGGAATTACCCCTGGCGGTGCTCAGGAGACCATATGGGATGCTGGGAATTGAACCTGGGTCGGCCGCGTGCAAGGCAAATGCCGTACCCACTGTGCTATCACTCCAGCCCCTAGAATGCCATTTTTAAAGGATATGGACAAAATATTAAAATTTGGTTTAAAAGGAGCAGCAAATTACAATGCCATTTTAAAAGGACATAGATAAAATATTAAAATTTGGTTTCAAAAGGAGCAGCAACACTGCAGAATGTAGGGTAAAAAAACCTACCTGAATAGCCAGAGCAATGTTGGGAAAAATATGAAGTTGGAAGACATTTCTTTCCTCAGCTTTATACTACACTGTAAAGCTACAGTAATCAAGACTATAATACTGGAGTAAAAACTCAAGCCAATGGAGTAGAATTGAAAACCCAGAAACAAACCTTCAAGTACAGGGATAGATACTTTTGTTAAAACCACTATGTGTTTGAAGTGGAGCAAGAAAAGCCTCTTCAGCAGATGGTGCTGAGAAAACCGGTTAGTCATGTGCAAAAATGTGAATCTGGATCTCTGTCTTACACCATACATTAAAGTTAATATAAAATGGATTGAATACCTGGATACTGGACACGAATCTATCACATACATTGAGGAAAGTAAGCAGAAATCTCAGTGATAGTTTCTGCAGACCTATCCTCAATGACTGTGCCATTGGCCAAGCAGACAAATGCAAAAAACCAAAAGGGACTACACCAAGCTAAAAGCTTTTGCGCATCCAAAGAAACAATTATGTGAATAAAGAGACATTCTATTGGCTGGGAGAAAATATTTGATCATCAAACATATCACAGAGGGATAAGATTCAAGATCTCTAAAGCATTAGTAAAAATCAACATGAAGGGACTGGGAAATGGTGCAGCATTCAGTTGCTTGCCTTGCACTCTCCAGCTCCAGCCCCAGCATTGCATGTAGTCTGCCAAATATTGCCAGAGTGATCCCTGAGCCCAAGGCCTAAAGAAATCCCTTAGTACTTCTCCCCAAAGCAAACTTAAAAAAAATCTCATTGTAAAAAGCATAGTTGAAATGACATCTGCACTTATACATTCATAGCAGCACTGTTTACAATAGCCAGAATCTGGAAAAAACCCAAGTGCCTGAGAACAGATGACTTGTTAAAGAAACTTTGGTACATCTGCACAATGGAATACTATGCAGCTGTTAGAAAAGATGAAGTCATGAAATTTGCATATAGGTGGATTAATATCATGTTAAGTGAAATGAGTCAGAAAGAGAGGGAATATAAAGAAAAAGAATGGGAGGTTAATACCCAAGAATAGTAGAGATAAGTACCAGGAGAATTACTGCACAGCTTAGAAGTCAGCCTCACACGCTGGGGGAAAAGGCAGTTCAGATAGAGAAGGGACCACCAAGTAAAGGGTAGTAGGAGGGCCCACTTGGGATGGGAGATGTGGGCTGAAAGTAGACTATAGACCGAACATGATGGCCACTTAATGCCTCTATTGCAAACCACAACACCCAAAAGGAGAGAGAGAGAGAGAGAGCAAAAGGGAATGCCCTGCCACAGAGGTGGGGTGGGGTGGAGGGGATGGGGTGAGAGTGGTGGGAGGGATGCTGGGACCATTGGTGGTGGAAAATGGGCACTGGTGGAGGGATAGGTACTTCACCATTGTATGACTGAAACACAAGCACAAAAGCTGTAAGTCTGTAACTGTACCTCATGGTGATTGACTAATAAAAAATTTTTAAAAATCTCATTAAAAATGGGCAAAAGAGGGGCTGGAGCGATAGCACAGCAGGTAGGGTGTTTGCTTTGCATGCGTCCGACCCGGGTTCGATTCCCAGCATCCCATATGGTTCCCTCAGCACTGCCAGAGGTAATTCCTGAGTGCAGAGCCAGGAGTGTCCCCTGTGCATCGCCAGGTGTGACCAAAAAAGCAAAAAAAAAAAAAAAAAAAAAAAAAGAAAGAAAGAAAAAGAAAAGGCAAAAGAGCCAAGCAGAAAAAAGGAAAACATACAGATGGCCCATAGGTATTTGAAAAAGTGTTCATCACTTAGGGATCTGTAAATTGTAACTATAAATCTCACACCAGTGACACTGAAAGATTTCTAAAGGAGTAGCTACCAGTGCCTGCTGGGATGTAGGGAAAAAAAACCCTCATCTGCTGTTTGTAGAAATGTGCTGTGGCTCAGCCTCTATGGAAAGTAGAATGGAGACTTATCAAAAGATTCAGAATTGAGCTTCTACATTACACAGAGATTCTGCTTCTTGGCATTTACCCCAGGAACCCAGAAACAGTATTTTGAAGGTGTTTGCTCTCCTATGTTTATTGCAGTGCTGTTAACAATAGCCAAGATCTGGAAACAACCCAGGTGCTCAAGAACAGATCAGTGGATAAAGAAACTGTGATATGTGTGTGTGTGTGTGTGTGTGTGTGTGTATACGCATGTAAAATGGGCTAAGCTGTGAGAAAAAAATAAAATCCTGTAGTTTTCTGATATGTGGATGAAATTAGAGGATATGTTGAGTTGGAGAAGGACAAATAAAGGATGTCAGAGGATGAGGAACAAATGAAAATGGGCACTGGTGGAGGGATATTCTTTATATCCACATGTGGAATATAAAGAGACATAGTAAGGGAATTAAAAATGAGTAATAGTCCTTGAGAGTTGGACCACAGAACTGAGTTTGCCAAAAGGGTCGGGTGGGAGAAATGGGAGAGGATCTGGGGGCATTAGTGGAGGGATTCTGACACTGGTGGTAGGTACGATATTGGAACATTACATGGCTGAAACACTAAGCAACTTTGTAAATCACGGTATCTAAATAAAAACATGTAAGCGGTATTTCATTAGTGGGATTTAACACATCAAAGCATTTGAAGAATGCCATTATAAATGAATCTGTGCATTCAACTAATTATTGAATAGTTATTTTAGTAAAAAACATTTTTACTTAAAGTACTATGTGACTGTAATTACCCAAAACTTCAACTCTAATAAATTATAATTGTGAAAGCCAAGTTTCTAAGATTCATTGTGAATTACCTCAAAAACCGATTTCTGTTGGGATATTGGTCACATGCTAAAAACTCATCCACTGTGTGACTCAGGAAGTGGCTGCTCATGTTTGTCATTGTATCTTAAAATTGTGGAGCAGTTTTCTGGGTAAATGTATACTAAAAGAATCTAGCCTCTCAGAACTTTAGATTCGTTGTTCTAAATTAGGAATTAGGTTTCTAATTCCTTGATTTGATGATTTTTTTCTTAGTGCCTGATCTTTTGTAATTATTACATTTTAAAAAATCTTTTGCCGTTGTATTCTAAGAAAGGTTTATGAAAAAGATATAACATCCTAATAGATATCATTACTATTCCTGACACATAAGGGAAATCTACTTTAGTTTTGTGGAAAGCCAATGAAAGTACTTTTTCTAGGATAGTTACTGTCCTGAATCTCAATAAGGCTGCTAGCTAACATTGTGAGATTATGTTTTAGGTTACTATTAATTTCTCTTATAACCCTAGGCATAAAATGTCTTTTAGTTGTTACTGCTCTGTAACTGTTTTTCACATTTTATACTTTTAATCACATTTAAGATATTAACACGTAAGAGATCATAACATTCTGGAAATACTTTTTTATTGGTGTAATTCTACTAAGAAAATAAAGGAAAAAGTAAGCCAAACCATAGAAGCCAAATCAGGAAACAAAACAGAATGCTTCTAGACTGACAGTGTAAGGCATATGACACCCATGGTATTTAACCCCTAATGTAATATGAACAGCTCTTACATATACCATGTGAAATCTAGTTAGTATTGTTTGCTAGTTGACAGCCTCGTCTTTGTGCCTTTATATTGCTAGCATGTTTTTTGAAGTCTCTCCTTACTAGAAAGGGGAGCAAAGGGCATAGTGCTCTGGTGAGTTTCTGTAGTTAGCGTAGTTTAGTACCTTGAGTCTTTAGTACCAAGTGTCTGCCTCTCTTTTCTTCTCATTATCTCCTAGTACTTTGTCTCTTAATTCCCTCCCTTCACCTCTTTATACCTCACTGCTTTCTTACTAACAAGTATGTGACAAACACCTAGTTCCAGAATTGGGTAGAGTATGCTCTATGAGTAGTTTGTATATATTGATTTTATTTTCAATAAAATGGCTCTGATCGTAGCTAGTTTTCATCTTTCTTAAGGTGGGTGACTGCAGCATTGGCTTGCAGGAGGGGGGATTGATTGGTGGATGGATCTATGGTATAGCACGAATGTACCATTACCTGGCCTGACCCAGCTGGGAGGGTCCCAAGATTGTGGAAGTCAGGGGCTCTCCAGATGGGAGAAAAGTGCAGCCAGTCTCTGTTGGTAGAAATAAATTTTGGGACATCCCCCACCTCCCAGTTCTGTTGTTTGGGGGAGCAGCAGCTGTATTGGCTGGGTTCATAGTCTTCTTCCCCTGCCTCCACTTAGGAAACAGCACAGTGATTACGATGTGATCCAGAGACAGAACTGAAGAGACTTTGGAATTATTAGGGGTTGGGAGTGGAAAGAAGAAAGTGAGATAGCACATGCCCTAACTTCAAACTATGCCATAAAAGCAATAATGTTTAAAATTGTGGTATTGGTACAGAAACAGACATCCTGACCAGTGAAGTATAGGCCTCAGATAGTCATCACATATGTATGGATAGAGTCCATGGCAAGGGAGTCAGGTCCACACAACGAGAAAGGAAAGCCACATCAGCAAGTGGTGCTGGGAAAACTCCATAGCCAAGTGGAAAAGAATGAAACTACACAACTGGTCCATAACAGTTACCGAGAATACAGTGTTGGAAACACACGTAAAGTCACACCCTTGAATTTCTAAAGGATTTCTGAACAATGGTGAGTTAGTAATGTGAAAGCGTACATGATGATTTGACACTTGACACTTGATACACAGATACATTGTCAGGGGAAGAGCACATAGAGTCATGAGCACCACTTTCACCTGATCTCTCTCACCCATGGTGAGAACTTTTTTTCTTTTTGGTGTTTGGTCCACACCTGGATGTGCTCAGGGCTTACTCCTGGCTCTGTGCTCTAGGATCACTTTTGGCAGGCTCAGGAAATATACTTGTTATCAACCATTTATAGTTAAGAGTTAGCTCCTCAGATATTTTTTATTTTGTAGCTGAAACTTTGTATTCTTTTACAGGCAGATTTTCTGTGTCTCTTGAAATCACTTTTATTTTCTATGTGTTTCTGATTCTACATGAGTAGGATCTAATTTACATTGTCCTTCTAAGCTAAATTGTTTCTGCTTAACTTGCTACGTTTAGCATAATCTACAATTTGTATTGCTGTTAAAACAGGATTCATTTTGGGGAGGATGGGAGGGATGCTGGGTTACTGGTGGTGGAGTATGGGCACTGGTGAAGGGATGGGTTCCCGAACTTTGTATGAGGGAAGCATAAGCACAAATGTGTATAAATCCGTAACTGTACCCTCATGGTGATTCATTAATTAAAAATAAATAAATTTATTATAAATTTAAAAAAAAGAAAAAAAAGGAAAAAAAAACCACAGGATTCATTTTTTGTTTGGCGGGGGATGTTGCAACCAAACAGTGCTTGGGAGAGCCTGGGGACTACTCTGACACAGGTCAGATAGTTGGCTGCAATGATTCTGTGCTGCTCTGCCTCATGGTACCAAGGTGGCCGTGTAGTACCAAGATTCAAACTTGGCTTCTGGTACATGCCAGACCTCTGCCTTTGACCACAGAGCTATTTCCTTGGTCCTGGAGTTTCTGTTTTAAAGGTTGAAGTATTCCCGTTATGTATCTAAACACCATATTATTTTGGTCTGTTCATTTGTGGGAGAATATCTAGGTTATTTCAGTTCTTAGCTATTGTGAATAGGTCTGCTATTATGATGGGAAAGTAGATATCTCATTTGTAACCCTGATTTCTCAGTGGATAGATAATACCAGAGTATTATTCCTGGTTCATAAGTTATTCTGTTTTAATTTTTGTGAGGAGCTTCAGTACTTTTTTTCCATACTGACTATATCAGTTCACCTTTCCTCCAGCTGTGTACAAGGGTTCCCTTTTCCCACATCCTCACCTTTCCTCCTGTCTTTCTGATAAAATTGATCCTAAAAGGTGAATCATAACTCCCTGTAGCTTTGATGGGCATTTTCCTGGTTAATGATTATGAATAATTTTCATGTACCTTTTGGCAATTTGCATGTTATCTTTGGAAAAATATTTAGGTCTTTTCCCATTTTAAACTGGGTTGTTTGTTGATGTGGAGCTTAATGCTTTTCTTACATATTTTGAATATTAATTCCTTAGTAGATAAAAGGATTGCAGGTAGGGGCCAGAGAGGTAGTACAGTGGGTAGGGTGTTTGCTTTGCACATGGCCAACCTGGGTTTGATCTCTAACAACACACGTGGTCCACTGAGCCCTACCAGGATTGACCCCTGAGCACAGAACCACGTGTAAGTCCTGAGCACAGATGGGTGTGGCCCAAAAAAACAAACAAAAACTTCATATATTTCCACCTGAATGTTTCTGTGTACACCATAGATTGTCTTTTCATTTTGATCAGGGCATCTTAAACTTTTTCTGTCCTTTTGGTACTTGGTACTACATAGAAATTTTACACAGTATTGCCATATAAAATGCTTTACTGATAGTAAATTCTAGATTTATTTAATATATAAAATTTTAGTTACTCCACCACTTTCAGTTACCATGCCACAGTTTAAGCAGCTAACATTTTGGGATAGAGAAATCATAACGTGTGTAAGATGCTTTGATTTCATGCAGCTGCCCATGGTTCAGTCCCCAGAACCCCAGGTGGTCTGTCGAGCACAATGAGGAGTGACCCTTTAACACAGAACCAGGAGTGACCCCTGAGCACATCTGAGTGTGGCCCATTAAAGACATCTAGGGTCTGGACAATGGTTTCCTTTATGTACAGAAATATTTTGTTCACTGTAGCCCTACTTGGTTCCTTTCGCTTTAATTTTCTTTTTCATTTCATGTCAGAGCGAAAAAAATTGATGTCAGTACCATTGTGTTCTTATAGCAGTTATGTACTTTTAGGTGTTTGAATCTTAAATGCACTTTGCATTACTTTTTTGTGTATGGTAGTGACCTGGCTCTATTCTAATTTATTTATTTGCAGATTCTCCAGCAGTACTTATGGAAGAAGACTTCCACTGAGTTCTTGGCTCGGGTGACCATTTATTCCTAAGCTTCTTTCTGGGCTGGCTTTTCTGTTCTATTGATCTTTGTGTTTGTTTTCATGCCAGTATTGTTTCCATCACTACAGCTTTTTAACAGTACTTTTTTCTTTATTTCTGTGTTTTGGGCAACACTCAGCATTTTTCAGGGGTTACTCTTGGCTCTGTACTCAGGAATCACTCCCGTCAGGCTCTGGGGATCCTGTGGGATGCCAGGGATCAAACCTGGGTTGGCGGTGTGCAAGGGAAGTGCCCTACCCACTATGCTATTGCTTTGGCCCCAGCTGTTTAATGGCTTGAAGTCTCAAAGTGTGATACTTTCAGTTTTATTTTCATGATTTCTTCAGATATTTGAGGTCTTTTGCAGTACCATAAAATTTTAGATATTTTTCTTCTGTGAAAAATGCCAGGGGCTGGGGCGATAGCACAGTGGGTAGGGCGTTTGCCTTGCATGCGGCCCCCCGGATTCGATTCCTAGCATCCCATATGGTCCCCCAAGCGCCATCAGGCGTAATTCCTGAGTGCAGACCCAGGAGTAAACCCTGAGCATCGCTAGATGTGACCCAAAGGGCAAAAAAAAAAGAAAAAGAAAAAGAAAAGTGCCATTAAAATTTTTGTGGGTATTACAGTGAATGTGTAGGTGGCTTTGAGTAATAACTTTTTCTTTTTCTTTTTGGGTCACACCTGGCGATGCACAGGGGTCACTCCTGGCTCTGCACTCAGGAATTACCCCTGGCAGTGCTTAGGGGACCGTATGGGATGCTGGGAATTAACCCGGGTCGGCCGCGTGCAAGGCAAAAGCCCTACCTACTGGTGCTATTGCTCCAGCCCATGAGTAATAACATTTTGACAGCACTAATTTTTCCAATCCACTGGTACCATATATCTTGCCATTTAGTTTGTCTCCAGTTTTTTGTTTTTAATAGTTTTTTGTAAGTAGATGAAGTTGCTTCATCTTCTCAGTTAATTTTAAGTATCTTTGGTTGTAATACAAACAGGAATGGGTTTTTTTTTCTTTTTATTTCCCCTTGTTTTGGAACCACACATGGTGACACTCAAGGCTTACTCCTGGTTCTGTACTCAGGAATCACTCCTGGTGAGGATTAGGAAACTGTTGAGTGCCAGGGAACAAACCTGGGTGGGCCATGTGCAAGGCAAGTATACCTGCTCCAGCCCACTTTTTTTTCTGTTTTGTATGCTTTCTAGCAAAGCATTTAATGTCAAGGAAACAGCTGTTCTCCACAGAAAATATTCAATCAGGAATCTTTCTCAATGAAGTCGGTCTGACTTCCCATAGAGTAAATTTTCCATGAATTGCTGTGTGGTACCTAATACTTTATTTTATTTTATTTTTTGGCTTTTTGGGTCACACCTGGAGATGCTCAGGGGTTACTCCTGGCTTCGAACTGAGAAATTACTCTTGGTGTTGCTCAGGGGATTATGTAGGATGCCAGGAATCCAATCCAGGTCGACCTTGTGCAAGGCAAATGCCCTACCTGCTATACTATCACTCTGGTCTCCAACATAATATTTTAATGGCAAGCCCACATTTATTATATAACATTACAAAGACTATTTTTTCTAACAAATATTTTAGTGTAATGAATTTTTTTACATTGAATTCTACCTCAACGTCTTTTTTTTAATTGAATCACCGTGAGATATACAGTTCCAACCTGCTCATGATCAGGCTTCAGTCATACTATGTTCCAACAACCACCCTTCCACCAGTGTACATTCCCCACCACCAGTGTCCCCAGTTTCCCTCTCCCCACACCCCCACCTGTCTCTATGGCAGATGGCAGACACTTTCTTTCTCTCTCTCTCTCTCTCTCTCTCAGGCATTATGATTTGCAATACAGATACTGACAGGTTATCATGTTTGTTCCTTTACCTACTTTCAGCAAATAGTTCTTATCCACAGTGGGCATTTCCAACTGTCTTTGCCATAATGGCCCCTTCTCTATCCCAACTGCCTTCTCCCCCTAGGACTTGAAGCGGGCTTCCAACCCTAGACCAATCCTTCTAGACCTTGTTTCTGCTGTCCTTGGGTATTATAAAGATTATTTAAAAAACCCTATCTATAATTAACTATTGATGATACCCTACCATCTTGTGAACTTAGTACTCAACTTAGTATTGATATGCTTTATGTATTGTTCAGTTAATAAATTTCACATTTGAGTTCTTTTTTTAGCTTGCTCTAGAACTTAAAATTAATTTTTTTCAAAGTAGTTTTATCCATGATTACTCTTGGTTTCCTGATAGAGTATTGCTATTAATCGTCCTCATACAGGGAGAATATGCCTTCTCTAATATAGCTAATATATCTTTTCTTTCAATCACATGTTTGTGCTTTGTCAATATTTAAGCCTAATCTAACAGATACCATACTGAAATTTGTTTAAAAATGCACATCATTCAACTATATATCAGATTCTCAGTATATATTTAATAATTTATTTTTAGATCATTTTTGCACACTTTTTTTTTTTTTGCTCTTTGGGTCACACCCAGCGATGCTCAGGGGTTACTCCTGGCTTTGCACTCAGGAGTTACCCCTGGCGGTGCTTGGGGGACCATATGGGATGCCGGGGATTGAACCCGGGTCAGCCGCGTGCAAGGCAAACGCCCTACCCGCTGTGCTATCGCTCCGGCCCCTTTAGATCATTTTTGAATGTATGATCTAAATATTTGGCAATACATAGTTCTTCTTTGATATGGAGCAGCCGTTCTCGCCATAACATGTGCCCCTTTGTTACTCGTTAGGTCCCTTTTTTCTAAGATTTATTGATGGAGTATGCTAATTTATCTTTTTTTTTTTTTTTTTTTGCTTTTTGTGTCACACCTGGTGATGCACAGGGGTTGCTCCTGGCTCTGCACTCAGGAATTACCCCTGGCGGTGCTCAGGGGACCATATGGGATGCTGGGATTTGAACCCGGGTCGGCCGCGTGCAAGGCAAACACCCTACCCGCTGTGCTATCTCTCCAGCCCCTATCTTTTTATTTTTTTTTTTTATCTTTTTTAAAAAAATTTTATTCTTTTATTGAATCACCATGGTAGTATGCTAATTTAAAGTTTGCTGTGCAAAGTATCGAATCTTATCTTTTTACCTCTGGGTATTTATTTGTTTGGTTTTGGTTTTGGGGTCCACCCCAACTTGTAAACTGTGAGAGCCTCATTCTGCTACTCAGCAGTGTCTCTTCTCCTGTTGCTACTAAGATCTGACTCCTTCATCTCAGCGGTTTTTCTGTGATATTTAAGGTATTAGATTTATGTCTTTCATGAAATTTGAAGCATCCTGCTATCTCACTCAATGTTATTTTGTCTCTCGGATTCTCAAGAAGCTGTTTTCTTAATTTCCTGTTGTTGAGTATGGGCATGCCAGGGATTCAGTTGTGTGATGCTTTTTCTCTGTTACTGAGCTACACACCTGGCCTTCATTTCTCTTTCTGATTGATAATTGTTGATTTCAGAAATTTTAGATTTTGTATGTTGATTTTTCATCCTGAAACTTCATTAAAATTGTTATTTGTTCCTTGACTTTGTGCCTTCCCCAGTGATGATGGGATGGGGTGGGGTGGGGGCAGGAGCACTAGTCTGAGTAGTTTTCAGAACACATACATGTGTCACTGGGTCAGATCTGAGCCTTGCTTGTGCCAGACTGAAAGCCTCGAGATGTCTTCCCAGACTCCGTTTAATAGTTTGAAGAGCTTTCCCCACCTCCCTCCCCAAACTGAGAGCCTGGGGCTCTTGGGAGTGCTGACACCAGTGTGGAAACTGCCCAGAACTCAAGTATGCTGGGAGTGGAACTCAGAGTCTGAGAATACTTTCCCTAACAGGATTCTTACAGGTAGGTCCAAGGGCGGGACCTTCTTGTTGGAGGCTTTCATCCTAAGCAATAAAGCCACCTGGCACCAGGACTTTCCTGCCTAGAAGCAATGCAGAGGGAATAACTGATGGGAATGCCCAGAATTGGGAGCCAAGGAAAATGGCCAGAGAAAGCCCCTCGGTGTTCCCACGTGTTCAGGAGGGTTGTCCACTTCTTGGTCTATCCCAACCCAGAGATCTCCAGGAAGGTATTGTTTTCCTGTCCTTCCCCCCTTTTTGTTGTTTGGGTTACACTCAGCCATGCTCAGGGTTTACTCTTGATTCTGTGCCGAAGGATCACTCCTGATGGTGCTCCTGGGACCATATGTGGTACCAGGGATTGAACCAGAGTCCACCACATACATGCTCGCACTGACACCTTTACTGCTGTTTCTCTGGAGCTCTCCCTCTCCTTCTCTAAGTAAAGAAATTTTATTAAAAGGAAAATAAGAAATGGTTAAATGTTTGAGAGAACGTAGGCTTATCTAGAGGGAGGAGAGAGAGTCCTATAAAATAATACAGAAAAAGAAAGGAATTAAACTCCCCAAGGTGAGGTGTTGACAAATCCAGATTGGAATGTCTCTCCTATCTTCCTTTTCTTAATAAAATGTGTCATTGTCTTGCCTTGGTTTTGTCTTGGAGAGATAAGGTCTAGGACACACAGCATACTCATATCCTGTGGTGACATATCTGGGGATAGTATCACATTTGTAGGTGGGGAGCAGACTCTTGGTTCTGTGCCGAGGGGGTCACTTCCAGCAATGTGTGGCGAGCTATTCAGTACGGGGAGATTAGACCTGAGCCTTCTGCTCGCACAGCATGTGCTCCAGTCCGCTGGACTCTCTCTGGTTAAGGACACAGTCTTACAAGACTTGGCCACTACTCCAGTGGCCAGTTATAAGTCTAGATCGCCTATCTTTGCCTCTGACAAACTGGCTCTATATTGGAGATTTTGGTGATGTCCATCTTGGGTTTGAAGAATTTGCTATAGCAATTCGCAAAACTCAAAGAAATGTGTTACATACTAGATCACTAGTTACTAATAAGAGAAAATAGTTTGTGAACACCCAGATAAAAGAATTGCACAGCACAGAGTAAGAGCTGCACAGGGAAAAGATGGGACTTCCTTATTCTCTCTGATGACTTCTGTTCCCAAGTGGCCATGTCCTCCCTAACCCAGAACCTGATCACGGGATTACTTCTCTCCATGACCAACCTCTAATTTTAGGTGTGTTCCAAAAGTGATGGCATTCACCTAACAAAAACCCTATTTAAATAATTAGGAAATGTCGATGGTTTTAAATATACAGTGTCAGGATTGAGGACAAATGCCAGATATGTATCTTCTATTATATATTGGAACATCACACAATTATCTTTCTGAAAGTATAGTACTGAACTTCCCTGCTGTTACTTTATCACTGTTCAGTCAGCCTTTTATGTTTGCTTTCTGTACTTAGGTGCTACTTTGGGTAAATACAGATATTTTTGCTTGTTGTATCACTGAATCACTGTCATCCCGTTGTTTGTTGATTTATTTGAGTGGGCACTAGTAACATCTCTATTACACTCAGCCCTGAGATTTTAGCAGCCTCCCTTACTCGTCTTTCCCAACGATTGGAGGCTCTTTCAGGGTCAGGGGAATAAGATCTATCATTACTGTTGTTGGCATGTTGCATATGCCATGGGTAGCTTGCCAGGCTCTGCTGTGTGGGCGGGATACTCTTGGTAGCTTGCCGGGCTATCCTGAGAGGTATGTATATATTTTGCTTGTTGTAGACTTGATAAATTACCTCTTCATTATAATGTAATATCCTCCTTTATCTTTTGTTACAGTCTTGGGTTTAGTCTTTTCATGTGGTAAAAGTGTGATGTGATTCCATTTTTGACTTCTCTTTCAACCTGAATGTCCTTATACATGTTGTGAGTTTTTCATAGGCAACATTTTTTTGAATTATTTTTAGTTAATTTTTTTTTTGCTTTTTTGGGTCACACCTGGCAATGCACAGGGGTCACTCCTGGGTCTGCACTCAGGAATTACCCCTGGCGGTGCTCAGGGGACCATATGGGATGCTGGGAATCGAACTTGGGTCAGCCGAGTGCAAGGCAAACGCCCTACCCGCTGTGCTATCTCTCCAGCCCCTTTTTAGCTAATTTTTAAAACTTACTTTCTAGTTTTGTTTTTCTGGTATTAACTTTCTTCTTCTCCTTGGCTTGATGATTTTCTGTAGTGGGTTACTTATTCGATTTCTTTCTCTTCCTCTTTTTTTGTATCTATTGCAGGCTTGTACTTCATGGTTACCATAAAACATCTTGTACATAAATGTATATTCAGGTTTGTTTGAATCTGATAATAACTTCAAATTCAGTACTAGAGCTCTCCATTTTGCCTTTTAAATCCTTTGCATAGCTTTCATTTTGAATCTATTATCCAAATATTGTTGTTACTTTTACTAATCTTTTAAACATTTTATCAGAGGTGCTGGTCATTTACATGCCACTATTACATCCAGAGATTTCTAACCTAAACTTACCTTGGCCTGCTGCTCCTTTTCAGAAAAGGATTTACTCAATGTCCCCTGGAAATCCGACTTTTGGAAGTGAACAGAGAGCACCCTCCCAGTGACACCCAGCGCACCCCTGTGGGCAGTGGCCCATCACACTTTGGGAAAGATTGCATTAGAAAGCTATAATTTTAACTATATCTTTATTTTTACCAATTAATTCTTCACTTATGTTTTCACCTACAAACTTTGGGAAAGATTGCATTAGAAAGCTATAATTTTAACTATATCTTTATTTTTACCAATTAATTCTTCACTTATGTATTTCTTTTAATCATTCTTAATTCTTAATCCCTTAAGAATTCAACTATATGTTTACTTTCACCAGTGAGTTTTTCACTTTTCTTACGTTTCTTATGTTACTAATTGTGTCCTTTATTTCAGTTTGAAGAGCTGTTTTAATGTTTCTGGGAAAGCTATTCTAGTGATGGTAAAGTTGTCCAAGTTTAGTTTGTCAGAAAACTATCATTCATATTTGAAAGATAACTTTGGTGGGTGGGTTTTTATTAGACTTTTTTTTCTTTCATCCCTTTGAATATACCTTATCACTCACTTCAGGTCTGTAAGTTTTTACTGAAAAGTGTGTTTAAATTTTATGTGGAGTCCCTTGTATGACATACGGTTTTATTGTCAGCTGGGGACCTTATACTAGGGATCAAACCCAGGTGGCTATGTGCAAGGCAAACGCCCTACCCATTGTTCTATCTATCTGATCCCTTTGGCTGATTTTAGGTTACCTATAGCACAGCGGGTAGGGCATTTGCCTTGCATTCGGCCGACCCAGGTTCGATTCCTCCATCCCTCTTGGAAAGCCCAGCAAGCTACCGAGACTATCTCGCGCACACGGCCGGACCTGGCAAGCTACCCGTGGTGTATTCGATATGCCAAAAACAGTAACAAGTCTTGGAAAACAAATTATCTAATGCTTCCTTTTCAGTAGGTCTGACTTTAGGGGAGAGACTCTCCAAACAATAATAGTGAGTTTTGTTGAAATATTGTATGCAATCAAAGTGAAAGTAAAGTGAAATTTATTAGTTACACAGGCAGGGGGGGCTAAGGGTGGGGGGACTAGGGGCGTGGGAGGGTTAGGGGTGTGGGGGGGGTGGGGTGGAGCTATACTGGGATTCTTGGTGGTGGAATATGAGCACTGGTGAAGGGATGGGTTTTTGAGCATTGTATAACTGAGATTTAAACCTGAAAACTTTGTAACTTTCCACATGGTGACTCAATAAAAAAAAAAACAAACAAAAAAAACCCAGTAACAAGTCTCAAAATGGAGACATTACTGGTGCCCACTCGAGCAAATCGATGAACAAGGGGACAGAATGACAATGCTACGACAGTGCTACAGTGCTACTTCTTTTTTTTAAATAAAAAACATTCTAAACATTTTTTTTTCTTTTTGAGTCACATCCAGCGATGCTCAGGGATTACTCCTGGCTCTACACTCAGGAATAACTCCTGGCTGTGCTTAAGGGACCACATGGGATGCCGGGGATCGATCCCGGGTTGGGCGCATGCAAGGCAAACGCCCTACCCGCTGTGCTGTCGCTCCAGCCCCAAAACATTCTAAACATTTTTGTTGGTTGTTTTTGTTTCACAGCCAGCAGTGTTTGGGGTCTAGTCCAGGCTTGGGCCTCCGGTTATAGTGCTAGGGATGAACCCAGGCCTGTGTTTTGCAGAGCATGTATTCCAGCCATGGAACCATGTCTGGAGGCCTAAATTTTACTAGTTTAATTATGCATATAGATGTTAGTTTCTGGGTTCCTCTGATATTGGTACTCGATGGGCATTTTGGACCTAAGGGCTATTTTTTTCAGTTTTTTTTTTTAACATTTCTGTGCCTTTGTGCTCTGCCCCTTTCTCTCCTCCTCAGGGATCCTGTGTTATATGGAGAGAGATGCTTGTGACTATCCCTTGCACACCTGAAGTTCTTTTGTTTTTCATTATTTTTGTCCTCTGGATGAATTGTACTACTCTTTTTTTGAGTTCATTGATTCTTCCAATTGATCTGGTCTATTGTTGAACTTTACTATTGATTTGTTTTAGTTTAAATATTGTATTGCTCAGCTCTGATTTCTGTTGGTACTTTTAAAATATTCTATTTTTATTAAAATTCTTGCTTTGTTCATGATTTTCTCTGCCAATCTTGATGAGTATCTATATGATTTCTTTTGAACTCTACATTGAAGTTATTTATATCTATTTCATTAAGATGTGTTTCCGGAAATATACCTTGTTCTTTTGCTTGGGAAATGTGCCTCTGTTTCTTATGTTTCTTGACTTTTTGTATAGGTTTCATTAGGTGAAACAACAACAAAAACAAATCGCTCGTCCCAGTTTTGACGGAACTGTTTTAAGTAGATGAACGGCGTTGATTAGAGCTAGGCCATAGATCAATGTTAGGGAGGGCAGCGTCCTTGCTTCAAAGCCTAAAGGTAGGGCAGTGGGCCCCAGTTTCCCCTTCCCTCAGAGGCCTAACCTTTACTCTTCTAGGCCTGTAGGTAAGGTGGAGAGTGCTTCAGGGAACCTGGGCACGAGGGAGCTCGGTGTTCTGGTGCACCCTAGAAGCCAGTGTGTTCGGATCTGACTTAACTAGCTACCAGGACAGGCTGAAGCCTTGCTGGAGACTAGAGCAGTGTGTAAGCTAGCATGTTAGGGACCCAGGTACTTCTTAGCTAGAAAAGTTTGAACTTTTTTTTTTCTTTTTGGGTCACACCCGGGGATACACAGGGGGTTACTCTTGGCTCTGCACTCAGGAATTACTCCTGGCAGTCCTCGGGGGACTATATGGGATGCTGGGAATCAAACCTGGTTGGCTATGTGCAAGGCAAATGCCCTACCTGCTTGTGCTATCGCTCCAGCCCCCAAGTTTGAATTCTTATGCACACCCATGCTTCCGTTGCTTTTGGGAGAATTTGGCTAGGTGCTTTATTCATATGCCATATTTTGTTCAAGTTTAGCTGTATATTTGGTGTGTCAGGAAAGTGGGGAGTCAGGCATTTGCTTCTTTTGCAGTCTTGGTCTATCCTTGGAGAAAAAGAACAATTCTACCTAACTTCCATATTTGTGAAGAATTCTGGCAGGTAAAACCCATGGCAGTGAGTTTTAAGCAGTAAACCCAAGATATGACCCAAGGGGAAGACCAAGACCGAGAGACTGTTATCAGAGACTGTTATCAGACCAACACCGAGAGACTGGTCCCCTGCTTTGGAGAAGCTGGAGTGAGGTTTGTGAGATTCTGAATGGCACCAGCATCTGCTCAGAGCAGGCTGACACCTCAGGAGAGGAGACCCCTCAGTAGCAGTGGAAGCTGCAAGAACAGAAAAGAAGACTACCATGGGTCCAGAGCTCTCCTCTGCCAAGTCTTCCTTATGCAGAGTACTCCAGCCTTTGCTATACGGAGACTCTTCATGTACATCCCCCACCCCCTTACCAGAAGTCATTCAGGCACTCTCTCCCTCTAGGAGAAGCCAAAGTGCTCTGTTGAATGCATTACCTTTTCTCTCTTCCCTAATTTCCTAAGTAAAACTATTTTACATCGCTACTTGTCTCATCCTGGAACCAGGGAACCTGGGCCAAAGGTCAGAACTGCTTTTCCTTTACTGGCAAAGGATAGTGAAGCCACAGGCTCCTGAACACTCAGGTGGTCTATAGCACTTCCCCTGTTGCATAGATCAGGTAGACCATAGGTGCAGTTTGATGTCTGCCCCTCTGATCCCTGATGGTCAGGTGCTTGTAGCTGACTTGACTATTAAGGGCACCTGGGGGCGTGGCACTCTCTACTGAGTCCACGCTTCACTCCCCACAGCGTCGCTCCATCAGTTTGCAGAGCAATTCAGGAGTGTGTATTAGACCTCACTGTCTCATGGAACTGAGGAAGTCAGCTTTGTTTCATCAGCCAAGTTCATTGGCATGACCCCTATAATGTGGACATGTGCACGTTTTGGCAGCCTAGCATATGCAGCCTCTGAGTTTGGAGTATTTTCCAGTTGACGGGCTTTGGGGTAGGCACAGCCATCTCCATCTGTAGAAGCTGGAGGGGGGGGGGATCCCATGTACTTGATTTATTTTATAGCACTAAACGTAGACGTGTGTGGGAAGACCCACATGGGATGTTCATGCAGTGACCCCGCCCAGATGCAATGCCTAACCTCGTTGCACCTTCCACATCTCCCTAGAGTGGAACCCAAGCCCGTTCTGTGCCACTTCCTGCTTGGCACCAGCCATGTGCTTACTTATAAAACCACCCTTTTCCTTGAGTAAATATGTGTTTCTGCCTGAAATTATCCCGCCCCCCCCTTTTTTTTTTGCTAATCACTGTCCTACCTTCTTTCTGACAGTGAAGACCCTGCATTGTCCTTTGTGCTTCTAGAAGGATGCAGCCTTGATGCATCTGGTCAGATTTCTGAGGTGATGTATTTGAACTCTAGCTAGGGAGTGGGAACATGTTCTGTTCAGACTTTTGACACCCTTGCCTTGTACTTTGAACTGAAACTTTAGTGATCAGTAAAATGGGAAACCCTAGAGCATTTATTGGAGATGAAGGAATTTGAGAGCTTTAGTGGGATGAAACGTAGGCACGGAGATTCCTGTATGGCTTCTCATTCTCTGGCACTCTTTCCTGGGGTCATCGGCGTCTCTGTGCACTCCTGCCTGAGTGGGCCATGCTTTTCAACCTGGGCTCTTTAATCTCGTCTTTACGGGGTTCTCTCTCCTCTCAAACAATTCCATAGCCAAACCATTTAGCTTCACTGTCTCCTGAAAATCTATCATATGACAAAAAGGTAAGACCTGGACCCCAGGAAGAGGGTCAGTTTTCCCTTTTCTTATGAAGGCATAATGAGAACCATGGCTCTTAGAAATTTGGGGTATTTCTGTAGTTGTCTGTTTATGTTATGTATCTGATGCTTATTTATTATAGGCAGTCTTTTTTGTTACTGGATTTTCTAAGGAAGTTTTGTAAAAAATTTATGTACAACAAGTACTTTTAAGAACATTATCAAGAACCAGAGGGTAGGGCGCTTGCCTTGTATGCGGCCAACCCAGGTTCTTTACCCTGAACTCCATATGGTACCCTGATTCCCGAATGCAGAGCCAGGACTAGCCTTGAGCACAGCCAGGTGTGCCCCCCTCATAAAGAATATTATTAGTTCTGTTTTCAGACGATAATATAATTATTGCTACATTTTAAGAATTTAACTCCAAGTCTTTAGCTCAGCTCAAGTGGCAATTTTATTTATTTATTTATTTATTTATTTATTTATTTATTAGTTTATTTTTAATTAGAGAGTCATCGTGAGGGTACAGTTACAGTTCCATACATCTTTGTGCTCATGTTTCCCCCATACAAAGTTCGATAACCCATCCCTTCACCAGTGCCCATTCTCCACCACCAGTAAACCCAACATCCCTCCCCCCCTCCCCAGTCTCGTCTCCCCCCACCCCACCCTGCCACTATGGCAGGGAATTCCCTTTTGTTCTCTCTCTCCGATTAGGTGTTGTGGTTTGCAATAAAGGTGTTGAGTGGCCATTGTGTTCAGTCTCTAGTCTGTATTCGGCCCCGCATCACCCTTTCCCCTCAAGTGGCAATTTTAAATGAAACAAGAACATTTCTTTCTGTTGTTTTTCTTTCTTCTTTTTTAAAAAAAAATTTTTGTTTTGAATCACAATGAGGTACAGTTACAAAACTTTAGTGATTGGGTTTCAGTCATAAAATGTTCGAACACGCATCCCTCCACCAGTGAATATTTCCCACTACTAATATATCCAGTGTCCCTCCTGCTACCCCCCCTAGCTACCTCTTTGGCAGGCACCCCCCCTTTCTATGTTTTTGAGCATTAAGATTTGCAACACAGATACTGAGACGCCGTCATGTGTGGCCCTTTGCCCACTTCCAGCACACATCTGCCACTCAGAGCAGCCCTTTGCAACCATTATTGTCATGGCAGTCTCTTCTCTGTCCCAGCTCCCTCTCCTCCAGCCCTTGAGGCAGGCTTCCAGCTGTGGGCCTCTTATCCTGGTCCTTGTTTACTGTCCTCGGGTGTTAGAAAAAGACCATTTCTTAGTTTAATCATTAATTTTTTTATTCTGCTTTTCTTTTTAGGACCAGGATTCTCATCAAACAGGAGAGGAGAAAACAGAAGGTAAAGAAAAAAAATAGCTGAGTGTGAGCCAACTTGGATTGTGCCCTTCTGAAGTCTTGTCTGAGGAGAGTACACTCCCGAGTGAGAATGGGGCCAGTTTCCCTTTTCTCTTGGTCCTTGTAATAGTTTGGTTAGTCACATTTCTCAGCCAGGAGCTTAGGATCATGGTTATTGTGTTGTTTCTGTACTTTCAAATACATTTCAAGTCTGATCATGACTCACTGGCTGTAGTGTTAGTGTCTTGTTCAAATCATCTCATTATCATCTGATCACCCTTGCTTCTTATACTGGGTCACAGTACCGTATGGGGATGTGCAGTTGAATGTGGTGGTTCTGAAGAATTGGGCAATGTAAAAGGTTTCTGAACACTCAGTGGCCAAAAATTCATTCAGAATCCACTGTGTAATGAATCCAGATACCTGTCGGCACTCCACCTTGATGCATTTCTTAAATGAAAGGAGGTCTTAAGGAAAAAAAGTGTAAGAAACATTGTCATGGCTGTGTGACACAGACCTCGTTAGTTACAGGTCTGTAACTTCCTCTCTCTCAGTTTTATTTTGTCACAAGGCAGAGCTCGGTACACACACACCTCATAGGGGAATGGCCTGTATCCCCTGGCAGCTCTTCCCTGGTCCTTCGAGACGTAGTAGGCTTTCTTGGATCGTTGTAAAGAGAGGTGAGATGGAGGCGATTCACAGGGCTGCACGAGTGAGTATTGCCGAACAGTGGCCTGTCCCGCCCAGCACGGCAGCACATGGAACCTACGGTGTGAACCTACGGTACGCAGACGAACATCAGAGACACGGGAGGGAAGCAGCTCGGACAGCACCGAGACAACCCCTGGAATACAACTCCTGGGCCCCCAGGAGACTCCCACACTGGAACAAAGGCCGTGCTGAGGGGATCCAAGATTGTCATCAATTGTCAAAGCTCCCTCTGTCACAACCCCAACATCCACAGACTTTGGATGGCAGTTTGGGAAAACTGTGTAAAAAGTACAACTCCGCAGGGACAAAATCATTCCTTTCCCTGTTTGGGGCCGGGGGTGGTTGCCCACATCTCTGCGTAGAAGGTATACTCCTGGCACATTCTCCTTCTGGGGATAGGCCAGCAGCTTTGCTTGCGATGTGTATTTGACTCTCTCCACTCTTGACAAGCCCATGTTCTCACTTTATCTCCTCTTATATTTCCCAGGTAAATTTGTTTCTCTCTGTCTTGGTTCCTTTCTGTGAGAGGAGGCACCAGAGCAGAGGAGAAGGAACTGGAGAGGCTCAGACTTTTCCTGGGAAGAGCAGCTCTTTGCTTCAGTTTGAATCCCAGAGCATCCCGAGCAACCGGCCGGCAGGGATGCATGCCCAGGCCATGTAGATCAAGGGGAACTCAGGGGCAGTTTGCCAACTGTCAGGCAGAGTTGGGGGAGATACGAGGTCTCTGTCAAAGCAGACTTTTACAGCTGACCCTCCTAGGCACGTCCTGGAGATGGATCAAGCAGGAGAGGTCAAGTCCCCCTCGAGGTTGTCACACTTCCTCCCCATTTCACAGAAGTCACCTGCAACAAGTCCATTCACAAGTTCCAGGGCAGAAGCCCATGCTTCAAGGTAGCCAGAGTGAGGGCAGAGCAAAGCGTGGTCGTATGGAAGCAGAGATTATCCAGGGGCTGAGTACGCACCTTTCTTGGTTCTGCCAGTGGCACTGGCTGGCTCTCTCCTGGCTCCTCCTGCTGCACTGTTCTTCCACACGCTGCCCAGTGCTTTAGTTGGCTTGGCTTTTTCTCACTGGGTCTGTTTACTTTTCAAGTATTTCTCAGCTACATGTGTGCTCAGTGATTCTCATTTTTACCTAATGCTGTCTTCTGAAAAGTTCTTAATTTTAGTGTAATTGATCATTTTATATATTTTGTCTTGACTCTTTTAATCGCCATATAGCAGTTGGCATGGCATTTTAAAAGCACAAGTTTATTATCTTCATGTTTAAAAGTTTCCTTTGCCCCATTTATAATAAAGTCTAGCCTATGAGATCTTGAACAGTCTGCTCAACTTGCTTCTCACACCTCCCTACCACTCACTGTTGGTCGTTGTATTCCAGCCACATCTGTTTCCTTTAAGCTTCATTCTGCGCTTTATCTGGACTTGGGATTATTCATTTGGGCCTCAGGTAAAAGTATCTTCTCCGTTCTCT
Source organism: Sorex araneus (assembly GCF_027595985.1). NCBI lineage: Eukaryota > Metazoa > Chordata > Mammalia > Eulipotyphla > Soricidae > Sorex > Sorex araneus. The sequence goes on from NC_073311.1 coordinate 67,455,337, forward strand.
TAATAATTTTCCTGTGCTTTTATTTATTCTGTTCTCCTTTCCACTAAAATATATTCATGAGAAAAGGGATATATTTGCACCTTTAATTTTATTCATTTTGTATATCTTATGCCTAGAATTACATCTAGTAGTGACTTAGCACTTAGTAAAAGACAAACTAGATGTATTCTGTTCCAAGATTTGTTTTAACTATTTTTGGAGCGATAGCACAGCGGTTGGGCTTTCGCCTTTCATGCGGCTAACCTGTGTTCGATTCCTCCGCTCCTCTCAGAGAGCCCGGCAAGCTACTGAGAGTATGGAGCCCGCACAGCAGAGCTTGGCAAGCTACCTGTGCGTATTGGACATGCCAAAAACAGTAACAATAAGTCTCTCAATGAGAGACGTTACTGGTGCCCGCTCTAACAAATCGATGAGCAACAGGATTTTTAGATCATTTTTTAAAAGTATATATACTCTTGGGGCTGGAGTGATAGCACAGCGGGTAGGGCGTTTGCCTTGCACGCGGCCGACCCGGGTTCGAATCCCAGCACCCCATATGGTCCCCTGAGCACCGCCAGGGGTGATTCCTGAGTGCATGAGCCAGGAGTGACCCCTGTGCATCACCGGGTGTGACCCAAAAAGCAAAAAAAAAAAAAAAAAAAAAAGTATATATACTCTTGGCTCTGCATTCAGAAATCACTCCAGGTGGTGCTTGGGGGGAATATATGGGAGATACTAGGTATTGAACCCAGGTCAGCCATATGCAAGGCAAGGGCCTTAGCTATTGTGCTATCACTCTGACCCGAAGCAGTTCTTTGGGGGAAAAAAAGAGGGGAGGCATTACCTTCCCTAACCTCAAACTGTACTACAAAGCAGTAATAATTAAAACAGCATGGTATTGGAACAAAGACAAATCCACACACCAAAGAATAGGGTTGAATATCCTTACACACACCCTCAAATATATGATCATCTATCTAACCTTTGATTAGGGAGCAAGAAATATAAAATAGAGCAAGGACAGCCTCTTTAACAAATGGTGCTGGCAAAACCGGACAGCTACATGCAAAAAAATAGGCTCAGACCTCTACCTAACACCATGCACAAAAGTCAGATCAAAATGGATTAAGGAACTCAACATCAGATCAGAATCCATAATATTGAAGAAAATGTTGGTGAAACCCTCCACAATATTGAAGTAAAGGCATCTTCAAAGATGAAATGCCACTGACCAAGCAAGTGGAAGCAGAGATTAAAAAATGGGAAAACATTAAACGAAGAAGCTTCTGCACCTCAAAGGAAACAGTGACCAGGGTACATAGACAGCCTCTGGAATGGGAAAGGATATTCACCCAAAGCCCTTCTGATAAGGGGTTAATACCAAACGTATCCAAGGCACTGGTTGAACTCTACAAGAAAAAAACATCCAATTTATCAGAAAATGGGGCGATGAAATGAGCAGAAACTTTCTCAAAGAAGAAATTCGAATGGCCAAAAAGCACATGAAAAAAATCCTCTTCAGGGCTGGAGCAATAGCACAGCGGTTAGGGTGTTTGCCTTGTACACGGCCGACCCAGGTTTGATTCCCAGCATCCCATATGGTCCTCTGAGCACTGCCAGGAATAATTCCTGAATGCAAATCCAGGAGTAATCCCTGTGCATTGTTGGTGTGATCCAAAAAGCAAAAAAAAAAAATGCTCTTCATCACTAATCAGAGAGATGCAGATCAAAACAACAATAGCTATCATCTCATACCACAGAGATTGGCACACATCTAAAAGAACAAAGGGCAACCGGTGTTGGCGTAGATGTGGGGAGAAAGGGACTCTCCTTCATTGTTGGTGGGAATGCTGACTAGTATAGTCTTTTTGAAAAACAATCTGAACGTTTCTCAAAAAACTAGAAATTGAGCTCCCATTTGACCCAGCGATACCACTTCTGGGAATATAACCTGGGGGCCCAAAAACACAGCAGAAACACCATCTGCACTCCTATGTTCATTGCAGCACTATTCACCATAGCCATAATCTGGAAACAGCCTGAGTGCCCAAGAACAGACAAATGGACAAAGAAATTATGGCACATCTATACAATGGAATACTATGCAGCTGTCAGGAAAAATGAAGTCATGAGATTTGCTTATAAATGGATGGACTTGGAGAGTATCATGCTGAGTGAAATGAGTCAGAAGGAAAGGGACAGGTATAGAATGACTGCATTCATTTATGTGGGGTGATGGGAAGGAACCTGGGGACACTGGTGTTGGTAAATGTGCACTGGTGGAGGGATGGATGTTGGAACACTGTGTGACTGAGATCCAATCATGAACAGCTTTGTAATGGTCTATATCAGTGATTCAATAAAAGTTAACATAATATATATGTGTATATATATGTATATATAATAGAGACGTGTAAAGAAAGCCCTTTCCCCAAAACGTGGGACCCTGGTCACATCACTTTCCAATTGTACTCTTCTTTCTCCCTATATCTCTCTTCTCAAAGTGCTTTTTGTGTCCTGTCATTTCAAACCTTCATTTCAGGTGAATAGAAGCAATCACATAAGACTTACCTCAGGCGTCTCTCACCAGTTCCTTGAACCCTGTACGAGTGGTTTTCTCCTGTCTAAGGAAGATCTGTCTGTGATATAGATGCTGTCTGCTGCTTTCTCAGGAATCTCACTGCATCCATTCCTTCCTATTCTCCTGTTGGAATCCAGGGAAAATCACGTATCCCTCTGGGTTCTTTTGGATAAGTGGTCAAAATGACATTGAATACTTTAGCAAAGGGAAAACCAGTTTAGTAATGAACTACAAGGATTGAGGTGGCTGACACCTCTGAAGTAAAATGGGGAAGACCAGGGGTATATATCCGGAGCGAAGTGGGGACTGCATGACGTGAGAGGGTAGCTTCATCTTCCCTCTGTAAGGAGATGAGTTTCTCAGCACAGGGGCATATGTTCATGAGAAACTCAGACCTGGGTGATGACCCCTAACCGCATTCTTCTACATGAGGGAATGTAGGTACAGGAAGGGACGGGGTGGGGGCAGGAGAGCTCTTCTCTGTCTCTGGAGTCCCCATCTGCTTTCCTGTGCCAGATCCTCGATTGACCTTCATTTCCACATGAAGTGACCCTTCGTGGAAGAACCACGTTGTGTTCACTGTGGAAATGCCTCCTTGACCCTGCATAGGTGTCTTCAGCCTCTTCCAGCCCCTGGGTTTCTTATTGTGAGTCTGAGATGTTTGTTTTCTCCTGTTGGAGGTCACCTCACCCTCTTGGTTCTTCTGCCCCTTCATCTCCTGTCACTGGACTATAGGGAAGGGGGTCTTCTCATGTGAACTCGAAACAAGCATGGCCATACTTTCTGAGACCCCTCTGTGCATGGCTCTTCCAAAGCGCTCTCTGCAAGTGTCTTTTGATTGAGAATTGAAAGAAAGCTTGAGTCACCCTCTCAGGCAAACCAGTTCCCAACCTTTGCTCTATGTGGGAGCACGCTTCATCTAGACGGTCAGAGGCTCTGCTCATCTCTTTGAGTTCTCCCAATTTTGTAAAGTCTGTAAAATTTGTCATTTTATTTTGATTTTGGGATCACTTGACTATTACCAGGGCTTTTTCCTGACTTGGGGGTCACTCCTCGTGGTGCTCCAGGGACCATATGCGGTACCAGGGATTGAACTCAAATCCATGGCAATTGCCTTGCCTGCTGTACAAACTCTCTGCCCCAGGAGTGTTTATTATTAGTACCATTCTGAAACACTCAGGTGAAAGAGTCGTAACAGCTTTGAAGATGATGCTTACTCTTGCATTTCACTGTTTTGCCACCTTGGGTTTTTTTCACTTTATTTATTTATTTATTTATTTATTTTTTGCTTTTTGGGTCACACCTGGCGATGCACAGGGTTTACTCCTGGCTCTGCACTCAGGAATAACCCCTGGCGGTGCTCAGGGGACCATATGGGATGCTGGGAATCGAACCCGGGTCAGCCGCGTGCAAGGCAAACGCCCTACCCACTGTGCTATCGCTCCAGCCCCGGTTTTTTTCACTTTTGATATCTCACAGTTAATAGTCATGCCGATGGCAGTCCATTACAAGTTATTTAATAGAGCAGAACATGTTTTCACACATAGTTTCTCAATAAACTTTGTAGCACCTGGTGCTCAAAGGGTTTGAGCACATGCGTTGACCTCAACCTCAGCATCCTTTGGCCCTCCAGGCATTGTTCGGGGTAGCCTGCATGGACCCTCAGCACTAGCTGGGTGGCCCCAGTGCTGCATTCCTAGGCTCGAGAACCAAACCGTCAGGCTTGCAGTGTGTGATAGGTACAGTAGGGAGCAGTTCCTGAGCCTGCAGTGTGTCCCCCGCAAGTCAACCCAGTAGGAGACTTTGAGCTTAATCTAAAGATAAAGATGACATGAGTCCTAGATTTAAAATGATGGCTGTGTCTAAGTCTGGTTTTAGAAATAGTTCCGAAGCTCTAACAAAGGGAGTTCATTTTCCTTCTCTCACTAACCCTCTCATCTCAGTTGGTCTTTAAAGAACACTCAGTTGTTGCATGCCGAAAGTAGATAATGGACCAAACATGGTGACCTCTCAGTGTCTGTGTTGCAAGCCATAATGCCCAAAAGTAGAGAGAGAGTATGGGGAATATTGTCTGCCTTAGAGGCAGGGGGAGGGTGGGAAAGGGGGGGTACACCCGGGATATTGGTGGTGGGGAATGTGCACTGGTGGAGGGATGGATGTTGATCATTGTGAGATTGTAACCCAAACACGAAAGCTTGAACTGTCTCACGGTGATTCAATAAAATTAAAAAAAAAAAAAAAGAACACTCAGTTGTCTGATCTCTGCGGTGTTTTACGGCTGTAGCCTTAGCTTGCTTTGTGTGTGTGTGTGTGCGCGCGCGCGCGCGTGTGTGCGTGTGAAGTGAGATGGCTTTTTTGTTTGTTTTTTTGGGTCACACCCGGCGATGCAGAGGGGTTACTCCTGGCTCTTCACTCAGGAATTACCCCTGGCGGTGCTCAGGGGACCATATGGGATGCTGGGATTAGAACCCAGGTCGGCCACGTGCAAGGCAAACGCCCTACTCGCTGTGCTATCGCTCCAGCCCCCTAGATGGCTTTTTTGAATGAAAACATACTTAGAAAGATGTGAGGAGGTGAAAGGAAAGGAGTGTTGAAGAGAGAGCACAAGCTTGAAAGCTCAACTAAGAAAACACTTGAGACAGAAAGGTACGTGTTCAAGAGAGCACAGGCCAGGCTGCCTTAGCACACTTTATAGAAAAATATTTCTAACCTGTCAGATTTATTTTCATATTTTTAAACTATCTGCACATAAGTTTTAATCTTTTGATACTTAGGATGATTTTTTAAAGTTGTATTTTAAAGGCATTATGTTTTTTAAAATTTATTTAATTTTTTAAAATCACTGTGAATTACAAAGTTATAACGATATTTATGATGGAGTTTCAGGAGTATATTATTCCAACACCAATCCCTTCACCAGTGCCCACTGCCATGCACCAGTGTCCTCAGTTTCCCTCCTGCCCCACAGCCTACCTCTGGGGCAGGCTCTTCCCCTCCCCCTCACCCTAGAGTTCCTTCCCTGACTTACCCCCCACCCTGCCGCACTTCCAAGCTTCCTCCCGAAGACCAGTTCTCCTGCTCTTCACTTCTATTGCCATTGAGCATTTGATATTCTCCTGGAAAGCTTCTTTATATCCCACATATCAGAGAGATTATTCTGAGTATTTTCCTTGCCCTCTGCCTAATTCTGCTCAGCATGATACTCTCCAGATCTGTCCACATTGCAGCAAATTGCATGACTTTTGTTAAAGACATAATGTTTTGACAAAAGGGTGATTCAAAGACTATGAAATTGTGACACTTCAGATGAGCTAAATCGTGGTTTAATTTAGTATATGTGAACTTACAAGAGCTCCAAAATATTTTAAAAGTTAAGGGGCTGTAGCAATAGTACAGTGGGGGAGGGCATTTGCCTTGCATACAGCTGATTCAGGTTCGATTCCTGGCATCCCATAGGGTCCCCTGAGTACCACCAGGAGTGATTCCTGAGTGCAGAACCAGATATAACCCCTGTGCACTGCCAGGTGTGGCCCAAAAACCAGAAAAAAAATTTAGGTCAAATATTTAACAGTACAACTGCATTTTAAATTATTCATGATTCAGACTATGATTCTGACACAGTTGTTATAATTTTTCCAATGTTATTTTAGGAATACTTTGAAAAGAAAAGATTAAAATCAAAAATGAAATTGCTGGGAGTCTTGTCTCCTGTTAAAAAATCTGTGGTTAGTTTGGACCTCCTTAACCTGTACATGGTAAATCAGATATCTTGCCAGAGGAAGATGCCTGGTAAGTAGTCATTCTGGTATTATTTGTCTAACTCTGATGGGAGCCTAACATTTAGGTGTCTCATTCCATGATGTAAGAGCTCAAAGGACGTGGAAAGTACACTACTTTGGTTGCTCTCTTAAACGAGAAGCCTAATTGTAGCCTAAAATCATTTTTTGCTTAATGTGTTTAATTTAACTTTATAAGTTTTGTGGTGTATGCAACTGATTTTATAAGCTATGGTTAAATGTCTCATGATTTACTTCCTTACAGTTTCCACATTATTCTACCTAGGCAGATATTTACCAGAATTTAATTGAGGGAGTATTTTTTTTTTACCATCTTTACCATCTTACACTGTTTACAGAATTTGAAAGAAAAAGGTAAATAATGTGAATAATTTCTTAGTTATCCCCTGAATGTTAACTTGAGCAATTCAATATTTCAAAATACATTCCTTTTGATCTGTACTTTGATTCTTCAGGTGAATAAGTTTAATCAGTATTTTTCTCTCCCTCAAAGGAAACTGTGCCTGCTGTTTACTTTTATTTGGAGTGGGGAGGGCAGGGTTGGTGCTCAGGGCTTGCTCCTGGCTCTGTGCTTAGGGATCATTCCCAGTGGTGCTTGGAAGACTGTATATGGCACCAAGGATCAAATAGGGTCTACTATATGCAAGGCAAGTGCCTTAACCCCTCTGCTATCTCTCTGGCCCATAAATTCTTTTTTTTTTGGGGTAGGGAATTGGCTTTTATTGTTTTTGAGCCACAATGTGTGTGTGGTTATTGCTGGCTCTGTGCTCTGGGTGTGATCCCTAGAAGCATGCCAGGAGCCAGTGCTGGGGAGTGACCCTGGCTCGGCTGCTTTAAGGCAAGTAAGTGCCTTCTCTCCTGCACTCTCTCTAGGCCCTGCTGTTTACTTTTTGAGACATACCAGAGGCCCAGGATTTGGGGGGTTTGGCTTAAGTAGTCGAGCAGATCCCTTGCATATGTGAGATCCTAAGTTCAGTTCCTAGCACTGCATACACCCTTGAATATTTCTGGGTGTGGGTCTGGTGGCGCTGGTGCCAGCCCCTGGGCAGGAATTACTGCCCCCTTAGCCTGATGCCTGCAGGCTCCACCGTGCTGTTCCACATAGATGGGTTTCTTCTTCCTTCTGGCTTCAGGTTCCAAGGCCTTGCATTGTACGTCTCCTCTCTGCATTCCTCTATTGGGGCGCACGACTGTCCTCGCTGGCCCACTGTGAATCACTGCACGGAACAGAGGGGTGCAGATGCTCCTCCGAGACCCTTTCTGTTTCCTTGGCAATAAACCCCGGAGTGAGATTGCCAGATCAAACACCAACTCAATATTTATATTCTGAGCAGTCTGCCTCCCGCTTTCCAAGGTGGTGGCACTGGGCTAAGTGCTGTGGCAGCATGCGTGGAAGGGGCAGCAATGTGAGACCTCTGAAGGCCTAGAGGTCAGGCTTCCCAGAGGGGGAGAAGGAAAATGGGGTTTCAGAGCCTCTTCTGTGAGGAGTATATAATTTCTGTTTGTTAGTACTCTGGTGATTTCTTCTAGCAAGCAAAGAATATAACTGGCTCTAGTAAACATAATTTCTAACAATTCTAATGAGCATGGTATATAAAATGTCATTGAGAGAGTTATCATTTCATATTTTTACAATTTTTCATTGTAGAAACTGTGAGAAAACCAATTCATGTGAATATGAATAAAGACATAAAAATGCCCTTCAGAAAACAGGATTTAGAACTTCCAATGTCGCCTCCCCGTAGACCCTCAGGACTGCGCATTGATGATCTAGAAAACAAGTAGGTTTAGATGAATTTCACAATAAATATTTAAGTGGGTCATCATTGACACTGTTATTCCAAGGATAAGTTCTACATAACCTTCAGTTTTTGTTTGGTTGTTATCAGTATAATTAAATTATTACGACTTGTGTCAAATGATCATATCTATACTGTTACATGTATAGTTTGACTTTCCTTATAAAGTTTTCCATCTCTAATAATGTAACTTCTATAAAATAATAATATTATGATCTGGGAATGATTCACAATTTAGTTCTGGATATTTTTGTATATTTGTGCAGAACAGCATGATTTTTAAGTATACATAAACAGTCAATTTTAGTGCTGATTTTTAACCTTAAAATTTTTTTTCATAAGCATACATTATCAAATACAAGGCAGCAAGGAAGAACATGGCCCAGTGCAGGTAAGTTTTTTTGTTTTGTTTTGTTTTTTGCTCTTTGGGTCATACCCGACAATGCTCAGGGGTTAGTCCTGACTCTGCACTCAGGAATTACTCCTGGCAGTGCTTTGGGGACCATATGGGATGCCGGGGATTGAACCTGGGTCAGCCGCGTGCAAGGGAAATGCCGTATCTGCTGTGCTATCGCTCTAGCCCTGCAGGTCATATTTTTTTTTTGCAGGTCATATTTTTAAAGAAGAATTGTTTTATTTATTTTTCTGTTTGAAACTTTATTTAAACATGATTTACAAAGTTGTTCACAGTGCAGTCACTTAAGATATTCAATATCCCAACACTAATCCCACTTCCAGCGTGACATTCCCTTCACCAGTGTCTCAAGTGAGTCCCCCTCCACCCCGGCCAGCCAGCCCCATTGGCAGGCATGAAACAATTTATATTGCTTGTTACAACCTCTGTCTTAAATGGAGTTACTTACCTCATTGTCGAGACTTGCTGAGCTGTGAGGTACTAGGTGAGCCTCTTGTGCTCTTGTTTTCTCTCATTGAGCTTAGTGGGCTTCTTTTGCATCTAATTTTCTGTGTTCCTCCTTGGCTGTCCGTCTGTGTGGCTGCACGCTCCAGCAGCTGAGGCCCTGTGATGACTCAGGCGTGGTGTCTGGAAGACTAAGGCTTGTATTTCCTGTCACTTAGAACGTGTCCTGGTTCTGTCTGTAGGGTAGGAATAGTCTCGACTTACTCCCTCCCGGGAGCCCAACTGAGGGCTGCTCTCCTTTACGCTGCAGAAGAGGAAAGCCTCGGCTGGTGACGGCCGGGTCCTGGCATGGCGTCATTGTGCAGCCACGCTCTGCCGCTTCAGGAGGGTTTCAGAAAAACAAGAAAAATTAAACTCAAGTAAACTATAAAGAAAGAAAGTTGTTTGTGACTCTCAAGGCCCCCGAGACATACTCTGAGCCAGTTAGGTGATGGCATGCCTGGTTTGTGTGCCTCTCAGTTCGAAGTTTGGCTGTGTCTTGGCACTGCTGCCAGTGTCTCTGAGGGTCGGGCGTGTTGGGAGACGTGATTTCCAGGTTCCCCAGGTTTATGGCTTATCCTGTATGATAAATGCTTGCAGTATGGCTTTGGCTTTTTTATATTTGTCATTGATTGTCTTTGGGCTTCTCATTTCTGTTTTGTGGTTTATAAATGTGCTATATATATATATATATATATATATAAATATGTCATTGTCGGATCAGAGATAGCCTTATATATACCTTATATTTAAATAGTACCTTCCACATTAAAAAGTTAATTATCACATTATTTTATGCATCTTCATATTCTATATCCATTTTGCATATTCTTATTCAGGAAAATTTTGATAGCAGTAAAAATTGCTAGTTAGGAGAACTGAGCAAGTAAAGCCATTTCCTTGGGAGAAACCATTATTTTCTGTCAGAGAATGCATCTTTAATTTACTAGATATCTTGGTGTCCTTGGTATTTTGCATATTCTTTACTTTTATTTCTTTTTTTTTTAATTTTTGGGTCATACCCAGTGATGTTCAGGGGTTCAGGGGTTACTCCTGGCTCTGCACTCAGGAATTCCTCCTGGCAGTGCTTGGGGGACCATATGGGATGCTGGGAATCAAACCCGGGTTGGCTGTGTGCAAGGCAAATACCCTACCTGCTGTGCTATTGCTCCAGCCCCAATCTTTGCTTTTCTTTTATTTTAGAGAAAGCGGTTAGCTCAACACACTATCAACTCTTTTTTTTAAAAATCATTCACATATTGATATTATGTTCATTGTTAGAATAGTATTTTGTTTTCAATAAGGGCATTCAATTTTAGAGTAAAAATTACATGTTTTGAATGGATGTGTTCTCTTAAATAGATCTCATGGCAAAACATATAAACTATGCATTAACCATTTTGGCATTTTCCTTTCTTTCTGTTTCCAGCTTAGTAATGTTAATTATTCTAATTCCTTGGCTTCCAAATTATATCACAATAGAGATATTCCCAGTTCATCTTACAAAACTGTGCAATCTGGAACATCATTTGAAAGATTAAACAGGTAAGCAAAGTTGTTGAAGGAAATAAAGAAGCTGTAACATTTATTAAGGTTATTAATTTGATTTATTGGACAAAAGTAATTTCAGTTAGAAACAGGATATGATATAAAGAACTCTTCTGGGGGAAATAAAATAAAATGTAGTATAATTACTTAAAGTCACTTTAAGTAATTACTTTCTAATGTGTATGCCTACTTTTCCTTTGTTTTTGGTTTTCGGGCCACATGTGACAGTGCTCAGGGGTTACTACTCCTGGCTCTGTGATCAGGTATTACATATGCTGGCAGAGCTTGAGGGACCATATGGGATGCTGGAATCAAACCGGGGTTATCCACATGTAATGCAGACTATTCACTGTGCTGTCACTCAGACCCCAAATGTACATCTTTCTGCATTTAAAAGTGTTTTGTTGGGCTGGAGAGATAGCACAGCGGGTAGGGCGTTTGCCTTGCACGCGGCCGACCCGGGTTCAAATCCCAGCATCCCATATGGTCCCCTGAGCACGGCCAGGGGTAATTCCTGAGTGCAGAGCCAGGAGTAACCCCTGTGCATCGCCAGGTGTGACCCAAAAAGCAAAAAAAAAAAAGTGTTTTGTTAAGATGTTAAGGTATTTTGTACCTTTTCCATAATCTCCTTGACTTTTTCTTTACCGTAACATGTTTGATTTTCATGTGCTGCTATTGTGAGGTGTGGAGAGCCAGGGAGGAGGCAGTACCCTAAAGTGCCCTCCTACTTCACGTGACTCGGGGGGTGCCAGGCCTGGGGGCGTGAGGACCTGGGTGGAAGTGTGGATGCTCGAGTTTCACCAGGCCCACTGGGCAACGGTCACAGCACACCGTGGTATGGAACTCACCCCCACCATGTGAAAGAAGTCATACTGACCCTAAGCCGCTTTTCCAGACCACGCCCTACTCGCCAGAAAAGAACGTTAGGAGGAGACCCAGTGGCAAGGAGAGAGTGTGAGCCTAGGTCCCAGCCCCGCCACTGTGCAGTCCCCAGAGCCCTGCTAGTTGTGGCCCCTGAGTGTCAGCCCTGAGTACCTCTGGGTGTGGCCCCTAAAGAAATCAGGAAATAAACAGAGAAGGTCACACGTCTGAGAGAGAACAGACTTCCTGAGAGAGGGGTGGAGACTGAAGGGTCTGGAAGCCTCACACAGCCTCCATGTCTCTGCAGATAAGCAGATAAGTCCCTGGGTGTTTCAGGGACTTCAGCCTTTGGGGGTCTTCTTTCACATTCTTGTTTAGGGCTGGAGTTTCTTCTCTGCCGAAGGGTCCACCTTTCTCTGACTGCCACTTGCTCATTCTGATTTATAGCCGACCCCAGTTCCTGCATCTGCAAAGGAGGTCCGTTTTGTGATTTGGGACTGGAGAAGAACTGGTGGCAATGACTTTTTTCACATCATGTCATGGTTCTGTTACTTCCCAGAACTGGTTGTCAGGGACTCCTCTCCCTCACCACCCCCCTCAGCTGTATGTTTCCATTTCTCTTCTCTGGCCTTTGTGGCATTGTATTCAGATATTTTACACACATATGTTTATGCATGCATATGTATATACATGTACTCGTATATAACATACCTTTTTTTGCTCTAAAGAAAAAATCAAAAAACATTGTTTTAATTTTTAAATTTTTTTAATTGAAGCACCATGGTTTACAGAGTTATTCATGGTTGAGTTTTGGACATACAGTATCACGGCAGCCATCACCACCATTAGCCTCCCTTCATCAGCGTCCCCAGGCTCGCTCCACCCCCACCCATCCCCAAGCCTGCCCTCTTGGGGCACCTTTCTCCAGGTTGGCTTGGTAGAGTTTGGGTCTCCTGATTTCCGTGCTGTTGACTCTGGGTCTGGATTTGTGGCTCTATCATTCCTAAATTCCACCTTTACCTTCATCCCCTGACCTGGCCCCGGTCGCTTTCATCTCTCTCTCCTCCTCCCCTCCACTCTTTCTTCTCTCTGCTCCCTGTCCTCGGGGGCCAAGGTTGATCTGGGCATCCCCTCTTTAAGACATTCCCTCACCTAATGCCTTGCCACAGTGGCAGGGTGGGGTGGGGGGGAGATGGGATTGGGGAGGGTGGGAGGGACACTGGGTTTACGGGTGGTGGAGAATGGGCACTGGTGAAGGGATGGGTTCCAAACTTTGTATGAGGGAAGTATAAGCACAAAAGTGTATAAATCTGTAACTGTACCCTCAAAAAAAAATACTTTAAATGCAAGAATTTCTAAGGAGTAAAGAATATAGTAATTTTATGAACACTGCAGTATGTCTCAGAAAAATCATCACTGGATTAATGAATAAAAAAAAAAAAAAAAAAAAAAAGACATTCCCTCACCTAATTACCCTAAATACCACGTTACCAGGGACGTCATCGGGGGTTTGTGCTGGCTTACTTCAATTAACACGGTATCTAATTCTGTCAACGTTGCCGTGAATAGCATGGTTTTTATTTTTAAGCGCAAGCTTATCTTTTATTGTTCTCTCCATCATTTTGTGTAGGTGTAGGTTTCCATCTGGTGACATTTCTTTCCCTTTGGGTGGAAAGACTTCTACTAACAGTTTTTTCTACAGTGAATCTGTTAATGACAGTTTTTCCTTATTACCTTTTAAAATCTTTATTGTGCTTTTCTTAACTAAATCTTTTGTTTATTTTGGAGCCACACTCCATGGCACTCAGGGATGACCCTGGTGGGATTCAGGGGCTCATGTATGGGACTGGGGATTTGCCTCAGGGTCCGGCCACCACAGCCGCAAGCACCTTGCCACCTGTACTAGCTCCCTCTGGCTCTGAGCTGTGTCTTACTAGTTTTATTGTGCGGGTGGGGGGAGGGGCACTCTAGTGGTACTCAGATCTATTCCTGGCTCAGTGTTCAGGGGTCACTCCTGGTAGTGATCATGGAACCATATGCAGTGCGGGGGTTGAATTGGGTTCAGTTGCATGCAAGGCAGGCACCGTAAACCCTGTACTATCTCTCTGGCCCTAAGTCATGTCTTTGAAAGTAAGCGTTGAGGGGGCTGTGGTTTCTAGTATGTAAGATTCAGGTGTAGAGCATTATTTTTGAGCATCCTTGGTGGATACTGTCCTCGTACTTTGTTCTAAAAGCTCAGTTTTCAATCTTCATTGTATAAATAATCCCTTTTGCCCCTTTCCTGCCCCCTTTCTCTATCCCCTGTCCTTCTGGTTATCACGAGCTGTGTCTTAAAGTTCACTTGGTTCATTTAGTTCACTTATTAGTTTCTTTATGAGTGAAGTTACATGGTGTTTATTCTCTTTATCTGGCTAAGACTATATAAGTGTTAGTTACTACTTAAAGTATTTTTGAGTAATTTAAGTGCTTCTGAATTAAAAGCAGTTCTTGCTAAATATGTTTTATCTCACAGTTCAGGAAACAGGAGTCTCCTTTTTGGAAGACCAGAGGTTACTAGTGAAGATGATGGAAGCTCGACGGAGCAAAGACAGTCAGACCTTCTTACTGACAAGAAACTTGCACAAAGCATTTGGGCAGAGAACTCAGATGCTCCAAATTTTCTTGAATATGTGAACCAGCCAACTACCAGCCTCCCGTCAAAAAATTGTGACTCTTTCATTAGTCCAAATTTGATCAATTTATTAAATATAGACCAACAGACGGTCAAGAAACCCTTTGATTGTATGAGGGGTGTTCATGCAGCTGGTGGTGGTTTTGATAATCATTTTACTGACAGTTCCGTTAGTCAATTGTTTACTGAACCAGAGTTGACTGTTAGCACTTCTACTCCTAAGAAGAAAAGTTATCCAGAAAAGTGGTCAGACAGGACCTATCAGAAAGAGTACAGTAGTCACAAAGGAAATCAGCGTGGCACATTTCTTCAGAAAGACTCTTACCCAGCCAGCTCTGAAAACGGTTTGTTATGTTGAAAAGGCTGCACCCTACTGGGCATATCGTGTTCATGTGTGCATGCATGTAGTCGTATGTGTCTGGAGGAATATAGAAATAGTATGATCTTCTGGTGTGTGACTTGTGGATTAGTGATTCCTTATATAAGGATCATGGGAATAGGGTGCAGATATATATATTTTTAAAGCCTATGTTCACTTTTTAATCTAATGCACACTTTTACTTTTAAAGGGATGTTTGGGAATGATTGCCATGAAAAAATGCCTCAGAATCCCCCCCTGAAATATCCACTGCACTGCATGTAAGTTCTCTGTACAGCCAGGTAAGGTGTGTTAGAGATGTAGCTACTCAGAGTGCGGTAGGGACAGTGATGTGTGAGCTTGCACAGCTGGCCCCAGAGGAGACCTCCGCTCGGGAGGGTCTCGCAGCTCAGATTCCAGTGGAACTTACTTATCTGAGTCTCGGTGGAATTAGATTTGCGGAAATTGACTGATATGTTCAAGAAACTTCATATGCCCACCCTCCTCGTCAGTTTACACTAAGAAATATGAAGGTGTTCTTCCTACGTGACATGCCAGCAGACGCACCTACACAGCTGTGTCCTGACTCATCGACCTTACGTGCGCAGGCTGCTTGTTGGTAGAGAGCCAGAGAGAATGAGCTCAGGGGTCAGCAGCAGAGTCAGACCCCCCGTCTGTGTGGCTGCACTTCCTAGGCTAAGGAAACCTGTAGTTTCAGAGTAGTCTTGAAACTGCATCCTTTCATCAGAGTGAATTAATCAAATCTGGTTGAAAATCCTGGGCTAGAACACACTTTCACTCTGAAAGAACTTTATTTGTAATGCCATGGATGGAACCCAGGGCCTCACACATGCACCCTCATTTCACCACTGAACTATAACGCTTGCCCCTGGAAGTACTTTGTTACAGAGATTTAAAAAAAAAAACAAAAAACTCTCATAGTATAGTACTGACATTACTGTTTTATTCTCCCGCCACAGGTGGCATGGCCCTTCCGCCTTTACCCAGCGTTCTCTTTCCCACCACAGATAGACAGGATTTAAAAGTAGATTCATAGCTTACTTGGTAAAACCAGCAAATTAGCTTCTTTGTTGAATATTCTCCAAATGTCAGAAATTTAAGAATGAAAAATTTCATATTAGACCTTTCAAGTTTTAAATATTTAAATTTTAAAGTCATGTATTTTATGAATGTGATTTAGAACATTATACTGAAATTTAAGGGGTCGAATTTAAAATTAAACATAAAATTTAATTTTGTTGCTGTTGTTTTGTTTTGGGACCACACCCAGCAGTGCTTAGGGGCTACTCCTAGCTCTGTGCCTGGGAGTGACCCCTGCAAGTGCTCAGAGAACCCTCTATGGTGAGCAGGTTTGAACAGGGGTCAGCCACATGCAACACTTCAATCTCTGTGCTATCTCTCTGGCTCCTAGTAGTCAAGTTTGACACTCATGTAATTAATTGGTTCCTTAGGATGGAGCGTAGGAATCTGTATTATGGAAGATCCCCGCATAAATCTGATATTCAGCCAACTCTGGGAGCCTTAGTTTAGAAGCAGTTTTCAGAGGGAATTTAGACACTTTACCACTGTCTTCCTTGTGACCCTAGGGGGAGTGGCCCTTTGGAAGAAGTGCGTCCTAAGCTTCCATGGGACTTTGGACTTGGCGAGGTAAAGTACAGCTTACATTATCTTTCCAGTTAAGTCAATTGTATTTCTTTCCTACATTTTCCCTTGGGGAAATGAAAGTTTAGATCTAGAATTAAATTTTCAGATACCATAATATGCCTAATTTGGGAAGACTGATTTCTCTGTATTTAATTTCCTTGGGCGGGGGTGTGCTGGGCCACATCGCAGTGTTCAGTGCCACTCCTGGCATTGGTCCCAGGAGTGAGCATGGCAGTGCTCTGGGGACCATATGGCACCATGAGCCAAGCAGGAAGAGCCGCATGCACAGCACGCTCACCCCTGTGCTGTCTCTCCGGCCCCAGTTTAAAATCCCTTAAGCCCTATAAAATTATCTTCAAGATGACAATTTTTTAGGTTTCAGTGGGCTACAGATAGAAAATAGTTACATATTTAACACTTCTGAAATGTCTTTAAAGGTCCCCTATGTAAGTCACAACCACTTTCCTTGAGGGGGCTTGTCCCAACCCCTTTCCACGAGGGTGCTTGTCACAACCCCTTTCTGTGAGGGTGCTTGTCACAACCCCTTTCTGTGAGGTGAGGGTGCTTGTCACAACCCTTTTCTGTGAGGGGGCTTGTCCTAATCCCTTTCTGTGAGGGGGCTTGTCACAACCCTTTTCGTGAGGGGGCTTGTCCTAATCCCTTTCTGTGAGGGGGCTTGTCACAACCTCTTTCTGTGAGGGGGCTTGTCACAACCTCTTTCTGTGAGGGGGCTTGTCACAACCCCTTTCCGTGAGGGGGCTTGTCATAACCCCTTTCCGCGAGGGTGCTTGCCACAACCTCTTCCCGCGAGGGTTCTTGTTCGCATAGTACAGCATGTAGTTGGGGCTATGCTGGCTTCCTCGCCAGGTCACAAGAGCCTGACCCTGAGAACACTTTCGAGAAGGGAGACTGAGTTGAGTCTTCCAGGATCACAAACTTGAATGAGGATTCACTTCTTCTGACTATATTTTAACTGTGGCAATTGTTTCCTCTTTTTATCTTTAACTGAAGTATGCATTGAGTACAGATTATGAACTGATTTAATAGATGCTGATTGACTATCCCTACAAACACACTTGCATATAATTAATGATAAACAGCAAAAACCACCACCAAGGTCTTGGTTGCAATGAAGCTGCTATTCTCTGTTGAGATTCTGCAAGCTACAGAGACACGAGGACAGGAAGCGTGCTTTTAAGAAGCTACATTCTGGTCTCAAAGCAAAAAATATCTAATGTGTTAAGAAAACTGAAGTCTGCATAGAGGACAGTGGGAGCTTCATGTAAGACCGTGAGAGTTTTGAGGGGGGTCCGGTCTGAGTATTAGTAAATTCACCAGATGGGTAGGCTGCTTTCATCCTGAGAAGCAGAGCAGCGGGCTGAGTCGGGAGAGCCTTGCTTGCCCCAGAAGACGGTGCTCCTGGGTGCTGGAGCTGCTGTGCTGTACCTGTCTCCAGCCAGAGGAAGCCCAGCGCTGTCTCTGAACAGACCCCATCACTTAAGTTGTTGCCTATTTTGATCTTCCAGTTTACTTCTCTAAATTATTTTTTTAATTAAAAAAAATTTTTAATTTTTATTTCATAAATAACAAGTCCCATGATGGTTACTTCAGAGAACAGTATAGCTCTGAAAAGGAATACATGGAACACCCTTCTTATTTGTCTCATATTTATATCTCAGAATCTGCAATAGTATCACAAAGTAAAACAGATGTGTATAATGTATTTTAAAGCATAAGCTTAAGAACTATAGTCACAATTGTAAGGCTGTTGAGCAACCTGACTATCATATAGAAAAGTATCATGTTTATTTCCTTTTAACTATGGCAATTGTTTCCTCTTTTTATCTTTAACTGAAGTATGCATTGAGCACAGATTATGTGTTTGGAAAAGATGTTTGGTGTGGTTTCTGTATTTTCTTAATTTTATTTTTGTAAACTTGTTTACAATATGTTGTTCCAGCACCAATCTCTTCATTATACCTTATACCTTTCCACCACCATATTTCAAATTTTTCTACCATGATCCCCAAAGCATGCACCCAAAGCAGGATCTAATTTATTTTGTATTGCTTGTTATGAACAATCCACTAAAAATGATCAAAAGAAGTTCCTTAGAGGAAAGTGTGTGAAGATCGTTGTATTTCATCCTAGAGTCATTAAGCCCTTGTATACCAGATTACTAACATGCTGTTAAAGGTTGTCTTGTGTGCTAATATATATATATATTATTCAAATGTGGCATGCTACTCTTGGTACATCAGTGGCATAGAGTATGAGATGTCGCATGGCTGCAAATGTGGCTGTGGGCTTTAAGAATTCTAAAATTTTAAATACGATGAGACAGCTGAGTTAATAATTTTTTTTTAACTGGATGGTGTGACCTTGGGGTTCAGAGGCATCTCTGTGGCATGTTGTTCTCTTGTTGCTCTCTTCTAAGATTTGTGAGTCCCTGGATCATGGCCATTAATGAGCTTATGTGATGCCAGAGGCAGTTTGTGGGTGTGACTTCCAGGCTCCTAGGAGCACAGGGAGATGGGGGAGGCCATCCATTCCCGACTCTGCAAGCCTGGAGATTGCAGTCACAGGTCCCACATACCTGAGCTTTTCAGCAGAGTCACTCATGGATGAGGCTCACCCGAGCCTGAGGAGATCGGCCGTGAGCATGGCGGCGACTGAGTGATTCAGGTTTTGGCTGCCAGGGCTGTGTTAGGGCAGTTGGAGGGACTCAACCCTGCACCCTCAGGTTGCCCCTCATGAGACAGCCTGGCATGGGGTCCGGAGGCATCTTTGCGGTATGTTGCTCTCTGGTTTCAATATTTTAAAATCGATTAAGATTTTTGTGACCTCTGTGCTCCCCGTTTGGGTCAGAATGTCGTCAGCAGTAGAACAGGGCCATGCTGCTTGAGGCCCTGAGTCTGATCACTAACAGGGAACAGTTTTAAAAAGTGGAACAATAGTGTGTGTTGTCCCTGAGAATGCTCAGTGTGCACTGGCAATGTGGGTGAATAGAGGCAGTGTATGTCAGCCTGTTCAGTCTGGCTGGTCCAGTGTGCCCTTTGTGGCTGGGGCTTTCCATCTGGATGCCCAGTCAGTCCTTACTGCCAGTTTCTGTCACCGTTTGCTTTGTTTTTAGGTGGTACTGTATGGAGTGCGTAGAAGCTACAGATGTCCATTATGATGTCGGATCCACTTTCATTGTACAGTTGCCTTCTTTTGGTCTCATCATAGTCTCTTTGCCATTTTATCTGTTATACATATGGTTTATATCAGCTAATACTCAGCTTGCAAGGAGTATCATTACCCATCTTCATTTCAGTCTGTGTCTTTAAATCTTTGTGAGCTGCATATTAAGCAGCATGCAGATGTCCTTCTAGTCCATTCAGCTGGCCTCTCTTGTGGGGCATTTGGTCCATTTTTATTTGCAGTAATTCTGTGGGATGAACTTTCATTACTTAGTTCATTGTTTTCTGGAGTTCTGTAACTCCTGTATTCTATTCTTTTATTCATTTTTTGATTTGATTTTTTATTGGTGTCTAATTTCTTTCTCCTTTGCTTATCTACTATAGGGTTTTGCTTTGGATGTTAGGCCTACATAAAGCAACTTCTGTATAAATTTATATTTATAACTGTCTTAAATTGAAAAAAGTTTTCAGTATACTGTTTTATTTTTTTTGATGCTTCCAGTTAATCGTTTTGCCTTCTCCATTAATAAGTGATTGTACATGAAAAACTTTATAACTGTATCTCATGGTAATTCAATTAATTTTTAAAAGTAATTTAAAAATTAATGTGCTCTATTGAATATTAGTACTTTAAGAACTTGTATTATTTTAAAAGCAGAACAGGGGCTGGGGAGATAGCTCAGCTGGCAGATTGCACACTGAGCACATGCAGAGCCTGAGCCCGTCCTTGCACATCCCCTGTCCTGCTGGGTGTGTTCTGGTGGCCCCCAGCCCCCACTACACCTGGCTTGCACCCCACAGATGGACAGAAACAAAAAGAAATGAACAAATAATCACTGGCCTTACTATGTTAGCAGGTTAGTAATCCATTTCTTAGCAAGCGTTTATTGCTTCTTGCGTCTAAGTCAGTCTAAATTTTGTCCTATTGTCTGTTGCTGAAAACTGTCAAAGGAGCTGGGGTCTGGGGTGATAGGAAGTAGATGTTTTCAGAGTTAGCAGTCAAAATGTTGTTTTTCTTCCAGACTCTGATGGGAGGAGGACGCTCATGCTCTTTGAAAGGTAGGGGACCGTATCAGCGGATTTTATTCTCTCAGAATTCTATATTCAAATAGCACCGTAGCACTGTCTTCCCGTTGTTCATCGATTTGCTTGAGCGGGCACCAGTAACATCTCCATTGTGAGACTTGTTGTTACTGTTTTTGGCATATCGAACACACCACGGGTAGCTTGCCAGGCTCTGTCGTGCGGGCGGGATACTCTCGGTAGCTTGCCGGGCTCTCTGAGAGGGACGGAGGAATGGAACCCATGCAAGGCAAACACCCTACCTGCTGTGCTATTGCTCCAGTACGTTAAAATAGAAATAAGCTAAAATTTTAACGATTTGCAACATACCTTTAGCAGAGATGTTTCATCTATATCTTAGTATATATACTAGTAATGCAATCGATTGTTTACATTTTAACAATCAATTGTTTGTTAACAATTAATTAACAATTAATTTAACAACTAACTGTTTATAAATGTATATGTCAGTTCACTAACAGTGTAAGAGCTCTCTTCATCCACTTTGCAGAAACACTCAGAAACAGTGTGGAGCCGGTAGAGACCCTCCCAGCTGCCTTTTCCTATTCTGTCCCTTTACACTCTCTGCTGTTATTTAAATTTAATTCTCTGTTGATTGGTTCTGAATCTCTACAAATTGAGGAAGACTATGTATTTTTCTGCAGCTTGCTATGGTTTTGTTCACCAAGTAATATATTTTGAGTTAATCACTTTAATTCTTGGATTTCGTCTAGTACTCCATGTAACTATCAGCCTTTTCTTGTATCCTTTGCCACAATTTATCTAGCATCTTCTGGCAATAATTTGTCTAGGTTATTTTGAATGTTCTGTGATGATAAATGATGTTATTCTGGCAATTCCTGAAAGTTTTCCTTACAGTTTTACATTTTATAACAGGTGTAAGATGCTGCCCCAGCAGTGGAACTGGCAAGCTCTTATGACATGCATATCTTCAGTTCTGCAGGGCATTGTAAAATTATTGCCAAGGAAGTTGTGCCAGTTTAAGACTCTCATTAGCAAGATGGTAGCATCTTAGTTACCTATTCTGCTCTTAGTAACACTGGGCAGCTTTCTGCCTGTTTGAAATCTGGTATCACACTGTAATTTTATACTTCCCTGATGAGTAGTTAGGTTGACTGATCATCTGTCTCATCTGTGAAGTGCCTTTCATGGTGTTGCCCGTGTTACTCACAGAAATTTTGACTTTATTTGTGGGAAATGTCTTACATGTATGTGTATCTATTCTGTATGTATTTTATAAATCCTAAATAACAATTACCCATGTACTTGTCTGTAGCAAATACTTAATATATGAACAGTGTTTTCATTCTTTACTGTATCCTTGTGTACAAAAGGTTCTCACACTTTTGTTCTGTGATAGAACGAGTTTCCTGGATATCTAGTGTAGTAGGATATCTAGAATTTTTTTTTTTTTGCTTTTTGGGTCACACCCAGTAATGCACAGGGGTCACTCCTGGCTCTGCACTCAGGAATCACCCCTGGCGGTGCTCAGGGGACCATATGGGATGCTGGGATTTGAACCCGGGTTGGCCTCGTGCAAGGCAAATGCCCTACCCGCTGTGCTATCACTCCAGCCCCAGGATATCTAGAAATTTTAAAGGACCTTTTCCCTTTTGGTTTAATTTTTAACATGTAAAATATTATTCTCCCTCCAATTCTGTTTGTAGGAAGCCATATTTCAATCCTGGCTCTTATCTTCAAGTAAGACGGAGCCTGGCACTTCTCAAACAGGGGCCTAATTAAAACTTCTCTAACAAGGTCGCCGTTACTGACCTTACTGACCTTACCATTCCATTAGCCGATACCCGTGCCTGACATGATAGATGAACATGTCACAATCTGTGATTGACTACTGTTTGTACGGGGTCCGGGCACGCATACCACTACCTGCCTCCCAGCAGGCAAGTATAAAATGCTGTAGCTGCCAGTGAATAAAGCTCTCTCTCTCCTTTTCTCCTCCTCCCTCTGTCTCTGCGTCTGTTCATTCGGCTGCGTCCCCTCCTCAGCCCCACAAAGGGTCCTACCTGCTGGACAGGGCGGGGCCCTCACATCTGTTCAATTTTCTTCTGCTTCATAAGAATTATTTTTGTTAGTTTTTCATTCCAGTGTAATTTATCATAGAGCCTGTCTATCTTCTCATAAACATGAGTGTTAGCTCCTTGCCTTTCTTAGTTTAAGATATTTTATTTGGTGTAAAATATTTCAAAAAGGAATTGAAAATGAATCCTTTCATTTTGAAGATACACTTGGGGCTGGAGAGGTAGTTCAGCAGGGCAGAGAGCACCCCATGTGGTCCCTCTAGCTCTGCCAGGAAAGACCCTGAGTGAAGAGCTGGGAGTCCTGAGTACCCTCAGGTGTGACCGAAGCCCCCCAAAGAACGTGAAATACACTATGTATTTCTCCATGATGGTAGTTGGTGCTTCTTTCATCATTATGGAAGTTTAAGTTCAGAGAAGGTCTTTTGGGGAGCTTAGTTGTTTTTGTTTTATTTGAGAACCAGCACCTGGCCCTAGGCTTCCAGGGACCCAGTGGTGCGTGGGGGTCCCTGGAGCTGTGCTTTCACGCTTTCTTTGAGCCCCTTCCCTGACCCACAAAGTAGTACTATAAGCAGGAAAATGGAAATTTTATGTGTGATTTTTACTATATAGAAATTTCCATCCTAAGGGTAGACTTACCTAAGGACAGGGGGTATCTTTCTGTAAATGCAATCTGATTTTTTCTGTAATTATTTAGAAAAACAACTGAAGCATTTTAAAGGGCTCCTGTCGACCTGTATGGCTTTGTTGGATTTTCTGTAGGCACCCTTAGCTGTTTCTGTACCTACATTAGTGTGTAGGTAATTTGGATTTTGAGCTTAGATACACTAGTTTTTTAAAATAAAAGTGATTGGGGGAACAATAATTTGGGGGAATATTGATTCTTGCCATAGGTAAGAAATGATTTATAACTTGTTATCTTTTTTATAGTGGAAAAGGGTAAAATCCACCTTCCTGAGAGTTGGGACCTCTGTAGACCCTGGCCCCAGCCACCCACAGCACAACCCACTTTCTCTTTTTATGGGTTCAGACATCTAGATAGTGCATGTGAGGAAGCACCTAGTACTCGTCTACTCTGCGGTCAGTTTCTCTAACAGCAGTGTCACCAAGGCTTACCCATATTGTTGTAGCACGGGACAGTGTTTCCTTCTCTGTAAGGGTAACTGTTGTCATGGTTGGCCTCGCCAGCCTGTGCAGTCTCCACTCAGCCGGGAGACACTGCGTTTGCTCCCACCTTGTTGCCGTCTGTAGGGGATACTTCAGTGGTCGCAGCGTGCAGGCAGGATCTTAGACTCTGCTCTCTGCTCTTGCCCTGTTGACCCAATAAGGGATCACTAAATCACATGGCAGTTGGTTTTTCGATTGTTTTCAGGAAATGTCTTACACCCTTCCATAACAGCGAATCTTGCAGAGAGCACCACACCTGCCCTAAGAAGCATTGCACCTGAGGAGGTTAGGTCTGATTCAGAGCGTCAGTCCTGCCTCAGGAGGGACAAGAGGGACCGTGTGGTGTATGTGCCTCATGGGTTCGATCTGATTCAGGGCCTCAGTCCTGCCCTCTGGCGTGAGGTAGCCGGAGTCCTGGTGCACGTACTTTGGTGGTAGTCTGACCTGCATGGGTGATTGCTTCACATTTCCTTACTCATTTTCACAGACAAGAGGGAGAATTGCGGATGCTCGTTGGTAGCAATTGTCCATGTGGGTGAGTCATGAGGTCCTTTCCAGGGCACTCTCCTGTAAGCTTTCCTGGCACCTCAGGAGAACCTAGGGGCTGGGTGGGGCATCTGTCTTGCAAGGGACCGACCCGGATTCATTTCCCAACATCCCACATGGTCCTCCAAGTGCTGCTAGGAGTAATTCCTGAGTGCAGAGCCAGGAGTAACCCCCGGGTATCGCCAGGTGTGACACTAAAAGAAAAAATAACAAAAAAGAGAGAATCTACTAAGGAGATGAAAAAAGAATCTCATATGGGACTTTTAAAATATTTCTTTCTCGTGCCTTTACTGCACACTGAAAATTTATTTCTAATTTAGTAATCAATTCCTTATTAATAAAGCCGCTTTTCCCTTTTCCTGCAACCTGACACTTTATTATTTATGCATTAAAAAGTGTTTCACATAGGGAAGAAATGGGTCTAACTCAATCCTCATTACCCTTTATATTGTGTTCCTTATTTAATTTGTCAGTTGGAGTCTTTTTTTTTCCTCTTGAATCACCGTGAGAACAGTTACAAAGCTTTCAGATTTAAGTCTCAGTCATACAATGATCAAACACCCATCCCTTCACCAGTGCACATGTTCCACCACCAAGAACCCCAGTATGCCCCCCATTTCACCCCCCACCCTGCCTGTGTAGCAGATGATTTTCACTTTACTCTCTCTTTACTTTGATTACTTTCACTTTTCAACAGAAAACCCAATATTATTTGGAATTTTCTCCGAACAATCAGACCTGCTGAAAAGGCATCATTAGATCATTTGTTTTCTATTACTGATAATGAAGAGCATATGATGCTGCGTGGCTGCGACAGCAGCTGTGCAGTTTTGGAATTCTGGTATTTTAGTAATTAAGTACAGGGTTATCTCTGCAAGCAGCTGCTGTGTTCTGAGATTGGTTTGTGTGCCTCTGGGATTATGGTTGTTAGGAGCGGAGGAGCCATTTGTGGGTGGCCACTCGGGGTCCAGTTTGGGCGGGGAGCAGGGCCAGTTCCACCCGCCTCATCGCGAGATTTCCTGCGTGCCCTATCACTGCAAGCTCCTACCTCTCTGTCCAATTGGCTCTGAAAGGTGGTGGTCGCCATGCTGCCACAAAGGGGAAAAGGCTGAGGGACAAAAACCCTTCCCCTCCCGGGGTGGCACAGGGCTGTAGCTTAGTTCACAGTCCAGGAGCATTTCTGCCAGCAGCCGCTGCGTTCCGAGATTGGTTTGTGTGTCTCTGGGATCATGGCTGTTCAGGGACGAAGGAGCCATTCCTGAACGTTTTTTTGTGTATCAGGAAAGGTTGCTGCAGCCGCAGAGTTTGGAGAAATAGTCCTGGTCCCCACATACCAGAGCCATGTTAGTAGAAGCTCAGTGTCGCCAGGATTCCATCTGGAGAAGGCGGGGAGACTGCACCTGCTCCATCTGGGGTACCCCGGTGTTATCGGCCCGGTCTGGGATCCAGAGCATTCTCCGGTGTGTGGTGCCCGCTGGACAGGGTTCTTCACTCCTCAGCTGGAGGCTTTTAAGCATTGACTGTACCAAAAATGCAAGCAGTTGGGAATGCAGGTTGTCTGCACCCAAACACAGGTTTCTGGTGCCTCAGAGATACGTCACTGGGCGGGTGTGTCAGCAGGGGCCTTTTGGCTACCATAGTTTCAGTGAATCGTGATTTTCTCTGTGTGGAACATTTATTTACAGATCCTAGCTCTCCGGAGAGCAGTCAGTCTGCCAGTTACTCTCCAAGGCAGACAGACAGCAGCTTCAGTTCTAGTTCAGAGATGGTAAGTTATGCTTTGCATCTTAATTTTTGATTATGTATGACCTGCCACTTTATAATTATTTCCATTTTTGTAATTTGCATTCTGAAAAATAGCTTGACCAATAAATAGTGGAAATAAATGTGATGTAGCTAAAATTGTGTAAAATGCAGTTAAACTAAGAACAAATACAAACATATTATGATAATTCACATTTTAAAAGATAATGTATGTTATTATCAAAATGAAGTTCTGCCTGTAGATATTGTATTTATTTTATAAGAAGACACAATGATAAAAAAATTCTGGAACCACATAGATAAACGAAAAGTTTTAATGTTTACATGAAGAAAACCTATAACATGTTTTTGAAGGCTGAAAAGTGAATAATGAAATTGATTTCTGCTCTTCTGAGAGGGAATGTGGCACTTCTTTCATCATAATTTTGAAAGGAATTTTCTTGTGTTGATTCTCCATTCATCAGTCTTTTATCTTTTTCTGTGAAAATTGCTTTTGCTGAGGAAGGACACAAATGACTTACGTGTTGCCAAATTCACTGGCACTTTAAACACCTCTTCTCTCATTGTGGCTTTTAGGTCACTCCTGAGGTGCTCAGGGATCGAACCTCATGAAGGCGTGACTCCAACCCTTTGAGACATCTGTTAGACAGTTCTTTAAATTTCTAGTAATTTGGGCAGAAATTATCACTTTCCTTTTTGGTGAAATTTTTCTCACAATTAACTTATTAAATAGTTTCCTTCCTTATTCTCTGAATGCTGGTTCTTCTGCTTTGGCTATTTCCCATCTCTCCCCATTGCTATCAAGTGTGGTCACCTGTAGGTTGATGTCCCTCACTCCCCTGTGAGTGTCCTGCGGGGTTTGCTGTCCCTCACTCTCCTGTGAGTGTCCTGTGGGGTTTGCTGTCCCTCACTCCCCTGTGAGTGTCCTGTGGGGTTTGCTGTCCCTCACTCCTCTGTGAGTGTCCTGTGGGGTTTGCTGTCCCTCACTCTCCTGTGAGTGTCCTGTGGGGTTTGCTGTCCCTCACTCTCCTGTCTGTGTCCTGCGGGGTTTGCTGTCCTTATTTTCCTCAGTGTGCCCTGTGGGGACCCCTTCCTATCTTCTAGAATACAAACTAAATGATGTCCCTTGTTCCACTTATATCTAGTTGACTCTAGACTCGGCGGACAGTCCCACGCCGCCCTCTTAGCTCTGTTCTTGGACAGTCCCAGCACCGTCTCTCCCTGGGGCTGAGGGGCCCTGGTTCCCTCCCACGTCAGTCTTTCACATGGTCCATGTTACTGTCTCAGTCTCGAGCCTTCTCTCCAGTAGCCCATAGCAGAAACCCAGCAGTTAAGATGCTGCTGCTTCTTGGCCCCTCTGCCTTTCTGTTGGGTTGTTTTCTGGGGGCCACACCTGGTGGTGCCCAGGGTTACTCCACACTGAGCTCAGAGGTCACCCCTGGTTATGCTTGGGGACCTGGGCTGCCAGGGCCACACCCTGGCTCTGTCCTCTTGCTTGTCCAGTGTCTGCTTTCCTTGGCCACTTTCTCCTCACCCCTTTCTCGGCCCTTTGTTCCAGTCCAGACTAACCTGCATGCTTACTCACTCCTTATCTCTGGCATCGGCCCCCGAACCTTCGAAGCCATCATCCTGTCTGAGCTGCCTGGTTTCCCAATGGCTCTCCCACGCACGCGCCCTTCTCCTGCCCTCGGATGCCTGCACCTGCAGGCCCCCCATCTCCACTCTGCTCGAGACTGCCCAGAGGGACTGCAGCCTCCTGAAGTTCCTCAGACTATATCTGCCCTCGCTGGCCGTCTCTTCTCCAGGCGCTTATGCATCCTGTTTCCAGTTACCCTCTTCCCTTTCACTTTCTGGTTTTTGGAGCACCCTAGCAGTGCTCCGAGCTTACTCATAGCTCTGTGCTCAGGAATCACTGTGGAGTACAGAGGACCAGTGGTTGGCTTGTGCAGGACAGGAACCTTCCACTGCCCTTTTCTCATTCTTCAGCGTCAGTAAGTCGCCCCTGAAGGCCTTCCCAGAGGCCGGACCCATCAGAGCACTGTCTGCTCTTCCTGATGTCCAGTACCACTCCCGTGCGCCTGGCGTGTGGACATGCCAGGCTGTTCCCAAGAAACACGCTCCTGGGTTTGCTTTGTCCTTTGTGTCATTCGGGTTCTCAGTTTTTGAAAACTCCCTGATGTCTGTTTGAAGATTGTTACACGATCTTTGATTTGTGACCTGCCAGTTTCATGTATTTTGAAATTTTTCTATAGTGTGGATTTTAAGAATGCCTTAAAGTTACTAAGTTTTTTAAAAAAGATTCAGTATTGTTTACACAAAAATTACTACTTTTAGCCATCTGAAGATGAAGATTCAGTATTGCAGCAGATGGAAGAGCCTGAGAGATCCATCAGCACCAAGGAGACACCTAATGTTTATCTGGAGAGGGAGACCAGACTTCCAGGGGAGAAGGAAACTGGAGGCAGCCCTGGAATTCATCAACAAAATGATTGTTTTCACCAGTTATCAGTGAAAAATAATTCTACCCATTTTTCACAGTCCCAGAGTAACTCAGCACAGGTACTGCAGAGTGATGGCACGAGGGAGCTCCCTCCACAGGGAGCAAGGCGCAATGCGGGGGCACAGACAGAGAGCTGGCCTGGGGGGCCCGAGAAGGTGGACGTGGCCGTGCAGTGTGGGGGACTCTCTCTGGGTCCCTGTGATGCAGGGGTGCAGACAGAGAGCTGGCCTGAGGGTGCTGCGAAGGCAGATGTGGGTGTGCAGTGTGGGGGACTGTCTCCGGGTCCCTGCGAGGGGCCACTGAGAGGTGGACAGGCATCGTCAGGTGCCCCTGGAGGGCAGGGTGCCCTGAGGGACTGCCGGGACTCTGAAATCTCAGCCTGAGATGTAACCCTGCAATTAGGGCTCAGAATCCCACTAGCATCATAATGAGAAATAGAGCTAAGTGTTTATTTATAGCCGGCTTGTCTGAAGACATGTTAGTATTTTGCATTTAAGTTTACGCAGGTATTTCTTTAATCGCTTTTATATATCTTCAGATTTCTTGAAAATGAAAATGTTAGTGTTGTCATTCTTAATATGATTATATTATGATACAGTATATATGAATTAAAATGCCTCGCCGCTTCTTCCCTTTTATGCCTATCTTAAAATTTAGTAAGATCTATCCTTGAGAAATGTTTTCATCCAAGATTTTAAAATATTACAAAATATTAGATATGTTTTTTAATTTAAATTTAGACAACATAGTTACAATATTGTTAACATTTATGATTTTGCTGTACAAAGTTACTGTACCTTCTCATCCACCAAAGGACAAAATGTTTCATAGCCTTATGATAAGAGTTTTGTTATATAAATACTTTATTCCCATTAAACATTGTCATTTTCTTTATTACTATATTTTATTTAGGTATCACAGTTTCTGGCACTGATTTTTATACAAAAGGTATCTTCTACTTTCACCAAAATTTTCCTTAGTGCTTGTATTCAAAGGAAGGTATTTTCTCTTCAAGACTAGATACATTTTGATGCTTTTTTAGAAGGATAATTGAGCAGGGGCTGGAGATAGTACAGGGAGTATGGCCTTGCACTAGCCAACCCGTTTGACCCCTGGAAAAATCCCCTTTTTGCCCCCTGGCCCGCCTGGGCCAGAGCTGTGTACTCTGGTAATGAGGATGGTCATCCTCCTCATTTTGCCCGGGTAAATGAGGAGGATGACACAGGAAAGGCTATTCGAGGGCTCTCCAGCGGCTCTCTGTTGCCGCCACATTCAGTGCTCTCTCCACGGGAAGCGCAATCAGAATGCCATCTGCAGGCCACTAGGGCATAACTGCCCTTGTGGTGTGTTTCTCCTCTCCTTAGACCAGTAACTTAATTAGCATCTTTAATTCTCCTTCCTATTATGTGCCATTCTGTATGGACATAGTAACAGACACTTTTAGGATGACTCTCCTGGGAACATCTCACCACAGATTCAGACTACAATGCTCAGGCCAGATTAATCATTCCTAACCCCAGCAAGGTCCAAATCTAATTACTACTTTTGGATCATGATAGAATTTGTCCATGACCAAGCTCTTAACTTACAATTAAGCAATAGGGCACTTTGGCCAGGCCCATTTCGATGCCAGGGTAGCTTATAGCTCACCGCTTGACGTAGGTCCATCCAGTCCCTCATTGGGACCCTGCTTTTGGGGGTCTAGGAAGTAAGGGCAACTGAGGCTTAAGTTAGAGAGCAGATGTCCAGGAGGTAATGTTATCTGGAGTCAGTCAATTCCCAAGCCACAGGCTTGTCTTTTTAACGATCTTCCTGTATCCATACAAAAGCAATTGCTGTGAAATAGCTAACCATGCAAAGGACATTAGGGAGAAGAGAAAGACAATATTTACAAGTCAGAGTCTGATCAGGAGACAAAGGTAATTGAAAGATTGAGGGGCAATCAACAAACACAAGCTCCCAGTGGCCAGGAAGGAAGGGTAAACCAATGTTATCCTACAGACCCCCTGGCACTGCATGTGGGTCCCTGAGTACCACCAGCAGTGACAAGAGTGATACCAGCGCACAGAGTCAGGAGGGAGAGGGGAGTAGCACAGGGTGTGGTCCAAAACCAAAAATAATAGTTCAGCTTTGGAGAAGTAATTTATTTTGAGTAGTTTTTATAATTCTAATTTGAGTTATTTTCATTATTCTAGATACTTTTAATTCTAGATATTCTAATAAATATGTTAGAATTTATTTGTAGGGTAATGACTATTTACAAATGAGCAATTTTTGGGTGTGTAGAAATGTTTTGTTTTAAACCTGACATTTTACAGATGTATTACATGGCATAATGTTTGCTCTAAACCTGACACTTTACAGATGTATTACAATGGCATAGCAGTAACATTCTGAAATTTGAATAATAAAATTGTAGGTTTTTAAAAAAAATTTTGGTCCACACCCGGCCATGCTCATGGATCACTCTTTTTTTTTCAAATTGAATCATCGTGGGCTACAGTTACAAAGCTTTCATGTTTGAGTTTCGGTCATACAGTGATCAAACACCCATCCCTCCACCAGTGCACGTTCCCCACCACCAATATCCCCAGTGTACCCCCCCTTCCCAGTCCTCCTCCTCCCCCCGTGGCAGTTCCCCCATACTTTCTCTCTCCTTTTGGACAATGTGGTTTTCGGTGCAGACACTGAGAGGCCGTCACGTTTGGTCCTTTATCTGCTTTCAGCACACATCTCCCATGCCAAGCGATCCCTCCAGCTGTCATTGACTTAGTGAAGGGGTCACTCTTGGCAGTGCTCAGAGGACTGGAATGGAACCCAGGCCGGCTACAGGCAAGGTAGGCTCCTTATCCCCCTCACGGTCTCTCCGGCCCCAGAAGTTCTGAGCCTGGAAAGCAGTGGCTCAGAGGGCGGATTCCAGCACACAGCAGGCCACTCGGCTGTGTGCTCTGTGCCCCTGGGCTGATGCGGGACGACTCAGAAACATCAGCCGTAGTGCAGAAGCAGGGGCCACCTCCAGGTTTCAGCTAGTTCTGGGAAGTTCTGTTTTGCTACTTTAGAGCATAGTGAACTCCTAAATAATTTTCTTAAATCATTGCATTGAAAAGAAATATTTATTGTCCATTGATAGTTTTCTAAAATGCCAGATTTTAAATGCTTTTGAATGAAAGGTATTTCATCAGTAACTATAAAACATGCCTTTCTTATAAACAAAAATCTGTAAATGGAAAAAGAGGACTCAGTACTGGTGTTGGTAGAGTAATATTGAGCTGGGAATCTTGAGTTGGTTTCAGTATATCAAGTAAACTGGTTTGAAAAGGCAAGCAAGTGTGTACTTGTATACTTCTAGTTCAGGCTTGTCATACCAAACCATTCTAATGAAAGAAAATAACGGCTTCTTTTTTTCAGTTGCAGTTTAAGGTTATGAAACAATGTAAATCCAACTAAGGAAACGAGATGCAAAACTCAGTGAAGAGTCTGCAAATATTTGTAATGTAAACAGCCTGTCACAGTGGCACCAAACAAGAGTGTCCATCCAGTACTGGCTGGCGTCTGCAGTGATGATCCGGGAGTATGAAGGACTTGTGGGAGAGTGTGTTACTTTCATCAGCACCAAGTACTCCAGTAAGTTGCCACCCGTAATATTCTGAGGCCATCCTTAGACAGTCTCACGTAGCGGCTGGCACTTGTAACAGCATCCATGGCACTTGTAACAGCATTTCATTTATGGCACTTCTGGGACACCTGGTTTCCCGTGACACCATCTGTGAGCAGTATTAGTGCTGTTGTGTTGTGCTGATGTTTCCTTGACACTTCGTCATCTCTTCATACCAACCTGGTCTCCAGCTGCCAGCTCTCAAGCCCCTTTCCTGATGGTTTCCTAGTGCTGATATGAGTTGGCGAGTCAGAATCCAACTAACTCCCTGGCATTTGATGCAGGGAAATTCTCTCACTGCTTAGTCAGAGTGATCCAGTGACCTGTTAAGGGCACATAACTAGTGCTGGGAGTGGGGGCAGGAATCTCGGTTTGAATAGGTAGTTTCTGCAGTCTAAATTGGAGGAATGCAAGGAGTTTCTTACTCCTATCAGCATTTACAACATAATTTAAAAAACCCTCTCCAGAGAAAAATGGCATTACCCCTTCATAATCTCACTGTATTCAAATTCACTTCCTACTTGAACAGAAGTGGTATCCTGAACACACTTTTTTTTTTTTTAACTTTCCTGGGTGCCCAACATGCCCCCACAGAACAGAGCAGAGAATGGAGGGATTCATGAGGCCAGGTGGGATGAATTCAGGCCACGCCTGTCCCAGGGCCTGTTTGCTGCAGGCACATGACACCTTCCAGGGATGCTGCACTAATAGTTCACATGATTCAGGGACATCACCCCGTGGCATGCAGAGGAAGTGGATCATACTGACATCTACTTGCACAGACCATGAAACAAGGCAAAGAATGGACCATGCAGCTGACATGCAGTGAGTGGAAGAGTGAGGCTGGGTCCTCCTCACATCTTGCCTTCAGTCTGACGAGAATGTTCAGGCCTGAGTGTGGCCAGATGCTGCTTTCTCTGTTACGGCAGGTGGCACCCTGCTTGGACTCGCCGTTCTTCCTGCCGAGGCCTGTGAGAAGAGCCTAAAGGAGAGCCAGGAGAGGAAAACTGCTGGACAGTCTGCAGAGAAAAGTGCTTGATTTCAGGCTGGTCCAAACGTTCCGAACTCAAGTCTTGGTGTCTACAAAGGACAGTGTCCCCCAGCACTGGGCTGGCCACAGACACACAGGCTGCACTCAGCTGTCAGGTGAGCGTCTGGGGTACAGGCAGTGGGACTGACAAAGGTGGTCTGGTGACTGGGTCTCTCTGCCTGCTGGTGTCAGGGTCCTTGGTTCCATTTGGGGTGGGGGTATGTGGCCTCAGGCAGGATGGTGATGTGTTCAGGACGCACATCCTGCTGTGAAGTCCAGCTCACTCAGTGGTTCATAGGTCAACGGTTCCTAGGAGCTGTATTCCAAAGCTTAATATTTACCATTCAGAACATTCTTTGGGACGTTTATTTTTGCCACACCCAGCAGTGTTAGGACTTACTCCTGGCTCTGTCCTTGGGGTCACACTTGATGGAAGCTGGGGATGGAAGTTGGGGCTTGGCCATGTGAAAGACAAACACCCTATCTGCTGTACTGCCTCTTCAGCCCCTCCTTGGAGCAAGTTTTAGGCATCAGAAATGTTTTAAAATATGTCAGCTATGATCGAAGGAGGTAAAGTAGTATGAGAAGAGGAACACCGGAAAATACCAAGATGGGCAGTCTCTGTTGATGCTCTTTTTGGGGGGTGGGAGAGTTGCACATTATTTGAAGGATTGATAAAAATCAAAGACTGAAGTAGATGTTCTGGAACTGATAGAAAAGCTAAAGGTAACCCCAACATGGACGCTCTGCCCTGGGGTCCTCCCTAGCTGTGGGGCGTGAGCATGAGTCGTGCCCCTGTCACTCATCCCAGAGCTTATCGTGGCAGGGATTCTCTGCCAAGCCCGATTCTCTAAGGCCTTCTCCTGCTCATCCAGGTGAGTCTCCAGGAAACCACACAGCTTGGGTCACTGTTGTCTGTGGTCAGTTTAGCTCCAGTACAGATTTTCCGAGCTTTTCTTGAAGTGTAACACACACTTCATTGCACTAGCCCGTTCTCCGTCATCATGGTTTGGTTGGTTTAATCTGGAAGGACAGTCCGACCACCTTGCTGGCTCTGCAGCTTCTCAGCATGTTCTCTCTCCTCACAAGATTGGTAAATATCTGACATAGTTCCCCAAAGCCACCTGGTGGCAGTTGTAAGACACCGTCAGGCGGACACAGGCGGCAAAGAGCCCCAGGTTGGCCTTGGAGGTTGATGGTGAGCTCCAAGTCCTGGACAGCAGCAAGGGGGCTGTGGTGCTGAGGCCAGGTGGTGATGGGGCAGGCTCTGAGGGGCAAGCGCCAGGAAGCCCCTGCATGGGGTGGGGGGAACCACTCGGTTTTTGTTTAGAAGTAACTTAGA
Organism: Sorex araneus; assembly: GCF_027595985.1. NCBI lineage: Eukaryota > Metazoa > Chordata > Mammalia > Eulipotyphla > Soricidae > Sorex > Sorex araneus. The sequence continues at coordinate 67,489,799 of NC_073311.1, forward strand.
CCCTACTACTCGAGGGGGGGAGAGAGAGAAGAAATTACAAGGAAGATAAATGAGTAATAAATTGTTTCAACTTTTATTATTTTCACTTACAATTCTGGCACTGACACTTTTTTAAAAAAGATTTATATTTAATGTAAAGGCTAAAATTCAATAAAATAAAAAACATTTACATATACATCACTCCATAAAATATATAATGCTTTAGATACAGCTGTAAGATAGAACAATTTTGAAGAAATGGATAATCATATTTAAGAGATATTCTATTTGTCATTATAGTAATAAATACTTTGACATATGAAATATTAAACACTATAATATATAACATGCAATCAGAAATGAAAATACACATTTTGAAATAACAGTTAAAGCATAAAACTTAAAAAAGTCTAGATGTACATTGTTCTAAATAGAAACTGGAACATTATAAATAAAAGGTATCATGACATCAATTAAGATATAGTTCAAAAGACAGAATTCTCTACTTGGGTTAGCATTTGTTCTCATTTTTTAAAAATCTTCAAATGAAATGACTACAAATTGTTTACTTTAAAACTTAGGTACTTGGGGGCTGGAGCGATAGCACAGTGGGTAGGGTGTTTGCCTTGCATGTGGTTGACCCGGGTTCGATTCCCAGCATCCTATATGGTCCCCTGAGCACCACCAGGAGTTATTCCTGAGTGCATGAGCCAGGAGTAACCCTTGTGCATCGCTGGGTGTGATCCAAAAAGCAAAAATAAATAAATAAAAAATAAAATTTAGGTACTTGCAAGCGGCATGGTCTATTTTTCTTTCTAAATTAAAATAAAAAAGGACAAATCTATTCATACACTGAAATAAAGATGTCTAAATAGCACTCATGAAAGATGGGTATGTATTATTCCTTAAATCAAATCACTCAAGTATAACACTCTTATACACATGAACATTTATGAGAATATTGTTTTATATAAAAAAGTAAAAAGAGGCTAAAGTGATCTTATGTGCTGCATTCTGAACGTCGTTAACACTCTTAGAAAACATGTAATGAACACTGGCACTTAAAACATTTCCTTTATGAGAGACCCTACAGAGTTGGTAGCAGGTAGCTGGTCTCACATTTAAAAATGAGTGCTGTTTCCAGGAAATAGCAATAGAGTTCACTCTGAATAGACAGCTAATAGATAGGGCAATAGAGCTAAATCAATTCATCAAATTAGCTGGACAGTACTGTACAGGAGGCTAAGAAAACTGAACAGAAAGTAACAGAAAACAGACCACTAAAGTTAATTCAGAGAACAATTCTGGGGCCTCTGAAGGAAACAGCTACATCTTCTCTTTGCAGTTTATCTTCAGTTAAATACATTTTGAAAATTTTACATTTTCAGAGAATAATTCTGGGCCTTTGGAGGGAGCAGCTACACGTTTTCTTTGTAGGGTACCTACAATGCAATACATTTTGATACAAAGCACATAGCCTTTTTTCTGCTCCTGGCCTGGTATGTCAGCTAACATTTCATTAAGCAAAAAGGTCTAAATTAGGTAACTGAAAATGTACATAAACGAAGGGAGGTTGTTAGTTCTTTACATAATCTTAGACTTGGCAGGTGGGGGGGTTGGGGGTGCTACGCCTGGCAGTGCTCAGGGCTTACTCCTGGCTCTGAACTCAGAAATCTCCTGGTGGGTTTGGGGAACCACGTGGGGTCTCAGGGATTGAACTGGGTCAGCTGTGTGCAAGGCTAGAGCCCAACCTGCTGAACTATCACCCTGCCCATAATTTTAGGTCTTACAACCAGGACCCAGATTATAATAAAACACCAAATTTACTCATCCGATATGCTGATGAGGACAAGTCACAGTGAGTGCCCACCTGCTGTCTAGAGGTGCTGTCCACTAATGTTATGGCTCTGGGCGACTCTCTCAGATAACCTAGGGACAGTATTTTTCTAGCATGGCGTCCTTCAGAATCTATGTATTATTAACAATAATTCAGTTTTTCTTTCTAATAGAAAGCAAAAGGACAAAGTTGTAAATTTTCCTATTTTTCTTTCAGATAATACAAATTCTGTTTGAAATTACAGTAAGAATATTTAAGTCATCTGCTTTAATGGATACCCTATTTTAAAGTCAATAATTTAAACTAGTATTTTCACTCTTTTTCTACTGAAATGTGTTTAGTGATTAAAAAAAAATTATGAAGGGCTGGAGTGACAGTACAGAGGTAGGGCATCTGTCTTGCACGCAGCCAACCCAGGTTCAATCCTTGGCATCTCATATGATCCCCCAAACATTGCAAGGACCAATTCCTGAGTGCAAAGCCAGGAGTAACCCTTGAGCACCCCCAGGTGTGACCCCCCCAAAACAAATATTTTTAAAAATTATAAAAAAGCCGTTGGTTAGCAAGTACCCCCATAGAACTTTCCAAGCAAGGAAGCGGTTTCTACTTGTGGCTCAGGACAGAATTTCCAAGGAAACACCTCTGGGGAGGAACCCCTAGGGAATGGAACCTAGACTGACTTATGTCGTCCATGTGTACACTAAAAATCACACTGTGGGTAATCAGTGATGAAGGTAGGAGAATTAAATGTAAAGTCAAATTAGTATTTCATCTTTAAAACCCTTTGGCAATCCATCTTGCCGTGTGTGCTCGGGCTGCGGGCGAGACACTGGACTCCTGTGAGTCTGGCCGGGTGGTCCAGCCAGCCGAGTGCCAGGGCCTGGACCCTCCCTCCCCAGCACTGCCCTGAACAGGGACACTCAGCGCATGGGGAGCGTACGTGGAAAGAAACACACAATTTCAGTTAAAAGCATCAGGTCTAATGGATTTCAAGATAAAGGTCAAATACATATATCAATTGTTCTACCCACTACACAGATGATGGGGTTATTTTCACACTGAAACAGTAACCAGAGGTGCTGTGACCCTAAAAGGTGTGTGGCATTTGGAAACTGAAAAACTATGACATGGAGCTTCTAATATTCTATAAATACTTTTACCTAAAAATAACACCCAATTTTATTAGGTTCCTTTTCTTCAAGTAGTAATTTGATTTTTACTAAAAATTATGTTACATTGTGCTCTGTCATACTTCAAAGATATATGGAATATTATCTTTCTTATTAAGTAACAAATAGTTCTTTAAAGAAAGATCAAGATCAAGGAGACTCAGGGAGGAGAAACTGGTTAATTTTCCCTGGAATCATGTGTATCTGTGGATATAAAGTTAAAAATACCCTTTGCTACATTAGCCATGTCCTGATTTAGGAAATAGTCAAGTTCCTGTGCATCCAGCCTAGCTGGTCATATAAGCAAGTGTAAAGTTAAGGCTGTATATATAATAAACAGAACTGAGGCAGCCGTCTGGGTGAATGGAAAAGCATCTTTGAAGAGGATCTTTGAAGATGATACTGAACTAGAATAGTTCCCCTCATCATGTTTTGATTTTCCTCCATTACAGTTATTTTTTGCCTTTTACCTATTGCAGAGTTAAAAATTTTTTTGTGGAGTACAAGTATCAAGGAAATAATCATTATTAAATCACATCTTTTCTAGGGATTCCCTTGGGAATCATTAAAGCAGCTAATTCAAGAAATAAAATATTAAAAATAATGAATTTATTATATGAAATAATTATTTGGGCTCCACCCAGATGTGCTGAGGGAATATTCCTGGCTGTTCTACGGAATAACTCCTCGTAGTATCGGGGTAACAAATGTAGTGCTGGGGTCTGCTGGGAAGGGCAGCATTCAAGGCAAGCATTGGGCCCCCACACCATCTCTCCAGCCCCTACTCTATTAAATGATTAAAAGGAGAAAATTTTTTTTGGTTGTTAAAGGATTTTTTTTTTGGCCAGTTAATTGCCCATTTAAGCACATAATACACCCCAGCACAGGTTAAGAGAATGAACTTCCTTAGTAGTATTCTCAGCTTTGATTACTATGAAAGGAACAAGCCAGATTTAAAAACAAGGGCTGGAGAGATAGTACAGCAGGCAGGGCACTTGCCTTGCACACAGGCAAGCTGGGTTCTAGCTCAAGCACCACCTGTCGTCCCGTGAACAATCCCAGGAATGATTCCTGAGCACAAGGCTGGGTAAACTCTGAGCACAGCCAAATGTGGTTCTCTCTTCCCCCACCTGCTCCCCCAAAGTGAAACAAGACATCTTGAACACAGGCAGAAATGTTGAATGTAGAGAGACCCACCTTTTAATTCCAAGGAGTACCTCATTAGCTCCCTGACCCCATGTTAAATGCACCAAACAGGCATTTCTAACCTACCACAGAAAACTCATTTGTATTTCCACTGTAACTGACATAAGCTTTATGGAATTTTTACACATATTATGCAATTTCTAATGTAAGAGCAGAAATGAGGGTTCACTGATGAATGAGCATTACTTTGTAGAATGGTGGGGAAGTTGGCATTTTATGAGATGTGCTACGTAAGAATTATTGGCTTCAACAAAAAAATCTCAATATTGATAATAATCCAAATCAAGTATATGAGAAAGAAACAGACCAACATATTTGTGAACTTTGACCCCCGCTCCCATTTTGTTCGGGAAAGTGAGAGTGAACAAAATAAAAACCAGTACTACTAAATCATAAATGTGATGATTCTTTTAGGATGAGCATGAAAAAAGCTAAGAAGGAAGCCCCACTATCTGACTGAAGATCAGTAATATCAGGTTTACTTCTTGCTTTTTACTTCCATGAATACAGCTAAAAGAAGAGAACTACAGGACTGCTTGATGCTATTCCTGTAACACAGCGAAGGCACAGAGAGTAGGACTCTAGAGTCACGGATGAAGGCATGCTGACCGTCGCTGATTTGGGCATGGACACACACTGACCCTGAAGTACAGGTAAAGATCTGGCACTATTTTGTGTTTACAATTATGTGATCACTTCAATCAGAAATCCATAAAAATCTAGCAATAAAAATACTTGCTGTAGCTTGCTAAGCTTCTCTGTGCAAATGTACACTTATCACTGATGCAAAAAATATGTAAGAAAATAATCCTTCAAATACCTGCTTTTTACAGTGTTCGAAAGAGTCCATGAAGTTTCTGAAGAACACTCAGATCTGAACTGGAGAAAGAAACCCAAATGTGTAAGTCAAAGGAGAAACGGACGATGGTACCCTTATAAAAGGTGCTCGGGATCTGCTGATGACAGGTGGAATGGCACTTCTCACAGCTGGTCACAGCCCAGCTACTGTCCTCAGGGAACCGCAGGGTCAGGAGGTGAGCGTGACGTGACGCACTCCGCGCCACACCGTACAGGACTTAGATCAGCACTGACTGGGCACTGAGAGAGACATGGGGTATCACTGAAGTCACTGGATATGATACTCACTGAACTCAGGAAGGAATCACACATTTGTTCTAGATTATGTAGTTTGAAGTCTTTGCAGATATTATTTCTGTGTCTTCTGTGTGGGCAGTTGTCTCCTCCTGAAGTCACTCCGGCGGGTTGGAAAGAGCCGGATGAGAAGCAGGGCAGTGAGGCCACATTTGCTGCTCTTACCCCAGGCCCCTCTGACAGTGAAGGACGGCACAGGGACAGCTACTCCACGTCAGAAGCATCGTTGTCAGAAAGATGGTAGTTACTCCCCTTCACCCGGATGTATTCAATGTACCTCCCTTCTTCGGAATCCGAAGCACCACATGTACAAAGCCTGTGGTCAAAGAGAGATTCAATTTCCTCTAACTTCTTCCCTTTGGTCTCTGGAAGACAGCCGTAGACGAAGAGGAGTCCCAGAGCAGCAAACCCAGCGTAAAGGAAGAAGGCGCCTGCAATTGGACAAACTCACGTTAGAGATGCAGGGTTGCACAGCCACTCGCTTTCGGGAGAAGGCTTGAGGCTTTACTCTCTGGTCAACCACGCCGTGTTCTGAGGGTTCTGACACAGGACCTAACTGAGACATCACTGCTGGCGTGGTTAGCCGTAACAGTCTAACCCCGAGAATAGACTTCACGTTAGCTGCCCAGATTCAAGGCCAGGAATGGTAAATGGACTCAAGGGTCACCTCTGCTTTGAAGGTTTTTTCCTCACTATTCTGGCAGGAGAATTCTCCCCTTGTGCTTTCCCGTAGCTGTTGGTGAGGCCCCTGGTGTGATAACCTGGCGGCCCTTCAGACCCTGCCTGTGGTTGGGTGAGACTCTCTGGTGGGCCTCCCCGCGGGTTGTGGTCTAGCTTCGTCCTGCACGTGGCCTCCAGCTGACATTGCCCCACTGACTAGAGCAGCAGTCACTAGCCCCACTGATGTCCTTGGCCCCTGTTTCAGTTGTTCATGCGTGTGTAGGTGTGCTCTGGGCTCTCCGTTCTCTTCCATGGTTCTGTGTGTTTACTTTGCGTGTACATGTTTAGTCTAATACCATACTGTAAAATGAAGACAGAACATGATAGCTTGGCAGTATTTGAAATCTGGTAGTGTGGTATTTATAGCTTTGTTATTATTTACTCAGGGTTACTTTGGTTATTAGGATATTTTGTGTTTCTGGAAGATGTGTGTGTGTGTGTGTGTGTGTGTGTGTGTGTGTGTGTGTGTACCACACAGGGAAATCAGGTGGATGCATCTCAATGGGATTATTTTCTTGATTTCTCCTTTTGATAATTTGTTAGTATTGTATATATACAGGGGCTGGAGTGATAGCACAGCGGGTAGGGCGTTTGCCTTGCATGCAGCCGACCCAGGTTCGATTCCTCCCCCCTGCTCAGAGAGCCCAGCAAGCTATGAAGAGTATCTCGTCCACATGGCAGAGCGTGGCAAGCTACCCGTGGCATATTAGATATGCCAAAAACAGTAACAACAAGTCTCACAATGGAGACATTATTGGTGCCCACTTGAGTAAATCGATGAGCAGCAGGATGACAGTGACAGTATATATACACAGAAATTGGGCGAATGAAAGGTAGGGAGTGCAATTTTATTTTAAAATATTTTATTGATCTTACTATTAGTTTACAATACTGTTTTGTTTCAGGAATTCAGCTTCATGCCTTGGTAGAAGTATATGCCACAAACCACTAATGTTAGCACCGTCCACCACTCTGGGGTAAATCCCTCTCGACCCACTCCTTCAACCTGCCCTTCCTTCCTGAAATCATCTTCTGTTACCAGGGCTTAAATGGTATTTTTCTTATATTTAGTTGGTTCGTATGTTTTGTTTATACTATGCATATGAGTAAAGTCACCTGGTATCTTTCTTTTTCTGACTTTTTGCTTAGCATTTTCCTCCAGATTCATCCATTTAGCTCCGACTTTTGCTTTATGCTCAGCAGCGGGGCTGGAAGCGCGTTATGTGCCATCACTCGCTGTCGCCTGCCCATGGCGTCTGCTCCCTCCCTTATGGTTAGTGCTTTCTGCTGTCTCATTCTACTTTAAAGCTTCTTACTCCAGGTAAACATATTTCTCAGTGTCTTTTCTTTTTATGTGGACAGTACTTTGGAAAGGAGGCAGTACCACTCCCCAAAGGGGCACTGAGTGGATTTTCCCCCTGAGAAGGCCGAATTGGCCGAGGGCCTCTGAGGTCAACGCTTTGGAGCAGGTCTGTCAGCAGTCCCCGTTCACCTGGGGAAGACTGTTTCTCCAACAGGTTGGATAGTCTGTCGAGGCAGAGTACTCCTGAGGGGCGTCTGCCTTCCCTCATCTCCTCTGGCTGGGGCTCGAGGGGAGGGCCTGACCGCGCTCTTCAGTCCCAGGGGCTTATTCTGCATCGCGCTCCGGGTCGCCCACTGTCTCACACTCTCTCAGAAGAGGAACCATCTTGGAGTTTCTTCACTTTTCCTAACTCTTGTTTTTCCTCTTCTTCCAGTTCAGCCATTTCTACAGTTCCAATGACCCTTTACCGAGCACGATAAAGAAAGGAGTCTGGTGCCGAGCACACGGTTCTTTGCTTCCTGAGATTCCTGACTTTCCATTCTGTGCTTGTGCAGACTGTGCACGTGACCGGGTTCCCTCAGGGCAGGTTTTTAGTTTCACTGTCTCTTAGATCCTACAAGTCCGAGGGTGGGGTGGTGAGGCCCGGTGGTGCCTCGGAACTAATTCTGGCTCTGCTCAGACGCAATCCTTGACAGTGCTCGGGGGAACATACGTGGTGCAGGAGATCAGAACCATGGTTGCGGCTCCAGACCAAGTGCCCCGACCCTTGTACTCCCTCTCTGGCCCCCAGTGCCACATCTTTAGTTGGATTTCTAGGTAATTATTATTCTTGTTCAGCATCTCCATTTTGTTGTGATTTCTAAATTGGCGTCCTGGGCCGGGAGACGGTCCTGAGGGCACTTGTCTTGCACAGTGTGGGCTGGGTTTGATCCCCAGCAGCCACAGGGTCCCTGAACAGTGCCAGGAGTAACTCCTGATCATCGCCAGGTGTGACTCCTCAGCCCTTTAAACACTGAGCTGGCACCCTGTGCCGCTTTCCTCTGGGCACGGACTGCCTTCTCTTCCCAGCAGGTGGCACTGTGGCCTTGTCTTGGGTTCTGTTGGTGAGGCAGAGGGGGCTGGCACTCCCCTGTCAGGGCTTGGGGGAGGAAGGCCTAGGCTTACAGAGTTGTGTCTTTCAGCACGACCACGTCTCTGCTGAGTTCCACAGAAAAGTCCTTTGCAGAATGTGGGAGCACCCAAGACCTTGTCTGAGCTGATTCCAGTAACTCAACACAGGCCATTTGCCATCACGCCAGCATTAAGTGGAATCATGAGGACACTTTCAGGATGAGTCTCAGTGAAAACACGAATGAGGAGGCCTCAGCAGAGTTTAGGAAGAAATAAAAATCTTGAAACAATAACAAAACAAAAAAAGTAGGTGTAATCAAAAAACAAAATGCTGGGGTGTATATTTATGAAATCAGGATTTTAAACATAAACTATCTATAAATCAACATGTAGATAAAAAATGTCACAAAGAAACTCACAAGCCCATAAAAAACCACTAAGCTGAAACTGTTCTTCCAGCCAGCAGTAACGTCAGGGGCCAGGTACAGGCAGTTTACCTTATTACAGAAGCAAAAGCCTACTTCTCACTGCACGCTTCTGAGAGAAACCTCGCTGTCCCTCTTAAAATTTTAGCATGTGGTTCGGCATCAGTTTGAGAGAGAGGAGCTTCACTATCAAAATCTGACCATGCGAATTTTCATTACTTGGCCTAAGGCTTTCTATAAAAAGAGCTTCCTTGGGATGTTAGTTTATATTTAGTATTCAGAAGTGACTAAATACTTTTAAATGTTATCTTATTGTAAGTATATCACAAAGATAAGGCTCATAAAAGCCCCTTTTGGGTCAGATGTGACCCAAAAGGGGTTACTCCTGGCTCTGTACTCAGGAATAATTCCTGGTCTTGCTCAGGGGACCACCTGGGATCCTGGGGATTGAACCCAGGTCGGCCACATGCAAGGCAAACACCCTACCTGAGGTACTATTGCTCTGGCCCCAACTGGTAAAAAAATATGAGCATCCCAAATACCTAGTTTCAAATACCTTTTCATAAAAATATTCCTAACAACCTGAGTGTCTGTGCGGACAGAGAGGAGGTATGTACTGTAGGATATCATTGGTTTGTCCTTTCTCCCTTGCCACAGAGTTTGGACTTATCTGGTAATAATCTCTAAACAATTCTAGACAACATTGGTTCCCCTAATCAGACTCTGTTAATTTGTAAGGTCAGGCCTTGCTAGGACACTGAACTTGTATTGTAAGTTAATATTGCCTTGCTCCTCTCCTCATGTCTTTTGAATAGTTTACTTTAGAGCAATATCCTTTTTGTATGGACAAAGAAAGACAGTTGTGAATATGCTTTGGTAACATGGGATTTTATTGGCTTCGAATATTATTCACTCCCGGGCATCTGCTTTCTTGACTTAAGCCTCAGCTGCCCTTACTTCCTAGCACCCCCAAAAGCAGGGTCCCAATGAGGGACGGGACGGACCCAGGGCAAGCGGTGAGTTATGTGCTACCCTGGCATCGAGATGGCCTGGCCAAATTGCCTAATGCTTAACTATATGTTAAGAACTTGGTCATGGGCATGTCATGTCATAATCCAAAAGCAATGACGAGACTAAGGCCCTACTGGGATAGGAAAGACTAATCTGGCCTGAGCATTGTAGTCTGAGATCGAGATGACCCCAAGAGAGCAATTCTGTAAGCTTAATGCATCTCTTGCTATGTCCATACAAAATGATTAATATTATGAATGTTTATATGTTAGTTGGACAAGGAGAGGAGAAACATATCCATGGGATTCCGCTCTTGGGTGGGTGTCCTGCTGAAAAAGAATCTGTCCTAGAAGAAGCATCCCCTGAGGGAAAGAACTTTACCCCCATTGATGGTGACCACACCTATGTGTAAGCCCCAACCCCTCATGCTGGGGGATTTAACTAGGCTGTGAGAGTGGGCTGGGGGCCAGTCCCGGGTCCAGTCCCAGAGCCAGATCTGGAGAAGCTAGATCCAGATCCAGATCCAGAGCGAGAAGGAGAATGAAGTAGCATGGGGGAGGAAGAAGCAGGAGGAGAATCGGAGGAGAATGGAGATGGGAATGGAATAAACTGCAACTGAGACCAACCAGCCTGCCTCCGTTCCTTCCTTCACCTTCCTCATCATCGCCATCAACCTCCCCGGGGTGGGGAAAGTGGCTGGAGACTACTGAATGCGGGTGGCGGGAGAGACAGCGCAGCTGCCCAGTGCCCGCAGGGTAGTACCCCGCGTGGCCCCCTCTCCTCTCTTTCCTTTCTTCTTTGTGTTTTTACACATGTACACGCCCTGGGCTCATACAGACTCGGCCACTCCCAGCAAGGGTGGACTGAAAAAGAGGCTCAGTGAGACGACTCCTAAGGAGAAAGACAAACACCGATTTCCCCGAGGAAGAAACAAACACTGAAAATAAACATCTGGGCCTAAGACCAACGAGTGTGATCAGAGGGAAGAATGGCGGTTGTGGTCACCCTGAACAAGCGATGCACACCTGAATCTGTCTAATCAGGATGCAGGCGCTCCAGAGAAACCCACACGGGGCTGTGGTGCTCAACAGCAGTTTATAACTTCATAGCAAAGGATCAGATAAATAAGGAAATAAAGACCAATTCGACATGCGCAGAGGGAGGAAGAACAGATTTTCCTAATGTATCCTTAGATTTATCATTTGTCTACAAAATTCATTTGTTCATTTATTCATTTAACGTCATCTCACTGTTAACAGATGAACAGGTTCCCCTTGGAACACCAGGACTGTCATGTGAAACAGTGTTGGCCGGAGCTCACTCTACGGTCCGGTCCTGGGTGCTGACCAGTACAATGCCCAAAGTAGGGGGAGAAGTAGGGTGCCAAGGAAGGGAATCATTAGGGCCTAAGAGGGCGGGGGCTGAAGCAGTGGGGTAGAACTCAGTCCCAAGTATCGAACATTGTCTTCGTCCAGTGCTGACAGGCGAAGCAGCTGCTCCTTCCCTTCCCGAGCCCCTCCTGACACTGGGTACGACCACTCAGCAGCCCACCGTGCAGACAGCACAGCGGGGGCTCTTCCCCTGTACCGTGGGCCCTGTGAGACCCCTCCCCACGCAGTGCCTCAGCCCAACATCGTGCCCACATTGTTCTCCTGACTCTGATTAAACCACGGGAAGCAGCTGGGGAGAGGGTGGTGAGGAGGGGGGAGGGGAAGTCAGAGCAGTGGTCTGCAGCCACTGAGGGGGGGGTGAGCGGCAGTGCTGCTCAGAAATGACGGTTCCCCTGCCAGTTCCAAGGCCCTCGGGAACAAAACACCCAAGAAAAATTTTATACAGCTGTCCCATCCCTATTCCCTGGGGACAGAATCTAATCTCCCCGCCCCCCCGTGGGTGCCTGAAACCACAGACAGTACCAGACCCCTCCAGACCCCCTCCACAGACTGGCCCGTTCCCCCATGCACATACACTTGTGATGAACTTAATTCACGCATCAGGTACAGTCAGATCACCTACAGTTATGACAGTGCTCTAGAATGATTCTGTGACTGGCTTCTCAAAGGTCTGTAATACTTGGTGGCACAATGTGGCTGAAGCAGAAGGCAAACCCTTGAATATTCGGGGGTGTGTGTGTTCCTGTAACAGCAAAACCAGAGGTCCCCACACCCGGCTCTGCTCAGGGATCACTCCCCGAGAGCTTTGGGGAACATGTGGATTGCTCGGGACACACCCAGGCTGGCATGTGCAGGGCAGGCACCCAGCTCGCTGCACTCCCTCTAGCCCAGCGGTGCCCACGCTTATGACGTGACCTCCTGCCCCTTTCAGAGAAATCACTCACCATCTCCCTTCCACTGGGAAATCTACTTCCTTTAGATGAACACTCTGCCCGCCCCCTGGGCCATCCAGCCCCTCCTCCCTGGGGAGGGTGCGGTGCCACCCGCTCTAGGAACACTGCTCTGAGCCAGTGCGGCCTTCTTCCCCCCGGACCTCCCTTCCAACCTCGTTCTCTCCTGTGGTCCTCCGTCCTTCTGGCTGGGCCTCCAGGTACATGGTTTCACCCGTGGCCCCCTTGGAATATCCAGGGACTGCATGCATGGCCACATGGCCCCGGGCCGGGAAATGCTGCCTGAGACGCTTGTTACACCAGAGCAGAAGCAACGTGTGGAAAGATTTCCTCTTACCGTAGTATGTCAGGTATTCTGCTGTGTGTAAAAACGTCAGCGAAACCAGGACGTTAAAAATCCAGTTCACTCCAGATGAACATGCATTTCCTGTGCTTCTTGCCCAGAGGGGGTAGATTTCAGAATTCACAGTCCAAGGCATTGGTCCCATTCCTGAAATACAGAATAATATCGAGTAAAGCAGCAGGTAATTTGAGAAATAATAGTTTTCCTCATCTAAAAAGAGAGTACTTAATTCACAGTAATAACAAATTCTTTGTTTACCAGGTGCGAAGAAAACAAGATATAAAATGAGGCCCACGAGAGCAGTCCAGGAGTAAGGGGTGGGGCAGAAATTGTAAGCCCAAAATACATCTTCTGTTTTGAACTTGGTTTCATTTGCACACCTGGAAAAAATGCAATGTAAGTATCAAGTTAGTGTTTCATGTAGTTAAATAAACTCAATGTGATCATTTTGGTAGAATTTGAAAATTCCTTTACATCACTAATGAATAGAGTCCAACTTTTTTTTTTTTTGCTTCTTGGGTCACACCTGGTGATGTTCAGGGTTACTCCTGGCTCTCGCACTCAGGAATCACTCCTGGTGGTGCTTGGGGGACCATATGGGATGCTGGGAATTGAACCCGGGTCGGCCGCTTGCAAGGCAAACACCCTATCGACTGTAGGGCTGGCTATCACTCCAGTCCCAGGATACAACATATTAAAGTCAGATTCTCTCTCTCACACACACAGGAATGTAGCTCAGTGGTATAAAGTGCTTGGCTTCTGGAAGATCTAGGTGTGACCCTGAAACCACAAGAAAATCATATAGTATTAGAAAGCAACTGTTTTGTTTCTGCTTTTGGGTCACATCCAGCAGTGCTCAGGGCTTACTCCTGGCTCTGTGCTCAAGGACCGCCCCTGGCAGTGTTCGGGGACCATATGAGTGAGTGCCAGGGATTGAACTGGGGTCAGCCAGGTGCAAGGAAAATGCATCAACCCTATGTTATTTCTCAAGCCCCTCACACAGCTTTTTGGAATGATACAATTCAAGAGCAACGCCAAGAAATACAGGATGTATTCCTGTAAGTTATCCCAGAAGTCAGATGATTCCTAGTTTCCTGAAGACCAGGTTACACAAGCCCCCTGAGAGCAGGTTCAGATGGAAATACTTCAGGAATCAGAATTAAGAGGAAAAAATAGTTTAAGCACGTGATTTACAATCCTGGTAATAGTTTCAGTTTATAATGTCCCAACTCCAAACCCACAACCAGTACCTGCACCCTTCCACCAAGATCCCCGGTGACTCCCACCCTCACCCTCCACTCCACCTCCGAAGCACAGTGGGCCGTACTTCCCCTCGGGCACTACAGAGGGAGGCTGAGGCCGCAGCAAGAGATCCGGGCTGTCCCCAGGGAAAGAGCGTAGGATTTCCCGTCATGTGTGGCTCCTGCCTCTGACAGCCCGTGTGCCCCTCTGGAAGGCACTCAGAGTGAAGCTGCATCAGGACGTTCCCTGCCAGCCCTCTGTCCCCGAGGGCCAGGCCCTTTCCAGGAGGCCCCATGCAAACTAGTGCCAGCACGCAGATGCCAGGTGATGGTCCCCATGCGGAGGTGCAGTGCTGCCAGCTCCCAGTTGCCCTTACGCAGGCCCAGTCTTACCCCTGGAAAGGCAGTCTCAGCTGGCTGACTCTGAGGGCCGCCCAGTGAGCCCCACGCTTCAGAGAGGTGAGTCATGTGGGCAGACCCAGGGGCAAGGCAGGGCATGGGGCTGCCCTGCAGCTCACTGTCCACACAGCCACTCAGCAGCACTGCAGAGCCCAGGGGCCTGTTCCTGCCTGGGCAGAGGTGCTCACCGCACAGGGAGACGGATGCCCACTTGCACACATCCATGGCCCAGAGCCCTGCGGGGCACTTACTGGAACATCGCCACCAGTTCTGTGGGGAGCATGGGGTGAGTCCAGCTCTGCATTGAGTCCCCAGAAGGGGGATCGCTCGGACTTGTTTGAAAAGCGCAGACAGGACTGGAGAAAGATGACAGGGAACAAGGTGGTTGCCTTGCATGTGGCTGACCTGGATGAATCCCCAGAACTAAACACGGTTTCCCTGGTCTCCGCCAGGAGTGATTCCTGGGTGCAGAGCCGGGGTCAGCCGTGAGCATCCCCTGGTGTGGCCCAAAAACAAAGGAAAAGGAGAACCAAGGCAGAGGGAGTAATGTGTGCGGAGCCTGAGAGGCGAGCAGGAAGCACTTCTGTGAGCACGGCTGGCCTGCGGTATATCCCAGGGCCACTGGGTCAGGGCAGACACAGACCGGAGGCACAGTGGGGACGCCCGCAGAGGGACACAGAGGCACTGAGGCAGGACGGCTGCTGGAGGGAATGTCCTTGTCTCTGCTGCCACCTTGGGTACACCTTGGGTACAAAACTGGCATCGTTCCTGCTCTGGACTAATCTCAAAGGCAGGCAGCTGACGAGAGCGCGGGGAACAGAGAGGATTTGACAGGAGTCGGCTGACATTTCCCGCCCCAGCCCAGCCTAATTTAGTGAGTTGCTTTGGGAGTTGCTCTGCATCCCCGAGTGTCGGGATTTAGTCTGTGCACAGACAGAGGAATGCTCAGGAGG
This sequence comes from Sorex araneus, assembly GCF_027595985.1. Taxonomy (NCBI): domain Eukaryota; kingdom Metazoa; phylum Chordata; class Mammalia; order Eulipotyphla; family Soricidae; genus Sorex; species Sorex araneus. The sequence continues at coordinate 67,504,988 of NC_073311.1, forward strand.
CCGAGCTGCTTGCACGGGAGGCGCTCCAGCACCGGCAGACAGGCAGGGGTCACAGTGCCATCTCTGAGCCGGCGAGGAAGATGCCGGTTATACCCTGCAGCCGCCTGTCGGGCACTTGCCATCAAGCATTCTGTCACTCTCGGGGCATGATGGACCACAGGTGGGGGAGCGCCACAAAGTCACATCGTAGGAAGTGGAAAGAGCTCACTAGTGAACAGAAAGAAGGTTCCTCTGGTGACTTTAACAGGTAACCAAAGCAAATGATACGCAATTAAGGGTGTCCTGAAGGTTGGCGCCCGGCCTCAGGGATGACGCTCCAGCATCGTGAACACAGGCTTGCGCTTCACACTCTTACGGCCGTAAGACCTGTCACTGGTCTGATGTCACAGGTTTCATTCCGACAAGTTTAATTCCAGTCTGCAGCCACAGGGCTCAGAATTCCAAACATTTAGCACAGCAATTTTGCTCTTGAAGATGTTAAAATTTAAATTGTAAAAGAAAATCTCTGTCAAGAAATGGAGCTGGCACTGTTTACAATAGCCAGAATCTGGAAAATACTCAAGTGCCCTAGAAGAGATGACTGGTTAAAGAAACTTTGGTACATCTATACAATGAAATACTATGCAGTGGCTAGAAAAGATGAAGTCATGAAATTTGCATACAAGTGGATCAACATGGAACGGATCATGCTAGGTGAAGTAAGTTTAGAAAGAGAGGGACAGACACAGAAAGATTGCACTCATCTTTGGAATATAAAGCAACAGAATGGGAGACTAACACCCAAGAATAGTAGAAATAAGTACCAGAAGGTTTGTTCCATGGCTGGGAAGCCGGCCGCACATGCTTGGGGAAAGGGCAACTTAGAGACCCCAAGTAAAGGGGGTCTGGCGGATCCACTTGGGATGGGAGATGCAGGCTGAAAGTAGACTATAGACTGAACATGATGGCCACTCAATACCTCTATTACAAACCACAACACCCAAAAGGAGAGAGAGAGAGCGCAAAAGGGAATACCCTGCCACAGAGGTGGGGTAGGAGGGATGGGGTGGGTGATGGGAGGGATACTGGGATCATTGGTGGTGGAGAATGGGCAGGAATGGGCAGTGGTGGAGGGATAGGTACTTGATCATTGTACAAATGAAATGCAAGCACAAAAGTTTGTAAGTCTACAACTGTACCTCATAGTGTTTCACTAATAAAAAAATTTAAAAAAATAAAAAAGAAATGGAGCTGGCAATAGACTTCCAGCCAAAAGAGGTTCAAGATGAAGCTGGGGCATGTAACGATCACCACTGTGTACGCATTCAACAAGGAAGTGCTACAGCATACACAGCAAAGACAAACTGACTAAAGGGGGTCATGACAGCAACACAGACTCCCACACCGACCTTGGAATGAACAGATTGTCCAGACAGGAAAACCACTTCCAACTAAAGGCCTTACTGCACCCAAGTAATCCAGAAGACATTCCTCTCACGTGCATACGTGGCCATCGCCAGGGCAGGACACAGGCTGGAGACCAACATGCCTCAAACAATGTGTGAAGTCTGAAATTATATCAGACATTTCATAGTTGTATGGAAGTTAAAACCAAAGAAGGGAAGAAAACCAATATTTTCTGGAGAATTAACTATATGCTATTGAGCAGCCATTGGGTCAATGAAGAAGTTGAGTGTGAGAATAAAAACTAGGAAATGGATGGAAACAGAGACACCTTATCAGAATCTAAGGGAGGGCAGCAAAGACAAGTACAAAGAGGGCAGTGTAGTGTAGTAATACACATCAACTTCAGGGAATAAAAAATACCACAAGTTAAGTATCTGAGTCATACACCGATGAACGAGAAAAAGGAAAGTAAAGCAAAAAGTCAGTACAAGGAAGAAAATGATAACAATTGGAGCAACACCTAATGAAATACATAGAAAAGTCAATTCCAAAGATCAACAAAACCAAGGGTTGGTACTTTTTGCATGTGTTTTTTTCTGCTTGTTTTGGGCTGGCAGTACTCAGGGCTTACTCTAGGCTCTGTAGTCAGTCAGTCCCTGCAAACCCAGGGAATCTTATGGGGTACTGAGGGTCAAACGCAGATCAGACCCAGGCAAGGCAATAGCCTTACTCACTGTACTATCTAGCCCCAAGGGTTGGTACTTTGAAAAAAGGTTTTAATACAGTATATAAATACAAAATATGAGTGCTTCACGAACAATTACATGGTAACAAGTCACACGATGTAGGCTAAATTGACAAATTCTTTGAAACTTGATATTCTAAGATTGAATCAAGAAGAAAAAGAAAAAACTGATCAGGCCCACCAGAAATCAGAAGCTCAAAAAGGAACCTCTGCCTGTGGCTCTACCTTTGCAGGTGAGATTAATCTCTGGCTGACATCACTGGCCCTCCTCAGAACTTCAGTCTGGCAGGGTCCCAGCAGCCTCCACACCCAAACTCCACCATATCAGTGGGCCTAAGCCACATCTCCTGAAGCAGCAATGCAACAGATCGACTCAGTAAATTTCACAATGCTCACGGTTATACTTAGGTGTCACTGGGTGAAAACATTTAGAGAAATCAGTATTCCAGTATTACTATCCAGGAAATTGAAATGGTAATCAGAAGTCTCTCCTAAAATAAAAGCCCAAGCCCAGATGGATTTACTACTGAGTTCTTTAAAACCTTATGCCAATCCTTCTCAAGCTTTTTCAGGAAATTTAAGAAATGGAAACACTCCCAAACAGTTTCTATCAGGCAAATATCACCCTGATACCAAAAGCAGACAGAGATACCACCAAAAAAGACAACTACAGGCCAATATCCTTGCTGAACACAGATGACAGACCTTCAACAAGACAGGATCCGGTAGTCCATCAAAAAGATCATTACCAAGTAGGAGTCATCTCAGGAAAGCAAACATAAGTCAACCAACATACTACATCATGTCAATGAAAGAAATAAAAATCATATGATCACATCAACAGATGCAGAGAAAACATTTGGCAAGATACAGCATGCACTCATGATAAAAAAAAAGAAACCTCTTAACAAAATGGAAATTGAAGAAATTTTTCTCAATATAGTCAAAGCCATTTACAAGCCCACAGCAAACATTATACTCAATGGGGGCTGGGGGGGAAGCCTTCCCTCTAAGATCAGGCACAGGACAAGGTTGCCCACTCTCGTCACTTCTATTCTATATAGTGCTAAAGTACTTGCCATAGCAATTGGTAATAAAAGTTATCAAGGGAATCCAGATAGAAAAGGAAGAACTCAAGCTCTATTTGCGGATTACATGATACTATACTTATAAAATCCTAAAATCAAGTGGAAGCAAAGATAAACAAATGAGAAGACATTAAATTAAGAAGCTTCTGCACCTCAAAGGAAATGATGAAGAGGGGACAAAGACAGCCCATGGAATGGGATCACAGATATATAAAGCTGTATCACTGGTACAACTTTACAAAAAATACCCAACCCTATCAAAAAATGGGGATAAAATCTTATGTGGGGTGGGGGGCAGGAAGGGGTCCTCGGGACACTCTGGCGATGGGTCTGGTGCTGGAATAATGTAGGAAAAGTGTGACTGACAGTATTGTGAGCTCCAGAACTTCAATAAAAATGGCTTTAAAAGCCTGAAACCAATCAAAACCCTCACAAAAAACAGAAGCCTAGGGTCAGGTGGCTGAACAGGGTAATTGTTACACACTGTCAAATAAGAATTAGTAATGCCTATTCTTCTAGAAGCCTTCTGAAAAGCTGAAAAGGCTGTGAAATTTCCCAACGCATTCCATAAAGCCAATTATAATCCCAACTCCAGCACTAAGCAAAGACATCAAAGAAAAAAACAAAGATCAGTCAGTATTCTGATGAATACAGATGCAAAAGTCTGCAAAAGATTCATATTCCAAAATCAAGTTGTAGGGGCTGGAGCGATAGCACAGTGGGTAGGGCGTGTTTGCCTTGCATGCGGCCAACCCGGGTTTGATTCCCAGCATCCCATATGGTCCCCTGAGCACCGCCAGGGGTAATTCCTGAGTTCAGAGCCAGGACTAACCCCTCGGCATCGCCGGGTGTGACCCAAAAAAAGCAAAAAAAAAATCAAGTTGTATTATTCGAGATATACAAGTAGGAGGTCAACATACCCAATTCAATAAGCTTGATCCAACAGATGGACAAAAGTCATATGATCATCTCAACAGATACAGCAATAGCACTTGACAAGATTCAACATTCTTTGATGATTACACAACAAAATGATAGATGGAAAATATATCAACATAATAAGGAGACCATATGTGACAAATCCACTGTCACTGTCATCCCGGTGCTCATCGATTTGTTCGAGCGGGCACCAGTAACATCTCTCATTGAGAGACTTATTGTTACTGTTTTTGGCATATCCTGTACGCACGGGTAGCTTGCCAGGCTCTGCCGTGCAGGCTCCATACTCGAGGTAGCTTGCCGGGCTCTCTGAGAGGGGTGGAGGAATCAAACATGGGTTGGCTGCATGAAAGGCGAAAGCCCAACCACTATGCTATCGCTCCAGCCATGACAAATCCAGTCAGCATTATATCCAATTTTGAAAAATGGAAGGATTTTACTCTAAGACAAGGATATCCACTCTTATCACTACTACTCAACAGTGTTGCAAATCAGTAGCTAGAATAATTAGACAACGAAAAAAATACAAAAGGTACCCAAACATAAAGCAAAACTCTTACTGTGTGCAGTCAGAAAATTCCAAAAGACTATCAAAGACGATCTAAAAACACTATTTGAAAATAACAGATGTCTACAGTAAAGTACTGGCAGTTTATAAAATTATCATCCCCAAATCAGCTGCATAGCTATACACACGGCAGAAAGAAAGCCAGAAAATAATCCCACTCATAATTGATGCCCCAAATTACATGCATTGCCATAAATTTAACCAAAAGAGCTAAAGAAGTCAACAAAAAAATATTAAGACAATTTGAAGAAAACACTCACAAAAGAGAAAATATTCCATGTGCATATATTGAAAGAATTAACATTGCTAAAATGGCCATACTACCCAAAGCAATATAATGACTCAATGAAATCCTATCAGAATCCCAAAGCATTCTTACAGGAACAGAACGGAGAAACTCCCACAAAAAATACTTTAAAACAAAATATCTCAAATAGCAAAATACACTTCTAAGAAGAACAAAAATGGAGATGTCATACTGCCTGACTTCTGGCAATAACACAAAATGACAGTAATTAAAACAACATGGCACTGAAATAAAAGAAGATGACAGAGGTCAGTGGAATAGTACCAAGAACAGACCCACACATACATGGACATGGCAACTAATTTATGGCTTGCCAGAGACATGGATGACACAAGGAAAACGTCTTCAACAAATGGTGTGTGAATGAAACAATGATCCCTCTGGCCAGACTGGGACAATCAGGTCCTGACACACGATTCACACTGACCGACTGCAGCACGACACTCCTCAGACCTGACTCACATGGTCCCTCTAGCCTGCACTGTTTGCAGAGCAAGAGGCCAGGAGGAGGAAGGAGGGGGTAGACCTCTGGGGGGGCTTGGCAGAAATCCAGCTGACTGTCCTACAAACCTGTAAGGCGGTATATGATCCTCAGGTCGCCCCTAATTACATGCACGATCTGATTGGTCTTTCCAATTGGAATACCTCACAGGGTGTAACCCACAGCAGGAACAACTAAGGGGTGGGGATACACACAGGTCACTCTTGGGCATACCTCAGAAGAATGAGAAGCAGAGAGAAAAGCAGTGAGCAGTCCCTGATGAACACAGAACTGAGAGGCAAGGAGAAGAGTAACTGAACCCAGGATGCTGAGGTTCCTGTTTCTGAGGCTGGTGCAGTTCGTAGAGATACACCAAGACAAGCTGTTATCAAAGGAGCTATTTAGTAAGAGAGTTGTTACACAGAAAACCTCTGGTTCATAAGAACCACTGTCCACAAGACCCCAGAGTGGTTAGTTCAGTACCTTCGCAGCCATATGGAGAGCTCTACTGAAATACAAAGTTTTGGGACAACAGACATCAAGATTACAGACTGAAGGTAACCAGAATGGAAGTTCTTCTCTCAAGGCTGTACTGATGGCCCTGTGGGATCTGCCTCTTCAAGGCAGCCACTGAATTTCTAGGGTGAAACACAGGGGCTATGCCTGACACAAGACTAATGAAGTCCTTGGAGTTCAGCTAACATTCAAATGAGGCCAACAGGACTGAGGGCTTCCTCATCGTTATACATTTCCTTCCTAAATGCACGTCCCCTCTGTGTACTTCTCTCCACACTGCCCGAGGGACCCTCCTGAGCAGGCAGCCGCAGGGGATGGAACCAGGCTACTGGTCTACACAGCAAAACTAGTCCAAGTGTTGCCCACATGGGTCAGGCCAAATGCAAGCCCTGTAAAATTCACAGCAATATTAGGGTTTCTGTACTCCCTCCTCAGCAGGTCTGGGCTGGCACCTGTTTTACGCTGCTGTATATTCTGGTGTACTCAGCACAGGTTTTGTGTCCCTTCCTTGTACATGCTTATGAAAGGCAGTGATTCCACCTCCTCCATCACTAGGGGTTACCTGAGCAACAGCTCTTGGCCTTACCTGGGTGCATACTCGCACTCAGCCCTGCCCCAGAAGGCTGCGACCCCCTGCCCTGCTACCTGTATTCCCAGAAGCAGTGGCTCTCCGCCCACCCTCAGGCTCATGCCCACAGGGCAGTCGTTCTGGCCTCTGCCCCTGGTGTCACCCAGGAGGCCCTGGTTGTCAGCTCGGCCTCATGGGAGGTGTGGGGAGGCAGAGAGAATATCTCGGTCTCCTCCCCTGATCCTGAGGAAACTGGCTCCACCTCCTCCCTGTCACAGAGGTGCAGTGTCCCCACGAAGAGTGCCTGATCTCGGCCCCAGGTGCTCGCTCACCAGGCAAAGACTGTGCGTCCCCTTTCACTTTCCAGGCCCCTGGGTAAAAAACACTTCGTGGGGCTCCTGGCACCAGACTGCTGCTACTGCTTCTGAGTCTGCACCAGCAAACGCAGTGAAGTGGGCTCAGCAGACCTCCCAGCTCTGGGGGGAGATGCCTCCTCCAGTCTCTGGCCTCAGCCCCCAAGGCTACTCTGGGGGTTTTCTCGAGATGGGGACACATCCGTGGGTTTCCACCATGCTTGAGGTTTTTATCTCCTGCTGGTGGTTCTATGCAGAACAGTCATGGCTTGCTACCCATGAGACACTGGTTCTGTGGTTCACGGGGTTATGGACTTTCACCTACTCAGTGGTTTCCTGACGACCCCTGGAAGTAGGGTCCCCTCATTCATGGATTCCTACCCACCTGGCCACAAGAAGTCTTGGGTTTGGTGACAGATACGACGCCTTGAACAGAGACGCCTCTTCTGCTTATGTGTTTATAAATCATAATGCAAGACCTGCCCAAGTTATTAGGGAGGGTCTTCAGAAATAAGCTTTGGGTCCCCAGGTTCAAGGACAACTCTTAAAGTTGTCTGTTTTTGTCTCTCACAACCCAAAACAGGAGGACTGAAGGATTCTCAAGAGGGACAAAAGGAGATTAACCTCCTGGGAACTGCCCCAGCTGCCTCTGGGCTTCCCTGTGCCACCTCAATGGGAAGGCGTACCCAGGTGCTGCCACCAGGAAGGAGGGAAGTGCCCAAACAAGGAGAAGCCCCACCAAGCCCTGCCAGCAGTGTGGAAAGGGTCACCGGGTGTGTGGCTGTCCTCCGTGATAAAGAATGTTGGGTCGGACAGTCAGATTAAGTGATCTTACCAGAGGACAGCTAGGAGAGACTCCCAACAGCCAGTGTGTAGAAGGGGACCAAGGAGGACACTAGAGGTGGCAGCAAAACCACTGACTGTCTCGGACATGGGAGCATCCAGCTCAGTTTCAAACTCCTAATCTTGACCCCATCCCCCTAAGACCAGCAGGTGACTGGGTCCCAGGCAGCTACGTGACACCACTCTATCCGTCCCCTTTGCTGTGTGGAATGAGCATCTTTTCTGTCACCCCTCACAATGAGGACACTCGTCTCCAAACCCTGGAGCGTACATATGCCAGTGGACTTGACTGTCTGCTAGCCCTCTGTTCGCCGGTGCAGCTCCTTTGTAGAACAAGGCATCCGAAAGTGCAGCTATTTGGCAGCCCCCCAGGAAGTGAGGGAACCATGCTCGACCCACAGGGTGTTCACAGGACCGCGGACATACAACACACAACGATCTCTGACTGTGGTACGCGAGTCTCCTATCAAGGAGCAGACACTTCTCGCCACACTCCTCCAGGCAGATGACAGCCCACACTTCCCTGTTTGGTTGTGTCTGGGGGTCACACCAGTCAGTGCTCGGGGGCTGCTTCTGGAGGTCCTCAGGGAAGACGCCGTGTGCTGACTGGATTCAGGCCTCCTGCACTCACCCTCGACGTCCCTCCCCAGCAGCTCCACCCCTACCGTGTTCTTCACATGAGACTCTCAACACGGAGCGTCTAGCCACCTCCAGGAGCTTTCGGATAGTCTATGTCCGAGTATGTGACTGTCCCTCGAGAGTCACCCTCTCTTCCCTCCGGAGATGTACCAGGCACCTGCGCCGGCGTGCCCCGTGCTTCAGATCAGCGGCTGGCAGCTGCTCCTGACTGAAGTTAAACTGCAGCTTCCAGGGTTCTAGCGTGTCGCCCCGGCAGCGCCTCCTGTGTCTGAGCCACTGGAGCCCCCAGGGGCAGCTCACCTGGGGACGCAAACCCGCCGCCTCAGGCCAGCTTCCCGCCAGCTTCCCGCCAGCTTCCGTGACTACCAACCCAGGAAGGTGCTCTGAGAACAGCAGGCCACGAGGCTCTACAGCCACTGAATTCCTTTTAACCTGACACTTTCCTTTCTTCTCTGAAGTCAGCGCTCAAAGACACTGGTACTTAACACACGGCCCAAATCCTCCTCCCTACAAGTGCAAGCCCCCATCCTCACTAGCCACACGGGGGCCCACAGTCCGGGCCCTTGGGCGTTTCCTGCTTGAAGGTGCAGCCCCTTGGCGCAGGGCACGCTGCAGGGAAGTCCAGGGAGAGGGCAGTGCAGCCAAATGTGAGGGCACCCTGACCGGGCCACTGGGTGTGTGCATGCGGCAGCGACTCACCGGCCCCAGGCTGCCTCGCTCATGGACGCCTTGTTAATGGGGTCGCAGGACGACTCAGTGATGGTGGATCTGTTCATCTTGTAGCAGAAGCCACACTCGGGGTCCAGCATGCACTCGTCACAGAAACTGGAAGAGAAGAGTTCCGGCCACGTCAGGGGGAAAGGCAGGGGGTCACTGAAGGGGCAGAGGACACTCCCTGCGCTATGGGGACCTGCACCCCCTGAGTGGGTGTCCTGATGTGCACCCGCAAGCGGGGTGGGGCGGAGGATGGGGTGGCAGCAGGCTTCAGGCAGCCCTGAGACGCAGGCCTGGAATACACCCTTGGGTGCCTCTTGCTCAGTGTTTCAAGTCAGGCCGTTACGACTTCACCTTGGTGTAAACCCTTCTCTGCAAACAGCGCCTCTGTTTTATTTCTGAGGACACGCCCAGCAGTGCTCAGGGCTTACTCCTGGCCCTGTGCTGAGGGTTCCCTTCCAGTGCTGCTGGGGACCGTGTGGGGCACCGGGAACCAAACCCATTCAGCTCACCACAGCTCTCTCTCCAGCCCAGCCCACTCCACGCGAGGCCTCTCGGAGCCTGCTGGGAGGCGTGAGTGCCGTGGAGCACTGGGCACGAGGCTGCTGTGTGGCTGCTCGGCCAAGACCAGCAGCTGTTGGGAGGGAAACCGTTCCTGCTTGGATCTACTTATTCACTCGGACTCGGGAGGTGAAGCTGCGATCCTGTTCACTCCCAGGCCTTAACTGGTGCCCATCTGGGGAGTGAGTTGCTTGTGCCTACAGAAAGAACTACTGAAAAAACCCGGCAATTTCTAGAAAACATCAGAGCACACGGTGAGAAAGCTGCCGTGTCGTGCCGGACCCCACGTCTGGCCACTGCTCTGACACACGTGTCTCGGTTCCCCCACTCTCCCGGGCACTCATCGAGTCACTTGATCACTGACTCTCGCCCCACGCAACGACTCCGTCTTGTCCCACTGCTCTGTGTCCTGGGCCTCTCTCTCCCACCGAGTGTCTCTGTCTCCCGGGGTAAGACCCACGGGAGGGGCCGTCCTCTCTGCGGGACTCCGTGAGTCAGAGAACTCTTGCTGGGGCTTCCTGGCAACAGTGCTGGAGCCACCAGCACCGGGAGCCCCACGACTGAAGAAGCTCCTGACTGCAGCTGGACCACGAGGCCACTGAGTCACACAGCACACCTGAACTCCAGTCAATGCTGCTGCTTCCAGGGGACACCACAGCTGGCCTCACAATTGCCCCCCTGGGCACCTTCCCTTGACCCTGGCTCTTCCTCCTCCCTCTGGGTCCCTCCCCACTTCCTGCCCCTGGGCTCCTCCTCACCTGCCTAGGGCCCTTTCCCTGGGTCTCTCCCCACCCCCATCCCGGGGTTTCTCCCCTTCTTCGCTCTCTGACGGCTCTGGTTCTCTCCCTTTCCTTCTAAGCCGGGATGCCTGCTGCCCCAGTGTCACATCTCAGAGACTTGACCGCTTCCTGGGGGAGGGTGAAGAGGAGGAACTCTCACCTGTATCTCGTACAAGTAGTGTTCTGGCCCGAGGGAGCCCCCGGCTGGAGAGTGATGTGTGGAGACACCTGGGCCGACAGCAGAAACCCCAGAGCCAGGACGACGAGAGCTACGGTGGTCCCTGGAAACAGAAGCACAAGGTCTGCCCAGCCCTCGGGTCAGCTGAGCCTTCATCCGAAGTGGGCAGTGTGGCAAGCCAGGTCGCAACGCACTTTCCCTGGATTGAACGATGCCCCTGACTCTGGGTGGGCCCTGCTGCACCACCGGGGGGACGAGCGGGCTCGAGTGGTCACCTCTGTCGGCTGGGCCAGGACCCAGGCTGGGCCTGCAGGGCAGGCTTCTTTCGTTACCAGGAGCAGCCCAACAACGGGTCCGGAAAGACCCAATTTGGACCAAGGAGGAACAAATATGGCATTTCAGAGGGGGCTAGAACGCTTCTTATTAAGGAGCTATTGCTTTCGTCCAAGACTTTTGGGCCCCAGAAATGAAACGGATCAATCCATCCTGGTGGTACCCGAATAAAGAAGATGTGTCTTCAATTTTAACAAACAAGAACAGTGATTATGTCTATCACACAGAAAGTTCTGCTTGGATCCCTGATGGACATTCTGACAGGAAATCAAATTTCAGAGCTCGGATTACTGTTCCAGCCAGGAGAAAGGAAAACACACGTCAGCATTAACACTCATGCTGAGTGGGTTATTTCATGTTTAAAATATGAATTTCACAGAGTGAAGTTTTTATTCCTTATCCTGGGAGGTGTTAAGGTACAATCAGATGTATCTTAAAGACAGTGGACAGAGAGGATCCTGGCTTACAGCTGAGTGAGAGACGGGGGCAGGGGGGTGTGAGACAGAGACAGAGAGAGAAGAGAAAGGGAGAGAGAAAGAGACAGAGAGAGAGAGAAAGGAGAGAGAGAGAGGAGAGACATACAGAGACACAGAGAGGGAGAGAGGGGGAGAGGGAGAGAGGGTTCACGGAGCGTGGTGGGGAGGAGAGGGTTCAGGGTTCATGGGTCTCAGTGGGAGGCGGAGCCCTGGATCAGGAGGGGAACAGGGATTCTAGAACGTGGTGGGAGAGGGCACTTGTGATCTCTGTGGGAAAGAGGGTGCATGGCTCTGGGTGGGTTGCGGTGGGGTGGAGAGATTCCTCGGTCAGAGACGATCCCGGCATCACGATGGGTGAGAGAGGGTTCCTGGACCACAGGGGAAGACCGAAGTATTACTGGTTAAAACAGAACTTGTAAAATCTGCCCTGGAGACTGGGGGCCACCCAGGAGAGCTCAGAGCTCACTGCTGGCTCTGTGCTCGGGTCACGCTCAGGGCTATATGGGGTGCCAGGGGTAAAGCCAGAACTGGCGATGTACGTGCAAGCAAGTGCCTTAACTCACATGCCATCTCTTCAGTCCCCAAACTTGGTACTTTTATGGAAAAATGTTATTCTAACTCTAAAATAAATGTGTAGAGGAAGGAGTCTGCTTGTACATTTGAATATGTCAGAAAGTTCTCTGATGCGGCCACATGAAGACGACAGAGACAGGCCTCATCACAGCCAGTGACAAAGCCCTGGCTTTAGGGAGAAAACAGGGCAACTGGGCAGAACGTAAGGACAAGAGAGACTTGAAAAAATGAGAAACATTTTCTTGTTTACTACTATAGAAAACACATTTAGTCTAATCTTAATTTACCCTAAATCAGGTTCAAATTAAAGCGATTTGTGCCTGATTTGTGATTTTACATTTCTAGATGTAGAAATTGTTTTGTTTCATTATTCCACTGCTGAATGTTTTGGAAAAATGCTCCCAAGTTTGCTTTTATATTATCCTAAAATTAAAAATAAAACAGGTTGAAGTGTGACTTATGAATACGAAGTGTTTCAGCCATGGAAGGACAAAACAGAACATTTACTCTGGTCACTTCTGTGACCATGTCACAAAATATCCTTCACAGATTCAAACTGTTCTAACAATTTCAGCGTCTCACGTTCCATTTTCTATTTTCATTCCTAGGACAGAGCCAGTTCTTCCCACCCATCCTGGCAGGTGCTCTAGTGCGGACTGTCAGGACGACCCCCACCCTCTGCCCACCTGCCAGGCTCCCAAAGGTCAGCTTCCTGCGGCCCAGCCGCTCCACCAGCCAGACGCCCAGCAGCGTGAAGAGGAAGTTGGTGAGGGCAGTGACGGAGGCCAGCCAGATGGCGAGTCTGTCGTCCCCGACGCCGGACATCTGCAGGATGGTGGCGCTGTAGTACCTGCGGGAGAGGCACGGCTGAGTTCCCACACGACTGAGAGAGGCGGGCGTCAGTGGCCAGAGACAGGAAGCCCTGAAACCACTCACTTCACGCCGCAGGCTGAAGATCACAACTTAAGGGAATTTCATGCCAAACTTACTCTTTTCTTTTCTGGAACTTTTATTTCCCTGCTCTATGTTCATGTCACCCTGGCAGTGTTTGGGGACAATCTGGTGCTAGGGATCAGACCCAGGTCTCGGGCCCGCAGAGCTTGTGCACCTTCCCTTGGGTCGTCGCCCCGGCCCCAGGATTTGTTTTTAGCTCAGTGTCAAAGGAAAAATAACAAAGCACTGAGAACTGTGTTCCGAGAGGGCACTCACCCCCAGAGGGCCCAGTGCTGCTGAAACAGGCAACGGTGAGTTCCAGGTCGGCTGAGATGCTGAGAACAGGGGTCCACAGCAGCAGCCAGTGGAGTCTGGGTCTTGGCACCGAGTCACAGGGCCCAGAGTTTATCACTGCCAGCAAGGGGCCAGTGCCTCTGGGTGCTGGCGGGTCGTCACCATGGTCCCAATCGCATCAGAATCCCTCCCCGTGTCTGCTCTGTCTACACTACATTCACAACCCCCATCGTTTGTTTCCACCCCTGCTGTCTCGATGTTCAAGGCACCCTCTCCACAGCAGTCTGGTCTCTACCCCCCTCCCACAAGCCCCCCAAACTCAAACGTGCTCCATCTCTCCAGTCAAACAGGCAGGCTTGGCTCAGGGCCTGAGAATGTTCAGAGTTTAAGTCACGCCACACCTGAGCGCAGGGGACGGAGGGCAGCTGGCACGGCCAGGGCTCTGCTGTGTGGTGCCCATCCTCTCTCGTGAATCAGTGGTCAAGCGTCCAGATGCACAGGCTACTGAACACACTGTTCATCTTTGTCACGTAGCAGGAGAAAATGGAAAGGGAATAGAGTAAAAGCAGAGAGTGCTGGAGCTAAGCACCTGCCCTGCATGTGACGAATCCTGTCCAACCCAGACACACACGTGAGCACTGCTAGGAGTGATCCCTGAGCAGAGACCAGCACCTACAGACGGCTAAGTGTGGCTCCAAAACTAAGAGTGTGAAAGCATCTGTGCATAGAAGAGCCAATCTTATCCATCTGTCTTCTCCTCGCCCCTCTGACCGAGGGTGTTTCGACAAGCTGTTGGCTGTAACAAGTCTGCAGTGCGCACCCCTGACCCTCCAGCCCTGGACATGCAGCGGCCACAGGCTTTCGGCTTTGCCCCCTGAATGCTCTAAAATTAAGTTAGCCCACGGAACAGAGAGAAGCCGAACAAGGGAACAGGCAGTGCCGCGCACCAGATCTAAAACCTTAGACTTGGATAAAAACGAGGCTACCAGTAGTGGGGGCCTGGGGGAAGGAAGAGGCAGCGTAAAGGAGACAAGGGCTGTGGCGGAGGGTCTCAGGCGCTTTGGCAGTGGTGAAGGTGCAATAAATTTACACACCAAAACCATGTGTAATAATGCTGTTATAACTACACTACCCAAGCTACAGTAAGATAAGTAAGTAAATAAAAATAAAGGCCTGAGAGCGGGGGAGGCAAGCCGCCGCCATGCGTGCAGCTGCCCCTGCTGATCCTTGGCACCAAGTGCTCCCCTATGCATCACCAGAAGTAGCTCCTGGGGCACTGCTGGGTATGACTCAAGCCCCTCTTCCCCCCAGTTAAGCGAACAAATGAGATGGAACAGTTTTTTATTACCAAAGTGAACTCAGGAGGGAAGGATGGCTAACTGAGGTTTGCCACCTTGGGAGAGCTCAGTATTCTGTGCTCCTGACGCATCAGTCTACTCCACTTACCTGCAGGCTGATTCAGTCCCCCATCATTTACATGACCTTAGCTGTCTCCTTTAACAAGCAGACAGCAGACAGCTCCATGTTCACACTCAAAAGAACCTAGCAACGGGAATGGGATGTGAATACTTCCCAATAGTTTTAAGTCTGATTTTTGTTGAGCTATGGCTCCAGGAGATGGTCCGTCCCTTTGTTTCAGGAGGGGAAATTAAGGAGAATTAAGACATGCTCTGAGGAAATAAGAGGGAAAGAGGCAGAAATAAAGACCATATGGAAACGGACTATGGCCTTGAGTCCGACCAGCAACTCTATATGGAAGCTATAGCTTATGTCTAAATTGGTCGATACTAACACCCAAGGGCAGCAGAGACTAAAGCCAGGAAGACTACTGCAGGGTGGGAGGCCTGCCTTATGAGTTGGGAAGAAGGCTACTGGGGATAGAGAAGGGATCACTAAGCCAATGATGGTTGGAGGGATCACTCGGGATGGGAGATGTGTGCTGAAAGTAGACAAAGGAGGCCAAACATGATGGCCATTATTGGTGGAAAACGGAATGTACACTGGTGGAGGAATGGGTGTGTTCCATCACTGTATGACTGAAACTCAAACATGAAAACTTTGTAACTGTAGCTCACAGTGATTCAATTAAAAAAATATGCAAGCAAAAAAAATAATAAATTGGTCTGACAGGTGTAGACCAGTTGCTTACAAAATCCAAATGATATTCAGAATCTAAGCATGGCACCACTGTTATTAGTTCAGTTGCAGACTTAAAGAAGTTTTCCAAAAAAGCACATAAATAATGAAGATAGTAATAAATTTATCAGGTGTGCCACTGATTTTTTTTATTTGGTACATGTACATGTTGTGAAATAAGGTTATTAACACAGTCAGCAATTTACATGGTTCCATTTTTTCCTCCTGGGATGGAGCAGATGTTTTAAGATCTAGTCCCTTAGAAACATTTACACACAGAACACAGGACTGCTGACTATCATCTCCCCGACACACAAAGCCCTTCTGTGGAACCACCAATCTGCTGTGTCTCTACGAGTTTACAAATTCAGATTCCACATAGGTGATATCACACAGTATTTGTCTTCTTGGACTTGACTTCACTGAATATAATGCCATCAAGACCCCCTTTCTTGCAAATGACAGAATTTTCTTCCTTTTTAAGGATGCATACTACTCAACAATATAGTTAGGAAATATACATATCTGCATCAACCATGTTTCCTTTATCCAATCACGTCCTTCCCACAGTGCATGCATGCCGATTCCACACGTCAGCTGCCATGCCCAGAGCAGGAATGAACGAGGGGACAGGTATCCCACCATCCGGAGTCCTCTGGTCTCTAAGCCCGCAAGTGGAGTGACTGGACTTGTGCAAGTTCTGTTTTCGTCCTTTGATGAAGCTCCTTGTGGTCTACACGGGGAGTGCACCAGTCCACAATCTCACCCTCACGCACATCTCTCCATTCCTCTCCAACACGTATGCTCTCAGTCCTTTTGACAGCAGCCGACCCCACAGGTGCGAGGGAATAGCTCCCTGTGATTCTGATTTGCCTTCTCCTGGTGATTAATGATGGTACTGGCCACTTTACAGCTCCTCTTTGGAAAGATGTCTATTCAGGCCTCTCAACCATTTTCATGATCAGACAGTTCATCTTTGCTATTAAGATGTTCTATTCCTTGGGGAGGTGGGGGGAGGGGGGAGGTATAGTGATTCTTGGTGGTGGAACATGTACACTGGTGAAGGGATGGGTGTTCGAGCATTGTATAACTGAGACTTAAACCTGAAAGCTTTGTAACTTTCCACATGGTGACTCAATAAAAGAATAAATTTTAAAAAATGTTCTATTCCTTATAATTTGGGTTCTTAACCTCTTAGCAGATGTGTAGTTTGCAGAAATTTTCCTCTTCTACATGTTGTGTTTTCATTTTGTTGATGTTTCTTATTGCTCAGCAGAAGATTTTTAGCTTGATGTCAACCTACTTGTTGATTTCTGCTGCTGTGGCTTTTTCTTCAAATAGCTGTATGGTTTTAAGTTCAGAATTTGAGTCTTCAACCTATTTTGAGCTAATTTTCATGAATGGTTAACATTCAGATCCTTTCATTCTGTGGAATGTCATTAGTTTGGTGCCAGAGCCATAGTACAGCACACAAGGTGCTTGCCTTGCACGTGGCCAACCCAGGTTCTAGCACCTGCCTCCCCCAAAGGGAGGTGTTATTAGTTTTATTAATAATTCATTTTCCCATTGGGCATTCATGCCTCCTTGTGAATTGTCAGTTGGCCATATATGCGTGGGAAATAAAACCAGAAGAAATTGCCCAGCCCCAAAGGAGCCCTAAGACACGAAGATCACATCCCTCTGAGACACAACCCTGGGTTCCCTGAGATGGGCAAACTGAGGGCCCACCCAGAAGAGCGGGCCCCTCAGAAAATAAGGTTACAGGAGAATCTAAAGGTTGGGCGAAGGTTATAAAAGTGCCGCGGCAGTACGAGGCTTCCTCAGTGACAACACACAAATTAACGATTCTGTGGACGAGCACTCCAGACCCAGACAATTCAGAGAAACCATCTACACTCTTCTCCCAAAAGTAATTCTCTGCCTTTTCACTCTGGGGAAGAATGTGTTCTCCCTTGAACATACGTCTCCCTCTGTCGCTCTCTTTCTTGCGTGCATGCGCTCTCTCTCCCCTCACCTCTAAATTTCTTCCAATAAAAGATAAACTGCTTTGCTACTTTGCTTTCTCCTGGAATTATTTTCTGTGAGGGAAGGTGATGGACCTGGGTTGCTTGTGCTGAGGTTAGGTCTGACTTTACTTCCCTGCATTTTCCTCACTCCAAACTGAGTCCACAGCATCCTGCGAGTTCAGGTGCTAGGGACCGAGTCTGGAGTCCTGGGGTGAGCACACGTGAGCATCTGGTGAGCGGGAGGGCTGTCTCTCGGGGTTGGCGGGACACGGGCATCTGTGCTGTGGAGGTGCCTGAGTGGACTTTACCTGAACGACATCAGGCCTCTGCTGGGGGCGATGTGGTTCAGGCAGAAAGGCGGAAGCACTCTTCTCTTGAGGCTGCCTCCGTGCCCCCTTACCCAGTCACTGCAACAAATCCATAGATAAATGAGGAAAATGACATTTATTTTAACGTTGGTTCTTCCAATCCATAGCATGTGTATCTTCCCATTTACCTGTGTCTTCAATGTTTTTTTACCTTTTACATGTACTGATATATATTTTATCTCCTTAAATTTACCCAGAGGTATTTTACTCCTTTTGATACCATTATAAATGTGACCCGCTCAGGCAAATCGATGAACAACAGGACGACAGTGCTACAGTGCTCTGTTTCATTTTCAGAGAATGAGTATTTTTCAATGGTGTCTAGAAACAAAACTGAGTTTTGCAAGTTCATTTTGGATCCTGCCATTTTACTGGCATAATAAGAGATTATTCTATCTGGCAGATTAGATATAGACATTTTTAGATGTAGTATGATATCATCTACAGACAGAAATAATTAAACTGTTAATTTTTTCTGGTCTTGATTCTTTGTTTTTCTTCAGTGTAGATTTGACGGTGCCAGGAAGCCGCCCCTGAGGATCTCGGGGTTGCGGACCAGCCCCGGGACCCCCGTGTGCGAAGTGCACACCCCAGCCCTCTGGGCTGTCCTCCTGGCCCCTCTCCCTTACCGTTTGTTTTTCTTTTTGTCTAACTGCTGTTGCTGGGACTTTCAACACAGCATTAACAAAAATGGTGAAATTTGTCTTACTCCTTCTGTTCAAGGAGAACTTCCAGACTTGCGCCGTGGGGTGTGATACGGGCACCGGCGGCTCCTCTGCAGGAGGAAGACTGAGCAGAAGCAGTCTGAGTGCATGAGTCATCTGGTCTCAAGCTCAGTTTGAGAAGAGCAGCGTCTACTGCCCCATGCCCTCTCATACCGACACGCAAGGCTCCAGAACGCCAACTCTCTACGGCGTGTAGGTCGAAGGACCACGCGTGTCGTGACTTTCCCAGGGGTGCTTTGCCGAAATTACTGATTTTTATGATGAATGCTATCTTTTATGTCACCGAAACCTATAAATATTAATATTCTTAAACACTGCAGAAACACAGAGCCACAGAACCAGATATATTTCAGGAGCAATCATGTATAGCTTTTCAGTCTAAAGAAAAAAATCCTGTTGATACGGCACTAGGCTTTTTAGAAAACTTTCAGTAAAATCTCCATGCTTCCACAGGCAACCCCTCCCACTGCCTCTCAGAGATGAACGATCCCTTGAGAGTTTTAATCAAAATCTCTTTGGCTGTGATGAGTAATAATGTCGGCAAAATTATATCTGGCACCAACAGTATACTTATGATTTTATTTTTCAAGTGAAATCAAGCAGCTGATTAAGAAGATTCTTATAATCCAAAAAGCATCTTAAATTCTAAAGATGCCTCATTTTTGTCACCGCAGACACACTTGTTACATAAGCAAGCCTCGGCCTTCTCCAGCCCCGGGCAGAAACAAGCTGAGTTTCCAGAGGGTTTCAGTTCCACCAAGCAGGTAAGCTTGATGGTTCAATCCCATCAGCAATGACCATCTCTCTCCCCCTCCTCTTAGGAGGCATGGACGCTGTGACACCCCCGCACACTCACACACGGCAGTGTGCGATCTGCCAGGTGACAGCCAGTGTGTTTACTCTGGAAGCAACTGCTTCATTTCACTGGTTTCTGAGACAGTTTGGCCTATTTTTTTGTTCTCTGGGTCTCTGCTCTGTCCTGCGTTGCCAGGCAACCAAGAGGCTGAGGCTGGGTGGAAGCTAAGAATCCCAGTTGCGTTGACTCAAGCCAAGTAAATATTAAACCAATTATAAAAATTCTTATGAAAGAGCTACTTAAACAAAGGGGGTGGTGTGTCTGCTGAGGCTATTTTAATGAGAGGCGCATACAGAGGAGATGGCTGTTTCACCTCTGCTATAAGCAAAGGATGGGCCAAAGACTCAAGACAAAGAAAGTGAGATAAGCCTGTTTTTTCCATTGGGGAATAAAAATGCGGATGCACTGGACTGTTTTATAGATGAAAAAGCTACTGCTTTGTGCTTCTCATTTAGATTTCTTCTATTGCTACAGTGAACTATTTTTAAAGAGGGAATTGGAAGAGGTACCCAGAACCTCAAAGCAAATAAAAAACCAAAAGTTTTATTATGCTTAAATGCTATTATGTTAATATTTCATCAGCAGCAGATATTGCATTCCACTAATCCTTTGTGACTGCCCTCCCAGTTCCACAAACTCTCAAACCTGGTACACAGGATAGCCGTTCTGTTTAGATGCTCTCACAGACATGAGTCAGCATTGAAGGTATGTATGTGTACATATATATGCACACATTCGCAAACATCCATAAGGAATAAAGTGATGAAAGAGAACATACAGATAACAGTTATAGACCATTTACAGATCTAGTGAGCAGCTTATTCTGACTTCCTAGGTAACTTTCTTAATTGAGAAACAGAAAATATTTGTTCCCTAGCAATTTCTGATCTAGAGGATTCAAAAATATTTATTAGTGCAGTACTCTCTAGGTAAGTTCTCTCCTCAAAAATGGAAGCTGGATTTTGGCTATTGTAAACAGTGCTGCAATGAACACACAAGTGCAGATGTCATTTCTACTATCCCTTTGTGCCTCTTCGGGATATATTCACAGTGATTCACTAATAAAAATTTAAAAAATAATAATAAAATAAAAACATAAAAAAAAATAAAACACTGGGGAAGCTTTAAAAAAAAAAAGGAAGCTGGAGGCCAGGGTTCTCACAGAGCCTCTGTGCTGTGTCTGTCTGTACGAGCAGGCCTCGGAACTCTGTATCAGCGGTGATGCCTTCCTGTTTCATGCTCTACAGTAAACAACCCAGTTGTGCGTCTGAGATGACACCCCCTAAACCCTCACGGAGACAGAAACAGACACGTCCCCCAGAGAGCCCCTGACAGACCGAGGGCTGCTGCCTATCGGGGAGCCTGTCTCTGGCCTCATTCCAAGGGGGCTCAGCTCAGTGGAGATGGCGGGGCTCACCCTGACAGCCGGCTCCTGTTCCCAGGACCAGAGGAGGCCTGCTCGTCCTGGACCCTCCCGGCAAGCACCCAGCAGGCCTGCAGGCCCCGGGTGCGGGTGGAGAGCAGGTCTGCCCACCCGGAGACAAAGTGCAGAGGGTGTGAGTGAGGAGGGGCAGGGAGGAGCTGAGGGAACTCTCAGTCTTCTGTGGAAGAACATGAGCGGCTAAGAGGTATCTGACCTGGTGAGACCGGAAGAAGAGAGGGATTCACCCGGGACAGGTCCCAGGCTGAGCGGGGACAGGCTCCGTGTCCAGACACCTCCAGGGCAGAGACAAGAAGCACCATAAAACCAGTGACTATCAGCTTTCAAGTAAAGAGTTTCCCACCACGCCCGTCCCACCCCACACTACCCCAAGGTCCCCATGCCAACTGCTCCCAGGCCAGCAGCCCTGGCACAAGGCGTTACTAGATTCTACTTCACTGGATTTCTCCTCTCCGGAGTTCCATTCATACAGCAGAAGAGCACCGGTAGAAGGAGCACAGGTTACCCAACAACAAGCTACGAACAGCTCGCGTCTGTCCATGATGAGGGAGGTTTGGGATATGATCTCAAATGCTTTACCAGGGGTATTTCAGGAGAATGTGTATAGCTTTATTTTACCTCAGTGATGCTGCTAAATACATGCAAGGCCAGGGTGGCCATAGAGCACCAGCAGTGCCGAAACATGAAATAAAGCAAAGCAGTTCCCTTTCTGGTGGTTTCTGTTGGCTTGTTTTGGGTCACCCCTGGTGATGCTCAGGGGTTACTCCTGGCTCCGCACTCAGGAATCACCCCTCGAGGGACCATACAGGATGCCGGGGTTTGAACCCTCGCCAGCTGTGTGCAAGGCAAACCCAGTCCCCGCTCGACTATCGCCTGGTAGTTTTAACACGTTCATTTTAAAGTAGCTGCTCCAAATTTCCAACAAGTCGGCAGAAAAATATAGCACCGGCTCACCTGGACTTCAAGGCGGGATGACATGAGAGAATGAGACTCTCAAAGCACCAAACTCTAACAAGGCCCTCTAACACATGTAACAGTGGTCAGAACAAAACATGGGGCACACAAAGGAACCCAACAGAGCAGCTGGGGGCGGGGGGGGGGCAGGGCGGAGTCATGTCCTGGTTTAACAGAACTAAGGAGTGGAGGAATTAAAGTTGAAAAGGAAACTAACAGACTCAAGATGTTAAGAACTCAGCCAGATGAAGAGGCTCTGGAAAGCTCTGGAACAGAGCAGACCTAGTGGGGAAGCAAGTCAGTAAACCACCACAGAGAACAAGAGAACAGAGAGAAACAGATACAAAGAAGAAGAAACGTGACAAGAGTCATTCTGCTTCAGAAGGAAAAGCAACGTGGAGAAAGTGGGCATTCTGGAAGGGGGAAAGAAAAGGACTGTTCAGAAAAGAAATCATTTTTTGAACAATTATTGCAGAGAACCTCAAAACTTGAAGCAGGAACTGCACATCTAACACACTGACACTGACATCCTCTGTGCGGAAACAGACGCCCAGACACTGCGAGGAACCATCAGGCGGAAGCCAAGGGAGAGACCTTGGGGCAGGGATGGAGGCCTGGAGGCTGCCCTCGCCCGCATCTCAGCACAGATCCCACTGGCGAGGGGCAAGCGACCACACAGCGACACATCCAGCGACAGACGGCCAGCCACAGGCACCCTCTCTCCTCAGGACGTGCCTTCAGACGTGAGGGGAAATACAGGCTTCTCGAGACAAAGGAGCTGGAGCTCACCACCACCGGTCTTACGAGACACTCTGTCCCAAAGAGCTCTCCAGTACAACCGGAAAGAGGAAGCAGCCAGGTGGCCACGTGGGGCCGTGGGTCAAACTCAGGGTCTGGACGTGTGTTTAACTGCTCTGGCCACCGTACCACAGTCTCCTGTAGAGAAAAATTTAAATTAGGAAAAGCTATATTGAGTTCATATAAGACAGACTTTCGGCCAAAATATTTGACAGACACCTAGACCTTAAGTAATAAAATAGGAAACAAAAAAAGACATAAGATTAATAACATATATGCACTCAATAACATATATGCATAAAAACACCAATATATATAGCAACTCTTAAAAGAGAGAGAATCAAGAAAGACAAAGATGTAGAAAACAATATTCCAAACTAGAGAACAGATTAATGAACTGCTGGGCGGGAGGGGTGGGAGGGAAGCTGGGGACAGGGTGCAGAAACGTGCACTGGTGGAGAGATGGGTGCTGGAATACTGTACGAAACCTGACTGTGAACAGCTCTGTAGCTGCATCTCACAGTGACCCAACCGAAAAGAGTAAGTACAAACCGGAAAGCAAACAGCCGAAGGAAACAGCTGAGACTACTCAGTAGGGGGCTCTGCGCCCCAGGTAGGCTATGCAAGAAAGAAGGATCAGCAGAGCCAGCTTTGTGGCAGAGGGGAAGGGGGAAGGGGAAGGAGGGGCTGGAGAGGAAGGGGAGGAGGACTAAGAGGAGGAGAAGGAGGAGGAGGAGGAGGAGGAGGTGGAGAAGGAGGAGGAGGAGGAGACGACAAAAATGACAAAAGCTTAAGGGCCTGGTGGTTCACCCCAAGGGAACTCCTAGACGCTTCACTGGACTGCCAGGGGAGGGTGGAGATGCAGGAAGAGGCCAAGACGGCGGGAAGAAACGATGGCTGGAAACCTTTCAACCTGCTGAAGAAACAGATCCAGATTCAGGAAGCACCAATAACACGACTCAAAAGAGACTCACAGATTCACGGTGATGAATCCGTAAAAGGAAAAGGCAGACCGTGCGGGACAGAGAGAAACAACACCTGATATAAACTGTGGTCCCCCTCCGCCTGTGAGACCGAGAGTTTCTTAAGACTAGCACATTTCAGCAAGAGCTTTGCAGGGCAGAGGGAATGGGGTGGAGTCGAGGGCTCGAAGGGAAAGGCTGGCAGCCAGTAAAACTCTACCAGCCAAAGTCAGCTGTTCTTCAGTTAAGGAGGAAAGAGAATTCTAACAGACAGAACTTGGAAGAATTCATTGCCGACACAGGGAATGGGGGAGGGGAGTACAGTGAGGTGAAGCAGATGCCGGGGAGCACTGTACACGGTCCCGAGCACCATCAGGTACAGCCCTTGTCAAAGAAATCGGGGATAGCACTATTTATACCACAGGCAGACAAACCAAAAACTTAACAAGGTCATTAACAATGGACAAAGGGTAAATATGTACATCTATATTAGATGTAAATATTTAGCCGCTACGGGAGCTTCCAAATATGTAAGGTGAATGCACAGA
Source organism: Sorex araneus (assembly GCF_027595985.1). Lineage (NCBI taxonomy): Eukaryota > Metazoa > Chordata > Mammalia > Eulipotyphla > Soricidae > Sorex > Sorex araneus. The sequence continues at coordinate 67,529,056 of NC_073311.1, forward strand.
GGATGCATCCACAGAACTGAAGGTACCGAGAACAAAGGCGTAATGGGGAATTCCACAATCACTCCCCTTTTAAAAATAACTATTATTATTTTTTATTAAATCACCGTGAGATACACAGTCACAAAGCTGTTCATGATCAGGTTTCAGTCAACACACACCTCCTTTTGGGCATTATGATTTGCAATAGATACTGAGAGGTTAACACATTCGTTCTTTTACTTATTTTCAGCATGTAGCGAAAATTCAGCATATCGCTCCTGGGCTGGAGCAATAGCACAGCCGTAGGGTGTTTGCTTTGCCTGCAGCTGACTGGAGTTCAATTCTTTCGCCCCTCTCGGAGAGCCCGGCAAGCTACCAAGAGTGTCTCGCCTGCGCGGCAGAGCCTGGCAAGCTACCCATGGCGTATTCGATATGCCAAAAACAGTAACAAGTCTCAAGATGGAGATGTTACTGGTGCTGGTGCCCACTCGAGCAAGTCGATGAGCAATGGGATGACAGTGACAGTGACAGTGACAGTTCTTATCCAGAGTGATCTTTGCCAACTATTATTGCCATAGTGGTTCCTTCTCAATCTCAATTGCCTTCTCCCCGACTCTTGAGGCAGGCTTCTGACCATGAACCAATCCTCTGGCCCTTGATTCTACTGTCTTTGGGTATTGGTCTCATACTATGTTCTCTTTATATCCCACAAATGAACGCAATTATTCTATGCCTGACCCTCTCCTTCTGACTCATTTCACATGGATATTCTCCATGTCCATCCATTTGTAAGTGAATTTCATGACTTCATTGTTCCTAACAGACGTGTAGTATTCCATTAGTGTAGATGTTTCTTTAACCAGCTGTCTATTCTCAAGCACTCAGGTTGTTTCCAAATTCTGGCTATTGTGGATAGTGCTGCAATGAACACAGAAGTGCAGATGGCATTTCTGCTGTGTGTTTTTTCACATACCCAGGGTATATTCCCAGAAGTGTATGCTAGGTTACATGGGAGCTCAATTTCTAGTTTTTGAGGAATGCCCATACTGTTTTCCAAAAAGGCTGGACCACTCAGCATTCCCACCAACAGTGAAGGAGACTGGTTGCTTTTGTTGATGCATGCCAGTCTCTGTAGTGTGAGATGATATTGCATTGTTTTGATTTGTATCTCCTTGATGATTAGTGCTGTAGAGCATTTTTTCACATGCCTTTTGGCCATTTGTATTTCTTCTTTGAGGAAGTTTCTGTTCTTCACCCAATTTTTGTTTTTTTTGCTTTTTGGGTCTCACCCAGTGATGCACAGGCGTTACTCCTGGCTCATGTACTCAGGAATTACTCCTGGCAGAGCTTGGGGGACCATATGAATGCAGGGAATCGAATGCAGGTCGGCCACGTGCAAGGCAAACGCACTACCCACTGTGCTATGGCTCCAGCCCCTCCCAACTTTTTTTTGATGGAGCTGGATGTTATTTTTTCTCTTTGTAAAGTTCTACCAGCGCCTTACATATCTTTTATATTAACCCCTTGTCTGATGGGCATCGCGTAAATAATTTTTCCAATTCTGTGGGCTCTCTGTGTATCTTAGTCACTATTTATTTTGAGGTACAGAAGCTTCCTAGTTTAATGTAGTCCCATTGGTTTATCTTTGCTTCCACTTGCATCCTCAGTGGTGTTTCATCTTTGAAGATTCCTCTAGCTTCAATGTCATGGAGGGTTCTGCCTAGATTTTCCTCTATGTACCTTATAGATTTAGGCCTGAGGTCTTTAATCCATTTTGACCTGACTTTTGTGCCTGGCATTAGGAGAAATTTGAGTACCATTTTGTGCATGTAGCTGCCCAGTTTTCCCAGCACCACTTGTCGAAAAAGCTGTCTTTGATCCACTCCACATTGTTGCTCCTTTATCAATGATTAAGTGATCATATATTTGAGGGTCTGTGTCAGGGTACTGAACTCTATTCCACTGGTCTGCAGTCTGTCTCTATTCCAATACCATGCTGTTTTAAGAACATGCAAAAGGATTCTGTACCAGCCCGCCCTGTCTTTCGCCAACTACAGGACCAAGCTGACTGCCCTGTGACGTCCTGATGGATCTATCACATCTTCCAGAAGGGCAATGGAGAGGATTATTCATGACTTCTATTCGGATCTCTCTGACATCCACGTCCACCTGCCCACATACCAAATTCTGCAGAATGGATATGTAATTCCCAACATCCTCCCTTCCGAAATTTGACATACCATTTCGTCAGTAAAGATGCGTACAACACCCGGTCCAGACTAGGTCAGACCCAAATACCTGAAGAATCTGCTGCCAGTACTTGTCAATACACTGGCTCGACTCTTCACACGCTACCTGTCTGAATGCAAGGTTCCGTCCTAGTGGAAAACCAGTAGGACTGTTCTGTTGTACAAGAAGGAAGACAGCCACAACATCGGCAACTATCGCCCAATCTGCCTGTTGCCCGTCATCTACAAGTTATTCACTTGAGTCATCCTAAATAGAACAGGCAGAACACTAGACGAAGGACAGCCATGCGAGCAAGCTGGGTTCCAAAAAAGGATTCAGCAGGATCAACCATATCCACATAGTGACCAAGCTCATTGAAGTTTCGTGAGAGTTCAAGATGCTGCTCTGTCGAACATTCATAGATTTAAAGAAGGCCTCTGCTTCTGTTGAGACTGAAGCGGTCATCGAAGCCCTAGCCAAACAGGGCTCCAGAAACAGGAAGAGTCTCAAACTGTTCATTCAGGGTTTTGACAAAGAAGTCTGACAATCCTGTAGGTGGGCAGCCACGCGGTCTTTTGACGTCCCGTGGAATCCAGTCAGTAACAGCTCTAGTCCAGCGGTCATCTCTGAATCGTATTACATGTCCGGCCCATCTGATTTTCGATGCCTCAGCAAACGAGACAGTGTCCCTGATTCTTGATTGCACACTACTATTCATTGCAGTACTCAGTATAAAAGCTAAGATTTGAGAGCAATCTAGATATTCAATCACAGATAAGTGGATCATGCATCATGTATATAAACACAATGGAATATTACACAGCTAGCTGTAAGGAATGATGAAATCATGGAATTTGCGGCAACATGGATGGAACTGGAAGACATCATGTTAAGTGCACATGGAACATTTTCCAAGATAGACCATGTGCTGGGCCACAAAACATACCTCAATAAAGTCAGGAAGAAATTATACCAATTCTTATCAGACCATAATGCACTGAAGATAGAGGTTAATCACACACAAATGCAGATGCAGAAAATCAAATCAAACACTTGGAAATTAAACAACTCAATGTTGAACGAGTGAGTCAGAGAGGAAATCAAGGAAGAAATCAAAACATACCTGGAAACAAATGAGAATGAAGACACGAGCTACCTGAACTTGTGGGACACAGCTAAAAGCAGTATTAAGGGGAAATTTTATAACTCTGCAAGCATTTCTCAGGAAGGAAGAAAGGGCCCACATAAATAACTTGACTTCACAGCTCAAGATCTTAGAAAAGGACCAACAAAAGGAGCCCAAACCAGGCAGGAGGAAAGAAATAATAAAACTTAGAGCAGAAATTAATGACATGGAAACCCAAAAAACAATCTGAAAGATCAATGAAAACGAAGCTGGTTCTTTGAGAAAATAAACAAGATTGATAAACCACTAGTAAAACTCACAAGGAAAGAGAGAGACAGAACCCTAATAAACCGAATCAGAAATGAAAAGGGGGACAACATAACAGAAACCAAAGAAATTCAAGAGATCATTAGAGATTAATTTGAAAGTCTGTATGCTATGAAACAAGAGAACCTAGAAGAAATGGATAAATTCCTGGATTCCTATAATCTCCCAAGGCTGAGTCAAGAAGATTTGAAATACCTGAGTAGACCTATCAATATCAAGATAATTGAAACAGTAATCAAAAGTCTTACCCAAAACAAAAGACCAGGTCCAGATGGATTCACTTGTGAATTCTTTCAAACATTTAAAGAGGACTTATTACCAGTTCTTTTCTAGATTTTTCAGGAAATTGAAGAAACAGAAGCTCTCCCAAACAGTTTGTATGAGGCACTATCACTGTCACTGTCATTCCGTTGCTCATCGATTTGTTCGAGCAGGCACCAGTAACGTCTCTCATTAAGAGACTTATTGTTACTGTTTTTGGCAGCAAACGGAGATATGACAAAAAAGAAAATTACAAGCAGATATCCCTAATGAACATGGATGTGAAGATCCTCAACAAAATATTAGCAAATAGAATCCAACAATTCGTAAAAAAAGATCATACACCATGACCAAGTGGAATTCGTCCCGGGGATGCAAGGATGGTTTAACATTCACAAGCCAATCAACATAATACATCATATCAATAAAAGATAAAAAACCATATGACCATATAAATAGACAGAGAGAAAGCATTTGACAAGATCCAGCACCTATTTAGGATGAAAACTCTCAGCAAAATGGGAATTTAAGGAACTTTCCTCAAAACAATCTACCATAAGCCTCTGGCAAGCATTATTCTCAATGGGGAAAAACTAAGAGCCTTCCCTCTAAGATCTGGGGCAAGACAAGAATGCCCACTCGCACCACTCTTCAATATAGTACTGGAAGTACTTGCAATAGCAGTTAGGCAAGAAAAAGACATTAAGGGTATCCAGATAGGAAAGGAAGAAATCAAGCTCTCACTATTTGCAGATGATATGATACTATATTTAGAGAATCCTAAAACCTCTACCAAGAAGCTCCTAGAAACAATAGACTTGTATGGTAAAGTCACAGGCTATAAAATCAATACCCAAAAGTCCTTGGCCTTCCTATACACAAATAATGAGAGAAGAAAGTGATATGAAAAAAGCAGTACCGTTCACAATCATGCCCCAGAAAAATCAAGTACCTCAGAATCAGCTTAACTAAGAAGGTCAAGGATGGGTACAAAGAAAACTACAAAATGCTAGTCAAGAGATAAAAGAGGACACGAGGAAATGGAAACACATCCCCTGCTCAAGGACTGGGAGAATTAACATTGTCAAAATGGCACTACTCCCCAAAGCATTATACAGATTCAATGCGATCCCTATAAGGATACTCATGACATTCTTCAAAGAAATGGATCCAACACTCCTGAAATTCATATGGAACAACAAGCCCCCACGAATAGCTAAGATCAGAGCAGGATCTGTAACACGGAGTCCATGTAGTAAAGGATTTCCCACCATGGGATGGAATAACAGGGCAGCTGCCTTGTGCACAGAGGCCAGAGTCCAATCCCCAGCAGCCTTTTTGGTCCCCCGGCCCCAGAAGTAAGGCTTGAGCACAGTTTGGTGTGCCCCCCCGCCCCCCCGCAAAGGACAGGGAAAAAATGCTGCCATCAATTTTCAGTAACAGACATGACATTCATTGTGATCTCTCAGGGAACTTAAAAATAGCCAGTGAGTAACCAGGACTGATGTGAGTTGTCACACAGGAAGAAGCACAGAATTCAGGGTTAAAAATACCAAAACCATGCTGGCTCATCTGAGGGACCTGGAGTCATGGATTAAAATAACCCCCTGACGAATTCCAGCTCCGCAGGGCCAGCGTCAGAGACACCGGGAGTCAGGGTGCGTGTGACCTGAGCTCAGCAACTGGCTGTGAGTCACAGCTGCTGCCGGTGAGAAGCAATGAGATTTGATTATGTCGTCAGTCACAGAACACCTGCCTCCCACTCCTGCATGCTCCCCAAAATCTGATGATCCACTGAGAACATTCAAAGCATCTTGCCTCAGGAGTTGAGAAGCAAATGAAAAAGGAGCTCAGTAAAAACTCACTTTCTGACGTGTTCTGCAACTTCCTGACACAACTATGCAGAGAAAACACGAACACGGGGAAGAAGCCGCAGCGGAACTGTCTCTGGCCTTTGCAAAGGTCAGTGCCGGTGCTGACAGCCGAGAGCAACTGGGCATGAGGCCAGCACAGGTGCTGGTGAGCATCGCCATGCTCATGCCCCGTCTGCTCCCTCTGCTCTAGGTTAGGCGCCTCGGAAGAGAGGTCCTTCTCCAAAACATAAGCACCGTGCAGGCAGTCTTCCTTCCACACTGCTGGGAGGGCCCAGAGTGGCAAACACGACCTTGCTGTAGTGCTCTCAGAATCTCAGTTCTGAATGGAAACGTCAGCTGCCACCACACAATGGCAGGCTAAACAGGGCTGGCAGCAAAGGCTGAGGGTTCGTTCCCTCCTATGGAGACGAGCACTTGGAGGCTCACCTCATTTCCACAAACTCCCTCTGGGAACAAGCAAAGAGCCCTCGGCGGGCACCTCAGTCCAGAGATCATCCAGCGTTAGACACGGTGAGAGCAGTCTCGGGGTCTTGGTTCCAGGAGTGAACCCGGCAGCCAAGGTCCCCGGGCGGGAAGAGGAGGCCCGTCCTGTGTCCTGGTTCCACCCGGGGGCCCGAGACCACGTGGTTGGCCTGGGCGGCTCTGCTCGACCGAGACTGGGCCAGGGCAGCCCCTGTGGGGCAGCGGGCGTAGCTGGGTGCTCCCGCCCCTCCAGCAGGGTGGTCACGGCCTTGAGGGCCTCGCACCCTGTCGGCTCTCCTCCTCCTGCAGAGACCAGCAGTGGGAGCACAGTGCGGGCTGAGGACGCCGCCTCTGGCAGATGCGGGTCCAAGGCTCACCCTCTTTTCAGGCCTCCACTTAAGTGGGTTTTCTTCACACACATGAAGCAACTGCTGGAATCAATCATTACGCCCATCTATCAGATCCTTCCCACTCCTCCCATCTCCAGATACTCCCTCTTACAACAGCCAAGTGACGGACAGCACCCACACGAAGGCCCCACCTGGGCCCAGAGTCCAGCACAGGAGGTGCTGAGTCCACATGCAGAGTCATCGAGGCAGAGGGGCGAGCCTGAGGCCCTCTGCAGGGGCAGGCACGTCCAGCAGGAAGCGCCCAGCAGCACTGCCATCCTTCAGAACCAGAGGGGACAACTCCCGGGTCTGCCCCCAGACGGCCGCGGTAGGCTGAGCAGCCTCCTCGCAACCTTTCCCACAACTCACCCAGAAGGCGCCTCACTGCACCCAGCGTCCCGGCATCCTGCCGGGAGCTGCACCCTGCAGCCTCGGTCCCTCCAGACCCCGTATCTGGCAGCACCTCCGAGCCTCTGGATTCCGACGCGGAAACTCTTTCCTGATCTGACTGAGCCGCTGGCGCCTGCTTGTCCTGTGGGTGCACGGGGGCGGACCCATGAGGGTGTGTTTGCCGGGCCTGGGCTGCAGCGCTCTCACTACTAGGTGTTACTGCCCTCCCTGGCAGAGAGGCTGCAGGAACAAAGGCAGCTCAGAAGAAAGACTGTATCTGGGGCTGCAGCCATAGTGACCTGGGTTTGATCTCCAGCACCCCTGATGGTCCCCTGAGCCCTCCAGGAGTGATCCCCGAGTGCAGAGCCAGGGGTCGGCCCCAAGCACCCCTGCGTGTGGCCCACCTCTAAAGAAACGGGGCATTTTCTGAGCCCTGAGCAACAGACCGTGACTTCCAGCACAAGGCATTGTTTCCGTCCTCTGTTTTGAATGAGCTTCCTGCCGTGCAAAACTGAGTCAGACAGGCTGAACTTAGCTCCAGCCCTGCGTCATGGTCTACCCTAGAGACTGGTCTCATCACTGTCCTCAAAAGGACAGGCAGAGCTGAACAGAGGTGCTCAGACAGACAGACGCTCGCATGCCCAAGTCATGGTCCACCCTAGAGACTGGTCTCGTCACTGTCCTCAAAAGGACAGGCAGAACTGAACAGAGGTGCTCAGACAGACAGACGCTCGCATGCCCAAGTCCACTCCTCATTATTCCCAACCTGAAAGTGGAGGTAAGTCAGTGCCCACCGTGGCTGATGATGTCTCACTTCTGTGTATGCCGTGAAGTACTGTTCAACCACCCAAACCAGCGTGATTCTGATGCCACAGGGAGAAACCGTAGAAGCAGGAAACCAAACCAAGTGAGTTGGCCACTTTTGTGGGACTTCTACAATAGCAAATCCATACGGTGCATGAAACATTTCACAGGGGCTCAAAGCAGGGACTAGGGAGCTTTTGCTCAAATGTGATGAAAAGTTCTGGAGAGGAAGAGGGTACAGGAAGTGATCCACTGTTAAGCAATCATGATCATGAATCACAAAATCCCATTGATCGTCGAATTTCTCGAGTGGTCTCAGTAACTTCTCCATTTGTCCTATCCCTGAGATTTTAGAAGCCTCTCTCCACTCCTTCCCAACAATGCTGCCTTGGAGACTCTTTCAGGGTCAGGGGAATGAGATCCAGCTGGTTACTGGCTTTAGCATATGGATACACCATGGGAAGCTTGCGAGGCTGTCCCATGTGGGCAGGAAACTCAGTAGCTTGCTAGTTTCTCCCAGAGGAAGAAGTAGGCTATAAGATATAGCTTCTGGGAGCTTGTTTTTAAGTCTCTGGATGTTGACCGTTGATGGGATTACACACACCTGGTTTCCTCTGCCGGTACCTTCATGCGTGAGGCCTGTCCAAACATATGGAGAGGGGCCTTGAGAATGTCTGTGGCTAGGTTCCGGTGGTCTTCGGCTGCCGGGAGCTCTGCTAGGGGCGGGGAGGGAAGCTGGAGCCCATCTCCTCTGAGGGGCCCTGGGGAAGACAGCCAGGCGTGTGGGCAAGAGACTCTGCTGTTAAGCAATAATGCCATTAAATCATACACTTAAAAATGGTAGAAATGGTAACTTAAGGAAACAACAAATATGTTATTACAGAAAAAAAAGCCAAAACCCACTCAAATTATAAATTATAAAAGTAACAAACCAGAAAAACAACATCCAAAAAACTTCAAAGTGTTAGCTCCTCCACTCCACTCTGCACTGTGGTAACTGGGGACTTTAGCACCTCTCCCTCCTCGCTTAAAAGCACGGATGGGAAGAGGAAGGTCACAGGTGAGGGACCAGGGTCCAAGGAAGCTGGACACTACGGAAGCAGAGCCCAGAGGAAGCCTCCCCGGGCTCTGACCCTGACCTCGCCAGCTCCACGGGAGCCAGTTTCTAGAGCAGACAGTGAAGACTCTCTGTCGGGGGCCACGCCTGGCAGTGCTCGGGGCCATTCCTCGCTCCATGCTAAGGACTGTTCCCGGCCACGCCGGGGCCTGAAGTGAGAGAGCCACGCTGACAACACAGAGGAACACGGGTCTCCAGGCTGCCGAAGCCCCCGAACTGGCCCCTACCCGCCACACCCTCCGCATACAAGCAGCTCCACGGCCCCACAGCGGGTCTCGGGAGAGACGCCGAGCCGACAGACCCCCAGCCTCTGCCATGGGACGGAGCTTCACAGCCCTCCGGCCGTGAAACTCACAGGCGCGCTGGTCTGCAGGCTCCTGACAGAGGGGTGGGCCGAGCTCCACCCTGCTGAAGCCCCCACACTGCACCCCCACCCCCAGCATCCACCACAGGAAACGATTCTCGGCTTCATGACTATCCCGGGAGAGAAGCCACGGTGATGAGGCGGCAGGTGGGCTCTGCTCCGGGCGAGAGCTTGGGGACGGCAGCCCCCTGCTGCCCGGCTCACCAGGAGCCCCGGAGTCTCTGCCAGGTAGGGGCCAGCTTCATGACTGATCAGAGACACAAGGGGCTGAAACTCACAGGTGCGCCAGGCCTGGGGCTACGACTTGGAGGGGAGTCCACCCCCACCACAGCCTCTGGCACTGCTTCACAGCTGATCTCAAGAGACTCAGACCAAGAATCAGCCCAGCGGGAGCACACCAACTCAGACGGGAAGGGCGAGAAGCCAACGCAGCTCAGTAAGTGAAACGAACCCAGAGGCGCGACCAGTGGCAAACGCTCCCCGAATCCGCACTGACTTTGACAGCAACACGTGAGATACAAGTTTCACAAAGTGTTTCTACTGTCTTTGGACAATTCCACCTACCATTTTAGTGTAACAAACAATGCAGAATAAATCATTTCGTCCTGCTAAAGGGAGAATCCTGGGGGTGAGTGAGAAACCACAATGGTGGGGAGAAGGCCACATTGGGGTTAGAGCTGGAAAACTGAATTACCAAAATAACTGTATTATGAATAACTCTGCATACCACGGTGTTTAAATAAAGTTAGAAAAAACCCTCCCATAAACAGGTAAGCTACTTTACACATGAAGAAAAATTAAAGACCCAAATATGTTACTGATTTGCATTTGTTCATTATAACTATTGTAATTTCTATTTTCATGGAAGGCTTGTAATGTTACTTGTACTGCATATACTTTATCAAGGTAAACAGTAAAAACAAACAGAATTAAAAGGAGGACACCAAAATAATTCATATTTCACTGGAATATATCAGTAACGTGGAAACTTAAATAAAAAAGATGTTTTCCACACAATAACCTATAACGTTTAGTGGTCTATAACCTAAAACCTTCCTCACTGAAAAATCCCTAATTTTCTAGGAAGATTCATTTTGCCAGTTCCAGCATGAGGCACCTCTGGCTATTTTCCACGTCAGAAAGATGTGTGGGAAGCGGTTAGTCACTGCCAGGTGAAGAGGTGCCCGCCTTGCTCTGCAGTCACCCGACGTCCAGTATGAACAGCTTAGCTTTGTCCACCTGCATTCGTGCAGCAGAGCCTGCCCGGGGCCGGGCCCGGAAACCGCTCTCCAGCACCTGCTCCACACAGGGGCGCTCCCTCGGGTGCCTTCTCCCTCCCTGGAGCCAGTCTGGGATCCACAGCAGCCGGATGGATGCACTTGAATCTCTTAACTCCTGGTAATTTTTTTCACCAGTGAGCATCAATTCCTCCTTAAAATGTAACCATAGTAACAGTTCAGTGACTGCATTTCCTGTATCTGCTGAGCACACAATAGCCTATCAGTACTCTGCATGCCTTTCAAATACTATTTTTTAAAAATTTTATTTATTTTTTTAATTAGTGAGTCACCGTGAGGGTACAGTTACAAATTTACCCATCTTCATGCTTGTGTTTTCCTCATACAATGTTCGAGAACCCATCCCTCCACCAGCGTCCATTCTCCACCACCAATGAACCCAGTATGCCTTTCAAATACTATAAAAAAAAAGAATTAAGTATTTAAATGAGGGTAAGGAAATATTTTTAAAATAGCACATACTAAGGTTAAAAAATATGATTTTTCATAGCTCACCGTTTTGGTTTTTTTTCTGGTTTTTGGGCCACACCCAGCAGCGCTCAGGGCTGATTCCTGGTGGGGACTGGGGCCCATACGAGGCACCAGGGATCAAACCTGGGCGGCCACACACAAGGCAAATGCCCTGCCCACTCCACTACCGATCCAGCCCTGGCTCAATTACTTTTTAAAAATCATTTAGGCTTCACCATGAAAAAAAAATGAGTACTAAGTATGATACTCTGTTTTCCTTCTAACCTGTTTCTTAGTCTCTGCTGTTTTACGCTCACTGGAGTTACTTCTTCACTTGTTTATATGTGGATGCTTTTTCTTAGGAAGATTTCAGAAATTCCTATCAATTGCCCCCCTTTAAAGCATAAGACTCAGGGGCTGAGGGTGTGTCTCAGAGGTAACGCATCTGCTAGGTGGATCTGTTCCCAAGCAATGCTGTATCGGGCTAAATGTGACCCCTGGCCCCATAAGAAAATACATTTAAAGGTAAGTATTCAGGTACTTGCTTATTCTCCTAGCCTCACAAAATAATCATGACCTACTTAGTTATGCTCATAGTCAATCTTTTCGACTACTCAAAAGGGACCAAAGCCACAGGCAGCCTCACACTGTACGATGCTCACTGCCCCTTCCTCACACGGTCACCCTCACCCACCTCTGGAAAGATCTGGTGGCTGCTAGTTTCTCCTTACCATTATTTCAGCCTCATGTTCATTCTTTTTTTTTTTTTTTTTTTTTTTTTTTGCTTTTTGGGTCACACCTGGCGATGCACAGGGGTTACTCCTGGCTCTGCACTCAGGAATTACCCCTGGCCGTGCTCAGGGGACCATATGGGATGCTGGGATTTGAACCCGGGTCGGCCACGTGCAAGGCAAACGCCCTACCCGCTGTGCTATCTCTCCAGCCCCGCCTCATGTTCATTCTTGATCATGTAAAACCACATATGATACTCATCAAAAAAAAAAAGATTACTTTCCTCTTTAAGAAGACTTTCAGAAGTGTTATTATATTCCAGTTGGGAAACTTCATCACCCTCTTAAGGGCACAGCCAGATGGCAGGTAAGGAAACAGGACAATACGCAATCAGCCGGACCTAACAGACAGAAACCACAGCAACAGACCCTCTTCCGAAGCTGACACGGGACTTTACCAAGCCAGACCATGACCAATCCCAACCGATCTAAAAACAGACATCACCTGATCTTCTCTGTGGTGTGAGCTATTTCATTTCTGTTTTAATCTGCATCACTCTGACAATTAGTGAGGTAGAGCAGTTTTTCATGTACCTTTTGGGCATCTGTATTTCTTCTTTGAGGAAGTTTCTGTTCATCTCTTCTCCCCATTTTTGAGTAGGGTTTAGTGCTTTTTTCCTTGTAAAGTTCTACCAGTGCCTTATATATCTTGGATAGTAACCCCTTATCTGATGGGTGTTGAGTAAATAATTTCTCCCATTCCGTGAGCTGTCTCTGTATCCTTGTCATTTCCTTTGAGAAGCCTCTTAGTTTAATATAGTCCCATTTGTTCTTTGCTTCTACTTGCTTAGTCTGTGGCTTTTCATCCTTGAAGATGCCTTTAGCTTCAATATCATGGAGTGTTCTGCCTACATTTTCCTCTATGTACCTTATGGATTCAGGTCTGACATAAAGGTCCTTAATCCATTTGATTTGACTTTTGTACCTGGCATTAGAAAGAGATCTGATCTGAGTTCACTTTTTTTTTCTGCTTTTGCGTGTAGCTGACCAGTTTTCCCTGCACTACTTGTAGAAAAGGCTTTCTGTGTTGCACTTCATATTTTGGCTTCTTTACTGAAGATTAACTTACACATCTAAGGATCTGTGTCTCAGCGTACTCGACTCTATTCCACTGATCTGAGGATCTGTCTCTACTCCGCCACCATGCTATTTTAATCTCTACTGCTTTGTAGGACAATTAGAAGTTGGGTGTTCCTTGCAGTACTATCCATAACTGCCAAAATTATGGGTGGGAAGCAAATCTAAGTTGTCCAAAAATAGATGGTTGGATAAAAAAAAAAAACTATGGTGGGGCTGGAGCGATAGCACAGCAGGTAGGGCATTTGCCTTGCACATGGCTGACCCGGGTTCGATTCCCAGCATCCCATATGGTCCTCTGAGCACCGCCAGGAGTAATTCCTGAGTGAAGAGCTAGGAGTAACACCTGTTCAACGCTGGGTGTGACCCAAAAAAGCAAAAAACAGAACAAAAAAAACTATGGTACACATATACAATGAAATATTACTCAGCCATAAGAAAAAATAAGGTTATGGAACTTGCTGATATGTGGAGTGACCTGGTGAGTATCATGTTGAGCGAAGTTAGCCAGAAGACAGAGCGATCTCTCTCTTACACAGCATGTAAAGAAACACAACTGCAATAGCCAACACTCAAAAACAAGGAAAACAAAGGACACGAGGACCAGTACTCAGTAGGGAATATGCCTTTTGGGGTGCTGGGAGAAGAACAGGAGGGAGCCACATCTATGGCAGAGGGAACTGTCCACCTGGGGGAGGAGGTGGTGCTGAAACGTGGTAAAGTGTCAAGGATTAAATCCTGAGAACAACAGAGCTGGAATTCACATGGCGAAATGTGTTTGTTTATTTTTTAAATGCCTTTCCTCCAGGCAGACTGGTGGGTAGGAAGCAAACGAGGGGGTGGACGATGGTGAGGGAAATGGTGTGGAAACACTGGGTGCCTGAAACCCATTCACGAAGAACTTTGTAAGTTCACAGTGACTAAGAAAATTTAAAAAGAAAAAAGAATGCCCATTTCACGCTTCTATTTAGCACAGTGCTGCCAACGTAGAGCCAGAGAAATTAAGCATAAAAAGAAAGTAAAGGGTGACAAATCGGACAGGAAGAAGTAAAATGATCTCTGTTCACAAATGACGTAATCTTTTTAATGTAGAAAATCCTGGAGATTTTCCGAAAGTTTGTTAGAAGAAATGAGTTTAGTAAAGAGGACATTAAGACAATGCACAAAAGTCAGATGCATTTTTACAAAGTAACAATAGAATAAAAATAAAATTATAAAAATGATTCCATGTAAGATACCATAAAGATACTTAGGAATTAAATTAGGAGTTAAAAATCTGAATTATGAGAAGTGATTTTTTTCTTAAAGAAAAAAAAATATATGTGAAAACATATGCTATATTCATAAATTATAAGATTTGATATTCATTACTTTCGAACTAGGTCGACCCAGGTTCAATTCCTCCATCCCTCTCGGAGAGCCCGACAAGCTACCGAGAGTATCCCGCCCACACGGCAGAGCCTGGCAAGCTCCTGTGGCATATTCGATATGCCAAAAACAGTAACAACAAGTCTCACAATGGAGACGTTACTGGTGCCCACTCGAGCAAATCGATGAGCAACGGGATGACAGTGACACAGTGAATACTATGTGATCTACAGATTCAGTTGCAATCACTACCAAAATCACAATTTTTTCCCTTTCAAAATAATTGAAAACACATCCTACACTTATGGAATCTCGACAACCTTTTCCACAAAAAGAAGAACGGCAATGTGATACCCAAATGCAAATAAGCAGATCCTTACTTAATACAGTACACAAAGATTAACTCAAATGGACCCAGCACATGTTAAACCTGAAGTGAGGCACTCTGAGGGGAAAACACAGGGCAACAGCTTGTGGCACGGGATCTGACAATGCGTCTTCTGATGTGAGACATTCACAGAGGCAACAAAAGAAGACAAACTGAGCTTCATGAAAAATGTGAAAACCTGTGCATCAAAAGACAGAATCAAGAGAACAACAACAGCAAAATAACAGGCAGATGAGAGAAACCCCTAACTGGATAAACATCCAGAATGCAAAAAGTATTCAGTAATCATCAAGGGGATGCAAATCAAAACCATGAGATATCATCTCACACCACAGAGATTGGCCCACACCAAAAGGAGCAAGAACAAGCAGTGCTGGCACAGAGGCAGAGACAAAGGCACTCATTCACTGCTGGTGGGAATGCCAACTGGTCCAGCCTTTTTGGAAAACAATATGGGAAAACAATTCCTCAAAAAACTAGAACTTGAGCTTCTATACGACCCAGCAATACCACTTCTGGGCATATACCCCAGAGGTGTAAAAACACAGCAGAAAAGTCATCTATATTCCTATGTTCATTGCAGCACTATTCACAATGTCCAGAATCTGGAAACAACCTGAGTATCCAAGAACAGACAATTGGAAAAAGAAACTATGGTACATCTACACAGTAGAATACTATGCAGCCACCACGAACAATGAAGTCATGAAATTCACTTACAAATAGATGGACATGAGGAGTATCAAGCTGAGTGAAATGAGTCAGAAGGAGAGGACAGATATAGAATCACTGCATTCATTTGTGGGATATCAAAAAATAAGCATAGACGGGACTAATGCCAAGGACAAGCTGTTAGGAAAAATGCAGTTATGAAATTCTCTTATAAACGGATGGACTTGGAGAGTATCATGCTGATTGAAATGAGTCAGAAGGAGAGGAAAGACATAAAGTGTTTGCACTCATTTGTGGGATATAAAAATATATCTGAGACTAATACCCAAGGACAGTAGAAACAAGGGCCAGGAGGACTGGACCATGGTTAGAAGCCGGCTTCGGGTGCTGGGGGGAGACGGCAGTTGGGACAGAGAAGGGGCCACTATGGCAAAGACAGTTGGAAACACCCACTCTGGATAAGAACTGTGTGCAGCCCAAAAGGAGAGAGAAGAGAGAGAGAGGGAGAGGGAGAGGGGACGGGAGAGGGAGAGGGAGAGAGGAAAGGAGAGAGAGAGGGAGAGGGAGAGAGAGAGAGGGAGGGAGAGGGAGAGAGAGAGAGAGAGAGGGAGGGAGAGGGAGAGGGAGAGGGAACAAGAGAACAGCACATAGGGTGTGGGATAACACTGATTTCTCCTTTCTCTCCATGCAGGGAGCTTAAGTTTACTGAGTTACTCCCATCACAGTGCTCCCAAGGCACATCTAATTCCATCAGGTGCTCCCAATCTGTGTTTATCTTTAGCCTTTCCTTTGTGATCTTCTTCCCCCATCTGTTAATCACTTTTATCCCCAAACCAGACCCTGGGACTTGTAAAGTCATGTTCTTCTGAGGACTCTGAATTTTGTATATGTAAAGGAAATACTGCTTTTCTCTTTCCTTTACATTTTTTGCAGTTTGCTTTAGAGCAATGTCCTTTTAGTATAGACACAGGAAGACAGCTAACACTGTCTTCTGTAACGTGGGAGTTAACTGACTCTGAATAATATTTACTCCTGGGCATCCTTCATACATATTTTCTTGATATAAGCCTCAGATGCCCTTAGTTCCTAACATCCCCCAAAGGAGGGTCCTGGCAAGGGATTGGATGGACCCAGGGCAGGCTGTAAACTACCCTGGCATTGGAAAGGGACAGGCTAAGCACCATAAAAAGTATAATAAATTAAGAGCACTGTCATGGAACAAATTCTGTCATGACCCAAAAAGAAATATCTGAATAAGGACCCTGCTGGGATTAGGTACGACTGACCTGCCTGAGCACTGCGGTCTGGGATATATAGCAAGGTGTCCCCAGGAAGAGCCAATCTGTAGGCTTAACGGATCACTTACTGTGTTCATACAAAATGACTAGAAATAAACGGAATACTAGCTACGGAAGGAGAAAGCAATATGCCCTTAGATGGAATCCGCCCTTAATTATTATTATTATTATTATTATTATTATTTGCTTTTGGGTCACACCCAGCAATGCTCAGGGGTTACTCCTGGCTCTGCACTCAGGAATTACTCCTGGCATTTCTCAAGGAACCATATGGGATGCTGGGGATCAAATCCGAGTCAGCTGCATGCAAGGCAAACGCCCTCCCCACTGTGCTATCACTCCAGCCCGGAATCCCACTCTTGGGAGCTTGGTTTAGTACTCCAGGGTGCTGAAGCCCAGACGAGATTTTGTCTTTGAGTTAATCTTCTAGAAGAATTTCCCCCAAGGATGGGCTTTACATCTGTTGATTGTTATGATAATGTTCACCCCCCCATGTGTATCCCCCCCGCCTTAGGATTTCTATATAATCACACTGTGAGACTTGAATTACCAATCAGCTGGTCACTGATTACCAACCAGCCTGTGGCCCGGCCTCCGTTCACCCACTGCTGTCCACTGCTGTCAGCTGGCCTGGGGAGGAGGTTCTCGGCCAGCGAATGCACTCACCTTTGAACGCACAGCAGGGCACTTACTTTCCTTGAGTGTGGCCAGGTTTCCTGGCACTGTGTAGGGTCCCCTAAACCCTGCCAAGAGTGGTCCCTGAGTGCAGAGCCAGGAGTAGCCCTGAGCAGCACTGAGCATCGCCCCTAAAATAAAACAAAAACCAAAATTCCGAAGAAACTATGTGTGGGCACTGATACAGCCACTGAACTTGGTTATGTGCAGGATTAAGTATCTCACATACACGTGAGGAGCAGCTGCTGAGAGACCCTCGAAGGAAGGAGGTGGGCTGGGAGAGGGTCACCGGAAGACGCAGGAGGTGGTGGTCACACCTTCCCTACAATAAATTAAGGCTGAAACTGCATATTCAACCTGCTTTTGCACTTTCTCTTTTCTGGTACTGCGCTCCATCCAGTTCAGCCTATTTCAGTCCGCCCAGCAGAAATAACCCCATGGAGGCAGTGAGTCTGCTCACACAGAGCCACACGCAGCCTCTCTCCGCCATGAAGGAACGTCACCAGACTGGTTGTCTCCTACTGAGCAGCTTAACGGCATTCGAAATCCTGCAACTCCACCAGGCCGAGGAAGCACAGCCACAAACCTGGGCGGAGTCACGGTTCAGTGGCCCCGGAAGGAAGGATCCCAGAGCTCCAGCCAGCCTGAGCTGAGACCTCGGTCAGAACACAGGCGGGGAGAACAGCTGCTCCTACCCCTCAGGGAGAACGACTTCCTGGCTACACCCGGAGCTCGAGTAGCAGGAGACTCCCGTGTGACGGGGGTCTGAGACCAGGAGCAGAAGGGTCTCTCCAGTGCTGTGGCAGGCGCAGGCCTGAGCACAGAGGCAGCAGCCTGTCCCTCTGACGAAGGGTGGAGCATGCAGGAAACACGTTTCAGCTCCCACGTTAACTAGAAAGTCCATTTTTCCTTCAAATGTGCCTAAGATCCATTTTCTTTACTTGAAAGGCAGTTAGAATGAAGGCTACTGGTAGGCATGCTAGTGTCCTCAGTGGAGATGGCTCGAGACCAGCCCCTGGCCCCTGAGGGGGCGTTCCACACTAGACCCACCTTCTTTTCTCTCCTACTAGACTTCCACCTGAGAGATAGAGAAGCTCCATGACAGGCTCATAAGGCAGCCAGAAGAAGCCCGGCCTAGGTTTTGGTTCCAGAATTCCTGGAATTGAGCACAGATACCGGGAACTGAGTCATGATTTCCCCAAAGTGAGATAGCCACGGTGAGGTCAACTAAGGTGCAGGTAGGGAAGCCCCCCTATGTAACTCCTCTGAAACCCTTACGTAACTGCAACTTATAACCAATCAGCTAAGTACAAGTAGTGGAAAGGCCCTCAGACTTCGGCCCAAAGGGTGGTCTGCAGAAGGCCCCTGTTACATATATATATATGCTATGGTATAAAAGCCTTTTATACTTCTGAGACTCGGGGCCGCTCATTTTGAGAAGGCTGCCAAAGTGTTGGAGCCAATCAAGGGCCCCAGCTCGAGTAGCCAATAAAGACCCTTTGCTTATTGCATCTCAACTTGTCTTTGTGTGATTCGTCTGGGGAGATCTCGGCCCGGTTTAACACACCCAAAGGGCCTGAGGCAGAGATGCATCTGGCACCATCCCAACTGTAACAGCTGGCCCAGCTGCTGCGGAAAGCCCTGCAGAGCCAGTCTGTGACCCACTAAAGCTCGGGGTTTCGAGAATTATGACCACAAATCTGGCTGGGCTCCAGCCTCAGTGCCTGAGTTCTCACTGCTTCTGTGTCCCTTCACCCTGCTTCTGGCCACCTTTGTGTTGCTGTTTTTTTTTTCCTTCTGGGTACTCCAGGGCATGTGCCTTGCATGCAGCTGACCCAGGTTTGATTCCCCCGTCCCTCTCAGAGAGCCCGGCAAGCTACCAAGAGTATCTTGCCCACAGGGCAGGGCCTGGCAAGCTACCAGGTGTAGCTGATATGCCAAAAACAGTAACAACAATCTCACAATGGAGACGTTACTGGTGCCCGCTCGAGCAAATCGGTGAGCAACGGGATGACAGTGCTACAGTGCTGGCCATGTTTACTAGCTCGGCCATATTTCCTGACTGCACGGTAATTTTTATGGGAGAAGATCTCATTGAGGCTAAAATATAAGCATGGAGCAGATTCAAAATACTATCCTCACAAAATTAAATTAATTATGTACAATGAACAA
Organism: Sorex araneus; assembly: GCF_027595985.1. NCBI lineage: Eukaryota > Metazoa > Chordata > Mammalia > Eulipotyphla > Soricidae > Sorex > Sorex araneus. Next base: position 67,548,567 of record NC_073311.1, read on the forward strand.
ATGCTGGCTTCCCTGGGAACACAGCCAAAACTAACCAAATACCAGGAAATTTAAGAACTGGGTAAGTTTTTCTGTATCTTGACTGAGAAGGATACAATCTTGCTAGCACCCCAGCCTTTTCATCCTTAGATGCTACTACACCCCACTAGCTGTGATTACATATAGCTCCCCCAAAAGAGGACGATGGCGCCAGCTCTGGGTCTCCAGCGTGAAGGGTGAGTCGTGGGCTGGGAATTCAGCATCAGCCCTGCTGCCACTGCCGTGACCCACTAGCACGTCACAGAATTAGGTGGAATCCTGTAAGATCAGAGTCTTGGGGTAACAATGCGGCCGAGTGACAGTATGCAGAGAAGCAGGAAGGTGCAAGCTGGCACCAGCAGGAAGCTAACCACTTTGTCACACTTCTTTCTTTTCCTGTTACTATTACATAAAGTCAGTAATGTCTGGTACTCGGTGTTCAATAAAGCCGCAGGTAACCTAACTTGCCAAGTTTTCCCACAGGTATTTGCTATCTCATAAATACCCTGGAACATGATCTGCCCATTTGCTATAACTGGTTATTTTTCACCTGCTCTAGTTGATAGGAAAGAGACAGGAAAAGGTAATCTGGAAAACTCATCTGGTAGAAGACTGATTAAGAGTAGAGGTCTGGAACAGGGTTCAGGCCTCCAATTTTTTTTTTTCTTTTTGGGTCACACCTGGCGATGCACAGGGGTCACTCCTGGCTCTGCACTCAGGAATCACCCCTGGCCGTGCTCAGGGGACCATATGGGATGCTGGGATTTGAACCCGGGTCGGCCGCGTGCAAGGCAAACGCCCTACCCGCTGTGCTATCTCTCCAGCCCCCAGGCCTCCAATTTTTCCACACAAAATCTGAAATTCAAGATTCCCTTTCTCTATTGCTTACTGACGTTCTGCGCAGCCTTAGAACGAGCCGAGCCGTCTTCTGCAAATGCTCCTCCAGGGAAAAATCGGACACCTCCCGCCCCACCTCCGTCTAGAAGGACGAGGCGCTCGCCAGTGTGTCACTACAGCTGACTGTGCTTCTCCAAGGAAGAGAACACTGTGAACCCCGAGAGCAAGCACCAGGCACGCACTGCCCACTCTCTCCCGCCCACCTGGCCGACCTCGCTCACATGCACACACCAGGGTGTGAGCCAGTCGTCAGGCTGGGTGTAGGACAGATGACAGTGAGACTCTGGGAGTCTTCTCACAGCCCCACCTTTCATCTCCGTCTATCACGTCCCTTTCTCCTGACACCTGCGGAAATCAACTACAGATCTGTAAGGGCCAGAGCAATAACGGCAACTGTCTACCAGGAAAACTCACACTCTGAGTTTTGCTTTTTTCTCTCTCTTGTGAATAGAGAAAAATCTATTTAGTTGCTCATTTGAAGTTAATAAAGTGAAAGATGTGTCTGAAGGATTTGATGATTTTAAGAACTCAAAACACCACTGACAGATAAGATAAAAGGTGATGACTGGGGCACAAAATTAGTTATTATACAAATATAAAATACTTACATATACTCAGTAGTTTTTCATGGGAGAAAATGAGAAAACTATATTTTCCAAAAAAGAAATCTTTCCTTCTCAAAAACAGGATAGTAAATAGGCCAAGAAGGGAGAAAAAAGAAAAATAAATATAATATTTCAAAATGTAATTGGAAGATTATCTTTCAAAAATTTTCCAAATGATCTTTCAGTAAACTTTTTGAGAAATTAAAAATGCTTCGTATTTCAAGTTTACACAAATTCAGGAGAAAAAGATGGAGTTCAAAAAAAATTTCTTCAGAAGATTAGGTTTGGGCTATGGATCAAGGGTGCTCACGTACCATTCCCACTTAGAAGGGAAGGAGCTTAAACACACTGAAATGTACAGCAAGGAAAAAAAACCCATAAACTCTGAACTCTGGACTCACAGAGTAACATTTTATTTTTATTTATTTGTTTGTTTGTTTATTTTTTGCTTTTTAGGTCACACCCAGCGATGCACTGGGGTCACTCCTTGCTCTGCACTCAGGAATTACCCCTGGCAGTGCTCAGGGGACCATATGGGATGTGGGGAATCGAACCCGGGTCAGCCGCATGCAAGGCAAACGCCCTACCCACTGTGCTATCACTATGCCCCAGAGTAACATTTTAAAAACAAAACAAAATGATTAATGTTTTCCCCAGCCAAGACCTACTGTAAGCTGGAGGAGACAAACCCGTGATTATTCACCGAGACCTGCACGACGAGAGGAAGAGCCCTGCACACAGGCAGCGGCAGCTAAACGCATCTTGCGTGTAGCTTCCATACGCTCCCTCCGGCCCGGGAGCTGGCGCTGCTCACGTCAAGGAAACAGGGTTTGCCTGGCTTCCTGCCCAGGGGAAGTGTCTGAGCCCTGTACATGGGTAACTCAGGGGTCAACCCCTCATCTAGGGTATAATGGCCCGTAAACTCCTAGGGAGCCCCTTGCACATGGCACCATTTGGACACCATCTCAACACTGTCACAAAACACTGGGTCCTTTGTCCTCACCGTCTGGATTCACACTCAGCCCCGCTATCTGACCACTTCACTTGCACCGTGTACGAGGACGGCGGGGGGCAACTCACAGATCAGGGTGCCAGAAGCCTCACGCTGCACCCCAGTCTCACCAGGGTTGGCGCCCTGGATCTCACCAACATTCACACTCTCTTTACCTCCCAAACACCTGAACCTGTGGCCTTACCAACACCCAGTCCCTCTCCCAGCACTCAGGACCCAACCTCATCATGCACACGCCCTGACCTCACAGAGGAGAGAGAGAGAGAGAGAGAGAGAGAGAGAGAGAGAGAGAGAGAGAGAGAGAGAGAGAGAGAGAGAGAGAGAGATGCATCCGAGTGCCTGCCACGCTGACCGCAAAGGGTGTGAAGAGCCTGTGAGCAGCTCACACACTGACTCCTCATGACTCCACCGACTGTGCACAGAAAACAACTGCCTCGCTAACCCTCAGGGACACGAGGTCCTGCAGATCCAAACTCCCCTACACCAGGCGCTGCAAGACTGACCCAGGCGAGAGCAAAGGACACTCACCCTGAACGCAGTCCACAAGGCGACACCCCGTCAGATGCTGAGTACGTCAGATTCTCAAAGGGTCCGTATGTGCCAGCATGCATGCAACTGACTCCCTGAAAGCAAACTTGGACGTCACAGCCAGCCACTCCTGCAGTGCGCATGAAGAAGCAGCTTGCAAGGGCACACTCAGCTCAGGATGCACGTCTGTACAGCACTGGCACTGGGGGAAACGGCCTGAGGTTCCAGCCAGTGATCACTACACCAAGCAAGCAATCACGCTGGCGGGAAAGTCATTAGGCATCGTCCAAAAGGAGAGGTCTACATATTTACTACAAGTCACCAAGAGACTTATCATGTTCGCAGGTAAAACAATTCCTTACGATTGATTCAGTAAGAGTCAGAAAGACATACGTACATGATGGTGTTAATGCCCGAGAGCTGCTGGAACATTTGCAGGCCACACCCCACAATCAAAGCCCGGCGAGTTGGGGGGTAACTCAGCATTCTGCAGATCACAGGTCCAGCTTTTATTAAAAAAAGAAAGAAAAAGAGGACACAGCTATTATTGTTTAGCTCTCACAGCAATTATTCCCATTAGGATAAATTCCCCAAATTTCATAAAATCAACATGACTAGGCATTTTTGAGTAGAACATACATTTTTACAGAAATATGGGCATATGTGATGCTTATTTTTAAAACAAAATTTGTATGCATTTCAGTTTAAATTGTAAAACACAAAACCCACAAAAGAACTGAACTCAAAACAGTTTTTGACAGTAGAAACCTACAAAAGTGTTAGAACTCACTCTTCCTTAAATACCAAGAGTTGTGTATTTATTCTTCATCTATATTCAAGATTAGTTATTAGATTCTATCTGATATGGGACTATGTATAAGTAAGTGGAAAAATTGCTTAAATCAAAAGAACAGCACTCATAAAAACAGTTAAAGAGCAGAACCAATTTCAATGTATTTGACTAAAATAATAAAATCTATTCCAAGCCACTCAACTGAACTGAAGGCATTGGGCTATGATACTGGACTTGTGTACCATTAGCAAGTCCCCAGAATACGTGCAGTGACTCTGTTCTGGGCTGTCAACAGTTCCCTAAGAGGTAGACAGTAACCCGTGAAGGACCATGGACAGCTCCCGTCGAGGCCAGCAGTTCTGAGTTCTACACCTGTGTTTCAATCTTACTAAAAACAACCCCTTCTGGCCCTGTTTGCTTTCTGTGACACCCCTGGGATACCCAGGGGCTTCGGGGCTACGAAGTGCCTGTTGGGAAACGTGTTCTCAGCTGCGGGCAGTTTCCTACGTGGTGGTCTCGACATGTATATTTCAGGCCACGGACAGCTCTCTATGGGCCATCTGGTGATCAGAACAGAACAGAGTTCTGAAGCACGTATCCTGGAGTCAGGAGGCTAGAACATTCCTGTAAAGCTAAGAATGTGAGGCTCACACCACGCCAGGCTGTTTCATCGGGGCAACCCAGAGCCCCTCCCCCGCCCCAATGGAGCCAGCCCTGGCAGCCGAAAACCTCCCGAGAAAGCTCACGGCCGCTCTCCACACGCTCGGGCCAAGCCTCGCCCAGGAGTGAATCTATTTCCGGACCACGCAGCTGCACAACATCTCATACTTTATACCTCTGAGATATCAAGAGTAGCACACCACATTGATGAGGTTTAAAGTAGAAGGCAACCAACCTTAGGGAGAACTGAATTATACACGTGTATACACACACACACACACACATATACAGATATGTTAAAGGTTGCACACACAAGGCTCGACCTTTAACAACATGTTACTAATCTCTTAGAGAAGGGCTTAATGGCTCCTGGGTGAAATGCAACAATCCTCACTTTCCTCTAAGAAAACTTTTCTGGATCACTCTTAGCAGGTTACTCATAACAAGCAATACGAAAGAAATTATTTTGGTTCTGCCTCAGGGGCAGGGGTTGGGGCTCAGGACGGACCTATTAGAGATGATGGTGAGAAGGTGTAATGGTGTTGAGATTGGTGTTTGAATATTAAATGTAATCAATTATTGTGACAACTTTATAAAAATAAAATAAAATTTAAAAAATGAGGTTCTCAATATAACTCCCGCAGGCCTGCTGTTAGCCTGATCGCCAAGGGCACCCACCCAGTCCGGAAGCACAGCTGCCCACTCTTCCCAGGATGCCTCGGGTGTCCTCAAAGGCCAGGATCATTCCCAGCAGCCGCCATGCCTGCCCCTGGCCATCCCATTAGTGACCCCTAGCCAAGTCAGTGAAGTCCCGGAAATAAGCCCAGCTTGAGGGATCTCTCGGAGTTCTGACACTCCAGCTCAAAGCCGGGGGCAGAATGAACTGCCGTCTCCCAGCCACGGTGATGTTGGTGCCAAGCAGGCAGGACTCGACAGAGCACGGCAAGGTCGCCATACACAGGGGTCTGGGTCAGGGGAGACGGGACAGCATCCCTGCAGGAGCCGTGCACACAGGGTCCAGCCCAGACGCAGCAGAGCAGGGGACTTGTGCAGAGAGGCCGCAGGCTGCGGCAGGCTCAGACCATCTGCGCGTCCAGGAGTGGACAGCAGCAGCCAGTCTGTGTGCCCGGGGTCTCCTCACGCCTGGGAACCTAAGAACATGCTACAATGTGGGATAGACCAGACATGAAATAAGCACGCAAGGCCTTTTAACAACAAAACTTATCATTTACCTGTGGACCAGGGATGACTTAAAACACAATCACAAATATACGAACCCTTTCTCAACTGTTATCACCTTCACGGAGAACCTGGGCCCTCTGCGGCAATTCTTCTAAAGGGCCCAAGATTCAACATGTGCAGGAAGCCTGACTGTGGGGTCAGAGAAACTGGGAAAATTATGACAGATCAGGACGAAGTCTAACTTGTCCAAATATTAAGCTAAGAACAATGACAGAAGCATGATGCTTATTTTACTAGTTTTTAAAAAACATAAACCACGAATACTTTTGGTTTAGATTTCCCATCAAAATAAGGGCACTGGCAGTTCCTTTATGAGATTTTTTTTCCTCTTTACAAGTAAGTTTTGGTCACAGCAGCTGCATATCTGATTCTGCAAAACAACATTAAAGAATTTCCTTTCAGTGAAATCATAAACTTAGCTTGATCAGGCAGTAAAGATGACTATGAAAATGCAAACCAACATTAATCTAGTATCACAGAACTTAGAGGCAAAAAAAATCTATCAATTGCATGAATGGGTTGAAAGTTAAGTGAAAATTTTAAGATGTCAAAATTGTATTACATTTAAGAACTTTTTTGTAAATAACGGTTCATAAAATATTCACTTATTATTTAAGCCTCTTTCTTTAAAAAACAAATTGCATACAATATAAACCAAAGCAACCACATAGGCTGGAAACGAGGTACAACACATACAGTAATAGAGGTCAAGGACTCAGGTGCCCTCTCAATGTCAAACGTGCCCGCCACGGTGACCCTAAGCACTGTCATCCTGAGAGGAGCGGCCTGGGGAGACGGTGCTCAGAGTGTGCCACTTCTGCCCAGACCCTTGCCACCCTGGGGAGCCACCTGCAGCGGACGGGCACCGGACAGTGGAACTCGTTTTCACTGTGCAAGCTACTGGGCCTGTGGGAATTATGGCAGCCGCAGAAGCTCAGCTACAGACTGATCTGAAGGAAAAGGAACGACAAAGCTCTGGTGACGAATGGGACTGGATTCAACACCAGCGTGCAGCTCAGGAAGGTACGAGTGGAGAGCCAGGGAATCTTCGTTAAATCTGCCAGAGGAGGAAGTCTGTTTCCCCACAGACTCCCCTCGGCTGCAGCAAGACTCAGCACAAACACAGCCAGACGGGCGCTGCAAATGCCAAGCCTGTTGACAGACTGCAGAGCCGGAGTCAGGAGAAGGGCGGGCGCGGGAGGGCTCCGGGGGCAAGGGACATGTCCATGGCCTTCGCACTGGTCCACCCGCCTTCCACAGCGCTGCAGACAGAGCTCCGGAGGGAGTCCCGGGGGCTGAGGCCGTAAAGCAGGAAGGGGGGCGGGAAAGCTGCTCCAGGCCGGGGCCCCCCATCCAGTACGGGACCAGCGAGAGCCAAGCTGCTCGACCAGGCCTGTGGTGACCCCAGGACCCCTCCAGATGCCCTGCTCCAGGCCACCCCTACGTCCCTCTGGGCTTTACTGTTGATCCGATCCTAGCACCTCCTGCACCCCCTCCCCAGCGTCACACGGCCCCCAGAACCGCTAGGCTGGAGCGCTGGACTCTCACCCTCTTGGCCAAGTAGCACTGTGAGTGGCCCCTGGGCCCCAGGGACCCCTCCCACGCCACCCCCAAGAAGCCCTTCCCCAGCTGGCCCTCAGGCGTGCTTCCCACAGACACCCACTACTCTCCAGTCTCCAAGCTCCTCCCCTAACTCCCTCTCCAGCACGTGCTTCCCAGAGCCTGGCTGGCCTGTGTCTCGCCAAGAAGCACGTATTTCACCTCCTCTCGAGGACCCGAGGGTGTCCGGGTCTGAGCAAACATCAGTTGGATGCCCTCCACAATCACGCTGGCTGACATGACCCAGGGGGTAGGTAGAGAGCCGGTCCCTCCTGCCCTGGGCGGTGGCTGAGTGCTGCCAGCTGGGCCTCTGCTTCACGTCCTACTTCCTGAATCAAAAGTCAGCGGGCAGCAACCCGCACAGACACTCCAGAGCCACGCAGATGGGAAGGTGCACTGCTGGGGGGACTGACGCAGCAACGGTGAATGTAAAGAACCACGGACAACTTTACCAAGTAAACAGAGAGCCACCAGGAGCCGTGCAGTCCCTCAGGCCCCAGATCCCGGGCTGCTGAGTCCCTCCTCACAAGGGGGCCGTACAGCACACAGCACAGGGAAGGCAGCTGGCACTCCGGACGTGCCAGGAGGCTGGCCTCAACCCTAAAGAGCTAGCGGGCTTCCGTAAGGAAGGGATCCCTTCACCGCAGACACAGCTTGATGCTCTTCTTTACAGATGCCGGCCTGCTACTTTTAGCAAAGCTGAAAAGAATAAAAAGAGAAGAAGGAAAAGGTGCCAAACTAAAAAATCCAAGATTACTTCTAAAACTAGACTCTGGATTAGAATGGATCAGTCTTCTACCTCTGCAAGAAACAAAATTAAAAGCACATACAGAATTTTTTTCACAAGTCCTAGGACACATCCTAGCGCAGTGTCAGTCCAAGTCTCAGCTGTGTGTGTGTGTGTGTGTGTGTAAGACTGCACTGGCAGGGAAGGTCAGCTGAGGCCCTCTCACCCTTCAGATGCTGAGGGCAGTCTCAGAGCTCTTAGCCTAGGAGCAGGTCCTTCTTGGGGCCACTATTTCACTATTTTATTTACTATTACTTTTCTTTGGGATGGCGCGATAGCGCAGCAGGTAGGGCGTTCGCCTTGCACGCAGCTGACCTGGGTTCGATTCTTCTGCCCCTCTCGGAGAGCCTGGCAAGCTACCGAGAGTATCCCGCCCACACGGCAGAGCCTGGCAAGCTACCCGTGGTGTATTCAATATGCCAAAAACAGTAACAACAAGTCTCACAATGGAGACGTCACTGGTGCCCGCTTGAGCAAATCAATGAACAATGGGATGACAGTGACAGTGATACAGTGACACTTTTCTTTGTTGGTGGCCAGACCAACAGTGCTCATGAATCATGTGGTGGTGGGGGTTGAAGCCAGGGCGCCTGCCCACAAAGCATTCCAACCCTAGAGATCACACATTACACCTAGAACACAATTCACCACTGAATAAAGTTCATTAAACAACTACTACATCAAAAGGAAAGCAAAGAGAAAGTAAACTACCCAAGAACATTCAGGAGAAATCAATACTATTTTATGAATTTTGGCATGTTATATCCCTTGGTACGTAGGTTTTAAAAATACTTTGCGCATGAATGATTTGCAACCAAGAATAACACCTTCAGGAGACAGAGCTTCCTGCAGACTGAACAAACATAACCCGCTTTCCTCTCTAGGCGGTTAAACATATACACACAGAGCAAAGTACACCGTGTATATGATAACCTATACACGTGCACACAACTGCACCGGAGAGGACATGCGGTGAGCAAGCACAGTCCAGACCCTTTCTCCACTCCCCGCCCTGCTGGGCGGAGGAAGGCAGGACTCGCTGAGATGAGATGCTTCTGTTTCCGCCGTTCACAGCTGCTCTGCTGCTCTCTACAAGCTACTGATTAACTTAGAGGAGTGCACTCGCACACACAGGGTGGCACAGCACTGACACACCTGCCCTGGGCAGGACACCCTCTCGCAGCAGCTCTGCCCTGCGCACAGGTGGCCACCAGCCCTTGTCCCCGAGGAAAAGTGACACCAGGGCCGAGGCAGCGCTGGTCTCTCCTTCCCAGCCGCCAAAGACACTCAAAGTGAAGGGATTCGCCCTAAAGAGAACAGCCCCTGCCACGGCCCAACTTCTCCGTCCCAAAACCAAAGGGATGAGCCACTGGCCTGCACCCGTGCCTCAGCCTCCAGCCCATACCAGCCTCTCTGCACAGAACAGGTCAGCTGTACTCCAAGCAGGTACTTTACAGTACAGGTACAGTACCCTACCCAGGAGTGCTACCCACACAGGGTAAGTTTCAACTCCTTCACTGACAACATTTCTGAGACGGACCCAAGATGCTACAAGGATTCACTGGACACCGTTAGGCTCTTAAAAACAGTGCCAAATGTGCACTAGGTGGCTCTGGGAATTATCTAAGTGACTAGACCCTCTGGGGCCAGTGAGATGGCTCAGTGGTCAGGACATACACTCTGCAGCAGGAGCCCCCTGGTTCAGTGCCACGTGGTCCCTCAGTACTAAAGCTGATGCCAGAGACTGCAACTTTATCTACCCAAGTTTATAGGAAAATCTATTTGGTACCGACCCGTTCCCTTTTCAATGACTTTATTCTGCAAATACACTCTAGTTCCATCCATGATGGCGTGACTTTGTTCTTTCTTAGAACTGCACAGAATCCCTTGTGCATATCTATCTATAAATATACTGATAGTATTCTTTTGTACATATATGTATGTGTATACGTATATATCACAATTAACAGTATTGTAAAACACAGAATTTCAATCAATAAAGTTTGTCTAATAAAAAATAATTAATTCTAACTAAAAATAGGCCATATGATAAATATACTCAACAAATTCCATGCTGCTCAGGTTCTTCCTGTCATTCTGTGAAGGCAGGCAGAACAGACAGGGAGCAACCTCTAGCTGATCTCTTCCCACCTTTCCGGGGAATTAAGTACAGAAACTCCACCCCAGCACAACATTAAGGAACCAATGGGGAAGCATGTAGAAACCCACGCAGACCAAGGAGTGAAGTCAATACCGAACACATAAGCAGCACCTGGAAATCTCAAACAGGGTCTTAAAGGACACTAGATGAGAGTGTTTATTGAGTCCAAAGAAAAGACAGCAGAGGCAATTAGCAAAGCACAAGAAAGCACCAGAGTTGAACTGAAAAGCCATTACAGACAGAAATGAAGAACATGGTAGGGGATATTAAAAAAAAAATAAAAGTCAAGAGAAGCTCTGAATAGGAGAATAACAGAAGCTGAGCAAAAGATTGATGAGCTCCAGGTTGAAAACGAGGAAACGTTTATTAGGAAACAGCAGAAAGTGAAAAACAGTCTGGAAGGTAATGAACGGCCTCCCAGAGAGCCGCAGGACGTGACGGAGACAACGTGGGAGTCACTGGCATCCCTGAAGGACAGGAGGGCAACTGTGAGAAACAACAGTTGAATCCTCAATAAGAGCTTCCCAGAGTTGAGAATTACAGGCACCAAGATCCAAGCAGCCCGAAGGGCCCAGTGAAAACAGACTATTAGGAAAATTGCAAAATGACAAAATGTAAAGACACAATGTTGAAAGCAGCAAGATCAAAAATACTTACAAAGGAAAGCCCCCAAGATGTACCGCAGGTCTATCAAATGAGACTGCGAGAATATGGAAAGATATATGGAAAACCCAACAAACCGAACACCTCACCAGGAATACTCTAGCAGCTAGATTATTATTCAGGTTTGAAGGAACTACACAGAGCTTCATGGCAGGCAACAGCTCAGGGAATTCACTCAGACCAGTTTTGCAAGAAGCAGTAAAAGAACTCCTCTGAAGGACGGGAGAAACCTCCCATCATGTGGCATCGAAGACGTGTTGTACAGGGCTGTCCTCTAGTAGATTAAGAAAGGTTAAAAACATATTACAGTCATCACAAATTGACTTCTATTGATTTATTTTCTAATAATTATACGTGCCATTCTTTTAAGATTTTTAGACCAAGTAATATGAAATAAATTAGCTATGTGCCTGCCAAGGGGGGAGGGGAAAGGGAAGCCTCGTTTATAAATGAAACAACCACAGTAAGGGTCAAGTACAAAATAAAACAATGTCATATGTTTCAGATGCCAGAGTTGAAAACTTAGTTATGTAAATGAGAATAGGCAGTATACTACATTATATTAATTGATTTAAATTTCCTTATTTACATAGGTTAAAATCATAGAGCAATTAATCATTACAAATTGGCTTTTGTTGATTTATCTCCTGATAATTCCATGTGCCATTTCTTTAATCTTGCTGGAGTAAGCAATATGAAACGTGTGACATGTCTGCCGGGGGCAGGGAGCTGGTGGCAGGGGCCCAGGGACACTGCTGGTGGGACTGGTGCTGCAGGCCTATAAACCTGAGACAATCCTGTTATCAACAGCTTTGTAAGTCACTGTCTTAATTTAAAAAGAGAGAGGGAAAAATGAAGAACATACCTTTGGCCATACAGTTCAGAGTCGCAAACCCAAACACAGTGTGCGACAGACGAGGCAGCAAAGTCCCAAGGAGTCAGAAATTGAATTTTTTTTTCTTTTTGGGTCACACCCAGCGATGCTCAGGGGTTACTCCTGGCTCTGCACTCAGGAATTATTCCTGGCGGTGCTTGGGGGACCATATGGGATGCCGGGGATCGAACCTGGGTCGGCCGCGTGCAAGGCAAACGCCTTACCTGCTGTGCTGTCGCTCCATCCCCAGAAATGGAATTTTGGAGTGAATCAATGTAATCACATTCCTAAGCCGGAGGTCTTTATCTTATTTTGGGGAGAAGGTTCTCCTCTCCCAAGCAGTGCTCAGGAGGTCCCAGGCCCCCCTCAGAGGTTCCCAACCTGGGGCTAAAGTGATGCAAAGGGTGCTGCAATGCCAGGGACAGCCACTAGCACTGCAGCAGTGCTCAAGAATCACACCCTGTGGTGCTCCCCTGCGAGGCTCAGGGGCCTCAGGGCTACCCCAGGGCAGCTAAGGGGACCATGTGTGGCTGGGGATAGAACAAGGGCCAGCGGCATGTAAGGAATGCACTGGAAACCCTGTCTTTCTTCTTCAGCCCCAGCAGGAGGGATCTGATAATTACGCTGCTGTCTTACCCTTTAAGCTCTAAGTAGCATCTAACTTAAAGAATACCCCTAACAGTTTCCCCAGTCACACATTATTAGTGTATGTGGGTCTCAGGGGAATTGATTAACAAGATTGTCATCCTGCATTCAAGCTGTCAGGAGGAATCTGGCAGGCACATTAAGGAAATTATTTGTGATAGACAGTTTAAAATAGGAATTAAAAATTAACACAGTGTTGAACTCAGTAACATATGGAAGTATTCCTGTTCTTATAAAATTGAGTATGGAAATTAATGAAATACTTGTAAACAAGGCATCTGCTTAGAATAAACATTTATTTTGACAAAAGTTCAAGATATATTTTCAGCTAACATGACGGTCAATAATTCATATCTTTATAAGACATATACGTGTAAATAGACTTTTAAAAATATTATTACTGAATCACCATGAGATATTGTTAAAGTTGTTCATACAACAGTCCGACACCCATCCTTTCACCAGTGCACATTTCCTGCCACCAACGTACCAGGTCTTCTGCCCACCCCTCTGCTGACCCCTGCCCCGTCCCACTCCCCGAGGAGCCCACCCTGTGCCAACCACCTCTCTACTCCTCTTCCCCTCCCTCCCTCCCTCCCCCCCTCTCTCTGTCCTCTCTCTCTCTCCCTCTCTCTCTCTCTCTCTCTCTCTCTCTCTCTCTCTCTCTTTCTCTCCATTGCAGTTTGCAATACTGCTACCGACAGGGTTTGTGTATCACCTGACTTCCTTTCAGCACTCCATTTTGGTCCAGAGTGGTCATTTCCAACTACCAGGTCACAGTGGTCCCTTCTCTGTCATAACTGCACTACCCCTTCCTGTTTGTGGCAAGTTTCCTACCAGGGATCAGTCCTCCCGGCCTTGCTTCTGCTGCCTTTGGGTATTACTTACATTCTATTTTTTCAATGAGTGCAATCATTCTGTCCTGTCCCTCTCCTTCTTCCCTCAGCACAATACTCTCCATTCCCATCCACGCATAAGCAAATTTCATGACTTCATTTTTCCTAATAGTAGTGTTCCACTGTGTAGATGTACCATACTTTCTTCTTTTTTAAATTTTATTTTACAAAGTAGTTCACAATATTTGATCACATTTAATATTCAAACACTAATCCCACCACCATGACACCTTCCCGCCACCATATTTCAGGTATTTCCATCCTGAACCCCAATCCCTGTCCCAAAGCAGAACCAAAATAGTATATTTTGTATTGTTTGTTAAGAAAAACCATTGAAGATGCTACAAAAAAATATCCTTAGAGGAAAGAGTGTGAAGATTGTTGCATTTCACCCAGAGGCTATCAAGCACTTCTATAAGAGATGACTCTTAACATGTTAAAGCCCTGTGTGCTTTTATATATATCTGTAAAAAAAAATTTCCAAGATTGGTTGCCTCCTACTTCGAACCCCATCAATGTGGTGCAGTACTTCTGGAGTGTGGGAGAGTGTGTACTATGGAGTGTCCAGGAACAGGGTCACTCCTGGGTGAGGCTCGGCCTGAGCATGTGAGGAGTGGCAGTGAGCACGGCGGCTGTTGGGTTCTGGAGGTTTTCAGCTGCCGGGGCTGGGCCCTTGGGGTGGGGAAGGGTCTCACCACCCCCCTCCGGGGTGCCCTGAGTGAACAGCCCCACGCGGGGTCTGGTGGCATGATTATGTGCCATACTTTCTTTATCCAGCCGTCTGTTCCTGGCCACCGGGTGGGTTCCAGACTCTGGCTCTCGTGAACAGTGCTCCTTGAACAAAGGAGTGCAGATGGCTTTTCTGCATTTCAGTTTTGGGCCCTCAGAGCACATTCCCAGGATCAGTATTGCTCAGTTTCTAGTTTTTTGAGGAATCTTTTCCAGAAAGGCTAGACCAATCAGCATTCCCACCGGCAGAAAATGTGAGTCCCTTTCTTTCCGCATCCATGACAGCAGCTCTGGTTGTTCTTGCACCTTTAATGTGTGCCAGTCTTTGTGACACGAGAAGGCAGCATATCGTTGTGTTGATTTGCATCTCCCTGAGTAAGCAGTGATGCAGAGCACTTTTTCATGTGTCTTTGGGCCATTTGCATTTCTTCTTTGAGGAAATTTCTGTTCATCTCTTCTCCCAATTTTTGATGGGGTTGGATGTTTTTTTCTTGTAAAGTTCTACTAGTGCCATATATATTACTGGTGATATACATATATATGCATATATATATTACATATTGGACATTAACCCCTTATCAGATGAGTGTTGGGTAAATAATTTTTTAAATCCGTGGGCTATCTTTGTATTCTGGTCATTGTTTGTTTTAATGTGTAGGAGCTTCTCAGTTTAATGCAGTCCCGTTTGTTTATCTTTGCTTCCAAATGCTTGGTCAGTGGTGTTTCATCCTTGAAGATGCCTTTAGAGGCAAGTCTCGAAGACCTCTGTCTACCGTTTTCCTCTATGTATCTTGTGGATTGACGTCTGATATTAAAATCTTGAATCCATTTGGACTTGATTTTTGTGCATGGTGTTAGAAAGAAGTCTGAATTTATTTCGTTGCCTGGAGCTGACCAATTTTCCCCGCACCACTGAAGACGTCTTCCTCAGTAGGCAATGTCCTCATTTGTTTCCATGAATCTTCATTTCCTCTCTGATTTCCTCTCTCACCCACTGTTGTTCAGTTAAAAACTATTTAATTTCCAGGTGTTTGAGCTATTTCTCCATTTCAGTTTGTGATTTCTAACTTTCAGCACATCGTGGTCTAAGAAACAGTTGATATGATTTTCATGCACTTAGCTTTGTGGAGCTGTTTTGTGTCCCTGCGTGTGGTCTACCTTGGAGAACGTCCATGTGCACTGGAGAAGGTTGTATATTCAGTTCTGGGGGAGGAAGAGCCCTATGTATATCAACTACATTCCTCTTTTATTTCTTCCTCCAAACCAAGTATTCCTTATTGAGCTTTAGTCAACTGATCTGTCAAGAGGTGAGAGACGAGTGCTGAAGTCTCCAACTGCTATTGTGTTACCCGCTGTGCTATCTCTCCAGCCCCTGTTGTAAGTATTTTGCTGGTCCTTCTATAGGTGCATATACACTTAGAAGTGTTAGTTTTTCCTGATGTACGTACCCTTTGGGGCTGGAGCTATAGCGCAGCGGGTAAGGCGTTCGCCTTGCACGTGGTCGACCTGGGTTTAATTCCTCTGCCCCTCTCAGAGAGCCCGGCAAGCTACCAAGAGTATCTCGCCTGCATGGTAGAGCCTGGCAAACTACCCATGGTGTATTCAATATGCCAAAAACAGTAACAAGTCTCACAATGGAGACGTTACTGGTGCCCGGTAGAGCAAATTGATGAGCAACGGGATGACAGTGACAGTGACATACCCCTTGATTATTAAGAAATGACCTTCACTGCTTCTTATGTTTTTTCAGCCTGAAGTCTATGTCATCTGATGCCATATGCTCACGTTGGCCTTATGAGGGGGTGTTTGCTGGAAGAATTGTCTTTCAACCTGTGAATTTGCTCTGACAGTTCAGATGTGTTTCTTGCATCGGCATAGTATCAGATTCAATTTTCTTATCCTGCCACTGTGTCTCTTAAGTGGTTTGAGTCTATGAAGTTCCTCAGTTGTTTACCCAGGAAGTTGTGTACTCTTCCTTCAACTCTGTATGAGAGTCTGGCTGGGTAAAATATTCTTGGTCAGGCATTCACTTCCTTGAGTTTATTTCTATGTTTTTATTTTTAATTTAATTTTTATAAAGTTGTCCACAATAATTTATT